>NC_089649.1:52473034-53735891 GCF_037042795.1 Molothrus aeneus
TCTTACTTCTGTTCTTTCCTATATGAAATGGATAAAACCTTATCCAAATATACCCTTCCATACTTATATATGAATTTTATATAAATATAATCCCAAATATATCTGTCCAGATAAAAATATGGAAACTTGTCCAAATGTAATAGCTGGCTTTCAATAATTATACTCAGTTAAAGACAATTCAAAGCTATACAATTTCTGAGTCATTAAGTTATTTAAAAATTGTCATGGAGCAAGGTAATCAGTATCATGGAGCATGAGAACAAAAGAGGAATAAAAATTTCAGTTGCTAAAAGCAAATAAAGAAAATTAAATCTTTTCTTGTGTGAATAGCAGTATTGTTTGGTAACCTGCAGATGTAAATAGCTTTCCATCTCTGTGAAGATAGAAAGATAAAGAATAACTGCTGTTGGATGAAATAAAGATTTTCAATTAAAGGAAGGGCTTCACACATTAAAGTGTATTCTTGAAGAGCAGGATGTGAAATATCAAATAATCGCAGCAGAGATCAGGGTTTTTGACATATTATGTGTCTCAGCTATTGGTGCCGGGGATGATTATAAACTCAGTGTTAGACAGAAAGACAACAAGACTTGCAAAAGATTTTTGTTGCTAATAGGTAGGTTTTTTTAATAATTAAAGCATGTTTTTAAAGATTTTTTAATATTTGACCTCAGCTTTTTACTTGTCATATTAAGTTACACTCACAAAGAACGGCTTATAAGACAATGAAACAAATGAAAAGTTAGAAAAGTATAAGGTTTAACCACTTACATAGTTCCACCACACAACTAAAATCTAGTTGCGCTTCCTAAAACTATTACTGTTCAATACTTTCTGCAACAATGAGGAGTTTTGGAAGCAATCCATCAGTTGAGTTTGAGGGATATCCAGTTCGAGGGATACCTAGATGTTTGTTTCTACCTCTGCTGAAATGAGGCCTTCATGATCTCTTCAACATAGGTAAAATGAAATAGAAGTAAATGAAGAATCATGCATCTTATAGAATAGGTTTTTGGTCAGGATATTCAGAGTTCACATCCAATAGCTTCTTCATGGTAAATTATAAATGTTTAATTATTATTGTATATCCCTATACATATACATATACATATACATCATATGCATATACATATACACATATATATACATATACGTATACATGAAGACATTCAAGGCTATCATAATACAGATAACTTAGAAGCTGTATAAATTCTGTCCACTTGTTTTCAAGACTTTTACTTTCACCCTTCCCTTCTGAAAGAAAGAGAAACAAAAATCTTGTAACAGCACTCTCTCCTATAAAGCTTGGGCAGAGTTAGAAACCACTGTATGACTTTAAGCGATCTAAGAAGCTGTAGTGTAGATTCACTTCATCTCAGAGCTGTTAGCTTTTGATTTAAGGTTGCTTTATCTTGCCAGAAGTGTAAAACACAAATGAATAATGGTGAATGGTCTATGATGTCATACAGAACTAATGGCCATTCAGCTGAAACTTTTAATTAATATTGCACATAAACAATTTTACCTGTCACTGTAGGTCTGACCTTGCAGTTTTCAGGTATAGGAAGATAAGTTAAGAAATAGGAATACACAATCCAGAAGTAAGGATATTTGTATCCTTGACATGTGACAGGACAGCAATAAAGGTAATTGAAATATATGATGCATTTGGCATTGATGCAGATACCTAATTTTGATAGTGTAGGAGAATGACCAATGTGACATTTTACTCATTTTCTTCAGCTGGAGCTTGTACAATTTCTCAAGAGTAAATGACCTTACAGTCTTAGATAATATAGTCTTGACCCTGACAATCATGAAGGTTCAGAGTGTGAATACGCAGTCAGCAAAACAGCCTTACTAAAATTTAGCTACATTTTACTGTGGGGCAAAATCAATTAAAAATCTCAATGATAATGTCTGATGGCCTTGACACCCTCAATGTTCCCTCAGCTGCTTCTCAGTTTCTGTTCCATCTGCTTCTAGCATTTTCTGTGTTTCTTGAACATATTTTCACTGAGATGCTGCCAGCTTGTCTGAGGGGCTCAGCTGTGCCCTGTGGTGTGTCCTGTGGAGCCAGCTGGAGCCATTTGTGTGTGGCACAGGGCAGCCCCGGTCCCTCCTCACAGTGGATAGTTAAACACACAACTGAAGGTCTATCTACATTTATTTCTACCCACTGTCACATCCAATAAACAATCTCAGAGTACACCTACCTTATTAAGCCTTAAGGAAAGAAAGGACTGGAAAAATGGGGTGAAAATTCTTCCCATAGATATCATTCACCCATGAGAAACACTAATGTTGAACAGATCACAGAATCACAGAATCACAGAAATTCTAGGTTGGAAGAGACCTTTAAGATCATCGAGTCCAACCCATGTTCTAATACCTCAACTAGATCATGGCACCAAGTGCCACATCCAGTCTTTTTTTAAACTCTTCGGGGGATGGTGACTCCACGACCTCCCTGGGTAGATGATTCCAGTATTTGACTACTCTTTCTGTAAAATACTTCCTCCTTATTTCTAGCTTGCATCTCCCTTGGCGCAGCTTGAGACTGTGTCCTCTTGTTCTGTCTGTTGTTGCCCGGAGAAAGAGACCGACCCCCAGCTCACCACAGCTACCCTTCAGGAAGTTGAAGAGGGTGATAAGGTCACCCCTGAGTCTCCTTTTCTCCAGGCTGAACAACCCCAGCTCCCTTAGTCGCTCTTCATATGGCTTGTGTTCCAAGCCCCTCACCAGCCTCGTTGCTCTCCTTTGGACACGCTCAAGCATCTCAACGTCCCTCCTAAAGTGAGGGGCCCAGAATTGGACGCAATATTCAAGGTGTGGCCTCACCAGTGCTGAGTACAGGGGAAGAATGACCTCCCTGCTCCTGCTGGCCACACTGTTCATGATACTGGCCAGGATGCCATTGGCCTTCTTGGCCACCTGGGCACACTGCTGGCTCATGTTCAGCCGATTGTCAACCAGCACCCCCAGGTCCCTTTCCTCCTGAGCACTGTCCAGCCACACTGTCCCCAGCTTATATCGTTGCAGGGGGTTATTGTGGCCAAAGTGCAGGACTCGGCACTTGGACTTATTGAACTTCATCCCATTGGATTCTGCCCATCCCTCCAACCGTTCCAAGTCCCTCTGCAAAGCCCTACGTCCTTCTAACAGATCCACACACGCTCCCAGCTTAGTGTCATCTGCAAATTTGCTAATAAAGGACTCTAAACCCTCATCCATGTCATCGATAAAAACATTAAACAGAACTGGCCCCAGCACAGAACCCTGAGGAACACCACTGGTGACTGGCTGCCAGCTGGATGCAGCACCATTCACCAACACTCTCTGGGCCCGGCCATGCAGCCAGTTCCTGACCCAGCACAGAGCACTCCTGTCCAAGCCACGGGCTGCCAGCTTGTCTAGGAGTATGCTGTGGGAGACAGTGTCAAAGGCCTTGCTGAAATCCAAGTAAACAACATCTACAGCCTTACCTGCATCGACTAGGCGGGTTACCAGGTCATAAAAGGTGACCAGGTTGGTTAAACATGACCTACCCCTCCTAAACCCATGCTGGCTGGGTCTGATACCCTGGCCATCCTGTAAATTTTGCGTGATGGCACTTAATATAAACTGTTCCATTATTTTACCAGGTACTGAGGTCAGACTGACTGGTCTATAATTACCAGGATCTTCCTTTGCACCCTTTTTGTGAATGGGTATCACATTGGCCAGCTTCCAGTCATCCGGAACCTCGCCAGTGAGCCAGGACTGATGGTAAATGATGGAGAGTGGCTTTGCAAGCTCATTTGCCAGCTCTCTCATCACCCTGGGGTGGATTCCGTCTGGTCCCATAGATTTATGAGTATCCAAGCATTTCAATAGTTCTATGACTGCCCCCTCTTGGATAAAGGGGGGACCATTCTGCTTCCTGTCACCATCAACCAGCCCAGGTGGGCAGGTGTCTTGAGGGCAAGTCATCTTCCCACTAAAAACTGAGGCAAAATAGGCATTAAGCACTTCTGCCTTTTCCTCATCTTCAGATACTAAGTTCCCTCCTTTGTCCAATAAAGAACAAGGGCTGGTCATACCTTTCCTTCTACCATTAATGTATTTGTAAAAACATTTTTTATTATCCTTTACAGAAGTTGCCATTCTAAGTTCAAACTGAGCTTTGGCCTTCCTAATTTTTTTTCTGCATGCTCTAGCAGCCTTCTTGAATACTTCCTTAGAGACCTGTCCCTTCTTCCAATGCTGATACATCCTCTTTTTATTCCTAAGTTCCTCCAAAACCTCCTTGCCCAACCAGGCTGGACGTTTACCCCGTTGGCTGATCTTTCGGCACACAGGGATGGTCTGTTCCTGTGCCCTCAAGATCTCTGTTTTGAGGTATGCCCACCCTTCCTGAACTCCTTTGTTTTTTAGGACTGCTTCCCAAGGGACGCTCTGAATAAGTCTCCTAAACAGGCCAAAGTCTGCCCTCCGGAAGTCCAATGCAAGAGTTTTACTGGTACTCTTCCTGATTTCACCAAATATTGAGAACTCTATCATTTCGTGATCACTTTGTCCCAAGTGACCTCCAACCACCACATCTCCCACCAGCCCGTCTCTATTTGCAAATAGCAGATCTAACATAGTCCCTCCCCTGGTGGGTTCACCCACCAGCTGTGACAAATAGTTGTCCTCCATACATTCTAAGAATTTCCTGGACTGCCTCTTTACTGCTGTATTAAGTTCCCAGCAGATGTCTGGCAGGTTGAAGTCACCCACAAGAACAAGGGCTGATGATCTTGAAACATTACCTAGCTGCTTATAGAATAAGTCATCTACCTCTTCTTCCTGGTCGGGTGGACGATAACAGACTCCCAGTATGGTGTCAGCCTTGTTGGCCTTCCCTTTTATTCTTACCCATAGACATTCAACTCCATCTTCCTTAGTTTCAATTTCGGTGGCATCAAAAGTCTGCTTAATATAAAGGGCCACCCCTCCACCTCTTCTTCCTTTCCTGTCTCTCCTGAAGAGCTTGTATCCATCCAGTGCAGTACTCCAGTTATGTGAGTCATCCCACCATGTTTCTGTGATGGCAACTGCATCATAGCTCTGCAGTTGCACCACGGCCTCCAGCTCTTCTTGTTTGTTGCCCAAGCTGCGTGCATTGGTATACATGCACCTCATCTGGGCTACTGACTTCTCCCCTAACTTAGCCTTGTAATTCTTGGGCCTGTTTCCAGATAGCTCAGCTGGTTCCCCTTCCCCCTTCAAACCTAGTTTAAAGCCCTCTCAATGAGGTCTGCCAGTTCATATCCTAAAACCATTTTGCCCTTAACAGAGAGGTATACCCCATCTGGTTCCAGCAGAGAAGATGCTGTAAAAGTTTCCCCATGATCAAAGAATCCAAAATTTTGCTGATGACACCAACCCTTGAGCCACTTGTTGATGATGCGTATTCTTCTGTTTCTTTCATCATTTTCCTCTGCCACCAAAGGGACTGAGCAGAACACTACCTGAGCTCCTGCCCTATCAACTACCTGACCCAGTACCCTAAAGTCCTTTCTAATTGCCTTGACACTCCTTTTCTCAATCTCATCACTGCCAGTCTGGAGTATCAGCAGTGGGTAATAATCAGAGGGCTGAATCAGCCCAGGAAGTCTCTCAGTGATATTTTGTACCCGGGCCCCAGGGAGGCAACAGACTTCCCTGTGGGATGGGTCTGGTCGACATATGGGACCCTCAGTTCCCTTCAGGAGGGAATCACCTACTACGATTACCCTTCTTTTCTTCTTGATGCTAGAGGTAGTGATCTGTCTTACAGATGAATCATAACTGGGGGGTTCACTGGTCAGACAATTTTCTCCTAAATCATCTGGTTGGGTCTCTCTATCCAGGGTCTCATACCTATTCTGAAGTGGCACTTGGCTGGATGATGGGGAGGGGGAGGACTTTTTGTTATTACCTCCCTGAATGGGGACCTGTTTCCACTCCTCTTCATCTACCAGGTGCTCTTCTGTTGCCCGAGGGTGGGAGGCATATAAGTCCTCAGTCTCTTGGTCAGAGGCCTCCCTTAAAGATGGAAGGGCTGAGCTCCACCAGTCTATTTCCCTTTCACTTTCCCTGATACTCCTTAACCTTTCAACTTCCTCCCTAAGCTCAGCCACCAGTGAAAGGAGGTCATTCACTTGTTCACACCGCAGGCAGGTCTCCTCCACAACACTCCCTGAAGCCACCGATAAGCTCAAACATTCTGGGCATGGATGGGTCTGTACAGACACATCCTTTTTGGAGGGCCCGACTTGGTCACTTGTACCAGCCACAGCTTTTGACCTTGTAGAGACCATCACTGACAAACACCTCAAACACAACCGGGCAAAAGAAAGACCTCAAACAATACAAAGGACTCCTTCTAGCGAGACAACTGGCAACCCTGCCTGCTTGCCCTGCCTGCGCGAACTGCCGCGCAAACTGCCTCGTATATTTCCCAGAGACTCACAACACCCCTGTTTGCCCGCTCCTGTTCGCCGCGCTCCGGGTCGCCGCGCTCCCCAGACACCTCTTATAATCAGCCACTCAGCAGCAACTCACGAAGCTCCACCCTCTGCTCCTCTCTGACTCACAATGCCTGACTCATGAAATTAATTTATACCTATTAACTAAAACCACAGAAACTTTTACTTTCTGTAACTCAGGAGAGTACCTTAACTGAAATCTTATGTCATATTACAGGTCAGCTGATTTCAGCCTGACTTACTGAAGGCAACATTTTAATAAAAACTCTTTGTTCCAATATTCTTTTTCACTGTCTAATTCCACTAAGTAGACTTGCTGTTACATGTTTCTATTCAGTGTGCTGTCATGAGTCTAGAACTAGGACTTTGGTGTCTTTGGATAACTTAAAAATCTAATGTAAATTAAACGAGCATCTTAAAAATTAACATAGCAAAGATAGACTAGAAAGAATGCAATGCCAGTACATTACTTTTTGGCTTAGCAATAACTTAAATTACTATTTTCCTTTAAGAATGATTTTTATTGTAAAACATTATTTCCCTGTGCTCCTTTTAAATACTGTTCTGAAAAAAAAGGCCAACTAACAGTCAAATAATTAATTTGGTTATGTAGTTGAAAATAAAAAGTGTACAACTTGCTCCCCAAAATTCACATTTGCTATGTATTACAGTCAAATATATATTTTGTATTTTTTTCATTGTTTATCAGAATAACTCCAAACATAAGGTAAGATCACCCGCAAAGACCAGCAGCTACTGTTACTGTCTGTCAGAGTATTGCCTCTAGAATTATGGAGTACACAATACCCAGCTACTTTTTTTTAACTCCAGATCTTTAGCATCCATAATGGACCAGTCTGCCCTTCTGTTTTAGTAAAGAGAGTTAATTTTACTGCAATCCTTAAATGACAATGGTTACATCTGTAAAAATGGTTACTTCAGCTAGCAAGCAAAACTGTAAAAATTGTCACTTCAGCTAGCAGGTATTTTTACTGACTGCAATGTTTTCCTCTAACACTTTCCCAATATTTGGGCAAGTATTTGTGTGGTGGGTTGTCCCTGGCTGGATGCCAGGCATCCATCAACGCTATTCTGTTACTTCCCTCCTCGGCTGGTCAGAGGAGAGAAAGTATAATGAAAGGCCCACAGGTCCAGATAAACACTGGGAGAGATTGGTTCACCAGCTACCATCTATCTAGACTATTTTTAAATTCATGCCCTGTTTTGGAAACAATGAAATCACTTTAAAGCAAGCTAGATGTATTTTCGGGTACTGTGTGTTTCTCTTAACCTGTAACATGGATATTATGTAAATTAAGATAACTTTTGCAATAAAAAATAATGGCCCCCAGTAATGAATTTTTGTAACAGAAGCAATGTTATAAGTGGGAAGAACATTATATGAAATAATATTTTTCCATTTTGTAACTGCAGCAATATGAGTATCTTCACTGTGAAAAAATAAGGTATAAAATTAATATTATTTATAATATCTACAGAAGACATTACTATTTTGTATTATATTTCTTTTGGGAATTATGCTTTCTGATACAAATTTTCATTCCTTAATAAGTGGCTTTATAATGATACTGAAACAGATATGAGTAATTTTAAAAACTCAGAGAAGTTCCTTAATCCAAGCAATGGACTTTGTGTTCATGCATAAAAAAATGCTTCATAATAAAACAACATAATAAATAAATGAGGTGAAGTAAACTGTAAAACAAGTTCCTGGCCATTCGAGTGAAACTCTTTGTCAAGTTAAACTGACTAAACATAAATCAGATCCTGAGCTTATCAAATGGCTCATCCTTACGCTGTCTTATTGGCAAGAAACAGCTGAAAGTCATTGTGTATAACTATGTGTTGTATCAAGACTTCTCTGGTCCACTGTTCTTTCTGGACTCAGTAAAGGTTTCTGGTTCTTCCTACCTTGTGCAATTGGTTTGGTTTAATTTCCTTTCTGAATATAAACCACCAAACTAATGTGTGGTAATACTGTACTGAATCCATATGCATTCTAAGGTGTTTTAATGTGCCTAAAGAACCAGCTTAAGAATCAGTAGAAACAACATATTTTGAGATCTGTTTTGCTGTAGAAGTATTTAGTGCCCAAGAATAAGCCCTATCTACCTTTGGTTATATTATCCAGTTCATAATATTCTCTTTCTCATCAATTAACTGTTCAGCTGCCTAAATAAATCTACCTAATGTCATATGATGGATGCAAGGGTGGTTCAGATATCCACTTAAAGCCGACAGATAGAACACAAGCAACTTTATCAGGTAAAATACGCTGGTAGCAATTGCTGCCAATGTAAAACTAGTAGCTAGTAACTTACATTTGGGCAATCCAACCCACCCCAAAATGCAATTGTAACTTCAGACTTAATTGAAGGGCAAGAATTGGAAACATAGCTAGAGAAGACAATGGAGAGGAAGAACAGAAAGGAACAGAAACATTTGACTTCTAAACCTTTTCTGTCCATGTTTAGAGCACTTATTTATGTCCCTGTACCAATATGATATACCTGATCTTTCTTTGGTAATAAAATTTTCCCAGTGAATATTAAGTAGAAAAATGGCTGAAAAACAAATGCCTATGATATTGCAACACTACTCAGTAGGATACACAAAAGCTTGATCATGTTCTTTCTCATATTTTTAAAGAATTATGTATTTATTATTTTGAAAATGAAATTAGTTTCAAGAAGAGTGAGAAGAGATAGGTGATAGAAGTAGAAGGCAGATGCTCAGAATGTCACAGCACTGAATTGCTCTAATTATCTTGCAACTACTTTAGCCAGATGCCTAGGACGCCTTAATGCCAAATATTAACAGAAAAAAAAAAATCAGCTATCTCAGGATATTTAGGATTTTTAAAATAATGATTTAATTGTTTAGCATTTTAACATGTAGGCATGTAATTGACAAAGTTCATGTCATTTTATTTAACTTACCAGACTCAAATCAAAGAATTTTCTGATGTCATATTAAAAATATTAACCTGCAAATGAGAAAGTAAAATCTGCATAGAATTTCAGACACATTTTTCTTCTTCTGTTTTACAAAACACTTGTTATCGATTGTCTTGTTAAATGTCCTGAGCCATTGAAATATGAGGTGCTCTTCTTAGTGTGCCACCTCTGACATCATTATAATTTCTATCTCACTTTATCTACAGTAATATCTTTTCTCAGTCCTGTTTTGAATGTCATTTTATATTCCCAGTTAAGTAATATTCTCCTCTTACTCTTCCTATTTTCTACTGTATCATGTACTTGCACATTCCCTTTTTTCTCTGACTCCCTTAATAAATATCTTAGGTTTCTTTTCTTGCAATTTTTTTTGGAACAGCAAGCCTGCTAGGGCAGTGGAAGAAAACGTCAGAGCTGTAATTTTTGTAATGTCTGTTTGCTTGAGCTTGCTGCAGCACAAACAGTTTAATTGTACCAGATAAATCACTGGAAAAAGGCCACTCTATTTCTTAAATTTTATATCAGTTAAATTGTCCCCTTTGGTGTTTTAATTTAATGAAAGAAGCTAATTGATGCAGAAATAGTTTGGCAGCACTTTTATTTGAAGAGTCTGAGACAGACTGAATGATGATTTCTCTCTGAGTCTGTCATGAACTTGATTATAAACCCATATCTGCTGAGAGACAATACAGTCATCACTTTCTTCTAGTGTTCATTATTTTGGTTTGTGTCTTCATTATTTCAGTTTGTGTCCTCTTGAGGCCTTCCCAGAAGTGCAAGTCTCTAAATTACAGTCCCAGTCTTGACAATGTGATGCATGCTAACAGAAGCTTCTGCTGACACAGTGGCACACTTAAGTCAACAGTGGTCTGTAACAGTTTGGAGATATTTCTTGGTGAGCTACTTTATGGTATTAGCAGCCAAAGTCAAAAGAAATGTTTACATTTATTTCAGGAAAAAATAGGTTTACAACATGACATACATTAATATCATAAGTCCTCTACTGGTCTTTGTCTGCCTGTGGATATATCATTCCAGGATCTGGACTTGGCTCCTCCTTGTGCATCCCTTCCAGTTCAGGATATTCTATGATACCCTACCTCATCTTCATTCTTTTTCTTGGAATGACATGATCACTCACCTTTTTCATCTGCCTTTCTTTAGGAATCCTGTAGTTCTCATCCAGCTCTTTGCATAAGTCTGTAACCATAATGCAGTTGAATCTGCTCTTCAGTTTGTCTGACACTTAAATTATGGATTATGGGAAAATGAACAAATACCAGTACAGTTAGAAGTCTTCCACTGCTCTGTCAGAACTGAAAAAAAGGTCACTATTGTCCTGTAGTAGGGAAACCACATTACTTGTATTAGGATGTTCTAGCTCATTGAATCTAAACTTATTGTATGCTCAAGTAAATTAAGTCTATTGCATAATTATGGAGAATAATTCTTATACTGCATATATAAAAAAGACTAAGTAAAGTCTCTTCTTCCTTCTACACATTATAATTTTATATTCATTCCTTTTTCATGCCTACTTAAAATATTACTTGAAAAATAACAGCTTTGCTAATACCTAACTTGGTTCTTTCCCCTTAATAGTAGCTTTTGGGGATTTTTTTTAGCAGTAAAATTATTTAAGATCTCTTGTACACTGAGGCCATCTGTATGGCTGGTAGTCGACAGGGACATTTCTTTGGCAGTACTATATTAATTATATAGAAAAAATGAAATGTGGAATATGTACTTTGGAATGCAGACTGATAGCAGAAGAAACATACTCATTTACAAGCATTGTTTATCATTGTAATTTCCTCAGTGCTGTAAATAATAGGTCACATGTTCAACAATAGTTCCCATTTAATAGGTTTTTCAAGGTAAAGAAAATGCTAAACATGAAGATCTCAAAAATGCAGAAATAACATGTTGATAAGGTACTAATTTCAGAAGTGATCAATGGCAGGTCTCCTGGAGGACTGCAGCCATCCTGTGAAGGATAGGAACACATTCAAGAAGGAAAGAGGATGCAACATCAAAATGAGAGAGAAAGAAAGTGGTACAAGGAAGTCTATGCCTCCTTCTCAGTTCTCTAAATTAACATCTCCTTTTGAAGGAAAGGAAAAGATCCACTGAGATCTTCAGGCATTTAGATAAAAGACTTCTGTACCTTCCAAGAAACTCTATATTTGTTCAGAGAATAGCCAAAGTTCTCTTTCTAAAAAGGCATTGATTTTAGCGCTTCTAATTTCCTTATATTTTTTAATATTAAAATTAATATTGTACATGAAGTAATATAAAATATAATAAATATTGTTTTTTAATGTAGCCTTTACTGCAAATCATCTGTGATGAAGTATTCAGTACATGAGAGATCATTCTGACATTCAAGAAATGCCTTTACTGAAATCCTTTTTCTCTTCACAGAAAGAATTAAGGGGGTTTTGATTAGTGACAAATTACAAGAATATAATTCTGTAGACCAGTACTTGGAGAACTTTCATATAAAGAAATAGTCCCAGTCCAAAAGTTGGTAAAAGAACTCTCTCTCTGCTTTATTTGTTATTAAGAAGTGGTACCGTTCAAGAGTTTGCTTTTTGCACTTGGCAACAAAGAATCCATTTTTTTCTTTACAGTTCTCACTGGAAGCCAAAGACTTCCCTTAGGTGTTCCTGAACAAAGTTCAGTAATGTTTACTTGGGAGCAGAGGAAATTATAACTTCACAACAGAACTATTTTAGAGTAAATCCCACATAAATTAATATTTTCCTAAAAATTATGATCATTTACATTATGAAACTATGGATACTAATAATTATATAATTGTATCACAAACAGAAGATTTTCATGCTTTTTTTGTAACAAGTACGTGCAAGAAATTTTTCTTTTGTCTGGTTTTGGATTTCATTTGGGATTTTAGCTGCAGTTTGCTACTGTGCGTAATGTGAGTTCATCGGTCTATGAAAAGAGACACAGTGAGGAAACTGCTGCCTCAAAATAAATTTCCTTATTAGTCACACACTGTGCAAGCTAGTGTAGTGCTCAGAACACTGCAGTAAAGTAAATGCTACAAACTGGAGCATATTTATCTTTCAAATGCAAACACAGTTTTAGTATCTCATTGTGCATTTAGAAATGTAATTTCATAATTTGTCCACGAGGAAATAAACATACAAAGAGGGAAAAATAATTTAAAAAGCAGTAGCCACATGTTAGGACAGCTGAAACCTTGACTTAAATTTACAAATGCCTTGGAAACCATTTGAACAGTTCCTTGTGCAAAAGACTGAAAAGAATGAAAACATAAAAATTACTCCTCAGTAAATTTTCTGTGGCACTAAAGGTTTTCCCTGTCTTTGGGCCATTAGGATGTAGGAACAGATGATGTTGATAGACACATTTTTCTAAAATACAAGAATATTAATGTCTTTTAAAAAGAAATTGTCATAATTTCAAGAAGATGGCCTTTATCATAAGTAGTTGTAATTCATTTTAGTAAATGAGCTATGTGGATTACTTGGATAAGCAATATGTTTTGAATTCATATGTCAAATATAGTGAAGTTTCAGTAGCTTGAAAATATGTTGGAAAGAAATAAATATTGCTTACCACTGATAATGGCTGTCTGAAGTAGTTCATAAGAAATTTAAAGCAATTTGTTATATGAATTATGTGTTAAGTTATTTAGCAGTCTAAGTACTTCAAGATTATCTGCTTTATCAGAATTAATTACCCATATTGCAATAGGACAAAGTAAGTAGTACTTACAGATGCAATTAAAAATTAAAAATTTAAAACAAGTAAACATTCCCTTAAGAAGGTACATTCTTAAGGCAATTTACAACCTATTACTATATAGATTACTGGTTAACAAATGAGTAATCAAACTGAGGTCAAAGTTAAAATGACTTAAATAATAAGTTTGAAGTTCAAGTAAAATTAATAGCTAATTTGATCTATTTAGAAACTTTTGTTATTGTAGGGCAGTGTAATTAAAGTATGCAAATATCACTGTTGGCATATAAGATCAGAAAAACACAGGAAAATTACTCAAGCTGGCAACAATTGCATATTATCTTGGATTCAGAAGACTTTTCCCCCAGTAGTATTAGGTCAAATATTTACTCCTAAAGTCTTATTGCTGTGTCCTTTTTCAGTAATTTTTCAACCTTCTTCCACAAAATCACATATCCTTTCTGTGAGCTTAATCAACCTTAAAGTTAAACCATGCATCTAAGAACATTGTCCAAATGCTTCTTGAATTCTGACAAGCTTGTGGCCTTGACCACTTCCCTGGGGAATTTTCCAGTGCTTGACCATCCTCTCAGTGAAGAGCTTTCTAAATTCTAAACTAAACTTCCTCTGACACATCTTTAAGCTATTCCCTCCCATCCTATCACTGGACAGCAGAGAGAAGTGATCAGCACAGCCCTCTTGGTCTACCTCATGAGGAAATTGTAGACAGCAATGAGTTCACCCCCAAGTTTCCCCTTGCCTAAGCTGAAAAAACCTCATATCCTCAGCCACTTCTCATAAGTCACTCTTGCCTGTCCTTCCATCATCTTTGTTTTCATTCTTTGTACACATATTTAGGAGTGACAGGAAAGAGCATCCTTGTCAGAAATTTTCGGTTCCAATTTTTCAAAGTGAAAGGAAAAGAAATTCCCCAAGCCAGTGTTTGTAATGGATCTTTTTAATTTGCGCAGGTAGAAATGGTATGCAGGGATAACAGACTTTCATGATCCAGTAGTTGCTATAGGCACTTCTAGTTTATTATTGAGAAGTGAGAGAAATTGAGGCTGCTGGTAACTTCTGCTTAATGCCACCAGTGCACACCTGAGGCGAACGAACCTAAAGAAACAATTTTGCAGAGAAGGACCTTGAGATACTGGTGGACAAACTGACCATGAGCCAGAAAAGTTCTCTCATGGAAAGAAAGCAACAGCAGGATGGGCTGTGTTAGGCAGTGTTGGCAGCAGACAGGGGACCTTCCTGTCTGCTCAGCACAGATGATACCATATCTTGAGTGCTCTACATTCAGACTTTAGTCTGAAGACTATCAGAAATGTCCTCAAAAAATTAACAGCAAATAAATCTTTGTTGGGAAGGATCATGAGAACAGTCTGTGCACTGTCACCATTACCCTCCTTATATTATGCAGTGTCCAAATAGCCTCATCACCAAAGTTGTGTAAATGATGGGAACACCTGCTTCAGGCAATTTATAAAATGATATAAGGAAAAATTACTACAGGATAAAAGTTCATTACTCTTACCCAGCATATATTGCTCATTATAATTAGAGAAAAAACCCTATAACTAACCCAATTCCACTTCTTGTAAAGCTCAGACGAGACTCTGACTTTATACCTTTCATTTCTATGATTAGGGACTAAAGAAATTTAAAGAGTATTTTCTTTCCTTAACAGATCACAGAAATAAGCACTAATGTATATTTATAAATATGTTTAAATGTATATTTAATCTTTAGTTAGTAAACTCTCATGGAAAAGAAACTAAAATAAACTTGTTTTTATATATGCAATTCTGGGGTTTTTTTCTGTTGTTTTGTTGTAGTAGTCCATGTAGCTAAAAAGGATTGAGTTCCTTCTAATTCCTCATGCTTAGGAATTCTATATGAAGATCATTACTTTTCTTTTGTCCTGCTTGTTATTCTTTGAACTTAGGCCTCCTCAGGCTCTTCAATATTTTCTATTGACTCTTCACACTTTAATTTAATTACTTTTTTTTTCTGAGACTTTGCAGAAATGGAAAGTATATACGCTGTATTGAATTATATTTCTTACTTGACCATTAATTATTAAAAGATGAGAAAAAGTAACTTGAAATAGATTCAAACTTTAGATCTGTGATTTTCTTTGAATCCCATTAAAAATGAGTATTCTTTTTGAAGTAGGGTTGCATGCAGGACCTGAATAAAATCAATAGCAAACAGCAGATTTAGTCATAATGTAATATGAAAAATGGGAATACTTGTAGTGGTATACAAGCTCTGAAAGTGAAATAAAATGAGGTGAGAAAGGGGCATGATGTTGCTTAAAAACCCACTTAGAGTTTATACATGAATCCTGTAATTTCTTCACAGAAGATCTATACTTCAGCTAAATTTTGATTGTCATAGGGTCAATAAAGAAAATAGTTTCATTTTGGTATCTCTTTGCAATGACATGTGATTAAGACTCATAAAGATAAAATTTATAACTCTCGTAAAGTTTTGTTATGAAAGAATAAAACCAAAGAAATCCCTGTTTAGAATGAAAATTTTCTTTTTTCATGATCATTCAGTAAATAATAGTCCAATTATACTTTCACACAAATGAAATAACTTACTTACATCTCTCCTAGTAGGTTTGTGGTGTCATTATTCATACAGGAAGACACTTTAAACATGATGAAAAATTATGCACAATTTTTAGTAAAATACAAAATTTTGCTAGTTTAGGGACTAAAATAATTGTAATAACAGATCATTTTTTAATTAGATAGGCAAACATAAATTACTCTTATTCTTCTTTTATTTGAAACACTGGGACTCTGACCATGAGCTGATGCTTTAACACTTTTGAAAATACTCTCAAAGGAACAAAGCAGGAAGCCTACATAAGCCATGGGGAAATGATTAGTGATGTACTACTCCACCTAGACATTCACAACTCTCTGGGGTTGGATGGACTCAACCCAAGAGAACTGAGGGAGCTGGCAGAAAAGATGTGGGGGGCAGGTGTTTAACGATTTGGTTTTGTTTCTCTTTACCCTATACTGATTTGATAGGTAAGAAATTTGCTTTCCCTAAGGCTAGTCTCTTTTGCCCATGACAACATTTGATGAGTGATTTCTCCCTGTCCCTAACTCAACCCACATGCTCTTTGTTCCATTTTCTTTCCCCTTGCCCAGTTGAGGGCATTGATAGACCAGCTTTGGCAGGCACCTGGCATGCAACCGGGGTCAACCCACCACAGCCTCCAACAGACGGATCTGTCCTGCCAGCCCCAGGCAGATGTTTCAGCTAAAAAAGGACATCTACAATGTTTCTTATGCTTGGGAAAAACAATCACTCTCCAGACTATTCCAGTACTGACATTTATCTGTGGCTGAATTTGAACCCTAAGCAGAAGATTATTCTTGGGGAAAGAAGAAAGCATATTAACAATTGACATACACATTACCATTGCTCACATAGATTCATTTTTAAAGGATATCGACACATCTCCTACTCAGAGCAAGGTCTGTGTCATAATTAAGGGAGAAAGAACCATAGGAACTCATTTATGCCCTTGAAAAATCTTACTTAGCTGACACCTAAAGTGTAGAACATATTTGAAAAATATTCCAAGAACTAAATGCCCTACTCACTGGAAACTAAAATTCTTTCTATTTAATTTCAGGAAGTCTGTTCTTTTTAAAAGTGTGAACATCCTTTGAGACCATATCTCTCTGCTCATATAACTCGGTGTCTGGTTAGAACTTCTAGGCAATTAGGTACAAAAGGCTTTTTAGAGGACTGTAGGTGTTTACTAATAGTTCATAGACGCCAATTATTGTGGCTTATCTTTTGTATTGCAGATATTGAAGAATAATATATGGTTCATAGACTGTCAGTTAATTATATGTCAATAAAAGGTCAATAAACTGCTTTACTCCTGATTTGGTTTAAAGTACATTAAGTAAGCATTTTTTTCCTGCAACAGTATCTAACTCATAGAGTACATACGTATGTCTAGCCCAAATCTAGCTGAAATGAGAGCTGGAAATCACTCAGGTTATTTTTTAAATTTCTCTGTTAAGATTTTTGCAAACTCCATTATTCAGGAAGATACCTAAATGTTGATTGCATCAGTACTAAAATTTAATATCTGCATGCTTCTAAACTTTGAACACGAACTAACTTTTTTTTTTTTCTGAGTGTCCTATCCAGTGGTATAATTCATTTAAACATTTATGATTTTGTCACTCAGAAATAGATAAAAACGAGTTTGAAAATTATAAGTATTTATTGGAAAATGTCTATTTGGATTGTACTTCTTCACATAGTTTCTTAAAGTTTAACTTGGTTTTGGCTAATTTTTTTTATGTCGAATTTTATGAATTACATGATTGTGCTACTGTAAGATGTAAGCCAACTTTTGAAAAACCATGTTGTATAAGAAGGCAAATTTTGAATCCAAAGAGGTTACTAAATTTTATGAGAGTCCATTGTTTGTCCTAACTTGCCTCTTAATTTTTCTCCTTGAAGAAAGAGAATGTTTTTATATTTGACATGCATTAAAAATTATATCTCACATTTTTAAAATTCTTTAACCTCTAAACCAATGTAATAAAATTTATTTGTATCATATATTACATGAGAAAATAATACTACATTTGTATAATAATTAAATCTGGCATTATTCCAGGGTTAAGGTTCTTTATGTAGTTCTAACACACAAAACTTCAGCATCTTTGTGAAGTCTAATATAATCACGTAACGTAAATATAATGTATCATATGGTTTTTTAAAAAAATATTTTTCATTCAGCATAATGTTTTTGATGATTTTAAAGCCTTAATATTGTTTTTTAAAGTTTTACTTATATCTTACAAATAAAAAACAACATTAAACAAACATAAATACTGTCAGATCACATCAAAATCCAAATCAGCAAAAGATCCAAAGTAAATGGGGGAATGTTAGGTGTGGTTTTGGATAGGAGACAGACTTTTCATTCGTAAGTTATTTTGAATTTGATCCAAGTTTTGCATATGCTTCTCTAGTTTAAACAAGGTTTTATCCCTTTGGATGCCTTACATTTTTCTGTCTTCTCTCAACTTGTGCTGCTATTTTTAATACATTTAACAAGAACAATATGGGATATGAAAAATTCTGTTTTCAGTCTTTTTGTTGTGTGTCACTTCACACACTGTGCCACTAAGCAGGCTTCTTCTGTCTCAGAAATTATCTGTCAGATATAAGACTATATGTTAGAAGATCTTTTGTTGTTATGGTTTGATAACACTTAGAAGACATTGCAAAAACTTTACCTATTATCCTGCCTTCCTTGCAGTTTCTGATGTGTCTTGGTATTGATTAGAGGTGTGTAGGAAAATCAAGGCTAAAGTAAGGATAACAATGTCTAATAATTCACTGAGGTAGGCTATACGTAAGCAGCAGGGATCACGACCATTTACAGCCAGGAAACCATATCAGCAATGCTATATAAGACTGAGACTGCTCACATACTGATATCAGAATATCAGAAACACCAAATTTAGGAGTACGGACTCTTATGCCTTAATACTACTAATGTTTCAGGTTTTAATTTTTTTTTTTTTTGTCCTAAGGTTGCCTATGTGTCTGTAAGAATGCATATGGCATGCATGTTGGTGTGAATATGTAGGTATCTGTTATGTTAGAGAACATATGCTATAGTCTAGGCACTCAATGAACCCCGGTGAGGTGCTATCTTTTCCTGTACAAATTCCCTTTCATTCATTCCACTCTTCTAAATGGGAGAAAATGCCTTTTATGACACTGTTCTATACTGGCCCCCATCCTAACAGTTCCTTTAAGTGTTCTTCTAGACCATAACTACAGATATGTGAGAAATCACACCATGGTTCATTGTACTAGTGGCTGAACATTGACTTCATTCTCTCCTTCTCTGCTGGGGAAAAAAAAAATTAAAAAAATACACATTACAGCATACAGTATTCTATTTTGTAAATTTCGTGTAATCATTAATTTCAGTTGTGACGTTTCCCTATCAATGGAAGTGTGGTAGACCCTTTTCATATTTGTCAGTGATCACTAAACTCAACAGTAACTTAAACTTTGGAAATGCTTTATATAGCTTTCATCATTTTTGCTTTTGAAAACTTAGTGGTTCATATTAATATGTTCACTACAGTTTTTTCAAAACCCAATATTTAAAATTGTTCCACCTGTTTTTATTTATGAAATGCATTATACTGCAGAAATGAAAAGAGCAATGTGGAAATATTTCTGTGAAAATGTAGATCATCACGGTTACAATATGTTTTACAGTAGGCACACTGCAACATGAAAGCATTTAGCTGATCTGCTTGAATATATTTTTAACAGCCCACTCTTTAGGAACATTTTGACAAATCCTTCTAGCTAACACTTTATTCTCATTACCACAGCTAGTATGTAATGCAAGGAAGTCTCCTTCTCAGAATGGTCACAGCTCAAAACAAGCACAGGAAACTGGGAACAGAGTACTCAGAATGGAGACTTGAATCAGATCAGGCCCTATATGCATCTTCTAAACTGTGCTCTGCCATTTGATTATCTTTCAGTTTCCAAGTTATACTCTATCCTATGAAACTCTTCACGCAACTAAGAATAAATTATTTTCAGTTCGGAATATTATCCATGATCTCCCCTGATCATTGCATAACAAATCAATTTTATGACTCAAAATCTCTGTCAATCTCTGTTTGTTGAGAATAAAGATGATGATTATTCATCAGTATAAATTATGACTATACCTTTGTTCACTTTAATTCACTCTAATTTCTTCTAGTATATGACACCTTTTTCTGAGAATGGTATTTTCTTCGGTTCATTTTCAATTTGTATGTTGCCTTTGATTTCTCACATTAAAATACTAAATGTCTCTGACATAGCTTTACAAAACTGAAAATCAGCTCATGTAAACTAAATACACCCTTTCAACATATGTACACACATCCTCACTGCGGGGTCAATGTATTTAAAATAGTCAGGATGTTTGCATCCTCCAAACACACATTCAAATAAGGTGGACACACTGTTAGGGTATTTTCAAATCAAAGAATACTTTTCAATTTATTAGGAATGAGTGTAACTAGCTGGGAGAGAATGTGAATATGTGGGGATTGCCTTCTAGCTGTCTTTCAGCTGATGTTCTCAAGTGAAATTGCTAGTAAAATACTTGTGTCTGAATATTTACAAATCTCAGATTATCTTTTAGATCAAATAACTTTATTCCTTATATGAAAAAGTTATCTAAGAAAATTAGTATACCATGAAATACAATTTGAAATGTGTTGATTTAAAGAATAATCACCTTCTAATTCATAGCAGTTGGCTGATATCTTATTTTAGACTTAATTTGGATAATTCTACAAAAATTAAATCCAAATATAAAATTTAAACTGGCAGTAAGAAGTGTGGTTATATAATATAAATTTTAAAAGACTGAATTGAAGAATTCAAATTCACTATCATTCTTGGTTTCAGGCAAAAATTTTAGATATCATATATGAGCTCATTATTTTAAATTAATCATATATAACTGATGATGAAAACAAGTAGATGTCTTCAGATGATAAATCACAATGCTTTCCACTTTTTTACATGGGAAATAAATTCTGATTCAACAATTAGCAAGCAGATTTATGAATTTCAAATGAGTGAATTTCACATGATACATTTTCAACAAATTATAACCAAAGACCTAAAAATCTATCTTGAAGTGGAACAGTTTTGCTCATATCTTGATGATTGTTTATACAAGCTCAGCGAATTCAACTAGCTTTGTATCTGAAAAATCATGTTTATATATTCATGTGAGCATTTACTATACCCGGTTCCCAAAGGAGTAATTAATATCTCAACTTAGATCATGTTTGGCAGATGAAATCCTGTTTTTCACATAGCATCTTAAGCTATTACTTTGTGCAGGTGTTAGAGGAGCAAAAGGTTCATCAGTTTCAATGTCTGGCACATGTGAGTGATGCCCAGGGGACTTTAAAGACACGTTGAAGAGGCCTGCTCTCCCTCACTGGTTACACACTTCCATGCTGTTAATGGTCTCATTAGGCGTACTACACAAAATGTGTGACTTATTAATTGCGGCCTCTCTTACGTGCAATTGTCTACACACATTTGTTACTCTTTGAAACATCAAATAATTTTAGAACCATGGAGTCATTAGTGTTGCAGTATCACTATATTGTCACCAGAGAAACTGCTCTAGTTTAAGTCTTGATATTTTTGATTATACATTCTGAATTATATCACAAATGTGCTATGTAGCATCTAGTTTAAAAATTCTTCTTCGAAAGAATAGAATAATTTACTTATTTTCTAGTACGTTTAAGAGTTGAGAGTGAATTTACAAAAAATATCTTTGTAGCAAATATATTTTTTTTTGTCACAGAAGTTTTGGCTAACAACAGGTTAAATGTTCCCTGATGTTTCAGTATTCCTTGGTAAGATGAAAAAAAGCTATATTCTAAATTCTTGAGTAATATCCAGAGTAAAATTCAGAGAAAAAATGCACATCTACTGTCATTTGTTTATCTTTTCAACGTGTCCATCTATTCAGGTAAGTACATTTTTAATGTTTTTGCTTAATTAGTGCTGTTACCAAACAGGACCAGATTAATTTTTAGTATTTTTACAATCTTCTTTAAGCAAAGGGTAAGAGAATTTTCTGCCATAAACAAAAGGTTTGAGAAAAATGATAAGAAACTTACAACTGAAATTTTAAGGGGTTTATATCTGAAATTTTAAAATAGTTTTAGCTGCCACTGTGTATTCCAGATAAATAAGCATTTATATAAGTAAAGATACAGATAAAATCAGTGTATGTTTGTGAAAAGAAAAGAAAGAAAAAGAAATTTAATTGTATTTCAAGAACAGTTCAGGTGCATGTAAAACAGAATTTTTTTCATGTCATTTAAATACTTGGTACAAATGTGTCAAACACTTTTATAGAGTGGGAAGATCATAATTTAAGCTGTCAAAGGGTGAAATTATTTTGAGAGGTTTCATCAGCAGGAGGTTGGAAACAGTTTAATGTAAGAGTGCCTGCAATTAATAGAGTTATATCTAGCCAGAGGGTCGATTTATTGTGTTACTGTTGTCTTTCTTTCTCTTTTCCCCCCAACTCCAACCCTGCTTTTGAAAATTCCTTTCATGAATTCTATGTGTCCTCAATAACATAAATCAGTATGAAGAGTTTACAGCAGTCTTAGGTATTCCTTCCTATTTTCCTTCCAGGTATTACTAAATTAAGGCTTTCAGGTCAAATAGGTTTAATTTAATCTCAAGAGTGTGCATTTGGCAGCAAATCAAGACCATTTATGTTGCATTTCTAATGTTTTAAATTATTTTAAAATTGTTTTTGCATATGAACATTGAGAATTTGTCTCTCAAACAAACCCATTTTCCTGTAAGTGGTGTCTATACAATTTTGTATAGACAAGAAGATTTTTATGCACTGCATAGGTAATAGTTTTTTTATCAAAATAATCAAACCCAGAGAGACAAAGAAAGCGTCTCAATGGAGTTTTCATTAAGAGATTGTGCCAGTTAAAATTCTTGTATGAGAGATTTTTTTATTATAAATTAGGTTCCCCAAATCTCTCCAGCATATTAGTGTCCTTCCTATTACTTATTAAGTACAGCTTCATTAGGATAATGAATCCAGGTGAGTAGCTCTGGAAGAATAAGTATCTGAACATTTCAATTTCTGAAAGACATGCTTTAAGCCATTGCTCATTCCACTCTATTCTTGCATCTCCTAGAAAAAGTTCCTTTAACATGGCACCATTGATTTAGATTCCTGGTGTTGAAAACAGGAGTACTGACAGCAAATGTCCGAGTACTGCTGAATTTCCTGCACACTTCACCCCCTCTCATCTCATGTCTAGAGCTCAGCCCAGAATTTTCCTCCTGAGAAGATCCATTCTATTTTCAATCAGCACACACAGTGTGATGTAGAATTGTCAGCTTTCAGCCACAACACAAGGAATGGATCTATCCTACACACCATGCCTACTGGACCTGTTAGTTTTTCTTTTTTGTTCTTTGTTTGAGTACAGCAATGCATCCTGCACAGAGTGAAATCCTGAAGTAGGAACTAGACACTAAACTCAATATTTCAGCATTTTCTGCTTTTCTGCTATGGGCTTAATTGAGGAACTCACCCAGTCCTCCTGCTGTTAGAAGGAACCTTAGCATGCTTATATTACTTTTTGTCTTATGCTTTTTATAATTCATAATAAATAAAAATATTTAAAACTATGGCCAATGCTTTTATTTATCACTTGATTATATTAATTATGGTTGTTATTATTAAGATCTGTGAGAGATCTTGGAAAGAATGGACTGTGTAACTAGGGAAAATAGATTAAGATCAGAGACAAAAATAATGGCTTGACTATTAAGACCTAAATTTTTTTATGGCTTCACCTTGCAGTAAAATGACTTGATATTTTTCTGTGATGCATTTAAACAGGTTCTTTTTTTGAGTGATAGTGTAGTTAGCCGATCCTCTTGCTCCCTTGCACGAATAAGACCAGAACTTCAGAAACTCAGGATGAGCTCATTTCTCCATAGACTTCAACCACCAGCAGCTGGGTTGAGCAACTAGAAATGAGAAACTGCCAATGAGATAACAATAACAGCAGCAACAACTAATAATGCCCCAGGAAATTATATGAAATTCATGCCACCTAAAAAGATCTACCAAAATTATGTGTTTCAAAATCGTTTTCAGATGGAGACAATTCAGAAACAAATTAGAAGAAAGAAAAGAATAAAAAGAGAAAAGTTAGTTGAATGAAATGCAGAGAAGGCCTTTAAAAAAGAAGAAAAAAATTTTAATGTTGAAAAAAATATAAAAACCAGCTATAGCCATCATACAATTTTAGGAATGCATTCATTTAATGAGTCAGAAGATGTTAGTCTGTTTTTGTAGTCAAAAAACTTTTTGTTTTCCAAATAAAAAAAAGAATTGGGTCAAGTCTGATTATTACTAAAAAAGTAAAACCTTGGTGGGAAGTGAGATGGTTTTGTTTCTCAAGCCTTTAGTGGAACTTTTTTACCATTTACTAGAAAGGCCAGGTAATTTCATACTGCAGGGCCTTTTTGCTTATGTTTTTTTACTCTGACAGACAGCAACAAGGAACTAAACATCTTTTCAAAGTAGGTGAGGAGCAGATAAATGAAAATATATTTATATCCACAATATATGAATGAAGTATGACAAGCAATATTATCCTATATTTTGTTTGGTTGGTTCTTCTTGGGTTTGGGTAATATTTTGTAGGGATAGAAAAAAAAAAAAGGTGTTTGTTTGTTTTGTTTTTTTTTTTTTTTTTTTATTCAGTGCCAGATAGTGGTGTAGATGGAGAAAATCCCAAGCAGATCGAAAGCACTGCTAAAAATATCTTACAAGGTCAATCTATTGAATATAATTATAACCATAATTTTCTTCTATGTACTATATTCTATCTACTACATAGTGTGTTCTATGTTCTATGGCATCTCTCTGTACCCCAGATCCTCAGATAAGTTTGATTCTCAAATGGTTTGTCATCAGCACTGAGAGTGTTTTGGGGTTTCTGTTTCTCCCCTTTTCCTGTAGTCTCTAATACAGAAGATTTAATTTTCTATTTTGTGTGGAAAAAAACACCATAGTTTTGAAAGTTTCATTATTCATAAATAAATAATGAAATTTCAAGTGTTTTGGTTTTTTTACTTCCATACTCTCCAACAAATTACAACAACCTTCTTGCAGTTTCCATCAAAAAACTCAGTCTCAGTATTTCACACTCGGCATGTAAATGTAAACTCTCATTTATAAGGATTATAAATTAAAAATTCCTCCCATTAATGCTGTAGTCATTATTATTGTATCAGTGATTAGAAAACCACAAATCCTCTTATGATACTGTTAGAAACAGCATATGATAATATTTACATAAACAATTATTAGATCCATCAATCAAGATTTTTTATTATTTCAAATATGACTAATTCTTCTTGAATTATTGTATTTAGAATCCTGTGTCACTTAGTAGAGAAGGTTTTTGGCTTAATATTTACAATAGCAATATAAATTATATTTAGTCACACTTGCCAATGATATTTCTAGACACCCGTTATTTAATTTAAAAATATGCAATAATAACCTTTTATAACACTTTATGAAGACAAAGAATAGGTTATTTTAAAAAGATATACATTTTCAGTTTTAAAAAACTGTATTTAAAACTTAAGATGTTACATTTTTAGTAGCCTTTTGATTAGAATAATACTTGAGTGATTAATGAATTACAGACCATTGTATAAGAAATGGAACTTAAGTCTTTGAAAGATGTATAGAACTCACCATAATACTAGTTTAGATTTTTAATTTTTCATTTATTGTGTCTGCAAATTTATTGTTAATTGAATGATGATTTTTCAGTTTATCTATTAAATTACTTTTTTTTGTTGTAGCTTTAGTTCATATTGGTAACATTAATACTTTTGAAGTAGGAAAATAATTATTTTGAAAGCAAGAGAAATATTTTTCATAAGCATAATTTTTTGATAGAAATTCTTGTGTTTCTATATATTTCTGAAGAAAACTTATATTGTAAACTACTGTTTTCTTCAAAAATTGTGGATGTCATAAACAAACTTTGCACTATTTAGCAGTTCTTAGTGAAAATCAAAATTTGCCCAATTTGCTCTATCATTCTGGATTATATAATACCATCACAATACTGTAAACTGCTATTTGAATGCTGCCTGTATCAGCTGCCAATTTTTGTTTAAGCTTCCCTGCCTCATAACAGCATCCAACAGCAAGGGGAGCTCTAAGACAAGTTGGAGTAAACTGAGAAACTTTTGAGAGAAGATTAGAAATACTGACAGGAAAAAATAGAGTTTGGAAAAAGATTTGGAATGGGGGAGGGACATAGCTGTTATTCACCATAAGTGAGGCAGCCAGAGTTGTTTACAAAGTACATGAGAGAGATTAAAAAAGTGTGGGAGATTATAAGAAGCAGCCAAGTGACTAAATAGAAATGATCCAAGCACTTTGAAAAAAATCAAACTCGCATCTCAAGCAATATGTGCCAAATAACTAAGAAAACTACTAGATATGATATAGTGGGTAGAGAGTGTTTGAAATAAATAGTAAATCACATGTAGATTGATCTATCCAGGATATAATAGCGCCCATGAATTACAAATATCATTTACCTTCAAGTAAGAGGAGAAAAAGGCTATATGAAGGGATGTTATACTGACTCTCAGTGAAAGGCATGAAAATTGTACTGACTAATTTTGTCTACAAAGAAATATTCTCTCATGAACGTGCTAAACTAGTTCTTTTTTTCTGGCATTCTTTTTATTAAGTTCAAGATGGTAACTTCTGACCCAAATCAGAAATAGTCTGTGATCCAGCAAGCACCAGATTTGTAATAGCCTATTAATTTCCATTGACATCAAGGTTCTAAATGAAAGATTTTAGGAATGGTTCCTGTTACTTAAATTTGTATCTAGCATTTAGATAAATGAATTGTAGAGCACTGTGAAATATTGATGGTACAAAATTATTTGACCTGTGCTGATTTTGAGTTTATTTTGCACATCCAGCTTTTTTTGCCCATCTGGCTTTATTTCTAGCCACCATAACCCATATTGTGGGATGCAGCAAGGATGTCTTTCCTGATCAAAGACTGCTTTGCTCACAAAGAGCACATACTTTGGCATATGTGAAATGCATAAGTAGAGACATTTGTCATCTAACTGTAATGGTAGACAAGATTTGTTATTCCAGTATATTATATATGCTGTGGATGCAACAGGCAATTTTTGTTAAGGCAGGAAGAAAAGGGATAGACAAATGAGAAGCAGAAAGGAATCTATAGCTCTATCCTACCTCAGTACTTGGATCATCAATTAATCCTGAAGATGTACATTTATGTTGTGGCCTTCTTGCTGCTAGCTTGTAACAGATGAAACTTCTGAATTTGATGCAGCCTAAGCATCCTGAACTGAAAATCCAAGAGTTGCTTTCATAAAGTGAATTTTTTAGCCCAAATGTAGATTATTAGAATACTGACCAATCTTGCACATGAGCTAAAAAATATAATGATAGATGTACTAAAATTAGTTGAGTACACTACTAGGTTAATGTCCAAACTTGTCCTTCCTATAGCAAATGTGCTATTTACATTAAGCTCTTTTTTTTTTCCTTTGGTCTGAGAAAGGGATTCTTTTTGCTTTGTACCTAAAAATTGCAGAAATTTTATTTTCTTTTTCTTTCTTGGCTATGGATACTCAAGCTTGCCAGAGTGAGAAAGCAAATTTGGTTAGAAAGTAAAGTCACAAGTAAGGAACAACAGGAAAAAACAAACAAATAATAATCAAAATTAATTTGTCTCATTTTCAAGTCAATTTATTTAGGAAGCCCAACATTCTCTGGAAAATATTATGTACAGTGCTATTTAAAGAAAAAGGACCATGCTGTCACAAGGCAGGAATGACTTCACAGCAAAGATAAGAATTAAACTGTGGGAATTATTAAATAGAAATGACTAGCACGAATCTTACAGCACAGAAGTGTGAGTGGTGAGCAGGACAGAAGGATTCAATGAGCTGTTGTTTTTTTTTTTCCCACATGAAACATGTTATAGGGAAATGTATATTCAATTTTATATAGGAAAGTAAGCCACTTTCCTACAATTTAACAGGAATAGAACATTTTGGGCTAATACTTCTAGTTATAAGAAGTTTCTTAGCTACTGGCAGTATCTGATAGATGCTGTGGATTGTAACATAAGGAAAATGCTTAGGGTGAGTTTATCTGAAAATTCATCACATGTTTAGAAGGTATATACCGAAAAAATTAATTAGATCCATTCAAATTTTTACCACCTGGGAATTTGTCCGTGAATCCCAGTTCAGAATGATCAAATACATCTGTTATGCAGCCATCAGTTCAATAGTAGTCCTAGCTAGGGGATGATGTCCCAGTCACAATGTACTGGCTTGATACAATAAAATAATAAGATATAAAAATAATCTCTAAGAAATGCACAATATTCTTAAAGATCCTACCATCTACTCTTCAGATCTGACTTACCACAGAATTAGTTTGGCCTTCATGAAGCTGTGGTGATTTTATCAAAAATTTTCTCTTAGACTGAAGTTGCTTGTTTTGATTGTGTTCTTAGATTTTTTGTGGGTTTGGGTTTTTTTTTGTGGGGATGTGTGGTTTTGTTATCTTTTTATTATCTATCTTGATAATAGAGAAAAAAATCATGAACATTTAAAGGTGATATTTCAATTCAACTAGATTTTGGAATACATTAGGATTTACTTTATCTTCTCCTCCTTTCCTAAGAAATATTCTTATAGATAGGAGCAGTAGCAAATGTAATTCACCAACTTAATAAGAAACTCTCATCACTCTGGTCTGTTTATGTAACATTTTTCCAAAAATCAAAAGACTGAACACTCTTATTTTATTAAATTCCAGCAATCTGATGATTTAATAAATATTTTGATTTTTTTTTTTATTTGCATTTATGTCATTTAGCATGTAATTCTGTGTCAGAAGGAATGCAGAGATAATGGAATGGTATTTGGACAATTATTTTATGTAACAAACTGACAAAATCAAAAATAATCTTTCAGTCATTTTTCGGTGTCTAATCTGACACTTAAAAATAAACATAGATACATTGACAGTAACACTGTGGCCTGTCCTTCATTGAGGCAGTTAAAGGCTATCAAAATGTTGATAAATATTTTAGTTATGAAAAAGAAAATGAATGTGATAATGAGTGAATTTAATCAAAAATAAGGAAGTTGAAGAGGAATACAGCTGCCTATGAGCTGGGTTATGAGCCTGAACCATGTCTGATTTTGAAATTCAATGTAAAGGTGAGGGGAAAAAAATGAATAGGCACTTTCAATTTTAATTTGAGCATTTTAAGCTTTATTCAAGCCTTTTATTTCCACAGTGTGTTAGTATCCTAATTTTACTGGAAATTAGAATGTCCAGGTATTTTTTCTCACAACCTGATTGTGTTATTCTCAACCAAGAGAGAATGATTGGTTATAAATTTCTACTTACTTTTAGATATACTTTTTACAGGAGCATGTAGTAATGTTCATAGGACAAGGGCTAATGTCTTTAAACAGGAAGAATAAATTTAGATGTGATATTAGGAAGAAATTCTTTACTGTGAGGGTGGTGAAACATTTAAACAGGTTGCTCAGAGAAGCTATGGATGTCCCATCCCTGGATGTGTTCCAAGTCAGGTTGAATGGATTTCTGAGCAACCTGATGCAGTAAAAGATGTTCCTGCCCATGACAGGGGGCTTTGAGCTAGAGGGTCTGTAGTCTTGCTTCCAATCCAAACCATTCTATGGTGATTCAATACTATAAACTATTTGGAAAATTAAAATATTTTAAGAGATAAGACATGAAAAAATTTTTTTACAGATCTGCCTTTAATAAATTTCATCATTCCTACTCTCAATTTCTACAGTGAAGAATATGTTCTTTGCCTCAGAGTCTTTTACTGACGTAAAATCCCATTTTATGTGAAAGAACTGTGTTAAAAACATATATATCTTGAAGTTATTTCCTCATATATTTCTGTAAGTAGGAGGGGGTTGGGTGGGGTTTTTTTGATGGCTTTTTTTTTAATTTATTTAAAGCACAATGCATTTCATATTCAAAACAGGATTCATTTAAGACCTGATGAAAATATTTTTTTTTGTCTTTTTTGCCCCATGTAAGGAAGTAAGTAATCTCCGGTTTCAGTAACTATAAAGCAAAAGAAACTACTGCAATCTAGATAGCCATAACTGAATCCTAACTTTGCTTTACTGATCTTGGAAAATGCTACCTTGGGCCTCTCTTCTTTCCTGTGAGAGGCTCTTCTATGGGAATCCTGTTTCTTTTGAATGTTTTTAGGATTCTTCTACCTTCTCCTACAATATACCTTTCCAGTTAGCTCAAGTGATGGATTTAGACTCTTGCCCTCCTATAAATTTTTTGCTTGCTAACTTATGTCTAGAGAGACATCTCTGGCCAAACCACTTCTCATGGCTTCCAGCTTAGACTCGCTGACTTTGAGTCTGCTGACTCTGAGCACTCCTTGGAGACTAAACCAGTAGGCTCATTTAACATTCCTGTTACATGTAATTTATGTCAAAATGTCAGTACTACCAGTCATAATAACAGGGAAACTGAAGACTAATTTTTCCTCAGTCATAGGTTCTGTTAAGGAAATGGTTACCAAATTTGAAAACAGAAATAAATGCAAACAGCACAGTCTGTGTAGGCAAGTAGCTGACAGAAAATATAGAAAACTGGGATGCGAATATATGTTATGTATCTAGGCAGAGTCTTCCTGCAGAAGAATAATTTCTTGGAGCAGTATTCCAGAAAGCAGTTTTCTTCCATGATGAAGCTGTTGTCAGTCTCTGAAGACATTCCTAGCCTGGCACGGAGATTTGCCTCCTTTTGGCCACTGCACAACAACTTGCAAAACCACATAGTAATATTCCATGACATATAAATACTACCTCTTTCCACTCTCAATGCAGAGTTATTTTTAAACTGAATCAGTGCCTTAATTTTATTGGTGGAGTTGATTTCCAAAAAGATGTTCCACACAGGGGGCAGTGAAGCTAGAGGTGTAAGTAGAATGAAATGGGAATGAAAAGGCTGAGAGCTTTTAAAGAGGGCAACTCATGAAAAACAACATAATGATAAATCAAAATTCTGAAATTTCTCATCTTTATCATTTTTACTCCCTGGAGGCTACTGAATGCAAGTGTACTTCTGTATCTTTCCCTCTGCTTTCCTCTGCAAAGCTGGAATACAGTGTCTAGTTCTGGGTTTCCTAATACAGGAAAGATGTATATACTGGAGCAAGTCCAGGACAGGACCACAAATATGATTAAGGATCTGAAGTATTTTTGATAAAGGGAAAGGCTGGAAGAGGAGAAAATACTCAGTTAAAAAAGAGTGGTCTCAGGGAGAATTCTATCAATGTGTTCAATCCATTGGAGTAAGAGATTCTTTACTACAACAGTAGGCAAATTTAACCATTGTTTTATGCAAGAGAAGTAAACCTAAGTACTTTTCTTTATGTGTTTCCTACCTGCAGTAGTAAATGAACTATGGTGAATTTGGTTTCAGTTTCTAGCAATTTTGATTTTTATTTTTGAATGTTACATATTTATGAAAGCTGCATAATTTTACCCCAAATTTCCACAGTTTAGTATGTAGCAATGCTAGCTTTTTCAGTGTTGTGATTGAGAATTTAAAATAATTTTATGCATTTGCTACCTGTATGCCAAATTCAAGTGTCTCATGAGGGAATAGTAAATCAATGTGTTTTATCCAGTGGGATGTGTAACCAAACAAGGACAAGCAGTTCTGCTATAGTTAAGTGGCTAATAGTCTGAATTACTACTGTCTGTATATTGCAATAATATTGACCTCATATAGTCTGACTGTGTCCCTAATACTGAGAGGATTAAAAAAAGAAATTATTAGTGTGAAGAAACATGTTTACTTTAATAATGGAATTCACTTCAGATACATTTGTATTAAACATTTTGCACCTGAATCTAAGCCTTGTTAGCATAAATTTCATAAAGTGCTCTTCTGCTTTCATGCCAAAGAGAAGCAGAACATATTTCAGATATAGCAGTAGGTTTGTACTGGCAATTCATGATAGATCATAAAAATGCTGAAAATAAGCAAGTCTGCAATCAACAACTGGGAAAAGAATGTAACATTGATGAAAAAATTGTGAACAATGATAAGATTTTTATATAAAAGTTCATGCTTCCACATCACAAAAGATCAAGAAACATTAAAGAAACTTAGGACTTAACACCAGTGGAACAAAAACAATCAAAAGAATTACTTATACTAGTGGTTGTTTTTGTCTGTTTGTTTCATAATAGCTGTGTTTTTTTCTCCAGTCTCCTGAAAATTAATAGCAAGTTGTGTTCTAAGTTACAGTTACTGACTGTGTGGGCAGTTAACTGAATCTGGCAGTGCTTTGTAGCACTTTCCAGTCATTTGTCAGTGTTGGAATTTTTTGTTTATCTTTTTCTGTATGCATTTACTTTCCATTTTCCTAAAATTTGTGTTATGAATAAAACTTCACAGGCATTTGAAGAAAACTTCTAGAATTCAAACAAAGGCAGCAGGAGACCTGTGTTAATGAGCAAGAAGTTCCTGACTGAACTCAGATGTATGAAGTAAGATGCAAGATTCCAAAGCAGGGGCAGGTGACTCAGGAGAAGTCTAAAAATATTGTCCTGTCCTGTAGGGATAGGGCTAATAAAGCCAAGGCCAATCTGAAGTTAAACCTTGTGAAAAAAACAAAAAAAGGACTCTACAAGTTTCAAACATCCAATTTTATTAAAATATTGGAAAGATGGGGAGAAAAAAAGACCATGACAACAATATTATTCTGGGGGCCTAATTGTACCACTTCTTTCCTTCCTTCCCTTTTTTCTAATTGCCTTAATCAATTTGCCTCTACTACTTTGTTCCTGAATTATTTCCTATGCTTGCCAAGCCTGCTGAGAGTCTCAGAAGAATTGAGTCAGGTTTTCAAAAGATTTTTGAAAGCAAAGAAGAAATATTGTCCTACAAGATAAGCTCAGCAAGGATATAATTTTTTTGGAAGGATATCATCTAGAGATGTATCAGACTGAGAAATTATCATGTATATGACTATTGTGCATACATTGAGAAAAAAAATAGTAAGTTCAAATTAGTAAGATCTGATAATTTGAGAAGCACAAAGTTTTCGTTGCAGTTTTGATAAACTCAGTTTTTACTGAATGTTCTTACAAAGAAAAGATCTATAGAAAAACTTGAAATAAGGTAAACAGGTAGCCCAAAATTAAGAGGAATATTTTGGTTTTTTATTGATAGGATGATACGCTAATTTGTTATAAGGGATCTGGAGTCATCTAATCTAACTTCCTCCTCAGACTGGGTTTATCTGAAGCAGGTGCTCAGGATCTTGTCTAGGTGAGTTCTAAGCACTTCCAGAAATTGAGATCCTGAAACCTCACCAAATTTTTTTGAGTAGCCTGATCTAGGGTTTGTCACGATCAGGAAGAAAAGTTTCATCACAGAACTTCTTCTGGTGCCCATTGACCTTTTGTAATATCTTCATTTCCTTGCTTATAAGTGCTGGGAAATCCAGAGAGGTTCTAGTAACAGAAGAGGAAAATTGGTCTGATCTGGAGCCTGTAAGTGTGCACTTGTGTAAGCAGAGGAGAGAGCAGCAAGAAAGAGGAGAAGAGAGGGGTGTCAGTAAAGAAAAAATGGTAGAATTTAGCAGGATTCAAATATACTCAGAACTTATCATGGCTCATTCCTCTGCTAACCCTACAAAATCTGACTACACTTTTGAATAATCACTGTATTCCTTCTGGAAATAAGACTGTGATTTTTTAGGACCTCAAGAGAGAACTGGGTGTTTCTCTTTGTCCTGTTGCTATTAATTATATTGTAAGAAGCAACTTCATTGTAGTCGATGCACCAAGAATGCACCTCTGTAACATTTGCTCAGTCATATATGCTTCTTCCTATAAGTCAGTACATTAAAGTAAAGAATAAGATGTAGAAATGTCCTTTTTTTCAGAGATGCCACTTCAGGAGCAAGCAGTAAAACATATTTAGTGGCATTCCTCAACAGCAATTTGTTGTATAAGAAAACTGGCATTGATTTTTCTGACAAATATGCCTCTCTCTCTCTCTCTCTCTCTCCAGTGTTCCATAAAAATCAGCACCACTAGCAAAAGGATTGAAGATGCAAAGCAGAGCATACACAAGTGTAAAATAAGGTTAGCTCTTCAGTATTTATTCCCTTTTCATTAAGGTATGGAGCCGTTTACTTGCTGTGAAAGGTGATAGAATCTGGGGTTTTAATGGAAAATGTGTACTGTGTTAATTTGGAATCTCCATTGTTAAAAGAAATTGTTGCTGGTTTTATTTATTTATTATTTTCAGCATGAGCTTTTTTTTTTTTTTTCTTAAATGTAAATTTTTGAGAAATGGTAAATACAAAGCCTAAAGATGTATGTTAGCAACATTTGCATAACTGTTAAGACTCCAAATTTTAACAACAAATTTTTAACAGACTAAGATTTTTACTTTTTTTGTATTGCAAAATAGTAGTATTTTTGTAAAGAAACTAAAACAAGAAATATATTTTTGCTCCAAATTGATTTTTTTTTCTAGCCATAAATATTTTTAACCTGTTCACTAAGGTATTAAACTGCATTTACCTTGTGCCCTATACTTTCAAATATTTCAATTCTGTTTTTCCATCCTCTGCTGAATTATGTTTCCTGGTGAAAAATACTCATAAGGACATGTTTTCCAGTTGATAAATGTGAGCTATACATCTAGTCATAAATGTCTATATATAAAAATGTATTTTAGCCCTGAAATGGGAAATGAAAAAAGAATCTAGGGTTTAAACTGCAACCAACAAGATTCTGTCTTACTCTTTCAAGGGTAAATGAGGGTAATGTTGAAAATTATTTAATAAATTTTGAGCACTTCAACAAATGAGAATTAATTTTTTTTGTAATACTGAAATATTTGATAATGAAAATTTTTCACAATAGAATTTTTACACATTTTTCATGCTACTTCCATAATTACAACATTTTTTTAGTCCTGATTTTAAAAGTATCATCAATTTATATCAATACAAATGATAAAAATATCTTCAGAATTTTCATGTACTGTAGGGTAGTTGTGTGAAAGTTTTTGTCATTTGCACATACTTGAGTATGTTGGAATAGCAAGGCACAAAGGTAATTTTACTTTAATTTCCTATCCATATGGACAGTGAATTTTAGAGCAACTGAACAAAATTTCACAGCAGTACTTGGAGAAGAATGCCATTTTTTTTCCATAACAGTTTATAGACTGTGATTTTGGATGCAGTACATTCCTACCTGTAGACCTCAAGCTATTGCCAATTAAATTAAGTTTAAGAACCTGCAACCAACAGAATGTGGAATTTTAATTTTTTTTAGTTTTCTTGAACAAATATTCATAGAATCATAGCACAGGATGGTTTGGGTTTTAAAGTGACTTTAAAGATCATGTAGTCCTAACCCCACCTGCCATGGTCAGGCACACTGGAACAGGTTTTCCAGCAGATGCAAATGCTGAAAGAAATTGCATAGGCAAAGAAATGTGTGAAATAAATTGGCAGGAAGCAAACCCCTTAGAACATGCTTAGTCCTTCCATAATAAAGACCTATAGGCAGAAATCCTGCTCCCACAGCAGTAAGTGACATAGTATAAACTGGATTTAACTTTTCCGTACATCAAAGTTAGGATCTCATGATTAAAGAAGATCAAAACAAGCCCAAACTGGTTTTGTATGAGTGCTTAGCAAAATAAAATTCTATTAAATCCTGTAGTTTCCATTTCTTTCTTTTCCATAAGGTTCTTATTCTTTCTTAGTTATGTAATGACAGAGGTGCTACAGGCACTCTCAGCAGGTCCTCTCAAAGGTGTCTGGTACTCCTAATGCCTTTGCACACCCACCACCCCTGCAGATCACCCCTGCTCTCAACAGCTTTTCACATAAACCAAATATGCACATGCATACAGGACTCAGTTCACTGGGGAAACTATAGAATTGTCCAAGTCTTCCCAATTACTGCCATTCAAACCTCTCGCTTGCACACAAATACCACACACCCTGGCCTCACCAGCTGTTGGCACCGAGAATTGCAGCCCATGTGAGCCATTACTTCTTCTCTAGTTTCCTACAGTTAAACCTTGCAGAGCTCACACATAGCACCAAGATTACAAAGGAAAAATAGTTAAGAAAAGGATTTGATAATACTTCAGTTATCAGCATAAGGCTTGGTGCTGGCTCATATCTGCTCACATGAAGAGAATTGCTTTATGTCTTTGTGTTTTCATATCCTTGTCCCTGCTCAGCCCACCCCAATTCGAGCCCTTCCTCATCTTTGGTCCTTTCACCAAACATCTCATAATAAATTTTATGATTGGCTGTCACATAAGAAGTTTTTTACAGTCCTTCAAGACTCCTTAACTACCTCTTAATATTGTGATAATCACATTTGTATTCTCATCAAGTACTAAGTCATGCTGACCCTTCCAAGGCTGTGTCTGGGTAATGCTTTGTTTTGTGTCCCATCAGTCAGTGGCTGAAGAATTTAGGTTTTTGTTATTGCTGCATTATCACCTGCTTCTTAATTTCCGTGTCTCTAATTTCTCTGTTTCTTCGCTTTTTGTAATTTTTTTTAATACAAAATAGTCCTTTAACAGGTAAAATAATGTTTAGAATGTTCCACATACCCTTACAAAAAAGTAAAATATAAAAACATAAAAATGGGAAAAATAACTTTAAAAATAATAAAATTAAAATAATAGGACAAGTAGCTTAACACCTGCTAAATTTTATTAATAAAAACTAATTCATGATGAGCAACTAAATCTAACAGTCACTTAAAATTATTCACCACATATCTCATCTGAATAGTTCCCATCATTTTTGTGAGTATTAGGAATGAGGAGTTTTGAGATACATAGCTTATGTTGAAATAGGGAACAGAAATTCAAAAAACCAAGAACAGCTCAACCTAATAGAACTAAATAATATAAGTACAAAAAGCAGATAAGAAGCAATGTGTTGAAAAGAGAATAATTCTACCCTCTATCAACATTGCAGAATGATGAACATATCTTTTTGATATTTGTCATCAATTCACAATCTTCAGACCTGAGACAGCTAAGACTAGCACCCATGTAATACCATTGAAACTTCATGGGTACCTAAACATAAGAAATCCCTTGTGAAAGTCTCTAGATATGAGGAAGACAAAGAAGGAACATGGAAGTTAAATAGCTTAATGAATATCTGAAAAAAAAATTGTGACTGTAAATACTATGGCAGTCCATTGCTGACTTGGCATGACAAACAATACAGGATTTAACTGTAGGTCATTGAAAGGTATTTTCAATGACCTACAGTTTTTTACAGAATGTGCATTTTTACTGAACATGTATTTTGTAATGGGATATTGTCCTAATTTTGGCCAGGACAGAGTTAATTTTCTTGTGGTTAATGGGAGGGTGTAGAGCTGGAGATGGTGGGTGCACCTAAGTTGTTATTCTACACCACTCATGCCATCTCCAGGGGGTGAAAATAAGGGATTCTCACTCCCAAGAAGGAAGGGAGTGCAGGAAGCCTGGAGTGCTCTTTGTCTTGGAAAACCACGTGGCACTGGTCAGACTCTGTGAGCATTTTGCCCTCTTTTATACACTGTTGTGATTAGGACTGCTGCTGTTGCTGTCCATTTTCTTGTCTCATTGCTGTTTCCAGTATTTCAGTTATATTTATATGAAGCTGATTTAATATTAATTCATAAACTGAAAACTGGCCTATGTCACGTACTGAAACAAATGTCATATCTCTATAAAATAATATCATCTTTTTTAAGAATCTTTCTAGAATGAGATGTGCTCTCATAGATCAGATGTAATGGAAAAGGAGCTAATTCAGCTTCTAAAACTGGGAGACAAGTTTTACTCTCTGTAGAATATTGTCACTGAAGGACAAAGGTAGAGGCACAAGGCAGATATACTCCCCACATTGTACCTTTCCAGGTTCTTACAGTCTTTGTCTTAATACTTCTTCAACAGAGATTATTGCATTCTGTTTGAATAGCCCTTGATGGACTTTTTTATTAATAAGTGTCTAATTCAAGTGAGGCCCGTTAGGTCTGTGACATCCAATGGCAATTCATTCTGGAGTTGAATAAGAAAAAAATAAATGTTGTTTCTTTAAGACTGCTACTGAATGAAAACTGGAGTGCAAGGAGCACCTTTTTAATTTTCAAAGAAATAAAATTGTGTCAGATTCCATAATTATGTATGCATCCTCATTCAGGCCTTTCCTTTTATTATTCAGGTGAATGCTCCCAGATTTTTATCAACATTCTCTTCCAGTATCCATTCTTTATCATTTCTAGCTACTTTTGTTGAACCATGTCTTTCTTTTGGTGACCAGAATTGCATGTAATGTGATTATGAATCCACACATTTTACTTAGGTTTCTTATTCTACATTCTATTCCATTCTTGAGGCTTTTTGACATTCTCTTTGCCCTAGGGGCTCCTTAAGCAGAAAGAAATTTGTTTGACATAACTCACAGAGAATGGTGGTTCTGTATTTCAAATGCTTTTCTCTGAAATGCAATGTCTTCTTTTTGGGTATATGAAATGAAGAAAAACAAGTATTTTAGTGGTTTCAGTATAGCTGCATATATATACATATATAGATATATATAGGTATACAAAAGATGTATGTGCATATATAGCACAAACCCACTAGATATCACAGTACAAAAATCCTGAAAGAAAGAATTCATGCTTCTGGACCTTTGACAGTGTAATGAAAAGGAAGCACTTTGGCTAAACCATAATTTCCAAAACTTGAAATTCTTCTATTAAACTCTATTTACAAAATATTAAATATTAGCAATTGATAATAATTTTGATATGGTTTTTAGATACTATATTTCTGTTTAGTGAGTGAAATAATGTATCATTTTAGGCAGAAACTTCCACCTGTGAGACAAAGGTGGTTGTCTGTTTCCATTTAGAGTTACTGTTGAAGGACATCTCCTGCTAAAACACAGTTGTAGCTGCTGATTTTGTGTTGAAATGCTTTAAAGTTAATCCTTTGACACAGGACAAAAAATTAATTCCTCAGTATCTAGGTCATCTCCATAATCTTTTATCAGTAGTATAATTATTTTTATGCTTATATAACACATGTTAAGGGAACCAAGCTTAAATAGCAATTTCTGAGATCTATATTGTAATGTAAAATTGATTTCATCACTGAAGACTCCATTAAGAATTGCGGTTGGGTTTTTTAGCAGCATGAACCCCTTCCTCTTGTTAGATAATGTTACTCATTTTTATTAACATTTAATATATTTTTGAGGACTATTTCTACCCAAGGGTATAAACTTTAAGCATTAAATTGCATGTATACTATCTGAAAGTATTCTTCTCTGATGTATTAAGATTGCAGTTCTAGTCTCCTAAATCATAATCAAGTAACTTATGTAACATAATTATGTAACTTGTCATATCCTGCAAAATTCCTGATCTACTACACTAAAGCTTTGTCTAAATAATTATTAAAAATGTTAGAAATTATGATTGTACCATTAGCTTTTTTATCTTTCTAACACACATAAAATTCATGTCTTTTGGACAGATGTATCATATTTAATTTTTTCCTAGAATGCATGGATTAACCAAAATCTAAGGCATGTCTACATTAATTCCTGTGAAATTTTGTCTGAAGATTTTGGAAAACCCAAACAGCAAGTAGAAAATTCTAAAATGTGAGTGTCTGTGATTAAAAATGTTAGCTAGTTGACATCAATGATATCTTTTCTGAAGTTGTTTCTGAGGAATTGGTGTTATAAGGTACACATAACTTTCAAAGAGATTTCCTACAGATTCTTTGTCTTCTATTCTCTCTTCCCATACAGCTATGTAAAGCCACAGTGTCAGGAATAGGGAAAAGTTACCTTCATTCATTGCATGAGTTAATATGGAAGTGTTTGAGTTTTCAAAACTTTTTAGGCTGAATTTGAGAACAAAAGTGGAGTGAAGAGAATAAAATATGATAAAATTGCATATACCATTCTTAAGAGATTGGTATTTGGATCAGTGCTTTTTTAATATCTTTGCTGCTGACTTGGACAATGGCATTGACTGTGTCCTTGGCAAGTTTACCAACACCAAACTGTGTGGAGGGAAGGGATGTCATCCACAGGGACCTTGACAGGACCTGAGAGGTGGCCCTGTATAAAACTCATGAACGTCAAAGAGTCCAAATGCAGAGTCCTGCATGGGAGTCAGGGAGTTACAAATAGAGTCTCAGGGGAGAATGGATTGAGAGTGGCCCTGAAAGAAGGAGCTCAGGGTATTGGTATTTGTGGATGTTGGCATCTCTACGTGATCTGACAACGTGCACTTGCAACCCAGAAAACCAACCATGTCCTGGCTGCGCCAACAGAAGAGCGAATGGAGGGAGGTGATTCTGCCCCTCTACTCAACTCTTGTCAGACACCAGCTGAAGTGCTGTGCTCAGCTCTAGGGTCCTCAGCACAGGTGGGACATCAACATGTTAGGGTGAGTCCAGAGGAGGGCTACAAATATGATCAGAGGGCTGGAGCAGCTCTTATATGAAACAAGCTGAGCTGGTTGGGAGTGTTCAGCCTGCAGAAAAGAACCTTGAGGGAGATCTCATGTCATTCTTCCAGTACCTAAAGACCTACAAGAAGGCTGGAGAGGGACTTTAAACAAGGATATCAAGTGATAGGAAAAGGAGGAAGGGCTTTAAACCAACAGAGTGTAGGTTTAGATTAGATATTAGGAATAAAGTCTTCACTGGTGACACTGGTGAGACAATAGAATAGGTCACCCAGAGAAGTTGTGGAAGCCCCATCCCTGGAAGTGTTCAAGGCCAGGCTGGATAGGGCTTTTAGCAACATGGTCAGTGACTTTAGCCCTGGCAGGGGGATCAGAACCAGATGACCTTTAAGGTCCTTTCCAAACTCTGAGAGTCCCAGAATGAAGGAATACATAAAAATTCTAAATTATCGGACATTATAGATTAATTTCATGAGCAAACATCTTAAAAATAAAATACTTCTAAATTAATTTCAAGTTTCAGTTTTCCCCTCACATTGATCCACCAGTGGTAATTTTATAATTTTGTATACAAAAACCAGAAGTTAAAGAAGCTAGGAAATCATTCAAAACATGACATAGTTAAAAGTGACTACTAAAAATGGGTTCTGACTTCTGATGGGGAAACAGGACATGTAGTCAGTTTTTATTTTTTTCTACAGCACAACTACTTAAAATTGATCCTAGGCATCTTCCATCTTTTTTGGTTTTTTGACCTTCAGTTCAGATACTCTGAAGATAAAATAGAAGTACTATAACGGCAAAGTCAGACCATTTAGTTTGTTTGTTCATTTCTTAAGTTGTTAGCTTATAAGGCAATTAAAATACAAAATCACAGCAAGCCTGAAACAATTTCAGCATTAGTAGCTTGAAGTCAAAGAATATATAAAAAATATGCATTTCTTATTATTTGGTCATGTGAATAATAGACATCTACTCCATCTAAGATGACTGATGTGGGTTTTCCAAACTATATCATTATAGTGATTTTATTTTCCACAAATTATGATGTCGTCATCTCCTATATTTCTTGGTCATTTTTAAAAACAAAAGAAAAAGTAGTGATCTTATTTTTTCTTGGCATTTGTTCTTAATTTTATTTTTGTAATCAGGACTTGTCTTGTTTTCTCCAGACATCTGTCTTGTTCATTCTTCTGGATCATTTTAGCTGAATCAGTCAACTACTCACCTGCTCAATCTTACACATATTACTGCATTTTCCTGTACCCTTTTTATACAACAACAGGTTTCCTTTTTCTCCTTTGGGAATATGGACATTTTAAATATATTTATGCTCAACTGTTACAAAAGGTTGTAACACTAACAATAGCTACTGGTTACAATGTTATTGTAATGTTACAATGATTATATTAACTGTGTGTTTAAGTCAAACCCATGATAATATTTTTTATTCTTCTGTTCTTTCAGAGCAATAAGCTCTGAAATCTCAGAGCAATCTGCTCTGTTTATGCTTCTGTTCTTTCAGAGCAATAAGCCTTTTACTTTGGCAGCAATCACCTGCTTCATGATTTTGGACAAAACACTTCATATTTGTCTCTTTTTGCCATATCGGTTTCTATGTATAATTCCCAGGCACATTACAATTTATGTCAAATTTCTGGAGCAGACTGTCAGTCAGAAATTGCTTGTAGAGTGTCTGTTGAAGTCATGCAATCCAAGCATTCCTTATACTTCTGATGCTAGTAGTTATATAGTTAATGTATTTAGCCTCAAAAAAATCTATTGATTCAGCCTTACGTACTTGGGTATTTAATTTTGTTTAATGTTTTCAAAAGATTTTAATCCCCTTCCTATTGTCCTTTCTTAGGTAATTGAGAACCCATTTCTACTACCAAATGAGAGGCTCAGTTTTATTTCAGTCAAGTATGAAGGACAGAACACGGAAACTTCATGCTTTGCTTATTATTTGGGCTGTTTCATACTTAGCCTCATAACAGTCTTTGATCTTCCTAGTGTAATATCCTTGCACTATCTTGGGGATATGATGAAACAGAATCACCTAATTTAAAATAAGTGGCTCCCAATGCACAGGTAATTGGGCCTAAATAATTTCAGACCCACTTACACCTTGCAGTTACATCTATCAAAATGACTTGGGAGAGCTGCATAGAGTACTGAATAAAACTAAACTCTCCTAGTGCACTGGTTAACACTACTACCAGAAAAAGAAGATTGTTAGAATGTATTAGTTATGTCTCATCATAGATCATAAAAATGCAGGTTTATGAATTAAGTAGCACATAAAATATAGCCCCTTTAAAAAGAAGAAAAGAAGTGAAGTCTGAGCATCAGTAAGTAAAAAGTGTACATCTCAGAAAGGAAGAAGTATACTTTCTTCTAGTTCACCTAATCTGATCTTTCTCAGTGCATAAAATAAAATAAACTAAAATAACTTTTTAGATCTGTATTTTACTTTTTATCTAGTTCAAATCTTTTTGCTTTTTGAGTGCTGACACATTCATGTGAGTCAGCAGATATTTGTGCAATTTCATCTTTTGCTCCATCTTTCTTGTATATATAACATTCTTCACCTGACATATTATGTTAGCTTTTGCCCTTTCTATCACCTTCTGCCTATCTCTGTATGGCAGACCCCTAATTACCTCCTTGCCTATCATGCTGTCCTAATTCCTTACACCTTACTTCTCCATCCTCTTTCTTAAGAGCAGTCTTCTGTCCTTCAGTTCTGCCTTCATTTGAATATTTGTGTTATTAATTTTTTCCTCACCCTGAGTTTGGGATTGAAAATAGGCTGAAAAATTTTCAAGGATTCAGCCAGCAGAAGTTCTTGCTAAAATTAATCCTTCTATGAAATCAAATATATCTGAAGTTTTTCTACTGCACTTAAAATGTTGTTAGTTTTGAGGGCATAAAAGAAAGAAAACTGTAAAGCAAATTGCAACAAAATACAGACTTTCCAGCAGGATTCACTTCCCTAGAAAATTATGCTCTCAATGCAGCACAATCAGCTTTTTAAACGGGTTATAAAAAATCAACTGCATTTGCTTTCTGTGCATGACACACTAGGTTACCTATACTAAAGTAAAGAAAATGATACAGTTCAAGTCCTGAAAACCCCTTTAGATACACTAAATAAACATTTTTCTTAGACTTGAAGGGAATCTATAGTTCTGCTGTTCATATCATTAAGCTTTTGGTAGTACCATGAAGATGATAAAGTGCAAAACAATTAAAACCATCATAAATTACCTGAGTGATTCCAAAGTTAAATATGAGTGTAATTAGATCTACCTTTGAGGAAAGAAGTTCATGGAAATTACATGTTGAAACACAAAGCTTAGATTTCTGAGTAGGATCTTAATAGACTGTATGTAAAGGTTGAAAAGAAAAGCATATCAACATAAAACAAGACTTTGATAAACTGCTTTGCTGCAATAGAGGTCATGAGATGACCATATTTTATTAACTGTGATATTCAGTCAAGGACAATTTACTTAGGTGGAGACTCAAGTAACAAAAGATACTCAGCTAATTTGTTTCTGTAGTGGAAGAAAGGAGGGGAATATTATCTGCTATAATATCAAATTTTACTTAAAAGCCAACTGACTATTTTTTTACTGTGTTCCAATGATCTAGGCAATACTAATAGTTGCTAGCATATGAACAACAAAGCTAATGGTTTTGCAAAGTGGACATTAAGTTTTTATCGGAAGGGAAAATCAACTTTTTATTTGGTGAAAGTGGCATGAATTCATGTACAGGATAAAGGACTGGCCTTGAGTAGAGCTAGTAAATTAATATTTTTCTTGCTTGACAAAATTTATCATGACAGTATTCAAACACAGTAGCTAAACCTTTTGGAAAATAACCATAAAAAATCTGTTCAGAATACTCTGAATGACAGGAATTGTTGCTTGGAGAACATTGCCTCTGTGAAGAAGGCTCAGGAGAGGTACAAACATTTGTGGTCTGATGTGCCTTTCAAATATTAAAAATAGATTTGTCCATAATTGTAGAGTCTTTTGTTATTCCTATGAATTAAAGCATGTGCTGCTTTAATCTAATAATATGCAAACTGTATCATAACTGTGTTATATGACAAACTTACTGATAAAATCTAATACAAGTGTTCATAACATCAACATGATACATCCTTGCTAAAATTTTTTCCTTGGCTGGAAAGTGCTTCTCTGTGGCAATTACTGCCTCAGGGAATGTGTATAGCAGTTGTATTCATCGATTAAAAGACAAATCTTACTCATTGAAATACAAATCAGATCTTTTTTATCTATCAAAGACACTTAATATAATAAAATTTCTTCAGGGCACATATGTACTTCGTGTACTTCTAAACTATTCAGCAATCTAATAAACTGATCCTCCACAATCTTTTCAGGACTGCAATAATTCTTTTCAGTCTGTGTTCAAAACTAGAAAGATCTTCACATGTATATTTAATGAATAAAAAAAAAGGGTTTAGAAAAGAGCATATCTTTAATTCCTTTTTATTCCTTTTATTTTATTTCTTTTTTATGAATAAGGGCAATTACAGTTAAATCTACTTCCTCTTTCTGCTCTGTCTATCCCTCTCTATATGAATCTGGAATGCCTCATTAAAAGGGCTATAGGACAAAAACTTACGTGCTGGAAAGTCTTAAAAAAATGAGCAAAGCTATGTACATCTAAACTTAGTGCTGTTTTTAATTCAGATGCTGGAATTGCAACATCTTTGCACCTTTCTTCCTATTAGTTGTTAACATCTGAAATTTTGCACATTATTTTCTTTAAATTCTGGTATCAAAGACCTATTTTGTTATTATATTAAAAGTAGTATTTTTTGCAATTATAGAATAATCTTTTATTTCTCAAGACAGTTTTAAAATTACAGACAAATCTATTCAGATCTTGACTTTAAATTTGACGACTCTCTTTGTAGATTTCAAAATGCCTCATCAATTTGAAAGGACAGTAAAAGTGTGGTCTGGGATTAATTTCTGTATTATGGGCATCATACATGCTGTTGACCCTATTAACTAAAATTTCCATTAAATTATTCATTATATTTGTTGAAAATGTAAGACTTCCACCAAACTCATGCATACTTGCAACGTTATTGAAGTACCCAATGTTGTTAGACCAGAGCTTCTTTGTTGAAGGGTCTGTGATAAACAGATTGCTATGGTTTGATGTCTCTCTTTATGTAGAAAAATCAAAATATTTTTCTATAAATTTGGATCAGTGTGCGCTAATTAAATCTGAGGTGTCATTTAACACTACAATGAAAAACTGTAAACTTTATAAATTATGATTGATATACTGAAAACCAATGCAGGAAACCCCCAAAACAAAATAATATAATTATTGGAGTAAACAGCTATTTAAAATGCCCAAATTGTATTGTGGCTTTGACCAATGAAAATCACATTTTTCTTTATTGTAATATTGATTATGATAACAAGAGTATTTTCAGTGTATTTTGACATAATTTTAACATTTTTTGTAAACCAAAACACTGAAAATCAACTGTAGGTTACATTTAGATGACATGCTTAAGCTTCTATCACTGTGTGACAGAATACAAAGTTATGGAGATTCACTTGCTATTTAGGATACTTTGGTGTATTTCTGTGGTAAATAATATGTTTACTTTCTTCTGACACTGACTTGAATTGACAAACAATTTCTGGAAATTTATAGACTGCGAATTCAAGTCCAGAGCTTTACTCAGAAATTGATCCTTTAAGACACATACCTTTATTCATCTTCATGAAATTTTGCTGTTTCTTATTCTTCAGATAATTCCTTTTTTGTCCCTAATGTAATTTTCAATGAAGGTTATATATACAGAGTTATTCATATGAAAATAAACTGTCAAATCCTTTTATGGAAATTAATACTAGAAATAGTAATAAACTAAGCCTTAATGATAGAAAAGTATAGTAATTGCAAGAAAAATAACAAAGCAAAAGGGGATAATGGCATGGAAGGAGAAATACTGGTTAGGAAATACCTATCATTTAGCTGATAAAGTGAGCAAACAGGAACTTGTGATTACCTGAAGAAAGAAAACATGGTGAGAAATGTAGGACTTTCTAATAATGAAGCATTCAAGGATGCTTAATGATTTTCAGCATCTGTTCACAAACACTGTTCACTTTACTACACTGTTATCTATTCATGCAAGAGATGGATTCTTGTTTTAGTCATACATCCTGCTGCCTTTGTTACCCTAGGGAAGAGAGAGACTGAACCCAGCAGAAAAATCCATCTGTAAATGCATATTCTAGTGATCCATTAGTAATGAACCTGCTCTATTCAATAATTTTAACCAGAGCAATCAATGTCTGAAACATTTTTCCTTTAATCATGACATATCTCATGGAGAAGCCTGAGGGTATTCTGTTGTCTGAATTTAGGCCAAAGTTCTAAGCTAGGTTTTGTTTTGCCAGTGTCCATTAAAGATTTAATTCATTAATGACCTAGACATTTCAATATAATTGTTAACAAGAGTTTCAACCACAGGAATTGAATTTTCTGATTTTACAGCAGTCTATAAAAATACAGTCCAAACACTACATAATTTTTACCCATATACAGCTAACACTGACAGTATTCACCAGAGTTCCTAATTGAGACATTTATTTTACACTTTCTATTCAAATCTAAATGTTCTGTTTTGTAAAGTTGTGTCTTATCTTTCAAGAGAGTGTGCCAATTTCTTAAGGAGGTGTGTTTCTAACCATTCTAAGCCTTTTTTTGAGTTAACGTGCCAATACAAGGTGCCCTTGCCCTTTTAAGAGATGTGTTAACAAAGACACTGTTTCACTATTCAATCTACATCTTTAATTTCTAAGCAGAATTAAAAATAACAATAATAATTTACAGTTCAGGAAAACACTTGCTGAGGTACTAAATTATGTCTTCCTTGTTTCTGTTGCTCTTTCTTGACCATCATCAAACTCATGCTACTGTTCAGGCCCAGGTGTTTCATCACTTGTAACAGTAGGTTGTAAACCCTTCAGGCTGGTTCCCTGGACATCGTCTCATTCAGGAACTTCTAAAGCACTCACCATTGCCCTAGATCTGCTTCTGTTGGTAGTGAAAGCTTCACTGACTTCAGAGTTTCAATGTTAGGTCAGAGACTTCTGAAATATCCCAGTGAACGCTAACTTGGCATGGACCTGACACAGTTTTTGGTAAGGTAAACCATGAATAACAGTGATAAATAAATAGTGACTTCTAAATTTATAGCTCATTCTTCTGCATATATGAAAGGGCAAGACTTTGTCATATGCCTTGCCCTTACTTTTAACAATAACAGGCCATCAGTTTGTTGATTTGTGCCACCTGAAACAGTATTTGTTACATCTTATAAATAGAAGACCTTGACCTACATGATACATGAAGCACACATAATGCAGCAGCCAGATATTGTCATTATATTGCAAAGGTTTCATATTGTTGTCTCCTTAGTGCAAGATTTTCATACCTTCTTGATGTTTCTCAGAGGCATCTCCTCTAGGCACTAACTCTTCCTTCTTCTCATAGTAGCCAACTGACTCCAGTTCTCCTTGACCAACCAATCCACTCTTTTATAACACTCTTCTTATTGGCTACAGCTGTGGCCTGTTAAAATCAGGCCTGCTCCTAATCTTTAATAATTAACCCAGCTGCAACTCTTCAGGGGGTAAGATTACTTTCTATACTACCTTTATTTACTTATATTCTATCCCCTACAGCCAGGCACCTGTGACTATCTCCACAGGCCAAGGGCACGAGTCTGATATGGCCCTCAAGATAGAATGGCAGGCACTCATCTGAGAGCAAAGGCTGCAGCTCTAGCTGGAGAATCCACACCACCTACCCCAGTGTCGGCTAAGGTATTCATCATATCTAAGTAGTTGTGGTAGTCCAGTGAATTTTTCACTGACTGGAAAGGGGAAAAATAAAAATAACTCCCAGTTTTTAAAAATGGAAAAAAGTAGACTCTGGGAACTTTGGGCTAATCAGTCTCACCTCTGTATCCGAAAAGATCATGGGCAGATCCTCCTGGAAACTATGGTAATGCACATGAAAAATAAGGACTGGTGACAGCCAACAAGGATTCACTAAGGGTAATGCCTCATTACCTCATGCCTCATTAAATCATGGCCTTCAACAGGGTACAGCACTGGTACATAAGGGAAGAGCAACTGATATTATCTACCTGGACTTTTGTGAAGCATTTGACATTGCTCTGCATGATATCCTTGTCCCTAATTTGGAGAGGAAGAGCTGTGACAAGTGTCATTCCTCAGGGATCAGTATTGGGTCTGCAGCTCTCTAACATCTTTGCCATTCCCTGGATGATGGGATTGAGTGCACCATTAGCAAGTTTGCTGGCAACACCAAGTTGTGTGGTCAGTTCCACACACTGGACGGAAGGGGTGCTATCCAGAAGGACCTTGAGAGGTGGGCCTGTGTAAATCTCATCAATTCTAACAAGACCAAGGGTCTTTACCCTTGGGTAAAGACATGTGCCTGGGCCAGGGCAATCCTAAGCACAGAATGGATTGAAATCTGCCCTCTGGAGAATGACTTGGGGGTTTTGGATGAGAACCTTGATATGACCCAGTAATGCATTCTTGCAGCCTAGAAAGCCACTGTCTCTGCAGCTGCATCAAAAGAAGCATGGCCAGAAATCAACAGAGGGCTTCCTCCTCTCCCTCTTCTCTTCTCACCTCTCCTCTCAACTTGGAGTACTGAGTCCAGCTCTGGGACACCTAAGATGGATGTGGAACTGTTGAATTGAGTCCAGAGGAGGACCAGAAATATGATCAGAGCACCTCCCTGTGAAGTCAGGCTGAGAGACTTGGGGTTGTTCAGCCTGCAGAAGAGAAAACTTGAGAGAGAGATATAATGGCAACCTTTCAGTACATAAGGGAGGACTGAAAGGAAAGCTTTCTCTCCTCTCAAGGAAAGCTTGAGAGGAGATTTCAAAAGGGCATGTAGTGATAGGACAAGGGGTTTAGTTTAGACATGAGGAAAAAGTTCTTTATTCTGAGGATGGGGATGCACTGGAACAGGCTGCCCATGAAATTACGAATGCCTGGAAGTATTCAAGGCCTTACGGGATAGTCTTTGAGGAACCTGTCCCAGTGGGAGGTTCCCTGCCCATGGCAGTGGGTTGAAACTAGATGATCTTGAAAGTATTTTCCAACCTCAGCCATTCATTTTTTCCACGTGTGCCATAGTGCCTCACACACTAGAAAAAAATTGACTCTTACAATATTGTCACCATGATTTTAAATACTTGTAATGCCAATATAATTTTGCAGCAGTATTATTAGAAGAGAACTGTGGTTCTGGAAACAGCACCTACCACTCAGTGCTGTTGTGGTGTCTGCCGTGTCTTTGGTTTCCATCTGGTTTTTCTCCCCACCTCTGCTAGTTCAGTCCTTTGAAGCACACCTTTGGGGACCAGAGATGACTATTTTTCACTTTGAATAATAATAAACAAGTATAAACTGAGGGGTGGTGTAAATAGATGAAGTATTTATTACCAGCCTAAATTGATGAGGCTTATGTCAACAATTACTAGCTTGCAAAAAGTGATGCTTTTTAATCAGCTGTGGGAATTGATCAAAAATGCTTACAATACTAATGACTACTTAAAATGATAATACTTACATTATCATTGTCTGCATATTTTTGATACATTCTAATTGATAATTAAACTTATTTTTTGTGTTATGACAAACTTCATTAATAAATAAAAATAAATAAAATAAATAAAAATTCCTTTTACCCTATGTTCTGTATTGGCTACTTCTGTTGTGAGAGAAATCTTGTTTTTTATTTTCAATATTATTTTATAGTTATTTAAAAGCATTTGGACATGACCACAAAAGTTATAAAATTTATGGTCAAATGAAAAGAAAAGTTTAAAAAACATACAATTAAATTCTTGGAAATAACAGCATTTATGATGCTTGTCTATTTTTAATTTCATCATTAAATTAACATCATGATACAGTTTTTAAATCACATGACCAAAATATTCTTTCTACATGGACAAAACCAAATTTGTAGCAAATCCCAGGAGAAAATGTTAGTATAGGGTAAATAAGGCCATGAAATCATCTCATGGATGTAAAATAATCCACTGAACAGGATAATTTATTAGCACTTATGACACAATTCTTTTGCAATGCTTAGCATATCATATATGGCAATAATTTCATAGCTTTCCATTAAATGTGGATCCTTCTCTTTTTAAAAACTGAACTGGTTTTGTGGAATTTGTGACTTGATTTGTAGAATCATTGAGTACTTAAAACTTCCTCTTGCTGGGAGGTAAGAGCTTATTTCACAGTAGCGTCATAAAGATAAATCAAGTGATGGTTGCAAAACACTAAGGTATTGGAAGAGTACCATAGGAAATCCATAATGAAATTAATAGCTCTCAAAAAAGCTCGAGATGTTGAAGACATGCAATCAAAGCCCAAGATTATACACTGAAAGGAAGAATAAACCAAAAAAACCTCCCAGACCATATTCAGAGCATTAAGGCAGCTATCTTTAAGAGATATCATGAATGAAACAAAAACTGAATCAAAACATATATTTTGAGGTATATTGCAGAAGTTAAATAAAATAAAATCAGAAATAATTGTTATTCCTTAGTGTTAGTAAAATCTTTTCTTTCAATTTTTTTTGGATGCTTCAAGTCTGAGTAACTCTTTTGTATCACACACATGGATAAAGGAATATTTATGAGCAAAAGTTTGAGGCAGAGCTGTGGCACCAATTTTATCTTTATGCATATAGTTTGAAAGAAACAAATAGGTGCTGCTCTGTTTTGTTTTGATCTCTCAGTTCAGGCTCTCAGGAACATCAGACATGCATGTTCTTATTTGTGGCCATCAGTACTTAAGAGTGAAAATAGCTAATAAGCATGGAAATTAACTTTTAGCCTTGCTAAGACTAGAGCTTACAACACATGCAACAAGAATTTCACTTAGCTAGAGTACTTTTAGATATTAAAGCATGAGGAACTTGCAACATTTGGGCATTTCCAGGTTTAAGAATTGCTGAGAATGCACTTTAAAGGTCTCAGTCTTACATTTGTGTTATTATATTTAATTTTTTTTTTACATGTGTGTTTCTCAAAATACATCTAACTATTCTCCAGTATGCAATTATATGTATAGTGGAATTCATAGTGAAGAAGTAGGTGGCCCAAAGACAAACATTAAGGGGTAGTGGCTGCTGGAATAATAGAAATATTAGTGATCCTGAAATGTTCTGCTGGAGGAAGTTATCTCTTAATAGTCAGAGGATCAAACCCAATTATGTGAAGAAATTTTTGTGTGATAATTTGTTCTAAATCAGTTGTCAAGTTTCAGCACTCAAGATGTAACCAAAAATTAATATAACAACCAAAATGTCGATTAATGAAAATCAGCTGAAACCAATCTAGTTTTACATTCTTCTGTACATATTTGAACGTCAATGTTGATTTTAGAAGTGGTCTGAAACAGATTATTCATTATTTTTTGGTTTTTTCTGCCAATATTATCTGTGAAAAATTGTAAAATTAATAAAAGAAATTACTCTGAATTTCAAGGATAAAATAAAACAAGAAATATTAGAAGTGACTGATAAAGATACATCTGTCTTACCTCACACAGCAAAATGATTGAAAATTAGTATAAAGCTTATCCATGTAACAAAGATGGAAGAATTTGATTCTGTTTCCTCATACTACAAGAAATTTATAAAATTAGCTTGGTTTACATTTGATATTTCTCATTGTAGTCACAGATCTGGTAGAGCTTCTAGGCTTTTTTAATGTACTACAATATAGGAACAATGCTGTCAGTAGAACATTGTATCCTAATTTATCTAAACCAATCTGCTGTTGGTATCTAACTTTAAAATATAGTACTACACACTACAACACGGTTTATCATTCTCTGAATGTTAATCAATCGTTATTACTGCCCTTGGGCTTTTGAAAGATTGCTTTAATTACTAAGTCATTTCATTCCAAACTTACGCGCCTGGATCAAAACAAACATAAGTAGGAAACAGGGTATATACATTTTTTGTTTGGTTTTATTTTTTTTTTTTCAGGGTCAGACTGCTGTAAATTCTGCAGCCTATCAATATGAACACAGAAAGTATTTAGGTGAGTAGACATAAATGGTGGCTGTCTTCTGAGTTAACTGTAGGTCTTGTTTTCTAGATATGGACTGTCACATTCAGTATGATTGGGAAAAGTACTGTAGTTTTTAAGAGAAAAAATGCTTTGCATAGTTATTTCACATGTGGAACCCAAGGAAAAAAGACCACACTACAGCAAAGGATGTGAAAACTGTTAATGCACAGCTGTACGTGTATCCATGAGCCCTTCATCACCCTTTCAAAGGGATGAACGTGGCTGGAAGTGTTGACAATTCTCTCCTGGACGAGTGTGCCTGTGGGCGCCTCCCTGCAGCATGGCAGCTGCAGGGACACCCCAGCAAAGCAGCGGGATGGGGCCAGGCTCTGGCCAGCTTCTACAGCCAGCAGGTCTGGAGGGCAGCCCCACCCCATGCCCTGGGCACCTCCCTGGGGATGGGATGGGCATGGGCTGGGCTGAGGCTAGGCTGCTCCTGGGTGGGGTCCTTGGGGGGCAGGTCAGGGCAGTGGGGGCATGGGGACCAGCCCTGCTGCGGTGTCACTGCGTCAGGGGCTCATGGGCCTGGGCCCTGGCCAGAGCCACGGTGACAGCTTGGCCAGGACACATGGGTGTCCACAAAGCCCTGCCCGGATAAAAGTGATCTTGCAGAAGGTTAACCTAATGAAAGGTAAACGTAATGAAACACGGTAATTCCTCATTAGTGTCACCCTGTTCTTCTAAGTTCTTCTAAGCCTTCTGATGTTTACATTCTTGTAATGAACTTTCTCACACAGTTTTATGTAAATAATTATTGTTTTACATTTTTCTCTGAAGAAAGAGAAATTTGTTGGGCTGTTGTCTTGTCCAGTGTCATTGGAAAGGTAGCACTTTCATCCTCCAACCCACTGTCACTTTTGAAAGTCTGAAAATGTTGGAGTCAAAAATTAGACTTCCCTTCTTTTTACCTTGGAGGTTCTTAGGTGCATGTTGTTTTATTTCGTGTCCTATAGCAACACATTAGCAAAGAACCAGGACACAATGCAGCATATCTGTAAAGAAACTATGTTCTTCTCAACACATAGTTCTTTGCAAAGATCATATTGTATTTTGTTCTTTCTATGTCTTTTCTAATCTGTCAATATGGTTTTTTAGAAGTCTTTAAATCAATAAAATTTATTTAATTCACTTAAAATTTCTCAGGCTTTGTAATATTTTTGTTTATTTATAACAAAGTTAGGTCCTCATAGAACATAGCTGCTTCTCCAAAACAATGATCAAGTAGTCAAGCTGAAGACGGATCACTCTTGTTGTGACTTTCTTTCATTTTCCAGTCCTTATATTTATTTTTCTAAGTGTTTTCTAGTTTTTCTATTATTATAGGGTAAAAATCTCTTGCATGATCAAACATCTTGAGTTTGAAAGGTCTGATTAGATGATTATACCTCATGACAAATGCATTTTGCCACATAATCAAATTAAAGCAATTATCATTGTTTAATGAGATGTAAAAACTGCTGAAGATATATTTCCAACCCATGTGCTAAGACATGAATTTGAGGCTGAGGGAGCAGAGGTTCAGGTCTAACATCTTTTCACAGAAGTTTATGTAACCCAAACCAAAAAGGAATTATCCTATAGATCAGAGGTGGGAGGTTGTGTTGTAGTAAAAATGTAAGATGTTTAAGATATCACAACATTTGCTGATTTCAGTAGAAGTGTACCAATGTGGTTGTTGTGCCAATTACCACATATTAAAATAAATTTAGAGAAATTCAAGAATAGGATAATAAATATCTCTCTAGTATGAATTTATTTGTTATGATAGTCTGAATACTTAATGAACTATAAAATATTTTTTCACAATTAATGGTATTTTGGAAATTAGATACTTCAGATGAGCACTTTATATTGTGTTTTGCCACTGACTCTAGTCAGATAAAAAAAAATCAGTATTACACATACTCTATAAAAGTAAAAGAATGAATTTTGTTATCAGATATATTGTCTATAATGCCCGGCAAAATTTTAGAATCTGAGTATCCATCAAACTTGCCCTATTCTGAATTCTACTTTATCTACAAAAAGCAAATAGTAATTGAAGTTCTAATTGTGGATATTCCAACTTTAAATTAAATAGTTTGGATTACTTATACTGTATTACTTTTATTTGGGCATAGAATACCACATTTAGCTATTGGGGAAAAAAACATATTGTTCATCTCTATATTATTAAGATTTGTCTAAAATATTATATTTCTACAGTCTAGCAAAAAGTACTGAAAGTGTATTTAGCTATTTTTTAAATTTAATAAACAGCAAATACATAGCATTTTGTATATTTTCACAGTTATTCAGCTGTAGTTCAGAATTTTTCAACTGTGAAAGATAACAGGGAAAAAAGCGCAATAAATAGAATTTCTGACTATTAATAAGTAAGACCCTTTCATTATATGTAAATAAAATATAGTGCATTACTTATCTCAGAACAACATCTATACTGTAGCAAAGCTACTTGTTTGTCACATATTTTTGTTCCTTAGTCACAGGTAATAGTGTGTCACTCAGCACACAGGCCCAATGAAGAAATTGAGAAGAAACCTTTCTTCCTCCTTGGGCTTTGAATTGAACCTTATATTCATATCTTGTCTAATTTTTTTCCATCTTCCTACTCTCTGGATGAATGACTGAGAGTATCTTCATATATTTCCAGATATTCTGTGGAATAGAATAACTTATTTTTAAAAATCACAATTTGCTGTAAAAACCACTTAACGTACACATTTATGATCCAGTGTGCAAGGTTTATTTTTAATGTATTTTAGAATATATTTTCAGAAAGTTCCTTAGGGTCATGGTTTTTTTTCCATTTTTGAGAGTCAAATGGTAACACAAAGCTTTATTTCTGACATAACCTGTACAGTCACATCACATACAGATGACAATAATAGGATGTCTAGGAAACAAACAACTTTTTATACATATGTTTACAGGGATGGAAATGTATTATGAGGTAAGCCTTTGTTACACTTGATATATTTCTCGATTGTCCACAGTTAAATATATTTCAACTGGCAATTTAAATATGAAACCTGAGACTTCCAACTGAATTATACATCTCTTTACAGTTTCTCTTTATCTGTTTCTTTTCTGGGCTTTTTTAGAGTAATTGAAGGGCAAACTGAGAGGAGATAATACAATTTCTAATCCCTTCCGTGTTTATCAATATAACAGTGGAAATATGTGCAAGATCTATAAACTCTGTACAGTTTTAATTGATTTTTTCCTATTTTGAGAGGGTCATGTTCCTCTTATTTCAATTTGTCTCAAAGCACTAATTTCCAGCATTCCTATATTCATTAAAATACTTTATCTTGAATCTGAATTGATCAACTAATTAAAAGTTCAACTAAAAAAGAAGACTAACAGATCAGTTGATGAAAACTGAAGGATGCAGTATATCCTGACATCTCTGCTTTACTCTTCTTCTGAATGGAGCTGTACAGTATGGAATAAGAATGCTGATCTTACAAGAAAATTCCCCTCTGAAATATTTTTTGCAGCTTATACACAAATCTAATGTGAGTACTCTACCAATCCCAGTTGTGTAGTAGAAGTTGAAGTGAATGAGCATGGGAGGTCAAGGTTAAAGAGCTAACCTACTGTAATGACAAGAATATCATGGAAAATCACAAGACAGAAATCTCTTTGGGCAATGAACACGAGGAAGTTTTCAATCCTTTAATCATTTATTTATTCATATATTTGAGTCTGGAGTGGTTTTTAAGTTATTTTTATTGTCCTTTTACTTAATGTTAGTGCTGATATTTTTGAAGTAAAAAGGTTCTTCTCATCCCATCTCCAGACAATCAACAAATGTCTTAATAAGTTCATGCTATGGAGACTAAAAACTGTGTCTATGTTCATTAGATTAAGTACTTTACTACTAAGCCTACATTTAAGCATTAGGAAACAGTTTCTTTTGAAATATTTTTTAATTTAGAAGTACAAATAATTATTATTATATGCAGCTTAAAATTCTTTCAAAACATACTAACTGGGCAATTTATGAAATTACAAAAGACCTGTATACACTTGACAGATCAGAGTTACATATTAGATTACAGATCAAGTGTGCAGTCTGATAAATTCTAAATTAAAAACCAAAATAGAGAAAAAAATGCACAAAACCTACAGAAGTTGTAGTGCTGCGAGATAAGCATTAAAAAATGTTGGACTGTTGAGGGTTTTTTTTCTGTAATTCTTAACCAAAATTCTCAGCCAGTCTCAGACTGGGATTTCCATTTGCATTAGTGCAGAAAAAAATGTTTAATGCTAGCTGGTCAGGAAAGGGCAGACAAACCAAGCTCTACCATGTGTTGTGCATTCCATGGTAAGCTAAAGGCCTGAAGGAAGTCTATCCTTCTAAATGACAATTTGGTCTTTTTCTCAGCTGCTGGTGAAGTGCCACATGTATTGCTCATTACACAAAGAAGATTTTATTGCTGTAACAGGGCACATTGAATTTAATGTTCACTGAGGACATCATGCAGTTCACAAGAGTGAGTCACACAAACTTTAGTCATTCGAGCCTTTTTTTGAGCAAACTGGATAAAAGGAAGAAAAAAGGCTTCAGATATATGCTAGATCTTAGACTTATATAAAGGGGAAGTCAGGAAAAAAAGCAAACAAAAACCCATCCTCTTAGAAAGGAACTTGGAACTGAAAGAAATACAGTCAAATTCATGTATTAATGAGAAGAGAACATTTGGTTTCTTGTCAGTCAAGTTTTCTAGCTGAGTATCATTTCTTATTGTATCAACTGCTATGAACTGAAAATGTGCTGGGAAAGTAGTGAACTCACTGGGATCCTTCTTTTGAGCTGCACTTACAGTACTGACTGATGACAGATACTGGTTCAGCACCATGAGAAATTTTCATTTTGAAGGACTAGCAAACTCAGGGAAATTCAATTTATACGGGAGTCTTCTGGTCAGGTTTAATTCATGTGTGTCTGACAGGCTGTGTCTGCACATTATTGTGATACCTCAGGCATTTTCTAAATACTTCTGGGATTTTTAGAAGAGGAAGGTAGGTAATCATGCCGAAAAGAAATATTAAGCAATTGCTCATCAGGCAGTATAACCTTCAGAATGTGATCAAAAGCATTCCTTCTGGTTTGTTCTTGCATGTTCTCTTTTTATTTAAACCTGTGATAAAAAAAGGACAAAATGCAATCCAATAAATGCTCTCTAATTAAGTGCAAATATTTTTTTCCCAGTAAGAGTCAGGCATCACTGAACTTTTTAATATTAAATAATGCTTTCAATTAAATATTATGCTCTCAAATGTAAAAGAAAAAATAACATGAAAAAACTTAAGTTCTCTGACACTCTGAGGTAAAAAATCCAGGATGACAGGATAGTTTCATTGATATCAGTAACTCTATATCAGTGTAAAAAACACAGAGGAGTACTCAGTAATGAGTGCAGTAACAAAGCAAGTGCAAAAATGCAGAAATTATATTTTAGTGTCCTTATTCTTTTCTTTCAGTTGCTAAATGAGCTCCATTAAAAAAGACAATGCCTTCCTCTCTGGTTCTACCCATGCATTGAGAAAGTGAAATATAATTCTCTGCTATATAACCTCTTTAGTTTGGCTGTATCCAATTACAAACATAAGATTGAGTAGTATTTCTTTTATTAATTTTTTACGTTAGTCAATCAAATGCTTAAATCAATAAAAAGAAAGCCTGACAATTAGTCCTATCATTTATAATAATATCTCCTTTCTCTTTACTTTGTCTAACCCTATGTTTACAAATCTTTTTACTGACTCTGTATGTGCTTAAGCAGTAAATTCTATCAAAGCATATTTTATCTCAGGCCTATTGCAAATCTGTGGTTGCTACTTAGTCACTTAGGTACCACACACTGATTAGGAAACATGCGGTCCATCATTATAATGGTTTCATGTATATAAGGCACAGTTTATTTTAAGTAGTGGTACATGGAAACAAGTCCTTAGATAACCCACATTCTTGATAAATCATTTGGAATTTTATTATATACTGACTGAAGGAGAGTGCAGATGTCAATCCTATCTTCCCAGCAACAAGCCTGATTTAATTCTCCACAGTTCTTTCCACGCTTCCCCAAAGTTTTCTTAATGAAAAAGAGAAATCTGAAGACTACAGAGATAATTCTGATAATTTTGTCATGGGTGTGACGTACTCAGTGATTGGAATGGCAATCCAAAATCACAACTTATGAGATTCCAATTCTATAGAAAGAAAACTTCCTGCTAGTACTGTGACTTTCAGCCTTTCCACGTATCAGAGGATGTAGAGTTTTGTCTCTTCAGAGTCAAAGGTTGGTAGGATATGAATTACAAGTTGTCATCTAGAGCCGGCAAAAGAAAACAGGTTTCAAAATAAAATTATTTCCAAGAACAACAACAACAACAACAAAAAAAGCCAACAAAACAAAAAAAACAAACAAAAAAGCCAAAAAACCAAAAACCCAAACAACAACCAGCCAAACAAAAATCTATGGCCCCACCCACACAACATGAAAAAAACAAGTTTGTGAAATTTTTAGCCTAAGTAGGAGGTGGACAAATAAGAGATGAATGTTTACTTTAAAATATAAGACAGCTTTTTTGCAGGAGGTAGATGATGAATATTTAAGAAAGCAGCCTGTGCTATGATGTGTACTTTATATAGGTACTTTACTGTAGCTGTTATACTAGTTAATAACTATTTAAAATATAATAATAAACAAGGAAAGTTCTGTGACAAGGTTTAACTGCATTTATAGTTAATAAATATATCTTTAAAAGGACACTGAACAGAAATTCTGATATAAGGAATGTGCTGCTCTACCCCCTACTTCTTTCCCCTAGGATGTCTTAAGAATAAATTTCTTCACTGAAGGAGGCTGAGAAGAAAGAATCAGAAAAGTGTAAAACATGCTCATTGCTCCTAGCAATAATCATAAAATCATGCAAAAAAACATAGGGGACACACTCCTGAAACTGCTAATAAATGTAAAGAGATAAAAGCTGTGATTCATTTTAAAATAGTGTGATGCACATGTTCTCCATAGTCAATGCACTTTCTTAGATAAGAGATGCATCACTACTATAATGCAATATTAGTATCCAGTATACGACATTTCATCATTTCTACATTGTAAGAATGGTAATATCACGGATGATAATTCTTTGATTTCCCTATTAAGCCTGAGCAATGACACTATTTCATTTGATTTTCTGCTCCAAATCTATGTGTAGGGTGACTACTTAAATGAACTGCTCACATATTTTCTATGGAGGAAACCTAGAGTGCTGCAACATATGGCTCAGATATAATGGAATTTAGTTCATTAATCTGTCCTGAATGACCATCACAACAGAAAAAGCTTAAGTCAAGAACTAAGTGAACTGAATGGACATTTGAATGGAGATAGCCATTAAACTAACAGAATACTATCTGTGTATGTGTCAAAGGACAGAAAAGGGGTTTGCTGTGGCTGATAAAAATATATTGAATAATGTAGGGGCTGAGAATGATGTAAATCACATGGAAAAAGGCATAGAGATTGTAATGAATTTGGCTGGGAGGAAGTTAATTTTCTTCATAGCAATCTGTATTTAGATTGGCAATTTAGTATTCTAGGTTGGTGAGCAAAATTGTTGATAGCACACCAGTTGTACTTATTCTTGAATAGTGCTTGCACAATGTAAAGACAGTATCTGTTTCTTTCCCTGCTTCCCCTGTCAGCAAATTTGCTAGGGGAGAACAAGAAACTGCAAGTTGTAGTAAACAGTGTCCCGGTCCGTGGCAGCAGGGTTGGAACTAGGTGATCTCTAGGATCCCTTCCAAATACCTCTCTGTGATTTCATGATTACAGAGAGATACAGCCAGAGCACCTCAAGCCAGCTGGCCAAAGGGACATTTCATACTTTGTGATGTCATGGTGAGCAACAAAACTGGGGCTGGGTTATCTCCAAAGTAGCCCCTGCCCAAGGACTGGCTGGCCATTGTTTTGCAGGTGGCAATGACTGCTTTTGCACCACTTGAGTTTGAGGGTTTCTTTTTTTTGCTTGTTTGGGGTGGGTTGTTTTATTTGGTTTTTTTTTCCCCATAATTTATTAGACTGCCTTTATCTCAACCCAGAGGTTTGGGTTGTTTTCCCCTGTTTTTGCATTTCCAATTGTTTCCCTCATCCAGCTGGGTGGGGTCTTATCTGCCACCTTGGGCGAACACACTATATACAGGAAATTGAAGTATAAATACAATTAAAAATGGTAAGAGCCCTTTTGTTTCTACCCCTTTTCCTGGTGCTGTTCTTCCACTTACTGTGCTCTTCTGTGTTCAAAGACTGATGGCTGTGTGAAGAAGGTGGGGACAGGGGTGTATTATAGCAAGTTGTCAGTGTCTGCAGCCACCTGTTGGAGAAATACCATTCTCATGTTAATAGTTTTCTTTCCCCTCCAAGAACAACATTTACACATTTGATAACAGTTTTACAACTCTGATCTTTCTTCATTAGTCTGCAGCTCCACATTACTTCAAATTCATGATATATGTGCTTTTTTATGTCTTTTAGATAGTTTTGCTCAGATCTGTACTTCTTTAATTGACTGTGGGTGAGCTGATTATAGCCCTTAGGTCTTTTGTGCCAGACCAAAATCCCATCCCTTACCCCATAGCTGCACTCTTCTACAGTGTGTTCTTTCTCTACACTTCTGAAAGCACCTGCTATTCAATTAAACTATTAATTCTCTATGTTGTCATATTAAGGTTATAAATATCTAATTCTGGATAGAATAGTTCCTAGTTGTTACTAATGTCTATTTAAAACTTGTCTTGTATCATATACAGATAATTAAAAGTAAAATAAAATAGTCATGGACTGCTGGTCTCTTAAAGAAGATGCTGATAGAGCTAAACCAAGCAGAAACAAAGCTACAGGAAAGTTGAGAAAATTTCTGACAGAGCAAATCTGAAAAACAGCAGTTGTGACACCTTTGACTTCAGTACAAGGCTCACAACCCATCATTGGCAATATAGGGCTACATGTTAAAATTAGCTCAAAGAGAAAGAAAATCAGAGTTAATATTTCTGACATAAAATTATACACTTAAGGTGAGAGAGAAAGGAATGGTATTGGTAAAATTTGCTTTTCAGTAGAAGTGAAATGTTTCAGGATTAGTGTCAAGTACCTGAATGCAGAGTAGCAAGTGCCTGCTTCCATTTCTTACTGCAGGCTAGATTCCAGTATTCATGGTTTATTTCTTTATATAGAACTGTATTCACAGCAAGTATTCAAAAATATTCAAGGAGAATTTTCTATTGATTTTATCTGAATATATAGCTGCCTTTAATTGCAGCTTATTCAGGTAGTGGTGAAAATATCACTATTTTCATGTAGCTAAATACATGCCTAACTAAAAAACCTTCAACAATTTATGGTCAGAGTTTTATTGCATGTAATCAAGATACTGTTGCTATTACTAGAGTCAAATTGGAAAAATTCAATTTGACAAAAGTGGGAAAACCAGTGGGTGTCACAAAGACGTGCAAGTGACTGTGGATGGATTTTTGTGAAACAATAATACTCATTTTGTGACCCAAATAAAGTCGGACTGGTTGTCTCTGAAGACAGCAGTATGGAGTAAGCTGAATCAGACAGTAATAACAGAATTTTATAAAGTCTTATTTGTTCTTTTGACTGTTGCTATTGAATCCAGAAAGACTGAACTGGAGTAAAATCCAAAACTAAATTAATCTCATTAATTTTTAAAATACTCAGCAATTTCTAAAGTACATAATATAACCAACAATTTAGATTCCTAATTTAGGCTCACAGATATCAAAATCTTAGCTTGACTGTGGACAAGAATCATATTATAATGGATTGTTATGAGATGCAATCTGCCGGTTCAATTTTAAAATTTTTTGCCTTTTTTATGCTTTTTTACTTCAAAAGAGAATAGAATATATCATAACTTCAGATAAAATAATTGAGTATAATATAAAAATAATACACTGATTCTTCTGGAAGAAATTTAGCTTTTTGTTTGGTACTTCAAACTTGGTGGATGTGTTTGGTATGTAAAAGAAGTGAAGGTATGTGAAGTATAAGGGAAAATATATGGAATGATAAGTGAACAGAAGAATGAGAGAAAAGCAGCTTGAGGAGTAGTGGCAATACAAAGAACAAGAAGCTAATTAACCAAGGAAGGATTAAAAATAAGATTGCTTCATTTATTCCTTTGGGAGACAGAAGAGTTGTTAATTCATATTTTCTTTAGACAATTTACTTCCTCTCACAGAAAGTGCTCTCTGGGCTGCAGATTCCCTCTTCCACCACAAAAGTATCCTCCTGATTGAGTAAATCCCTTTTGCTGACACATGACCACTGGTGCTTTTGTGCCAGTGATCCATGAACTTCAGTGCACAATTGCACTGTCTTGTCGACAGGAGGAAAAGACTGAATCATGGCAGCACAAAAATGCTCCAAGGAAACAAGGGACACAGAGAGCTCCCAAGTAATTCAATGTGTCATACTCTGTTTTCAGGCCAAAGTAAATCTGGTAAAGGCCAAATGGACAAACTAGACTTATAGTTCAGACTTTAATTCAATTTCAATAACTCAATATGAATAATGTTATTTAACACCATGCTTGAAATCAGTTATGCTGTATGATGTGGTTTATTCTTTAGAGTACAACACCAGAACATCAGCAAGTTTGATTCTTTTTTGTTTAAACTGTTTAAAATCATCTCTTAAGTCAATGATATATCCCAGAAATACGAAGCTGGAATAATTTAGATGAAGGTAATTAGAATAGTAATGTTATCTTTATATTTTTATAGGTAAAAGAAAGTGGAAGAAAATAGTAAATGCCATATGCATTAGTTGTAAATATCAAGAACACTGATCTGGATTGATCTGCTGTTTGTATTCTCATGCAAATCTTGCCATTCATGGTTAATCTTTAGAAAACACAGATAAAATAGGAGAATTCAGTAGCTTCCAGAAATTTGACAGACACTGACAACACAACTGTATTCCAAATGCTTCTGAAAAAGCTTTGACAACTTAAAAGAAAACAACAGCCAGACAAAAACCCATTAACTGAGATATTAGGTGTTGTACTGGGTGGGGGGAAAGAAGTGTACCTGCCTCCTACATGTCTCATAACTAAATATTTAACTTCAAAAACACAGGGTTCACAATGCACTACCAGTTTACTGTGGTAATCAGGAAGTATAAAAGCAACTGTATTTCCTAAAAAAAAATCTGAAGTTTTTAAAATTCACCACTATGCTTTTGTAACTGCCACTAGCTCAGCAAAAATTGCATCCATTTTGAATAGCTAAGAATGTGATTGCTAATATTAGTTTCTGTATATTCCATTATAAAGAATATTTTGGTTTTCTCAACCATTAACTATGTTAAAAGTACAAAGAGTCATATATGTAAGTTTTAGTTTTATATATATTAAAAACCATTTTCATTCACAGAGCTTTGAAAATAATTTTAATAATCATGTTTAAAGTACAAAAATAATCCTCTGGAATATTAAAAAGATAAATTAAAATTAAATACTGCATAAAATTTGTTTTTATTAATTTCCTTGCTATTTTGTCACATGCTGCTGTTGTTGAAACATGTGGAGGAATAGAATGTAAGAAAATAAAGATAGTGCAGAAGGTAGTCTCACACCTGAGGAGTTGCAGCTGTGCTAATCACCAAAGATTAGGAACAAGCCTCCCCTTAATAGGCCACAGCTGTGTCCAATAAGAAGATGAGTGCCACAAAAGAGTGGGTTAGAGTTTGTTGATTGTGATGTGAAGGAGGAGTCAGTGCTGCAGGGAGCTGCCTGTGAGAAAGCACTGGGAAGGTATAGAACCTTTACAATAAGATGATAACAGAAACAAACGAGAAAACAGAATCTGTTTGAGGTTGTTAGACTAGGATGTTGATGCTTTTATGACATTTCCAGCAAAATTTTAATTTTTTTTTTATTATGTTCATATGAGTATATTCTGTTACTCTTCTACCAGAGTCCCCAACTCTGTGTGACTCTTTTGTTATATGACCCCAAAGAGGTTGTTTTAGATAATCCACGTGCAGTGTGTAGTTCAATAACAAATTTACTTATGAAAAATACTTGATGTTGCATGAGATTTATGAATTAGTAGAGTAATGCAAAATATATTGCATAGCAGAATAAGAATGTAAGTTATGTCTAACAGAATACGTATTAATTGTAACAAACATTTCAATGCCATTGTCATTCTCAAAATCAGTATCTGTGATGTGCTCACCACCACAATGCTGAGCATCCCCAGTCCCCAGAATGGACTGCATGAGTTGTGTATTCCAGCTGAAGCTTATTACTCCCTTCAAAATACTTTTGAATTTCTCTAGTTTCCATAAACTATGTCAGGCTGAGACCCATATTTGCTTCTCCCCCTCCCCACCCCCATGCTTGGCTAGCTAATTAGGGGCACATTTGCACTGTTTTAATGAGCTCAGTGGTAAACCTTTACACTACTTGATCCATTCCAGAGCCCTGTGCCTGAAATACAATCAGCTTCTACAACAGTTGTGGGCAGTCACAGCCTGCATTACTTCCAGAGCTTAATAGGCTCATCTCCCTTACTGTTCTCTGAGCATTCTTTCATTGTAGGGATTTATTGGTCAGTAACACCTTCCTTCTCCAAATTTTTTGATGTCAGGAACTAAAATTTTTGTTAAAAGGGCAAGGTTAAAAAAATTCTCTTTGTACCTGAAGGAAAAAGTGAGGAGATTTGAAGTTAACTCAGCATGATAGATAAGGAAAAAATGTAAAACTTCTTAGTACAGCTATTATTGGCAACTCATTTTTATTAGCATATATATTTTGAATATTATAAATAGTATTTATTTTTTTGTTTTCTATTCCAATATTAGTACTGGAATTTCAAGTGCACCTTGAATTTACAACTCTTAGCTGTCTTGATATCAGTCTGTATGTGTTTTCATTGAAGAGCCCCTCTTGCATGGCCAGCATTATCAGTGGCAGCACTGTTGGCAGAATACAATGTCAAGCATTGCTTTCACATCCAAGCCAATTTGAACTGTAAAAGCTAAAAAGAATTTTTGTATAATGAAATCTGTTCTTCTGAGAAGCAAGATACATGCAGTATTAGTGAACTCTGTTTCTTGAGATTATACATCCCACTATTTACCCAAGTAAATTTCTAAGATGTAAAATTATAAATATTTCCATAAAATTGACTATAAATTTATTTTTCCTAGCTAGGGATATTATGAATATTTCCATTTTGAAAATATTTAGAAGACACTGAGATACTTTGATTTGTCACAATTTGTTGCATATTTCTCTATCTCACAGGTAAGTTGTCTTTGAAATATTTCACTCTGCTTTCCTTTTCTAACCATGCAGCTAACATCCACTGTGTACTCTGCTATCACTGTGTTATTTACATTTTCAGTAATTTCAATTTCTATTTAAATGCCTGTAACATAGATACAGTGTGTGGAAGCATAACTTCCCATTTCATTTATGTGTTTGGCTCATAAATGCATAAACAAACAAAGGGAGGAAAAAAAACCTGACAGAAAACCCCTGACTATTTTGTTATCCTGTTTTGTGGGTTCTTTATCTTGTGAGCTATTATGAGTCTTCTTTAGATTTATTTTTTCATGGTAAAGTGAGAGCTACATTCACCATTCTTTTTCTAAATAATGTCTAAAACATTCTACCCAAAAAGGCTAACTAAGAATTGCATATAAAAAGAGAATAGCAAAAGTAAAGCATGCAGAGGCTATGGTATGGCATAAATATAAAACCTTGAAAAATATATAGATACTGAAACATGGGAAGTTCCATCTGAGGATCAGGAAATAATTTTTTAATGCACTGGCACATGTTGGCCGTAGAGGCTTCAGAATATTACAGAGGTTGTGCAGCATGTAGATTGCTGGAAAATACTCAAAATTCATTTTGACATGGTCCTGGGCAAAATATTACAACTGATCCTCCTGAGTAGGGTGACTAGACTAGGTGACCACCACGTGACCCTTCCAACACCAACCTTTACTTGATTTTTCAAGTTTCCTTTCAGATATAATTTGTAGCAGGAGAGGGAAGGCAATGAATTTAACATTGCTAGCAAAGCTCTAATGAATGTTGTAGAAAAGATTACAACTATCTATTAAATTGATGTGGAAGTAAAATTGATTTTATAAACAGTGATAAGCAGTGAGCTAACTTAGAATATTTTTTTTACTGTCTTACATCTTTATGCTCCAGAACTCAGCCTTGTCATCTTGTCTGTTGTATTCCACTGGGACAGATTTTATGGTGTTTCAGTTACACTCTACAGAAAACATTTAAATCCATTTCTTTAGCCTCTGCTTTATACTGTGATGTGCAGTCCCTTTCTCAGTTCTTTGCTGAGGCTTTTATTTATGGAGAGGAATGAAGAGCTAAAGATTGCCAAAATGCCAGAAGGAATTTTCAAAGTCTGGATCTGTACCTCCAAAACTGTATATGAGTCATTCAGTGGATACAGTGACTGTGTTGAGTCCCTCTGACATGAGGAAAAAAAACATAACTTGTGGTACATTTTTGTCTAGACCACTAGTTAATTTGTTGTTGAAACAAAATCTATTATGCTTTCAATTATCTAATTGTGTTTAATTGTTGCTCTGGAGTTCTTTGAGAGTTTTACACTGCAAGTAGATAGAAGCTTGTAAGACATGTGAATATTAAAATCCTTCATTTGCCAAGAATACCTGGAGTTATAGTAGTAAATATTTATTTGTGGCAGGCAGAGCTAGGTTTACCTATAAAGAAAAACATGTGATAGCTATTTGTATGTGGCCTGTCATGCCAGGTTTTTCTAAAGTAATTGAGAGGTTACATTCTTTTCTTTGTCATGTTATTCAGGATTGTGTCACTAAGAGAAGGCAACTATAACTTTTTCCAATAGAATTGGAATTTTAGGATCTTTTCAGAAGTTCTTAAAATGTTTTAAAAAGAGAATGAAGCTATTTGGAAACTCTAAATGAAATTTATAGATAAGTTTTATTAGCATCAAAATGAATATAAACTCTACCACATTTGATCTTAAGTATAGAAATCATATATGGAATCTAACAAACTCTTTGTATGGACCTTGAAGAAAACTCAGATCATTATGACTCAAATATATAGCCATGTCTGTGAGAAAAGAGCAGTCCATTCAGAGCCTTCCAGTGTTCACAATTTTTTCAAGGGTTCTGAGGAAGCCTAATCAATTTACTGCTACTGAAATAAAACAGTTGTTCAGAAAATCACATCAGTCTTGCCTTAGGCCAGTAATAAAGATAAATAACTTCTCCAACCAAAACATCAAGACATCTTTAAAAGTTGGGTAGATGGTCCAACATGAATTTGGCCAGAAGACTAGACTTAATAATCTATATTTCAGTATTCTAGCATCTTAAAAGAGGTTTCTTGTTACATTTGAAAAGTATCACCACCAGCAAGAGTTTGTCATATCAGTAGAAATTTTGTAAAAAATAACCTGGCTGAAAAAGAGAGCAAAAAATACAGGCAGCTCTCTCTTTAAACATGAAAGACATGTAAATGATAATAAATAACCATTCACACTGTATTTGAGTGTCATAGAAATAGGAATCAGAGTGGATACCATTTCTGTAATAACAGATTCTAAAGCACTTTTTCAACATTTTTTTAGTTAATACACTAGAATAACTATGAAAATGATGCACCACCTTACATCACTGTCTCATTCAACAAGACAATGGATTACTATCTGCTTTTTTTTCTTTCCCATATATAACCCCATATTTTCCTGCCTAAACTCAGATACTGTCTCTTTCAGATGGTCTGACATAATTATTTAAAGAAAACACTTATTAACTTTTTTTATTGTCAATTTTTGTGATTACTCTTTTTACTTAAGTCTTGAAGAAGAACCAGTCAGCCTGGAAGCATATATTTTTAAAGTCTAAAAGAAAATGTATTCATTGTTTTGGAATGAAAAAAAAAAAACAAGCCCACATCAGAATTAAAAAAAGAAACAGGAAAAACACAAAAAAAACCCCACAACAAAACAAACCCCAAACAAAATCCAAAATTCATAAGCTCAAAAAACACCAAAACCAGAAACAATAATTCATAATATATTTGGAATTTATTAAGTTAAAATCCCACCACATCAGATTAGAATTGGATATGCTAGACAGCCACCTGTGTAAAAATAGAGAAAAGAAAAAACTTGTCTATTCTAGAGAGGAAAAAAAAGAGCTAACACCCACACTTCCATATGTCAGAAAAGAAATAAGAAGTTGAGTCAATTACCTACATTTTATAATGTATAGATAGAGAATGCTGGTAAACAATGTTAACTAAAAAGCTTAATTTTCAATGGAATAATCAAGATAATTAAAAAGAAAAATCAAAAAGCAGGCCTAACAAGTCAATTGCATATATTATTTATCAGGAATTAGTGTTTTATTACCATTCTCTAATAGTGGTAAAAGTAGGATCATATGTTTTAGATGCAGAAAAACCCCAAGAGCAGTTATTGAAAAAGAAATTGGAGTAAAATCCCAATTGATTTGCATACAGTGTACTGGCTCTAGAACCAATGCATATCTCTGAGAGAAATAAATGCTGATTAAAAATATGGGGAACAGAATTATCACAAAATAATTAACATAGGATTAGAGTAGAGGAAGATAAAGAACGTGCTGCAGTAGAACATGTAACATACAACTTTTCTCCCACTGCTCTGCATGAGATCCATCACAATTTATTTGTGTGCCTTGGGAAGGGCAAGTAAAGAATTTTTATGGATTTGTTCCTGGAGTGTTATTTTTCAATATATGCTGCTTTACTTCTGAAATAAATAAGAGTCAGAAAGAAATTTTAAGAACAGACTCATTCAATGTTGTATGCATCATAAAGGCAATCACAAACAGTGAAAAAAATTGCAAACCAACATAATAGAGGGTACAAATAAAATTGAGGCAAATTCACACACACAAAGCTTTATTAGTGATGTTTGTAGCTGATGGAAAACTCCAACTTCAAAATTACTTTAGGAAAACAGTTTTTAAAATTATGAGGATAGTGGGAGAAATGGGAAGAATCTCTCCCCCAACTCATGTATACCTTTTTTATGTATTAGTAGCAGTTATCCTTTATGTTACCTATACTAGGTCTTCAAGTTACAAACTGAAACATATGAGAGTACATGGGCAATCAATTTTTATTATGGATTTAGACAATATCTATAAGACAAGAGTGAGTAATCAGAAGAAGAAAAGAGTGTTTTAAACAATAATGATATTAACTTCCTACAAGGAACCTGATCTAACAGACATAACTATCCTTCAGAGTCTGACACTGTAAGATTGTGAGGATAGCAGCACCTGAGACCCTGGGTAAAGACACTGTCAGAGCAGCTTCAAGATGCATGATGAAAGGTAGCAAGAGTCTAAGTGAGCAGCAGGCTACAGAGAGAAAGATCCCCAGTATAACAAAAGCTAAAGCAAATGCAACACTGCAATATAGTGTTATTTGGACAGAAAGTTTCCTAAATTAGTCCCTAAATCTGATGATCCTGCCTGTGTTTTTTATTGTTTAGCTATCTCAGTGGGTTGGTTGCGCCACATTAAGAGTAAATCCTGGTGAAATTCTGCACTTATGAGAACTGTTTCAGATTTTGCAAAATAAGCAGTAAGTAGTTTCTTGTGTCTTTGATACACTGGAGTAATTCTCCATTAACACTGTCAGCCTATTCTGCATGCAGACTACCTCTGGTGCATTATCAGCAAGCAAACTTATTTTGAGCATATTACAATTGCTGGGTATTTGACAGAAGAAAATGTGGGTGGAAACAGGAGATTCATGACTTTCATTAACTCACACTTTAATAATGGTTAAAAAATAGTCAATGAATATTAAGTAGCTAACTTCTTTTTCCTTTAAAGGATGTTTGTAGTATTTAGAAACATGTATGATAAAAGCTGTGTGGCAGTCTGTTTAGTACATACAGAAAAGTTAAACATGGAATTTGCCAGGGAATGTTATAATTGCAGTTGAGAAACTTTTTGTCATTGGATCTTCAGAGTCATAGCATGAACTGTTGTCTTGAGTTTACATACATTATTATTCTAATGACATGTAATGATCACATGATATCAGAGAGTCTATGAGGTTTTGGAAGTTAACATTAGAATTATTTCAAAATAATAAAAATATGACATTAATAAGAACAGCAGCTACACAGACAAACAGCAATTTTGCTTTAATTGCTTACAAAACATTGCAGAGTCCTAGCAGAAGGGTATTAAGGAGTTACAGAGCCAAAAAACTTAAAAGGTTAGGAGAAGCTATGACTAAAATAATCATAACTTAATAAGACCTGTTTATGTGCACACCTTCTGTTACAGTTTTACTTATGACCCAATTTTTATACTACGGATTGCCTGATCCACCAAGTTTACAAAATACATAATTCTGAGAATAAATCCCAGTTGTCAGAGGAAAATATTTCATACTGGATTTGACAGCCTGAGAGAGGCAAGGCTACTAGAGCTCCTTGCCCCCATATCCAGCCTGAAGTGAGGCTGAAAATATGTTCCCAGTGGACACAGACAAACAGAGAACATTTGGATATACATTTGGATATGAAGGGCTGTCCACACATATTCCAGAGACACACAGAGAGCATTCACATGAACACAGCATCAACAGGCTCATCCTGCTACCCTTTCTGATTGAGCCAGGACAGACTTCAGTAGTGGAAATAAATATATCTATGAAATATGTTTATCTTGGCAGCAGCTGGGTTCAGACACCCAGTGTCTGTGCCTGGATCCCAGTATCCCCAGTTGCTGGCATCTGAATTTACAAGAGCCCAAGGTCACAGTGCTGCTCCATTTGTTGGTACAGATAATTTCACTCACACAGAGATGTCCACGGGTTCCTTGGTCCCACAGCCAACCTGCTGTGCTCTCTGCCTTAGACACACACACATCCAGAGCAAGTCCTTGGTCCCAGGACACTTCACCTACTGTCTGGATTAGCCTCATTTTCATCCCAACAGTCACTTCAATTTCTGTACCAGAGATTCACATATGCAGAATTATAGAACTTCTTGAGTTAGAAGGGACTTACAAGGATCATCAAAGTCTGACTCCTGACCCTGAAAAGATCCCCTCAAGAACCACACCGTGTGTCTGCAGGTGTTGACCAAAACCTTCTTGTACTCTGGCAGGATTGGAGTTGTAACAGCTTCCCTGGGGAGCCTGTTCCAATGCCCAAGCAGCCGGTGTCCAATATCCAACCTAAAACTCCCCAGATGCAGCTTGAGGCTGTACCCTCAGGTCCTGTCATTGGTTACCACAGAGAAAAACTGCCCCTCCTCTCATGAGGAAGAGCTTCATTGTAGACTTCATTGGGGTCTACCCATGGTCTCTTCTGCTCCAGGCTGAACAAACCAAGTGACCTCAGCTTTTCCTCATACAGCTTTCCCTCTAAACTTTTCACCATCTTCATGGCCCTTCTTTGAATGCTTTTGTATTGTGGTGCCCAAAACAAATGTGTCAGGTGAGGCTGCCCTGGTGCAGAGCAGAGCAGGACAGTCCCCTCCCTTGCCCAGCTGGTGATGCTGTGCCTGATGCACCCCAGAACATGATTTGCCCTCCTGGATACTGGGACACTGCTGACTCATATTCCAGTTGCCATCAACCAGGATTCCCCTGAATACTTTTCCATGATGCAGCACTACAGCCTTCCATTACATTCAGGGTTGCTCTGTCCCAGGTGCTGAAACCAGAGCTTGCCCTTGTCAGACTCCATACATGCACAGAGTAAAGAGATTCTTACCAGAACATAATTGACAGTGGAGTTTAGGTAATGATAGGAGAGACCACAGTGATTCAGGTACAGGGCATGGCCAAATAAGCCTATTGATCAGCCCCTGCTTACATGAGAATGGACAGTTTGGTTTTTTTTTTCTGTTTTCCTTCTAAGTCCCTCATTTATTCTTCCCCAAATCAGAAAATCCTTTCCCACCTTTGATTTCTGTTCTAAATACCACATGAAAAATTCTGTAGTATCCCAAAATCTTTTTCCTGTGCATCCCATAGCATTTCCTCCATTTTTAGGCAGCAAATAACCTTAATCTAAAAGGTGATCAGGAGAGCCAATTCCATGTCTCAAGAATAGGACTGATGACAGGGCCTAGACAGTGTGTGCCATCCTTAATCTTTACTTTGACTTCCTGTCTGTCCCTGTACTCCTGTGTTTCTCTGGTGTTGCAGAGATGGGCCCTTTGGTGGGCTGATGGCTCTTCTGGGATGTGATGGGAGCTGCTAACAGGGTATGATTTCCCTGATCTAACCCAGAGCCTGCAGTTGTCTCTTTGTGCTCCCTTTAACCACATATCCTAAACCTGGACATATTTTTCATAAACAAAAATATGTCCAGGTGACATATTTTTGCTCTCTGCAGGACTCCTGCTTCAATTGTTCTAAACATTGGAAAGCATTACATAAATGAGGCAGAGGAGCTGCAGGAGAAGGCAGCTGAGAAATGCCCAGGGAAATTATCTACTTTCAGGTCTCTGCTCAGCTTTCCTGTGCAAGTCTGGATCAGTCACTTAAATCACATTATCACAGGTGGACAATGATTATGTATTCTTCATTTTCTGGGTGACTGACTTTATTCCCTATGGTCTGATTTGCAAAACAACTGGGTACTCATAACTGCAGCATAAGCTAGTTAGAGTTGTGCTTTGAATTCATAAACTGTAATATACAATTATATTCTCTAAAAATCAGGTCCAGGTTATGTGAAATTGGGCACATACAATTAGTGACTCTTTTTGACCTTATTATCTCAATGTCTTTGTTCTCAACCTATGTTTTATTAAATAGGATATAAATAATAATGACATCCTTCCTCATATAATGCTTCTACAAAAATTAGTTTGTGTTGGGGAAGCTACCAGTTATTGTTACTGTTAAGTCTTCTATATTATTGACACAAAACCAAAATATTTTGTGATTGAATAAAATACTGTAGGAGCTTAGGAGCCTTCTTCACCTATCTTTTCTTATCCTTCATTTTCTAATAGAACAGATATTACTTATGCTACCTCATTTAGGGGATTCTCCTTTCTAAAAGATCTCAGGGAATTGTATTCCTCCCTATAACATCCTGACCTTGTCCCTAAAGCTGTTTGGGTATATGGCCTGTCACACATATTGCCAGTTCTACTTTATTGAGGCTCTTTACTAAGAAGATGTTTGCATATGATTTTAAATACATTTTTGACCCAAGTCAGACGAATGTCTATGTGTAATAGTGTTGCTACATCTCACATTAACAAATTTTGTTGCAATGAATACCATGCAGAAGTTGGTGAACAAAAGTTTTATACTCAGAAAATATTGTAGAAACATAGCGATAGAGGAAACAATTATAAACTCTATGAGCACCATGGATTCCACGTAGTAGAAAAGTATTTACAATGTGGTGCTAATATAATACTGAAGACAGTTTCAATGCATCTGCATAACACAATGAGATTAATCCCACAATATTTTTTCTTTTGGTTATTCAGCTTTACAAACTTAGTAACTTTAAAGTTTTTCTTCTGTTTAATAAATAAAGGTGCATAAGATTCTTATTAAGACTCACAATTGAATATATTTTAATCTGCTGTTGAAAAGCTGTCAGCTTTCAGAAAAAGAGATAAATGCTAAGAAAATTGTCTATACTAGGTTAACACTGATTTAACTATGTGAATGAGCAAATATTCAGTTGATTTTTATGTTTTTGCGTTATGATAACAATGAAAATTAATGAGTCATATAATTACAGGAAAAGTGAGGATAGAGGGAAAAATGATAAAATTGTAAGTGTTTTTACAATTTTATTTAAGCAGACATTCTTTTGCATAAAATCTGTATAGAATGAGATTCTGTTATTTTCCTGAAACTCTATTACAAAATAACTCAGGACAGATTGAAAGCACTTGCTATGATTAGTATTGAAAGATGGAAGTATTTTTGGAAGCCAGTTTTTAAACTTAGAAAATTATTTTATTTGCATCCTGATCCTTGTTTTTTTTCCTCAAACATATCCAAGAATACCCATACTTTCTTTAATTCATATTGTGCTTCCCAGGAATAAGAAAAAAACTCAAGCTTTAGTCAGCTATAATCTTCCAGAAATATCAGCAAAAGTATTTGTTCATATAATAGGAAAAAACAAATTAAAATATTAATTAAATACATATCTAATATGCAATAAATGACATTTTTCAAGTACTGTATAATTCTGATGATGTCATAAAATGTACAGCGCAGGGTCATCCTTTAGCAGTGTAGGAATAAGTAAGAAGACACAAAGTGATACCTCTTGGTCTTATATTATTTTGACAATGCAGGGTAGGGTTCAAGGGGTGTTTGCAACTCATTTTTGCTGTCAATTTCTATATATTTAGGAGGTATTTTTGGGACATGTATGATGTAATATTTGGAAGCCAGTAAATACTGAAAAATCCTGTAGAAAACATTATCTTTTTTAGAGTGCTAGTCAGTGCTCTGTGATAAATTTATGAAAAATCTTTCCTTAGGCATGGAAATTCCTCTTCAACTTAATTTCATGCATGATTCATTCATAACAAAGAGCTATGTTCAACCTCCCAAAGCATCCCTATATTGTCTCCCATAATTCTTGCTTTACTCTGTCCAGCTCTGTTAGTCCCATCCCGGTTCTCTTTTAGAAATTGTTTATCCATTAGGTTGAGAAAGTCATACTTCTTTCAGCAAAACTTTCTATTCCATGGCTTTGCCATTTAATTTATACACTCTTGATAAATAAATAGTTATATAATTTTATTAAACAGAGTTTACATTGTTTGTTGTGCCTGAAATAATATGAGCGAAACTGCATTAATTCATAAAAGAAACATCTAAATTGTCACATTTACTTAGTTAAGTCATGTTGTCAAGGAAACAGGGGTGACCTTCTCTAAAGAGAAAAAGTATTTTATGTTTATGAAGATTTCACTAGTTCATCTGTATTTTTTTTTCATTAAAAGAGACTAATTTTAATCTCTACAGCATGCAGTAATACAGATTAAACTTCCATAGTCAATTTGTATCAGATATAAGAAATAAATTTTTAATGATTTGCAGCTCATTTGACAGTGGTTAGTTTATATTTGATTGCAAGAAGTAAAACTTTTTTGTCATCAACTTTACAAAGTTTTTCTGCCCACAAACATCCATAATGCTTGAATTTTACTTTTTCTACTTCACAGAATTTTAATATTCCTTTAAAGAATGTTTGTAAAGAGATTGTCAGTGTGCCCTGAATCTTATGAGACATCCTTGTAGCCAGTGAACTTGGAAGCCTTGCTTGTGACTGAAAATTACATACTACTTAATGAGTGATGTGAGCAGATTGTGCAACACATCAAGTTTATGCAACAGCCACAAAATTCTATGTAAGTTAAATGTTTTCATGTTTCTGAAATTTTCAGAAAACAGACCTTTTTCCCTTTTATCTGAGTTTTAAAAAAGATGTAAAACCAAAGATGCAAAGACTAGATGTCGTGGTCAAGGACTATCTTGTCACTTGTGTAGATGTTCATCAGACTGCAAGGTGGATATTATTGTTTAATCTTGTGGTAATAATCTTCCCTACTTTGACTTAAATTACTCTAGTATAAGAACTAATAGTGCTGAAACTTGCTTTGAATTTAGCCCTACATGTTTGCTACAGTAGAAGTTGTGCTGTCACAGAGCTGGCTGGAAAAACTACTGAATGCCTCAGACATCTCTTCAGTCTCACATGTCAATTGCAGTTACAATCAGGAGAAATGTCTCACACTTAGCTCAATGAATACAGTTAACTCCCAGCTTTTTATCTGGCCTCCTCTGTAGACCATCTCAAATTTTAAAGTTTGCCTATGCAGGAAAAAGCCCAGAAAAAGAAACAAGAGCTGAACTGTTAAGAGGACAAATCAAAACTCTTTGATTCGATACAGGTCTCAAGAAGGCCAGTGCATTAAAGGAAAGCTTTTGTTACTATATTGTTAGCATTAGTAACTGATGTGCAGAACAGGTTTTTTGATGACAAAAATGCCAAATGAAAATAAATAGTGGAAGTAGATTTAGATTAACCTAAGAGTGAAAACTTCAGAATATTTTTTCTCTGTCCTAAGGATACACTTAAATATTTTGATGTTTTATATCTATGTTTTGACAGCATTTTGGGACAAAAACAGTGTGATATTTCTTTTCATGTTTTCTTTTCCTTTGGAAAAATGGATGTATAAATTCTCTGTTTAAAATTAAAAAATGGAAATAGAATAAATTTAAAGAAAGGAAATGGATATCAGCTCCTTCCTAAGTTACCTTAAAGGCCAGAAATAGCACAAAGCATCAGGCATTCCATTCATTTCAGTATGAACTCTCTTAGGTTTCATAGCTTGGGAACCTTAAACTCATACTTTGGACACAGACTTTATGTGACATCAGTGTCCTGATGGAGAGAAAGTTCAGCTCCATTAGTGGTCATCCCATAGCTCTGTGAAACTGCTGGCTAACAGCAGAAAATTGGCTGTTGAATTCATTTGACCATTATGAAGTCTCTCCTGAGTAATGGATGGGTAGAAGTGATAAAAAATCTACTCCAGTTATGAAAAGAAAATTAGTTCAGTCCCAGTAATTTACTTTCTGGAAGGGAACATTTCTCAGCTTCTCTCCATGGTATTGAACAGCACCCAAATAATCTACACAGTGTGAACACTGGATAGAGTTAAGATTGAAGAGTATGACAAACTATGGATGAATAGGCATCATGAGATATCAGGTTGATCTGACATAATATGAGAGATCATTATTTTCATGGTTACAGAATCATTAAGGTTGGAAAAGACCTCCAAGATCATCAAGTCCAACCTGAGACTCTTCTCATACTAATAACTTTACCCTGACTACTGTTCTGGGTTAGATTGCTTTTCCAATGCACTTTTGTTGCATGTAGCTAGCTACCTGTGGAACCAGGTGTATGACAATGAGTGCCTGTTCATACACATTCATTCATATATGCTCACATATGTGGAAATACTACAAGTGTCTAAACATCTCTGCTTATTAGAATATCATTATTACTGGTTTTCTAGACAAAGTATAAAGAAACTGTCTTTTACTTTAATCATTGTGGTTGTTGCTCAGCCTCTTGCTGTTCATCTTTTTATTCCTTTTTCCTTTACCTTCACCCATCTTATTTTCCTTTCCCTGTGTACCTGTCCAGACATATGTCCTACCCCATACATTTTGCCTTCTCCAAACATTTATCTCAAGTTTTATTCTTCTTATATCTCATTATACCTCATTTTTTGTCATGCTACCTGACTGTCAGACCTACCTGTGCGTTTATTAGATACTGATAGAAATTAATGCCTTCATTAAGACTGCATCTCTTTGTTTCTACTAAACAGTTTCAAGTAATGTCATACAAAAGCAATGTGACAAGATTTATTTTGGTTAAAACTTGGCAACAAGTACTGTTTGCCTTTGAAAATTATGTTTTATATTTCTGTTTTCATCATGCTGAACCTTCAGTTCAGATGGACACTTCAAATTGATTGGTTTTGAACAATAACAAAAAGAAAATATATATACTAATGATTCATAGTTCAGTAAACTGGCCTTAGAAAGATTGTTTCAGGGTGACCTCTGATTTTTCACACTCAATTAGCTACCAAACAGAAAATGTAATGAAAAAACTTACAGGAATTGTAACTTTTTAGCCCATTATTTTTCTCTCTGCCATCACAAGATCATTATTATTTGCAAAATGTGTATCAGGAAGCAGATTGCTGCTTTTTGATCATAAACATTTTTAATGTATTTGATACAGTTCTCTCTTCAGCGTCTTTAGCTGAAAACAGTTATTTTTATTGCTTTACTATAAAATAATATTTTTCCTAAACAAATCTCTAGTTAATAAGAAGAGAATCCCAGTTTTAACTGAGTAATTATACTAAATAGAACAAGGAATTTTTACACTACTGATAGTTCATTCATAAGAAAGACTTATCTCAGCAATTATACACGTTAGATTAATAGAAATTGCTTTTGTCAGAGACTTGCTTATGTATTTAAACAGCATATTTTTTCTTAAGCTCCTTCCTTAATTGTGCAGCTACTGTGGACTCTTAGAAATATAGCCTTAATGTTTTACTTCATTAGCTTTTATAGAGCTGAAGACACTAACTTTGAGGATTGTCTTCTATGTATTTTTGTCTCAGAAAGTGCACTTAAAACTGCAATAAACAGGCAACTAAAATTTGTCCAAATTTGGAAAGGCTTGTAATTATCAGTACAAACATATCCGTATCAATGGGATGTACTTTATTTAAATAATTTAACCTCTATATCCCCGTATTTTATTTTATTATTAAAAGAAACTTCAACAGAGGCTTAAAGGAAACTGTCATTTTACCGATGTTTGACTAGAGTTACTAATTTTTATTTCAATCAACATTGTAATTTCTAATAGTATTTGCATTAGGTTAGCATAGTAGAAGTACTTTTGGTGAAAGAAAGTTTACTTTTCATCTCAATGTGCTGACTGTTAGGGAATAAATAAAAAAATCAGTCACTATCTATTTATTTTGTCTGATATTTGTATGGCAGGCTGAAAAGTCTTCTGTGTAGTTTGCATGATATATTCCAATTTAACATCAGGCTAGCAATGTAAGGAAAACAACCATTAAAAATTCAGCTTTTTATAAAATGTGACTCAGGAATTATATACATATGCATAATAATGCAGGAAGATGAAAATATTGGGCAACATTGATGAATATATTGAGGAACTTGTTAGAGGATTTAGGTAATGATAAATATCAATAAATAATAAGAATTTCAAAAACATCATTAAATGCCTGTCTTTCAGAGAACAAGTAATGGAGAAAAATATAATTGCAGTCTTTTTTCATGTTAGAGTCATACTGAAAAAAAGACAAGATGATAGCAGAAAAAATAATTCAATTCTTTCTATTGATGTATACTGTGGAAAACCTAAGATATATTCCTGCATCAAAACCTTCATAAGACTGGTCTCATGATAAAGCTTTAGAACGGTTTGATACAGTGAGAAATAATAGGATGCTAGAAATCAGATATAGAGCTCCTGAATGAGTTCTTGTGTTTAATATGTTGTCTCAATCAGCCTCCTCACCAGAAACAAGAAAAGAGACAACAGTGGTAAAAGAAACAAAAGAAGACAAAAAAAAGGACAACAAAAGAAAAAGGGACATGTAAGCAAGTCAGAGATAAGTATAGTACCTCAAAGATCTCTTGCAGTTTTTAAAGGAGTCAATGAATTGATATAGGTATCAAGGTATCAATTTCTTCTTCAAAGACTTTGGTTAATTTCTTTAAGTTGTTACAGGGTAAGAAGAAAGATAGCCTTATAATTTAAAAATATCAGTGAAATACAGTAAGGGAAGGGTAACCATATGGATCAGTTTTCACAATGGCTGAGGGTCACCAACGGAGCCTCTTACAAATTAGTCATGGAATTACAATTGCTGTAGAAATTCATAAGCTATCTACAATGGGTGTGAATAGTGAACTCTGCTTTGCTACCAATATAAAGTATTTGGGGCTCTACAAAAATAAAATGAACAGAGGAGAATTGGAGCAAATCTCACATAGGAGTAATTGCTCAGTGAAGCAGTAGGTGAAATTCAGTGTTCTGAAGTAAAGTGGGGGGAAAAAAGCCAGTCCTTGATATGTGCATACAGCAGCTGGCATGAAATTAGGTATTTTTTCTCAAGCATAATATTATTAGATCATTGCAGATAGATCATTGAAGTCCTCAAAGTCCAGGTGCATTCAAACAGAAGTAGAATTTAGGGGAAAAAAAAAATAGTAGTAAAAATTTAAAAAACAAAAAAGCCAGGAAAACTACAAGAGGTTTAAATGTACTAAGACCAAAACAGTCTCATAGTGAGGTGACTGAGGTAAGTCCAGGGGTGAGGGTGAGATCGAGCTGTGCAGGGGGCTCCCTGGGCTTAGGGTCACCTGAGCAGCACCTGCCTGGAGCTGGAAGCCCTCAAGAGCTGATCAGGCAAGAAGTGGATGCAGCTGGGATCAGCCTGGGAGGTACAAACTGCTCCAGGGAGCGTGCTGAGCAGGGCAGGAATGCTGTGTGTGGAGAGCCGTGTGGCTCAGCAGTTCATGTGTGGAGGGAGTGCAATCTGCAAGAGGGTCCCCAGCTCAGGTGGATGCTGAGTGCTCTAGGACTCTGCCCTAATGGTGGGCGCTGGCCTCAGACCCTAAACCAGTGACTCCTGACACAGTCCCTGTGTGTTGCTTTCACCCAGATGCAACTGCTTTGGAAGGAGACTTGAGTAGAGGTGGTAGCTTGCAGTGGAAGCTCATGCCCTTGTTGGAGCAGGCTCCTGGCCAGACCTGTGGCCTTATGGAAAGAGGAGCCCACACTGGATCAGGTTTGTTGGCAGGACCTATGACCCCATGGGGGACCCACACTGGGACACTGAAGGACTTGACCCCATGGAAGAGACCCACGTGGCAGCAGCTCATGAACTGCAGCCTATGGGAAGGATTCAAATTGTAAAGATTAATGGAAGACTGTCTCATGTGGGAGGTCCCTGGGCCTGGAACATGGAAAGGAACCCTCCCCCTGAGAAGGAAGAAGTGGCAGAAACAATGTGTGATGGTCTGATTGTAACCCCATTACCCATCCCTGAGCACCCCTGAGGGGAAGGATGTAGAGAATCAGGAATAAATTTAAGCTGGGGAGAAGAGGAGTGGGAGAATGATATTATTAAGATTTAGATTTACTTCTCATTATCATACTCTGATATTATTGGCAACAAATGCAAGGAATTTCCCTGTCTCGGGGCCTCTCGCTGGTCAGAGTGACCCTGAGAAATGTTAGAAAGTCTTTTCCCAGCCTGGTGCTCGAAGAAGGAGTCAGAGCTCTTCAGTTCTCAGCCTCAAGGTTGTTTCTTGTTCCTTATCTTTAAAATATTTTCTCCTGTCCAGCTGAGATCCGTTCAACAGGACAGTCCAGGCACTCTGCCTGCCCCTGGGCAGTGTTACCTTTTTATACTAAAAATTACGTATACCCTATTTACAATTACTTTCCAATACCTATCATCTATGTTAGACAGTGAGCTTCTACTCTAAACCAATCTAGAAGTGCCAACATCATCCAGAAGTTGGAGGCTAGGAAGAAGAAGGAGAAAGACTGGTCACGCCCCAATTCGTCCATCTTGCCCCCTGAACCCCCATTCTAAAAACCCCAAAATCTACTTTTTCACCCCATGAAAAATTCAGTATCATTAAACTGTCGTGGCTTGCAGATCTTCATCTAAGGTTGGTAACTTGCTCCATGGGTCATAATCAAAACCACAGGCATCTTGGGCTCTGTGCCAGGGTCTCTGAGTCCCCTGGCAGGGGTCTTGGTCCTCCAGGGCAGGCAGAGGAATTTCCTGGGTTCTCACATTTCCACAAGTGTTTTACCTATGGTGATAATTTTTGAGTGTGTCTTCCTCTCCTTATCTCAACCCATGAGAGTTTCATTATATTTTCTCACTCCTGTCCAGTTGATGAGGGGAGTTATAGAGTGGCTTAATTGGAAATCTGGCACCCAGCCAACATCAAACCACGACACAGACAAAAATGTTGTTTGTCTAATATGGAAAACTGAATTCACTGTGGTAGTTTCCAATTTAAAAATTTCCATATACGACCTCTTTCTGCAGTTTTTAGGTTAATGCCAAGATCCCTCAACTTCTAATATGAAAAAATCAGCTTTAATAAATAAGAAGCCCTTTTGTTTGGGGATATTTTTTTTTTTGGTGGGTGAGGGGAATAGAGGAATATTTTTGAGATCTTTTTAAAACTTGCCTTATAGAGGAAACCTCTATATAACTTTGTGTGGTTTGGGGTTTTTTTCTTCAGGGAGTCAGGGAGAGGTGGTAGCTTCCCAAGCATGCCCAGCTAATTTATGCATATCTGAGGCAGAAAAGTACATTTTGGACTCTCTTACAAATCAGAATTATTTTCCTTCATGTAATGGATTACATTATTTATCATGAACAGATAATAGCTGAGATCTGTAGTATTTGTGCAGACTCAGACCACATAATCATACATGCTGCAGGTTGCTGTTCACAATGTCTTTGCAGTCTGCACTCAGTTTTGAGACTTAACATAATGGATTCCATATATTTCTTTCCTTTTCAGAAGAAATGCAAAGAAAAACATGCAAGTGATAAATGTGTCAGACCTGAATACAATTTTTTCAGTAGTTTCTCACCATATGTAAAGCTGTTCTCAGTCTTTTCCAGTTTTGGACTACCACGGTCACCAACACTTCAGTTGTTGTCCCTCCCACATATAATTGCATATGGCTCTTACATCTCACTGTAGTTCATGCCCAATCCATGGGAAAATAAAAAAAATGGTTTCATTTCAGAACTGCTATAATTCCCAAATTTTGCCAATCCGTCCAATTTTGCATTGATATAATTACCTACTTAAAATTGCATCAGTAACCAATTGCATCAGTTGCATTTCTCAGTCTCTGATGCTGGTCTTTTTATGAGGCGTTTAGGAAAAGGCATCTTTTTTATTTCTTCGTTTTATCATTTATTATAATCCTCAGACTCTGTTGTAGGTCTTAGAACAGTAGTTCACTACAATAAGAGCTATCTGCAGTGCGTATCTAAAATTCACACATATGAGGCACAAAGTAGCTTTTAAGACTAATAGGTAACCAGAACAATTGTGTACAGTGGGTTATCCATTAACTCTTTAGGGCTTAGAAAATGTCTAAGAATGTCAGCAAAGACAGATGCCCACTTTTAAAATAAACACTAGTTACTTTAGTGTGTTACTCTGAAAAAACAATTTTAACCTAGTCAGAAGAACTTTAAGTATTGTGGGATATCCACCATATTAGATGAACTATGGCAGCTGGTCTTTCATTACTTGGATGTTCTTAGGGAAGAAATTGTCAAAGGTTTTTTAGAAAAGCTTGTCAAGATATACAGTGTAAGGAATTTAAAATTAGGATTAATTTATTACAGAAAATTATTATTTTCAATTTAGATTAATTTACACTTATGATATCCATAACAGACAAAACACTGGTTTATAGTTTTTCCAACACTAGAGTGATAAGTCCTACTTGTATTCCTAAAGTAAAGCATATCTATTTTTATCCTGTTTGTGACTCAGCTAGATCTCACTGAAGATCAAAACGATCTATAAGTGCATCAAGAAGTTGTTGTAGATGACCTTTTATAGTTATTGAAGTCCTGTATTTTGTTTTAATTCTATGAAGTCTGGATCTATAGATTGGGGATTATACACATATAGCCTTTGGTGTGGTTGAAAGAATGTGCAAGAATGTGCAAGAAACCCACCAGGTGTGGTATTCAATTGCTCAATCTATTATCCTATTGAGTCTAAATGTTTTTGGTAGAAGGTAGCAGAAAAATGACCCAATTTAGCTGAAAAGAAGTCCAAAAATTCTTAAAATTATTATAAAGTTTGTTTATTTTTGTCAGCTATGCTATCACTAGTTTATTTTCTTTCAAGTTAATGAAAAGAAACTTTTCTCCATACATACAGAACACACATATGTGAAATAGCTAAAAAACTAAAACATATTCCTCCTATATGAAAAAAACCCACAAATCATAAGAGGCAAATAAGTTCTATATATGCAAACTTTCATTGTATAAATTCAAAACTATAATACAAAAAAACAGTACTGCTTTTTATCTGCCTATTTCTGGTACCTCTATATGAGAAATTTCTTCAGCTTATTTTTCTGGACATGACGGTCACTGACAGATCAGCTGGGCAATAAGATTTTTGGGATTCAGAAAACACAGTTAATAGAATCTATATTCCTAGACTGTATAAAATAACAAAGTGTGTTATACTCTCCAATATCATTTGAAGGTAAAGGCATCTTGAGCCATAATGTCAGCAGCAGTACCATCCTGTCATTTTAACAGGATATGAGCTCAATAACTTATTGTCATGTACTATAATTTGAAGACCTATTAAAATTTGTTTCATGGTTGAGTGCCCTAGAAAATACACAATAGTAAACTGGAGGAATGATTGTTATCACAGGAAAGGAATAAATTGGTTAATGTTTAAATATTTCCACATTTCAAGATACACATTTATTAAGATTTAGTGGTCTCCAAAGTCTACTATATTATTTTCTATTACCAATTTTTTGTCCTTTTCTTCCCTTCTTTTAGGTTGAAAGAATGGAGAAGAATGGAAGAAGGGAAGAGATCTCTTTGATCTATATTTAAGATTAGGTGGGTGTGGATGAATGGAAGATTGGTTGCTAGTGGTCAAACTGGACACAAATACCTGTTCACCTTTCAAGTGTGAACAAGATAGAAATACGGCTCTTAGCCCTCTATGTGGCCTTTATGTTTTGTTGTTATTTCATATCATCATTAAGCTGAATGATCCTCCACTGTGATATATTCTGAACTGAGAAAAGATAATTACAATTTTATTACAATATACTGTGGTCTCACTTTTACAGATGGATGAAATGAATTTGGATGTGTGTGCAAAAAAAGTCAAAATTAAGAGTTAATATAATGTGAAATTTGCTCATATCCTTGTTTTGACCCTCTGTACTAAGGATGCTTCTTTTTGTTCTAAAGGAAAGAATTCAGCAGATAAAAAGTGGACACAAAGGGACACTTTTTCAAGAGTAACAGGGAGAGCAGCACTGAAGTATGAAAAGGGAGAAAAAAACCAAAAAAAAAACGAAGCCAGAAGGTATAATCTGATCTGAAGCCTGTGACTAGCTTAATAAACTTACTGAATTGCTTAATAAAATCTCAAGCATAGGAAAGGACTGCATAAACTGATAATAAATTAGGAAGAAGTGTGTAGCAGAGAAAGATGTTTTATCTCCATTTTAATTGTTCAAACATTTGCATGTGTACATATAAAAGTTGTTAACTGAGCTGGGACTTTTAGAATTTAAACCAGACATGTTTTTATCAAGTTTTTTAGCAGCTTATGCCTCTCAATATCTGACTGTCCTGTCAGATCATCAAGCCTGAGGCAAGCACGTACAGCTATACATTTTTACCAACTTAAAAAACAGGAATCAAATGAATAAATGGATGAATAAATAAATAAATATCAGAAGGACTTTGAAGCCTCTTTCATTTTCTTCCAAATATATTTTTGACCTAATACAGTACAGAAGATGTGTTTCCAGAGGGCATTTAGCAAAGTCCCTTGGCAGTAGAAAAGACCTCTCACGCTCCACTGTTCTCCATTTTGGAAACAGTTAATGTACTGCTTCTATTTGTGCTTGGTTTTCATTTATTTCTTGACACCAGGGTAATATACTGAGTGTGCATTCCCCTTCTCCTGTTTTTCTGCCATTTGTAAAAGGCCAACTATTGTAAGTAGCTATAACAGAGGTTATTTGAGTTGCATTGGGCATTGCTAATGAAAACTGCTGCATTACAATGTTTTTGTCATTTCTGGCAGACCACATTGAACAAAAGCTGCTTTTAAACTACTAATCAAAATACCTTATATTTTTTACCTCAAATTTGTATAATGAGTTTCCATTAACAGGTTTTTTTTTTTGTTTTGTTTGGTTTGGGTTTTTGTTTTAGATTTTGGTGTTGGTTGGTTGGGGTTTTTTTGTTTGTTTGTTTTTGGGTTTTTTGGAGTTTTTTTACTGAAGTAAACAAGGGCTTTACTAACATTAAGATTTATTCTATATTTTATTTCATGAGTTGTATTTAACTCCCAGCCTTTTAACAGAAAATACTCTTTCTAGCAAGTTTCTAAATCTATTTTTCTGAGACAGTTCCGATTTGTTAGTTCTATTTGTTGATGCAAATAAGCTGCTAAGTAGTTAATTGTGTTACTTTTTCTACAGATGGATTATATGTCCATTATATTATGTGTGTATTGTATCTGTGGCTCACAAAGCCTAGCCTCTACTGTCATTATTTTGGTGCAGATACAGTATTAATCAAATTTGTTATTATCTTGCCATGCATGCAGCTGATGCAGTGTGTCAAAGCTGGAAAACTGTGCCCAGAACTTCCAGCATTGTCAGTTGGATAATACTTCTGATGGCTCCAGCCCTTACCTGGTGAATAAGTTATACCACTAAAAAGTTAATATAAAACATACTACAACAAATAAATTTATGAATATGTAGCTTAAACAAAGATTTTTTAATCCTAAAAGCTGGGACGTTTGGAATGAGGCTAAAATAGAGCAGGATTTATTATGCAAAGAACTTGCTGCAAAAAAAAAATCAATTCTTTTAAGAAGTGCTGAGCTGAGTGTAAGGGACAAGCTTTGGGGCATAAAGCCATTTAATCTATTGTGACAAAGCAGGAAAAGAACTTCTTAAGCAACAAAAGGCCAGGCCACAGGTTTGGCATTTCAGGATAAGAAGCTAAGGATAACATTTCCCACTGCAGAACTTTGCCCTTTTTATTCATAAGAGCTCTTTTTTTTTTTTTTGTTTCACTGACAGTAAAGTTCAGTGCAAGCCAAGGGGGAGACGTTACTACTTTTCAGGTGCTAATATAGTCACACAATTGTATTTATGATTAGAAATCTGTCAAATATTTGTTTCAGTATAATACTTTTCTAAGCTTATTTAAGACTAATTTAGTTTCTTGATTACTACCTAAATTAATGCTTTTGGGCCAGTGAGGATCTCTTACATTGCTTAAAAATTGCTAGAGAATTTCTCTTCTTCTTTTATGTGCACGCATTCAACACTGCATTAGCAACATGCTTCTTTCTTTAATACTTAATCCATTTAGACAATGCTATAGAAAAATGCAATGTTCTCTTTTTCAAAATCCTGTTTCGAGGGAAATAGAATTTATACCCTTACAATCTTATAGATATGGAAATAACCTTGCAGTCTTATGGAAAGGTGACTTGATTGAAGTCTAAACTGCTTGCAGATTCCTATGGAGTTTTACAATTTGTCTAACAACAACCACAGAAAAAAAGAACAGCAAAAACTCCTTGCTACAACCTGTGTTCTTTCCAGTATCATTCACACCAAGGAAAAATCTTTATGTTTTTAAAAACACTTGAGCATTCAGTCTCTCACTGTCTAACATCTTTGTTGACTCACTTGTTGTATTTTCAGACTTCATGTCTACATTTCTTTCCTTCATGTTTGCCTAGCAGGCATATGCCCACACCCCCACCTCTCCCACGAGGAGCTAGCTTGTGCCTGGTGTATTCCAGCAGTTGTGTTAGCTTTGGGAATAGCTTTGATGGAAATAGCTGTGTTAAACAGGACTTCTTTTACTACACAAAACTCTTATTCTATCACAATATATTTAGAAAATCTGTCATTTGAAAACCATTTCACTTGCATTTGATTATACACATTAGCTTTGAGTAAAAATGGACCTTCTGTTTTTCTATTAATGTCATGCATGATGATAGTAAGAAAGAGGCAACCTCATGAGTTCAAATAGAGACTCTTTAGGCTAAAATACACAGCTCAGTAATATAAATCATTGAGTTAAATATAGTGCAGACAGGTGGGTATCTTTACATCTAAGGTCTGAAGAGTTAATAGAAGAATAGTAAAAGTTTAAAGGCAGCATCATTATGCAAGTTGGTCCAGGGTGAATTTAATCTAAAACTTTTTTAAGACAGGAGTTATTGACCTGATTCTTCAATACCCCATAGGCTCTTCTCTAAAGCTTCGGTTCTGTATTACCTTTTGAAGTTGTTGAAGGATAGGTGAGCAATTTGCACTACCAACAGCCTAATTAGGAAGAATGATGTCCCTTGGGACAAGAAAACCTTCTTCATATTCAATCATCCAGTCCAAAAATATACAGGGTGGGGTAATGAGTCTTAAAAATGCCAATTTAGTGAGTTTCTAATCACAGATACTTCATCAGCTGACAAAATAAAAGCCTCAGTAGGTATAGCACTTCAAAATCTTGGACAATTTACATGTAATTTCAAGAATCAGCAGGGATACACAGCTGGATAAAAATAAAAAGCTTGCTGTAATTGAAAATTGCCTTGCAGCTTGTTTGTGATTAAAATGAAGTTTGGTTCCTTGAAATCTTGCTTAGCAATTAAATCTGTTTTACTTAGGCAATGAAATATTGTCTATTGTCCTTGAATGATTAAACCGGTACAGGCATGCTTTAATATTTCATGCTAATTGAACATGTATGCATACAGAAAATTTCAAAAGCCCATGTTAAACAACTTGGTTCTTATTTGAACATATCCAAGAAATGAACTCTCTCACTAGAAAAGGTTGTGATCATCTATATTATTTGTAAAGAATCTCAGTGACAGACTTGTGTTTTGCATGAAACACAAAAAAAAAAAATCTGCACTCTTTACATTTGGAATAGTTCTCTCCAAAAGCCAGGCGATAACTTTACCTACACATGACTGAGTTTAAAGTTCAACTTAAATTTAGAGTTAACCTATAATAAGAGTTCTTGTTTATTTTGACTTTCAATTTTTGTGTGTCTTTGTTGTGTTGAATAGATCAAGAAATGTGAGAACTGATTCTCTTACAATAAAACAGCCTGCAAGAGACTTCAAGTTTTTTATTTGCTTGTTTGTTTTCTTAAATGATTTTATTAGTTTTTGAGTTAAAATAATACTAAGAAACAGTTGCAAATGAAAAGTGAGATCTTACAGTTCTTCAAGCCATTTTCAACATAAGGTTCATCTATTTTCATTATTTTTGTTTACATTCAGGTGTAATGAGTCCCCAGTCCTCACTAGGTTTACATAGGAGAGATAAAACTTGAATTAATAAGGTAAAAAATTAAATAATAGTTACAATTATTGAATCAGAAAGAAAACATTTGTAGCATTAGAAAAACAAAACCCCACAAAAGCCGCAGGGAAATTAATAATGTATCTTCTAATCCTCAGCAGACAAATCACCTTCTTTATGCATATCCTATCCTTAAATATGCACTAGACATACTCATACCCCAACCCTCATTTTATTATTCTTCTTATGTATTTCTTCAGTATGCTCAGTATATTTTTTGCATTTATTTATATTCAGTATATTCTATGCATTTCTTCAGTATATACTTTCATATTTAGGACTTAGGTAATACTAGAGTTTTAATAAGGTATATATTTGGAAGTTAGAAATGATATTGAACTGTTTTAAAGTATTTAAATCTGTAATTGAATTAGTAGATAAAAACTTGGGGTTTTTCAACCTTTTGTTTGAATCCATATTGAGGATGTATTTAGCTCCAGATAACAGACAGATCTTTCTAATACTTCTTCAGAGTAAATGAACCAAAAGATCAATCCATAAAGGAGAGATTTCTACACTGGCTGAACTTATAAAAATTACCTGAGAGGACAAGGCAGTATTTGTAGCTTAAAGGCAGTAAATTTTCACTCCAAATTTGGAATTAGGAAAAAAAAAGTCAAATAAGTGTGGAAAGATTATTAAAAACATCCTGATTGAAATGCACTCTAAGAGGTGCTGAAACATTGCTTGACAGACTCAAGTAAAAATCAAGAATGCTAAAGGAGACTAAATTAGAAAACAGTAATCACTTCATTGACCAAAACTGGGATGCGAAAAAATATTTAAAGAATTATCCAAAAAGGATGATACAAAAAAAAGAAAAACATGGAGGAGCTTTTAAAAAGCAAAAGAGTACATGCACATCCAAAAAGTAATTGGAGAAAAAAGGTTCACTAGCTGAAAAACAAAGCATTCATTGCCACCATATTAAAAACAAACAAACAAGCAAAACCAAACTAAACCATAAAAAAAAAACCTCAAAAAAAACCCCAAAAAAAGAAAACCAAACCCCCTCCAAAAAACCCACCAAAACACCCTAAAAACTCCACAAAATCTAAATCATAGTTTTGATCTAGAATTCTCTTTTCTGGGAAATTTGAGAAAAAAATTCTGCAATCTTAAATCTAATGAGTAATACTGAAAGTAAAGATTTGAGGATTTGTATGTACTCATAGCATCAATCAAATGTGAAAATTGAAGAGTGAACATGTTCATTAATACTTATTTTCTTTATAAGTGTTCATTCTTCAATTTAAAGAAATTGTCCTTCACTAATCAGCTTTTGGTATGATTAACAAATGTAACCAGTGGTTCTAGGAATCACGCAAAGCCAAAAAAAGATAAAGTCTAAAGAGTACATTAGATCTAGAAAATAATTCAGGCTATTGAGGGACTCTCAGCTGGTATTTGGATACATGATGAGGCATGTTAACCTTATCTGCATTTACTGTATGTAAAATGTAATGTTTCATATTTTTCTCCATTTCTTTTATATATATGTTTGTTTTGTTTTTTTTTTTCATAAAAAAAGTATGAAGTCATGTTCCTAGATGTACCAGAGAGACATCGCTCCAGGATATAACTCGTTGGGGTTTTTTATTATATAATGGGCTGAGGCTAAATCTAATCCTTTGGTGAGAGGTAACACATTATTGTGGCTGTATTGGAGCAGGGATTCTCAACTTTTAATATAATGGTCCAGATCTTCAAAATATGCTTAAAATATTATGTAATTCTGAAAGAGTTTCAGTGGCTTTATGCAGAATATATTCTCCTTGGTATTTTTAACAGTGATTGTCCTTTTAATTTTCAACAGTTTTTTGCTCTGCTCATGTCCACAAGCTATTCCCACAACCAATAAAAGTATGCAATATTATATCTTGAAAATTACTAATTATACATGTAATTTTACAGTTCACATATAGTATTCACCCAGTTTTTAAAATACTGTATTTGTTCAGATCTGAAGGGAAGGTTGAATATTAACAGGTTTTTTTTCCTTCCGTAAGGTACTGAAAAGAAAGCTACTGTGTTTATAAGCATTTGTGAGAATGGGTGGGAAAAAAGGCATAGCATGGGAGGAAATTGTGTACAGAAGACCCAACATTCATAGGATAAGTGAGCCATGACTAGAATCTCATAGATAGCATGAGGTCCTGACTTATTTGAAGGTGAGGAGACTTGTATTTGACTTCCCAAATTATCTGATGCCTGGAGAGAATGAGAAGCATTCTGAATGAGCTGTAAAATAGGACATGGTAGTTTTCAAACAGCATATTGGAGGTCCAGGCATGCTGTTTGTAAGGAAATACTAATCATGGATCACAATAACACACCACAGGATGAAATTTTCTGCCTCAGCTGTTGCAGTCATTTGTTTTAGTATTGTAACTCTCTCTGTCTAGGTGTAACTCGTGAGGATGGATTCCACCATCCAGGTATTAGAATGCTCCTTGTTTCATCCTCAGAAAGATATGATCTGGTAGCTATGGCAAAGTGGAAGGTGAGGGAGATCTATGAGAAGGGGGACAGCCTTCTTTGCATCAGGAATGATAAACAAGGAAAAAAAACTTTCTCAAAGGCTCTGCAGTGGCAAGAGTCTAGGACCACAGATGTGAAGTTTGGTATGGTCACTGTTGAACTGGAAAGGAGAGGACATGAACTGCCTGATGCATGGAAACTAGAAGCTTGGATTATGTGGCAGTAGAAGCAAGGCTTCATCTCCCCCTAAAAATGTTTAAACCCATGGTCTTGACAAGGAAGCACAAACAATAAATTCAGACATGAGGATTCTGGGCCAGACTTCAAGGTATGATGAGTCTATAGAAGAGGAAGTGAAAGGTGCTAGTGATTGCTGACTACCTCTTGCCCAGGACAAAAGCATTAATTTGCCAAATATGTCTAGCACTGCTTGAAGCAGCAAGGTATCTCCCTCAGGACATGTGGCAATGCATAAGCCACTGTTTCCTGTGCTTCTGACTGCTCTACCCTGCTTCTCAACCACAGCACAAACACTGCAGCCAGAGAAACTCCCAACATGGCCATAGTTGTGTCAGGACTGTGGGTGAGAGTAGGGGTACAGAGGGCCCAGTAATGTTTTCATCAGCCCTTCTGATTAAGGTAAAACAAAAGGCAGAAGTATCCAAGTGCTTGACTATGCATCTAATTTCACAACTAACTTTAATTTTTCCATTATGGTACCTTGTTTAGACTGAAAAGCCTAATCACGATTGTAGGATATGCTATTGATGATGATGTCATGATTGCAATCATGATGTCCTGATACTCATGACTGATGTCATGAAGACTTGGAGGGACACACAAGTATTTGGAGCAGGGATATTTGAATAGGTGTTCTGGTTCAACCCACCCCAGAACTAAATCCCATATGGCCACTCACTCACATACCTCTTGTAGGACTGTGGAGAGAATAAAGATAGTAAAAAGGAATAAACTTGTGGTTTGTGATAAAGTCAGTTTAATAGGTAAATAGTTAAAAGCCATGTGTGCAAGCAAAGCAAAACAAGAAATTTATTCACTACTTCACGTTGTCAGGAACATGCTCAGCTACTTTCAGGAAAACAGTGTTCTATCATATGTGAAAGGGAATTTTGGAAGACAAACACCATCCCTGCAAATGTCCCCCATTTCCTCCTTCTCTCCCCCAATTTTATAGGCTGAGCACAAGCCCATACTGTATGGGATATCCCTTGGGCCAACTCTCCTGGCTGTGTCCCCTTCCAACTCCTTGCACACGTCTAGTGTCCTCCCTGGTGTGCTGAAGTGGGGTGTAGAGCAGAAAAGCCTTGACTCTGTGTCAGTACAGATCAGCAATAACAAAAACATCCCTGTATTATCATCACTGTTTTCTGCACAACCCCCAAAACACAGCCCCATACTAGCTACTGATGATTCAAGATGAGAAAAAAAGAACTTTTAGAAGGAATGGGGTGAGTAGGAAAGAAAATGTAGTATGAAAACTGCTCAAACACTGAGTAACAAAATCAGAAAGGTCAAAGCTCTAGCTAAAACTGGCAAAGATAATAAGAATAATAATTTTGCTTTGAACTCTTTTCAGGTTAAAAATAATCACAGTAACCTGCACTGGTATTACAGTTTGTTAATCATATATTACTCTCACTATGCCAGGTTCCTATACATCTTATAGGGTGACTAAATTTTTACTGTGTGGTAAAGTATTGCAACATTACATTTCTAGGTAGATTATTGAACACAAGAAGAAAAGCAGGAGGAGAAAAGAGGGTTATGGCAACAATTATGTAGTCTTACTTATTTCCTGTAAGGAATTAATGTATCTTCCCATAAGCATATCCTATAGGATACTGAACACAATTAATCTTAAGAATAAATGATCCCATGGACTATTTTCCTACTTTTTCTCAGTATCTATTAAGCTAAGCTGAAAGAAAGGGCTCAGCATTGAGAATAGTTGCTATTATGCCTGAGTGATTGTCTGGCATTATTAAAAAATGTGAGTTTTAACCCATCTGCAGTGCATTTTATTACTTTATTAGGCATTCAGCAAATTTTCAGTGCTAGTTTTGAGCTAAAAATGTCACAAGGCAGGTTAAGGCTGAAGATTTAAGTTAGTTGAAAAATAGAAGTTTCTGAAAAACAAGTCTGCTTGTAACAGACTTAAGAAAATTGTTCTCAATTTATAAAATGGAGTACCTGGCTACTGTAAGAGATAGAGCATTTCTCCTTGTAATGCTAGTACATCTACTCCCCAGAAATGCAAACCCTGATTATTCCTGATTTAGTTAATGAGCTTTATTTCTTGTCTGGTCTCATTAGGGAGCTATCAACTCTGATGTAAAACAGTTCTCACAGCATTTTCTTTGGCTCCACTTTGCATAAATAACAAGTAGATATCTGTTGGGTTCACTTTTAAGATGCTACTAAGGTAGTTTGCTCAAAAGGCAAATTAAGAATAAAACTCTCCCCACAATAGCATGGCTGACTACAAGTCATCCAAGGTACTGTGAACTAAAGTACCACTATATAAACTAAACCAGAAAAAGGGATAATATGTTCCTTACCAAAGTGAGTTTTCTGCCTTTTAGGGCAAATTGTTTTGTTCTTGTGGAATTAAAATTTCTTGGAGACTGAAAAGGTGATTACAAACTTTTCAGATGTTTATCAGTAATCTTATCAGTAATCTTCAGTGATAGTTCAAAAATTAGGCTTATGTATATTAAAAAGTAGTTCCAAGTAACCAGTAATTGTTAATACTAGAGAGGAAAATAAAGACTGGGGATGTTTTTCAAAACACTCATTTGCCTAGAGAAATATTTCTGTGTGTCTTACCTTCAAGTAATTTGAGTTATACTGGGGACAGACACAGACTTGAGTAGAGCTTTTCAAGTAATACGTTGAAGTCTAAATAGGTTTGGGCTGTGAACATGTAGTATAGCATAAGAGGACCTAAGGAAAAAAGTCAAATGAGAGAAATGGTGTTGTTTTTAAAAGATTGACTTCTAGAATGGAGATGTGTTTTCTGAATAAAATGGTAAAACATAGCAAATTCAACATCCTTGTTATTTGCAACATTATATGTGGTAAATGTAAAATGGATAGCATAAAAGGCAGATGTCCAGAGGGAGCAGTCTACAGTGTTTTAATATGACTGGATAAAATAAACTTTTGTATGAATGATTATAAGGATATTTTCATTAACCTTCTGTAACTTTTTACAGATATCTTGTTTCTAATTCTAGTAATTTAGTGTCATAAATGGATAGAATTCAATCACAAGAGAACTGATAAAATTACATTTAAAACACAACAATACAACCACACACTTTCTTTTAATTCTTAAAAAAATGAGTGGGGCCATTTTAAATTCTTTTTCCTGCAAATCATTTCCCAGCTAATTACAGGTCTTCTGATATTCCCTTTGAAGTGGAAGCAACTCCAGGTACAACACTGTATTCATGAAGAACTTGAGTTTGCTCTGAAACTATTAATAAATCCTAGATATTATTCCAGTTTATTGCAATGTTTTCTATGTGATTATATTATTTTGAAATATCAGAAAATATGCAGTCACCCTTTCTGGATTTTTCTAATTCCTGGATTCACACATGACACAAAGGATGCCTCACAGGTGGCGTGACCCATTGCTTCCTCATTACACTTAGAAGAAACCTATGTGACATTCTGCTTTTCCTTTGCATAAGAGAGATTTAGATACAATCCTTAGCTTTCAAGAATGCATTATTTAATATTCTCTTTATGCTGATTAGTATAGTTGTTTTAAATCAGGTCAACAAGATGTTTGTTCTGGCCTTCAGCTGGAATAACCTGCTTAACATAAATCAGTAAAAGTCATAAAGCAAGTTATTACTGTTAATTTATATTTGTGCATTTTATCCAGAGAAGATCAGGCCCTTATTTTTGCTGCATATTCTTTGATCATAGCTTTTTAGAAAGTAAGTCCAAGATTGATGGTGTACTGCATTCATTCCATTAATTGGAAAGATGTTTTGTGTACAACTTCTAAGTATAATATTCTATTATATTATTTTCTAATTTAATCTTAGTTCAGATTTTATTTCTATGTAAGCAAAATGAGAATTATGTTTTTCCCTCAAAATCTAGAAACTCCTGATGTGTAACTCTGCTACATCTCCTGCTGTATAAATATACTGGAGACAATATGGGTTTGTTGCTACATTTACTTAATTAGATAATAATGAAATTAATTTTCTTGGAATAAATGCTATCTATTAATTGAATGTTAATTTTTCACAAGCAAATATTGAAGTTTAAAGCCAATTCAGAGTTATCCAGGGAGTTGACTTGTACGTACATAATTATTTAAAATGTTATGAATCAAATTTTTTTACATTCCTTTGTAAGTTTGCTGATGAATAGTCACTACCCAGATACTACTGTTAGATCATGAGAGATATTTCTACAGAACCTGAGTAAGTCACATAAAAAGTGAAATGTGGTATCCATCCTGATGGCTGTACCCTCATGTGTATGCTGCTATCCATTGAATTTCCCCAAGAGGTCTGATTAAGTGCTGTGTCACACCCAGAAAATGGGGTGGCAAAGAGAGTAATCTGTCTTTGCGTTTAAATAGCATAATTTTAGTTTTTCTGGTTTTGTGAGTTTGTTTTGTTTTGTTTGGGTTTTTTTGTTTGGGTTTTTTTTTGTTATCATTGCTGTTGTTGTTTTATTTAGTTTTGTTGGTGAACTATAGTTCAGTATCTTAATTTGCATTAATTTTCTCCTAGGAAATTCTTCAATAAGTGCACATTAAAAACACAGTCAGAATGAGTAATTGAACTGAACAGTTAAATAAGGAAATTATTCTTAGTTTATGTAAATGATACTTTCTAGAACAGCTTAGGAGCATGGATAGAAGAAGGGCTAACATGGACTCTTTAGAAAACAATAACAATATTTCCTTTTTATTTGTTTTAAATTTAATTTATTTTTTGTTCTTTCTAATCCATTTTATGTTATTGATTATGTTTTATTCTAATATTTTTCTTTCTGTGCTTGAATGAAATCTTTCACATTTCCATTACTAGGAAGGCAATAAAGAATGGGAAATATCCAGGGGTCCACAAAAGCAGACAGAAAGATAGATGTGCATTCTAGATGTGTCTGTGTCCATCTGACAAATTTGTCCTGCTCAGATACTCTAGTTCGATTCATAGTTAGTAATTTATATCAGATTTAAAATCTTGGGCAATCATAAGAAACCATTTTCTCATGGTAATCATATTTGATGTGCTTCAGATTCCTGCTTTGAATTAGAAGAACATTTGTTTTGAAGGCAAATTCTTCAGCCACAATGTACAGGCTCTTCTGGGACTTCATATTCTCTTCTAAACAGAAAGTCTTAGGTAGACTTTGGAAGGTACATTTTCATTTCAGTGAAAAGTAGTGTAATCACCTGATATTCAAATATTTGCCAAATGATGCTAAATTGCTCAAGACCAGTATGATTTGGGGTCTTTTACTGGAGGAGATCTTCTAAATTTCCAAAGCACCAGCAAAATATGAGAATGTAATGGGAGGCTACACCTTTGTCTCATCTACAGGATAGATCAATCAGTCCCCTTTGCAATCATAACATTCTGGGGAGAGACTGAGGTAAAGATTACTAATGGTCTTTTTTTTTTCATTCCTCCTGAAAGAATTCTAAACTAATAATAGCTTACCATAGGGTAAAATGCCTAGCTATTTATATTTTTTTCCAAATAATTCTAATACCTTCATAGGTTGAAATTATTTATATTCATAAAATTTGAAAACAGGGTTTAGGAAAGACTTTATTTCTTGGACTAACCTGAATTTCAGCCCAATTTATTTAATAGTAAATCTGACAAGCTTTCTAAACTATGCCACAAAGGCATAAGCAATATTCTACTTTCTCAAAGTTATACTGGGCATTCAAACCTGATTATGGCATATTTTACAGCTGTATGATCTGGAAGTTCTATGACAGCTCTCATACTTGACATTCACAGCTACTACAAAGCTGCAGAATTCTGGATCCAAAAATTATGCCCAGGTAAAGTTGTCTGAAATCTATTTATAAACATTTTTTAAAGATTTAGTGTAGATACCAATTGCATTTCTTAATGCAAATATTCAGAATATAACTAAATATTGCTCTAAAGATTTAGTTTAATACAGTTAGCTCAATTAAAAAAAAAAGAAAATAATATTTATTTTGTTATATTCAAACACAGTGACAAAATTACTTGGATTTTTTTTCCACAGTTCAATCCACTATAAATTATCCTATTGATTCCTATATTTCTTCAATATCAGAATGTCAGAGAAGTACAGCAAGATTGAATGGTAATTCATATTGGTTACAAGTGTGGATAGAATTAAAGTCACATAGCTATAAGTATCTCTCTGGGATTTTTCCTTTGCTGTAAATAGTGTCTCAAACTAGAACTTCAGAGAAACCAGAGACTGTTATCAAAATGAAAGTAAATTAGTAGTGGAGAGTTCATGTACTGTAAGGATTCAATAAATAGAAAGACACTTGTTACACCTGTGGTGATTTCAGCTGTTAAATTGAAATTATTATTTCAATTGATAAAGGTGAAATAAATATTAAATTTAAATAATCTTTAATAATAATTATTTTACAAGTCAATAAATACCAAGTTTCCAAAGCAATACTTGGATATACAATGATTTCAGTTTTAATTTTTTGTTGCATGCTTTCAAAAAATATTTATAAGTTAATTTTATGAATAATTTATTAGCATATGGGATATGGTAGCCCTTTTTAAAGTATATTGTATGATGCATATTTAAACTCCCTTTTAGATTTCTTTGTGACATTTATGGAGAAAGTATAATTCCAGTTCTTCATTTTCCTTTGAGAAACAAACAGACTGCTTTTGTGAGTTTTAAATAAGTTTTGATAATGGGGCTTAGTAAATATTTGCAACATTTTAGATGAACTATCCTAAAAGGCATACAATTAACAAATTAAAGAGACATTGCAATTCTGCTGTAATGATTACCAGGAATTGCATATTAATACTATGCAATCAGTATTAATAGGGATTAATAAAAACCAAACAAACACCACTTTTTTTTAATAAACTTAATTTGGATTTCAAAATGATTGGATTTTATCAAAACAGATAAGTAAATATTTTCCTGTAAATTCTTCTGTAAATTCTCTACAATTCATTTAAACTCATAGGTGATGAATGAAAACTTATGAAGATTAATCTTATTAGAGTTTTATGAAATATTAATAATTTTTTAATAATCATTGCATCATGGGAACATGAATAAAGGAAATTAATTTACTTCATGAGATAGGAAACAATGTTCACATTACTACTGTAAAATACAGGGTGTGGAATACGGCATGAAATGCTAGTTAATCTGCATTAACTTGGTGGAATTGTTCTCCATAATTGTATTGAATAAATGGAGATAGGATACTGTTTGTGTCTGCATGTGTATGTTTGTATTTACACGCTCATTTCTGAGACAGAATCATGAAAAATATTAAGAGCTCCTGACTGCTGTGATTTTTCATAAGGACGCATTTTTAGATACATTTGTGATATGCAAATATGTATTTACATACACATATAACTGCAGTTTCTTTTTAGAATTTTAGTTAGCTTTTATGCTGAGAATTATAAAACAAAATGAGAAAGGCGTGTCTCATTTTTACTTCTCCTTACGCCAAGAAAACACTGTAGAACAATAAAAGATAACATCTCACAACATGCCCTTTTAAACAGAATTTCAGGAAAACTCATAACATTTCATTTGCTGTTGTCAAAAGTCAGCAAGAACCACTCCAGAAGTTTACAAAATAAAGGTCTTAAAATTAAGAGAGCACTTGTCTGCATTTTTTTGCTGAAGAGAATTGTATAATTGATAGAAAGAACTGTTCCTATTATAAATTCATAATGACATTTTTAGATAGTGGATACGAGGTCTCATTATTCCCATACTAATTGGCATCAATCTAATCTCACTTCTAATAGAATGGAATTAAAATAAATTTCATCAAAGTCTTGTAAGTCATTTGGGTTTCAGTTTCTCTGGATTTTTTTCTTTCATCCCAGAATCAGTCTTCAGCCTCTCTGTAGTTTTCTGATGTCACACAGAGAAACATGATCTTAGAAGGAACCTCAGGAGGACTCTACTCTTACCTCTTGCTCACAGAAGGTCACTTGTGAGATCAGACCAGATGGCCCAGGGTTTTGTTCAATCAGGTCTCAAAAAGTCTCAAGGATGGAGACTGAACCACCTTTCTGAATCCACCTGTTCTAGTTCCTGACTGTCTTCATGAGGAAAAATGCTTTTCCTATTTAGAGGGAAGATGTCTATTGTTGAAACTTATGATCATTATATCTTGTCTTCCTGCCATGCACCACCGTGATGGGATTTCTCCATTTTGCCTTCCGCAAGGTTTGTTAGTGTCAGGTTCCCTCAAATTCAGCTCTTCTCAAGGCTGAACCAGCTGCACTCTGCCAGCAGCGTAGTGGTTTCCTGCTGAAACCAGGTAACCTGATACTCCAGGTAACCAGTATCTTTATTGAGTAAGGGTCACAAAACTGACAGCCTAATGACCCATGAGGAGAGGGGAATAACCATTCCTCTGTACCTCCTGACCATGCTAGTCCAGCCCTGGCTGCTCTTGGCATTTTGTTTCCAGGCCATGCTGCAGGCTCATGCCCAACCTGCTATCAAGCAGCATCCCCTTAGAGCCTTCTCTGCCAAGGTGCCCCCCAGGTGGTGAGGTCCCAGACCATGTCACGCCCAGAGGATGAACTGGCATTTGTTCCTCATGAACTTCATGAGGTTTCTGGCAGTCCATCTCTTCCCTATTTTGTCCAGGTCCCTCTGGTTTGCAGCTGCAGCAGAAAGTATCAACTGTTCTGTGTCACTGGATGCCATCTGCAAACTCAGTGAAAGTGACTGCTGTTACATACCCAGCTAATGCTCTTTGTTTAACAGCCATTCAGAGAAAAAAGCTTGCTCTTAGTAAGAATTCAGGTGAAGATTGTAATTATTGCCATTTCATGTGCCTGTTTATGGGGAATTTATATTTTTATCAGACTGGGAAATGTTCTTCTGATTATTTTTCTTGGAGAACGCTGCAGCAAAACTGTCTGTATACTAATAATTTTGTTATAAAATTCAATATGTTTGTATATTTGACAGAAGAGTCTTCTAAACATTAATTAGAAAACTATGTAGCAATATTATCTCTGATGAAAAGATGTCTTTTTACCCTGATGAGTCAATATTTAGGTTCATAGATCAAATTTTTAATCATCTACTTCAGCACTTGAGTGGCACAAGTAATTGTGTTGGAGTTAAGTCTGTATCTCTTTTTCTCTATCTCTGTATCATCTGTATCTATATCTATATTTATCTAGATCAGTATTTTAGATGACAGTGAGATGAAAATGTTTAGAAGACTGGTAACACGGTTTTTGCTTTAAAGTGGCACTTATTAATTCCATTCATTAATGACACACTTTGTGATAATATTTGATTTTTATGCAGCATGAATCACTATCACTACAAACACAAAGCTGTCCATTCTTAAAAAAAATTTAAAAAATAGCAATTTAGCTGTGAACACTGTTGACATATGGTTAGTATTGATGTCTGTAGTCCTTGATAATATTCAGTATGGAGGTCAAGGTGATCAGATTTGACAGCTCCTTTGCCAGAATGATTGGAGCTGAAACAGAGTTGTCTTCTTTCTTCTCCATTGCATCATGTTTGATATTCTCATTATGCTTTCCCCCCTCTTGGAAGGGGGGGGTCTCTGCTGTTCATGATACTTCTTCTCTTGGTTTGAGTTCACTTGAATTTCAACAATTTGAAATAAGAAGATATTTTATGTCAGGTAAAAATCTCTTAACTTTTATTTAGGTGAATTAAATTATAAGTATAGATATTTGTACGGCACACCTCTACTTTGTTATTTGGTCTGAATATATAATTCACAGCCTGTAAAAAGGAAAGTGCATACAAAAAAGGGGAGAAATATTTTTTAACATTGTGGTTCGGCACAGGTCACTGTGCTTTTCACTATGGATTCATGCCATTATTGAGCTTCTTTTCTTTCTTGTCATATTTGTGCTTGCTAAGTTTACAAAAGCTGTATGACACTGATGTATTTCTCCAGTGGTACTGACAAGTACATGTTTTTTTCAACGACTCAAAAGTTAAAACATCTCACACTCCTGCATCCAGATGTGATATGGTGTCACTGATTTAAGCTTAAAGCTGTGACGAGGGTTTAGTAATCTGATTTCTGCTATGTTTTTTCTTACCAGCTGGTATAATAATGCCGGAATCAAAGGTAATTTAAATGGAAAATTTTCAAAATTTAGACCTAGGCATATATTCCTTCAGTATCCAGAATAATTCACAGTTTTTTGTAGGCTTTTCACAGACAAAACCACAAATTTAAAGTTCTGAAGCAAAGAACTTTTTTCCCTTTCTTGTCATGCTTATGGATATTTTCTACACTCTAAATGCAGGAAAGTTTGCTACACAGCCAACCATTCTCATCTTTGTTATGTCTTCCAGATAGATAAGTCAAAACCAGGAATTTAAAAAGGGAAGCTCTTGTATTCACTACCCTCAAGTCTATTCAGTTTGTGTATAACATCTTTTCCTTTTTCTTGACTTAAATTTTGGTCCATCATGTGTCTTTACATATGCAGATCAATTTTAATCTGATATAGCATAAAATTTTCTTGTTCTCAAGATAATAATTAATTGGATTATTTTAAGATTAAGAATTATATATCTGTCAATGTAGAGGTAGATTAAGTTTCACCAATTTATTAATGATCCTGGAATTAATAGAAACAGAACTGTAAATAACCTTGGTGAATGTATACAAAACATATTTAGATGTATGAAAAATACGCATAGTTAAGGGCTTTGAAGGTAAAAATCAAAGCAATAAATCTCTTAAATGATTTTGAAAGTTTTGTTCTGAAACTTTTTCAGAGGCATGAGGTACTCTTCAGTCCAGTTTAGGCATAAATGAAAATATAGCAGTTTTCTTTCAAGTTTAATTTTAAGCACTTCAATATACATTCCCTAATTGTGAAGCACCTTGACTAAAAATTCCATTGAAATCAGCATAAGTTGGAGAGACAGAAAGCTGAAGAACAATAGAAATTTAATTCTTGATATTTAAAAATTTACTTCCTTCCTGCTGGTATTTCTTGTATTTCAGGACAATAGTCCTGATGAGAGTTTTTAAATATGGGATAAAATATTAGAACACTTACAGAGTAACATTTCTTCTAAACATTTTCCATAATAAATCTATATAAGTTTTTTCTGCATTTATAAGAATATTTATGTCTAGTTCATAAAAAGAGACTGTATATAGTGACTTTTCATATGATATTATCTACAGTGAGAGAGGTCAGATTTTTTAACATTGTCCAAATACTGATTTAAATCAAGCCTTCAGTGCACAAGTGTCGCTTATTGGCTTGTGCTCTTAATTAGATGAAACCAGAAAACTCTAAGCAACCAAAGCGCAGTCACTCATAACTTTATTCATTAGTGGTTGTAAGGTAATTCCTAACTCAGCCCACGAGGCTTTATCAGTGTTAATCTACTATTCCTACTATTCAACTTGCCATATATTGAGAAATTCTAATGTGCGTTAATTAACCTCTTGAGTAATGCAAATTCCAAGTAACCAAATTAATTCACCCACCATATCTACCAGAAGTTTACTGTCTTTACTGTCTACCTTTCAGTGTGGTATTTTTTTTTTTTTTTTTTTTTTTTTACTATTTAATGGATTTTAGGATTTTAGAATTGTGGAAACATTAAAACTTTGATGATATTTTGATATTCAGTAAAAATGAGATTGCTGGGTTTATCTCAGATATCTCATGCAGAATTATTCCAGACTCAAGAACTAAAAATTAATGATTCCAATTGAAATATGAGTATGTTGTCAAAAAATAATTTTCCACAATATTTTTCATAAGCTGCATATTTAAAAATAAAACTTAACATGAGATGCAGACAAGATTGATTTCAGATTGTATTTTACGGGATCCAGAAGTTTAGTGATAGCACTAGATTCACATGAATACAAAAGGATTTATGTGTTTGTATTTTGTGGAGGGGGAAATAATTGCACAGTTAGTACCTCCTGAACACAAGGTAGGATATAATAACTGAAATCACCTTTGAATTAAGCTCTAGGAGACCAAAGAAATGCATAGATCAGAATTAAAATGAGGTGCCTGACAGATAATTAAAACATGGATTACAATTCCTCTGTACATATAGAAAAAAAAATTTAACTTAAACTGAAGTCATAGATAAGAACTAGACTGTGCTTCACAAAAACTTGTAATTAAAATAATTGTATAAAAAGCCCATAAAACTTCTTTTTCCTTGCATTCTTACACAATAGCTTTTCAATATCACAACTTGATTAGAAACATTTTATATCATAGGAGTATAGATGACTCCTTTATTAAAATTTTAAGATCTTGAATCCAGACCCCCCAGATAATATATATACAGATAAAGTACTGAAGTATTCGAGAGTTTGTGTTATCCACATAATTACAGGACTGCTGCTTTAATGTCAATAATGAAAATGAATTGAAATGTATGTTTTCAACAATTCTTTGATATAATTTCTTAGTGGAAAATTTGGGCCATGTTCCAGTGTTTCAATCAAAAGATACTTCTTATAACAAGTAATAATTTATCTTATGATATTGTAAAAATACTGAAACAAGAATTAGTTAAACTGCTGTGTGCTAACAAAATGTTGCATCACTTTACCAAGTTCAGAAAATATCACCAAAGAGATTTGTTCTACTAACAGGTGCAGTATTAATGGATAGTTTGAATGACAAATCATCTGTCATTCAGAATCTCTTTTATGCTACTGGGTACCTTTGCAATTTTTCAAATTGATCAAGAGTTGCCATTTGCAACATTGATTAAGTTCTTAGGTACCAGAATCATTCCTATTTAACCTTTTCCTCCAGGAATAAATTTGCGTGAAGGCAATATTAAATAAATTTGTATTTTCTTAGACAACCCATATTATTCTCTATTCATATAAATCTTATGATTCATTATTTCACTGGTGTTTGGAGTTTTAGATTGTAGTAATCAGTGTTTCTATTCTCATTAGAACTTTTTTGCATAATTAAAAAAAAGAGAAAAAAAGCTGCCGAGCCCATGTAAGTATATCCCTTGATAATAAGATACTACTGTTGAGAATGTTAAAACTCTAGACTATAGAGAAGTGCTGCATTAAAAAAAATCTGTAGAGAAATAAGCAATAATTGATGACAACTGAATTATTTTCTTTAATTTTTATTTATATATATATATATTTATTTGTGTTTGTAGTACAATCACATTTATCTACTGATGACATAAATTTTTTATGAGGTGCAAGATCTATAAACAGCTTTTTTTGAAGGCAGTACCTTTGCTATTGACAGATTTGTGACATTCCCTGGCCTGACATCTGCTACCTTTCTTCAGCAGTGTATTGAAACAGATAGAAATATCAGAGTGCTCTGGTTACAACCAAAATGGCAGGAAAGAGAATATTATTGTTACTTGAAGAAAATATATGTAATCTTGTCACATAATGTCTGTATTGAAATATTCCACAGTTGCTAATTATACCCTGCTTTTTATTGTTAAAATTTCTTGTTGCATACACTATACTTACCATCCACAATGTTTCTTCTTCTTCACATAAACTTTTCCTTACATCAGTGGTACAGTTTTTATGGACTCCACCAAAAAATCATAAAGTGATGCCAACACAGCCTTCAGCCTTTCTTGTATTATACTTTTAGTTATTTTCTAAACCATCAGTTTAGCTATACTGTTCATTACTCAGTAATGAGAGAAAGAAAGGTATCAACTTCCTGGAAAAAGAATAAATAATAGACTTGTATTCCAATTGACTTATTAAGAAGATTCTTATTCTCTTTCTTTGTCTTCCTAGTCAGGAGGAAGGAATATAAATAAATGTTTTCTCTGAAGATTGTAGTATTTTAGATTTCTCAAGAACAGGTTTAATTCTTGCCTGAAAACATGATGAAGAATCTTCAAAGTCCATAATAATTTTTCACATTGATTTGATACAGGACTTGTGCATGAGAAAATTTACACTAGAGATATCCTCTCTTGGTGGGGTTTGTGTGTGTATATATTTGCTTTTTCTCCCTTTTTTCCCAGTAAAAACATAATTACCTGATGACAACATTATTTGGTTTTGGTGCCTTTCCATGCAAGGTATTTGTGTTACTAGGAGTTTAATTTCATCACACCAACTTCTATTGTGGAAAATCCTCACTCTTTGCATTTCTCTCATTTTCTTCATTAAATTGCTGATAAATGAAGTTAGTTTATAAGAAACAGCAAATTAAGAAGAAAATAGCAATATCATAGTTATTTTAATAAAGACATAGCATCTCTTTTTATAGTAGAAAAAAAGGAACAAAATATATAATTTTTTTAACTTGTTTTTCATACTCTATGATTTCTGGATCAGTTTATATCTTTTAAAATTCTCTGCATTTGATGTAAACAAAGTAATACGAATGTAATTATTGCAAGAAATTGGCTCACATGATCTCAATAACTCTTTCCTTTTCAACCATAAGAAATAATTCAGCTTCCCAGTAACTGTAAAACTATAAATACATTGCTATAACTGTCTTTACTGGACCATTAATCACACAGCCATGTTTCTTTCTCTAGGATTCTTCAAGATGAATCAGTTTAACTGAAATTTATTGTATCTTCATTTCCCTTCCTTTCTTTTGCCAATTACTGTATATTGTCTTGCCATGCCTGAACTGAAAAAAACAATGTTAAATAAATGCAAAAATAAGACTAATAATATCACTCTAATCTCAAGTGGAAAAGGAATGTACATAGATGTTACACTGGAGGCACTGTTACATTCACAGATTACAAAGTTGCAATAAAAGGCTGCAAGTTAAGAATGCAATTAAGAAATCCTGAGTTCTGTTTCGGACGATTTTATGTTAGTAAATATATTTGACAATTTAGTTTGCATGATATATAAATATAAGCAATATACAATATCATAGAAAAGTCTAAATACTAATAGCAACTTTGTACATAAGGAAATATTTCTGATTATAAAAATGAGGTGGTTTTTCTAATGACTGTTCTTACCTAAGGGACATAGCATTAGGAAGAAAGGTAACAAAGGGCCACAACCAAATGATCCCTTTTTCAAAGCATTCTAGCTTCTTCCTGAAAACCAGCAATATTTCCAGGTATGCCTTCAGAGGCTGGTAACCTTTAAAGAATCAAGATGCAAAAATTTAGTTTAGTTTACTTTAATTTTAGTTTAGGTAATTTTCCATTATATCCTAAATATATGCACTTTCACTTTATGCTCACTTTTCTTCCCACCCCTCAGTTTATGTCCCTCTCCAGAGGAATGAATCCTACAGTAAGCACATCCTTGTTACAGTGTGTGTGCTCTCATTTAATCTTCAGACTTCTAGCTCTTGTAACTATTCTTTGTGTCAAAGCTTGTTCAGATGATGTTTTTCTTCTTTCATGTGTACTATTGGTGTCATGTGGAGTTATCCTTAGTCACAGTTTTACAAATCCACTGAACATTCTGAGCTGGAAGGGACCCACAAGGATCATGCATTCCAATCAGCTAACAAGATTCTTCTTGCTGAAAAGTGAGCCAATAATTTGTTTAGTTTAGAGTCTACGTCTTGATTATCTTGAAATTATGCATTTTATATCTCATTCTTATTTTTGTCTCTGTCCACTTCCTGCCCCCATCTTCAGACCTAAAAAATATGGTGCAGCTTTTGTTGCTGGTTAGTCCATTTCCTGGTTGGTTTTTTTCTTTTTGTTAGTTCTCCTCTGATTCCCAATATACTTCATAATTGTGGCCATTTCTCTATTTTTGTCTGTGGATTTTTTCCTCCTAGATTAATTTGTCCTCATTTTATTTTGGCACAAATTTCAGAAGATCTTTTTGCTTTTGTCTTTTTCTTTTCTTCAGATATTATTTAATTCCTTAACAGTGCTTTTCATTTTGCATGTTTGCCATTTGGAAAATAAAATCCTATTTTCAGCAGACTGTAACAGTTTGGATTATAGACTTACCTCACTTTGCTGCACCTGTTCCCTTGCATTTAGCTTACATTTATTGTAATAGACTGTCTTTTGTTGGCCAAATAGCTGTTAAAATTCAAAAATAAGAGAATTTCAGATGTATCTCTGACTCTATTTTAGTGAACCTGTATTTAATTAGGCATAAATTCCACTGTTGGAGCCTGGGAGGAAATCATGAACAGTGATGGGTGATGCCTGAGGACACTAAAGGAGCTGCAAAGCTGCATCATTAGCAACCTGTATCTACAACCCTAACTACACTCATAATATGCAAAATATGCACACAGTGGTATTCCAAGCTGCATGTGTCCTCACAGTAGAAAAAAATGTTCATATATTTTGCAACACTGGCATACACTAATTTCCTGAAAACAAAGAACTGTGAAAACCAATATAATGTTTGTTTTCTGAATCTCAAGTGTATGAAGAATTGAGTTTTAATCATCCTAAAAAAAGGTTCAGGTGCATTGACTTCTTTAGCTGCTGTAGGGTTTAATGCCCTAAAACATGCATTGTTTATCTAGCTTTTAGTCTATTGAAATGCCTTCTCTCTGGGATTGATATACAAAGGTCTAACACATGACAGGCATAACTTTTTTATTACATTATAGATCGTGGGTTTGATATAGCTGACAGGCTCCCTAATTTTTTTTTGCTACTGCTGTTTTAATTAAATCAAGGCTCTTGTTTTCTTATACCATTATTAGATGTAGTCATTTTAACTTGAAGCAGTTAATATGTTTCTGCTTCAAATTTACTGTTTTCTCTACCTAGCTTTATTTTGTCCAGACATTATTTCCTGACCTTTTCCTAATCTGAAATCTAAACCTTAAAGTCTCTTCAAGGATTTGATAACATGGCTCTGACATCTTGAGCTATTGTGCTAATACAGCCTAGAAAGCAGAGATCAAACTTGGCAATTTTATTTAAGATATCTACCCAGATGCACCCAAACTATGGTTGACTAAATGAGACAAAAAGAAATATCTGAGGAGATAAAAATCAGAGAAAGAGTTGTTAATTTTCTTTGTGCTTTATGTATTCTAATAAAGTCAGGGGTAATTGCTATTAGATTGTAGGACTAATACTCCAAGACACAAAACAATCCCTTTGCCACACTCTACAATATGCATTTTAAAAATCAATAAAAACTTTATGTAGTTCCCTTATCTTTATGCTCAAGTAATTTCTCAGTTAGTTGTCACAGAATAAACATCTGCTCAAATCTCCTTGGCACAAACCCCCACTTGTTATTCTGCCAGTTGATTCCTGATCTGTGGTTTGAGTCCACATTGTATCACTCTTAGGAATCATTTTGCTGCCATAGCTTCACAGATGCACAGTATTTAATGTTGTGTAGATTTGTTGGTTTTTTATTAATAGATATTTCACCAAGACATAGAATAATAGAGTTCTCCAAGTTTCACCAGGTGTGACATATATATTTTAATCCTTACATAACACTTTTTTTCAGGGATCTTTGTATTACCAGACTATTATTTTTAAGATTAATTAAATTGTATCTCCTATTCTATCTTTATAGCTGTTTTCTTGGATTTATAATATGTAGTTGAGAAAATATTTGTATTTTGTTCCAAAATATTTCTCACCTTGTAAGCTTCTACTTTTCAGACTTTGTTTTACTGATCTTTTCTACAGAAATATCTACATAAGTATGTTTCTTGCTGCAATTCTCTATTTAGAGAATCACAGAATCAATTAGGTTGGAAAAAGACCTCTGAGAACAGCCTATGGCCAAACACCACTATGTCAACTAGACCATGGCACTAAGTGCTATGCCCAGTCTTTCCTTAAACACCGCCAGGGATTGTGATTCCACCAGCTCCCTGGAAAGTCCATTCCAATGTCTAATCACCCGGTCTGTGAAGAATTTCTTCCTAATATCCAACTTAAACCTCCCTTGGTGCAGCTTAAGACTATATTCTGCCTTCCTGTAACTTGTTACCAGTGAGAAAAGACCAACCCCCACCTGGCCACATCCTCCTTTCAGGTATTTGTAGAGAGTGGAAGGCCTCCCCTGAGCCTCCCTTCCTCCAGGCCAAGGAACCCCAGCTCCCTCAGCTGCTGCTCATAGGACATGTGCTCCAGATGCTTCACCAGCTCTGTTGCCCTTCTCTGTATCCACTCCAGGCCCTCAATGTCCTTCCTGATGAGGGGCTCAGAACTGGACACAGGATTTGAGATGTGGCATCACCAGTGTTGAGTACAGGTGAAGAATCACTTCCCTGCTCCTGCTGGCCACACTATTTCTGGCACAGTCCAGGATTCCATTGGCCTTCTTGGCCACCTGGGCACACACTGGATCACATTCAGCCAGCTGTCAGCCAGCACCTCCAGGTCCTTTTCTGCTGGGCCACTTTCCAGCTATTCTTGCTCCAGCCTATATTCACTCATAATGTTAAATTCATAGTGTTAAAAAATTACCAAGTTGAAGAATCAGATGTTTCCCTTAAAGACACAGAAAAATTAGTTCCTTTAATGTGTTTTATCTATGTTTTGTAAAAAAAAGTCTGCTTAGTTAAAAGGAAATATAACAACACACTGCATGCAAAAACTATTCTTAGGAAAAAATCAATCAATTTTGGCTCTCTATATATGTGCAATACACGTGTAAATTTCAGTCTACTGAAAATAACAGGCATTTCAACACCCATGGACATAATTAATGTGCACCTGGGCATATGTACCTAATGTATAAGATCTTGTTTTCCTTCCTTAAGATGTTTTAAGAAGTTTCCTGCTGAAACCCATAAGGATATTAAAAGCTAGCTTTTTCCCTTCTTATTAGGACCCCCTCACTTCAGATTCATAGCCTCTCACGAACCAAAGTGAACAGATTTTGAAAGAGGGACAAAATAGCACTCCAAAGAGCTTCAGTGTTAGAGAAATAGAATTTTCAAAGTAAATATACTGACTGTGATAACTATGATTCCAGGCATCTGCTTTCCTCACCAGACCAATTAGCTTATGTCATTCAAAGAATTGGAGTCAACAGGCTCTTCAGAGGCAACATGTGTCACTGCACAATAGAGACTGCATTTATCCTGTTGAAATTGGATAAATTACTAAAGTACTGGTTTTTATGTGTGCAAAGAATTTATGAAATTTATCTTCCCCGGTTAAAAAGACTTAGGGTATTATTAAGACTGCTAAATTTCACCATCTCAGAAAAGAATGGTGGTTTGGGGCAATAACTCATCTATATTCCTGAGATCACACTTTTATAATAATAATTCCACTATCAGTTACTTAACTGATAAAAAAACCTGAACACAAAAACATGTATAACTATAGTTTTAGGATTCTGGTCATTATGGTACAGGTACTTTGGGCTTGGATTACCTTATGCTTTTGAGCACAACTGTGTTCACAAAAATTTGAATGTGAGATGCATCGCTGACTGAGTCAAGAACTTAACAGTTTTGAATCATTACAACTGACACAATGGAAACTAATTGTTTCATAGCTCAACAGATATACACAGGCATAATTATAAATAGGAGAATGTTAAATGAGATGAAGCTCCCTACATTATTACTAATGATCACTTCTAAAAGAAGGAAATCCTTATTAAATGCATCTTTGCTCTTGAAATTAAGTTCATTCTGATACCATTTCAAATGATGACAGCGGAGGTGAAAGCTTTAAGTAGTCATTTTAGCTTATTGTGCAAATTAATGAATGTCTCTTGATTTAGTTCAGATTTTTAGTTTCTCATCATGCAAAAAAAGGAAGAAAACTATCTGCAATAATTGCACAGAGTATATTATTTACCTTGTTAGCCTGAAAAATCGTCAGGGAGAATGTGTTTCCAAACCACAATGTCTGATGCCTGATTCAGAACCACTCACTCTGGAGGAAGTCTTAAAATACAAATTTTCTGAGTACTATAATTTTGCATATTACAGTAATATGGGGTGGAAGTGGTCCTATCAAGAGGACTGTGGACATGGAGATGCATGCAGGCATTTATTCTCACAAGCAGAATATCTTTATAACTATAGACATTTCATATAGAGTTTTTTTCTGGAAATTATGTCGACATGTTGTAGGCCCCTCCAAATGTTATTTCTACTACTGACTTCTGTGGTGGAAACACCACTTCTCAAAGTATGAGTAATACCAAGTATGGGATTATGCAGAATCAAACAGACTAATTTATTAACTCATTCTGCTTTTAGAATCATCAGGTTTTGTAATTGAGGTTTATGTTCTAAAATCAATGAGCTGTAGTCTCACGATTTCAGTTGCAACATCACCTAGACACAAAGGCACATTGCCTGATTTTAAAATGTCAGTATGCTTAAATGTCAAAACCTTATACACCTGAAAGTAAATTTTTTCATCTCTCAAAGTGTCTCCATTTTTTATGCTTGTCAAAGGAGAATCTGAAAACAAAATAAAGTAGGTCTGGTTTAATGATCATTTTCTCTTCTCTGTTATTGAATCATTGGTGAGTATTTCCTAATGGTGGATATTATTGAAATGGTTTAACCGGGTTTAAAAAGTTGCTCAGGCTCTTTTAAAGCTTTCCAGAATAAGAATTTTTATATACAATCTTGATCTTGTAGTTTCTGTTTTGTCAGGTTGCCATTTTTGTTATCTCCAGGGGTATACCATAGCAATTTATTATATTGTGCAAACACCCTGAAATAATGTGTGTGTATATATTTGATTTGGTTTTGCAAATCTAGAAGTGCTATCTGAGACTACCAATGCTTTTAGAAACAGGAAGAAATTCTGCCAGTCTTTTTACCTCACCTTACACTTAATTCATTCTAACATCAGTATGCCAAACAAGATTTTATGCCTAGCTGCATCATTTAAATTGAATATTAAATCAAACAGATTATTTGTACATTATAGTTATGAAGCGAAATTGTTCATTACCAATCAACTACAAATGCAAGGTAAATTTTCATTGATTTTTTTGTTGCTGATGATTTTGTTTCAGTTAGTAACTTGTGTGTTCTTGTGTAAACAGTATTATATTGCATTTTATTCTTGTTATTCTTTTAATCTAAAAACAAGCTTAGAAGTTATTATGTGTCCAAAAAAACCCAAGCAAACAAAACCCCCTAGAAAATCAGGAGACAATTCTGACTAGCGGCAGAACTCAGGGCAATGTTATCCATGTAGACCCTTCTGATAAATTAAGTATATAGTTTTCAGATTTAATGCTTATTGAACTATTCAAATATATTCACAATACTAAGTGTAGACAGTTCTGAGTCTGACATTACAGGAAGATTTATGAATCACATCTTTTTAAACTGGTTTTGGGTGTTTTACAACCTTCAGGAACCCTAAACAATAGGACTGTACTGGCACCTTGCATTGTCACCATGATGTGCTTATTAGATCAGCTGAGGTAGAGCTAAATTCTTTGGATGCACTAATTATTTCTGTATGTAGGAATTAAGATATTTAGGACCTTCAGCTATTTTTCTCTTCTTTCTGTGCAAGTATTTTCAGACTGTGTTATAGATACTTACTTAAAAGACAGCATAGTACTTTTTTATTGATCTATTTAAAGAAAAAAAAGTGAGTTGAATTCTTGGAGGTCTATTTAGGAGAGATTGGATGGATTTTTAAGCAGATGATACTGAAGGGTCAATAAAGAAATGCAGAAGTCTTAAGGGTTTTATGTGGCAAGCGTAAGAAACAGATTCCAGGGAAAAAAACCAACAGTAATCATTGCTATTCTGTAGTGTTTAAAATTTCTGGATTCGAATTCCAAGCATATATTATTTAACTTTATTCTTTGTGGTACACAGTTTAATCAAAGCATGCTGACTATGAGAAACATAAATGGAACCATTCACAGTATTCACAATTTATCAATGTTTTTAAATATGACATTTCTATTTGCTGTTTTCTCTGCTACATATAAAACATTTTCCAATAGTGAATGATTTGTGAAAAAAAGTCTCTATCATGGCTTTGGAAACATTCTTTTCAAGTTCTTTTCAGACAAAAAACCTATGACAAGCACTTTCAACAGCATATATTAAGGACATGTTTGAATATCCTATCCTTTGCTCATAGAACACTGCTTCAGGCAGGATAAAGACTTTCTGCAGCTGCAGTTAGAACATTTTATAGTACAACAGATATGCATGCCTGAGATTATGTAGATCTCAAACCAACCTCATAAGGTTACCAGCAATGCCAACTTCTCAAAAACTTTGTATATACAGAAAGCATACGTTGAGTATATTTATTAGGCATCCCTAACAGAAGCTAAGGATAAATATACTCAATGTATGCTTCTTTTAAAAGGTGTTTAGATGAATCTCAGATAAAAGATAGTTAAATGTGACATTATTTGAAGAATTTAATTTTTAAAGTCCAGATGTTAATAGTGACAGATTTTTTTTAATTTGGCTGGAGCACAACAGGAAAGGTATATTATGAAACAAGTAATATTTCTTTTAAAAGAAAGGAGTCCATGTAGCACTTGGGAAAGATATTGAAAAGTTCTTTTAACTTTAGCACAATAGTGTTTGATCCTTATGTATGTGATTAATGCTTAGTTTTGTACCATAAAGTGCTTAGTACAAATGCCAGAGATTAATGTAATTTTGTGTTAACTCCCTACATCTGTTCCAGCAAATACTTTCCTGGTTACCTATACCAGTGTACAAGCAGATATATTAGTACAAGCAGATATATTAGTTTTAAGAATAAAAATTTTGTGCCAGACCAAAGATGATAAGTATTTAATAACCTGGCAATGTATTTGGGATATTCTCAGGGAGAAAAGATTCATTAGAAGATCCAGTACCATAAAAGCAAAATTTCAGGAACAGGAAAGTTCCCCAAGTTATAACCAGAGACCCTCAAAGGCCTCTACTCATATTCAAAAAAATCTACAGAAATCATTAGCATGCATATATATATATATATATATATATATATATGTTCTGTAAATGTAATGAATATGCAGATAACCTGGTTTGTTAGGCTGCTGGGTGTGCATATTAGGTGGAGCAATTCCCCCTGCACCCAGTGCTGCAATAAACTAATGTCAACTTTCTAACCTAATGAACTACTTGGAGAGTTTATTTCCTGGTTTTCAGCCACAGGTACATGAAAAGACTTTTTTCAGGAGACAATAAATGGTCCCTAGACTTTGTCAGCTATGACTAGAAAGAGAAAGATGTCTTGTAGAGCACTTTCAAAACAATCATAAGACTGTTTTGACGAACTTGATGAACTGTTGTTCTACAAGTCATATTATCATAATGCAGCATGTGACTTATTCTTAAAAAGAAACTTGAAATATAGTTATGATTTTATTTTGTTTTCATTGGGAAGGGAAGTTCTGCAGAGGGTGTGGAAAGCAAAGGAGAGGCATGGTGCAGGGTTCTTTCTGAATCCTGATAAGGAAGTCCCAACAACAAATGGTGTCATTAAATAGCTGTTCTAAAAAGATACAATAAAAGGAGGAACATAGATAGCAAGTAAATATTTCTTCAGATGGTGGGAGTCTCCCTTTTGTGCCCTTCTGGATGCACCCTAAATAGGGGATAGGATTCTACTATTGAGAGACAATGCAGGAAGAGATTGTGCTACTCCTTTACTGAGATAACATCATTGCTGTGTGTTGCCTACTTCTCCTGCAGCACTCAATTTGTTTCTCATTTCAGGAGTTTTTCCTCCACTCCAACTCTCTGTGTAAATTTCTCTGTATTCTTGTATTATCTATTATTTTTGTTTGTTGGCCATGAATTTTGCCTGTAAAACTGATATTTAAAGCTAAGAAACATATTATTTTATTGTATATTCAGATTTTAATGACACAGCTACACTGATAAAGATCCTTGAGTGACTACACCAATTAATTTGGAGAATTTGGAGAGGATAACCTTCAGGTTATTTACAGATTTAACTACATCTGCTTAGAATTTCACTTTTTGTTCAGCAGGTTTCAGGTTTTACAACTTCAAAATCTCTGTGCTGTCGAGTTTTATATTCAATTTCCATGGCTGTCTTTCAAAACCCAGAAGTAAGCCATGTGACAGCTGTATTTTTGAGTGATATTTAAGAGGGTTTTTTTTCAGTCTCCTAAGAATTAAAATTATTGGATGTGAATTCTCAAAGAAAGATTAATTACTTAATCTTTCTTCTAATTCTTATTCCCTCTCAAAACTGCACAATTTCTGTTAAATTTCTATTACAACTTGTTGGCAGTAAGTGGATTTTCACTATGTCTTAATTTTTTTAATATAATTTTCCATTGATAAATAGTCTTCCAAAGACTCATTATGGAAGTAACCAGCATCATTGGGCTGTAATGTGATATTTCCTTTTTCAGTCATTACTATTGCTCCTGTTTGGTTTAGAAAGAAGAATGCACTGTCAGACGTACTGAATCTTCCCATAAACCAGAGCTCCTCTCTACATTATTTAGAGAATGTTGTGATTCAGATATTGAAATGATAACTTTTATTAATTATTTTATTAATTGTGTCCAAACAAACTTAGGGAAAAAATATTATTTAGTTCTACAGCTTCAATATCCAAAGAGGAAAAAAAAAGAAGACTTTATAAAGGTGAATTAATTTTCTTTAGTTTGTCTCAAAAAAAGCATATTAAAGCATATTTATTGTAGTTTGTCATAAAAAAAGCAAAAGCTAAACTTTGATATTTGAAAGTACCCAGGAAATCAAAAATTAAGACACTGATTTCTCAAAAGCTGCTCAATAAATGTTCCCTTCATTTATATCTGGCTACATTTTCAAGGACTTGTTTTGAAGACTAAAGATCAAATGCAACTCTTATAGATAAAAAGCTTCAAAAATTCTCTGAATTTCACTTCAGTAGCTTTCATGTTTCCATGTTTGTTTTTCCTTTGGCATAAATGTCTATGGCAATTATAATATTTAGAGATATTTACTGCTACAGAAACAAAAAATGAACACCAAATTTCAGGTGTTAATACATTTAAATGTAAGGATTTTCATAATGTCATAATATCTTCCAGGTTTCAAAACCCCAACAGAAGAACCTTTTGCAGAATGTTTGTTTTCTTATGTTTTCATTTCTACATAGTAATGAAGAAAAAATAATGAAGTCCATCCTGGAATAATTTATACAGTATTGCTTAGCAGATAACTGCTGTCTTATTTATGTCTCTTACTGTCTGCACTTATGCTCTGTTTTATGTCTCCTAATTACAGCAGAGGTGCACAAAGCATACCAGTGGTGAGTTGTGCCATTATATACTTTATAATTATATTGTATAATAAAATATGTATTTATTACTATGCCTCATACACAATATTTTTAAATAATAATTACTTTAATATTAACTTAAATATTTTAAAATATTGTGCTATTTTTAAATAATGCATTTCTTATTCAAAAGATCATATTAGAAATATAGCTCAATGTCTTGGCAAGGACTTAAATGACAGACAGACTTCAAATTCTACTGACTAGGGTGGATGAATTTGACTTGGTAGAAACTGTTACACAACAATCCAAAGTAGAAAAATATGTATTTAAATATGTGGGTCTTTTTATGACACTAAGGACATGAAAGACCCTGAACCTCATATTCAGTCCACAGAAAGATAATCCTTTCCTCTTTCTTTACAGGAAGAAGGCAGTTCCAGAACTCAATATTAGGAAATATCATGATGCAAACATATTTGACAACTAGTTTTTAGAGTTGCATGGCCAGGGAAGGATGATCTAAGAATGGCAGAGAAATTTATGAAGCTTATTTCCTCTCATACGGAAACAACAAGAATTTTGATTTCCCATTCATCTCAAAGCTACATACAACACTATGTGCTGCTTCAGGGTGGTTTGGTAGGTCTCAGGAGGGTATGTATAAAAAAGGTAGGTAGAAAGCAATCTTCGAGGCTGAGCATGAAAGTGAAAAAGAGGATAGAAAAGATCTTGAATGTTCCAAATATTGGGTAGAAAAACATGCGTGTTTTAGGTGTTTTTAGGTTTTTTTTCCCAGTCTTGTTTAAGAAGGGGGCATTTAGGCATTTTCAGGGGCAGGATACTGCTGATGTAATGTGATTTTTGGCCTAGGATATTATTGCCATTGTTATAGTCTCAGATTGTTAGGGCCTTTCCATTGCCAGTGCTTAAGGTTTTATTCCCAGTGCAACAAACTCCGAATCTCACAGTGCAAGCCATACAAACTCAAAATCCTCTCCCTTTATTATCTTATAAATCTGCAGTGATTACGGAAGGGAAGAACAGTAAATACAGATTTTATAGTCTACTATGTCTTTCTTAAATCATATAATAAAAACCTTGATTAAAATGCTAAATTAAGATTGTAAATGTGGCAGTTCAAAATATTTTGAAAAGATGGAAAGATAAGAATATAAAAATCATTTTATATGCTTACGGTCTTGATCCTTCTTTTCATTTTACTCAGTGCTGATAATCTGCAGACTTGAACAGAAGCAGGATCAAACCTCTCAAGAGCAGTGGCATTTTGATGTATTACACTAATACATCACCCTATGCAGCTCCTTGATGATGTATTGCCCTAGTGCTTTATCAAAGTGTCACTGCCCTGATGAAGGCATAGCACCTTCTAGCAAAGCCCTGGATGAGAAGTTACGTTGGAGAAGAGGTTATGTTCTGTTATATGCTATGCTATACTAAGGTATGTTTCATGCTGGTATAAGGAACAATACCAGAAAAAGAGAGATGAGGGTTCCAGGGTTAAGTGGCAGAGGTGGATACGCCCATCAGTCAGACAAAATTCACACAAATAAATTTCAATAGGACTTTGGGCTGCTAATGTAATGCTATTTGAAAATTTTTGTCCTTTACTTTTTTTCAATATCTTGATTTTTGATTTTGATAAAAAACCCCTAAAATATGACAAACTTTTAAGAATATTTTCCTGTAAAAATGGTGTCTAATGAAAGGAGAATCTTTACATTTGGCTAAATTACTTATCTCAAACCATCATCAAGACACTTATTGACTGGGAAGACTGGGGAAACTGACTGCACAAAATAGTTTGATAAAATTATTAAACCCTCATCTCCACTCTCAAGATAGTGAGAATGTTCTCAAATTGTTTTTTTACATAAAAATCTAAAGAAGTTTAGAAGATCCAGTAAGATAAACCGCAAAGATCACAAAACCATTCAGTATATCTCTAAGCATATTTCCATTGCAATGGAGGTACCAAATAAATATCTAAATAATCACATTATGTAAAAAAAAAAAAGCACAATTTGCTAAAATGGAAATAACATATTTGATGAGAGATGCATTATAAATGTCTTATAGCATCCCTATTGTTACAATTCAGAATATGAAAGTAGAAAGATGCCTAATAATGAACAGGTTTTTTTCAAAGTTTCAGTCCAGTTGGATGATCATGTAGGACCTGATTCTGCCATCATGATGCACACTGATTTTTGCTTTATTGAGTACTATAAATCTAGTCATGCATTCACATGAAAGTAATCCTATTAACGACTTCAGAAAGAGTACATTCAAGTTGAAAAAAAGTTGAAAACTAGGTGATACTTTGCCTCAATTTGGATTAGGTGTTTGTGATCTCTCTTTTCTCTAGCATCAGAAAAATCACCTTTTGGGACAAAGAGAAATTTTCACTCTTTGTATTTAGGACACCTCAACTATACATCCTTACATATTACAAATGTGTTTGGGTCTCTGTATTCAAACTACTTTTCCTGAGATTTAATGTTCTCTAAAGGAAGCAAGATATAAACTGGATAAACTGTTACTGGACAGACCTTGATAAAATCTTTTCTAAGAATACAGCTTAAAGATCTGCACCCAAGGATCTTGCCCATCATTCAGCAATGGCAGGGGAAATACACGTACAAGAAGAGCATGATGTATTCTTCTATTTGTGAAGATTTTCATTCTGATTTTCTTGAAAAAAGAATGGATTCCATGAAAAAGTATCTGTTATCCTAAAAAATTACTAGTAGGCTTGGATTTGTTTAACTATTCACACATTACTAGGAAAAAAAGTCTAAAATGAAATAAGTAAAAATTATTTATTATGTGTAGGTTGCAGTTAGACTACCTTTTTTCTTCATTTGTAGAATTTTGCTAAGAATTCTGTTCTAATGACATTGTTCAGAGTAGAGTTTGGATATTATCTTCTATTGTGTATGTTGATGAACAATGGATTTAGACTAATTTTCTCAGACTTCATAGAACTACTTAATCATATTCTTTTCTTTTAATATCTATTGTCTTAATTTTTTAGCACTTGTTGCTCATTTTTTTAAGAAGAGATGTGGAAAGCCAAGAATGAGACTAGTAAGAGTACAGGGTAACACTCTGATGTTGAATAAGGTCATTAATTTTACTGTGCATCCCACATGTTCATGGAAATATGATGTGTTGAACATTCCTAACTTTCTTTGCAATGGAAGAACTTTAGAGAACTAATAATTTTCTTGCAACAAAATACAAAAAATATGATCTGTCAAAATAGCAAATTGGGTATCTGTGGGTGGACACATCACACGGTTCCTTTTATGTTTCATTACCTCAACACTACATTTATAAACAGGTGAAAACCATGAAAATATAAATAAATGATCACAAAGATAAATAAATTTATGATGGGCTCTGTCAAGTTCAAATATGAGCTACCATAGTGCACATTGCCATTTCATATTTACAAAAATCGATTTGGTCTTCTACTGACACATACCAAATAAATACCATTATGTTCCATAATTTGAAGAATTTATTAGTTTTTACTTTTTATTTGTAACAAACAATACTTCAAAACACTGATATATTTTATAGGTATAGTTAACTTTTCCTCCTTTTCCCATAGATATTAGTTTTTGTTGGCCATTATTTGATAGCAAGGTTCAGTAATAGCCTGAAAGACTGTCCCATATTTACATAGCTACAAAAGCTAGTTTACTTAGTATGGCACAATAATAGGTTAGATTGTAGTATGTGTAAACTGTATTGCATGTGGTAATAAAAATTGATCTCAATTTTCAATCTTTTAAAATTAGAGTACTTGTATAGGAGACATAAAGATCTCAGTTGTCTCAAACACTGCTAAGACCCACTAAGGGACTTTGCCCACTGCAACAAACTGTGTAGAGAAGAAACTTCTCATGTGTGACTGCCAAACCCCTTGAATATACCTCTGTGGATTCCTGGAATTTGGACTGTAAATTAAGCCACCAGATGGGAACTTGAGATATGATAAAGGTGGTACCATTGTCCAAATATGTAAGGCCTAAGGAGAGGTAAGCAAGACTAGGGGAGAATAATGTACCACTGCAAACAATCCACAAGGAAAGCCATCTCAGCACCTGTGCTGATAATCAGCTCTGACTGGGTCTGCCAGGGGGTCACCATAACTCACAGACTCAGAAGAAGAGAAATACTAGAATGGGAGTACAAATATATAGATAGTGAAAAGTTTTGAATGACTTTGGGACCCTCACCACTGAGGAACCCAGGATAAAGAGGACCAAAGGGATGTCATCTGGATCCACGGGTGGAGATATCTTTCTGCTTTACCTGTCTCTTTCTCACTGTGTCCCTCTTCCTCCTCCTCTTTTTCCTATCTCTTTCTATATGTCTCTCTACCTCACATTTACTGTTAAATAAAATCTGCACTATGGACTTTGGCATACGGTCTTGTTTGCACCTCAGTTTGGGCAGAGGCATTTCTCAAGAACTAGATCTTAACAACTGGATAACAGGAAAAGTGAGTCAACTGCTTTTCTTGCCCTTTTCCCAAACTTCTTTTCTCTGTCTCTTTCATTCTCTGAGTGGAAAGAAGCTCCCCATTGTTACATAATGTTATATATTCTATTCTACCACAGGCCTTTCATTGCCGCTGCACAGAAAATACAATTGCATCTTATACTTCCTCTCCTTGTCTGTACCTCTTGTCTTCTGACTGTAGCCTGAGAAGAAAATAACATAAGACACAGTATCTTTCTTCTAATAAATGTCTTTCAACTTACTATGCATTTTTCATTTTAAATGTCATTTCCACAGTAATATTTTTTCTTGGTGAAATTTCTTTTTAAAATTTAAAATATAATAAGATAAAATAAAAATAATATTAAACTTAATAATATGGAAAAAAACCATTTTTTTCGGAAAATCTATGAGTTAAATATGACAAATAAAGTGTCATGTTTCTGAAAAGATTTTGTTGAGTTAGGCTGTTGAGAAATAACTTCATTAAAGAAGGTTATTTTGACACTGAAACAAACATAATAATATAAATCAGATTCTGCAGGAATTGTTTTTCACTTGATGGGCTTAGATTCCTGTTTGTATCAAGAAGCCTGTGTCCAGACTCTGACCAGTGGTGAGGGGCAGTCCACAGTAAGTTTGGTCATGACTATCAATGCATTTGTGAACTTATACCTGACATTTCCCAAGTATGCCTTATAAGAAGCAATACTTTAAAAGTTTGCTCTTATGACAATCTCCTGCTAATGCTCAGTCATCTGCAAAAAACAACCCATTGCTTTCAGCTATCCAAGGGTGAGATCTGATTTGCAAAGTTATCTTGGTAAAGACAAAATTACTTCCTGTAAATATTTTCTCTACACCTGTAAACTATAATGGATCGACAGTGACCTTCCCTTCCCCACTGAGATTGTGGCTGTTTGCATATTTCCTCCAGTCTACTTTTCACTTGAAAAAAGTAGTTGAGAGAGAAAGTCAATATTTTTGGGCTGTCTCTGTCAAGGTATGAGATGTAAGGTTGTTTTTTTATATATACATATATAAAATCACTTGTATTTTTTGTACCCAAGGTGTCCAACAAGAATGGCTATAGACATTTATGTTTGTGTGTGTATAGATCTCCTTTCTTATTAGGGTGTGTAAGGTAATATCAGAACAACAATCATCACTGCAAGTTATTCTAAAATGTCTTTTTATTTATTGTACATTCAGACAAACCATAAACAGTCATACCTATAACGTGAATAATACAGGTGATAGTGCTTCCACGAATTTATTTCTATGTGATGTAGGACTAAATATTTTGGAAAAGTCTACTTTAATGCCCCCAAAATATGTTAATAGCTCAGGATAATTTTTCAATCCACTAGAAGATGTAGCCACTAATAAAGTTATTCATAATCAGAAGATTTTATTTTTAGGGTTTGAAACCCTGATTTCTTTACCTTACTTTTCTATTGTGCTCATTTCTTCCTACTTAGTAGCACTGGCAAAACTTCAGATGTAAATTTATTCCATTTTGCATGTAGTTCTTCTACATAACATGAATCATGCAGCACAAATGTTTTACATAACATGATACACTTATTTATCAACATATTATTTAACAGTTAAAACCATCATTTAAAAATGTCAGACATTCTTACTTCACAAAAATTTTGAACTATATGTGTCTAGACATATTTAGAAGGCATATAAATTTCAAATAAATTTGGAAAAAGATCTTCAGATTTAAAAAAAAAAAAAAGAAAAATACAATTAGAAATCTTTTTTCAACATGATCTGACACCTCCTCTTTTTTTGTTCCTGAGTGTCTACATTCAGCTCTTATCACTACTGAGCTGCTCTAGAATCATATTTTCTGGTTACTCGGAGCCCTCTGTCAAGCCCAGGTGCTGAGAGAGCCTCTGTAATAGGACATGCCATTATTATATCTTGATCATTTTGAAGATAAATTTGACTTTTGTTTTCTGGAAATTTCTTGAAGTCGTCTGTGTAATCCTTCAGAATCCACTCAAGATACTGAAGAGCACAGGGATTACTGCAGGCACAAAGTCTGCATGGTCACCCTCACAGATTCATACCATACTCGTTACTACAAGAGAGAATCCATTACTGTTCCTTAACAAATGAAGTTCCTAAAGATAAAAGAAATGGGATAGCAAAATGGCTAATTGCTAAAATGGTTGCTTTCATCCTCCAGATGGAGATTTGGTTCCAGTATAGAGAGGATTAAGTGAAATGGAGACTCAGGTTCCTTTCCCCGAATATTCTGTACCCCAGAAAATGAATAGTTTTAAAGGAAGAGGGAATCATGATTTACATTTCACAGCTACAGTTTTAAATGCCAACATATAACATTCAAGTATAGCATTTAGCTCTCAAAACAATATGCTTTTATCAGCTTTTGCCACTTTCTCCTTACTTCCCCCATTAGATCTTTCCAAAGCCTCCATATGTTTACATGCTGGTAGAGTTTCTGCCTTCTGTAATAAGGGTCCTTTTCTGATACAGACCTTGACCAGAAAAACACAATCTTTTTGCATATTTTTATCAACAAATACCAAATTTTTTCTGGATTTACTGATTTTAGAGCCAATTTCAAGCTTGCCATACTAAAAGAAGGGCAACTACATGTATTGTCTGACCATCTGCCCATATACATATCCTGGCCATTTATTTTAGAATGTTTTACTAGCTGTTGTTAAAAGATATTTTGCAAGTTCATTGTTGAATGTAGATGGACAAAAATCCCAGGCAAACCCATCCAAATTCCTTAAGAAAGAACAAGTGGATAATTAACAAAACAAAACACAAAAGAAAATAGTGGGAAATGAGAAAACATATATTAGTATATGCAAAATAGATAAACAGCTACTAAATTAATGAAGTGAAATATAATCTAAGAGAATGTCTTGTCTCATAATACTTTATCTTTTATGGCTCCAAACATACAACTTACAATATTCCCATGGCAACCATTTATGATATTACAAAAGATTTATAAACTTTTGTAAAAAGATTATAACTTTTGTATTAAGGTTTACAACTTAAGGGGAAATAATCCATGAATGAAGATTAACTAGAAAGACAAATAATACTTTCACACAAATATGCTTCTTACACTAACAAAAATATGAAAGAAAATTAAAAATATAGACAGCATTGTTCTGAATTTTATGCTTTCCTAGGCATTCTTTTTATTTTGACTCACAAATTCCTGGGTTTTAGAATTTACAGTGCACCTTCAAATTACAAAGAGGTAACTGTCTGTTGTAACAGTGAGTATGAAATTGTTGTTTCTATATGGAAAACATAAGCTCCAACATTTGCTACTAAACAAAATGGCTAATTCAATGGAATCTGCTGCTTTGCATCTCTAACTGAGAAACATATACCATTCTAGCAGTGTCAAATAATTTGCTAAAGAATCTAAACAAAACATAAACATACAACCTTTTTTTTGCTGATGTCTGGTACCCTGAAATTTTATTTTCTATTGCCTTCTCTCAAACTTCAGCCCTTCACTGAAAATACTGAACAGAAAATATTTTTAATGATTCCTTATCATTATTCCTTATATGCATATTTCAGTGTATATACAGAGTATCGAAAATTTTAAATATGAGAAACTTCAGAGAAATAATGTTATTATGGAAATAATTATTCAAATTAATTTCTATATGAAATTATGTTTAAAACATGAACATGATTGTATCATTTTACCTTGGGTGGAGTTTAGAAATGTCTCTCTCAAAATCTGCTAAGTTATTCTAACTACACGCTTATGATGAACTTCCCAGACTTGCTATTCTATGGACTAGAAAAAATTTTAAGCAAAGTTTATAATTTCATAGTTTAGTGACATTGATTTTTATACTTCCTGTTGAATTATAAGTGGGAAAAATGAAAATGACGACTGTGTTTGAATTTTCTTTATTATTAGTATTCATAATGTTTAAGTTGATTAGAAACCTGTTGTTTTCCTGAAAGTATCAGTAATTGTAAACAAGACCATTTTGCCTTTCTTAAAATCAGTCTTTGTGGGTCTAATTATTTCATAGAACAGAATAATCAGATTACCAAACCCAAAAACCTAGACATCAAGAAGCTGTGAAACCAATAGGTTCTTGAATTCCTACATTGTATGTGTTATTTTTCCTGTTCCAGTCCTTGTGTTAGCTTTGAAAGGGAATTGATAGTTTGTGTGACTGCCGTTTCCATTTTTCAAGTACTCTTACTACTCTTTTCCTATACTACTATAATTTAGACATTCAGGGCATATTCAGATAATTATATTTACAGCACAAAATATATCAGTGTTCTTCCATGGAAATATGTATTCCATTATGACATTAATGTGTTAAGTCCTCCTTAAAAGTAGTGGAATACAATTTCCAAAAATCACTAAGATATTATCACTTGAATTTCTCCTGATATTCTCTCCACTTAATCAGGTCAGAAATAAGCAATAGCTATTCAAAATTTTCAACAAGTCTTGAGAAGTCCTATAAAAAAAGAGAAAAAATATTATAATTTCATATTATATGTTAATGTCATATCAAAATGCCCATGAAGTGAACCTAACTCTCATGCTAAGCTTTGACATTTAAAATGGATCTAGATAGTACTTAGGGTTTTTGTAAACTGATTTTCTTTAGAACAGAGGAGTTGTAATTACCCCTTAAGTAAACTAAAAGTAATTTTATGCAATTTAGATGTATTCAACTATGTAGCTACATTTTGATTAAACTTATTGTTGGCCTATGTATAATCACATTTTGTTTTTTTTTTTCTTCTCTATCTCTTTATATTTAAGGATCAGTGGCATTATTTTTATTAGCTTACATTTTAGACACCCATCACCAGTTAACATTCTATTTCCCTAGATTTTATTTACAAGTCTATGACTCAGAGGGGAAAAACACAAAGAAATCCTCCTAATTCTATGAAACATCACTACATTACAATAAAGTAATGAAAGGCTATTATGTTTCAGATTGGTCTGTATATTCAAGTTCCTGAAAGAAATGGGTTGCTGAATTGATTATAATTTGTGTGGAATGGACTGTATATGCATGTTAAGCAATTTTCTACAAAATTACACAGAATTGGAACATCACCATAGCAATATTCTATTGTATGCAATTTTAACTAAATATTATAATCTTAAATAGAAACTTTTTTGATATGTGTCATGCTCTGTAAAATTCAGTTTTACTGGAAGGAATTTTCAGAAAGTGTGTGAATGCTTATGCAAAATAAATTTTGTAAAATTTGCTAGGAATACCAAAAAAGTCCAAGAAAGTTCAAGTGAGTGTTTAGTGATAACACTTAATGCTAATGTGTTTAAGGGCAGTAGTAGAGAAGATGAGGTGAATTTGATTGTTCTCTTCCAGTACCTTTTCTCCTGGTCTCTATGGAACCCAGCAGTGCTTTATACAGATGCACTCAGCCTTTCATGGCCAGCTGCAGGATCTTAGCCACTCATTTCAAGTAAGAATTATGAAAAGGTTCATTCAGCTTCCTTGATCCTGAATAGTGAAGACTTCTTAAAGTTAGTATTTTTTGCTTCTTTCCATTTAAAAATATTCCTAAATAGGAGCTGTTCCATTATCCCAAAATAGAAAGTCAACAATACTTCAGCTCACTCCAAACCATCTGTTTACACTCATTTCTATCTCAAACTTCTCAGCCATTTGCATTTTGCCCAAGCTGTCAGTTCTTCCTTTGCCAACATTAAATAACATCCCACAGTTGTGGTAGTTCTTTTCAGTCATAGTGCTAGAATAAATTTTCATCAACAGAGGGAACATCTTAAGATAGATGTATGTATATCTGAAAATTATGTAAAAAGCAAGTAGTGCAGAAATGCTATGTTGTTTAATACACTGTTTTTAAAATTTGTTTCATTAACCATATACAAGTTATATAATGCAAATACAGACATTCCTTTAGTATAATTTTACCATCTAAATAATGCTATTTGTATTCGCCACACAATGTGAATTTATCATTTCACCTCAATTTGTTAGAAAAAGAGCCCTATTACCATTATGAGCTAGATAGGACTAAGATCATTAGCATTTAAAATCAGATTAAAATCTCTTATCTTTCCTGGTTTAATTTTTTAAGTAGTCTCCCTGTTTCTCATGGGGATGTGCTAAATAAATTAAAAAAAAAGAAAAAAAACACAATGGAAACCCTGTCATCAAAAGATATCGTATTCTTTTTTTAATATATTTTCAAAGACATCTCCTACCTTTTGACTTCAGACACACTGACTTATTTTGTATTACATTTCAGTGTAATTAATGTACCCTTATGCATAATGTGCAGTGAAAAGAGGTCTTATATGAAGAAACAAGAAAGATAAATGATCCAATATAAATGAAAAATACTTTGCTAGTCACTTAGCAGCAATAGGTCTCCTCAAGATTGTTTAAAAAAACCCCTGATTTTTGACCAGGTTTTGTTGTAGATCTTGAAACCGGGGCATTATAATATCAGGTCTTGATGATGATTAATACATGAAGTTGTGCCCAGAAATATTTGTCTTAAAAACTAATTTTAAAAATTTACAAACTTGAAAGGATTTACAATGTTATCAAATTTTTCCCATTCATGTTCCATCTACCATCTGTTGTCTACAGAAGTTGAAAGATTACAGAATTAAGTTGACACATTTGGCTGTATTAATTTAAAATCCAAATCACTAAGAAATGAGAGGATTCTTTATTCTTTATTCTTTCCTTTTTCAAAACATGATCTAAAAAAAGCACCAAACCCTTCTTCATAACAAGTTCTGAATTGTTGGCTGAAGTAAGTAAAGTCATTTCTTATGTAGATAACAGACTGACAGAGACAGCCGCAATGCAGTTTCTTAACACTGCCTTACTAGTGTGTGTTTGATCTCACAAGTACCTCTTTTGGGAAAAGAGCTCACTCCATTTCTATTAATGATAAATTTTGCCATTCTAAAGGATTTCCTAAAATAGATGTTTCTTACTGTGGTGGTGGTTTAAGGAAAACAAGACTGAAAACAGATATATCAGCATACATCTAGAATAACTTCGTTGGTTTCAGTGCTGTGATTTCATGCAACAAGAATAAAATACATGGTTTAAAGACATATTTTATGGAAACATTGTAAGGGAATGTGAGCCAGAAATGTAAAATGATTATAAAAGAGTTTAGCAAAGGGATAAAAAAGTGAGGAAAGAGAGTATAAAAATCAACAAATATTCAAAAGAATGAGAGGCAGAGAAAAATCATCAATCATAATTTGATTTTGACTCATGCAGAAATCAGTAAAAAATTCCCCTGCACATCCAGTCATGAGCTGCAAACTGTTGTTAGAAACAGTCTAGTGGTCTAAGGAGGCAATATAAAGATTCTCTGTTATTAGCCTGTACTAGCAGTCTGCGGAATTTCCTCAGGATTAGATACCTAAAAGTTTTAAAGATTATATGTTTAAGTATGAAAAAACTTCAGCATACTTAGCTCCACTTTCCACTTTTCCCATATTCCAAGAAATAGTAATCTAGGTGAACATTATACCTTTTATTCCAGTAGTGATCTGATTATGATTAATGAAAATGTTATTTCTACTTGCTTGAAAACCAAAGAGAAAATTATTTTTGCAGGTAGTGTTCTGGTTTGTAGCTTCGCAAAACAACTGTCTACTGCAGGTTCAGTTCTATAGTCTCTTATCTATACATATTATTTTTTAATGAAAGAAACAAAATACAGAGCTGGTTTTTTGCTACAAATACCTTTCTCTGTTTAAATCTTAGGAACTAGAAATCAGTCTTGAATTTCATGCTAAAAAATCTGTCTTCTCAAACATTTAATGTTAAAAAAATTTCACCTGATTTTAGATAATATAATTAATATGAAATCATCCTATCTGAAATGCTTAATGCAGGCAACGCAGAGCATCTGAACCTTTCAATTATAATTTCCAAAGTTTGTAATTTTTTAGAGTCATGTAGATCAGTGGTCTGAACACAGAATTTTATAGAGCACACACAATTAATCAGTTCATTAAATATGGAAAGTGACTGTGGAAGCTAAAATGCAGGTCATCTGTCCATTAAAAAAAAACATTTTTGCCCTTGAGTTGCTGGTGCAGCAGCTCTTCCTACATTTGTGTCTATCATTCATGTACAGAAAGTTTAGTACCAGGGCCAATATAGCACTCAATGTGTGTGTGCATATATACATAAAATTGATACAGGAAGACCTATTTTAATTTTGTTTTAAAATATTTGAATTACTCAAGTAATGGTTGGCTTGACTAAATTGATAATTTTTGAGAGAAATCAGCTCAACAGAGTTCAAAGCAAATATCCATAGTATTTTGATTTGCAGTTTATCAGGCTGATAAAATGTGAGGGCTTAAAACCTTCACATTATATACCTATACCCTCTGTACCCTCTGTCTTACTCTTAATTTACTAGATTTTGAGGAATCTAGTAATGGTCCCAAAAATGGGGACTTAGTCCTTTTCTTTATTAAGACTCTACCTCACAGGGAAAGAAAAGTGAAAGAAAAAAACCCTTGTCTTTAATAAGGCATAGGTAAATGGACAACAGGGTTAAGATATAGCAAAGGAGACCTCTTGAACAACAAGCAAGATAGAAAACCCATAACCAGTAACCACAGAATGATATTTTTCCATTTCCTTCATTTAATTCAGTGAAGTAAAAGCAGCAAGCAAAATCTGTACTCAAATCCACATGGTATTTCTAATTTGTCGAGCCACAGTACAAGGCAACCTTATGTTAAGATCCAATTATTAGAGAGACGCCTCTGCCCAAATTAAGGTGCAAATGAGACCATACGCTGAAGTCAACAGTGCAGATTTTAGTTATAAATGTCAGGTAGAGAGAGAGAGAGAGAGAAAGAAATAGGAAAAGGAGAAGGGGAGCAGAGTGAGAGAAAAAGAAATAGGAAGGGAAGCACAGAGAAAGAGAGATAGACAGATGAAGTAGAAAGATACCACTCCTGTGGATCCAGCTGCACCCTGTTGGTCTTCTTCTGCTCCTTTCAGTAGTGAGGGGTGGTGAGGGTCCCATGAAACACAGAGTTCAATGGGTTAGTATATGATCAGATGTGGGAATGCCCAAGCACCCTCCTGTGCAGGGATGGGGGAAGTTCTACAGACTCTGGATCTGTTGCAGCACTTGTGGATCACATGCAGTCCTCGGGTGGAAGGCCTCAGAAAGGAGTCTGGGGGGTGCTTTGGAGGTCTTTGATGGTTTATGACTCCTCAGACATGACAGATGCCTGTCATGTGAATGTCCTGTGGGAATGACCTTCTCGCAAGAGGGGCCTGGTTTTACAACTGAGGCAGTTTGTGTAAGGGAGGGCTCTCTGCAGGGTGTGTCCTTTATCTGACTTTTAGCCTCTAGTACTGGGTGTTCACCCCCTCTGGTTTCGCCATCACCCCCCAAAAACTCTCCTTCCCCTCTGTTGTGGGGAAGTGTGTGCAAACCTGGCCTTGGCAAATGAGCCTGTGGGCTATAATCTCCCCCAATGGAAGGAGCTGATTTTCGGGACAGCTGCTGGGTTTGGCTTTCTTTATGCATGCACTCCTCTCCCTCATCCTTGTTTACTTCACTTTAGACTGAGATAATTAGTCAACAAGAAAGACAGAAACATCTTGGAGTGAGTCCAGAGGAAGGCCGTCCTTGAGGATGATGAGAGGGCTGTAGTGCCTCTCCTAAGAAAACAAGCTGAGAGGATTGGGGTTGTTCTGCCTGGAGAACAGAAGGCTCTGAGGAGACCTCACTGTGATCTTCCAGTGCTTAAAGGGGGCTTATAAAAAGAGGGAGGCTGATTTTTACACACTTAGTAATTAGGCACTGGAAGAGGTTGTCCAGAATGTTTGTGGAGTCCTCATCCGGGAAGTGTTTAAAACCAGATTGAGACTGGATGCGGCCATGAGCAACCTAATCTAACCAGTGGCACCCTTCCCTATGGAAGGCAGGTTGGAATTGGACAGTCTTGGAGTCCTTTCCAATCTATGATACTCTGATTTGCATGTGCACATATTTTAAATATATCTATAGAAATCTTATGTCTAATCTATACATATTTTTAGTAGTAATATTTATTCTAAAAATATTTTTGTATCATAGAATATTCAGACTGATTTGCATATGGATATCGGAAGCTAACCCCACATAAGATTAGAAGTGAGACGATAAAATAACAATTTTTAATAAGGCTAGTGGAAGACATAATCCAAAGCTGTGAATCATACTGTGAATGCTCCAGAAGATTCATGGCATGTTAAAAGTTTTCAAGTGGGTCTTAATTTGTTTTCTGTTGCTTCTAACCTTATTCAGTGAAAGATCTGGCAGGTTTTCAAAACTGTTAAATCTTTTATCTCAACTTCATATTTTGTATATCTAAGCAGGCATTTTTGAGAGGAAGCGCTGGTTTTACAACTTTGTTGTCAGACTGTGTTGCATCTGCCATCTAATCATTAAAATGTTTTTCAAAAAGACTAAAGATAGTTCATCAAATAAGAAAAGAAAATACTAATTTCCATTAGAGGCAGCTGAAGGAAGAAGGACATCATTATTGCAAACACTTTAGTGAATTTTTCCTTGTTTCATTTTCTACCAGCTGTGATGTCAATGAATATCTAGTCCTGCAAAATTTCACACACATGAGTAGTTCTCATTGCTTTTAAATTAATTACTGTCATGATAAAACTATCAGCAAGAGACAGGCTATTTGGGATGGAATCTATACCTGGTGTTTAATTTCTTCCAGGAAATGTAGCCTCCAGGGGGCTATGTGAAATGGAGCTTAAACCTCTTTGTGACTCTAAAAGTTAGCAGAGTATTTTGTGTTTATTTTGAACTTCTTAAATATTATAATTATGTTCTTGTTTGTTTCTGTTCCTTCTTAGTCCTAAATGAATTTTGCATCTGTGATATTTCAGATTTTCTTCCCAAAACAAGAGATAAATTGCATAAAATGGTAAGGAAAAAAGACTAACAGCTGAAAAATATTCCTCAGCAATGTTATGAAATTGATAAGTGGGTAGGAGTAGACTTGAGTGTCAAATATTTAGGAAGTGAACAACTCTTACCCTATTTTCTCCTTGTACATATGAAGTTAATTTACCTTAGTAACATAAAAACAATTTTCTGCAGGTTTTCTATACCAGCTCAGGCTGTCTGCATACCTAAAAGTGCCAGTGGGTTGGGTTTTTTTCTAAAGAATACTTCTGACACTGTCTTTTCAGTTATGAGGTAGGAAACAATTTAGAAAACAAGCTGTTGAAGATTTTTTTTGTTTTTGCAAAGTTCACATCATCCACATTCCAGGTACATAAACAAATGATTTCTAGTGTGCTTGATTTCAGTACAGTTCTGCGGTTTTACAGCAAAGACTTTTAGAGTTTGGTACTCCTGTATTCTTCTTACTTAGGAAATAACATCTCTTCTTTCTCTGTAGTAGTCTGAACAACATGCTGTACTTTTGCGAACTGATGGATGTATTTTTCAATCTGTGAATCTGATTCTTTATAAATCCCTCAAAATTAAAAATACGTGCAGTCATGTAACTGCTTATGTCTTTGAAAAGGATTTATTTTTTTCATACTATTAAAAGAAGGAGATGAAACTCAAGAAAGTGAATAACAGCCTCTGATCTGATGTCAGTTTTCTCAGAACAATTCCAGATTGGTTATGCTCAGCAGGAGACAAAGTGCAAGTGAATAATGTTTATTTCACTCTGAACTGTAAAAAGGATTTAGGACTGCAAAACTGAATGTTCTACTGCTGATAAAATTCAAAAAATATCTAGGGGGAAATTCTTTAAGATTCACTTATGTTGCACCAGGCAGCTCAGAGAACATCAGTCCTGATGGACAAGGGCAACCATTATGTACATTACTGGGGTCAGTGAGGAAAGCTAAAACTGAATTATTAGTGTCCTGGTTAAAAGAAGAGTGGTGATTAAAATCTGAAACCCCTGTTTACAGAGATTTTTTCAATGTAGGGGAATTTAATTGGAAAAAAATATAGTCTAGATTCTTTAAGGTTTCTCTGTGACTTTTAATAATGGCATGCATACTATCAGTCCATGGTTATTATAATCATCCCATGAACTCCAAAAATACAGAAAGCTGTGAGTTTGGTAGATGCTACCCGGGAAAGTAAGAACATAAATAGGAACATAGCATTGACAATGTGAAGATTTTTTATGTGTTTGGAAAGTTACTGCAGGAGCAGAGGCAAAGAGACCTGACTCAACCTGAAGCAGATATTTCTGTGTTCCTTTTGACATGACAACCTGAGAAAGAAAGGTATGTTTAAATAATAAAACACATAGAAATGAAAAAGAAATCAAATGCTGTTTTTATAAAGGTTATCTAAATATGGACAGTGGCTACCTGCTCTGTGTCTCAATATCCCTCATAAAAAAGAATTTTATTTTAATCTTTAAAAAATTATTTTTAAAAGTGAGCTCGGATATTTAATGCAATATATAGATTCAAGGAAAACAAAATGTATGGCAAAGCACTGATAAAACCTTCTTTGATGAGCTGAAAGGAGCTATGAATTTTGAAGGGGCTGGAGAGAACGCATTCATTATCTTCTTTTCTGAGATGAACTAGTAGAGAATCTCAAAAGATGAGGTCAAACATTTCTTCTTTGACACCGATCTTTCCCCTTCATCTCCATAGATCACTTTAGCTATGTATGTCTTAAGAATTTTCAAAACTGTAATGATTTGCTTTGCTAACAAAAACACAAGAAACAAGACAGTTTTTGTTTGCCACATCTCTGTGTAGAAGTGAACAAGGATCTATTTGATATAATTTACATCTTTATAAGAATTTGCACCTTGAGATAATTATTTGAAAATTAGAGCGTTTCCAACTTTGTTAGACCCCAGACATTCCTAAATCTTATCCAGAATATTATTTATTTTTATGAAACAAAAACATTATGACATTTATAATATTTTGTATTAAAAAAGGAAAAAATATAAAAATATAGTTTTAAATATGAGATACATAACTTAGTTCAGGTGCATTCTGTCATTTAGAAGTTACATAGAGTAATGAATAGGAACAGCAAAACAATACAACTGCAAAGAACTATTTTTAATCAGTTTCTTTTATACCTACAACTTACAGTGTAAAAGTCTTCCCTCATACTATTTTTTTATTTGCTTGTGATTTGTTTCAGATGTTAAATGCCATAATAATTATAATATTCTTCTCTTTCTCAAAGAGACTTTGAAAGTTTTCTTGGACACATCTGCTCCATTACAGACTTTGGAAGACTGGTGTGTTAAGTGGATCATTTTTTCTACATGAATGCTGTAGAATATGTATCAAAGTTTTTTCACAACATGACTATATGAGATTTCTTTCTTCCTAAAGAAATAATAGAAAGGAAAGAAGAAAAAGTTCAACTTTAAATTATGTAGCTTTCCATATGCCATTCAGCAGGACTTATGAAGCTAAATAAAGGATCTAGCTGAAATTAAAAGTGATATAAAAAGTACAGATTAATTTTGAGATGAGGACATTTCAAAATCACGTGTTTAGTGATTATCATTGTTATACATACATTATTAAAATCCAGTGGGAAAACAAGTGTGCCCTTCCCTTCCCTTCCCTTCCCTTCCCTTCCCTTCCCTTCCCTTCCCTTCCCTTCCCTTCCCTTCCCTTCCCTTCCCTTCCCTTCCCTTCCCTTCCCTTCCCTTCCCTTCCCTTCCCTTCCCTTCCCTTCCCTTCCCTTCCCTTCCCTTCCCTTCCCTTCCCTTCCCTTCCCTTCCCTTCCCTCCTCTCTTCCAGCCTTTGGAAGGGTGGTATTTGCAATGTGTCATTTTTTTCTATGTGATTATTGTAGGAAGTAAATTTCCTGTAGAAATAAAGACAACACACTAGTAAATAAACATCTGTCAGAAAGAGAATTTACATTCACATCTTGCATATATGGAAATACTTTATTTTTTGACATACCTGTGGGTACCTGAGAGTACTCCACAGATCCTAAGTAACAAAATATGCAGAAGTATTTTCAAGATTAGGATCCAAGGGCTAATTCTCCAGAGTAAATATATTTTGAATTGGAAAAGTACTGAGAGAAAGACTGATAATTTTCAGTTAAAGAATGAAGCAATGAGGTTTTCAGAGAGCAGAAGTGTTATAGTCCCAGTTCTTATACATGCAGAAATAGCACTGCATTTTTTCACAGGCTGGTGTCTGCAAAGTTGAAAGTTGGAAAGGTCACAGAGAAACACTTTTCTAAAAAGCTATGTCTCCTTTCTTAACAGGATATCAGGCTGTCAGTATGCCACTTTACTTCTAATGTCTACACCACAGTATCCCTGGATTTTTTTCAGTAGCTTGTAATTACTAAGGTAAAAAATCCCAGTGTAGATGCTGTACCTTTTTCTAATGCATTTGGCAACATTCAGAATACTTTCTTCAGGGTCTGAAATCTCATCATTGTTATTTGTGATTTCAAACTAATTTCCCTTTGGACTCCTGAACCCTTTTTGTTCACAAACACATTTCTTCCACCTCTCAATTCTTTCTTCTGTGAAAGCTCTCTTCTCTCTTCTTGAAAATAATGTGATTCCTTGTGACTGCTAAACATCTGCAGAGGCAAATCAGCTGCCACAATGCTTCCACAAGGAGAAAGCTAAAAATCCCCTAAACCCCAGAAACTGTCTTGCTTGAATGCACCTACTACCTATATCTTGATTCTCTTTCTTTCTCTCCCTCCTTGAATTCTCCTTGAAAAAACTGCCTGAGAACTTACCTTGATTTTGATGAAGTAGTCTGCAACAAGGGATTTGCTAATCTGTTCTTTTACAGTTTTCTCACTCTTGTCATTAGTTAATATAGCCCTGCCAGGTCTAGAGCAAGTTTTTTTACTTTTGTTCTGAATAACTTACAACTGCTCTCAAATTCAGTTCCTCTTTCATTTTCTGCAAAAGAAGCAGAATATTAAACCAAGGTGAGCACTGTGCCATAATTAATATGCAGGTGGCATTCACAGGAAGCTGCCAAGCTGGAACATATAAGACTTGATACAGTACATTTTTTCCATTAAGTTATGTAATTGTAATAACTATCAATTAAGCAGCAGAACTAATTTCCTTTAAAGATACTACCCTTTATTTCCTCTCCTAGGAGTAGAATGTATTATCAAAGCCCAACAGCTTCTGCTCAAGAGAAAATCAAGCAGGTTTCAAAGCCAAGAAGTGTCATTGTAATCAAAACTAGAAAGATGTAAATGGACTTTCCAATACTGGTATTCTCATAAAACTAACAACCAGGGAGGGCAAACAAGCAGCAGATATCATGCAGGCTTAACTATGTGAGTTGAGGTCAAATTTCTCTTGGAAGCATTTTTGGCATGTTTTTCATGAACTTTAAATGCATGACACTTCTGTGCAACACAGTTACAAAAGATCCTTTGAGTTGGCTATGGTAGTAAAGCAGAATGGAAAACCATACACTCTGGACAGTTTAAAAAATTGGGGTTTTATTCTAGAAACTAATAATCTGGGGGGGAGAGAAGAAATTTGTCTGTTTTTTTCTTTTTTTTTCTTTTCCATTAGGTTTGAAAGCAGAAAGATTTGAAAGCCCTTACAACAATATAATACTTAGCATTTTTCAACATTTTGTCAGAACCATTCTGGAGCCTCAAAAGAATAAACTTTTATAGTCATAGTCCTAACTGCCTAATCTCATGTTCAGTCTTTGAAATTTACTTTGCATAAATTAAATTACTAATTTTAATAACTATATATCTCTTGTTTTATTTCATCTAATCAGGTAAACTAGTGCTACAGTAGGGGAAAGAAAAATATCACTAGGCATGAATCCACTTATCATAAAGTAGACATTTCAAGTAAATTGTAAGGATCACTGTCTAAAATTGTAGGTCCACTTATTGCATCATTTACAGATCCTTCTGTTCAGGGTTATGTACTTCAATTGAGATTATTTAAATTTCAAATATTTAAGCAAAACAAATATTAATTTTCAGCAAAATTTGTTGGACTAATGATAGTGTTCAACATTTGTATATGCCTTTTCTTATCTAGATTAATCCAATTTTAATAAACATTTTAGACAGTAAAAATACATATTTTTAACATATAATAAACAAATAAACATATGTAATGTTTAATCATACTCTAATAAACATTTATGAGACAGTGATCACAGTTTTTTTAGTTCATTTTAATGATAAGAATAACATGATAAGGATTGTATCTTAAAAATTGATATTTTTTAATCATAATGTTATTAGGACATGAAGTACAATTTTTTTACAAAACACTATGCTCTTGTTAGATCTTATTACATTCCAGCTTGGTAGAAGAAAAATTCCCTAAAACCACATTTCCAATTAATTAGAAGGTTGGGCAAGTAGATACTATTGAAGGGAATTCAGGTTACAAATATATTAAAAATGCAATCATATTCTGATATATAACACATTGAAGTCAAATTATTTTTGAACATATTATGAAGTCTATTAAAAACCCCCTAAACATATATACCAGGTAATTTATTTTTTATACTCTGAATGCAAGAGCCCTGAATTAATTCAATTAACTTGTTTGTAGTTAATATCTTTAAATGTAGCATCCAGAGAGAGATAAAAAGTGTTTTCAAGAGGTAAGAAGACCTTTCCTTTATACAGCATTTGGAATTAGATTATTATTTATTTAATCTATATGAGTACAAACTGTCCACATGTGAAAGATCAAAAGCCTGAGGACATATTTTGTACACTTCTTTCTTAAGAAGAACATGGTAATGCCTGTGTTCATTTTTTCCCATCACTTTGTGTAGGATGAAATAAAAAAAGAACAAACCGACCTGCCCCTCTAGTCTGCATTTGTAGAGGCTTGTGCTTACATCCAAAGTGACAGAATGTTGCGAGAAGAATTATGTTGAACAGCTTCAGTTTTTTGCCACTTTTATTGTCTATCACCACAGCAGAATTTGGCAGTTTGCCCAAGAGGGTAAGGACAATACTACCAGTATAACATTATCACAAAACTGAGCTGTCGGTCTGTACAGCCAGGAGTTTCCTTTACATTACTGTCACATGTGGGGATTTTGTTTATTTTATTGTCTGTTGTTGGGTTTTGCTGTGTTATTTATAAAGAAAATTCTTCAGTATCTACTCCTTGAGCATTGAATCACTCACTCTGGGAGGAGAAAAACCAAGGGCAAGAGAAGTGAAGGGCATGGGGAAAGAGATCAAGTCTGCCATTCATAGGGATCCAACTAATTGCTTTTACAGGTTATGGTGATGTTAAAAAGACAAAATGAGTCTGGGAACCTTCTAGGTCCCTGAGCTAAAATAGGTAAAATTTTAATCTGCTAGTACCAAATGATTACAGGGTAATTTGGGTTGGAAGGGACCTCAGCAGGTCTCTAGTCCAACCTGCTGCTCTAAGAAGGGTCAGGTTTGAGGACAGACCATCTTATCCAGAGTTTCATCTAGATATGTCTCAAAAACCTCTAGGAAAATTATAGCATATATTAGACAATCCAGAAAGAAAAGGGTATTCAAAAATTACTAATCTAACTCCTACCTTTAAAATATAATATTTTAAAATGAAACCCTATTGAAAAGGAACATGCAATATTGCATTAATATTCTGCCATTTACAAGGCTAACTTTTCTAAAATTTTTTGCAAGTGCATATTTTGGCAAGGATTTTAGTGTCTTCAGTATTTGATGTTACTGCAACTTTATTAGGCAGTATTATTTCTTTGATCATTTTTACCTCAGAGGATCTCAGCTGTGTCTTATAATCAGGGAACATGATTCTTTTCGACATGTTATCATTTTCCACAATAGCAGTTTTGGTTCAATATTTATATATTATCAGGTGGATCTATGCATAATTTGGATCTGTGGGGCTTTGGGGCTTTTTATGCTTTTAAGCTTCAGAGACAAAAGCACAGAAGTGTATTTTCAGGGAGGGTTGCTGGTTTACTTTTAGTAATGCCATAAATGTGATTTCTTTCCTTTGGTCAGAAATATAGGCATGCAAAAATACTTACTCCACTGGACAGACATCTTCTGAGTATATTGAATCTTGCCATTATAGTGATCATGATTAGGATGATTGCTTTTGTTTGGTAGGAAAAATAAAACCAGATTTAGATATGAAAGAAATAAAGATCACATTAAAAATGAAAAAAAAAGTCATCTTATTAAAAAGTTTTAAGAAAATTGTTTCCTATGCTTATTTTTATGAATACATCTTTATTTCACTCAGCTCTGTAGTTTTTAAACATAAACAACGATTTATTATTAAAAAGTATAGTTTAATTTTTTATATGTTTGGAACTGAAGTGTAACAAGAAGCAGATTCTTAATAAGATCAATATTTTAGCAGAATAATATATGCTTGTAGTCTGTTTGCACCAGGAAAATATTCTTTCTGACATACATAATTCTGCCATTAAGGAAGGAATGAACACTACAGATTTCATAAGTACTGAAAAACAAGAATGTCTTGTATATAATAGTTCCTTATTGTTTTGCTGCTGTTCAGAGTTTTTCTTTTCATATTTTAAGTACTTTCCTGTGATCAACCTGATCTCCTTTTCATTTTTTCTGCACTGTAGAGATATACAAAGAAAACAGTCTTACTAGACATCAGAATTATGACAGAATTTTTAGAATTTAGAATTTTTAAAACTCTGATTTATAAATCATGCCAGTTCTGAGGGTTAGACTTTGTTAAAAAAAAAAGGTATAAGTGTGGTTTTGTTTGCTTACTTTGCTTTAGTTTCTTTGTTTATTTTAATAAGAAAAATAAAAGTTTGCTATAGGGTGCTGAAATATAATAAAACAATCGAAATAGGATAAATTATTCAAAAGTTATGCTCATTGAGTAGTATTCCCAATAGAAATTCTGTATGGAACCTAGTACATTAAAAACCAAAAACCAAAACCAACCAAACACAAAAAAAAAGTGTTTCACCTTGAGAAAATAATCAAGGTCAAGTCAATGCTGCAAACCTGAATATGTTATGATGTTCACTGTAACTAAAATTGAAATCAAAACAGTAAGGGAGCTCTCTCAATTGAATTCAGTGTGTGTTCACATAGACAGCATGGGTAGACACCACGATGAAGTGAATAATCACAAAGTTCCTGTTACTGATTTAGGTTGCAAATCACTCTAGGGCTGAAAGATGTTGTTATGCTCTTTGTTCTGTTCTCTTTTCTTAGGGAGAGGGATGAAAGGAAATGCAGAGCCGGTGTCCTATCTGCATTTCCTAACTGTAAAAGCATATGGATGACTAGAATTTTACAGACTTTGAGAGTAGTCTTTGAAATCTGGAAGGCCTTTATTACAAAACTTTAGACACAAAACACCTGCATAAAATGGCTGTGTTGTTTGTGTTTGTTATTCTGGGAAAAGCATTGCGTTAACAAAGAACGGCCAAGTGTTGCTTGGCATCTGGATGCAGTGGCAGATTTCTACTCTGCTAAACCAAGCTACTTCAGGAGAAATAGAAGAATATCCCATTTGTCATGCTTTCTTGAGAACAGAACTGCTGCAGTCTTATATACAGTCTAAACATCAGAAATTCTACTGACAATGTTACCAGCTCTTCATTTCAAAAGAAAGTTCAGCCATGATGGAGCTGCTTCCTTCAACCCACAACAAGATTTCATAAAAATCAGGAAGAGACACATATGGGAAGAGACAAATAAACAGGCAGAATGTATGAACTTGAAGGTGAAAAGGTTTTAATAGGAGGAAGACACAAAAAAGTTCTCTTTTGAAAGTGTATATATCCATATATTTCTTTTTTTTTTCTTCTTCATGCCCGTCACACTTATGTTGTACTGCATTAGAGCGTAGGGGGTTGACAGAATAGAGAAAAGGGATGGATTTTGGTAATGTGTCTGCCAGAATACATCAAAACATCATTTTCTGCTACAGACTTTAGATGAAAAAAGTAAAACTAATACTGAATTTTACTCCCTGTCACAATAGACTCCTTTGACACAGAATATTTTTCTTGTTTTGTACGTTTTCCAATCAATTCAGTTCTTATGTTTCTTTAGTATTGCTTATATTCAAAGTCAGAAATTCCCTAAGTTACCAGAAAAGTAAATTGCTCTCTCTCTTTTGTAAGCCCCCTTTAAGTACCAAGAAGCCACAACAAGGTCTCTCTGAAGTCTTCTCCAGGCTGAACAACCCAAGTTCTCTCTGCCTGTATTCATAGGAGAGCTGCTCCAGCCCTCTGATCATTTTTGTGGTTCTCCTCTGGACCTACTCTAACAGGTCTATGTCCTGCCTTGAGGACTCCAGATCTGGGTTCAGTATTCCAGGTGGGATCTCATGACAGCAGAGCAGAGGGACAGAATCACCACCCTTGACCTGCTGGCCACCCCTCTCTCTCATACCTTCTCTTGATGCAATCCAGGATGCTGTTCCCCATCTGGGCTGCAAGCACACACTGTTGGCTCACGTCCAACTCTTCATTTACAAGAACCCTCAAGTCCTTTTCCACAGGGCTGCTCTCAATTAGTTCTTTCAGTATTTGATCATTTCTGGGGTTGCCCCAGCTGAGGTGCAGCACCTTGCACTTGTACTTGTTGAACTTCATGAGATTCTCATGGGCTCACTTCTCAAGTTTGTTCAGGTCCCCCTGGATGACATCTCTTCCTTCTGCTGTATCTTCTGCACTGCTCAGCTTGTGTCATCTGCAAACTTGCAGAGGGCACTTGATATCAATGTCTATGTCATTGATAAAGACATTAAAGAGCACTGTTCCCAGGACAGTGTTCAGAGGAACACTTTTTACTGGCCTCCATCGAGTCATGGAGCCATTGACCACAACTCCCTGGCTGCATTCAGCCAGACAACTCCTTATTCAATAATTAATAATAAAATCCATGTCTTTCCAATTTGGAGATAAGAAAGCCACCAAAGCACAGGCATACATATATTATTTTCTGAATTATTCTCATTTTTTTTTTAAATAAAAACAGTAATCCACTCTTGGAGCAAGTATTCTGTCATAAAATGTTTAGGCAGGAATTAAAAGCAATCTTGATTAATTCTTATCAGTAACTAAATTGATAACAAAGGGGTAGGCATATAATCTGCCTGACATTAAGTGTAGTACATGGAATTTCATCCAGAGAACAGTTGCAAAATAATTCAGATTATTCAGAGACTGGTGAAGGACAGAAAAAGAATATGGAACAATAGCATTTCAGATTAAAAATTATTGCTTAATATTATAATTGAAGAATGTGGGTTTTATGCTCTTAAAAGGACTGAATCAGAATACTCTTCTATCTCTATAATATTCATTTGTTACATAATCACAAACAGTGCCCTAAAAACATAAGATTCATCAAAGCATAAGTCATCAACCTCTATGATGCTTTGACAAGGGGGAGATCATTTTCTAGCCGAAAAAAGATAGATAGCCTTAAGAAGTGGAAGAATCATAGAACAAGCAAGATCATAGCCTGAACTCTTTTTTTCAGAAGTGTGTTTTGTCTTTGAAATATTGACGTTTGAAAAGCTATGCTAAAAAATCTCCAACAACCCACAAAATCAATCCAACTAAAACCCACTAGAAAACCCCAAATCATCACCACAAAACAAAAAAAAAGCAAGCAAAACAAAACCCTCATACAGAAAAAACCCCAAAAACCAAAAAAAATCCCCAAAACCCCCCAAACTGAGCCCTTGTAAATATATTCTTGGTAAAGTACAACAAGGTAAATATTCACTGCAAACTTCAGAGAGCACTGGAAGGGGCTTCTCCTCCTGAGAAGGTGAGTTAGGAGCTGAGGGCAGCAACAAGACTGGCAGAGGCAGCCTCAGACTCACTGGCAAGCTGTGTAGCCACAGAACCCAAGCAAGAAGGGCTCGCCTGTAGTAGGAATTCTGGTTTATCAAAGAGTTCACGCCGCCAGACAAGCCCACAGTGATGAGGGAGGTCTGAGATCAAGATATCAGGCTCCAGATCGGAAAGGTAAATGGCACAAGACAGGACTGAAATGTGGCTCAAGCAGAATCTATCAAGGAGCATCACCTCAAATTAACATCGCGCAAGTGTGCAGATGAGGATTTTAAACAAATTCAGCTCATGTATGGTCACTTTTGTACGTGAAATTTGACTAAAGCAAATATATTTAAAGAGATATGTGGGGAAATCTCACACATATCAGATGATGGAAATATGCAGCAGTAAATACTACAAATTATTTCAAATGCCTAACTTCTCCCATCAGGAGGACAAATGAAATGCATTGTGATACAATTTATCTGTTACACTGAATAGGCAACAAATAATTGACAGGTAAGCAAACCTTCCTGTAAAAAGTTTAGGGATGAGCTATAATTTGCTAAAATATACCTATAGATGAATAACTTTATATAAATAAAAATAAAAATAAGAATAGATAAATTATTATTTGCTAATGAAAATGGGTAATACTTCTAAAATTTTTAATAAGGAATTCTTTACCTAGCTGTTACAAAATATTTCAGAAGAAAATGTGGTATTTTTTTTCACAGGTTTTGTTCTACTGATCTCAGTTCTTAACAAAGCTTTTCAATTTCTTGATGCCTTAAGCAATACTTTGCAGAGGCATACTATGGCAGAAAAATAATGGATTTTCTCTGCACATGTACATTGGTTAGAGCAAGTATTTTCTACATGTAATGTCTGCTTTGCCAGAGATGAGAAGGGAGATTGTTTAAACAATTAAACATGTGATTTCTAGTCTCCAAAGTAGGATTATAGATGTTTGAATAATATTCTATCAGTGATGAAATTAAGCAACACCATTTTAAAACCATCACTTTATTTTCCAGAAGCTCATTCATTGGCAGGGGACATTTCACTTAGTTTTGTTACATATAGATCATATAAAAACATCATTGGGAGTTGGGAGTGTACCATTGCAGCAAAAAAATATAACCCTGTTCTGAGCTGCATCAGCAAGAGTACAGTAAGTAGATCAGAGGATGCTACCATTCCTACTCTACTCTACTCTACAGTCATTAAATTAAATATCAAATGTATTAGGCTTTTTTTATCTTGTATATTGTATCAGGCTTTGGTTCTCCCATTTTAAGCAAAAAGTTGACAAGCTTGGGTGGGTTTTTGAAATGGTTGCAGATAACTGTAGTGCTGGAGAGCATGCTGTATGAAAAAAGGTTGAAAGCATTTTGCTTGTTAAATCTACACAGGAGAACACTACGGGAATCTAATCACAGTCTTCCAATACTTAAAGTCCAGCTGACTGTAGAGGTTGTGTTTATAAATACCTCCCCCATTCCTGCTATTCTATTTCTCAGAAGATAGAGACATACCAACTAAACATGATACTATCAAGATTGGCTCCTCGCAATTCATGCTGTCTTTAAATACAGTTTTGCTTTATCCTCACAGCCTCTAAAGGACATGTAGCTCAGTTTTCTATTTCTCACTTCTAATACATGGATGTTCATTCTCAGTAATGAAAAACCCACTTAAATTCAACATTTCTTTGAATTTTTATGTCAGTTCTAATAAAAATTTCATTGTTGATGTTTTGGATTCAAAAAGTCCTACAGTCTTAGCATATGAAGAATTTCAATGAATGTGAGCATAATCTAGGGCAATAGTTCTTCAGAAAAAAACCCATAAAGTCTATTTTATATATATATATATACATATATATATGTGTGTGTATATATATGTGTTAAGAGAATCTATGAGGCTACACTTGAATTACCTTTGGAACACTGACAGTTAATATTTTTCATTTAGAAAAAATTACATATTTTAGTATAAAAGAAGAATATTCTTTACTCTATTTTTTCTGTTGAATATTTACAGCATCAACCAACATGGATTTTAGACATGCAAATTCAAATGCAAAAAAGAAATTACAAGAATAATAGAACAGAAATACTGCTGGAATATTTTAAATAGCTTCTAAATTGTTCATTTAAAATACATTTTGTTTCAATATGAAACAGTTCATTTCCCCTGAAGAAAGAGTGACTTTTTTTCAGAAATTAATGTTCAGCCAACATTATGTCTTTTATAACCTTTCGAAAATGTGAGTATGCTGATTAATTCACAAGACATAGATCTTGAACTACCCTTCTAAACATCAAGAGCTTTCATTGAAGGCCAACCCGCAGCAGCTTATTCCAAAGAGACAAGTTTTGACTTTCAGATTTTCATGAGGTCTTTCAGTCTTTATTTATGCTTATGCTGTATTTAGTTTATCCCATCTGCTTTCAATTATTGTGACTGCATGTGTTTTAGTTTGGGGGTTCTTATTTCATTTTGGTGTGGTTCTCTGTTTTTATTAGGCCTGTCCTTTCTGATGAAGAAGAACTGATTCCCCTGGAATTAAACATCTTCCAAGGCAGAGCAGGAAAACTAAATACATAATTATTTACAGCATGTAAATATGGGTCATATCTAAGGTCTTTGTGTCTATACAGTAAGATAAACTCTAGATATAGCAAAGGTTACTAGAAAGGTTACAGTGCAAAATAACTAACTAAATTTCCAACATCTGTTTAAGACTCGGTTTAGGACAATAAAATAGTTGTCAATTATTTTTTATAAGTAACATCTAGGTAAATAAACTTCGTAGTCTGTTGATGTTTTCTTCCTGCACTATAGTCATATTAGCAAAGTTAATTTTTGTCTTTATACTGTCATTAAAGAACCTATCAACTCACTGAAGATAGTTACAAATGAAATACTATTATGGAGAAAAGGCTAATATTACATGAAATAAAATGCTAAGAAGGTCAAAAATGTAGGAAGTTATCTGTTTAATAATGTACTTTGCTACTCTGGGATCCCATATTGTCTGTTTACTCAAGCAGGTGGATTTGCTGAAGAAGTGCTGATGATGCAATGTACTGACCCACATTTCTGTTCCCAATGGAGTGCACCAGCTGGTATAGTTTATGCTTATAGTTTAAACAAAGCTAACATTTTTCCCTTTCCATTGTCTCCTGCTGAAGGAATAGGAAACAATATAAATGTTGTCAAGTTGTCTTATAGGAAAAGGTCTATGCTTACAGTTATTTATGGGTTGGCGTTTTTTCTTTCTTATTATGTATTATTTCTTGTGAGAATATAAAATAAAAATTTAGATCTGCAAAACATTGCTGATATACTTATGAAAGTGCTTACCTTATCCTTAGATGATAAACACAAACCTTGAGATTATTAATCATTTATAATTGACATTATTCTTTGAACCTTACTCTACAAAGGAAAAGAAACTATTGCTCACTTTTTGATTGTTTTCTGTGGTTTCATTTCCACAGATGTCTAAAATGGCACAAAAACAATATTAAGATATCTAAAGTTTAACCTCAAATTTAGCATTGTACATCTTGATGGCTATCTCCTCTGAGGCTTTTGAAAATATTACAGAAAAAAAACAGGGTTAATGAACTGTAAAGGTTAACTTCTGTCATATTTGAGATGCTTTATGTGGTTGTGATGTTTGTTTAATTAACAATAGCACTTTGACTGCTCAGATATCTGTTAAAAAAAACCCAAAAATGTCTCTTTAAGAAGCAAGGTTGTTGAAATGAGACACTTTAATTTCAATGTGAGTCAAATATTCCAACATGTGAAAATGTTCTCAACATCCAGGAATATTTTGGCCTGTGATTTTTCATTTAAAATTAAAATATTGTCTCTAAGTTCCTAATTACAGAACCTTTTTAGGTTATTTGTGGCTCAAGCATAGTCTTTTGCTTTACTGATCTACATCAGCTAAATTCTTTTATATTCTACCAGAAACTGATCATGACTGATCCTCATGTGTAGAGTTAATGCCCACAAACAATTTTTTCATACATTTATACAGTTTTAGGGAAATCAATATATGAATTAGAAGACATAGTATTTACTGAGGGATATAATTACTTTATGTAGATGTAGTGGATATGTCTCAGGTATAGATAGCTGTGGATTAGTTTTGTTGTAAAATTGCATGAGGGCTTAATTGCATGTGTTGTGAAGGTTCTGGAACCTGCACTCATTCTGCAAGGCTTGCAATCAGATCATTGACTACTGATAAAAGTGGTTAATGAGAACACAGATGTGTGCTTGATGAAAGTTGTATTTGATGTTGATCATGAAATAATACTAGGAGAAAGAAAATGGTTAATGTGAGTGAATGGCGATGCACAGAGCTCAGTATATGTGGAGCCATGACTTAATCTTTGATGCTGAAAGTCAGATTATCTGTTGGCTAGTTTTCAGGACCATGGTGAAACAATATTTCTTGATTGCAATAAAACTTGAATGCTCATTGTGAACAATACTTTTGCAAGTTGTGGAGTTTTAATGCAATTTCTACTGTCTTTTCCAGGCAACTCCATAATGTCAAAAATTCCTTTGAAAAAACAAAACAAAACAGTATTTGAGTTTTCCAAATGGGTCAGAGCTTTTGATTTTTTTTCTTCTTATATTTTCTCTTTTTTCATTCACTAGCTTGCTTCATTCTAAGAAGCATATAAACCTGGAAATATTCTAAGAAATATTAGTCTTTAGAAAAAGCATTTTGATATGAAATTCTCCATGTGGAAGAAGCAATTTAAATTTTGGTAGATAAAATGCCTTTATTTGTCATTTTGCACTGACATATTCAAATGAAAATGTGTACTCTTCTGTTTAATCCTTGAGATAATGTGTATTTTATTGTGCTTAGGAACCATGACAACACAAAGAGATGTTTTGTATTTAAACCAGATACCAGAGTAACATAAGAATATGAGTGCTTGTATAACTTTAGATGGAATAGGACTGAGTCACTGTAATTGTGTTTTAGAATTTATGAAATTTTATTTTTCTTTGTATCTGTAATGGCAACATCTATTCTGGCATAGGCAAACTCACTTGTGGTAAAACCTGTACATAAATCAGGCATTGTAAAAGGTCATATATTGAGCTCCTTAGTCATCAGGTGTTTGGTTAAGTAATAATAACAATACTTCGTTCATTCTTACCTATGCTTATGACACCAAGCTGAGTCATGCAGTTGACACACCTGAAGGATGGATGCCATCCAGAGGGACCTGGACAAGCTCAAGAAGTGGACACATGGGAATCTCATGTAGTGCAACAAGGTGAAGTGCAAGGCGCTGCACCTGGGGTGGGGAGTTGAACAGATTTGAGCAGCCCAGCCAAGAAGGATTTGGAGATACTGGTGTAGGAAAAGCTGGACATGAATTGGCAATGTGCACTTGCAGTATGGAAAGCCAACCACATCATGGGCTGCAGAAAAAGGTTGAGAGAGATGATTCTGCTCCTTTGCCCAGACCCCATGCACAGTACTGTGTCCAGATGTGGTGTCCTCAGCACAAAAATAATACAAACTGTTGGAGAGGCTAGAGTGCCACAAAAATGATGAGTGATGAAGCACTTCTTCTTCAAGGAGAGGTTCAGCAATCTAGGATTTTTCCGCCTGGAGAAATCTACAGGGAGAATGTACTTCGAGATGGCTTAAAAGAAACATGGGAACAAACTTTTTAATTGGGCTTGCAGAAATAGAACAAGCAGTTGAGGTTTTAAACTAAATAGTCAACTCACACTAAGTATGAGAAAAAAGTTTTATGATGAGGGTGGTAAGACACAGGAACAGGCTGCTTAGAGAGGTTGCAGATGTCCTATCCCTGGAAACATTCAAGGTCAGATTGGACTGGGCTTAGAGCACAGTTGGAGAGGTCTGTGATCATTGCAGGAGAATTAGACTGTATGGCCTTAAAGTTTCCTTTCAACCCAGATAACTTATGATTCTATGGTTGCACTATTTATCAATCTGATATCAGAGTAGAAAGATGTCATGTGAATTGAAAAAGGAAAAAGCAATTCCTTAACATATACATATATATTTTCATTCTTATTTTTTTTTCTTTTTATTTGGGGAATGCTATGCTTTTAATTTGTTCAGTACTTGGAAATGAAATTTCTTGAAATTTTCACATGCATATCTCAGTGTTCTATCATTTTTTCTTTTTTTTTTCCTTTTTTTTCCCTCTGGAAAAGAAACCAAGAGAACTTTTCCTAGATTAATTATAAAAAGTTAATTCAGTCTTCTTCCTATGCCTTTTTAATATTAGTGTTCCCAGGTAAAATTACACTGTACTATTTCAAAGGAAAGCATTTTTTATATGTCAGTGCATGCCAAGCATTTATAAATGGTACTTACAGGGATTTTTTCATACTTCTTTTCAGTTGTTGTACCATTCTGTCATTACAATTCCTCTGAAAGGAAGGGAAAAATGCATTTTTCCTCCTGAAGACAGAATTTGAATTACTGATACCATGAGTTTGAAATAAGAAATACATTAATTGTTTTAAAATTCACAGAGCATAAAGAAAACAATGCCCATTACTGCTTTTTTATGGGTAAAATGTCTTTTTATTAAATATGGAAAAAATATATGGTTTCCCTTGTCCAGCTTCAGTGTGCTTAACCGAGATCTCATTAACCTGCAAGATGTTTTCTAATTCAGTCACAGATGCAGTCATGAGTAGTCGGCTGGAAATGAGGTAATTGGGGTGTGACAGAACTCTTAGTTTGTATCCATAATTCATTCTTCATAATAGAAGAAAATGTGAAGGTGCCCTATCAAAGAAAGTTTTTATTATAAGTTTAGATTTATAAAAGGTGATAATCGCTTTTCTGGTTTTGATATGAATGCACCATTTTACAGTACAAAGAGCAAAGCTCAGATTTCAGCAATACAAGGATGCAGGGAAATGCAGACTGGTGAGCCTCACTTGATCCCTCAGAAGGTCATGGATCGAATCCTAATTTCCAGGCACATGAAGGACAAGAAAATCTTCAGGAGTAATCAACATGAGTTCATAAAGCAAATCAAGCTATCATCAAGCTATGCTTGACCAACTTGGGAGCTTGATCATATCAAGCTGGCCCAGGAGTGTTGATCTGCTTGACAGTAGGAAGGATCTGCAGAGAGATCTGCACAGGCTGGCTCAGAGGCCTGGGGCTAATTCTATGAGGTCCAAAAAAGCAAGGTACTGTATCCTCCCCTTGAGTCACAACAATCCCACGCAGTTCTACATGGGGAAGAGTGGCTGGAAAGCTGCCCAGAAGAAAATGAGCTGGGGCTGCTAGTGGACATCTGGCTGAATGTGAGGCAGAGTGTGCCCAGGAGACCAAGGCCAATGGCATCCTGGCCTGTGTCAACAACAGTGTGGCCAGCAGGACCAGGGCAGTGATTGTCCCCCTGTACTCGGCACTGGTGAGACTGCACCTCAAATCCTACGTCCAGTGTGGGCTTCCCACTACAAGAGACATTGAGAGAATGAAGCAAGTCTAGAGAAGGGCAGTGGAGCTGGGGAAGGGTCTGGAGCACAGATTTTATGAGTGTCTGAGGGAGCTGGGGTTGTTTAGCCTGGAGAAAAGGAGGCTCAGGGGAGACCTTATCACTCTCTGCAACTGAGAGGATGTGGTAGAGAGGTAAGCATTTATATCTTCTATGTGACAAGTGAGAGGATGAAATGACCTTGAGTTGCACCAAGGAGAAGTTTAGATTACAGATTAAGAAAACTTTGTCACTGAAAATGTGGTCAGTCATTGAAACAGGCAATCTAGGGGAGTGGTTGAAACACCATCCCTGGAAGTCTTCAAAATATGCAGGGGTGTTCCACTCAGGGACATAGCCTGTAGGCTGGACTTGATTACCTTGATGGTCTTTTCCCACCTAAATGATTCTATGAGGAAATGCCCTGACTTGTAGAGAGCACTAGATTCTGACTACCCAGATTTAGGGAAGGTCTTTGACACTGACTTCCATAACATCTTCATAGAAAAGCAGCGGAAATAAGGGCTGGATGTGCAGTCAGTGAAATGCATAGAAAACTGGATACCAATAATTTTTGAAAGAATGTAGAATGAAAATACTACATTTTTTGAAGGAGTGCAGAATTTCTGTCACTTTTCCAGAACTGCAAACATTTGGAGGTGCTTAACCTGAATATTTATTCAGAAAGGAACACAGTAGAATTGGAAAAGTTCTTTTTCTTTGCCCTTCAATATTGGATGCTCCCCAGTATATTGCCCAGATAGACTTGAAAAGATTCAAGGATGTACTTCTTTACTTTGAAAAAGGGGCATTTTGCTGAAAAATATGGATTATTGTCTCAGGAGTTAATTTTGTTTTGTGTGACTCTATCCTTTCATCTCTGGATTGTTACATTGTAAGAATTCTAAAGCCACAATTAAGACTATTCCTTTCTTTCATGTGCTATATTTCTACATGGAAGAAGTTTATTTTTTTTTCACCACCAAGAAAAGATCTTCAAACATCTATTGCAGCTTCAGTTTCCTTCTTTTATACAAGCAGAGAAAATGTTATCAAGTCACTATATACATATACCTTGTATCAGTCTACAACACCTCACTGACAGGCCCATCTTCATTTTCCATAATGTCTATGTTGTGAAAAACACATTAAAAATATTCACAGCTCTCAATATATAATAATTAATAATACTGGGGAGAACTCACTTAAAATCCCCAAAGAAATAAATATACAAGATACTGTACCATAGTAAGGGTGTTCTTAGGTGTAACTTTAGAAGTGCTATCTTTCTTTCTGCCTAATAAACAAGACTCCTTAGCAGGAGAGCTGAGTGGCAGAACTGATAACAGCAAGAGCATGAGAGACTGTGGAAGAATTTCAAATAAAATAATTACCTTTACTAACTCTGCAAGAGTTTCAGTAAATGCTGAAGAGGAGAAAATTGCAGGTGCTGACTTCAGAGAGTTGTAAAAAAATCTCTGTAGAAAATATCCTAAACTATACATTTTAAGTTTCTGATTGTTTTTCTCCTATATTGCCTCCTGCTGCTGAAAGCCACCTGGTCTCTGTTACATCTCCTGTTCAGCATATTCAAACTTTGCTAGAACTGCTTCAGGGTTGAATATTTTAGAATAATGTTAATATAGCAGATTTTGACATTCTATTGTTCAAATGGCGACAATATTTTTTTTCTAATTATTTTTTTGCTGGGTTGAAATTCAAACTCCCTTCAGAGCAAAGGATGCTGAACTCCAGACTAAGAGAACTTAGCAACAATTTATTTTTTTTCCCTAGTTGCATCAAGCAGGGGAATAGATGACTTTTGTATTTAAATCAGCAGAGTCACATGAAAGAAAGAGCAACATCTGGCCAAACACCTACAAAAATGGTATTCATGAAATACTATCATCCTAAAAAGCTGATACACTATAATGATAACTGCTCAAATTTTAAGAGCTTCATTTCTCAGAGGTGCTCTTACAGAGAGCAGCTGAAGAGTACAAGTCTCAGAAGTGCTGAACACATCTCAGTAAGATATCCCATTCTCTATTCAAGATCAAAATACATTTTAGATTGGCTGGAACCTGCGTACTCACTTAGAAGTCTGTCTTCAGAGATCTGTTTTAAAATCTTTGCTAGAGAAAAGAATTTACTGCACAATGCAAATTTTTTGAGAAACATATATTCAAGATGACTGATTTTAATAAAGAGTTATCAATTCTTTATAAATCAATCAATGTTTTAAATTCATCCTAATATTTTAGTCAATAATTCTCAATGGTTTCTCCCTTCATTCCCCGCCCACCCTAGAAATTTAAAGAGAAATGAAATGTAGATAGAATGTGGATATTAAAAATCTTCAGAAGTAATTTGCTATAAAGAAAAATTGCTAAATATGGATTTCATGTAGATAGATCAACAGACTCAAATGATTTTCAAGATATACTCTTTTTGTCTTTGGAAGCACTAGGGATGTAGGCAGGAACACTACGTATATTCTTCAAGCTTCAGAAATGTTGGGAGAAATAAAAGGGTGGGGATGTAGCTGCTGACCCAGGGTGTAATGGAATAAGACTTGTTTTACTATCAAAGCTGCATATATGCTTTACAGATCCTTAGTAACAAAGGTTTAGTTGGTCAAGGCTTTCTGGCTATTTATGATTTTTTTGTTATATAAACAGTTAATTTTAAAGTTTAATACATAGTCCAATGCAATTGTAAATTTATTTTGAAACCCTTTAAAATTACAATAATGGATTAGAGTACCACACAAGGATACTGCAAAATTTAAGTATCACCATTGTCTAATCTATCATGCAGATCTCTAACAGAGTTAATAATGGTATGAAGCATAATTGCTGCAGCTTGCACAATAAGAATACATTGCTATTTGTCTGAAAGGAGATAAAGCTGAGAAGGAATTGCAATGTTCTGTTATTGAACTATATGTTTGAAATTCATGGAATTGCTGAATGCATGTGGAATTATTTCTAAATTTTGTTATAGCTATGCTTAAAATTTTGGTTGAGATGTTCCCTACAATTTTAAATTTCAGACTTCTTAATAGAAGTAAAATAAAATAATCTGAACAAAATATTAATTATTTCCATTAAAAAATTGCTAAGATATTTTGGGGATTTCATTGATTGCATTATCACATTTCATCGAGAGGAGTATCATATCTTCAGCTTTGAAGTAACACAGTAAAGGTATACACAGTCTTTATGATAGAACTTAAACTGGCGAATTCACCCCTTTCATAGTGAAAAAAAGTGAAAGAAATTCTAATTCTAATGTTTGTGACATGTGAAGTTCTGCTAGCAGTAACTTCATGATCAAACAGTTATTATCTGGTAAAAAAATGCACAGAAAGATTCTGGAAGCTATAGAAGGTGGCTCTTATGCAAGCTTAATGGTATTTTTAAGGCAAAAATAACTTTTAAATTTAAAAAAACTAAAATTATAGATGAGAGCTACTAATACTGTGTCCATAGTCCTATAACCTGTAACTAACTTATATTCTTGTACATTTGTAGTACTTTGGTAGAATAAAAATTAAAGAAAGAGACAAGAATAGTGTTAAAAGGAAAAATAAGTGTACTAAAACACGAGGACTTAATAAAATATTAGTAAGGAAGTTTTATAACATAAAGATCTTGCAACTCTTATGAATAGAGAACTAAAAGTTTTGCCACAGTTTGATAGGAAAATTGCATAGGTTTAATAACAAACCTTCAAGTATTTCAGTTATAATCAGTTAAATTTTCATAGTTAAGAACAAGCAGTAGGTGTATAGATGGTACAGATGCTGAAATGCATAACTAGGACAGATGGGAATAGGATCAGATGATAAACAGTATCTTTCAGCCCTATTTATATATCATTAGTATTACTGAAATTACCTTTTTACTTCCCTTTTTCAACTACAAATGTAGACATCCATGGATTACAAGTCTTAATTGCATCTGTTGCTGACTTGAACAGTGACAGACAGTGAATGATTTCCATGGATGCTGAATAAAGCATTCTATGATAAATATTAAACAGATGGTCTTCATAAAAAAAAATACTATTTTTTTTTTACATTCCGTTGGATTTCTCAAAAAGGGCAGACTGCTTAACTGAAAGAGGAGGTACAATATGCATAATACAGCAAATAATTTCATATGGAAATTGCTATCTTGGTCCTGTGATGGTAGTTTGACAAATATTGTTCCCAGTAATGTTGATTCTGATAGTATAAGGTAGTTGTTTTATCATTACTGCTGAGGCTTTGTTCTTCATTGGCTCATCTTCAGGAGTACAAGGTTCTTCAGTTGATCAAATCTAAAACCAAAAAAAGTTTCTCAAACTGGTTGTGTGATGCTGCATAGAAAAATTTTAATTTATTACAGTGTTATATAAATTTGGATTAAACTAATGGAAATCAGTATTTTACGGAATTTTAATATATACTTTAAAAAATTTACTGAAATATCTTTATATATTTTCTGCTTCCCACATAGCACCAGAAAGAAGAAATACTTGTTTTTCATTGCTATGAAATCAAAGGAAGAGAAAATATATGGGGGAGACAAGTATTTAACTTTTCTTGACAAAATGTACATAAATACACAGTCTATGCTATCTTTCAAATTTTATACTTTTTAAAGGGAAATAGAGAAGGGCAATATAACAGATATTTTAAAAAGTAAGCCCTTGCTGGTCCTATGGAAGACAGCAGTGCACCCATATAATGTAACTAGCTAATAATGAATGACTGAAGTTATGTTTTTAGTACATGTATTTGATTTACTACAAATAAAAATAGTTTTTCCTTGTACTAAGACAAAAATAGTTTTCTGTACATAAATACATTTTGATACTTCATTTATTTCCTCTGTTTCTTCTGTGCATGTGTGTACGCAAATGTCGATATCTAAGCTCTTTGCAAAAATTTCAGCATCATTACTCCACTATTACAAAAACATGAGAGGAATTGAAATGATTTCTTAACAGACATCATATAAGCTAGGGATAGCCTATTATTATATTCCTGTTTGGAAACAATCCTAGATGTCTCCTCTGCTGACTTGATAGAGCGGTTAGTAGTGTCTTCCCCTGTAAAATATAAAAGATCCATGAAATATATGGACTGTTTGATACAAAGCAATGTACTTATTCCTTAAATAGAAGTGGAGTTTAGTTAAAAAATTTAAAATAAAGTAAATACAATAATAATTATATTTAACATCTACCAAGGTTCAGTGTACAATTTCTAAGACTTCCTTCTTCTACTTAAGAACCATTCTAGTTAATGAACACTTGTCATCTTAGGAAATAAATTCTTGGGTCACGACAACCTGAGCTAAGCAGAAAAGTTCTTTAGTAGAGAGCTGAATAATGCCAATGAACTGAAACACCGACAACTGTCTTAATTTAGAATGTCAGTGAATGAAGTAATGTAAATAGTCTCTATTACTGAAAATTGGTCCAATATTTGTAAATTTTTACTAAAAAGGCTGTTTTATCTAAGGTAGATCATGCCTTTGTCCCCTTCCTTTTTCTGTAGCTATAGGATTTATCATCTGCAAGAAACTTAAATGTTGTTTTCAAATCTGGATGTGTGAAGGTCATAAAAAGTAGATCACCCTGTCCATAAAACTGCGACATTTCTATCCACTCATCTCTACATTCTGGGTCTTACCACCTTCTTAATTTAAAATATGTGACTCACTGAGGTGCATGGAAAATTTCATTCATGGAAATTTTCCCTTACATTTGTGACAGCATGGTCAGAGAAATATTAGATATGGGTCTATCTCCTCCAAGTTAAATTTCTAAACTGCTAAAGACAGTGGAAGTTTCTATTCTTATCTTTATTAGGTATGTACCTAAAAGGCAAAATACTTGTGAAAAACAGGACTAACAACACTGGCCTATCACACTCCAATTGCACTTAAGAAAACAAGGGATTTCACAGGAGATGATATGTGGTATGAGGATTTCTCAGAACCTGGAGAGATAGTTTTTAGTGCAAGTCTGAAGAGAGGAAACCAACAGACAATGGTCCATGAATCTCAGAAATATTCAATTTTCTGTGAATGATAAGAAGTGTTATTCAGCTTCCCTTTTAATTTGTTGCAAATACCTTAGAGAAAGACTTCCCAAGGATACATACATGAAGACCTCATGAGGACTCTGGTCTGCAAACCAATCTGATGATGAAGGTGGATAGTTCTTTTAAAATCACCTTGATATTAAAAGTCTAGTTTATACCTCCTGTATTATCCTTCTTTTTCCTTTTTGGGCCAGCTAAAAATGATGATGAGTAAACTGTATAGGATAATTTGTGTTTATTAAAACTGAGTAAAATATTTAGTAAATATTTAGATAAAACTGACAATATTAATTAAATATTTAGATACTGGCTTCAATATATTGTTTTGTGGCACAAGATGGTGATCATGAATCTTTTTAAAAGGAGATGATTATGATCAACTCCATTTCACATAAGGTATTTTCTGAAAATTTAATCATCGGCTTTGGAAGTGAGTTAATGGGTCCTTTTCCTTTCTATCGAGCATATTGTATTTAAAATTTCCTTTGCATATACAGAATTGAGAAGTCTGATTAAATATGCATGCAACAGAAGCTAGAAATTCAAAGGACAACCATGGGGAGATTTGATTGGGCTGAGCACTTCACAAGCATTTCTGTAGGGTACTGTAGGTACTCTTTCAGATTAGAAAACTTTGTGACTAGGATATAATGACTTTCTATTCCCTGTGAAACTCTCTCTCTTTTTGTCTTAGTCACTTTTCTCTTATATGACTAATGATATCATTCAAATGAAAGCCATGAATCTTTCACTCAGTAAGTTACAAAAAAGAACAGCACTTCAAGCTTTGAAATACTAACAGACTAAAGGAAAAGAAGGCATAAGAAAAAGAATGTGACCACTTTTCTCTCTTCAGTGACCAAATAACCACCTCAAAGTTAGTTATTCTAGCTCTCTCAAAGGCTTGCTTCAAAGAAGTCTTTTTGAAGCTTGAGAATTTTGTGACTGAGAACAGAATAGATATGTGAAGCCTACAGTCAGGATGAGCAAAGATCAGAAAATAGCTGTCTGGATAGAAGTCTTCTATCAAAAGATGTATAGTTCTTACCTGGTTTATTTCAGAATCTTTTCTTTTTCAGGTATGAATATAAATAATGCATTTGGAAACCTAGGTGTTTAGCAAATATTTTGCTTGAGAAGTGCATCCACCCACCGTAAACATAACAGAAATAGCAGTCTCATTCCCAAAAACTTACCAAGACAGCTCTGATCCAGAATAATGTTTCATGGGCTAGGTCTCCTTTTTCTCTATTTTATCATATCTGTACCTATATTTCAGGGATCTAGTAATATTTATGTCCCAACTCTTTGAAACCATTGAATTTCAAGTTATGAGTTTCTCACCCAGAAAATTCAGAAAATGAGTCTGAGAGAGTCTATGTTGCAAGTCACAGGATAGAATGTTGATGCTATTCTGTCCAAAGAATAGTATTATAATAAAATATTTAAAGTATAAAATAATAAAATAAAGTAATAATGTGGTGCTCAGTAGTTTAAATATTGTAATCAAATACTTATGTAGAAAAAAGAACCATAGAATCATGGCCCCATTTGGATTGGAAGGGACATTCAAAGACCACCTAGACCCACCCTCCTACCTTTGACATTGCCGTCATCCACTATATTAAGCTCCTCAAAGCCCCACCTAACTGATCTTGAACCTTGATCACTTCCAGGAATGGCAAATCCACAACATCTCTGGGAAACCTGTTCCAGTGCTCCCCCACATTCATAAATAATTTCTTTCTAACATTCACTCTAAACCTACCCTCTTTCATTTAAAAACTGTTTTTCCTTATATTGTCACTAGAAGCCTTAGTAAAAAACGTCTCATCTTTCTTATAAACCTCCTTTATATATTGAAAAAGCTGCTGTAAGGTCTCCTGAGAGCCCTCTCTTCTCCAGGCTGAAAAACACCAAATGTTTCAGCCTTTTTCACAGGAGAGATAATTTTTGTGGCCCACTTCTGGACTCACTCCAATAGGTCAATGTCCTTTTTATGCTGGGGGGCCCAGAGCTGGATGCAGTACTCTTTGTGGGTCTCATAAGGGCAGAGTAGAGGGGAGTAGAGTAGAGGAGAGAATGACCTCCATCAACCTGCTGATCATGGAAGGGTAGTCTTTTCCCCATGTCCTGAAGAAAATGATTTTACCTTCCGTGTTAAGGCCATAAACCTTGTTATATTTTTAGGAATGAATATATATATATGTGTATATATATAATGTTTGCATGTTTAAGAATGGTATGCAGCCTGGACTTCACAGCATGGTCATATGGAGATTTGATTTCTGTTCCCACCTTCAAAGAATGCCACAGTGTGAATGAAAATAGTCCCATGTTTTAATTTCCATCTGATATCTGAAGTATCTGATAGTCTCCTGCTCTAACAATATGAAAGATTATGTTCTGGAGTGAATGAACTGTTGCTTTGTTTCACCTTGATAACCTTAAAGTGACAAATTTTTCATCGTCAAATTGTAAATATCTCTTCATTAAATATTTGCAGCATTTTCAAGCTAAACAGACTAACAAATCATCAGCCTAGAGGCTTTCTCTGTATCATATTACTTCACCCACTGAATACTAAAGGTTTTTTAAATCTTGAAGGTATTTTTGCATTTCACCTGTAGAATGCAACATTTGTGACATTTTAAAGATTTAATTAAAGAATACTTCTCATAGTAGAATTCCACAGGAAGTGCTGGGTGACAAAACCCCAGTGTTGTGAAATTAATTGGACCACTAATGTATAGCTGAAACAAGTCAAAAGCTTGAACCCAATGAAACAACTCATTAATCTTCAACCAGCTGTACTGTGCTAGGTAAATAATTTCTGTATTCACATCAAGTTATCTTAAAAAATCTGAAAAGCTAAGGTATTGTTTTTAATCAGGAAAAATTATTTTTCAGGACAGAATATATTGCATAGGCATGTTTATCACTCGAATTTTTTTTTCTGAATTAATTGTTAAGGCTCTTTAACTTTTAAAAATACATTGTTTACATTTAAAAATGATAGAAAGCCTTTCTTTTCTTCCTTTCTTTCTTCAAAACCTATATTTTTAAGAAAGAAAATTTTACAAAAGGAATAAGTTAGAAGGGTTTTCTGGTGGGCATAGTGATAAGAATTTTAAAAGATTGTGTATTTTGATACCATGTTTTCTTCATGGATTATATGATTTGTACAGTATTTCTTGAAGAATGTCAAATAAGTTTATTGGCCTGTGTTTTAAAGCACAGAGATAATGGCATATTTAGAATATAGGCCTGCTTTTCTTAATTTCATAAAAACAAGTAGCTTTCCATACATGGGCACACAGACTGAAGCTCTGTGAGGGGAGCTGGAATCTGACAGTGATGGGAACTGAATCAGTAAGGCAGAAGGGAAGTAGGAAAGCTGAGGGAGATTTTACCTAAATCTCAGGAATGTCTCCTCAGGTTTCTTCTAGGTTTCTTCCATTCACTTGACATGCAAGCAAACACTTCCCTTTAGACTTTAATATAGTAAGACTTGTTTCCAACAATAAATTAAACTTCAAAGATTATAACATGAGAAACTCACAGATCATAGAAGGGGAAAATTGATTGGCCAAAACTGACCTGGGACTAAACTTGTAACACAGAACCAGAAGAAACTATCAAACTTCATAGACAGTGAAGTAGAATATTTAGGAGAAGGATGTGAAAGATAGGGCATGTGGAATGCCGCATTACTAGGAATTTATGACTAATGCTGAATGTAAAATCAGTAAAACAAAGGTCAGCGGTCAGAGAGAAGCAGCTGTTTCTTCACAACTGGGGGAAGGGAACTTGTAAGGTAAAGCAAACCATATAATTGAAGCTGCTCAGTGCTTCCTCTCAAGCAATTCTGCTTCTGATCACAGCAGCTTTGAGCAGGAAGATAAATGTGTGGCTGATCTGATCATTGATGTAGCTGACTTTACTTTGTGACCAGGAGAGAGCCAAGATGTTTTCCCTGCCACCAGTGGGAGATCTTTCAACAGAGACAAATAAGATAATTTGAGACCCTAAGAGAATGCAGACTATTCCATCAAATAAAAATACATTTCTATTATGTATAATGCAATGCTAATTGCCAAACATTTTTTCTTTAATGGATCTATTATTTTTTTTCAGTTGCTAAATTAAATTACTCCCTGTCTGTTGCAAGGAATGTACTTTCTCTTATGTGTTTCTTCCAAATACAAGAATTTGAACTGGATCACAATGATAGTGGTGAATCAGTCAAGCCATTGCAGAGCAGGATTAGCTGTCAATAGATAATTTCACTGCAGAATTCATCTTGACTTAGCAAAAGTGAATGACAAATTTCTTTCCTTCTATGTTTCTCTAATGAGGAGTTATTGAATTGCTTAAAAAGGGACCTGATTGGTGTTTCATATTTGAACTATGATTTTTAAAATATATAATGACTGCAAATTCACTACTGGCCTTTGAAACCAGGATAAATAAAAGAATATAAGAAAAAAATCACTATAACGGCTATAGAGGATTGACCCTTGCTGGATACTAGGTGGCCACAAAAGCTGCTCTACCACTCCCCTCCTCAACTGAATAGGGGAGAGAAAATGTAAGGAGAGACAGGGCAGGGAGAGATCATTTGTCACTTACTGTCACAGGCAAAAGAGACTTGACTTGAGGAGAGTAATAGAATTTATTACCAATCAAATCAGAGAAGTGTATAGAGAAAATAAAACCAAATCTTAAGTTCTGTCTACCCCTCCTCTCCTCACAGGTTTAGTACTACTAATTTCTTGTGCTCCTTCTCCAGAACAGTGCAATGGGACTTGGAACAGGGCTTGCATTCTGTTCTTCATCCATTGCTTCTGCCACTTCCTCCTCAGGGGTAGGACTACTCATACTCTTCCCCTGCTCCAGTGTGGGGTTCCTCTTATGGGAGACTTCTTCTGAGAGTTCTCCTGTGTGGGTCCTTCACAAGGGTTGCAGTTCTTCACAAACTGCTCCACCATGGGCTTTTCTCTCCATGGGGTCACAGCTACTGTCAGGAGCCTGCTCCAGCAGGGCCTTCCCTTAGAGTGACAGAATCCTTTGGGAATCCACTTGCTCTTGTGTGGAATCCTCCAAGGGCTGCAGGTGGATCTCAGCATGCCTGTGTTCCTCCATGGGCTCAGGGGCACAGCTGCCTCACCATGGTTTGCACCAGAGGCTGCAGGGGAATCTCAGCTCCAGTGCCTGGAGCAGCTCCTGCCTCTCCTTCTGCACTGACCTGGGTGTCTGCAGAGTTCTTCTGACATAATCTCACTCCTTGAGTGAGATTATCCTTGTTGTTGCAATTGTGCAGGAGCTTTTTGCTCTCCTTGTTAAATCTGTTATTCCAGAAGCACTACCATTATTACTGATGGACTCAGCCTTGATCAGTGGCAGGTCAGTCTTGGATCCAGCTGGCACTGGCTCTGTCAGACATGTGGGAAGCTTCCCAGAGAAGTCATCCCTTGTGGCCCCACATTACTAAACCTTGTCACTCAAACACAATGGCCCACTGTCAGTATATTGAAAATATTTTTCATGTGTGAAAGTGAACACTCTTTACTTAAGAGGTACAATAGCCAGGTATAGAATATATAGCTCTATGCACTGGCAAAAGCATGCATCCCAAAATTCTCCAAACCCCCTTGTGAGAGTAGCAAAAAGAAATCTTGACAGACTGATGTAAAGCTCTGAGAATAACTGAAAGAAGAGTTGTGAGTATTCAGTCCTGAAAAGGCATTGCTGAGAGACACAGCTATCTATATTTACAAGTGTTTCATTTCATCAAAAACATCCTGTAATCTTGATATTAAAGAAACCCCAATGCTTATTCACATGAATTGCAGGCTGGGAACTGATGCCATGTCATCTTGTCATGCCAGCTCTGCATTTGTTCCTTACACTTCTGTCATTCATTAAAAGCTGAATAGAAAATGTTTCACAAGTAACAATGCAGTTCACAATTATGTTATTTGTTAAAATACTTGTAACTCTGAAAAAGAGCAAGTCCCATGTTTTATAGATAAATGAGGTTTTTTAACAGATACATTAGGTATTTTATCAATACTTTTCTGAGCATAGTGCTGAATTCTGATCAACTGGAAAATTATTAAGTCCAGTAAGTACAAGGATAAGTTCAACATTTACTTACAGATTTTAAATCTCATGTGTTTTGTTTTTTAAAATTATTTTAAATATTTTCTATTTTATTTTGTTTATTTTTAATTCTTTTTGGCTGGAAAGTTACTGAAGAAATGAAAGAAATTATCTGAAATTATTTATTTGGCTCTATCTTGTTTGTTGTGATATCTTTCTGTGAGAAATATGGGTCTAATTCAGAATCTTTAGCAATTTGATGTCTGTTCTTCCCTTCCATGTCATTTTACTTTATGACCTAAAGACACAGTATTTACACAGCATATAATCACAAAAATAATACAATTAATTGTTTATAGGCATTATTTTTCAAATGGGAATTTCTATTTATTGTAATATGCAACATTTACCGAGTAATTTTGTAGATACAAAAATGATGCAATGTGTGATTTGGTGTGTCATTTCAGAACAGCTCTTGTACTAGGATCAGCTTCAGAAACCAGTGGTGATTAAAATTATAAATTCTGTCAGCCATTTGTAGGAACATGCCTGTGTTGGGTTTTGAGCTTATGTGACAGAGGATGAGGTAAAAATAAAATAATTGCTTTTAGTGGTTTGAGGGTTAGGTGACATGCAGGAAAAACACTAGTTCAGAATGTTCATTTTCCTTCAGTCCACTCTTGTTTCCATTACATTCTGAGGAATGTACTGTTCAACTGCAGATCAGCGTCACTTCTATGCTTCTAGCACTAATAATTTAAAACCTTACATCTCTGATATTGGCTCCCTGCTAAGCCTCTACCCTTTCAATTATAATATTGACTTTTCTTTATAGTTTCTTGCAATACTTCTTGTTATGTTATTGGTATGAATGCTCATTCCTAAAAAGGTCAAAGGAACACTGCAATGTACTTCTCAGCCTTTGTACAGAGGATTGCAAGCTTGTGAAAAGGGACTTTTTTCTTTCTTTTTCTCTTGAAAATTACAAAAATTCCTAACCTAATTTTATCAAGTGTATTGAAAAGGTGTATTTCTGTGTATTTGCCAAGTAATCATGCTCTCCATAGGTGAGTTACCTGCAAGATACATCATAATACCTGCAGCTTGCAGAAGATGGCCATCAGTGATGTGCACGAGCTTAAGAAAGGTCTTTCCAAACTATTGCAATTATGACTATATTGAGATGTTTTTTTCCTCTAGGGGAAAAAATAATCTTGTTCTTGCTAACATTTGAGATAAATTAACTTGGTTAATGTGTGTTTCTCTAGCACTTCCCCTGTCTTCCTTACTTTCCCAGAAGTAAATGCTAACTCCTTGCCCTTTTGGACCAAAGTTTAATGGATAGCATGTCAAAATGGAAGTAGCAGGTGGTGTACCAGTAAGCATTTCTGCAATACTATTGAGAAACAGAAATGTGAAATAATTACATTAAAACCAATATTTTATTTAATGTTTTCAGGCATCAGCAGGAATTTATTACCTATCAAGCAGACCTAATTTCAGGCACAGCTGAATACCAACCAGAAAGAAAGTGGCCTTCAAGTTTCTCTTCAATTTTGTTACACATGTTTTGAAGATATCAAGGGACCCAGGTTAATCTGCATTTGCACAGAACCAGCTGTTACTGTCTGCATCATTACATTTCAATGTGTATTCCAAAAGCAAAACTATTTTTTTCTTTCAACTTCAAGTTCTTTCTTTGTCTTCTTATAGGTCTTGTTGCTGTTTTCTTGCTTCATCATCCACTTCTAAAGTACTATTTCTTATTTTTATCCTGTGTGATTTCATTTTTGACCACATTCACAAGCATGTATGGACCAGCAAATTTCTGGACTGGGTTAGGCTGTAGCTTTTCAATTTGTCTTGCTTACAGCAGGGCAATATGCTTCTCTCAACAGCACAGTGTCTCACGGCATGACATCTCCACTGCTGCAGGAAAAACACTAACTTCACCCAGGACTGGAGTGGGGACTACCCTTTCTTTCCTCCTTTGTCAATATGTTTTGAAGCAAGGGTGCAAAAGAGGTATTTCTTTAATTCGAGAAAAAAAAAAAAGACTAATACTTGGATACAATTATTTTACTTACCCTGTTTTTGTGTCTAACACTTCACTGTCTGAACATTACAAACCTGTTATTCATTACTATTTGTTTTATTTTTCTGTACAGAGGATGCACATAAGATATTATTTAATTAACATGATTGTCTATCTCAACTTGTACAGCTATAAAGATCATAAAATATTCCACACACCTATCAATAATTGACATAGGATAGCACTGATACTTTAATATTTATGCTATATATAATACTTCCAGCATTTCTGGCATTAGCTTTAAAGTTCTGTGTGAGCATAAGAACAGAACTTTTGGTGGGCTGATGACTTTAACATTTAAATAGTCCAAACTTTCAAAGGATCTTTTAAAATATTTCTGTTCTTTATTTTATGCATATTTAGTCTTTAAAACAAATAGATTGATAAACCAGGGTGCACAGTGCTGCCCTTTGAAAGGGGAGATGAATGAGACAGTGCAAGGGAGTGCAGCTATAGCATGATAATGGAAGAGGCAAAGGCCAGCATTGGATGGCACTGGGAATATAAACAGCAATCAGTTAAAGATAAGAAATGTGGACAAAATTATTTTGAGGGTAACAAAATGAACAAAGAGCTAGTACCTAACATGTAAAATATATGTGTTAAAAAAAAAATAGAAAGTTAAACTGTAATATGGACTTGTAGACTTACATAGCAAAAGCAAGGTGTAAAGTTGTGTTAGAAAATACTCATAAGTAGTCCCAAGTGAATCCCAGACTAAGGAAAAGAAAATGCCACCATCAAAACCACATATATATGTGGTGAAGAATTTGGGATGCTGTCACTTTGATGTAATATCCTCATTCTTTCTTCTTGAGTAGTACTAGTATTGTGTATCTGAACTGTAAGTGTAATGTGAAAGAAAAACAATACACTAGGAAAATTTTGTGCAATAGTTATTAATTGCATTAATATTAATATTTATTTTGCCTTGATTGAATATTTTGGATTGTGAATGCCAGCATCACTGTGTCAAACTAGCTGTTATCAATGTCATGGTTTCTTTAGATTTTTAAGATTCAAGTTTCACTAAAGTTCTTGAATTCCTGCAAAAAATATGCATCCCTTTTTCCCCCATTACAAAACATGAAATGTAACATGGCCAGCCTTCCAGCACAGCTCATAGAGACTCTACCACTTCTACCCATCTCAGAAGTTGCCTGACTAGGTCAGGAATCATGGCTTTATTATGTGCTCAAAGCTGAGTAATGGGAACTTGTGAATTTTTTAACCGTACAGGGTGTGCCATCTGTCATTTGTCGGGGAATGTGCATACAGCATGTACAAGGTTGGTTCATAGACCATGCATTCTACCCCATCCTAAACATTGGGTTGATGTGATCTGGGGGTTGGTCTGGCGGTTGGCTTGTTTCTTGTCATTTACAGTTACTGGGAACCTTGGGAGCAATAAGAGTGTATCTAAGCATGGAGACTAGCAACAGATTTTGCACATCATAAGTGTATCTTCTCTGTGTCTAACAAGTTCTGGAAATGCAGCCTTGATTTTTCTGAGATCTGTATGACAGATTTTATCATGATAAATTGGAAAGACAGCATAAAGATTGCCGTATCAGCTAGTACTCTGCCAAGATAAACATTATTTGTTTACTTTCTGTCTGACTGTTATTGCCTATCACACAGTCTGCCTTTTTTATCACCTATTTAATGAACTGCAGAACTATCTTTCATTTGTTCTTGTTATTCATCTTGGCACAAAGTTTCTGAACGGGTGTGTTAATAGAATTAATGCACAGCAGTAAAAAAGAGTAGAATCCCGAAACAGAATTAACAATCTAATTTACTTTCACCAAACAACTACTGAGTGAACACATATGCCACTGAAACAGATTAGCACAAGTGCAGCATCTAAAACATTAATGAACTGCAGTGGACGTGAGTGCCTGCTCTGGACACTGAAACCTGCACATGTGTGAATTGCAAGAAGCAGGTTATACAACATCTGCCATTAAAATTTGAGCTAGATTATTTAACATATGTTTTAAATAATTAAATGACATGATTTTATACACACCGTTCAAATAGTTTTGAAATGCAATTATTCACATAAAACATATGCTTCTGTTGTACCACACATGCTTCTGGTTAGAAGTCCATGAAGAAGCAGAACCTGACAGGCAAACACAGCACTCTGTAATTCGTACATTTTACATGAAACATATGGTCTGCAGTCAAGCACAAAAAGCATCATATAAGGTGAAAGCCAGTACAGCAAATTACAAATCAGAATAGCACAGGAGAACTACTTTTGAGAACTGTTTTTTGAAAGCCATTGTATCTGTTTGCTTAATTTATTGAGACTATTCTTTATGACTTCCATGCTATGAGCATTGCTCTTCAGTAATAGCATTTAATATCCTTCCAGAGACTAAGCAGCAAAGTGACTGTACTCTTGTATCTCTGAGGTGAATATATGAAAGTCAACATTACTTAACATATCTCTGTTCAGCAGAGACGTGGTAAAAAGAAAGATTGAGTTAAGTCCTATTTCCTCAAAATCCATTCTTTTTTTTTCATCTTTGCTGTTGTTGTTGTTCTTGTTTTAGACTTTACAGTGTGTACTAATTTAATTCAGGATTACCATTGGAATGTCTCAGAGCTGGAGAGGAACATCAGCTAACAGCATGCTGGGGCATCACTTTAATAGATTTGGTCAGTCAGATGAAAAACCTTCCATTATAACCATCTCCTAAATCTGATCTGTTACGTGAAAGATACTAAAGCTCTTGCCTTTCTTTGTCTGTGATAGAAAATGCATTATGTGTCTTCAAGAATTATACACAAAAGGAGTTAGATTCTGTTTGTAAAACAAGCATGCCTGCTGGGTTTAATCACCACAAGCAAAAATCCCTTTAAATCTGCTACTAACAGCACTTTGGCATCTTTTATTAGTGAGTCTATAAAAGCCTCTTTGATTTTTTAAAATACATTGGAGCTGTTTTCTTTATAAGTGGTGGTACAACAATATTCTAACTGACCTTCATCCTTGCTATTGCTTTTGTGCTCTGCATATTCTCTTCTAATATTTAAAAAAAAAAAAGAAATAAACTCAGGCAAAGAACTGAGATGATTAGTCATTTGCCTTTCATCTCTGGGGCTACAGTCAAATGTGCTTTCAACAGGAGTATCTTATTATCTTCAGATCAGATGTCTTTAGGTCTACAGTGTAATGTATTTTGATGACCTTGGATTCTAGGCCAAAAAAAAAAAGAACAAATGCTTTCTTGTTTCTATTTGAATACTAAAAATTTCATATTCTCCTAAATGATTAGAGGAAAAAACCTTCTGCTGATTCAAAGAGAACTGAGAGAAGAGTAGAAAGTGTGGAATTGTACCTGCCATCATTTTATATCGCCTCCATTTAAGAAGCAAAACTTCATGTAATCATATATCAAATATACCTTCCGTTTAAATTTTGAATCCACTACAAGTCAGTTTTAGTTATACCTCTAGAAATAAGTAATAATATCCTTACACCAATTTCATCCAAACAAAGGATAATTAGACATCGAGTGTGGGTGGTATCCTCTCAGTTCATCAGTCTGCAGAATGGTTTTATATCACAATTTAAAAGATCCAAGAGACATGCCCTATAACCAGTAGCACAATACAGTCATGTAGAGGTGATCTTTTACAGAAGTTATGAGTAGTAGCTGAGCTTGTCCTGATATGGAAAAATTACCAAAAATAAGCTGTAAATAAATTTTACTTCATTTAGATTTACCTATAATAGCTTTTTTTTCTCATAAGTGCATGCCCACTTGTCACAGAATCACAGGATATTTTGGTTGGAAGGGACATTCATGGTCATTGAGTTCCACTCCTTGCCATGAGCAGGGAAACCTTCCAGTAAACCAGACTCCTCAGGGCTCCATCCAACCTGCCCTTGATAGATTTCACTTCTTGATCTTTGAGAAGAATCTCACTCAATATATTATATTAGCTTTCAGCCATTGTTTTCATGCTATGAATATTTTTGAGCTGAAACCTGGTGAAATGACCTCTTCAGAGACAGTAAGTGAATAAGAGTGGTTTTAGTAGAGCTTCAGGGATATAAGTAAAAGGTTAATTACCTCTCATTAGGGTCTTTACAACTGTGTGTATTAGTCTAATATATGTCATATCATTTAGATTCAAACAGCATTATTTCCTAAAACCCATCTATGAATAGCAGCTACTCTTAATTGTAAAGAACTGATCAATTGACTTCTGTTGCCTTATGTTAATTTTCAGTTCTGACGACAAAATCAATAGGAGGCCAAAGAAATTCTCTTAAAAACCCCAAAACATCTGTCACCTGGTGTATAGATTAATCATTCAAACAGCTGAAGTCTAAAAACCTTATTTACTCCATTCAGTTACCTAATTATGGCAGTAATCCAGGAAAATCGAAACACCTCCAGAACACAGAACCAATTATATTGGGTTTTAGTAAAGTTCCACCACTGTCCTAGACTGTAACAAGTCACAGAACAAAACTTTTAGCTGTTCATTATTCCAAAAACATAGACTCTACAGAACAGTCTTAACTATCCTAGAACTTTGGGATGTTTTACCTTTTTTTTTTTCCCTCACCTTACCAAAATGGCAACATCTGTAGCTGATGGCTTTTCCTGCAGTGCCCGTCTGCAGTGGTGTATCTCGAAAACTGTTACAGGAGGAGTTTGTGATCCACGTACTTGATTTATATGCAGGTGCATGGTGACCATTTACCAACGAGCTCCCGAGGAAAAGGGGGAGTGGGGAGCTGTGGTCAGTTTGTGGCAGTTCATCCCTTCTGCTGCCTTGCTCCACGTGGAGTCCCTTCAGTGGGATGCAGTCCTTCAGCAGACACTCCTGTATGGGTCTCTCCCGCAGGCCATAGTTCTCCAAGAACTGCTCCAGCATGGCATCTAGCAGAGGCTGCCCCACAACCCCTCCAACAAAACTTTCCCTCTTAAAACCTAGACACCCTTTTTCTAAGTTTTCTCCTTATTCTTGAAGAGAATATCTGAGTACACCATCTCTGAAAGCACAAGCAGACATAAAATGCTATTAAAAGCTATTTTTTCTGTAGCACAGAAGCAATCCTCAGGCATTAATTTTTTAAAAAAATATACATAGTGCATTAGAGACTAATTCAGATACCTCTCCCTGAATTTATAAAGTCTGATAAACTGCAAAAATGTGGCATGTAAACTCCACTTCATTGGCACATATACAGAGCAATGATTCTTTCTTTACATTCTCATTAAAATTATTTTCCTGTATGTTTTAGCATAAAAGTTTTTACTTCACTTATCCCAACTGAATGCTAAAAAATCAGATGTTGAAAGTGTCTTTAGAGAAAAGAAGTAAGTTGCTACCTAAAATTAAAAATATTTTGCTTGAAATAGAATCTTTTTTAAACACACAGATTGCCATACATTGAATATACAACTTGCCTATAGGCAAATCAAGTAGAATTGCATGACAAGTAGTGGAAGGAACAAAGGCAATAAAAGCAATATGCTGTAAATAATTTCATAATGGACCAGGTCAACTTTTAGTTATAAAACACCAGAGGATTCAGCTATATTCTTGATTCTTAAATATTAATCTTATATGCTGCTAATACAATAATTATAATCTATTTATTTAACAATGATTTAAAAAAAAGAGTAAAAAGATAAATGAGTAATAAAATCTTTTTATCAAAGAATATATATAGTTGCAGTGATGTTACCCACACCTCATAATGTGAAATTCAAGATAATGAATTATAATAAGGACCTTGATAAAATATTCAGAGAAGCTGGAACGACCTGCAGCAGAAATTATACAAGGAGTAGCACTCCTTGCAGACATATTTTTGGCTAACAATGAATAGTGATGTTACAGGAACCCAGAAGCTGAACCATTTCTTCCTAAGAGAGCTATTTCCCAATACTGGCACACAGTGTAAGCATATGAAGGAACTGTCTTGGGTTAGCTTACAGAGGATTCACAAACAAAGCTTTCTTGAAATTACTAGACCTTTTTAGCCAATACTTTGTCAGTAAAGACAATATCCCCTAAAGACAGAATGTGGTGAAGAATCAATAAATGAGCAATTGTACTTTCTTGATCATAAAAGAAGAAGAACTGGATCCTTTTCCTCCTTTCTGGGTCTTGAAAAAGACAAAATTATCAGAGCTCATAAAATCCATGTATAATGAAGTCATCTGAAGATAAAGCCACTCTTTCATGTATCGTTTGACAAGTAAGTGAATTCAATTAGGATCAAAGATGCAACTAGCTGTCCATAAATTGTTAGTATTTATCAGCCTTGGCTTTATACTCTATTAATTAAAAAGCTAGAAGAGATGCTTATTTAATATGCTGTTCTGAATATCTTTCTGCTTCACTAGACAAATTCCAGTTTGTTTTTGAATTAAAGTCCCTTTTAAAAATAAGCAATCATAGATAAAAGGTTTCTTTGCTAAAGATGAACCATTTTAAGGTGGTAAAGCGGTCCGAGTTTGATCTTAGAGTAAACATCTTTCAGCTGAACTTACTGATTTCCTAGACGCTGGATTTTTTTTTCTCACTTTTAACACAAATAAAAGAAAATTAGGATTTATTATAACTCTCCCTGCTACTTAATATAACCTTCACCTACTAGTTCATTAAAAAAAAAATTAGTTCATTGAATCTCAACTTCCAAATAGTTTCTATGGTTCTTATATTTATACTAAATTGAGGACATCAGATACAGCTCCAGTGTCAGTGTCCCTTGAACTGAAAAAAATAAACAATTTTTTCTTAGTTACCGATTGCTCAACAAATATATTTTAGTGCAAGTATATATTTTAAATGTGCTTTTTTAATGTTTGATATTTTTTCTAGGTATTGTTATCAAACAGCAATGCATGGCTGTATATGAGACACATCCATTCAGAAAAAAAAAAATTGCATGTTATTTAAGTATTCCTAAATTTATTTAATATATAAGTTAATTTTGTGTCACACATTTTTACAGTCTATATAAAATTTTCAACAAGGCCTTTGGCCACCAAGCCTATTATATAATTAAAATACAATTATGAAACAAAAATGCCCTAGAAAATATATTCTAATTGGTTTTGCAATCAGGGAACTCCCTTTTAATACAATGTATTAGAGTATAATATTGTGTCAACAAGCATAATTTCAATGATATATATGCAATATATAAAGAAAAATAAAAATTTTACCTTATGATTAAAACCCAAATGAAGCAGTTGATAATTGTAACAGAAAATGATGCTGAGCACCTAGTAACCTAATGCAGTATGATTGATATTCTGTAATGAGAGGTTAGCACAATGCCATTAATATGTCAGAGTAAAAATGATTTCTAGGTAATTTGTCTTTGTGACTTCTGAAGTTTTACTTAGGTCTAGAAATCTTTTATCCTTTTTCCAGAGTCTGCAAAATTGGTCAGATTGTTCAAAATTTATTATATGTATGTAATTAGACCTGACAGTTGGGTTAGTTTCAAAATGGCATTCAATACAATGAAAGGCTTTTCTTATGAATTACCAAGAAATTCTGAGTGGATATGCTTACAAAAATTTTGTTTCAAATATGTTGAAAACCAAGTCAAGTATTTTAAAACTAGTCTATATTTTTCTTTCTCTTAGATTTTAAAAAAGTTTTACTTATATGATATCTTAAGAGGAAAAGAATCCAAATAAATTATTAATTTCCATTTAAAATTGTTGGGTTTTTTTCTGACATCAAAAATTTGTCTCTTTAGAGGAAATCAGAATCATTTTACAAACGTTATTTTGGGGAGACTAACTACATTCAATAGCATTTTTGATATTTTATTTTAAGTTATACTAAAATTTGATTTTTAATGAACAGATGTTAAGCATTCTTAACAATACAGATGTCTTGCATGCCAAGTTGACAAACACAAAGCCCCCCAACTGTTACCTTTGTAAAGTTATGTCTGTATTCTTAATTGGAATATTAATCTCTTCTCTTTTTGTTCATTTCACTGTTTTTATTATCTCATTTTTGGCTTTCCTTCACAATTTTTCCATGCAGAAAAGTAACACAGTAATAGATCAGTTGTATCTGGGATGAATTGATATGGGAATTTTCATCCAATGTGATTATGGAAATACAGTTTTAAGATTTCAAGTGTTATCATAAGTGATTCCTCTTGACAGTAAGATTTTAGGAGTCATGCAAGTTCATACTTTCTCAGCCTAAATATAAATTTTTATTTCAGACAACATAAAGTAATACCATGAAAGAAATCTTGCCTGCTACTTGAAAACATTAAATAATGCCTTCAAGATTAATTTTATCTATTTCAAGTGTCAGGATTGTCACAATATGTCACATTACATTCCCTTATAACAAAAGCGTTCTCACACACGGTAGCACTTGTTCATGGTCTCTTTCTCTCTTACATTTGTGCATGCATATCTATGTGTAGATTTTTGTGTGCCTGCACACACACATATAGATACAGAAATACAAGAAAACACAAGAAAATACAAGAAATTCAAATTTCAGATTAAACATAAGACATGCAGGACCCATGTTCCTGACAAAACTTACCCATCAATATTTCAGCTAAGGTAAAATGTTTAATCCTGAGAAAGGTTCTCTTGGTGATAGATTACAGAGCAAGTTCAGACAGGTATCAAGGACAACATGAGAACAGGGTACCATGCCATTTGCCCTTGTTATTGTGAGACATGAAAACAAATCATTGCAACTAACAGTGTTTGCTTTAATAGACCTTCTATTGATATAAGTCATATCAATAAAAATATCCCCAAAATCTTCATCTATCTTTTACTGAGCTAGATAGTGAAGGAATTCCAGGAGTTAAGTACTGCTTTCTGTCTTGCTATGCTTTCTTTTCAGCTTCCCTTACTGCGCTCAGTAAGGAATTAATAATAGCATGAACATGATCACTGAAGCAGGTAAAGTAGTTGAAAAGTAAATCACATGACACAAGAAATCTTAACACTCAGGACTAGCTGAAAATAATAAAACATAGCTCATAATCCCAGTTCTGTTTTGCTTTGTTTTTTTCCTCCAGCACAGTAGTGCTTCTATTTTGATACAGTTCTGGCTGTCAGAAAGTGATCTGACTGGGATCAAAACTCAAAAGCATGGTGTACCAGCACTTCAGAGATCAGAGCCACTGTCAGTGGGATTTTGCTACCAGCTATTAGAGATAGCAAAATGGAGAGAAGCAAAGGAGTGAAAGCTGATCTTTCTCATGCTGAAATCAATAAGAGATTTGCCACTGACTTCAAAAGAAACTGTGTAAAATACACAACCAAGGAGAGAACGGTCAGAGGAGTAACTGGAAAGAGGAGGAATGTACGGAACAAAGCATGAAATTTAGGGAGTGAGGAAAATTATTTGGGAAAAGGCAAAAATGCAACAGGTTAGAAAATAGGGAGAAATTTTGATCTCAGAAAATTAGTTTTTTATATCCTATCTTTATCCTAGAAGTGAGAGTGAACAAACAGTTCCTAAAGCAAATTAAACAAGTGAGTTTATGTGTACACACACATGCATGCATATATATCAATTATAGGAATATTTGTGTATTTACTCATGTTTTCATTAGATTTAAATTCCAGAGAAACAAGGACTGTCTGCATGCTGAGGTAAGGCTGCAACCACATTTAACACAAAGAGAACTTGTGGAAGTTTTGAGAGACCTTGGGCAATTTCACCAGTGCTCCCAGGCTGGAGGCTTTATGGCAGGTTTGTTTACTACTGTTCTTCTTTCAATCAGTCTGCCCTGTTTCCAAGCCCTACATACATGTCTTGCAGCATGAACTGTGACATAAAAGGGAAGACAAGTAAAAAGGAAAACAGCATCTGGCTCTGTTTTGGTAAAATAATTTCATCCAGTTGAAAGCTTATCTTAGGACTCTAATCTGAATTTGTTGTTCAGATTTCTCTATGTATTCAATGGAGAAGGAAAGTTTTCTCCAGCAACAGATTTGTCAACATCTATTTTAGAATTGTAGCATTCTTTACTCTAGAATTTTTCCCCTCCTTGTGGGAGGATTCTTATTTTTCATTGATGAGCTACCAATCCTTAATGACTCATTTAGAACAAAAAATTGCTTTTAAGGTTACAGTCAGATAACTGACTCTTTCCATTTACCCATTCTAATTGTATACTAAAATTATGTATAATTATAGAAAGCCCAGTTAAAGGCTATACCACTTGAAATAAGACAATATTTCAAATCTGAGCAAATTCATTTATATTAATGATACATGGTTTAACATCCACTCATTTAATTTTTGCACTTGGGATGAACAAACATAATATAATAAAAAAATACACATACACATGAAATACTGAGGAATTTTATAAATTAAGAAACAATTTATCCTGAATAAATAGATTACATTAGTAAATAAAAGTAAGATTAATAAATGTTTCTGATTTTATAAGTTTTGTGCATTACCTAAGTGACCTTAGGTAATGATTCAATAATGACAGTACTCCATTGAAAAAATACCCATATGAATGTGTGATTTTTTTTATGCGTGCATGCATTCTTTTAGTTCCTTTGTGCATTATTTATTATCTGAAAATTAAGAAAAGTTGGCTCTGAAAAAAGTCATCATAAAGTGTCGACACACCAGGTAACAAATCAATGGTTCTTTAAATGACTTTGCTTTCTGGAGGAAAATATATTTCAGTTTGGGGCCCTAAATTCATTATGTCTCAGTGTATACTGAGTGAAAAACACTATCTCTGTCATTAATGTGTTTATAAAAGGGTCTTGTCTTCAACACCAAAGAGTCAGTTTTCTTGCTTGCTATTTTATGTATTCTTTGATGTATTGTTTGACATTAAAAGCTAATGCACACATCAGTTTTCAAAGACTTTTAATTGATTTTAAAATGTAGGTAATTTTTTTTAACAGGAGTTAGCTTATGTACATTATTAGCTTTTAAGAATTATTGCAATACCTCTGTGAGAAATTTAGATTAAAAAAAATATATTTTTAAAAACTCTTCAAGCCTCATATTTTCAAAAAAATCAATTTTAATGATTTAGTTTTTCCATAGTTATGATCCACACCTAAAATTTTCAAGCCTTGATGAGTTTTTGAGTTTCTTTTATTTTTATTCACTAAGTATTTCTTCATAAAGGAAAAAACACAGACAAGACAATTTAACTAAGTTAAGCCATATAATACAAAAATAAGCAAACAAGACCAGGTCTATATTCAGCAGATTTTTAGAATACCACAAGCCTGTTTTATTGGTCCTCTTTAATGGTATGACAAAGAAGTATCATGAGAGAAGTTTATCATCTACAGAAATTTTATTTCCAAATATTATATGTTAGCTGCATAGCAATACCAAAATCATAATGAAATATGAAACGTTATAAAACTGCTAATAGATATAAATTTCTGGCTTTTTTTGTCATACATCAAGCTACCCTGCTTCACATTTTTTTTCTGTGTATCTCCCTAATCAAAATGGAAACAAGTGTAAAGTTTTTGAGGCAATATTAAGGTAAGGAAAGCTCTTAAGACTGGATATTGCCTCTTCCATACAGGACATAGAGAAATAAACAGAGAAACTATGATTGTTCTGCTTCCCCAAGTCACTATAGGGCAGCACTGGTTCTGTTGAAGCCGGGTAGCTCCTTCCCAATTACCTTCTCACAGATGTTCTATGTTGGGGTAGTCATCTGACATTCATCAGTGCTAACTAAAACAATTTTGCACATCTACCTATCCTGTTCACACTCCTGAAACTTTTTTATGTTCAAGAAGCAGAATGTAGGCACGTTCTTCAGTGAATGATTAAGCAAACAAGTAACCCAGAGCAGTTACTGCTCACAAAATTAATCAACTTACTCCATGTAACTTAATGAGAGTTACTTGTATTTTGAGTTCAACTCAAAATCCAAATATTGATTAGCATGATCTTATGGTAATATTAGTTGGGCTTCCAGTTAGTAGGTAAAGAACTAAAATAAGTTTTTTATTACTCTAATTTTTAGACTAGACTTTTTAGACTGTCAGTGCAATTAATTTTTGAATAGCAATATTTAGAATGTTCTTATACCACTTTTAGGTGATCTCCATTTAATAACTAATTTTAATATCTCATGTAACAGAGTATATCATTGCAGAAGTTAATTTTGTGCTGACCTAAAGCTTCTCTGTCCTATGCCTCTAGATATATAGATATTTAAATATAGATATTTAGATGTGATGTTGCCATAACTTTCCAGAAAAACTTTCGATCCCTGTTTGCTTGAATTTTGACATAGTTGTCTTTCTTTCCCCTCTCTGTGAATAAGGAAACAGAATTAAATGTTAGCATTAGTATTTTGATAATCTTTGATCTGGGATCTGAAAAGACTATTACTAAGTGGTCAAAGAAAGGGAAGGCCTTATTCTTAGATCAACATCAAAAGGGAAAATTATTGTCAGAGATTGACTTCTTTTTCCTTTCTCTGCAGACAATAATTTCTTATTAATTTTGAAGCTATAAGAATTTCACCCTTGTCATCTTAAAAAGCTCTTTTTACAATTTCAGCTGTGGCCCCTGAGAATTCATCTTCAGTAAGGATTTTTCAGGATAGAGGACAGTATTTCTTTCATTTTCTGCTCCTGACAGCTACAGGTAATAATATCACTAGGTGAAGAGATGAGATCTTCTGCATTCAGAACACTTCCTAATAAAGCCAGGTAAGACGTGGGAGAAAAACGCATCACTCAAAGTTAAAGGAAAAAGTACTGAACCTCAAGTGACATCTGGAGCTGAACAGGTGATTGCAGTTTCCAAGCAGGAAGAGTGTATAAAATCAGGAAACCCAGGGTGAGGGCCACTGATCCTAAAAACTAAAAGCAAGTACAGGAGAGCAGGACTTGAGTGGTCTGGTCAGAGTCCCTCTCTTATTTGAGGACTGTTTGGACAGATCATACACATTTTAATAACTTTAAAACTAATATTCTGCTAACTTAAATGAAAACATGGATAGTTACAAAAGGGATGAAAGTTCAGTAGTAACTTGGCTTTCCCAGAGAACATAACAGGCATATTTTTCATGTTTGAATCACTGAAGAGGGCTATGCTATTTTTGTGCAGATTTTGTGGTAGTAAAGAGTGCAGATATTCACTTACCCTAATGGCATAGGAAACTGGGAAAAACCAAAACTTTCTTCAGCAGACCATCATAGCCACAGCAGGCAAATACAGAGGAAGCAGGACTAAATGGAGCTGAAATTTGTTTGAAGTCTCTCATTTAAACTACAGAATACAAGACTGCATGCATGTGGCTTGAACAATAGAAGAACTGCAACCCACTTGTAAAGAGGTATTTTCATGAAGGATTGGTTAATTTACATGCAAGGGCTGTTCCCAGGGTACACAAACACATTGAACAAGAACTATGAGAGCAGCATCTAAAACCCAAACCAAACAAAATAATGTGATTCTTAGGGAAAAAAAAAAAGGTGGAAACTTGGAAACTGCAACCAGAACACAGAAGCAAAGAAATCAAAATACTGAAGTGCAACTTAGAGAATGTGGGATTTCCAAACAAAATCCTGGTAACCATAGGGAAGTGGTAGGAACAAGACATGAGATAAAAATAAGGAAAAAAAAGAAAAATTCGAGCGAAAAAAGGTTATTTTATACAGCTTCACTAGAGGAATAAAGGAATAATAAATTACTGATCTAGTGATGTCAGTAATAACATCAGTAATAATATAAGTTCCATTAATCTTACTTTTTTATATTGGATAAGAAAATATAGAGATATCATTTTTAGCAAAAGCAAAGTAATATAAGGAGATGTATATACTTCACATACAGTGCAGGTGGAATAAAAGATTCCCTATGTAGAATTCCATGGTGGTTGGAAGGATGCAATTCCTGTTTAAAGGAGAACTATGAAGAAAATAGTGAACAAAAGCCTCTGAGCAGCGGGACAGTGCAAGGCTTGGATTGGACTGCACTGTGATACTGGACTGTCCACAGTGTGAAGGGAGCATGGAGTGTCTACTGATTTTACAGAACATAATGATATTTTAGTGAGGTGTTTATCCAGAAGACAAGCTATGGTTACAAACACATCTCTGCTTACAGTTGTGGGCTGAATTCTATTAGCCCAAGTGGAAGATGGAGGAAGAAAGCCTGCAAAAAGATTGAACACATTAACACAGCCTCTGAAAGTAGCACAGACTGAATGAAAAGCCAAATTGTGATAAGAAAGCCTTCCAATAAAGGAAATACCTTCTTTGATTGAAAAAACACCTAACAGGACACTGAAGGAAGTCACAGTCTATTAGAACTGACTGAAGACATGCTGACCAGTTTATTCAGTGAAGGGTGCTCACTGTGATGAATACAATGATTTTAGTTTTGTTTGGATAAATATCCTTTTCCTTCATAGCAGTAGTTTTCCACATTAAAGAGACAATTGGAGTCTGAGTGAAAAGATAAGAAAAAACTATTGAACTATTGAATTTCCATCTTTCTTTACAATGTGTGCTTTCAATGACTTTTTTGGTTTGGTTTTACAAATAATTCAAGTACGCTCTGTTCTAAGAGAAATCACTGTAATTTTCACTTGAAATAAAGACTCATTTTACAAAAAATTGAATAGTGCCACTTTTTAGAATTACCTGGCACATCTAATTACAAGCCTGCTTTCTAGAAATAAACCAATGTTCTCCTGACAAATACACTTTGTGTGGTAGAGTATTCCCCTTTGGTTGAGAAGCAGATGTATATATGCTTAAGAAAACAGAGAACAACACAAATAGAAAGTATGAATCCATGTTACCCTCCTGGGAAGCTGACTGTCTGCTAAACATTTCAACATAGTGATAAATATGAAACAAACTGATGTCATATATAAATGCATGCAAAGCTATAAGTTTTGATTCAATTCAGATATGAGTTCAAAGTTGAAAGTATATTGTTTTAATTGCATGATTTTTAAGGATACTTACCACTAAATCTGCACCTTCAAATTCTTGATGCCTTGAATTAGTTTCCAAGATAGGTATTCAAACTTTTAAACTAGTTTATCACTGCTACCCTCTACATTATTTTATATTACACTACATGTCATATTAAATAAATAATAATGTTATTAAGAAAAATTACATCTAATAAATATATACTATATATTAAATATATATGCATATAGTGCAGCATATTTAATATTATGGATGTATGTTCATTAAGAGTTGTTATTAGCATTTAAATGATGCAGTGATAACTATGGCAGAGACTCCTCTGCCATGAGGAGATTGATTCTCCATTCAGGTTTTGATTGATACTGTGCAATAAATGAGGCCAAATCACACAAAAGGGAAAATGATGCTTTAGATGAAAATCCACAGATCTCTTCTAAAAGGGCATATTGCATTTGTATCACTGTATTGGATGGAATTTATGGGATGGTGGGATGGAATTAACTTTCTTCTTAACAGCCTGAATGGTCCTGTACTTCAGATTTATGAATAAAATTCTTCAGTGTTTTGATAACACATAGTGTTTTGGCTATGACTGACAGTTCTTGCACAGTGTGAAGGGTTTCTCTTTTTTGCACTATGCCCCCACAACAAGACTGCTGCAGGGGGACAAGAAGTTTGGGAGCGAAAAAACTGGGACACCTGACCCAAACTGTCTAAAAAAAAGAGGAAGGAAGGATATTCATGGTTATGGAATTTGTCTTCCTGAGGAAACATTATGTGTGCTGAGGCCCAATAATTAATCTCTTGTGTGCTTCCCAGAAAGCAACAAAACATCTAAATGGAAATGAAAAACAGTAAATAAATTCCTTATTTTGGTTCGCTTATGCACAGAACTTTTGATTCACCTATTAAACTTCCTTTATCTTGATCCACATCTACTCTCTTTCATTCTGCTTTCTTCTCATCGCATAGGAAAGGAGGGTGAACAAAGAGTTGTGTGGATGATTGGCTGCTAGCCAGGTTCAGCCCAGAGAAATCACACATTCTACACAATAAGCAAAAGAAGATTGATATTGATGCTTGTGTAACGTGAAAAAATATCCTTACAGTCAATACATGAATTGAGAAATCTGTCTGAAATGAGGACTGAATCAGAGATTTACAATCTAACAATGGAGTGCTTTCTCTTCACACACAGTTTCCAAACCCAAAAGTGTTAAAAACAGCAGTTGATCAAGTCAGTGCAAAGCCTACTGTTTGCCAAATGAATGATACAAAAACTGCAATGATTGGATCATCGTGTGAATATTTTGAATAATGTGGATAATAAGAGTGTCATTGATATCAGTAATTCAAGCAAGATTTTTGTAGAGACAGCAGTAAATGTTAAACAAAACTGAGTGTCAGCATAACTAAAATAAATAAATACCACTTTTCTAAATTTTCAGTGATCATTAGAGCACTAGTTAAAGTGTTCAAAGAATGAATGCTTAGTGCTGAAAAGAGAGACACATAAAAAGAAGATAAGCAGAAAAAAATCTCAGACTTTACAGACTTATTATAGGGAAAAAATATGTCAATTTCCTGAGGAAAAAAGGAACACAGTAAAGACACAGTTTTCAGAAGTAGCAAGGGAAATAAATTCTTCATGAGTTAAAAAAATTTTTATCACCTGGCTATATTATAATGAAAGGGAGAAAAACCAAAGTAGTAGAAAGTGTGGAAAAGAAAGAGCATAGGAAAACCTTGAAGTCCCCAGCTGCACATTCTCAGGAAATTTTTCTCTCTCAAAGTAGATGCTAAAGCAGGAACTTACTGAAGTATATGAAACTACAGTACTCAAGGCAGGAAGGAAGATACTGTGAATAAAGTTGGAAAAGAGTCTCTGGTTCATTCCAACAGGCAATAGAAAATAGAAAGGGAACATTCTTCCAATTCAGTAAGCAAACCAGAAAATATGACACATCCATAAGGACAGACATCTCAAACTTTTTGCTATGTTTTTAGGATAAGTAAGAATCCACAGATGTATGAGAAGATGAGGCCCATACTATGAACAGTCTTTAAAGAAATCTTAATCACAATTACACCTCTGAGTGTATTGGTCCCGCCTTTGCCTACACTAAACTTCCAGAATCCCAGTCAGTGCTGGCTTTAAGCCATAGTAATTATATCAGTATAGAATTATGTCTGACTGAATGAATGTTTATTGTTTTCACTAAATATTTTACAACCAGCTAATTTAGTGGACATAAATCTATGTAGTTTCAGGGAATTACAGGGTTTGATGTATAACCATTATCATCTGGCATATTAGTGGAAAGTAGTTCAAAATGTTTAAAATATGTTGTTACATTAGGCTGTTAAAGGAAGAGAAGCACTTTTAAGCCACACAGTTTGAATCGATTTTTCCTTTATTATGCAGGGACATTTAATATGTAATCCTGATGACATAAAGGAAAAATGAAAGGTTAACCTTGATTTTGGAAATTGCTGGGGCAGAAGATTTGCAAGGAGTATGATGTAGATTTCATTGTGTCTTTTCTTTGTACAAGATGTATAGAAAGATTACTAGTCTCAGATCTTAAATATTTTGGTGGTCTGAGACAAGTCAGTTCTATAAATTATTCTAATCTTTCCTACATTAAAATCCTCACAGGCTGGTTTAAGTTTTATGCTGGATTGTCACCATATAAATTTCCTGGACAAGTCAAACACATGTCATTTACAATTACATTATATGATACAGGAATGAGGTAATATAAGCTTGCACTATTCAAGCAATGTTATGTGTAGCTCCTAATAAACATAAGAAGATATTTTTATCTGGTAAAGCACAAAACTATAACAAATGGTGAAGTACTTCTTTTTTAATGAATAGCAGAGAAATGACAGTATGTATGTTGGTGAAAGAAAAATAATAGCAATAATGTTTATTAGCACTTTTCCTTCATCATACATTGCTATTCCTCTTGAGAAAAAATGGGGAGAATATATACTAAGTGTCCATATTTCCAGAACTGATAAATAGAAAGATATTAATTCCCTGAACACCATGTTGTTGGAAACTGGAAAGATATTCTGAGTATCTGTTGCTAAATCTTCACTCGTGTTTCAATATGATTTCTTCAGCATCTTAAAGAACTGCTCTAAATACTTTTGTATAACTCTGCCAGGATTTTTGACCTTTTACTAAAGCATACTTGCAAAAATATGGTAGAAGTCACAGAACTATGGCTTATAATTTAGGTTAGATGTTAGTGTAGACAGTCCTCCAAAGTTCTCTTGTGTTTCCTAAATTAATAACTGGGAGGAAAAAAACCTACAACAACAACAAAAGATGTAATTTGCCAAAGGTCACTATCAAAGCTAGGAGCAGAACATAATTTTCAGATTGCAAGGTAATCTTTAGTAATATCAACATAATTCCTTCTATCACATGGTAATACTAACAAATTTGATGTCCTACATTAACACATACAAAACCCAAGCTGTAATAATATTTGCATGTACAAAACGTCTTCAGCAATCCATGAGAGTCCATCTAATTAGACTCTAAATTACCATGAGAAGATTCAAGTAATTATCAGTTTTGCTGTTTCTGGGGAAAACTCATCTGAGTTTCATCTGATGTTATGAAGTTGATTGCACTGTCTTCGCTGGAATTAACACTAATAGACACCAGAGAGATTCACAGGTCTCAGGTTATGAAAATATTTAAGTACTTCCTTAATTTTAAGCAAATGAATAACCCTTTTGACTTTGCTACATCATACCTCTACAGAACTTGAGATTGTTGCCTTAATGTCTTCTTGCACTCTGCAATCAGAAAACTGGACTTTGTCACTGATGTTAAGAGATATTATAAGTGATGAGTCCAACTTGGCACTAGTTGGAAAGCATCCTGAGGGATATGGGTCAGGCAAAGGACAAAGTCAGGACCCAGAATTTTAAGAAAGCAAATTTTTATTTATTCAAAGAATTTGTTAATAGGAAAGTGCCCTCAGGGACAGGGGTGCAGAACAGAGATAGCAAATCTTTAAGGAAACGTTTCATAGAGAACTAGAGCTCTAAAACCCCAGATGTAAGAAATAAGAGAAGGAAGGCAAGAGACCAGCATGACTGAGTCAAGACCTCCTGGTCAAACTAAAGGTCAGGAAGAAAATGCAGAGGCAGTGGAAGCAGGGCCAGGCAACCTGGAAAGAGTAGGGTAATGCATAAACTGGTTTTTTACCTGCACTGCTAAGCTAAAGAAAAGTTTGGATTGATTTTCATTAATTTTTTTCAATATAAATTCCTATGAAAGAGAAATTTGAAGATTAAAACAGAACTTAGCAACATTAATTTTTCATTAATTATTTTCAATATAAATTTTCATTAATTTTTTTCAATAATTTTTTCAATATAAATTCCGATGAAAGAGAAATTTGAAGATTAAAACAAGAACTTAGGAACTAGAAGTACATAAGAGTTTGCATTTCCCATTAACACCAGGTTGTTTTTGTATCCATGCACATACAGGAATGAGCAGTATAGCTTTCTAAATTAGCAGGTCTTAGAAACATGATTTGATAAAATAAATAAATAATGCTTCCTCAAGCAAGAATATATTTTGCTTGCTATTCTTAGAAATTCACCAACCATCTGTGGTCTAATATTTGTTGACCTCAATACATTATGGATGGCAATGCTAGATAAATATTTTTGTTAAGAAATCCATAAGAAAATGCCTTGGGATTTAGCTGCATGGCTCACAAATCTCTTCACAGGCTGTTGTTTTTTTTTTTTATCTGTTGGTTTTTAATCTGCTTTTATTACACATTTATGCATATTTTAAAACCAGACACTAATACAAATAGGAAATTAAATATATAAGATGTTATCTTTGCTTTTTCCTACAGCTCTAAGATAATGTGTAGAGTCTGTTCCATTTTCTATCAGCCACTCAGTTCTTTTTTATAATGAAAAATTAATCTTGGTGAAATGTTAAGGAACTCACTTTGTTCTTATTGCTGCCATAATCCTTTTAAGAATATTGGGATAGATGAGATTTCTTATCATGAGACTTCATTGATAAAAGCTGGGTTTTTCTCACCACAAGGTAGTTCAGTCAATTATTTATAGCCTTTTCTCATATACTTCCACCTGTCTCATGCCTGTACAGAAGTTTATCTTGACTATTAGACAGAAAGAAGTCTTGAAGGAAATAATGAACTCTTGGTATGTCTTTCAATTTTTCTTAACTCTATCATATGCAGACTGTGTTTTGCAGTGACATTGGAGTTTGGAAGATTTGGGGGTTTTCTTACTATATGCAAAAAACTAATTCTTGCATAATTTTTACTTCTTGCCTTCTTGTGAACTTCATAGATTTATCCCTACAGGCATTTATTCTGATTCAATTTCATAAGATCCCTGGAAGCCCATTCCTCCAGCCTGTTGAGGTCCATCTGGTAACAGTCATTATCCCAATCATATTGACTCATTACTCTATTTGGAGTTATCTGTAAACTTGTTAATCAAGCACTTCATCACCTCCTTCAGATCATTAAAAAATATCCAGGTCCCACTATAGACTCCTGGAGTATTTTCCTTCCTACTGCTCCCAAGATAGACTCCTGGAGTATTTTCCTTCCTACTGCTCCCAATGTAGTGATTTTAATCACTACATTTTGTGGCAAATCTTCCAACCTGTTCTGAACACCTTTTAGTCATTCTCTAATCTAGACCATGTAAGTCTAATTTTTATACAAGAGGACCCAAGGTGACTATTAAGACTGTTACATGAACAAGCTGGAATTAAATGTTTTGAATCAGTGACTTCTGTAGTGGATAGACCTTTGCTTGATACCAGGTGCCTACCAAATTGCTCTACCACTCCCCTTCCAAGCTGGACTGGAGGAAGAATATAAAATGGAAAACAACTCTTAGGATGAGATAAGGCAGTTTACTGAGACAAGAGAAAAAGTTTGTGCATGAATAAGCAAAGGAAAAAAAAAAGTTTAATCTCTACTTTCCATCAACAAGCAATGTTCAGCCACTTCCCAAGAAGCAGGGCTATCACCACATGTAGTGGTTGGTCCAGAAGGCAAACAAATAATTGCAAATAATAAATGCCTGGTCTCCTCCCCATCATTTCCACCTCCTCTTAGCTTTTATATCTGAGCTGATGTCACGTGGGATGGAATATCCCTTTGGTCAGTTCTGGTCAGCTGGCCTGGCTGTGTCCCCTCCCAGGCTCTTGCCCACTCCCAGCCCTGTGATGGGGGGAAATGCTGAGAGACAGCTCTGCTTCTGTGCCAGCCCTGCCCAGCAGCACCCAAACCACTGCTGTGCTAGCAGCACCTTTCCAGCTGCCAGTGCCCAGCACAGCTCTGGGAGGGCTGTTGTGAGAAAATTAATGCCTGCTCAGCCAGGCTCAATGCAACTCCAAATGAGGTTCTCTCAGATTTTTTGTTTGGTTAGAGAAGAAGGAAGAATATAAAACTGGTAAATTGATATAATCCAATTACAAAGTCTGTACAGTTAATACTGCACTAAAATCATAGTCTCCTTAACAATGTTATATGGACTTCCACAACATTAAAGTTAAGGTGAATTTATAAATCCAAAATTCTGGTTTTGGTCGGCTTGATCTTTATGCATACTCTTGAAATAGGACTATTTCTTAGATTGGATTATTCATTTCCCCAAGAGTCTTCAAGATACTGAACAATCTGGCCTCCATCCAACAAAGCATTTAATCACATAATTTCCTATTCATTTTAGTCTTATGTTTTGGAGGCTTGAATTTAAGCTTTAGTGCTTGTTTGGACTTGGGTCAAACTGTTCAGCAGCAAGAAGGAATGATCCTGCTTTAAGTTATTCAGGAGAAAAAAACAGTAATATTTGGACATAAATTATAAAAGATGTTTTCTTTAGGAGACATGAAACAGGCAGATCAGCAAAGAAAATGTATTTCAACTGGTTCAAAGAAAAAAAATATTCAAATAAATAATCTCTTGTTCCTTGTAAAGATTGTATCTAAAGAAGAAATACTATCCCTTAGGCTTTATTTTTCCAGTTTCCTTTATATTACTTTATTAGCTCTTTCTTTCTCTGAGAAGGTTTTGTATCTCACTTTAAAAGACACAATATATGATAATGAAAATTCTGTTGCAGTTGTGCACAATTAAGTACAAGCTTGTATAATTTAAAATTGAAAATGTTATATATATAGTTGTATAACCCACACTGAGACAGAACACATGAAGGAAGAAGATGAAACTGCATGATAGCACCTGCAGTACTTATCAAATTCACTAATTTGTATTTGTGAAATACATATATATTAATTCTCCTTACTTAGACACATTTGTGACAGATCTTTCTTATATGGAAAGATTTGTGGGAGAAAAAACAGACCACCAATTCCAAATGTTAACCTTGCACCACCACCATGTCCTTAAGTGCCACACCCAAAAGTTTTTTGGACACTTCCAGACATGAAGACAATACCACTTCTCTTGAAAGCCAGTTCCAATGCTTGACAACAATTTATGCAAAGAAATTTTTCCTCCCATTTAATCTAAACTCAAGTACTCCCAGCACCAAGAAGTCCACATTTAAATCCTGATGCCAAGATAAACAAGTCAACAGATAATAAACATTAAAAGCTTGGCAGCAATAAATGTATGTTTAGCTTTTCTTTTGAGCTTCCTAATGATGGTGTCATTAGAAACACCTGCTTAGGCCTGCAGATAAGGAGCAGCTGTTTGACGAGACCATCCTTAAGGGATATGTAAAGTAAGCACAAGATCCTGTCTGGTGATTTGCTGAGCCTTAAAACAAAGCCGTCAGTAAGAGACTATGTTAATAAAAATGCAGTTCTTTAGCATGACACACTACATTCAGAATCCTAACTTTATACTTAACTAAAGAAGACAAAAGGTGATCAGACTTTGGTGACAAAAATACAAAAATCTGGTGTATTGGTGATTAGTGCAAAGATACTGAAGAGACTATGACCAAGTAAGCTCCAAGCTTGATATGCTATTCCATCAAATGATGCCAAGTTCTGCAGAGAGTTCAAACATGCAGTCTTTCCAACTCTAAGGTCTTTTTACCAACTGTATTTATCAGGTCATTCAGAGTTTACTTTACTTGGTTGCTTGTTATAGCACTGAAAAGGGCCTCCCACAGACAGTTTTTGGAAATAAGTTACATTTACTATGAACTGTGAGGTATGCACTTCCTAAAAAGTAATTATTGGGGAAGACAACATGATGGAAGTAGAATAGTTCAGAATGTAGTAATTTATTTTATTAGAAGACAAAAAACACAATGTGTTTTTTAATAAGCCAGAGGTTTACATTTAAGTAGCAGTCATGTTGTTCTACAAGTGCCCTTATTAGGAGTGTGTAGGTGTATATATACATAGATCTCTATATATAGTGGGGGGTGTGTATATATATATAATGCTCTTCAAGGGAAAATTTTTTCTACATAAGGACTATTTTAAATAAACCACTAAACATATGCAATTTATTTATTGTCTTTAAAGAAAAGTTTAGCCTCCATTAATGCAAAATTCTGTTAATATTGAAAATGGGAGTTAATACAGGAAGTAGGAACTTTCAATAAAAAATATTATATAAGTGCCATGAACAAAATACTAAGGAAAAATCCATGTCTGTGTTACCTCAAAGAAGATATATTATAGAAGAATAAGCCTCTGAATTTTCTAAACAGCTTATGTAGTGTGAAAAGAACACAATGTGCCATACCAAAGAATTTCATTATATCCTAAAAATTTCATTTATGTCTTAAATTAGAAATTATCAAATGCTATCAAGAAGTGAAAAAGTCAAGTTTCTTTCCTCATCTATCAATTTGAAAGGAACATCAGCCTCTGGATAATTGCTTCTGTTTTGTTTTCCCAGATGATGTGGTTTACTCTATTTTATGTCAAAGAAAGCTTAAGGACTTGTTCCTCATACACTAGAGTATTAAACACACAGAAATTTTTCCTACAGTTCAAAAAGGTTTTTCCCACCATTTTGTCATTTAATTCGTTTCCCCTAGTCCTAAACAATTTAGATGTTTTAAATTAGTCTTTTCTAGTGGAAATAAATGTTTCGTAGATTGATCAGACCAACAAACTCTACTATATTTAAATCTCAGACCCGATTCTCCAAATGCCTATATAACTATTACTTGCATTCATCTTCCTGATGAATTTGACTTCAAAGGGATGAAACATGAAAGTAAAATTAATCAACTGCAGTAATATTTGCTGAATTGGGCCCTTAGAGAACATGTTATTCAGGCTAGAAATGCATAAAACACTAAAGAGACCATATTGTAAATAATAGTATTTCTTTATGTGATATATTTTGAGAAAATGTAAACACGAGTTCTCTCAATCTAGAGCATACTCTGAGGTAAAGTGCATTTTTTTGAAACTCTGTCCTCTGCACAGAATATTCAAATTATCAACATGCAACAGTCCTTTCTTCTCCCAGAAGAACTGTATGCAGGAAGTGGTGATATTTCAAACATTATTGACAACTTACCTACTTCTAACACAACACCTGGATGGATAGTGGATAGAAGACAGCTAGACAATGAGATATGTAACTCATTTTGTAAATGTAGAAAATCTATTCAGATTTTTCCACAGCTTGAGTAAACACCTCCTGATTTAGGGTAAACACCTCTCAGTTTAAGGAAAGATGAAATATCCTTCCTGTTCCATCTCCCTATGTCATTAATTGGCCCTTTGGTTTGTTTGCTGTTATAACAAGTTTTCATATTGGTACTGGAACAATGTTCTTTTAAAAAATTACATTTAATAAAGAGATTTGTCCAAATTATAATTATTAGGGGTTTTTTGCCTCTGATAAATAGATTTACACCTCTGTCAGATGTAAATACTAAGAATTTCTTCTATCTTAATTTCTCCAAGTTTTTAACATTGTCAACTTTTTACTCTTAGCATGTCACATTTGCTTTGTTTTTTACTTTATTCTTTATTAAAATATATATATTATTGTCCTCTTAAGTATATATTTTATTGATTCATGTTACCTGAAAGGGTAGCGTGAGCTGCCCATCAGAGGGCACTAACAGAGCATCCAGCTTCTTATCTCACCCTGCACAGGATATAACGTCACCTGTGTGGCCATCCTGGTTTCAGATTCCCTTAAGTGTCTTATGCTTGAAGCTACAAATCAATCTTGTAAGCACTGAGGGTGTGCACAGATCCCTGAAGGTAGCTTTTCAGAGATACAGTCAATGCCTACTTTAGCAACTTGGATTTACAGTAAATTTAAGCCTAAAGGCAGCCAGTGCAGAAGTAAACAGAGCAACATAAGCCAGTAACACACTAAAAAAATAACACTAAAATAATTTTGGCTTTTTTTTAGATAGCAATATATGTTAGAAAAAATGTTTTAGATTAGACCCCTTATTTCATATTTGTACTTTTCTGAACATTCTTTTTGCTTTTCACATCTTTCATCTCTTAATCAAACATTCTCAGGTGAATTAAATTGAATTTCACTCATGCAACACTGGTGAATTTTTTTGAGATCTAAAATAATGTAAACTACATCAGAGTTATTCCATAAGGTACCATGATAATTGGAAGAGATGCTTGATATTATGTCTTCACCCAGCAACATTTATTTGAATTATGGATGCAATTTTAACTCCAAGTATTTTAAACCCCTGTTTTATAGTTCTATAGTTTATAGAGAATGCTGCATAAAATACAGTGCTTTAAAGCAAATAAAAGAAATTTAATGAGAAGTACAACTTTCACATGTATAAAATACTTTACAAATGGGTTCATTTTATTAATATCTGAATTTTGTGCATTTCATGGCTGGCAGTGTTGTTAGAACTCTGTATGCAATGAAAACTGTCTTTGATCCTGTTAAGAAATGATAGTGAAAGAAAAAAAAAAAAACAAAAAATTTGAGTTTAACTATTAAGTAAAACTCTAAGAAGAAAAAAAATTCTGACTTCTGAAACAATTTTAGGAAACCTTATTTTGAAATGAATATCCATTACTTGTGAGCATGTTTTTTGAAGCTCTGCAGTATAGTTTAATTTGGTTTTCAGAGATAATACATGTCATGTGAGCAATTGGTAAAAAAAACCCAGAAGTTTGTAACAAACAGACCTAAGAAAACAAATCTCAGAAAAGGCATAGGTTTTACAAACAAACCTGAATGATTTTTGTTTTGAAGTAGTAGTATGCTTGTTTGAGATTGCTACAAACTGGCTGATCATCCTCAAGGAAACTCAATCCATTAAGGGACAGTCATAAGAAAAAGATATTTATCTTGTGATCTTCCCTTTTGAAACTACAATAAGGAACATAGTGGCTGAATCTCTTCACTTGCCTAAAGACATGCACAACTTCATAGTTCATTGTTTTCAATCACCCTTTTTCCTTCCTATAGTCTTGGATGTAAATGTGAAACTGCAGTTAAAATTGTTTTTCATATAAAAATTCCTAATAAGAAAAACTGAATCAATCATATCTTTCTAAAATAAAATTTTCCATGTTTGTCTTTTCTCTTAATTTTTTTCTTGGAATGCATTGTTAAGATTATTAAAATGTGTATTGCCAATAAGTATTCACTACTGAAAAGACACTGGTGTTGATACTTTTTTAACATTCATGCATATGAAAAGATAGTATTTACTTGCTGCTCAAATTCACAGTTTTTCATATATATTAAGATGCTATACTGTCTCAAAGGACATGTTATTGTGAATGAGTGAAAAAGAATAAAGAAGAAATATTTAAAAAATTAAACACATCTGATTTCTAGAGTATTTCCTACCTTAACCTTCAATTATAAGCAAGATTTTTGTGATAATTATCTTTATGAAGCAAAGGCAACATCTAACTACCTCATTTGTATAATCATAAAATATTTCAAAGGTTTTACATTTTCCAGATTAAAATGTAGTCTTTTAATATGTACAAAATGGTTTGGAAAACTGTGGGCAATGTTTCAGAAGCCTGAAAAAAAATATTGTCTTCTATCTCTGAATTCCTCTTCCTGTAAGGATTAAGCATAAAGAATATAGAGAAAAAAACCTGGTTCTCTACTTGTGATGTTAATAAAGCCATATGATACAAAAAAAGCTTTTCCATCACATATACACATGGTTGCACTTGATTGGCATGAAGCATCTCTTAAAGGCATCCATCTCTTTATGAATGGAGTAGTGATCCATCACAAATAGTTTTCTTTGCTTAAAAATTAGGAAGAGAATTACATATATTTATGCTGATGTGCTGGTTTTGGCTGCAGCACAGTTGATTTTCTTCACAGCAGCCAGTATAGGTCTGTGTGTAGGGTTTGTGCTGAAAACAGGGTTGATGATACAGGGATGTTTTCATTACTGCTGATCAGTGTTCTCACTTTTACCCTTCTGATTTTCTCCCCCCTCCCGCAGAGAGGGAGTGAGCAAGTAGCTCTGGGCCTTAGTTGCCAGCTGGTGTTAAACCATGGCAGCTGGTTTTCTTCTGTCTCTGTTGAGATTATTCACGTCACCTGTTTTACACTCCTGAGTAGACATGATTGTCTATTTTTATTATGCAGTTCTGTGCAGGCATCCAGAGAAAAAAGTATTAGTAACTGAAGTAAAGCACATCAAATAAGATACATGTCATCTGACATCCAATGTTCTGTGTCTGGTGTAATCTAGTTGTCTATATTTTCTCCATAGCTAGCAGGCAAAACTAGTTAACATCAACTGGTCCTTCACAGGTAGTGCTTTTGAGCTTGGATTTGTTATCTTTAATCTGTTTCTTGTTACCAACAGACATAATTAAGCAATTAATTTTAGGCACTTAGCTGGAGTTATGGGAGATGGTTAATAACTAAACCAAATAAACAGAAAATTAAACCAAATAAACCAGAGGTCTATTAATATTTTTCAAAATTTACAGATGAACCCCATTTCTATCTGCAATTGAATTTAAAGCTTAACATCTTAACAAACAACCTTGTTGATGATCCTTCTGCATTTCAATATTTAAAATTGGTGTATTCTAATAATATAATTGGATATTTATATATTATTGCACCCATTAAAATCCTATCCAAATCACTGGTATTTGATTGCATTAAAACCAGAGGGGAAAAAAGACACCTTTTTACTTACTATAATGTAAAAATCCTACTATTGTACTTTTGGATACTATTATGCCTGGCTTTGAATAAATCAGTGAACTTTAATGCACTACATTACGGCCTAATCTGCACACATCTGGAAACGAACTGGAACACATCATTAAATATCCAGGTTAGTTAATGTCTTGTACCAGAGGACCTGCCTTAGTGAGTTAGTGAATTGCTTCATTTGCTCCAAACTCTTGTTTCTAGATCTGGCTAGTAGTCAGTGTTTCTTAACAAAAAGTTCTTGCTATTTGAAAAAAAATCTTTACTCTTATAGCAGGGAAATGTAGAGACTGATTTAGGCTCACCTCTCCTGCTATGGAGAAGCAATGAATAGTCTTGTAGCAGGCTAGCCAGTGTTAGAAGCAGATCAGGAAAAGTTTTCTAGAATCACAATTAAATCATAAAATGGGAGAACATAAAAACTTACAAACCCCTTATATTATTCACAATTAACATGCATTTTTGTAGTTCTGATGATTGAATCCTTTCTCAGCTCATCTTCACTTTATAACAAAAAAATATTCTTTTTTTAATGCAAAATGTACTGTCCAAATCTATTACTTTGAGTGACAGTATATTTTTTCCTCGGTGTTCCCTTTTCTCTCTTTTGGGTATGTTTCATCACCTTTTTGGATTGTGAATTTCAGTGTCAGGAATACTTATGTGAATTACAAGAGGTAATCTGAGCTGTTAACCTCTTATTAGAATACAAAATCTATATGCAGTGACACTCATAGGCCACTGTCTGAATTTTAAGCATTCATAGCCATTTATCTCATAATACAGTTTAGGCTTTCAATAAGTGTTTAAAAGAGTCAAAAATAAAAACTCTTGCGGAAGTTAAAAAAAAAAGAAGAAAGAAAATGTCTTTCAAAAGAATAAAGTATAATCTCACAGTTTCCTTTAGATTTTTCTAGATTGAATAAACTGAGGGAATAATAGTTTGAAGACTAGCTTTCTTACACAGCCACTCAAGTAAAGAATATAAGCAGAAAAATACAGGGAAATTCGCTAAGAGGGGTCTTTCAGAACCTCTAAACATGAACATAATGTAAATACATTTTCATAAACAAGAAGGTCTCTGTGTGGAAAGCCTGAAAGAAAGGCCTCAGTATTGATTTAGATTTTCTGCTGGTTTTTGGTCATAAAACTGTCCTAGTTACAGGGACAGGAGGCAGAGTTTAGCATTATGTGGAGGTGACCACGATTGTGTATTTTACACCTCTCTAGCTCATTGTCAGTGGAGTGCATTTTTAAGGCAGCAGGGGAAGCAGAAAGGTGGTCATTCTCAGGCCCAGGGCTGGGTAGGGGAAGGGGCTGGCTGGCTCCCGCCACGGCTGCTGCTGTGGGCACGGAGCTTGCCCAGCACCCATCGCCCGGCAGAGTAGCTCCTGGTCCAAACCAGCTCTCCAGGTTTTGTTCTGCCCCCGATTTTGCATTCTTCCTTGACTGGGAGAAGGAGGTTGAGCCGCAAAAAGAACCTCTCTGGTGCACTATGCTTTCCTCTCATGAGCACCTCATGGCAGATGTCATGGGGGCAGCCACAATTTTGGTTTTGCCCTGGATGAGGAGGGGGCACGTGATACCTTGCCTTTGTTGGTTAAGCCATTCTCTTTTTGTGAACTCATTATTTATTATTGTTGTGTTTATTACAAGCCTCTTTAGAAAATTGTGACTCCGACTTCGGTCTCCCTTAACATTTATTTCTCCACACTAGAAAAGGGGATGTCTTGAGCAGCCTTAATTTCCCCATTAAGTTTTTAAACCCAGGACAAAAACTAAATTAAAAAGTGTGAGTAATCCATTTACATTTGTCCTTCATAAGTTACTCAACTTCCCACAGTATTCTTTTTTCCTATTACTTTGTCACTGTAACCTCTCATATTATGTAAATCTTACCTTATCATTAATCGTTTGTGTCGCCTTTGCATGAATCTCATTAATCTCTGGTACATCTTTACTGAGATGAAGCAACCAAACTGAAAATAAGGTCGTATGAGGACTTTCTAAAACATAGTATTTTTAATATATATTTGTATTTCTATTTATCTGATTTATTTTATCTTGCTTTAATAGATTTCTTTGGACTAGTTTGTTGATTTTTTTTGGTAAGAAAAATGTTTCTTTTTCTGTTTCTTCTGAATGTGCTTGAGTAAAATAAAAAAGTTCCCCTTCAAACAACCTTTACTGATAGCCAACAAAGTAGTTATTGATGTATGATACACTTCAACATCTGCAAGTGCAAACTATAAATAATGCATTATACTGAATAATAATTTTTGTGGTGTGATATCATTCAACACACCACTACATGGGGTATTGTACAACCACACACTGTGCTGTAATTTTAAGTTAGGCATTTTATTTTTCTGCAAGAATTTAGTAGTTCAGAAATTATATAGTCACAAAAATTAGATAATAGAATCAAACTGTTGAAAAAGTTTACATTCTGTTTAAACATCTGAAGTGATGGCAACAAAAAGTTCTTCATAACTGTAGGTTTTATGTTACTATGCAAATCAAAATAATCCAATTTTTTTTCTAGAATCAACATCTTAGATGAATTATTACAATAATTAATGCATTACAATTCATTGGTCTAAAACTTGTTTTTACACTGACCTCACTGACCCAATAATTTTTGAGGCACTTGGAAAGGGAACCATCCGTTAATATCAAACTGATTTTTTTAACAGTATTTTCCATTAAGTAGCACTGTAAGTACTGTAAGTTCCATTAAGTAGTACATATCTAAGATCCATGGTTCTTTTTATTCCACATAATCAAAGAATCATTTAAGTTGGAAAAGACCTTTGTAAACATTGAATCCAATATTTTACCAATAAATAACTTGTTAACTAGACCATAGCACTAAATGCCATGTCCACTTGTTTCTTGAACGTCTCCAAGGATGGTGATTCCACCACCTCCCTAGGCAGCCCATTCCAATGCCTAACAACTCTACATAAAGAAGTTCTTCCTGTTGTGCAACCTGAACCTTCCCTAGCTCTTCTTAAGGCTCTCTTGTCCTGTCACTAGTTACCTGGGAGAAAAAGCTGACACCCACCTGTCCACAACTTCCTTTCAGGCAGTTTTAGAGTGATAACATTTCCTTGAGCATCCTCAGGCTATGCAACCCCAGCTCCCCCAGCTGCTCCTCATGACTTACCCTCTAGATCCGTCTCCAGCTCCTTTGCCCTTGTCTGGACTCACCCCAGCCCCTCAATGTCTTTCTTGCAGTGAGGGGCCCAGAACTGGACACAGGATTTGAGGTGTGGCCTCACCAGTGCCAGGTACAGGGGGACAATCACTGCCCTGCCCTATTTCTGACACAGGCCAGGATGCCATTGGCCTCCTTGGCCACCTGGGCACAGCTGGCTCGTGTTCAGCAATTGTTGACCAGCATTGCCCTTTCCTGCTGGGCAGCTTTCCAAGCACTGCTGCCCCAGCCTGCAGCACTGCAGGGGATTGCTGTGACTGAAGCACTGGGCCTTGGTGAGCCTTGTACAGTTGGCCCATCAGTCCAGCCTGAATACCTGTATGGACAAAATTGACACATAAACACGGTTTTTCTTCTTGACTTTTACCTTCATGTAAGAAGTTGCATCAACCCTTTGTTTTCTATATTAATCTTACATTTTTTCCATTACTTAATTAACTTTTTTCCCCTTTGACAGTTGCTTTGCTTTCTTATTATAATTTTGTTACTGCTGAGATCTGAGGTGTGAAATACAGATTTTAATTCCCTAAACAATTGTCAATAATATTAGCTTATGCAATAGAGTGTTTCTCAATTTAAATTACTTCAAATTATTTCTCAGATATTTCAGAAATTATATGTGTTAATATAAAGTGAATGCCAAGAATAATGCATAATGAAATGTCAAGACTGCCTGTGCACAAGCATAGAACCATATTGATTTTTTCTGAATGCACATCTGTTTTTTTTTTTTTATTTTACCTTTTCCCATAGTTTTCTTTGCTAACAAACTAAAAAGGATTTTCTATGAAGATTATTTTGTAATCTTTTGCTCTGCATTGGACTCTGAGTTTTGTGTCCCTGATGATAATGAAGATATGAAAAGAGTTGTAGAACTAAGATGGTAAAACTAATATGACAAAGTGTATTCGAATAGAGTCCCCTTTGCAGGTTGCGTTACCTGTAGGTAGGAAATTTTCCACCTTATGCAGTGTGGAAGTGATTGTGTTAGCAATGTTAAGATTTGCAAATATAATTAAATTCAACAATTTAAAAATTACTTCTGGAAGTACTTTTAATGGAGGATAATGAAATAATTTCAAAAGTATTTCAAAATAGTTCTTGAGGGTTATAATCACAGCTCTTTTGATGAACCTTTACAGAAATCTAACTGATAATATGATAGTATTTGTGAATGAAAATCTGCCAGAATAAGCTAATGGCAATTTGATCAATCATTGGTTATCACAGTCACAAATAAATCCAGCATGCTTTGCACAGGTAGAATCCAAAATGAAATGCACTGAAGAAAATGGCAAATATTTCTGTTCTTGCTTTTTACCATGTTCACAAATTCTGTCATGTTCATTGAAGCTGAAATATTCAGTGAGCAGGAACTAGAGTTGATCACTGAGATGAGAAACACAAAATATTTCCCCCACTGGGTTGCACAAAGAGGGCCTCAGATATCAAGACAGAAGTCAAATGGATCCATCAAATGATTCTGTGTTGTTGAATCCCAAGATCAAATGGGACCTTTTTATATGCTTGATTAAACTCAATTCTAATTTGGATATAACTTGCTCTTAACTGTATGACCTCATCACAGGAAAGAAAGGCAAAGACAATCATCATGTATATTTGTTTAGGGTGAGCTTGCTTTCTTTAAGCTGTCTCATAAACAATAATAGGAAATTTCCACCAGAACTGTGAAGGAATGTGGAGACCTGGACAGTTAAACTTTCCAAACTACTCTGGTCCTTCATATCTACTTATATCCTCACTTGACCAGTTTCTTTCTCGCATAGTTTACAACTTCTACTTTAAGAAGTTTAAATGAGCAGAGATTTTGGGGTTTTTTTAGAGTAATACTTTTTTGTGTTTGAATCACATTCTTCCTCAAATTAATGCAACCTGAAGCAGAGCATACTTAAATATGCTCTGTACTTTTTTCTCTGATATGCTTTTTTATCTTCTGGAAGTCTATGATTTTGACTTTTTAAATGCCAGAAATTCTTAGAAGTGTAAAATATAATATAAGTTTATGCCCAATCAAAAGCATGTTTTGAAAACAGAAGTTTATGGACTTTTCCCCCAAAAATCAAGAAAACCTGATAGCTACAGAAATTTTGCCTCCATGTACAGTAGAAAACATGGAAAGTATGGAAAAGGCAGAAAAAATCTGACTCATTATGTCATGAGCAAATATTTTGACAGTTCACTAGATGAAGAGAAAGTGTGGAAAAAATTAATTGCAAATTATACATGGTTTCTATTTATTTAAATTTTCAGTTGATGGTTTAAATTGCAAAGGGGAAATGAATATAATAATGAATGTTTTTCATAAGACTATTGTTTATCTGCTTAATTAAAGACTTCACAGTGCAAAGACAGTCTGTTTTCCTATGTTGGAATGGAAAATCAGGGGAAATGGGAAAAAGACATTAAAAGAATGTATTCTAACTACTTTAAATTGGTAAATTAATCCCTGAGAATAGAAGAGCTCTTATATTCTGAAGTATTTTGAAGGAGAGAAGATTGAGAACAGTGTTGGCCAAATATAAGAATACAATTGTGACTCTCAAAAGTATTCTGCTAAGCCTGATATGCAATCCAAAGAACAAGATTTACAATGTTTCTAGTGCCTTTTTAAGAACTCCTAATATTATAAAAGAAATATTAGAAAGCTCCCTCCAAAAAAAAAAAAAAAAGCATATATAATGAAGGTGAAAAATCAAGCTGCTGCTGCTATTCAGTCAGGATGAAAACTATTAGGCACTTTTACTAGCTGGGCATAAAGTATTCCTGTAGCATTTTCTAAATCTTCTGAGTCACTGGATAGATCTTCAAGTATGTCTGAGGAATGTTAAAATAATGATATGATCTCTTCCCTTATATTCTGCATCAGCTGTGAATTATCTGTGTGGAGAATGAAAGTGACTTCATCAACTGGAAACAGATCCATTAGAACACTGGTCCATGCTGGTACAGTATACCGAAGCTAGAGGAGGAAGGAAACCCTAACACTTTATTGCTGCAATTTTTTAAATACTGAACTGGGTACATAGTATCTCATTTCCCTTATTTTCTTACTTCAGGATGGACTATATATATCCATGCCATTTACCTCCCCAGTAAGAACTGGGGAAGTTCACATGAAAGTGAAAATAGGTATGTCTCATCTCAGTTTATTGTTATTCTTGTATGTTTTCCTTTTGAAATGAATAATTTTCATTTGCCTTTTATAATTACAGTAAAAAACAAGACCAAATGTAAAAATCACACTTCTCTGCCATGCCTGGTCACTCGATGCTCACTTCAGATAGTTGGACATTAATCTGTCTTAGCACATGCCATGCATACTCCTTTTCTCTCTGGGAATTGTGCAGATGACTGACAGCAACAACCAGAGGGGGATGAATATATTGGAATACATGGATCCAACACTACAATGCAACACTTGTAAATATTAACAACAGAATAACTCATTTATTACCTGTTTGGCCTTGGTGTTTTTTGGCTTTTTTTATTCTTGTTCTTAATTTGATTGTCATACTGGTATTTCATATAAGCAGCCACACTTGAGAAAACTTGCACTTTATTTTAAGCACTGCTGTTTAACTCATGCCCTGTAGAGATGTCATGGGTAGCAGATGAGTGTAACATTCCATATTAATTTCATAACAATGAACTTTATAATATATATATATATGTATATTTATACACACTATAAACTGATTTATGGAGAGCTTTAACTCTTATCTGTGAAGAGACTTCCAATTGGACTTCAACCATTATTTTTTTGTTGTGATCCAAAGGGAAAATTCTTTTACCAAGGCTAAAATACTGATTACCATAATTTTTGTGTCACAGCAGTGAGCTTCCAAACAGTCCACAGATAAATGTAAGGATTCAATGGTAAATGATATAAATTACTTAGAAATGTTTCAGATAAGTAAAACAGAATTCATAATAATAATAATAACTCATAAGAAATATGCTTTACAATTTACTGCATAAGAGGAGAATTCATCTATCTCCAAGTCTGAATGTTTAGACTGGCACCATGCAGCATAAGTTCAAAGAGCTCTAAACACTTCCAGACATCTAAAACTCCTTTCCCAAACTTTTAAATATCTTAAAAATTTAAAGTGGATTCTTTTTAAAACAGACAGCTGAAACCAAGAACATTATACTTGCCAACCTGAAACAAGATCTCTATTCTTGCTCTACTGTTAAATTTTCTACTAAAAAAAAAAATAATTTTTCTCATGATCACTAACAAGTGATGTTACCTTTAGTAGATTTGGTTTTCTCAAACTAAAAGGAATAAATGGACTAACCTCCATTGTATCTTGCTATTATTCTTATATCAATTGGGTTTTTTTTATTTTTTAAGAAATATTACACATTTAAAAATAGAATAGAAGAACATATATGGATGGAACCACTAGAGTTAAGTCTGCCTTATAAATATTAAAATCACAAACAGAACATAGTCACTAGCTACTAAGAGATCTCATTTTCACACTAAGATTTTGCTTCCCTCTTTCCTCGATGTACACATTTCAAAATACAATAGTGCATATCACTTTCTTACTCAGCTTGATGGTGCATTTAATTATATGTGCAAGATGAATATGATCATTATCATTAAAATATTTTTTTTAAAAGAGACTGCTTAGGAAGGGAGGGTGTCAAGAAGATGGAGCCAGGCTCTTCTCAGTCATGCCAAGCAAGCACACAAGACACAGCAAGCCGAAGCTGATGCACCACCTGATGATTAACAAGAACTTCACTGTGCAGGTGACCAAGCATTGGAACAGGTTGACCAGGGAGGTTGTGGAGTCTCCCCCACATAAATCAATGCATTCTTCATCTATTCAAGAACCATCTGGACAGAATCTTGTGCTGTGTGCTCTGGGATGACCCTGCTTGTGCAGGGACCCTGGACCAGAATACCCAGGGACTTGAGCCGGGAGCCTGGGACCCAGTTATTAGAGACTGTGGGACTCTTAACAACTTGACCCATTTGGTGACTCTGTGATTTTGAGAATTTTTATTTATTTAAGGTGAAGTAAGATTCTTACCAAACTGATGTGCAGACTTGCCAAGAAGTAAAGTTGCAGTTGATAAACTTTTCCATATTTAAATTGCTAAGTAAGGACTGAAGAGAAACTTGTAGGTAGTAGATTGTATAAAATGCTTATATATTCTATTCTTAAGCTATTTCTAGTATGAAAAAAAAAAGACTGCCATGCCTAGAAACAGCTGAAATACATTTTCTGTCACAGGTGTAGGGCTGGAGGAAGGCTGGGGGAGAAGTGGTATTTTTTAAGAGATTTTTTTTAGTATTTTGACAGTGAGTAGTCCATTGGAATATCCTGCTAGTCAAAAGCAATTAATTTTCACAAAAATGTTGATAGAGAGAGATGGTTTTGCTTCCTTCTATTATAATTTTTATGTTTGATAAATACAGTTGACCTCACTCAATTGGACTATTCACAATGGAAATTACCTTTACTTATAATATTTATATTACTTTTTTATCTTTTTAATGCACATTTGTGTATGCTAATTTTCAGGAAAATAATTATTTAAATATTTTCTTCATTATAAATGTACATAAATGTAGAATTTTCCTCAGGATAAATTCTGATCCATTCTGCCTACTCTGTAGATATGTATGCAGAGGTCTGAGTGACAATAATTGGAGAGGAGACTTTGCATCACAAGGGCCTTTAGACCTGGGTTTCGACAGCAGCAGAGGCCAGGATATCTGTTTCCCTAGACAACTGTAGCTTTCTTCAAATTTAGATGCTTGTATGTAGGTGCTGAAAGCATCAACAGTGTAATGTCGGCGTATGGAATAAGACAACGTTCTCATTGGATCATGGTCTTTTGTCCAGCCTGACAGAGAATGTGTCAGATCTTTTAACCCTCACGGCCTAATTTCCTTTGTACTACATTGGACTTGTGACTGGCAGCAATGGGATATTCGCCAAATCTTTTAAGGTCAAGTTTGGCATATATATATATACACACACAGACATATGCATGCATACGTATGTGTGTAGAGGCAGCAATCATAACTTTTTTCTTATTTTACTCTTTCATCACAGTCATCTAATGAATTTTAGGTAATATGCTTGTTTTCTTCTCCATTTCATATCTATTAAATACAAAGAAATACTGCTGTAAAATATAATAAATATAATAATTTATCATATAATTAATCAAATTAAATAAGATTTTGAAAAATTAAAAATTCACAGAGGAATTGTACTTCATATAATATGGCTTTCTCTTGCCTGGAGAAAAGGAGAATCAGAAGTGACCTTATCACTTGCTACAACTACCTGAAAGGAGGTTGTAACAAGGTGGGGGTCATCTTCTTCCAGGCAACCAGTGACAGGATAAGAGAATACAGCTGCAGCTATGCCAGAGGAGGCTCAGGTTGGACGTCAGGAAGAATTTTTTCATGGAAAGTTTTGTTAAACGTTGGAATGAACAGCCCAGGACCATTCCTGTTCAAATAAAGACTGGATGTGGCACTTAGTCCCATGGAATAGTTGACAAGGGGGTGATCAGACAAAGATTGGATTTGAAGATCTTAGAAGTCTTTTCCAACCTATGTGATTCTGTGATTATGTGAAAATCTAACAATCTTAAATGCTGCATTGCCAAATCACTTTGATAGTTCTGAATAGTACATACAAGGTGATTAGTGTTCACTGGAGAGGAAATCATAGCAAGTTGCTTGTGAGAATAATATGATTTAATTTAACTTCATGACTCTTAGTCATATGGTTCTAAATTAATTTTTAGGCTTTAGTTTAGTTATTACTTGCTTAGAAATTAAATGCTTGCAGATGCTTAAGTGGGGTCTGTTATATTGCATAGCTTGAAATATACTACACATTGAGCTGGGATAATTAGGGAGCTATAGCTCTTTTAACCTCTTTTGAATTCTCACCCTTTATGGCTTGATTAAGAAAATGTTTCTTTCAAATATATTTCATAAGTTAATAGATGGAGGCATAGTGGATTTGCTCAACATACAGTTTCCTTTTGAGAAGTGACTGTCTGCTACTTTCTTACCATGTAGTCCAGCTCTCTGTGCATAAGATGTTAATATACCTGCACTATTGCCCTCTATTTGATTTAATCAAAATAATTTTGTTTGTCTTCTTCAAACCAAAAGCTACTGTTGGTGTCTGGTAGTGATGTGTATTTTCATAGGCAAATGGTAAGGAAAAAAATGTGCTCCAAGTATTTTAAAAGCTAAAATTACTAATTAACATTAGCTAGTATTGTATTCTTCATGGAATTAAAGGATGGACTGTTCCTTACCAGTGACAATATTTAAGTAAGATGTGTTTTTCTTTTGCCAGCAAACAAGGGAAGTCTGGTAGATTTAGTAGTCTGGTAGATTTAGTAGTCTGGTAAGAGCTCAGATTTGTCTTTTCTCCGGCAGTTGAAGAGAGTGCTGATGTACATACTTTAGCCAGCTTTTAATCAAATCCATGTATAATCTACAAGTTCCTCACTATGAGGAGTATAGAGGTTTTATCATTTGGCTATTTCCAGATTCTGCCATTTGTGGCACCACAATTTGCCATCTTCTTCTTCTCTGTCCAAATAATGCTTTTCTTCTCAGTGACATTTGCAGATGTACAAAATTATACTAAAATTCCTCAAAATTGTTACAAGGTATTTATGTAAAAAATCATCATAATTATGACATCATTAAACAGAGTTAGAATTGCAGCAACTAGTCTTCAATGCTTATCTTTTGTCAAGCAAGAATCCTGCAAAGTCCTTAGCACATGTACTATGCTGCATGCAAATAATGACACATTTATCCAGAATACTTCCCTAGAAACCTCAAAGCTGATCTGCAAAGAGGAATTAGACTTTTCTTTGAAGTTCAATAGCTATATATATTTATAAATCAACTTTTTACGTCTCATAAAGAAATTACTGGAGACAATTACAAAACAAACATAACTGGGACCCACACTTTTAGGTACTTATGACTGTGAGAGACTGAAATGTTAAAGGTTAATGACTCAAAAGATTGGCCATTTGCAAAAGCAGTGAGAGATTGCTGAGGCCAGGTTTTCACCCCAGAACCTAAAGGGAGCAGGAGAGTTTTTGGGTTTGTGGGGATGAGACCTCTGATCTGTGTAAGAACAGGTGCAGGGGGTGAGCATCCACCACTGGACAATGACCACACCAAACCAATTTTTGTTTAAAGCAGTTTAGCCCTGCAACCGATTGTGCTCTTGATAACCTGGGACTGAGTGTTGAATAAGCCTGAAAGTATTCATCCCTTCTGATAAGTCATAACTGTCTCAACTATACTGGTGTGAGAAACAGCTGTCATGTCTTAGAAGGTGTTATAAACCATTAAAGACCCCTGAAGCACCCCCATACTCATTATCTTGGGCCTTCCACCAGAGAACTGCACATGTGCTGCATCAGACAATTTAAAATTCCCCCACAGGTGAGGTACTTGGATGTTCCCACCTGAAATCATTCAACTTTTTTCAGGAGTTTCCCTCAACCCTGATGGATCAAGACTGCAACCATCACTTTGACCAATAGACATCAAAATTTAAACAAGTTCCATTGCTGGATCTATGGGTGATGACATCTGTCCTCTTCACTATCTACTCTTATCCATTCTTTTTTTTCCTTATTTATTTTCTTAATTGATATTTTTATACTTATATATTGATAAATTTCTATAGAGAATAACTAAAATAGCTGTATGCTTCCTTTCCAAATTGCAACCGAGTTGTTCTAAAATAAACCTGCCATAAATACACTGGTCATTCAATGTTGTTTCACTCTAAGCTGCCACAGGGGATCTATTATCAATAACCTCAGTTACCCCTTCTTCAGGGACAGGTTGTGACAAGGATAGATAAAAGTACACAGTGGACCTGTACTCAAAGGACTATTTTTTAAATTCTTTTTTGTAGAGAGCCTTGTTTTTTTATCTCTTTGCAAATCTACAGAATTTTATTTTCCAGGGAAAATGGTGCTTTTGATGGTTTTTATGATTTAGTCAGTGATTTTCAGTCATAGGTTTGCTGTTTGGGAAGAAGGGTGGCAGATTCACTGGTATCATAATTGCAAACTGTTGTCTCTCTTTGGTACTTGATTGTTAAATTGCCTTTGGAAAGAAAGTAGTTTGTTGATAGCAGATGTATACATGCCTGCCCTTGAATTCTTAAAGCTCCACCTACCCACAACAAAAAACCCCAAATCTTTGTGCATTTCTTTGTCGTATTTGAGAAAGAACAAAAGCTCTTAATTGCACATCCTCTTGGAAGCATCAAGACTAAAATGTTGTGTGGCGTTGTTGTGCTTTTCTCATTTGTAAATAAGTTAATTTTCAGATCGAAAAAATAGAAAGAGGAAATGTCAGAATGCAAAAATCAATCTTGAACGGTAGATGGAAAAAATTAAGGAACTGAAAGCAGCTGAAACTACAAATGCATATATCTTTAAATTTATTTAAAAGAATAAAAAAGTAATAAAAAATAGAAAATTTTCTTCTCTAACATTCACTCCAGAGATTTATAAACTCATGCATATTATAGAGATTTTATGCAAATGTTTTCTCTGCAATCTGAACAATAACAATGAATATTTTCTGGGCCAGTGTGAAATACCTGATGCTTGTGTAAGCACTTGCTCTATTCAGTTTTCTTTCTGACTCATAAGATTGGATCTGGTTTCTGTTACAGCTTAATTTGCATAATTCACCTCAAATCCCTGGTAACAAATATTTCTGCAAGCAACACAGTATGCAGTGTGTGGTATGAATTTTAGTGAATTGAAATTCAGGCACTATTTTCTTCCATAATAAGATCACAACTAAAAGGTCTTAATTTCCCAAGGAAAACAAATCGTCAGGGAAATATTTGCATTTTACAGTTTATGTAAACTCCTTTATGCCCCAGAGAAAACAGAGTACTCTTCTTCTCCATGAATCTTTAAAATTTCAACATATAACCCTGTAATTTGAGGAAGAATAGATCATTGCCAATAATGATTCATAAGTGTTTGTATCATTCAGCATCATAGCTCATCAAAATTTATTTCCCAATTTTGCATGGAGTTGAACCTCATTCGCAGTCCTATATTTTCATGCTCAAAAATTGTGTTTATCCTGTGTTTTTCATTAATATTATGAAGGGGAAAAATATGTACATCACTTTACACTATGAAAGACTTGCATAAGAAAGAATAGGATTGATGGAAATGTAGTACATAATTTTTCTAATCTGACCAAACTATAGAAAAAACTTAGAAAGGAAAGCAATGCATCTGTGTCCGAAAAAAAGAAAGAGTAAACAACAGCAGTAAATGCTTACTGCTAAAGTTACTTGCTGTATTTATTAGGAAAAGCTATGTGTTTCTCTATTTTCTCTTTTTTTCTTCAGGTCAGGTGGTAACTTGATATATGTACTACATGAAAGCTTCTTCAAAAAAGATGTAGTAAGATCATACTAAACACATGCAAAAAGGAGGAGAAAAAAAGGCAAAGTTTAATGAATTACATGATTGCTGTAACACCTATTTCTATTTCTATGAGTAATCTATTGGTTTAAAACAGGTTAAAACTTCTGCCTCACTTTAAAAAATACAAAGTTTTTAAAGATACAAAATATCTCATATTGTTTTTAAGTTATTAGCAACTGCACTAATGCCTAGTACTTCACAAACAACATTTTAAAGTGAATAAAGAATCAAACACCATCTACACATTTCCTCTTGAAGAACTTGCTATACTTATAGTAGTATTTCTCTCTACCCTTAAATTCTTTTTGTTTAGCTTTGTAAGCTGAGGCAGGAGAAATTATTGCAACAATAATTTCAACAAAGAGTTTTGTTTTCATTTTTTTATTATCATAACTTTAACCATTTAGATTGTATGTCTCTTGAGGATAAAGAGTTTGTTTTTTCTTCCAGAGAAGTCAAAGTGCTGTTCCCCAGAAAAATCTGTTGTTTTGACAGTGTTAAAAATAGCTATGAAGCCAAGCTATTGGCAGATGTCTACATGGTAGTCTATATTAGCACCAGCTATGAGAGCAGAGAAGTATTTGGCATTTGTATCCCTGATTGATGTTCACAAGCATCCAAGTATTGGGTGACTTCTGAAGTGTACAGCAACAATTAAAATGTCGTTGAATCTGAGTCACCCAGGTGGTAACAAATATTTTCAGGGTACTGTTCCTCCTAGGAGAACAGCCTGTCTTATTGGGCACAAGAAAGTCTTAAGTAGTCTGATGTTAATGAACCAACCATAGTTTCTGAAATGGAAACAGACTTCATATACAAGAGAAGGGAGTACAGGTGGTAAAAGGCAAGAGAAACAAAGCTAAGGGATAACTTAAATGATGGAGAAAAATTAGAGATAAGACAAAAAATAACCCAATACCACTACAAAGATAAATAGATTTTGCCAGCAAGTGTGCTGTGCAGCATTTCAAAAGCTCTGCATCCTGATGACATAAATAGGACACTTACCTAAAGCATGAGGTGGCTTCTTGGGGGTTACTTACCCATAGAAACACGGATTCAGAAAATATGGTTTATACCGATCATTGATCTTGGCACAAAGTCAAGATAAATAAAGGGTGCATGATGAAATCCCTCCATGTAATAGCTCCAGACAAATTGATACCTTCAGTCCATTCAACATGAAAAGATCAGTTGTGACTAAAAAGAAAATAATTTCATAGGAAATATTCAGCTAGGCCCACTCAGAATCTGTTCTTTTGCTGTCAACAGATATTCACAGAGCCCTCTCAAAAGAAATTAATGTCATCTTTCACCCATATTTTAGCCTAGCTTTTTGGAGTTATTTTTGCTCTGTAAATAAATTATATAGTGTTTAAAACTTGTCAACACAGCAAACCCATTGTTTTTACTAGATTATAATTTGCACATGTTGTCTAACAGAGCTGACATGCTTTCCTGGGATCTGAAGGAATCACTTTGAGGTTTATCTAACTTGGAACACTTGTTCTCAATTCTGTCAGTACAAAAATAAACCAACATCAAAATAGCTGTCATGTTTGTTGCTCAAATTATGTAAGTCAACTGACAATTGCTGAAGCCATCATTTACATCAACAGCTATGAAATGCTACTGTAGTAAGTGGTTAGAAACCACTGGTATTGTTAAACATTAAGAATCCATTAGGCAGCTATTATGGAGATGTTGAAATAATTCCCTAAAGTTAATACTAATATTCTGTTGCTATCCAAACAACTATTTCAAGTATTTTACAAAACTAATTTGGTATCTTAGTTACAGCATCATTTACAGCTGTATGTTGGATTTGGATTTAAATCCCAACTCATACTTTCTTTTGCTAGATGGAAAACTTTTGGAGTGTTTGCAAGTGGCTTTCCCACTTGTTTTGGCCAGGAAGCAACCAAGAAAGATGACAGTCAGCTTGTTTTCTCTGTGGCAGCTGCTGTTAAAATCTTCAGCTCGGTACTTGTATCATGAGGAAAAGCAGGCAACAACCTAACAGGAAAAATAGGAAGAGTTTAGTAATGAAGGATTTTGATAAATAAACTGCATTAAAAGCTTTTTATTTGCTGAATCCTTCTGAAGAACTGATTTTTCATAAAAAGAAAATGTCATTCATCTGTTAGATTAAGGGCTCGGCTCAGCAAAAGAATCTAATTTCAAGCTGTGGCCCTTAGCTTATCAGGGAGGGTCGTGATATGGGGGTTAAGGCAGTAGAAAGAAAATAAAAGCACAGCAAATATCCTATGAAATCTAAAATACTGTAAGATACTGGATGAAACGAAAACAAGAAGAGGAAGTGAAAATTTTCATGCGCACATTTTAATACAGGGAGAAAATCAAAACATAAACATTATTTCCTATTTGAAAAAAATTGTTAATTATTTCTCTTGAGTGAATTTTGTGTGAAAATTGTCAATAAAACAAAAATGTGTAAAGAAAAGGACTATAACATTGATTAGAACCCTTGCTACTACTTATTTATATTGGTATAGAGCAGAAGATTAAACTGGAACAAACACTTCATTTCTTCTCCCTTTACAAAATGATTATTTTTCTCCTTTGCCTCTCAGGTTTATCTCAAAATCTTTGAGCCTTCACAAATTAGTGTAAGAGTCTGCACATGAAGCTATGCGTTGCACGAGAAAAAAGCACAATGGAGAATGAAATGGTGCAGGAGATCTGCAAACAGGTTTTCCATGTATGACATCCCTGTGGAATATCTGGTTGTAGTTACAGAAAAATACAATTACATGACCCGCCTCACAACACTGTTTTTGCCACTGCTTAATCAGAAGTAACACAATTCAAATTTTCTTACTCTTTGTTGTACAATTGATGTGAATAATTTAAGATCTAGATTTTGTTGTCACTTTCCAATTATGTCTTTCACAGATACTAGAGATTGCTTTTCATTTCCATTTCTTAATATTATATAGTCTTACTGGGATGGAGCATTTTTGTCCCAAAGCAATTAAAAATACAAAGTAAGATAGAAAGTTTTGTATTTTGAAAAAAAGATGCAGTATTTTATTTCTTTAAATTATTTTAATGACAGTAAATTTACAGAGAACATGTCAAAAGAAGTCAAAGCAATTTTCATTATCAGAGAAAAATATTACAGAAAAAGGGTTTTTCTGGTACTTATAAACTTAACATACTTAACACCAACAGGTCAAATAAAATAAAAGCATGATTCTTTATCCCAAGATACTTATTCCAGTCCACTTACAAATTACCACAATTTGATCTAGCTTTCAGTGAAATCAAAGACAGCATGAGCATGTGTTAGAATGGGTTGTGGATTTTTTTTATTTTTTTTTATTTTGCCATTCATTCCACAGTATATTTTTTTTTAATTTTAAGGTGGCATGATAGAAATTTAAACTGAAAAGGACAGATTAAAAAAAAAACCTTTCTTTTTGGATACAGTGTTAAAAAGCTTACGCCATTTCCTTTCTTTTCCTTTCCTTTCCTTTGAGCTTTCCAGTAACTTTTCCTGGGATTCTTTCCAAAAAATTGCAATGTTTTTTATCTAATCTTTAGCGTTTGACTTTGTTCCTGAGTGACCAAATACGTTTTGGTCATGATTAGGTCTATTTTATAAAGTAACAGGAAGGTTCATAATAGAGCTGTTTGCAGAAATACATCTAATATATCTGTATCCCTAAGATAGATGTCTCTAAATATATCTAATATATCTAGACTATCTAATGCAGATTTGCACTGCTAACACAACATAATTATTTAGGAATCTAAAACCAAGTATCTAACTTGTTTGGGTTTTTTAAAATATCAATAGAATTCTTTAGAGCAACCCTGTAACGGACTGAAATATAAGACACTATTGGAACAAATATTTTATTTCAGTTTTTAGTCACAGAATCCCAAGATGGAGTAAGTTTTATATTGGAGTAAAATTTATTATTCAGGCCCTTTCCGAGCCTTCAGAGAAATCTTGTCATGTATTATAAGGTGTCACATCTTGTCATGTCTGTAAGACATAATACTTCACCCAAAGTACATTTGGTTCTATAATGCTTGTGGAAACATTGCTTTACATAACATGGCGTCTTAGCAATTAGGGTATAGAATTTATCCATTTTAAATTATTTTTCATTATCTACTGAGAGAATCCTTTCACTTCCTTTTCTTATGTTTTAAATTTTTTAAATTTTTTTAACCCATTATTTTATCATTATGAACTACAGAAACAGATTCTGAAGTTTCTACCTGGCTCGGGAAATACAATTCTATCAGAAGTCTGATGGATCTTGTTACTGCTCAAGGACGCTCATCTAGAAGAGAAAAAGTGTTGGCCAAAAGATAATATAAAACCAGTCCAGGGAAGGCATAGAATAGGACTACAATAGAGATTGAAGGGAAAAGATGATATGAATTTGAAAAATTACTATCTAAATGACAATAATATAGTATACCATTAGATATACTATTAATTGTTAAAGAAAATGCTTGACTGAAATACAGTTCTAAGCTAAATAAACTGACTGTGTTATGGGTTAATGAACTGTCATAAAACCACATTTCAATAATTCATTTAAACTTTACAGACTCCAGAAATTTCTATTAGCTGGGATTGTCGACTAGGATGTCTCCTATCTGGTAAACAACTGCTTTAGAATTGATTTCTTGCAGCTTTTACCAAAGAAACCAAAATACTCTGCTCTTCCTTTTTTTTTCTTTTTTTCCCTAACTGTAATAATGGAGGATAAACTCCACCATATCAGTCTCCAATTTGTTCTCTGTAATGACAGAGATTGTTTTGACTAAATGTTTCTTTCCCGTAAAAAGCAAACCAAAATACTGCTAAGAAAGAATCTCCATTTTCAAATTCAGAGTAGCTCAAAATGCATTTGCCTGCTGAACAGTTCCTATCCTCAAACTTGAACTTCCTTTTCAACAGCAATACTTTCTAGCATGACCCATTTTGCCACCGACATGTCACTTAGCCTCTTTGAAATGACAGTTCCTATATGCCCTTCACACTGCACTTATTGCAAAGCTCTTTTATTTTATTCAGAGCCCCCATCATTGTTTTGATTCCTTTTTATCACTACTGGCCATCCCTGTCAAAGCTTCCTAGGCCTAAAAGTAATCTTAGGAGGACTGGCAGAAGTAAGGTTGAAGTCTCATACAATTTTGTTCTTCATTTTAAAGTACTTGGTCATTCTCTTGGGATGCATGATTACCTAAAACTCTTCATGCAAATAAAGACTGAATACACAGAGGATCTGGCATTCTCAAATTTACTGGTAAGCCATTTTTACAGAGAACATAGAGAAATGGACAAAGAGGCAGAAAAAATATTTTCTAGAATTTTAATTCTGTTGAGGATATTTCTACTGTGATGTAATAGATAAAACATTCAAATATTGAATAGATTGGATATGGGTATGCATACAAATACTTTCCTTTTACATACTTAAAGATTTTTAACTGTCTCGATATGAGTGTTAGAATACATACAGTATCAGGAGGATCTTTGTACTCCAAAACTTCCTAGCCTGAAGCAAAAGTTTCAGAGAACACCTGATACTGTATTCATCCAAGGAGCTCAAGCCCATTTTCATAATATAAGAAGTTATAATAGCAATCCTTAGTAGGAACAAAACCAGTTCAAAGTGCAGGGTGTTCACAGTTCATGAGTGTAAATGGACCTTAAAGATCATCCAGTTCCAATCGACCTGCCATAGAAAGGGACACCTCTTACTAGCCCAGATTGCTCAAAGCCCTGTCCAACCCTGACCTCGGGCACTTGCAATGGTTTTACTGCTATTCCCCCTACTACACACACACATACACACCAAAGCAAAAGAATTGTTCCACTCAGAAAGACATTAAGAACTTGATCAATTTCAAGTATATGTATAATTCAAGATTGGATGCTTGTCCAAATGTGAATAAATAGAAACTGTATTCTTTAAAAGGAAATGCTCTTTAAATGTAAAGAACTCAGGTCAATGAAACAAGCCAGAGAACTTTAGTGCATCTAAGTACTTATTCTGATTTAGATATGAAACATTAGACTTACTAGGAAATAACCACTTAAAGTGGTTAATATTTTGTTAAAATATATTACATCTTTCCAGTAAAATGTTATGAAGCAGTTGGATACTGTGTCTAACTTTTAATGAGACAACAGGTCTTTCATATTACTGCCAGTAAAAGATGCAGACTTGTAAGTAGCATTTTTCATTTTTAACTTTTTTCTCCCCTTACAATTACTCATAGATTTCTTACCTTCTGCTGCCATCATGTTAGAACAAAGATGTGAGAAAAAAAAAAAAAATTGAATGTGACATCTCTTCATCTGTTTGGAACTAATATTGCCTTCACAGGAACCAGTTGTTTTGGTACATGCTGGATACTGATGTAAAATAACAGTGGATGAAAACATATGGAATAGTTACCTAATTTGTGTGTGCATTTCCTGACATAATTGGGTCATTCCTGCAAGTTTTGCAGAATAAATTAATTCAGAGGGAAACAGTCAGATTATTTTAAAAGAATATTTGCTCTATAAACCAGGAAATAAAAATAGAATGTTTTGTTTCTTTGAATAAAATTGTCACAGTTGAATGATACTTTAGTCTTTTTATTATTGTCATTTTATTAACTTTCTATACTCTAGAAATATATTCAGTTCTCAGTAGAAAGCAGTACAACATATTCCATAAAAAAAACTAGCCAAAACCCCCTATCCTGCTCCTGAATATGAAATATTACGGATTAGGAGTGTAAATCTTCACCTAGGCAAGGACACCGCCAGCATTTCTGTTGCTGTGCTGCCTCACAGGGTTTCTCTGGCTCCTCCATAGAAGCTGTCCCTTTAACAACTGAAGTCTGCTTGTTGTGCTCTTCCTCACCTGCTCTACAGAGGTGTCCATCTCAGCAGATATCTAATAACCAATCTGCCTTAATCAGCAGTCCAAAAAATATAACTACTCACCTATTGGAAAAGAAACACTGAAGGTTCTTCCCTCTCAAGGCACTGCTTACAAAGACCTGTATCCACGAGGTGGGAAGAGTTGCACAAACACTGCCATGCTGATGACACTATCCAGCACATGTGAACATGTGAACCTAGACAAAAGGCTCATGCACAGTATAACTATGTCCACTAGTTCATCATCAGGATTCAGGTGGCTGTGAATAACTAGAAGACTTTAGGAGACTGTAAAAACTTTGGTTTGCATTAAGAAATGTAATGCTCTGCTCTGAAGCCAAGGAGGGTAATGTTAAACTTTCCCCAAAGGGAGGTCACATTTTCCAGATAACATAGGCATATATTAAGTATATGTTCTTAAGGGTGAAACCAACATTTTAGCAAATATAAAATTATTCTGTACTCCACATTTATGCAAGTTAAAGCATTTGTAAAATGAAGACACAAAAATCATAGGTTTCTTAATTGTTAAACTTATGAAATTAATTTGCAGTTCTAGCTAGCAAACAAAAAGGTAAAAAAACAGATTATTTTCTGTTTAATTTATTTTTCATTTTATTTGTTATACATGATAAATCTTGCAATAAATACTATATAAATAGGGTAAGGATATTATTAGTAACTACCAGAGAGTTGAAAGCAATAGCCCAGTCTAAAAACCTGAGTTCATTGTCTAAAGGAAAAAAATTAAATAGCTTTGAATACCTTGAAATGTCAAAATGAAGCTAAAGAAATGTGGATTACTGTCTTTGCTATTATGACCAAATAAATAGTGAATGCATAAAGACACATTCGGAAATGCATTAAGACACATTATTTTCTCATGTTTTCAGTGTTCTAAGTCTTTCTTTCTGCATTTTTTCTGCATTTCTGCATTTTTTCTCAAGTGAGCAAATAGTTTAACTTGTGTCACTTAGTTTGGGATTTCATAACTATGTTGTTATAAAATGATGGCAGATAATGCTCAGGGCTGAGGAAAAAGAGTAATCGTTCTAGTCTTTGCAAATAAATATATGGATGTGTGTGTATATACATATATATATACGCATATAGCAGGGGATACTAATCTGTAATGGAAGTGTTCAGAAGACAAATTATGGCCAGTTTTAAATTTTTAAAACTGACTTCAGTGAATTATTTTATTATTAACACTTTTCACGCTAGCGGTTGTCAAACACATTTTTAATTATTGTCTCTATGTGGTCAAAACTATTAATCTCAACAACCATATTTGAGTACAAACTCAAAGGTACTCAATTAATACTATTCTTATAATGCTCTCAGCCCACTTAACCATACAAAAACTGACACAAACCCTTGGGTCACAAATAAATCATCCTGAACATCAGTCATTTTGTATGAAAATGCTACTTTCTGGAGCTGTCGGGCCAGAGAAATGCGTCCCAGCTAGCTCGCCAGCACAGCTAGCAGCACAGGGGGCACTTAACCCGATAGCCGCGCCTTGGGTCAGCTCTCCAGGCAATCGCCCTGCGTTATAGCAAGGGACGTTGCCACATTCACAACGAGGCCGATGAGTGGCTGCAGACAACAGGAAAAGAAAAGAGCACTCTCCGGTCAGGGCAAATCCAGATTTATTGAAAATCCTTGGGAGACCAGCAACCAAAGACCACAGGGGGAGGGATTACGAGGTTATAAAGGGTGTGGGCAGTAGGGGTGGAACCAGTACAGGAGCAAATGGGAATCTAGAGGGGAGCGGGGTACACAAGACTGACATACAGCAAACACCAATGAAAACAACTTAAAGGAGGGGCCCCAGCCCCTGAACCAATCACTCCAAGCCCTCAGCTGAACTTTCTGGAAAGAAAGGTGGTAGCAGGGAGTGACTGGCAGGGCACCGGGGCAAAGGATACATCCAATCGCTAGGGAAACCATGCAAGGGTTGACGTGCCAACTGGGGTGACAGGCAGTAACTGGGAGGGGAGGGATAGCCAGGGCAGAACCATTTTAACATAGAGGGGGAATGGAACAAACCAACGCAGTACAACAACTTTCCAATGTTTGAATCAGTTTTTCTCCCCATTAAGAAAGAATTTCCTGAAATGTTTAAGTGTGTAGTTACTGATATTTTCTGAGGGAGGAAGAAAATTAAGAGTATTCATAATATTTTACTGTGCGATAAAGATCTTTTTATCTCTACAGGCATGTCAGACCAAAAGAAAAAAGATAAATAAACATAGAGGGAAAACAAGAAACCCTGAAAAAAATCGAAACAACCTACCCGAGATAGGAGTAGTTTAGTACCTACTGCTTGTATGTTTGACTGGAATAAGATTCCAGACATTGTGGTAACTAGGTTGTAAAATATGAAGCAGAAATTGTGCTATCATTTTCACTATAGCTTCTTTCCTACACGAGAAAATTCCTGAGCTCTTCATTAAAGGTAACACTGAACACTTCATTAATAATAACACATTGCATGTTATTTAAGAAAAGGTTTTATCAGTTACTGTAGTGGGTAAAAGGCTTTTGTGGTTCAAGTGAGAGCGCTGAGGTACCTCCCTTGGGGGGCAGTTTTAGGACTGTGGATCATGCACGGTCCTCTGGTGCCCCAGAAATGAGTCTCGGGGTGCTCAGTGGTCACTGGTGGGTGGTATCTTTGTGTGACCAGTGATAGCTGAGCCAGGCAGCTGTGCTCTTTAAAAACTAACAGACAATGACCATGGACATGAATGTGAAAGTTGCAGAATAGCAATTTCCATCCTAGGTATTTATCAACACATCATTCAACACAGAATTATAAAGACACTTGTTTTCTATATTGAGAAGATCAGGATATACAGATAAGAGAAATTTCATTACTGCATTTTTTAACACAGTGTGCACAGACTAAAGCCGTTGTGAATATGTTCGATTATTCCAGAATTGGAATATGCTTCTTCATGAGTTCATCTATGGATTTTTTGAATCTCTAATGCTTTCTAGACCCTTCTGATGAGTGTGTGTGTATGAAGAAAGAAATAAATATATATGTGAAGAGCTGCCTTACCATGACTACACTTCACCTAAATACTTGCAAGTTTTATTTCTTCAGTCTGGATAAAAAAATTTAAAATGACAAAAAACATCCAAAGCTGTAATGAGTAATAATCTAAATAACATATACAGGTTCCTTGTGACACAAAGGGAGAAATAAAGAATTGAAACATGAAGGACACCAGACATTTTGTAAGTATATTCAAGGAATTATTGTCTCTAGGGTTGGAAGATATCAGCAAACTGTATAAGTGAAGTACCTCAGTGGTTATTTGAACCTTTTATTTCATATATGATGGGAAGAGCTATGATATATTGAAAGTGTTGAATTCAGAAGGGAAGTTAAAATTAGCCCTAGGCTATGCCTAGAGCTTGTAATATATAGACACACCTTTGGAGCGACCACAAAGTTTCTAGACCTCAGGACTGTGAAGAAAGTTTTCTAAGTGTTAAGTGACTGCAATACAACATTATAGTGGGTCAGCTGCAGACTGAGAGCCTGAGGCTGGGTTTATATTACAAAGTTTTGCTGCCAGAGCTATATCAGCCTGTGCTACAACAGCAACAACAAAGAAAACAGCAGAAACCCTCTGTGACACCTGTAGGCTGGCAAGTCCTCCGTGTAACTCTGTCCACAAAAAAGAATTTATGGCTGCCCAGAGCAATGCATTGCAAGGCATGTAAGAAGGTGGAAGTGATATAGTTTAATGGCAGGAAGGTAGTGATGATTGTTAGATTGTAAACATGTAGAAAAATCTAGTTTGATGTGGACAAAGGGTAACCTGCCCCCCTGGGACCCACTTAAGTTTCACTGCCCATAGAGTTTGCAAAGTTCACTCTGAAAACAGGTTCTAATTGGGAAGTGCAGTTTTTCCCAGCTGCTGTAGTTGCCAGTCCAGACACCTGCCCAAAGCAGCCTTTCCAAAGCAGAGCCTCTGCCTTCAGCAAATGCTGCAAGGCCAAAGAGGGATTCTGCTCAGGTGCTCTGACCTTCTAAAGGGACAGGCACCTCCCAGCTGCCCCGTGATTCCAGTTCTGATCCGCTGACAAGTGTTGAAGAGACAGTAACAATTCTGGGGCACAGATAGGTATGGAAAGCAATAACATTTTGGGTTACCCTAAGAGCTGGTTTGCCCCTACAATAACACATATTTCTAAAATTAATTTTGCTAAAACCATCTCAGAGTTGACTAAAGCTATTATCCAAATGAAAATACTCAAATTTGTATTTCCCAATATTTGATAAATTTGGAGATAATTATAGGCAAACTCCACATGTTTATTTTTTATGAAACTTTATGTATTTTTCAGTATACCCTGAGCTTAACTACACACTTCATTTTAGCTACTTTACAGTAATTGAGCTATAAGCTAAGCAAAGAGTCCCTTCTGGTGTGATTTCTTCCATATAGCAAATATTAAAATACATCTCTTACCAATATTAAAATACATTCTATCAAACTTGAATTTTAACAACAATAGGAATAAACAACAGATAGGAAAAAAAGAGGGAGATAAAAATTTTCAATTACCTTCATATCTTACTCGATTGCTAAGAAGTTACACTATCATTTGCTATTATCATATAAACTATATGAAATAAAATCCATAGGCATAATGAAGGAAGTTAAGAAATGAATATGACTGACGCTTCCTACAGTATAGAAATTATCGACTTTTTGAAAAACAATTGTGACTTCAAGGGTTTGGGTTTGGGGTGAATAGGGCAAGGGCATGAAATTCTGTGGAGAAATCACAAGTTTCATTAGATCTTTTAAAATTATTCTTTCCCTATACAGTTGCAGTGACCTTAATCAGAATATCATTGATCATGAGGAGTTAGTGACCCACACAGTGGTGAATCTGGGTAGGCACAAGCCTGTGCCCTGTACACGTATGTCTGGGCCATCAAACATGTAACTCCTTACTTCAAGATAAGCTCTGATAGCAAATCCTGGTGGAGAAGCCCATAGCTGTTCCCATTGGGTACCAGTGATTGTGTCACCTGTGTACCTATTTTGCATCAAAGCAGCATTTTGAAACGTGGAAACTTTTACTTGACAGTAAAAATTATTGATAAAATTGTTTTCTACTAAGAAATTCCTGAAAGGGGTTCTAAGTACCAAAACACTGGTGAACCTTTCTGTGGAGGGGATCAGCACAGCCTTGCTCTGATCAGATGTGCCTTGCCACTTGATGCTGTTCACTTCAAGGCTCCCAGAACATGAGGCAACATAGGGTTGTCTATGCTATTTCTCCTTTTCATTCCATTGTTAATTGTCATACAAGTTATCGATATCTTTTGGAATCTACAATCTATCAATTTTACTCATAACAGACGCTAGCTATGGTGCATTACAATAATCATGGAGAATTAATTCACCTACAACATACTGTTCTGCAACCAAAAGAAATGAGAAAATGTGGTTAGTATATTTTACTGTAAAAGTAAGATGTAGCATAAAAAATATAGCCTTAAAATTGAGTTTACACTTTTGATGAATCTTATGATAAGTGATTTAAAGCACATTGATAGTGATTGTCATCATTCTTACTTTCTCAATAATTGAAGGTGGGCGGAAGAGAAAACCCAGTTCTTGGTTTAGCAGCTATGGGAAAATCTCCTATCCTCAAAAATATGTTTTCTGGTCATACTCACTTTCTGAAGAACTCCATCTCAGTATCACTTTGAGGCACTTAAAATGGTGTTTTTCTTACTGTCTTCTAGTTTCCAGTCAGAAGATATTTTTTTAGCCTTATTTTTCCATGATATAAGAAGCATGAAAATTTGTCTCAGATACAGCTTTGTTTTCAAGCAGCTCATCACGTAAACTTGCTTGTCAGATAAGCATTTTAGTTTTAATCTGCACATACCAAAATTCCAAATATCAATTATATCTGTAGCTGGTAAAAAAAAAAAAAAAACACAAATAAAACCTTAACTCAAATAAAAATTAGCAAATATTTATAAGTGGGAAAGATGATTAGTAATTACCATCAGTTGAACTTTGAAAGTTGTGTCTTGAGTGAAAACAGTCAAAATCAGGCAAGGTTATTCAGTGTAAGTTCAATAACTGAGATATTCAGAGAAGGCAAAATGAAAATGAAACATGACACGCTTCATCCCCAATAGTTAGCATGGATATTTTCTTCTCTATCTCTAGTGAGTAGATTGGCAAAAATATAAACTGTAATAAACTTTATGACACTTGCCTAGGAAGCTTTAAAAATCCCACACTGCACTAATGCATTTCACTTGTCAAATTGTCACTACTTCTCTTTGGAAAATGAGTAAGAAACCCAGCGAAGCTCATGCCCTGTTTGAGGAGAAGCATTATTGTTTCATTTCAGTTTCCTTATCTGCAACAGTATACAAACAGCTATCTGAAGCTCTGAATATCTGTAATGCAATAATAAAACGTTCAAACATGTACAAAATTAAAGGCAAAAGTCAATCTAAGATCTCATGAAATATCAATAAGACAATATAGTCAGAATATTTCAAAATTTGCTAATTATATTTCCTAAAACTTTTCCTAAATATTGCTATTTTCCACAAGTGACAATGGACAACTTGTTCTATTTTGCAGTTCCAGGCCGGACAACTTAGAATTTATTGGAGTTGTACTCTGCTGATACTACTTATCTTGATCCTTTGTTCATTGACATATAATAGATTTAAGTATAAACCCACCTCTGCCTGCAAAGCTAAAAAAATGTTCACCCTGGAAGACATGCCAACATATATACTTGGTCAGATTGAGTGAGTGGGTCTGCCTTTTACCTACACATCATGTACTTATATTAGTAATTGGCACAGATGACAGTGTAAATGTTACTACTGTAATATAAAGGTCTCTGCAAGGAATGGAAGATAGGAGGAATAATAATAATAATAATAACAGTAATATTAATAATTTAAAAATTGAATATATTTATATGTAAAATCATAAAATAATTAAATTGAAAAACAAAATGTCACTCTTAGTTCTTTGTAATGTCATATCAGGGCAATGAAATGTTTACAGAGATTTAGCCTACCTGCTTTCTACTCTCCTTTTTTTTTGAAAATGCAACATGAGATATAAGACAACAAAATAGAGAACAGCTCTGATTTGCAGAGATGTCAGACAGACTTTCTGAAAGAAAGCATAAAAGTGAAGTTGATGCCTACAAGGGAAACTAGAGAGGGGGAAGAAAACAAGACTTAATGTTTAAAAAAAAAATTAGATAGTAGAAATGCCATTTTTGTCTGGATTAAAATGAATGATGAAGATTTAGAATTGTTTTTAGAGAAATTGAGATTAGCTACAGCTTAGAGCATAACAGTAAAGCATTAAATATTCTATTGTTTGATGTTTTTGGGAAAAAATGTCTAAATATACCTCTGGTCAGAGTTATAGATATGATACTTGTTCAGGGAATGGAGGAGATCTAGAAAAGAGAGAGTTTTTTTACCTACTTTGTAATGAATTTTGTTGAATTATCTACCAATTTAAGAATGCTGTAAATAAAGATGGGCAATGCATAGCACATTTATATGAATATTTATGCATCTATATGAACGTGCACTTCTGTTCACTGATAAATTATTTACTCAATAAATTAGATGGATACCTGTAATCTACATTACTAATAATGGTCTAATTTCAGAGTCTATGGATAAAAGTACAATGACTGAGGGGAAATCCAGAATTATTTCTCTAATTGTTTTGTGAGCATGGTCCTCTTTTTTTTCTTAATGGCTACTCTACTATATTGAGACTAATTAATCAAGAACATCATGTACATATCAGAACTGACACTAAGACACATTTTACTCACAGCAACAACAGTGGCCCCAAGAACAATAGGCATTTTTTTATTAGTGTATTCTGTAAACTATGCCAAACCCAAAAAATTCTGATAAAAGACTTTTCTGGGAGAGGAGAAAATAATAAATATATGATTTTTAATTTTAAGAAGGCTTTAACAGTGTGTTTAAATACAGAGCCCAGGTGAAATCACTCCACATTCTCAGTCATTTTCAGTAATTTTCAATTAAAAAAATCAAAAGAGCAGAAGTTATATGAAATTTAAGGGATCATAAAATGAGACATCTTTGTAAGTATAGTCACATTTTATGATTGGTCAATAGTAGCATCATATATGAGATACAGGAGGTAAATCAACTATTACGTACTCTAGTGTTGATTAAAAAAAAAAGGTTGAGGTTTTTCTCCAATAATACTTTCTCAAAAAATGAAGAAATTAGAGAGTAAAATTCCTGAAAAAATTTAGAAAATAAGATGCGTGTTGAAAAGATAAAGAAGACGTTGACCCAGGGAAAGAAAGAGTATGGTGAAATATTTTGAAAATGTAGAGTTAATGTAAAGAAAGTAATCACATACTTGTCATACCCACTGTGTGGGTAGTGAGGAAATTGTTTTGTTTTCAAACCCATAAAATTCATGTTAGAAATGCCACCTATAAGGAATGTTTAGTGATGTAGGGAGGCTGGGAAATTCCCCTTGTGAGATATTTTACAAAGCATGCCAAACATCTACTATTGACTTCTTTATATAAAGTACCAAAAGAGTTCCCACAGGACACTTCCCATCAGAAAATATATAAACATTAAGATCTTTTTTTATGTTCCTGTAGTTGTAGCTTGTTTCCCATCAAGGAGGATGGGTATTTATCACTTCCATATCCTTTGGCAGTGAGAAGAATTTCTTGGAAATATGTAATGAAAATGTATTGGCTTCATGCTGATCTCTTGTTTTCAGTGGAAGTTGCCTACCCAATTAATTATTTTGTAGAATATGTTCTTCCCCTTGAGTGTACTTGAAAACAAAATCATCATACAGCCATTCATATAGGAAGATTTTAGAAGAGTCAGTTCCTGTGTATACAGTCTGGTGACAAAGCCTTGAAAAGAAATTCCAGGCAGATAAACAGTCACAAACCCCCAAAAGTCAGAAATGGCAAAGCCATGTGTCACTTTGCCATCTCCATGTTGGGACTTCAAACGAGTTTGATGTCAAATAAAGTTAAAAAGTTATAAAATTTCACCAAAAATCTCTAGAAACCGTAGGCTAGTTTTGAAATCCTACAGCAATGGCCAGAGCAATGAAGTAATGAAGTGTCCCCAGGGCTGGAATGTTAAGTGAGGAAACCTTGTGAACAACTAATTGTTTGAAGAGGTTCAAGCAGAAGCTGTATTAGGGTATAAGGTTAAATAATAACTTGGTGATAGCTGAGAAGATGAAAACATAACCCAGAGTAACCTCAGATGATTATACCACAAAACCACAAATCCAGAAGAATTTGTATATATATGTATGCTAATATAATGAACTGGACCTAGATCAGCACATGCACACTAGGAATTTTGTCATAGGCATGGTCAAGTATGAGTGACCAATCACCTCTGCTATTATGATTCTTTCCTTGTTACCTTTTTGTGTAAAAGAATGTTTGTTTCCTAGGAGGTGGGCAAGCTATATTAGATGCCTGGCATCCTGTTCTGTAATAAAATAAAATATTTTTTCTTGGTGAGTTGATCAGCTCTTGCAAGCCAGGTGAAATAATCCTTCTTTAGGAGTAACAAGTTGAAAACAGATCATAAATTTGGCAGTAGCACCTCCCATTTTGCTGATACCTGTCAGGCTCTAGCCTCTTGTGCCCTTATTTTTATGCCTTAGAGTACAGCCCCTTGGCTGCAGAAGGTGCATCATTACCCTGCTGACTTCAGGGAAGACTTTGTCAAGCGCCAGTCACCTCTGTGTGTGGGATGAAGGGATGATTGTGAGTAAAGGACTCTATACTGGAAGCTGGAGTAGGTCTGCAGCCTTGGCAGATTATATATACAAGAGATATGGACTGCGGAGCCTGGCATTCAAGGGTAGCTGCTAGGCAGATGAGCTACTGAGGTGTCTGAGACCAGCTACTGGTGGGATATATATATATATACACAGGGGGTTTTTTTAAGACTTAAATCCTGTATCATAAAGCAGAGATTCACAAACTCCCTAGACATTTTAGATAAACCAACAGAGCAGGAAAACATTCTACACCACAGAATTATCTAAACTTGAAAATTTTTATTATCAAATTCTGTGTATCATTGTAGAGAAATGCATTAATTTCTAAAATACTTACTATGCCATCGCTTTTTTCTTGAAATTGAAAGACTATGATGTTTATCAACATGCAATGGTGTTTGTTCATTATGTTGATTTTTATTACAGGATCCCACAATTTGAAACAATTATGAAAGAAACAACAGAAACAGATTTTTGATTGTTCATTGTTTGTGGCATCTGTAGGAAATATGTCGGCTTGACATCAACTGTTAACAAGCTTTATTTAAAATTTAGGGGAAAACAGTTGTAAATTATAAACATTGTCTATAATAGAGCTTTGTAGTTTACATAATTATATTCTGTGAAAGCAGGGAGGCAAGCTTGGTCTGACTTCATTTTTCCATTAGAAAAGATTCCACTGTCTTCATCCCAAGATACCAGCTGCACTGCGCTTTGTATGAGATCACTGTGCTTAATTTCAATAGCCTGCAGAAAGAGTTTGTTTTTTAAGTCCTGTCTTTTGCAGATGTGCCAAGGGAAAGATAATTTTGGTTTCTCTAATCATATGCAGAAAGCTAGCCCTGTTCTTAAGCTTTACTTTCCATGGTGCTTCCAGAATAGCCCGTACAGAAATCATAGTTTCAAGTTGAAGTACATTTTAAATCAGTCTGTTTCCCAAAAGAATTCTCCTAAAGTACTTAGAATTTGTACTAAATATGAATATTTTTTTACTCATGGGTATACTAAATGCTATTTGAAAAGAATGTGTGTGTGAAGATTTTGCAAATATAAGACCAACATTTAAAGTAATGTATTAAAGGGTGATGATAGGAACATAAAATTTGACGCAACAAAGCTTTTAGATACAACACCCCTTGCACCTTCATCAAGAACTTTCATTGGGGCACTGAATGCAGGTTTACGGTGAATACAACAGAAAAAATTATTGTTTTTCAGTATAAATTTTCATCTTGCTGTTCTAACTTAAGCTAAATGCTCGTGAAAAAGTCTATGAATTTGAAAACTTTTAACTCCCTTTAATTGTCTGAAGGCATAGTGTATGTATTTCCTTCTACACAAATCCTTAAAATAAGTCCATAATTTTATTTCATGTTTCCATTAGGCAAGGGATAGTACTTAAAGTAATGTCTCTTGGAACTGGATTTCTGTCTTGTGAATGTTAAAGAAGGTTTTAAACTTCTGTCCTGGCAATACAGATGCTCAATTAAATAATTTTTTGCTCACAAACTTTACTCATTTTAACTGAAAATAGACTTTGGATGAGTTATTTCCTAAACTTTGGGGAATATTGGCAGTGTTAATTAATTAACTAAATTGCCCAATTGTCAAATCATTTAAGATATTTAAAATTATCAGATCTCATTTGAATAAATTAATAATCAATAACAATGTTAAATGTACTAGGATAAAATAATCTCTGTGATTTTTTTCTGTATGGCAAATATTTATTACTGTTTTTATTAACAACAATCAAACTTTTAGTGCATATACATGTGCTTGGAAATATTTTGAAATTATCTGGTTCAGATAAGGAAAACAGATTAAGAAAGGGAGAGCAATGGAACAGCCAGTCAATTTTATTGTGTGGATCAGAAAGCAAGACAGACCTGCACCTAGTGACAAAAAACTCCTAAGAATTCAGAAATATGAATAGCAGCAGTAAGTGCAGCTATATGTAAAATACACTAGAATCTTAAAAGTATTATGTGAAAATACTACATTAGCTTGTGCAACATCAATAACAAAGTAAGCTCTCTAATCTTTAAATATTATTTGTGCCTTGAAATGAAGGAGCAGAGAAATAATGAGACCAATTTTTAATGTTAATCCTTTCTTAGAAGATTAGAAAGTAAAACTAGCCAAGCAGATCCTAACTATTTCTGAGAGCAAGCCTTTAATCACATTATAATATAGCTGAACACAGCTTGGTCGGGTGCTTATTTAATTATAATTAAATGCTTGCAACACATGTGTCAGTGACAATATCCCTTTTCCTAGACATCAACACTAGGATATATGTCTAATGATGATTCCACACTGAAGCTGTTGGGAAGTGTCTTGAACATAGTCTCCAACGGATTATATCTGAGAAAAGAGATTGCAAAGGAAAAAAAGTTCAAAACAACCCACTGGTATTACCAGTGATTGGGAAAACTCCTGGAGTAACAGCCTGAGACACTACAGACCTTATTGGTACATAGACCTATCATTGAGAAAATTCCTCTAAATTGAAGTGTTCTATGCATTTTAGATTATTACTCAAAAGTTCAAAGCCCTAGTCCAGTTTAGGTAGAATAGCTATTCTGCTCTAAACCTATAGAGATGTCACTTTTACTGTTAAACTTCCCACCATCCTCTGATATAGCTCCTTTCATTTTTATTCAGAAGAAAATATTGAAATATCTTAGTTTAATACAAGTTTTAAATATATTTGAAGTTCTACATATGATTCTCTTCCAGATTCAGTAATAACCTAGAGATGTTTTTATAAATAATTTTACTTCTCCCTGAGAACTAAACTGTTGTTGTGTCAGAAGATCTTTGATTTCCGTGGGTTTGATGGTGACATAAATAAAGTCAGTGAAACAGCAGAGAAATGGCACAAAATCTGGCAGATCAGACAAATATATGTGTAAGTAGACTATATATATCAGCTGTAATCCATATACAGAGCTATTAGAATCAGCTGTCTATTCACCATCGCTCAATGCACCTAAGACATGCCAAATTGTCTAATGGTGTAGACAGCTCTTTCACAAAAGTCTGTGCAGAACTTCCTGCAGCCTAGCAGATGTGTCAAAGGCCTGCTCTGAAGGGTGACATCTGGTAGTCACTGATCTACAACTGTTCAACACATACTATTGAATTCTGGATGGCCTCTAATTACCACATGACTGACACTGTAAGTACTATGTGGGCCTTCTTCAGATAAGGAAGGGGAAAGTTCCATTCCAAGGAAGGCAAAGTTTCTTTTCATATTTCTGAATTGCCTCACTACAGCATCATTCAACCCCATTTAGAACAGTATAAACTGTTCTAAGGTAGGTAGTCTGCAATCTTTACATCTGTTACATCACATATGTAAGCTCCCAGAAGGCTTTAATTTTCTCTAAATTTGTCTGGGCAACAATAGGCTCTTTGGTGCCTCTTGGGAAGGAATCTTCAGTTAGAGAGCTATTAACATACTGTTGTGGCGACAGGAGTTGTAAAGTAGGTGGTTGTCAGACCAGCTTTATATGGCTGGTCTTTCTTGGTTCTAGCCTGATGCTAACTCTCATTCTGCAACCCCAAGGCATCTTATCTGTTACGTAGTGGCATTTCAAGAGGAAGGGTAGGATTCCTCCTCCTATGAGCAGAGACAAGAGTTCCGTCTCCTTTGTCTCATAAGCTGTTGAGTCTGTCACCTCAGGTTTAGATGCAAGCTTACCATCCCTTTGAAAAGTCTGAAGTCAGGGTTCTCACTAGCTTCTGACATTTGTGGATTTGACAGGTGGATCACTTGGTGGACAAGGAAATGGCAGGATGGTCACACTCAAAAGAGCTGCAGTCTGTGGCTTGATATCTAGGAGGATGTCAGTGACACATGGTGTTCCTCAGAGGTCTGACTGGGACAAGAATTACTCAAATTTTTGTCAGGGACATGGACAGTGGGATTCAGTGCACTCCTCAGCAAGTCTATGGATGACACCAACCTTTGTGGTGAGGTTGCTACTCTGACGGAAGGGAGGGAAGTGACACCATCCAGAGGTACCTTGACAGGCTAGATAGGTAGGCTCAAGCAAACATCATGAACTTAGCAAGGCCAAGTAGTGCAAGATCCTGCACCTGGGTTAGGACATGCTCAAGCACAAGTACAGGTGGGCAGTGAGTGCATTGAGAGCAGTCCTGCAGAGGACTTGGGGATATTAGTGGCTAAAAAATTGTATATAGGCTGGCAATAAGTGCTTGCAGCTCAGAAGGCCAACTGTTTCCTGAGCTGCTTCAAAAGAAGCATGGCCAGCAGGTCAAGGGAGGTGATTTTCCCCCTCTACTCCCTTCTCATGATGCCACGTGGAATACTTGATCCAGCTCTGAGGTCCATAACATAAGAAGGATATGAACATGTTGGAACAAATCCAGAAGAAAGCCACTAGCTTGGTAGAAGACTGATTTCCTATCAAACCTCTGATAAGAGAGTACCTCTCTTATCAAACTTCTAGGTTTTGTTCAGCCTGAAGATAGGGTCTGGAGACGCTCTCTAGAACCTTCCAGTACCTAAAGGGAGCCTAGAAGAAAGCTGGAGAGGGATCTTTCACAAGGGCATGTTGAGATGAGAAAAGGGTGATGGCCTTAAACTGAAAGAGGGGAGGTTTTGATAGGATATTAAGAAGAAATTCTTCACAGTGAGGATGTTGAGGCACTGAAAGAAGTAGTCCAGAGAAGCTGTGGATGTCTTCTACCTAAATTTCCTAAGCCTAAGTCTCAGGGAACAACTTCAGCTCTGCATGTCCTGGCTCTCAGGAGGGTCTTCAACCACACTGCTGTGGTTACAAACCAAGGAGGGAGATCTCCAGTGTTGAATATTCAATACCAATTTTTTATGGAATTGTGAGCATGGTGGTGTTGGGGGTCAGGGAGGTGTCGGTTTTGACGGGGAATACCAAGTCACAGGAACTTTTTTTGGTTTGCCCCATTTGCAGAAGGGGAGTGTGGTATGCCCTTTAAAAACAGGGAGCAGAAACACAGGGAGCTATTTTTGCTCTTCCTGGCTGCAAGACCCCAAAAAGCTTTCTTGATGAAGCTATTAGAAGGACTTATGTGTCCTTTGGTGTTTGGTATACTCTGAGTTAGAAAGAAATATTCTCAAGAGGTCAAAACAATATCTCACTTTTTCTCCAAGGGGAGCATGTGCAGTTACCTGGGAACAGAAGCCATCCTTTTGTTTGTGCCTTTTTTGTTTGTGCCTTTTTTGTTTGTGCTTTTTTTGGTTAAACAATGCCCTCTTTTTTACAATTTTCCCTTTATTGCTGTGTTTATTGCTATCTTCATTAGTAAATTGCTATTCTGATATTTTTTACTTCTTGTAGTTTGTTTTTCTTTTTTTTCCCCCTACACAATTATGGAGGAGGGAGGGGGGTGTTCAAGCAGACTTAACCTCTTCCCCACTGAGGTTTTTATTCCTTTAAAGCCACTACACACGCAGTATCTTCTGGAGTGAAAACTCAGCCAAATGTAAGGCCAGGAAGTTCCTGAAGTGCCCTGATGATAAATTTTTCCTCCAGCCGCTCCATTTTGCATTTTCTTCAAACTTGATGAGAATGCCTTCTGCTGCAATGTCCAGGTCAGTGCAGAAGAGCTGAGCAGTATCGGATCCAGTACTCACTCTTGGGATATGCCACTATTTACTTGTCTCCAACTGAACTTTATGAAACTGTTCACAGCACTGGAGGTGCTGCCAAAGAGTTAATTTTCCATTCATGTCACTGTCCACTAACCTGAGCAGTATTTTCTCAGTATAGCTAAAATTCATATTTATAAAAAGAGAAATAGAGTACTGGCATGGTTATATTCACTCTTTTCTTCTGAAGCAGTTACAGAATTTGGATTTCATATTTAGAAGAGCTTTCTCTTCTCTTTTTCTTGACTAAAGAATTCTCTTCAGTAAGTGTTTTCTCTCAGAAAGTTCTAGTTTTGGAGTCAATCCATAAAGAATTGTCAATGATTTGATTTGACAATCCCACACACATGAGGAAAAAAAGGACCCATATCATCTATACAAGTCTGAAAATAATAACCTTGGATATTATTCTGTACTTATAAATCAAGAGATATAGTATAACCTTGTAGCAAGCATGAATAATGATTTAGCCTTATTTTTCTACCCCATGTTTATAGAAGTGCAGTCTCTTGTGCCTTGGTTTGTTGTTTAGTTAAAGGACAAAGACAAGTAACCAAAGACATAAAGCTATTATACATTGATCTCATAGGAGAAGAAAGAGCTTCCTAAAAGTTTGTAGCATTTTTGGGTGTATATTTAAAACAAAAAATAGACTTTATTCTTTGACACTTTTCAGCTAGCTGCATTTTCACACATTTCAAGACTTACCACTTTTTACATTTTCAGGTTTTATTCTAATGAGTGTTAGATGAATGACTAACCTGTGTTTGAAAAAAAAAAAAAGAAAAAAGGGTTTACTTGGGGTAAATTATAGTCTAGAGCATTTTCAAAGGGTTGTCTGAATCCTCATTCTGCAGATCTATTATGACAGACTGATGTCAGTACCTCACATTTGGCTCAGAGGTACATGTAAGCAAAAAAAGCAAACCAATCTGGCTTCAGACTGACTGTTTCAATCACCAGCTGGCTAAGAATACTAAACTATACATTTCTCAGGGAAAGATTATAGGGTAGAAAGCCCTAATCCCCATACCACCTCCAGATTCTCATGAATTAATGCATTAGTTCATAAATAAATTACATACTCAAACCTCTGCCTAAACTATGTTCAGTCATTTCCTTGCATCCCTGTGGGTAGCTGAGTGTTCACTCAGATTTCTTTAATTACTAGTTGACATCAGAAGGAACATTGAACTTTCTCTCTTGCCTCCCCCATATGTATACTACACACTGATATATTGTAAGAAAAACCAAAAGAATGGATGGATGGTAATGAATGAGCTATATTTGAGCTATATTTTTACTATTTCCTGAAATAACACTTGTTAATTATTGAGATGTAAATGTTAAAGATTCATTTTCTTATGGCAAATAGATAACGATACTTAGGATATTAAAAGCTTTACATGTATGTTTCTTTTTTTCTCTAATTTTTTAGGGGTCAGTAGTGCAATATTTTCTGCCATTTTTTGTACTTTACACTATCTGCTAATTAAGGACAAATCTGTCAGTATCCAGTTACTCAGTTCTCTGAAAGAGTTAATAGAATAGGCAGCCTATGATATCAGTTGGCACCATTTCATTCACTGAATGTCATAGAAAAGAGTAACAAGACTAATTCTTTGTATCCATTTGTATTGTCAAAGGCTGGAAGAGATTTGATGATTTAAACAACAGTTTTACTGTGGCTCTCAGACTGAGAAAGAAATTTCAGGTTCTGTGGAAAAGTAGAATTTCATGTGTTTTCCTTTTATTGACATCTACTGCATGACTTAGGCACCGCTACATAGTTGATGTTTTTTCAAGGCATCAAATTCTTACGTATTTACCAGGTAGCCCAAGCAAGAAAGTTAACTAAATAAAGGTTCTTTTCTTTTTCCAAGAAAGCTCAAGAACTGCTTCCGGTTTATTGGGGGTTTTATTAGTAGAATAAATTAATAGAAAAACACAACTGAGGACTTCATATAATATCTGCAAAAATCTCTCATTTTTAATCACAAATAACTATATTCTTTTGGATGAGTGTGAAGAAAGTAAGTCAGTGGAAACTTAAAGAGATGGGAGTGTTTTTCAGAAAGAAAAGTAAAATAGGTGACATTAACACCTACATTCAGGCTTCCAATCTAGAAAATTAAGATTATCTGAGGACTGGATCACCTCTCCTATGAAGACAGGCTGAGAAAATTGGGGTTGTTCAAGGTGGAGAAGAGAAGGCTCTGTGGAGACCTTACAGCAGCCTTCCAGTACTAGCTAGAGGGGGCTTTAGGAATGAGGCCCAGAGCCATAAGATACGCCATGATATACATGGCAAAGGGATTTCCATGGGCATGGTGGCCTGTTGCTTGGTTTCAGACAGAGGCCAGATGGCCATTATAACTGCAATCAGCCAGCTGGAGGATGGAGCGATGCTAAGGTGTCACAGTTCTGTTCTGTACTTGCACAAGACCCACAGTCTTTATAATCCCTCTCTTTATAACTCTCAGTGTCTCTCATTCACAAATAAAGTGGCTGACCCACTACCATTTATGGCAGCAGTAACAGATTATTTGACTACAGTGTCACCTCCACTTCTCCAAAAAGTATAAATTGGCTTTTGAAATCCTCTGTGGCAAAGGATGAGGATATGAGCACCTTGCAAACAAATTGACATGCTTGTTTTTCTCTCCTCCCCAAACCAAGGACAATCATTTGGCAATATCTGAGTCTCTGACTTCACTGTAGCATACCTGGGAACACTTGTACCTAGTGCTGTGTACAACTGACTGCACCCATGGTGGAGCGGTTGCAACTTGATGATCTCTAAAATTAACCCTTCCAACCCAAACCATTCTATGATTTTATGATCTAGAGGTCCTAGACAAGAACTGTTGTTCTTCATAGTTCTTCATCCAAAGGCTCTGAGCAGCAAGGAGGCAGTTAATAAGAATCTGAACTTCTATTACTAGGATGATGCAGGTGAAGATATGTAGAGACATTTTGTACTGATATCTACTCGAAAAATCTCCCTGTATTCCTCCAAGATTACCTGCCATTCCTTTCATCCTCTGTAGACTTCCTTTTTCAGCTTGAGTTTATCCGGGAAGAGCATGTTCATCCATGCAGACTTGGCATTTTTGCCTGACTTCTCTTTGCTGGGATGCATCACTCCTGAGAGCAGAGGAGGCAATCTTTGAATATCAGCCTGCTTTCTTGGGCCTCTCTTCCTTCCAGGGCTGTCCTATGGCACTCTACCAAGCAGATCCCTGCAGAGGCCAAACTCTGTTCTCCTGAAACCCAGGATAGCAACCTTGCTGTGTCCTCTCCTTGCTGCCCTAAAGACCTTGAACTCTGTCATTCCATGCTCACTGCAGCCAAGGCTGCCCTTAGGTAATGGACTTCAAACAATTTTTCACATTTGCATGGCAGATGAACATCAATTGCTGTGACATTCACAAAAAAACCCCAAAAAATAGTGGTAAAATACCAAATGCCATGTTTTCTAGAAATTTCTTCATTAAAATTCTACAGAGATAGTGTAAATAATGATTCAATTTTTAGATAATAAGTCACAAATTCAGTCTGATATTGTGCTAAACAGAGATCCTCATTTGTTATATGTGATCTCTGATAAAGATCCTGCAGATAAAATTTAAGCCCTAAGCTTATCCACCTTTTGCCAGTAGTGATGTAGCAACATCAGTAGTAAATAAAAAAAAAAACCAAGCTTTTTGAAAGCTGCCTTGTCAGACCATGACTCCATATATAAACATATGCACAACTCTATCTTATATAGCCTTTTATCAGAGCTCAACTAATACTGCAACATAGGTAGTCTGACAGATATTAGCTGATTAACTAAAAATTTTGCAAAATTAATTCCGAATCAATTATTTTAATTTATATTTTAATACATGAACATTAAAAATAACATTATTAGAACTTATATTTTTAGTCATTTAGTTATTTAAAGGTAGGATCGATGTGCTGTGATTAAAATAATGACTAACTATTCTTTCCTAACATCACTGAAATTTAAGCTTCACATAGGTTCAAGTTACATACTGTGTATGATAATGGACACTGAATAGCAATTGTATTGATTTTCATTTTATTATTCCAGCCTTACTGTCACGTAAATGGAATTACAGACAGACCCACAATTTATGATGTTTAAATCTAGTTTATATCATGAGAATTCTTATTTTTCAGAAAGAATATTTGTGCATTCCAAATCCTTGAACCATGGGAATTGTACTTTTATTTCCTTTAATTTTCCAATTAAATAAATTAAATCAAATTCTTAGTCCCCATGGGAATACACTTGTTAGCTATAGAACTGCATATTTTTTCTTGTCTCTTAGGAGGTAGAAATTTTGAGCTATCTTCATTAATATTCACAAAATCCAGTGGCTTCCTAGATCCATATCATACAAAAAGTCTAAGGAAGGTCAAACAGAGAGGTGAAGCAGAGAAAATTAATTTCTTGTGAAGAAAGGGAAAAAGAAACACTGCTTCTGCATCCTGTCTTCAAAGTCATATCTAGAAAATACTTCATTTTGCATTGAACAAGTGGGCTCACAAGTCATTTCATTAAGCAATAATGAAGTATTGATGTTTATTATTAAATATCCAGGAAAATAAACTTCATATATGTTTTACATTTTCCTAGAGTGTTTTATTAGATTTCATACAGAAAATGATAATTAATCTGTGGAACAGTTTTATAGAATTTAAAAAGATATAAACATAAAGTAGAACTAACACAAAAATAGTGACATATACGACTTATTGATATGGCCAGCATATAAATAATGAACTGTGTTAGGCTGATCTTGGCTGGCTGCCATATGCTCACCCACACTACTCCTCAACAGAAAATATAAGATAGAAAGGCTCATGGGTAATGATAAAGACAGGGAAATCACTTACAAATTACTCTTACAGGAAGCCAGAATTAACACAGGGAAAATTAATTTGATTTATTGGCAATAAAAATTAAGTTTGGATGTTGTGGAAAAAATACAGAAACTTTACACCTTCACCCACCACTCCCTTTTCCCCAGTCTCAATTTCAATCCTTCATTTTCAACTCCTCTCGGAGTGAGTCAGTTGATAACAGCAGCTCTCTGGCATGACTCCTTCTGTCATGCCTGCTCTAGCATGGGTCATTCCCATGGACTGCAGTCCTTCAGGGTAGATTTGCTCAAGTGTGAGCATGGGCAGCAGTTTATCAGGGAATATCTGCCTGCTCTCGTCCTCCACAATATTAGCTTCACCATGCTCCTCTCCACCATAGGATGGAAAGCACTCTTTCTGAGTGGATCAACATAATTACACGTTTATGTTGTAAGTCGTTTGTTTGATAGAGTTAGATGTCCAGTCCGAGATTACTTTTATAGTCAATGGCATCTCCAACAGTAACTACTGAACTGCTGCTATTCTAGATGTAGGGGTCAGATAGGAAGGTTTTAGCAGAATGCTACACCTGACCACAGAGAATTGGAGCTGTTAGAGAAGGCAGCTGTATTTCTTACCTACAAACATAACTTGTACGTAGCTAAAGTCAGCTAAATTGTAGCTAAAAAAGTTAATAAATAATTGCATTAGAATAAACAGGAGTATGTTCACTGTGTTTTATGGACTGTATCACATGCTAACATGAACTACATGTTATAAGGGTTTTTTGAAACTATTTATTAAGTGCTACCTTATTGCTCATCGATATTTTGGAGTCTGCTTTTAAACTTGATAGATTATTAGTGAATAATATTATAGACTGATGATAAATAAAACCCAGAATACTTAGAAAGCTCACGTTAATTTTTACTGTAAAGTACAAATAATGCCAATTCATGCTGGAAAGGATGTACTTTAGACAATTTCCTCATCATTACTACCTCAAAAATGCTTTATTATAATACATTCAACAAAGCTTACATCTAGTTTAAATAATTTTTTGTTTGGTTCTCTCAAGTGGATAATAATGTCATCTGCCATTATTGCATTTGTAATTCATTATCATTATGTACAGTGTGTACAGAATTTTTCAGTAAGGAATTGAAAAATACAACTGCTGTAGAATGATAGGTTTTAAACTTTGCATATAACACCAAATAAGCACATAACTATGCAAATATAATAAAATAATTTTTGTAGGTATTTTGCTTTCTTACAATTGTAATGACTTAATCATAACATAAGAAATCAAAATTCTATGCTGACAAATATATTCATCAATAAAACATTAAGATCTATACATGTATAAATTCTGCTGAAATATTTTTTCTTTTGAAACACAATTTATAACAGAGATAACTGTGTATTGATTATGAAAAGACTCCTCCTCTGCTATTATTTAATTATATTGAAGTAAATATTAAAAATCTTGGGGAGGTCAATGGTATTAGACTGTTTTGTTAGAGAAAAACTATTAGATATAATTCTTGTAGTGCCTTACATAAATACTTACCCTTAAATGTAGCAACTTTCCTGTGGCAAGAATCTCTCCACAATCCTTATGTTGTGCCATTTGACCACTGAGAAAAGCTTCTTATTTGTTATAGCTGAAAGCATTTTAAATGGACAGAAAATGTGTTGGTCAGAACTCCTTGGAGGAGGAATACAGCCATATCTTGAGCTTACAGTTGTCTGCAGCAAAGTGCCTATAAGCTACCGTGAAAACTCTAAATTACTAATCTTCAGAAAGCTAAAGCCCTTGGCTCCAATCATTTCACCTAGTTAGTGAAATTTTATAAAGTAAAAATTTAACTTATTATCTATTTTCTCTCTGTTAGACTGTTTCACTCTTTTTAAGTGATTGAGTGATGAGTTTTCATGCAAACATCTCTGTCAAAATAATAGATTAGAGATGGCACATCCCCTCAACCATAGGTTGATAACTTTAGGACAGGCAGATGTTTGGATGTGTTCTAATGGGACTTATGCTCTCAGTAAATACATATGATGTTCATGCATGGTTTTGGTTTCCACACACTTAGCCAGCTGTTAAAATGACACCTTACCTGTTAACAAGCTAGTAATTTTGTTCTCAATATATATGGAAATCAAGTAAAGATAGCAGGAGGTGGAACACCTCAATAAAGATGAAAAATGGCTGCTTCCACTAAAAGTGTCTCCATTTAAACTATACTCTGTCATATTCATCTATAAATCTCTAAACCCCTTAAAGATAGTAATTGAATAAAACAACTATCTCTGTAGCCTTTGTTTTATTAAAAATATTTTATCATATCCCTTATTTTGTATATGTTCTGGGGTTTTGAACAGCATTCAGAATTTATAAGTCTTCAGTCAACATCAATAGCTTCCTTATGTGCATTGCTGTCTTAACAGAATTTGTGCATTTGACACCAAATAAGTATTATATTTAATATACTGTTTGTATTTTGATTTAAGAAAATCTTACCAATATTTTCATATCAAATTTCAAATCACATTATTCTGTAGAGTTTTTAATAATAAAGAAAGGAAAAAAAATCAGTAATTATTTAAGACTTTACACCTCTTTTCACCACTTGCTGACAAGACAGTGATTTCTCTTGTGAGATCCATATTTCACCATTGTAAAATCCAGTCACGATCTAGAGATTTGACTACTGACATTCTTAAAAGCTAAATATGGAAATGCAAACCTAAAAAAAAATGTGGAGGGTTTAAAATGTAATAGTCTATGTATCTGGGTATCCAGATAGGGCTATCTTATAATCTGGAAATTTTCAAACTTGATTAGATAAGCCCTTTGTGATATGATTTTCTTGGAAGTTATTCCTAAAAGGCATCAAGAGGCCCCTTTCTGACTTTAATTTTTCTATGAAGAACAATTGTGATAAGATAATGTTAGAATAACCTTGATAAACTTAAGTTTACTTTTCTGTTGTTATTGCTACTGGTTGTGTTTGAATATTTTTTAATATGTGGGAGATACACCCCTTAATAATTATATTACACTAATTATTAAAGATTAGCACTTCACCTGGGAACTTGTTTGTTCAGGGTATCAGAATCAACAAAATATGTGTACTTTGGACACTTTTAGCTTTCAAATAGCTCAAAACATGAAAGTGCAAGAAAGTAGTAAATTACACAGAACTTCACTTTTTTTCAGTATACTGAACATTTAATGAGCAAAACGTGTAATTAAATTCATCTTGTAGATGCATACTAGGAGAAGAAACTATGACCATTAATATGTAGGGAAGGATAAATTATCTTCTGCTTAGAAGGAAGGGGACTTGCTGGATAAAAATTGTCCAATTGTTATTGTGTGGAAACAATAAGAGGGAAAGACTGAAAAACATATATGTAAAGGCATAAGAGGGTTCAAAATAAAGAAAGAGTATAAACACAATTTTGGAATTAATACCTGTCCTAGACATCAATAGCTGAGATCCACTTTCAGATTTATATTTTACTTCATTTATTGAAAACAAATAGAGGTATTTAATATACCTCCTGTATTTCTGAAATCTACTCATCCTTGGTCTCAAATATAGTTTTTAAAAATATACTTTTATGAAGAGAACTCGCTTATCATGGTACCAACCTGAATATTTTGTGAGGTGATAATGATTGTGAACTTCTTTTGGATTAAAAAATCTTCACTAGATATGTATGAAATCAGAAGTTCAGAGATGTTAAAAGGTTAAAGGACATGAATATACCTTTGGCTAAAGGTTTTATTTAATGGTTTGTCTTAACCAACTGTGTGTTTGGTGCAAGAATACTGATATGTAAGCAGATGATGAAATTATAGATTATTAAAATTACTAAAATATTTCTATCCATTAACACATATTTGCATCCAGCATATATAATTTAATAGTATTTGATAAATTTCCCCAGTAATGTTCATTCTTCACAGATTGTGAGAATTGTATTTTTAACACTGAGCTAAAGAAAACAGCATAAAAAAAATCCACTTGGTAACTTGTGTTTCTCAGCTATATAAATTTCAGAAATTTTTGATATCTTTCACATGAAAAAAATAAAGTATTTTGCATTCTGAATATAATGTATTATACTAAAAAAATATGTCGCTACTAGCTCATTTCTCATCCTGCAAACCTTTTGTCTTTTGTTATTTTAACAACAGTCTGGACCTAGAAAATATTTTATTGAAAAGCAGTACAATCGTCACAATGATTTATTTTGCATTTTATTTTTTTGAGTCAGTTATAACCCATAACAAAATGCTTTTGAATATATTTTTCATCTGTATTTCAATGTAAAGGATGTTTTTAAACTATATATTTTGACTTGTATTTGTTATATATGTGTATATATATATATATATTTGTTATATATGTATATATAACAAATATGTATGCATATATATACATATATTTGTTATATATGTGTATATATATATATACATATATATATACATATATATATATGTATATATGCCTTTCAAAGTCATGTGATACTGTCTCTTCTCCCAGATTAAGAACTTTCATATTAACTGACTGTTATCAAATAAAATATTACTCATTCCAAAGACTAGAAATTCTTGCAAATTCTTAACAGTGTTATTTAGAAATAGCTTTCAATAGTTTCTAATGGAGAACATGAACAGTAAAATATTTTCAAACATAGAGAATGTAGAGTTATCTTGTAGAATAGATAACCTCCTTTTTTGTATCTTGTAGAATAGATCACCTCCTTTTTTATTTTTCCATTCTCAGATCTTTCACATCTCCACATCATTTTCTTTTAGGACTGGTTTTGAAATATATTTATCCAAAGATAATAAATATGAGATGGCTCTATATGATTCATTTTTTCTATAATGTTTTATTAGTTTATTTTCAAGTCTTTATTATTACTATTAGTCCTTTTTATTAAATATTATTATAGTAAAAATATTGAATTATAATTTAAAATTATTATTTCTAGAATTGTAAAATCAGCAACCAGAAACAATCATACAGCATATTCACATCAGTATTCATTATTTTTGTGTCTTTTTTTCTCTTATTTGCTATGCAGACAGCCTTTTCTAGCACAGATCACTCTTTCCCCATGTCAGTTCTATATACAAAATAATGGAGTGTGAATCCCTACCTGGACTTCTAGGCAAGAGTTCAATTAAGATTAATTTCAATGCCAATATCAACTCATTAATACAATTATGATTATGATTATTATTTTTATTTCTATTGTTTTTTAAAATATTGACTTTTGGTAAGTATTGAACACAATGGAAATCAAGCTAAATAGAAGCCACTAAAAAGAACAGGCGTTTCAATGATATGCAATCAACCGTCATGTCCTGTTATTACTGCTATTAATGACAAGCAACATCAGCAAAGCCAACACTGAAATAGCAAACATACTTGACTTTCTCTGTGTGAAATATTTGGGTTTGGACCAAATTATTTCTAATTTAACTAATTTTTTAGAAATTTTCAAGTCCATAGTTCTTGTAATTCAAAAATAACAACCACTGTACAGTATTTCTATATTGATTAAAACCTGAAGAAGACAGATACTTATTTTTGGCACTTTTTGTTGTGATTAAATAAACACATTTTCTACCTGTGAGTCCATTGGGTTAAAGCAGAGCAGGAAACAGAAATGGTTCCTCATACAGGGAGAATAAAACCTCTTCTATTTAAGATATTTAAAATAGATGAAAAAGAATCAATACAAAACTTAAAACCATATGATCTGTTTTCATTTTCTTAATGAGACAAAATATCATAGACTTTTACATATAAATCATTAACAACTGAGACCTTAATTCATAGTAGAATAAACTAAATCAAATAACAGTAAAATTAGTACAACATATTTCCCTCAAATTATTTTTAGATAACAGTTTTGTGCAACCTGACAACTGTAGTTGAAAGATGAAAATAAAATTACTACTACAGTTACACTTTTTTATCTAGGAAAAAAAATCTGTTTATAAATCTAATGTCTTCATTAGACATTAGGGAAATATAAACCAAAACTAAGCCAAGTTCAACAATAGAAGTACCCTTTAAAATGTGCATACTTCAATGTCAGAGAAAAAGTCAACATATTACATATTTACAGGGAACATTCTGGAAAACAAAGCAATTTTATGAAAGCTACATGACAGACATCTACAGCTAAGAAGTTGAATTTATATAGTATTTGCCTTTTGTGAATTGAAAAGGCTATTGATTTGAACATTTTATTATTTTTTAATTATAAAGGAAACCCATCTGATGCATTAATTTATCTGTAACTGGAAGTATTTCCCTTGCTGATTTAATCCTGCAAAAAGTGAATTCCTGAGAGTGATAATAATGATGTCTATCTTTTGTCTTTAAGATGTTGATTATTGCTCTCCTGCTTTCTTTCCTGTCTCATCTCTTTCCATATTGCTTGCAAGGAATTTATCCTACTGCTCTAGATGTGTCAGGCTAATGTTGGGAGAGGGTCAAAGTCCATTACTTTCTATTAAATTGAGATAATTGCCCTGTTGTCCTGTACTAAACTATAATGAGTGTCCTGTCTCCTCCAATACTGGGAACCAAAGCTCCAGCCTGATAATCTAAGAAAAAGCACATTGTGCCTAAGCTTTACACACAGTCTTTCTCCACCTGTGTCCCTGTCTTGTGAGAGTTGATAGAATCTGAAAGAGCAGTTTTGTGGCTTCAGTCTTCTTTGCAAATTGAAGTTATGGCAGGTAAAATAAATGTTGGTCCTGCTGAGGAGAGTGAAGAGAAAAAGAGCAGAAGAAAGGACTCAGGAGCGTAGGCCAAACAGATTGGGCCAAAAGTACAATGAATAAATGCCCAAAAGGCAGTTTAGCTGGTTTTAAAGGAAACTGGTTAAATAATATCAGGAAATTTATGCAGAACTATGGAGCCATTGGACTATATGAATTGTTTATCTAGAGAGGATGTTTACCTATCTTCAAAAAACCAGCCTAGAGAAGAACTGTGTATGGATATTCTTATCAGTTATAGGAAAGTCAGAGAAGAGTAATTATTAATTTGAGGGAAGAAGGACTAAGCTCTTTTCAAGGTTATTGCTTATCTCTGTGGCAAGCTGAACTGTTATTTTCCAAAGATTGTGACAGCCTTCTCTGGATCTAACAAAACTGGTAACTAGACAGCTGCTCAGAGATCCTCCTTTTCTAGCCCTTTTTCTTTTTTATTTTCTTTTTAATTTTTTTTTTTGAGATACACTCTCTCTTTAAAAAGACCCGTTCATACTAATACTGTTATCACTAGCTCAGTGATAACATGGAGCATTATGCTAGTAGCACCAAGAGAGTGGGTTGGATCCCTCCATGGCCCATTCACTCAAGAGCTGCACTCAAGGATCGTTGCAGGTCCCTTCCAACTCCATGATTCTGTGATCATCACTCAAGAAACCACAATACAGGACTAGTTCAGCTCAGGTTTTCTTCTGTTAGTATTGTTCTGAATGTGAGCTCATTACCCAGTGTGCAGTGTCAATTCACACACCAAGGTGAGTCATTTCTATTTTTTTAATCTAGTTTGCACAAAGCAGGGAGTACGTGGTAACCCACAAAAGGCTGGCTCCCTGATCATCCAAAATTTATACTATTTATACATTTTAACAAACAAAAGCATCGGCATTTATTGGTTACAGAGTATATAATGAGTCAGTAGTCATGCTCTCCCACACCAATTACTTTTTCACCAGGTACTGCTCAGTTCTGCTGACTTCATTCCTGGTGGCTATTGTCCAAACAGCCCATTCATCTTGGGATTGCCTTCCCTATTCCTTAAAAGACTAACTAAGTATGAAACATTCACAATGCAATTGCTTAATCATAACTGTCCAGCTACAGCTACTGATTAACAACTGAAAAAAATTGAAAAGTTTGATTCAGCTCTTGAGGAACTCAAATTTTGAGAGGTTCAATATAAGTGTGATGGGTAAAAGCCATGATACTATGTGTAAATTACTGTGCTTCCTAAAGCTAGAAATCAGTCAGAATCAGCCAAAAGTCTGTAAGTCTTGAGCTAATGAGTAGATATTATAAAAGAGAGATATTATAAAAGAAGGTAGCCAAACCTAGATATGGAAAAAATAGTAATTTTGTAGAAAAGGTGTCTGATCCATAACCTACTAAGCAACAATACAGTCCCTCACAATTAGTATTGAATTTGTCATCCAGTATAACAGAAAAATTCTGAGTAGCATTTAAGTGTATATTTAACATTAAATTTTCCCTTGATTACAAATTGACTTAAATAAATGGTTAATGTTTTCTTGCATGGTTTCCCTGGGCCTACAAACCAAATTGTCCAGGATATTTTAGGAAATCCAGTATGTTAGAATGCATTAAAATAGTGCGTAACATTTTCCCACACCTTTGCAGAAGAATATCCTCTGAATACGGCTCCTGATATAAATTAGTATATCTTTTACTAGTGCACCAATATTTATTTCATATTTACATGAAAAATTGAGTGAATTAATTGGAGAGAATTATCATAGCTGTTTGTTTGATTATGTGCCATCAGTAAAAAACCTAGAAAAAACAATGTATGTACTATATGCCTGATTGTATTATGGCTGATAAGCTTTTTTATTAGGGTTTTTTCAATCTTAGGATGAAATCACTACATCATTTTTTACATAAGGTGCACACTTCTTTCATGCTCAATGAAAGCATATTATACACATACAGGAAATACCTATAAAACCCCTTCTACTATAAAATATAAAATCTTATAAAGCTTCTATTTTGCTGTATTTGAACCATATAAATTAGATACAACAAATAAAACCAATATTTTTATTTCCTCTTTTTTTTTTTTGTAAATTTCTCAAACCTTTTCAATACATGACGAGAAGAGTTGTGATTCTTCTTTCCAATTTCTATTTTAAAGCAATACCTATGAAAATGACTGATGAATCTACCAGAAGAACTTCTGAGCTTTTTGTTCCTGTCTATTTCAGTGATCAGCCTGATTGCAAAGGGTAAGCAAATAAATGTTGCCATGCATTTTGCAACTCAAAGACCTCTTCAAATCACAGAAGAGCTAATCAATGAAAACATTTTAGAGGCTTTATGAATTTCACTCTTAAAAAACTTAAATTTTCACCCACTATTCTTATTTAAGAAATTTTGAGGGGAGAGAGGTAGGGAATCAAACTGCATTTTAAAAGTTGTTTGCATCATAATAACAGTTTCTCAACAGTAATCTCATATTCTCTCATTGCCTTCTAATTACTACTTAGCAAGCAGATTAAGTTCCATTGTGTTCCAAAGTAGCTTCAACTTGCTGTATTGCTTATCAGTATAACCAGCTGTTCAGTGGTAGATTTGGTGATGACGGCATTTTTAATTGCTTTTTTCGTTTGGCTAAGTAAGTTCAGATGGTCACTAATTAGTTCTGTCATGCTGAGGTAGTTTTGTTATGAACAATGCAATCAGTGTTTCATTGAAAAGACAATTTTCCTGAGATCAACACTGCTTAATTATCCCTAGGAATCTGTCCTCAGTTTCTTTTTTTGTTATCACTGTCAAGAGTAAGGTGATATGAATTAAACTGAACTGCCACTTAAAAGAAAGCTTCTACTAGTTCACATAATGATTTCACATTTTTCTCTGCTCAAAAGCAATCAACTGAAACAGTCATAAGGACTTATTCTTTATTAAGGTCTATGCCTTGCTTTAGGGCAGCCCAAGTTATTTCAAAATTATAAGGCATTGAAGCAGTTTATGATATTCACACTTGTGTCTGTGTATCTCTTACATAAAGCATCATGAGATGACAGGCTTTTTCTTAGGTATTTTCATCTTATTTTATTTAAGAAAATAGTCTCCCTGAAATACTAGAAGAAAGTCCTAATGGCTCTTTTCTTCAAGATGAATAAAAAGAAATAAAAAATCAACTAATGCTGTTGAAAAATCATGAATATTGATTATTTTTTCAATGTTGTTTTTATTAAAAATGTAGTGTTGATTTTTTTTAATTATGTAGGAGTGAGTTTGTATTTTATAGTACAAAAAACTCAGTTGGAGACTAAAGGATCACTGGAACTCCTAACAGAAGTTTTACTTGCAGATTTTGAAATACCTGGTTTTTTTCCCCTATTCTTTATTAGAGATCCTCTTTCAGAGATACCTTATTATTCCTTATGGTTGTGAATGCAAATGGTTACTGATTGAATTGTTACTAAAGATTTACTTGTAATGCATCATTTCTGCAGCCAAGGTACATAAAAATTTTTGTAAACTTCTCTGAAACACCAAGTAAGTACCTAAAATTGACTGTATAGAGTGCAGTATTTGTGTAGCAGGATTTTTAAAAATTATTTTAATTCCTTAGCAGTTTGTGTAACTTTGAGATGGAACAGCATCTCTTGACATTCTCACAAAGCTTTATCTCTTCCAGTTTTATGTTTATAAGTATGTGGAAATGCTCTATGGTGTTTTGATAAGACAATTTATGTGTTTGGGCTAACAACTCTTTCTGTTGACTGTGGGATCAAATCACTAGAGGATACTTGATGAAAGATGTGAAAAAAAAATTGAGCTAAAAATTGCATGCTGCAGGAAATAGGTTGTAAGGAAGGCTGAGAAAAATGTACTGTCATTATTTGCTTGGGGAATATTCAGCTGCATTTAGTAATTTTGCATTCAATATGTCATGGAAACTCCATAAGCAAAATTTCCATCTGAAGAGTCAGATGTGGAGGTAGGACAGAAAGCATGGTAATAATTATGCAGCACTGAAGAATGACTACACCAGTAGCAAACAAAAATGGGTTTATACTTGCTCATGGAGAAAAAAAATGGAAAAATCCAGTTGTACAGGGAGTGACTCTATCCATTCCAAAGCATTATTCTAATATTAGTCACTGAATCATAATTTCTTGCTTTCCATCAACTCCTATTTATAGCTCAAGAATACTGAAATACAATTTATTAAGTATATAATAGATTTATGCTTGTGAAAGTAATCAAAAAACCTCTTAACATTTGTTCAATGTAAATATTTGATTACTCAACATTTGTCTGATTGTACAATAATTGTTCCCTGTAGACAAAAATGATGGAAGTGTAAATCAGGAGTACCAATACCAAACAGATAGCAGGAATAGAAAGATATTAAAGGTACCTGAACACAGTTTTTATCAAAATATTCTTTATATATATTACATATAAATAACATATTTACCTATATGGAAAAAAAAAATTGGGAAAGTGAGTTTCACATAAATAATTTATAAATTCAGATCATGAAATAAGTGAACTTAAAGTGACACAACTACTTCAGAATTACTAAGCTTTTACTTTGAGAAGAATGCTAAAACTTGGAACATATCTTTGAGTACTATAAGATTGTGATGCTTTGTCTTTGTAAAGATATATAAGTTGTAAAATAAACTTCTTCTAAATAAGATTAAATTTTCAGTCTACATTAACCCTAATCAGTATGCAGCTTCTTTGTGGTCCTGAAGTTGCCATACAATGAGAGAAATGTGATTTTTCTAAAATAATAAACCACAGGATCATAGTATGTTAAGGGGTTGGATGGGACCTTAAAAGATCATCTAGGTCAAATGCCCTCTGCCATAGGCAGGGACATCTACCACTAGATCAGGTTGCTCAACTTGTTATGCAACTTTCTTTGAGCACTGCCAGGGTTGGGGTGTCCACAGCCTCCCTGGGCAATTTGTTCCAGTGTTTAACCACCCGCATAGTAAAGAATTTCTTCTGGATATCTGACAAATTTCCCATCTTTCAGTTTGCCTGCATTACTTCTTGTCCTATCACTATAGTTCCTGAAAAATACTCCCTCTCCAGCTTCTCTGCAGGCCCCTTCAGATGCTGGGAGGCTGCTGTGAGATCTCCATGCAACCTGCAGCTCTACAGGCTGAAGAGCCCCAACTTCCTCAGCCTGCCTTCCTAGGGGAGGTGCTCCAGTCTCCTTATCAACTTCAGGCCCTTCTCTGAACTTGCTTCAAGAGTTCCATGTCTTGACATGGAACCAGAACTTATTTTTTCTTTAGAAAAAGAAAATGGATATATAAACTAACAATAGGAATCTTATATTCCTAAAAAACAGTTTAAGATAATATGGTAGGTTTGTTTTTTAGGGAATTTTCTCCCATCCAAAGGGAAAACACTGTGAGGGGAGGGGTTGTCTGGGAGATGGATAGGGGTGTGAGAAACGATACTCACTTTTAAAAAATTTAAAGTGTTTATTAAAACTTTATCAAAATACAACCGAAGACTGAGCAAGGGAAAATACAGCATCGCAAGCAAAGGATTTAATCACCAGGTACTTGTCAGCAAAATGGATGTTCCACCTTTTATAATTCTAGCTCCTCCCAAAGTCTTGTCAATCAACTCCTTCTCCACTGTCCAGTGGTGGAGATCACTTTCTTACATCTTGATTGGAGGCCAGGCGTTGCCATAGTAACAAGCCAACTCTCCAAAATGCCCCAACTACTAAGGCTATCCCATGATAACAATGCAAGAGGGAGGGGAAAAGTAACTATAAATCTGTAAAACTTCATTTAACATATACTTAATATTCACCCCTTAACTGTGAGAGTCAACCATCTCATTACTCATCTATAACAGGGACAGTTAAAAAAAAGTATATAGCCAAGCACTCTTCAGGGTGCTGTGGGAAACTGGAATTTGGGAGTCATGCCTGGGGGATAGGGGAGCAGTATGGGAGTTGTGATGTAGATAACATGAGAGGCCCTTGGGAGCAGACTCCAGGACTCTTGCCTGGGGGTGGGGGACTGGTTGCCAGTCCCTTTTTTGGTTTGTCCCTTTTTTTCGTGGAGGAGAATGGTCATGTGTGCTACAGAGGGCATTTGGTTGCTCAGGGATGTTGCTACACTTCAGCTCCCCGCTCCTCCGCTCCTCCGGGTCTTCCCATCTCCACTGCTCCTGCTTTCTGTTCCGGGGATATTGCTACAGTTTAGCTTGCCGCCAGAATGTTACTGAGACCAGCTGCTGGCTCTTCTGCCTGTGAGTTTGGCAAACACCAGCCACCTCCTGTCCTCGCTGGAGCTCCCACCAGCACCTCAGGAGGCTTTCCCAGCCCAAGGAAATGGGGGACCAGGGGTGCTTCCCCCCTGAGGCTGTGGGGGAACCATTGCAGCCCCTCTGCCTCACAGGGAGCCACTGCAGCCTCTCTGCCCCACACAAGCCAACAGCAGCCCTTGCAGGCTGTGATCCTAACCACACCAATGGGAAATTGCTTCATGGGCAAAAAAAGGATGTTACTGGGTCTTCTGTTTGGTGGTTTGTTTTGGGTTTTGGGTTTTTTGTTTGGTTTTTTTGTTTGTTTGTTTTTGGGGTTTTTTTGTTGTTTCTGTTGTTTTGCCATCTTTATATATATATATTTATATTCTAGTAAAGAACTCTTATTCCTTTTCCCATATCTTTGCCTGCTAGCCCTGTAATTTCAAAGTTATAATCATTTGGAGGGAGGGGTCATCTTTTCCATTCCAGGAAGGTTCCCACCTTCCTTGGCAGACTTTTACCCACCTTCCTGTCTTTTAAACCATGACAGATAACAATATCAGCCTTTTATCCAGAACCAGTGACATTGGAAAGTTTTTTAGAGAGTTGGTTTACTCAGAATGCAATCTCAATCACTTTACACCTAATTCATGGAACTGCTCAGAGCTGGGCAGGAGTAAATTTTGAGAGATGCCATTTTTACACTAAAACTTAAGCAGGGTTAAAATATTACCTCAAATATTGTTCTGCAATTATCTATACCTTGTAATTAATTTAATTGACATTTCCTTTCAATGCGCTTGCTTTTGCCATCTGGCATTTTCACAGAAAATCCGAGGCACACTTCAGGGCACATATATCACATGTACCATTCCCAATGGGTACTTTGAATGTGGCTGTTTGTCTTGGAGTAAAACAAAGTTTAGTTACTTTACTATGAACCAGGTAGTTCTGCTTGGACTCAGAATCACTAAACATTTCCTCTCAATAACACATGCCTTGCCTGAATTCTGTACTAATTCTATAGTAAGGAGTATAGAGAAACACATTGGTCACTTACTCTTCAAAGCATGAAGAAAATCATTTTCCCTTTTAGAACATGGTAGGTTTTTTAAAAACCCTCTTCATGACAAAAACATTGGGAAATATGCTCAGAATCATAGCACCAAGGATTAAGTTTTCTTCTTTCCTTAAGGATACCAAAGGGATACGTTAGTCTCCAAATACCTCGGCGCAAGGGGTATGACAGTAATAGATTGTTCTTTCTCTCATTGAGATCTTCTTGGAAGGGGTTTTATGCTTGCTGGCATGCTTTCTACCTTTTTTTTTCTTGTCCATTATCTGTAACTCCATATTAACTTTGATTTTATCATTTCTATCTTAGTTTATATATGTTTGACCATATTAATTTGCTTTCTGTGTAAACAACAATTCTTTTTTGTCCTGTTCCATATCTCCATGTCTTCAACTGCGCACTGGGGAGGGTTCTTGAGCCATGGAGTCTCTGGTGTGTGCTTGAGCCTCATGTCTTACTAACTCATGCCTGTAATCCAGCACACTTCGTTCTCTGCCATCACTCCTTAACATTTCTATTGTCATACCAGGGGTGATCACTGTACTTGCCTGACTAAGGTCATGTACTGTGTCATAACTCTGTAGTCAAAGTCATCTTATTCTACACCTAACAACTACTTGTTGCTATTAATTTTATATTTAAAAAGATAGTTTTACCATATTAAAGTAAATAAAAGGAATTAGCCATAATCACCTGGTCATTAGGCAAATTGTCATTACAGATAAACCAAGTGAAAACATAGCTCCAGCCAGGTCACAACAAGTTCAAATTGAGTAAATCTGTCTCCATCCTGAGACTTTGCAAAATCCACACAAAGCCTGGGGCTTCATACTATCTGTGGCAGAACTGTATTACTGGGCCACAGGGCTATATTATGGGATGTAAAAGGCACGGGGTCAATGGCAGTCCTCTATAATCACATGAATTTGTGTCATTGTAGAGAAAGTAATCCAAGATGCACTGTGACAGTAGAAATAGGATTCTTAGCTACTTATAGCAAGAAAAATATCTTCGGGGTAATTAAATCTTTGTCCTGTCCCAGAATTATTTCTGCTGGTTTTTTTTTTTCTTATAGGATGAATAGTTACACCATCTTCTCAAGGGGAGGAGATATGGGATTGAAATTCTTGCCTATGTTAAGAAGTACCTTGATGTCTCTAAGACTTCTGATGATAATACCTTCATGCCTCTGGAATTTGCTTTCAGTCAGGTGAGAATCTTTGGTATCACAACTTTAAAAGCTGTATCTGTCCTCCTTTGAGGAAAAAACAGATGAATATAAGACACCACTTTCTATACATTTCATAACAGAAATTCAATACACCAGGCTAATTTCAGGTACCAGTAAGCACATCAATCAGAGCACAAAGGCAACCATTTACACCTCTCAGAACATAGTAGCTTTAAGGAACACTGTACTGTTTTGTTTTTAGAGAATAAACTATGTCTACATATCTGTAACTTAGTTCCAATAGTGATTTGATCATATGACAGAAGCTTGTCAAATTATCATTATATGTACTGGTATGACCTAGATTGCTACATCAGTTAGAAATGTTACATCAGTAAGAAACATATGTTCATTATGTCTGGATACCAACAATTAAGTATCACATTTTACAATTTTATTTTCAGAATATATTAAACCGTAATATAAAACAGTTTAAAATTGTTAACTTTTTTTTTTTTTAACATCAATCTTGGTAATGGTTTGATGTACAACTTTTTCTGAGCTATAACAATGTATAGTACAGTACAGGAGCTCAGAAGTGACATCAGCCACTGGGAAAATATGCACAGACTACTATGAGTAAGTTAAAGATGGAAATCCAACTGGCTACTAATATAAAAACCTCCCAGATATATTTAACCAGTTTCTATCACCTCCCCTAGCAAAAGGACTTGACATTTCAGTAAGTGTTGTGACAGAGTAAGAAAATGGCTTTAGTGTATTTCATGAGGAAATAAATATCTTTTGAGCTGTGTAAGAGAAAATATGCTATGATGACAAACCCCCAAGCTGTAGATGGAAAGATGACTCAATCATTCTCTGCACTACCCACTGCAAGCCTGACACTGCTACTTTTTAGTGCATATTATTTTCTGGGTACTTCAAAGCAAAAGTACATAACAAACCATGATAAATGAATATCTTTTAAAGTTCTTTCTTAAACCCAAAGAACTGATCGTTGCTATAACTGAAATTGGATTATTACTGTTGTAGGAACTGAATGGTAACAGTCACCCCAGAGGCTTGTTCTGTGTTTACTTCTGTAAACAGCAAATCAGCAAATTTTGACACCTTAAACACAAACTCATTTGTTACACTTTCTATAATTATTATTATCTGAACTCAGATCAAGGTGCTCTGGACAGACACTGTGTTGCTTTCACATCTTGGTGTTTATTTCAAACACGCTGTGGGGCAGCCAGGGGCTTTCCCAGGATCAGGTGTGCTGAGGGACACCAGGGCCATGGGGCTGGGCTGGGGCTGCTCCAGGGCCATGGGGCTGGGCTGGTGTCATGGTTTGACACTGGCACAATGCCAGTGCCCCCATGAAAATACACTCTCCCTGGTTTCTGCTGTGAGATGTGACCAGGAATAAGCAAAGCAGGCCCCCACTTAGAAATAAGGAAAAGAAAACTTTATTAACTACACTACAACTATATGAAAAAGGAACACACAGGAAAAATTAAAACCTTACAAATACATTTCCTCGTCCCCCCACCAAATTTCCAATACGTCTATCCCCCAAATTTCAACTCTTGGTCCAGCACCGCCCTTCAGACAATCAATCCTCAGTTCATCAAGAGGAGAGGAGTCTTTCTTGTACCATGGGCTTCCCCTGGAAACACAGCTGAAGCCTCGTGTGTTTCTGTGTCACTCATGGCACCGCCCGGAGTACATCTGCCGTCGTGACTTCTTCCTTTTCATGTCCAGTGCTCTCACCACTGAACACGGACCAGAGCTGCTTCTAGGGTTGACTTTTAAGGATGCTTGGTCCCGATCCAAAAAGAGCACAGTCTCACTTTTGGGACACCTGTGCCCCCAAATTTCACTCCCTGGGGCTGAGGGGTACCAACACTGAACCCTCTTGGCTCTGAGCCATTGCCTCCCCCTGGATGCAGTCTCTGTGTCACAGGAAACAGGGTTCTGTTCATGGCTATAACAAGAAGAGTACAGCTAAAACCACTCCATCATCTCTTCCCACCTAAGATTCTTCTCTCACAACACCTTTCTCTTGCCCAGACCTTCATCACACTTGCCCATTTCCTTCTTCATCTTCCACTCTATCTCTCTTCTAGGAAAGGTTAATGTTCTGTAAAGTTTTCATTGTCCAAAAAGGGGTTAAAAACTCAGGCTCTGCCCGCCGGGAGACTCCCACAAGCGACCGGACACCTTCTGTCTTCTATGTTTAAAAAACTCTAACCAAACACGCAGACTCAAGAGACACCCATGAGGCAAGTTGGTGACTTTTTACAAAACCCTTTCTCCTTCCTTCCATGAAGACTGCAGGTCCCAGAGGGACTTTGGAAGGAAGAGCAAAATGCTAGAAGGAAGTGACCTATACCAAAAAAATGTTGTATACTAGTTTTAACCCTATTATAAAAGCCATTTTCTTCATTAATTCGGTAGTTTGAGCAATGCCATTAATATTGTAAATTGGTTAATTAAAGGTGGGGGTTTGTCTCTTTTAATTTGACTGCAAAAATATTAGTTAATCTAAGAATAAATTCTTGGCTTAAGAAAAATTCAAGAGAAAAATCCAGGAAAAAAAATCTAAGTTTTTCATTTCAGATGGTACAGTTCCCAGAATCTGTTGCAAATAATCTTTCTATGACACAAAAAACAACAAATGCTCAATACACACAGAGAAGGAAAAACCAGCTTTGCGAAACTGAACTTCCATGAAGACAAATATTATACAGTGCATCTATAAAGAGAAACAGGGAAGGAAGAAGCCTTGCTCGTCAGGGTGTGTATCATCAGTCTCAGCTAAGACAAAGAAGCTCCTAGATCTTCAGGGTTGCACTAAAGATAATTCCTTTATTTTGTCCATTTTATGATATTCAGTGCTTTAAAAATAACGAACAAGCTTCAAGTTATATTTTTGGATAAGTTGCACTACTAGTAGTGGTATTTCCTAGAAACTACTTGAGTCTGAACAACTGAACATCTTTTGCAAATTACTTATAATCAATTTATATCAGCACCAGTAATATTGAAAGATTGCAGAAGGTTTTGTGGGATGATTGAAAAAAACTAAATACGGGTGCAAATTCATCTGGTTTTTGATGCACTCATGCATGTTTAATAAAGTATCTTGCAATAAGAGCAAAATCAGGACTTGGGCACATAAACACATTCTTGTCAGGGGATCTGTGGCAGCTTGTATATATGCTTTTCCTGTGTGCAAACTTCTGTGTAAATAAAAAGTAGTTTGAAATACTATTTTCTTCTGTCTTTGAAAGTAAGCTAGTTTGCTTATTGATAAATAAGTATCAATATAGTTCCATGGAAAGTTATCATTCAGTGGATGAACACATGGTAACTTCTAATACATGCCAAATTTCTATTTTATGTTGTTTAGATAGTAGTAAGTAAGAATACAGGCCATACTTGGAAGATAATTTTGTATTTTGGCAAAACTGGACATTCCTTATATGTAATGAATAAGTTAATGAGTTAATGAACATAAAACTACAGGTGTTTACTACAAGCTTAGGGAAACCAATAAAAAAAAGTTTCAGTAGACAAATGGCATTATTTACACTGGCTAGTTACGTTCTATGGCACTTTCTACTGTTACTCAATCAACAGTCAAAGAGCAGAGTGTTGAGAATAATAACAAACTGCAAGAAAGGTCTTTCACTAGGAACCACAATGACCTCATTTTTTTCACTTAAGTAATTTTTGTCCAGAACACAGCTATCCACTTACATCTTGATGTGGACAAACAGGAATTCTACACAGAAGATAGCACCTGGCAGGTAAAAGTATGACTTGGAAGTTGAAGAAATTCTGACTGCACAAGATATTTGTCATGTGAGGAGCCGGCAAATGTACTTGATGATCCCTTTAATCTTGAAAGATTCTGTGATTCTATGATATATTGCTAGGATTATTTTCCCTAAAAAATCTCAAATTTTGAATGAAAATTAGGAAATTTAAATTACTTAACTTCTAAGTAACTTATTTTTTCAGGAGGTCAAAGTAGATCATCACAGTGATGCTTCTTGGCCCTATAATTTACAAATATATAAGGAATAAATATTAATAAGTGTAATATTAAAATCATGCTTCAAGAGTTTTAGTGCTCTTACAAATCATAAAAAATTCATAAGTATAGCTATGAAAAGAGCTGTTAGTGTCTGAAAATAGCCATTAGCTTCTGAAGCATGTGGAAACCCCAGACTGGTGCTTCTTAAAGCATGTAAATTCTTGGTCTTAGATTTGTGTTCCCTATCCCAGATGAATGAGGAACAGAATTGTTTAAATGTTTGTCTTTCACACTTTCCAATATTTAGCTGCTTTAACATTGAGTTAGAACAACGGAAAAAGAGATACAGTACATAAAACAGAGTTTGTAAGTGAAATTTACTGTAGAGAGATTTGCAGAAAAATGCACTGAGCAGAGAGGTAATTTGCTTGTCCTAACCTCTAAATTTCATATTTTGTGTTTGAAAGTGTTCTTCATATTAGTGAGCAGTGGTGATGTGTTATTATATCCTACATTTGATGTTGGTATGACATCAAATATCAATGATGATACTTTAAATATTTTTGAAGTGTACCACAATACCTGCATAAAAAATTCCAGACCCCTTGTACTTTTTCTGACATTTGGGTTAACACTATTCTGCTAATAGGTCTACACTGGCATATTAACATAATCATTTCAAACCAAATTGAATCATGGATGAGTGATTATTTTTCAAGGAAAATGAATTCAAGAGAGCATAGGAAATATACTTATTTATTATGCATGGTCTAATTCTCAAAGACATACACATTTGAGAATTTGGAATCTACAAACAGACTATAAATGTGCTATGAATTGTTACTGTATATACTAGGAACAGAAATGAACATTTACGGTCCAGAAAACATGTATTTAATGTACCTGTTGTCAACGATAATTACTGCCTAAGGAAATATGAAATACTTTGAGAAATGGCTGATATGTAGGAGCTTAACTTTGTGGCATAAAACATTTTACAGCACAGTGATAAAGTTAGTAGTAAATAGTAAAGTTCCTTAGTAGTAGTATAGGGAAAATGTTTTATAATTGTATATTCATTCTTACCTTGTCATAGCACCTGATGCCATTTATAGTCTGCTCATATTTGCTTTTTAGACTGTAATATAAATTTTATCTTAGGTACAAAATAGAACCATTACTAATAGGATTGTTGTGGGTTGACCTTTTCTGGCCTTCAGGTGTCAAGTAAGATGTCTTCCCACCCACCTCATCAGCAGGACGGGGGAAGAAAATAAGATGAAAAACTTTGAGATAAAGGCATTTTAATAAAGAGAAACAAAGACTGCACACAGAAGCAAATTATACCAAAAAATATTTATTCTGTACTTCTCAGCAAGTAATGTCCAGCTACTTCCTGGGAGTAAGATCTCAGTATGCATAGCAGTTACAATCTTCATGCTGTGCAAACACTGCTAAGCCATAGTCAAGACATTGGTGTGTACCATCTGAGCTACAAAATACCCCTCTATAAGGACTTCTTATAAATATAAATATAGGACATCATTTACAAAAGCAAATTAAATATAATCCTACATTTTCAAACTTTTAAATCAATTTAATATTATAATCACTGGGTATCAAGTATTAAAAATCTAACAAATTAAAAATCTAATCTAATATTGACTATTGTAGAAGATTATCTTACTTTGGAGAAAGAGCCATTAAATATTATTTTTCACTTTCATTACTATTTGTAAATTGAAACACTGTGTTTTGCATAGCTGCTAAGTCACAACTACTAGGTATTTTATCATCTTAAGTGGTGCCATTCCAGTGACTGACTATAGTCCTCCTCCAACATTCTTCTAATTATCTATCTGCATCATCATTTATTTTGAGTAGTTCTCTTGGCAGGTAAACTCTGTTTGAAAATCACTGCTTGTGGAAATAAATCAGCAAAGACAGCAAGATATAGACCCCCTCATTACCATGATATTGATTTCAAGTGAACATTTGTCTTGTTAGTGTTCTTTTAATTGGAATTAGCATCATTACAATCCTGATCAATTACTGTATTGTAATTTCAAATTCTGTGCTCTCCATCTGCCCAATTAACGTGAAAGTGTGTTTTGTTTTGTTTTTCTAATCTTAGACGCTAAGTTGAAGCAGATGCTTAGTTTCTAGAAATTAATCCATCAAACATTTTCAGTTCCTGTTATTTCAAATATTAAAATCAGTTCTATTTTACTGCAATCACATTTTGTCATGGCTTGATATTTACTAGGAATACTTGAAAATAATTTTTAGAGATGAGCAATGCCAAGATTTCTATAGTATATAATTTTCTATAGTATAGAATTCTATAGTATATAATATTGTTTTTATTTAGTTGTATGTTATGGATGGTCACTCTAAGCATTACACAGGATTCTGGAACACTAAAAAAGACAATTGAGAAACAGAATAGGAGGTGTTGTGGAGAATCTTAGTTGATGCTTTCACCATTTGAGAAATCATGCATTCAACTGATCCTCAGGAAACAGCTGACTCTTTAGAGTTCTAAGTCACACTGCATACAGTTTTTGAGTTTAAGGATGTTTTCCATACAGTGAGAAATATCTATTGTTAAACACTACACATTTCAAATTATAGGGCTAGAGTCGGTTCATGACATCCTGACTTATTTTCAAGATTGATTTTCCTGCTTTCCTTCACTTACTTTTCACTTGTTTCATCAGTACATATTAAATGCTGATTAAAATATTTGATGCATTCATTCAGATAAGTGTAACTTTCAGATGAAATTACATTCCCAAAATGATTTTTTTTTCCTGAGGGTCTGAAAACCTTTTTTTTTTTTTTTTTTTGGTCTCAAAGTGCAACCATTACAAAAAGGGCAGGGTACGATGGGCGTAATTAATACCTTCCAAGGAAAACTAAAAAAAACTATGGAGAGAGTTTTTATCAACAGAAACAGAGTGGCTTTCAGCTCAAGAAGAAGAAAAAACAGCATCCGGTTGAGGAAAATGTTGGCATCTTTGTTGGAATTCCTGAAAATTCATAGTGATTTTAGTCAAGCAAAATCTCTTGGCAGAGTTTTTGGCCATCTTTTAAAGATGGCCTTTTTAAAGCCAATGCTGTATTTAGTAGACAGACCAAAGAGTCACTTTCTGTACTTTCACAATTGCTATTGATTGTTATGATCTGCCCCTGAAGACCAGAGTAACTCAGGGTCTTGTTTATAGATCCCTTGGGGCAGATTAGAGTGAAGTAACACTGAATCATTTGTGTTTATGAAAACATATGCATATATATGTATGTAGGGTTTCTGTTAGAACAATTTGGTTACAGTGGAAAGGAGGTATTGATCATTATTAATATTAATATGTAATAGTAATATAAGACCGTGAAAATAGCACTTAAGAAAATGTAGAAGGAAAAGAAAGGGAAAGAATGAATAAGAGTAGAAAGAAATCACTACATGTGGATCCCAAAATGAGACTTGATTGTTGCAATTTAGATGTCCATTGGTTGAAATGATGACCACAGTCTTGATTGGTTGGGGGTGGATGAAGCCCAGGGAACACAAAGTTCAGTGGCTTGATGTAGGTTGACATTCACATGGGAACACCCAGGTACCTCCCCTGGAGGGGGTTTTACACTGTCTGTTGCAACACTGTGGACTGTGCTGGTGGAAGGCCCCAGAAGTAAGTTTTGTGGACACTTTGGGTGTCTTTGGTGGTTTATGACACCTTCTAAGACATGACAGCTGTCTCTCATGTCAGTGTAATTGAGCCAATTAAACCCTATCAGAAGGGATGAGTAATGTGAATGTTCCCATACCTTCCCCTCAGGGGGAAGTTTTACAAGTGAGCCAGTTGTGTAAGGGAGGACTATGGCATGGTAAGAACTATCCCACCTCACATCATCTGCCTCTTACCAACCTCTTTCCTTTGGCTCAAACTCCAGCTTGTTGCTAAATAAGCCTTGATTTGTTGTGGTCATCCTCAGGTAACCATGCCCTCTACACCTGAGCTGTTACTTCACACATCTTTGGCAAAACTCATGCTCATTGTTTGAGTCATTTACCATTAACTTTACAGCCTCTCAAGGATTCCAGTCAGAATATTTTTTCTAGTCATTCAATATATATCAAGACAAGGAATTTTAGTCCTACAAACCTACAATGGAAACTCCATCTATCCTAGCAAAGTTTGGTGTCATAATTAAAAAAAAACTAGAAACATGGTATCTGGTTTTATTTCTAAGGGAAATGGGAGAAAAGTTGTTTTATATTTACGTTGAGAATCCATTTCCTCTAAAGTACTGGCTTAATTTTATGTGTTGCAGATCTACAAAACATTCTAAGACACTGATTGAATAGTCTGCTAATTGGCTAAATAGGTTGAAAATGTTTAAAATAAACTAAATATGTATCTGAAAATGCATAGAATCAGAACATGTCTGAAAATACCTCTATCTTGGAGCAAAGCATTAAATAATATTGTGAATAATACTGACCTTAAATACTCTCACAATACCTGCATTTCCCATCCTCCACCAAGTCTATCCTAATTCCATTGTATACACTGTTTGGTTTTAGTTACTAATACTGGATGAGAAACTAGAGGTTATTGAGCAAACATTTTTACAAATGTGCCATCTTCGCATGTTGCCATATTTTCTCCATATATTTTTTAACTTTGCTTTATCTTTTACTGCTCTAATCTCTTACAATTAAGAACTATACTTCACCTAAACTTTTGAAAATCCTAACTCTAATCTGGCAGTAAGGGCATTTATGAAATTTTAAATAATAGTTTCAGAGGTTTTTTAAAAATTTAAGTAAAGTTTTATAAAGATAAGAATAAAATATATCTGGAAAAATAGTATTTTATGCACCAGTTAAATCACTTCCCCTCAAATGCACAAGAAGGTGCTTTACAAAATAAACATATACACAGAATAAGATATATATACCAGAAACATTGCTGGTTTTCAACTTAAAGAACTATATTTAAGACTATTCAATCAGAAACGTCAATCAAATAACATTTTAGCAAACGTGAAAATACAGAAATTTTCTTTTATGTTTGAGAAACTGGAGTTGATTTTCAAGGCTTTCAATTGTTTTTGAAACATTGTGTCAAAATATTTTAATTTCATCAGTCATAAAGATATTGTGTTCAAGAATCAGCAGTGAGGATTATTTTCAAAAAATAACACATATGTTTCAAACTTTAAATGCAATAATTGTTTTATTTAATAATTTTCAAACATTAAGTTCAGTAATTTGTTTTCCTTTTTTAAAAAATCCCCTTCGTCAGTTGATATTTTAAATCAAATTTTAGCATATTTAAAATATTTTGTTCCCTCTATGGTTTAAAAATTAATATATATGAAGCATGCACATAGATGTATATAATATATAATCAAATAGATTAATTTAATTAGCTTTAATAATATATATATATATATATATATGTATTTAGAACAAAATCCAAAAATACAATGAAAACTTAGATGTATATGTATATAGTCTGAATTTTATGAAGTTAAGGAGCTGAACTTTCATGCAAACGATTAAATTGTTACTAAGGAAACAATTTTGCACACCAGTGTCTGTTTTGAAAGTTGCAGTTTTCAATTAGCAATTTTTTTCTTACCCTTTTCTTATTCCATCACAACTCCATCACTTCTTATACAGGATTTGCCAGAGTGCAAAACAAGCAATGAGATGGTTTTGGATTTTTTATATAGCACACAGTTTGACTAGTAGAGACACAAAAGGATCCATATGAGCTGCTTAACATAAAATGACTTTTCTTTATTTTCTGAGATATTTTTTCACTTTTTTAGTTTATAAGTTGAAGCACAGTCATTAAAAAATAAAATATTTTAGGATTCACAGAACCACATTTGAAGCTGTCCTTTCAAATTTTGAACTGACTTTTGGAAGAGACTTTGTAACCTGTATTTATTCCATGAACATTTTTTCTCTATCAGCTAGACATCAAAGCATTTGAACTGATGCTAAAAAACAAGTTTTTTCTTCCCTCTTCACTTCTCAATCTGTCATTTGCATTTTGAGTCTACTTCAGATATCCTAGTTTTGGCAAATATAGCCTCAGAATTAATGAAACTGACAAAAGTAGTGTACATAATGTGAAATTTCATGTCCCCTTGAATTCATTTTTGTGAAAGTTAAAGCATTTTTCAAATATGGATCTTGAAGTGGAAATTTCAGGCAAATTTCTTAACACAACAAAAATAACACATCTAAACCACATTTGACTTCAAGAAGAAAATCTTTATTAATACTGTCCTAGAATTTTTCATGACATAATTAAAGTTCTAGAATGTTGAAGGCTAAATAAGTCTCACTGGTATTTGAGGATGTGCATATTTTTATTTCTTGGTATTTACTAATGGTTCTCTTAAAGAAGCATACAAAAGAAAAAGAAATAGCTCTAGCAATCCTAAATTGTGCTAAAAAGCACAAATTAATCAATATGGAAACACATGTAGAGCTTTTGTAAATTGGTAAAGTTGTATGTTGCAAAGATGAACAGAAAGTATATATACATCATTATGAAACAAATTCAAACTATATTTTCTCTTGGCAATTATGCCAAATCTCTGAAAGTAGATAAATATACATGCAATGGGGCATGCTTGGCTTTTCTTTTTTTATTCCTTTTTTTGTCTGTGCATGCAGGTATCAAAAATGACTGCCACTCTTTGTCATGGTGAAGCTGGTATTTATGTTTGCAACTTTCATGGAGATGTGTATGGTTTCTTAATTCATCTTATGGTTTCTTAATTCATCTTCTAAGTGGCTCAAGAATCAAGTTTGGAGCCTTAAGATATCCTATATTTGGCATTACACAGATCTGGAAATATTTTTAACCCTTAAATGAAGTCTGGAATATGTTTTTGGGGATATAGCTACACCCATACAGACAAGGAATGTCCACTGAGGTTTAAAAGAATTGTTTTGGAGAATCTAAAGTATTAACTGTACCAAATAAGCCATATAGTCTTTTAAAGTAAAAATAAATCACCCATTCTGAGTAAAATGGGTTTATTTTATTTAATCACTTAAAAAACCCCAGAATGTAAAAAACAACCAAAACCATTCTGGATTGAAAGACACTTAATCAAATACTCAGATTTCCAGATAAGAAGTGAAGTGCTTTTTTTAACAGAAGTGTTAAGAAGGTCTACTCCTAGTGGAGAGGAGCAGCGAGCAGCACTCACAATTTAATCAGTTTCCACGAAGAAGCAAAAATCTTCTATGGTTTGAATCTCTGCTTTTGATATTGTTTGCATAAAAAGCCAGCAAAGTAATTTGTAGTTTCGCATCTTTTTGTTGTTAAGATCTCCTTACTTCTTTCCTTTTCTCCCTAGTATGCACAGTAAAATATCATCACAATTTCCTTTACTGTCCCTCGGTTATTGCCAGAGCAAATATCCTGGGGGGGGGGGGGGGGGGGGGGGCAATCTCACAACATTCTTATTTACTAGGTCAATACAGACAATTATTTTGTCTATATTGTAATAATAATATCTCCTTCCCTTGTGTCTAAAAGGAAGGAGATATTATTTTCCCTACAGTGTATTGGCAAGGTCAAGCCAGTTTGGCATTTTACTTTTGTCATGGTCTGCTAGTGCAGTCTATGAATTCTCATGATCTGGCCAGGTAGTGCCTTATACTACAAAAGTTCTGTTCAAGAGGATGATCAGGGAAGGATTACTACAAGCAAATCATCATATTACTGCCCAGGAGCCACAATCTAAAGAGCTGGGTTGATAAAGAGGAGTTAACTGAGTCACCTAGGAAATTAAATCACTCATTAAAGGCTGCAATGAGCTTTAGAAGCAGATTTTCTTCAGTCAGATCTCCATTGCTAGCATGGCCCACTCTAGTCACAGAACTGGTACTTTATTTCTAATTGAAAAGCAATTAAAAAGATAGATAGGAAGAATTATCTTATTTCTTGATATTCAGCAGGCAAAAAAATAGTATTAATTCTGCATTACTGTTATGGATGAAGGGCACAGAAGAATGTAATGTAAAAAGAAAATTACTAATAATACGAAAAAGATTCATTAAGTAGATTTCATGGGTTTGCATGAAAAAAATTATATGATGGTAACTTGATCTCATTTTTGTCACACAAGATAGACAAATTTAGGCAGATATTTGTGTTAAAAATACAAACTGGGCAACAGGACTTTCTTCAGAGGTAAAGGATAAGATTACTGAAGACAATGACATTCTCCCTAACATTTTATTTAGTAGAAATAAAAATGGCACATTATTTTACACCACTTACATTTTTAACTTAATACTAATTAATTGTTTTTTGCAACAAAAATTTGCCCCAAAAGCATGAGATGGTGTAAGTACAGAATGCATTTATTATTTCCACATAACAGATATGCTCATTTGTCTTATTCAAACTCAAGCCCAATACTCTACATACCATTCGGAATATGTCATTCTTTTTTTTAAATGGTTGATGTTGGTATTTATTCAAAGTCAATTTAGGAATAAGCATAGTTTTGTGCCTGGAAATGGTTAAAGTGTTGAGGGTTTTTAGGGATGTTTTTCTTTTCTGTTTTCTAGTGAAATTAAAAGTGTTAGACTGTTTAAAAACTGTCCATGTCCATAAATGTTTAGCATCCCTACTAGTGCAGAAACCTCTCTATAAAAGGCTTTTCATCCACTTTTGTAATTTTCAAATATTTATTTTCTTTTTAAGGAGATAGCTATAACCACAAAAAACAGGGCTTGAAAAGCATCTGTTGAATCCACTTATCAGGCAAACATCAGGCTTAAGGAAATATATAGCAATGTAAATTTGTTTATTTATTTGGTTTAAGAGAAGAGAATTTTAGAATAGATCGTGATTGTATATTATTTTAGTTATGTAGCACTTCAAAAATAAATTTTATGAGACTTAGATATCACATGAGCACAGACTGTGATTCTGTAAGATTTAAATTATGTGCAGTAATGGGAATAATCTGTATATGTTCTTATACTATATATTACCTGAGAAATTATTTTGTTAGGGAAATATCCCAAAACATTAAATGGATTTGAAAGCATTTGAATGTTTTTGGATTTAGAAAAAAATTGCATTTTTTGGTGTTCCAAATGTATTACAATTATGCATTATATTTGAGAGAGGACCAAAAATCTGAACAGTGGTCATTATTTTATCCCTATTCATGGAACAACAGTGTTGGTTTTGCCAGAACTTCCAATGACTTATGACTTATTTTATTCCTGAAAAAAATTTAAATCATAGAATATTTCCAGTTGGAAAAGACCTCCAAGGTCATCAAACTGAACAGCTAATGTAGCACCATCATGTTCACCACTGAATCATGTCTCCAAGTGCCACATCCACAAGCTTTTTGAACAATTCCAGAGTTGCTGATTCCCTAGGCAGCTCGTTCCAAATAATACGTCAAAAAATGTTTCTCCCTTGTTTCATAACATAACATTGATTTAAATATTCCAAATTAGTAAACAGATAAAGTAGCAAACATGATATTAAAATAGTTTCAAATCCACATTAGTTGTTAACAATACCTTAGTTCATTATTATACTTCAAAGTTATAATAAACTGTTTTGTAAAATTAGTTACCAAAGATTTCAAAATTATACCTACCCTGAAGACTCCCGAGTGGAGTACTTTGGGTGAACAGATTAACAGGGTTCTCATATGTGTTGCTGTACAAAATCAAGCCAGAGGGATCTAAATTGAGTAAGAAAATAGGACCAGCATTTGCTGAATTTACTTAAATTATTGGAGAGATATATGTCAATGCCAATGACTATCGAATAACACCTATTGAATTATGAAGGTGATTTTTTTGTCATTGAATGTCTGCTAAGATAATTGAAAGTGTTTAAATTTAGCTATCTTAATAGGATTTTGAGTCAATATATAATTTTCAGTAGTAATAAGATTTGGGTGTCCGGTGTTGATTAAAGCAAAACCAAAGCTACAAATATTTTTTGTATCCACAATTTTTAGTTATTAATTTAGGTTATTTGTATAATGACTTGCTCTAAATTATCTCTAGTGTTTCTTACAGGTTTTTTTTTAAATTGTGCTAGTCCAAGTTACAAATATGTAACTATATGTGCTTGGGTTATCATTTTGCTTTTTAATGTCACATAAATTTAAAAATAACTAGTACATGAAGCAGAAGCTAGTGCATAATTAATTTTTGTTGGTGGGTTGTTGCAGTTTTTTGTCACAAACTACTAAAAACTTGATGGCAGAAGACAGAGAAGGGAAAAATATAAAACTCATTTTTTCTGACTTGCTTCAGAAGAATAAATTTGTCCAATTTTCATTGTCTAGTTTGTGGTCTACTCATACTAATAATTTTTTTTATACTCATACTTTATAATTTTTTTTCATATTTTGTCACATTTCTGTCATTTTGGGAAGGTTATGTTGGTGAAGGTTAAGAAACTGGGACCCTGTTTTCTCTTTAACACTTTTCCCTGACATAATGAACATCTTTTCTCCACTTTTGCTATAGTCAGCACTGACTGGGATCTAATAAAGCAAGGTCTTTAACAGCTCAAAATTGTCCCTGACATTGTCTTGTCAGTTGTATTAGACCTTGAATGGTACAGACTGTGAAAATCTTTCAAAGACATTTTGACAGAGTGGCAGAATGTTTATAAAGCTAGCAAAATTTTATATCGCTTTAAGATACATAAACTATAATGAAAACTACTTGCCAGACTATTGGATCATATGTTCTACAATATTTATTTCCAAGGTTAATGCTTGTTGACTTTGCAGTATAATGTGCATTGACAGTGAGGATTTATTGCCATACAAAAGCTTAAAGATCCTCTCATAGCAGTTTTAGATCAGCAGCTTTTTGTATGCTTTTTCTATCCTTTCTGAGCAATAAAGTGTGTTCTTATATTCATGAGCACAGCATTTGTCAGCTAAGTTCTGTAAAGCCTAAGGATGTGTATAAATTTAAATGCACTGACATGAGAAGAGACTTTTTTTAATGTGCCACAGCAAAAGTATATAAAGTATATTATTAGACTCCTTATGTATGCATTGTTTGTGCAAGAACACAATTAAAATTAAGAATTTACCAATTTCAACAGAAAATATTATGTCAAGAATCGTGGGAGGAAAGGCAGATTTTCCAAACTTATTGCTAAAATTTCAAATTAATATCAGTTTGAAATAACCATGAAAAAGTTACTCATGTTTCAAAAACATCATATAAGTTTCTGTAAATTAAGCACTGAATTCAATAATATCAAGTCAATTTGCATCAGTGGATATTCATGATTTTAATTTTTTTACTTTATGTAAATGTTGATTTGGACATTTGTCAGAGAGAGAAATCCACTCAGATTTTATTCTGCAGTAAGAATTTCTTCTGCTATTGAAAACACTGCCTATCATACAGGACAAAAGAAAAGCAGTTTATAACTTTAATTTTCATTTCTTCTGAAAAGGAAAGATGAAAAATGTGTATCTTGGTTTGCTTTGCATTTTTGCAGGAATATTATATGAAGAAGGGAAAAGATGCAGTTATCAATAATAAAACTGAAATAGTTTGTTTGAAGGAAACCAAAAGTGACAGTGTCTAATAAAAACAAACATGTCAATCATCTCCATCATCATCATCATCATCATCATCATCATCATCATCATCATCATCATCATCATCATCATCATCACTATGAAATTTGGGAAAGAAAATATTTCTGATCCTTCATTCTAGAAGGCTGCATAAACTTTTATGCCCTTAAATTATGCCCTAACTTAGTTAAAATAATATTTTCAAAGGAGGACATTTTCTTAGAAGTCTAAACAAAACTAAACAATACTTAGAAATTGTCTGGCCTATTAAGGTATGAGTTCAAAGATTATAGTCATATAGAAAATATGATGCTATTTTGTGTCCATACTTGAAAATATCATGAAACCCAGCATCACAACCAGACCCCCACAGAAGGGCATGCTGGGAATTTTAACATTTTTTTGCAATATTTACATGTAGCTGGAATCTAAAAGAGCAGAATTACTTATCCATTTATTAAAGGCTGCCATTATTCCCATTAATTTGATTTAACATGGGAATTCACCTCATGGGAGTTTTACCAACAAAATTATTGGTAAATTGCATTAAGTATCCCTTAGATTTCCTTTCTGTTGCCTAAAAATTAACCTTTCACTTATATATGAGAGAACATACTTTTAAAAAAGAAACATTCTATATTAAAAAAAAAGTTTAAAAATATATTTTTCTTCCTCAGTCATGAAGTAATTTTGTTAATTTTAGGGATTTTACCTAGTCAAAAGCAGGATTAAGAATGGTATATTCCAATAGTTGCATTTCTATAACCTCAGGACAGACAACCATCTGGTACTTCCTGGCTAAACTTGTGTCCTTCACAAACACAGTTTGTGATTATAGATGGTCTCTTAGATATTTGTACTCATGTCCATCTGTTCATATGGCATCATGCCTACATGCAAGTCAGTCTTTTCACTAATTCACTGGTGCCGGACATCGGCGAGTTTAGATTGGCCATCTGGATAACATTGCAGTTGCCATATTTTTTAGCTGCACATAGCTGCCGCAGCGTCATCAGTTTCATGATGGACTGACATACTGCTGGACATTACAGAGTGATGAAATTACACCTTTGTATCAGTCAATTAATACTCATGAAATTGTCAAAAGCAGTAATAAATCCCTCTAAAACAGGGTAATCGGGTGATCAAAACAATTCGCTTGCTCCTATAATCCACTCAACACCATGAGAAGTTATTACTAGCTGGAATCAAGTGTAGGCCAAATGAGAAGTATTTTGAAAGAATGTTTGTACTTGGTCTGGCTGGGATGAAGTTATGAAGTTGTTTCTTCAGTGGAGTCCAGACAGTCCAAAAATGCACACTTTGCATTTGCTGCTCAGTGTCAGTAACCACCATTGTTTTGGTCAACACTTTCTGTCTATCTCTCCCTTCCTCCCCCAAAGTGAGTATGCTGGGTAAGAGCTTGGGAGGGAGCACAGCTGGGACAGATGAGCTGAACTGGCTCGAGGGGTATGTATGAACAACCATCATGGTCAGCAATAAAAAATCAGGGAAAGGAGAAAGAGATGTTTGCTGTTATGGTGGTTGTGATTGTTATGTCCTGCTTCCTAGAACATGAGATTACTTCCTGCCTATGGGAAGGAGTGAATTAATTTCTTATCTTGTTTGCTTGCACGTGTAGCTTTTGCTTTTCTTATTAAACTCCCTATCTCGATTCATCAGTGTTTTCACCTTCCTTCTCTCTTTTCTTTCCATCCACTGGGAGAGGGGAATGAGTGAAAATCAGGGTGGTTTTCTAGCTGCTGGCTGGGGTCAACCTAGCACAATTCTGAAATAGCATTTACAAGGAGAAAGTTTCTTTGGAAAATATAAAGACTATTAAAGTCCACAGATGTCAGTAGACCATGCCTGATTCAGGAAAGTTAACACGTCCAATAAAACACTGAGTTTTTTTCAGAAAACAACTGAATTTTCACTTGCAAGGATTCTTCTGAAAATATGGACCTTTGGTTTTCAGCAGCAGAACAGAAATAACTAATATGAAATATGAAAACTGCCAATGCAGAATTTGTGTAGTTCTTTAATTACTGGAATGAAGAATAGATATATTTATGTCTTCAAGCACAAGCGACTGACATTTTTTATTCTTGGAGTTCTGATTGAATACATATAGATACAAATCTACTCTTTCTTCTTCTATCCAATGCATTTTTTCCTATTATTTTGTGATAAGTTGAGAGATGACGGATATGGATGATCCAAAAGAGACTTTTTAAATGAGAAAAAATAGTTATAATTAATTATCAATAATGAAACAAGAAAATATTAAAAAATCAAACTAAGGAGTGAGCTGGATAAGTCAAGTCCTGGAAAAGAAAAGAAAAGAAAAGAAAAGAAAAGAAAAATCAAAAGCATTAAAACAAGTGGTCATTGTGATTTCAATAAAATCTCTGTATTCTGAATTTTAATATATTTACAATACAGATCTACATAGCAAGGTCATTTTTAATGGATTTTTCTTTTAGTAGGAATAATTAACTTCATCTTTTTTTCTTAAGTTTTTGCAGAAAGGTTCAGAAGAGTAAAGAAAAATGGATTATTTTTTTTTCTCTATATGCAATAATGATAACCAAACCAACTAAAGTTTTCCCTCATTGCTTCTAGTGATAGGATAAGTGAAACAATTGTGTGATCATCTCAAACGCTAAGCTCAAACATGACAATATTAAGGAAAAAAAAACACACGTAAATGTCCAACCAAGCCTCAAGCTCATTATGCACAGTGAAATAGCATAACATCACATATATGAAAAATCCTGAAAAATAAAGCTGTATCATTTGTAAGACACATAACATACCTTAAAATATCAATTTATTCAGAGATCTACATCTACCTTTCACTTATAAATATATTTAGTAAATGTATGGCATTAATACCCATTTGTGTTATATTTTTGACTCTGATAGTGCAGCCAGTGCACTCAGTCAGTGCACCCTTCATAAGGAATATCTGGATGAATTTTGGTGCTCTTGCAGTATTACTCCATGCTTGCAGCATCTACTGCACATTTTCTCCTGGAAAAGGATCTTTGGGTTTAGGAACTGTTTAAACATTTGTGGCATTTATGACCTTCATCCATTTGTAGCAAAATTCTGAAGTGTCACATTTTACTACAAATGGATGAAGGAAATTTTTACTAATGTGGCATTCATTGCAAATGTTTAAGTGGAATTACCGAAACTATACCAGAAAGGAGTTTAAAAGACGTGTGAAAGAAAATAAGAAAGGAAGGAAGACATTATAATTTTCTGCTACTCTGTGAATCGTTTTTACAAGCAACTGCTGAAATTTTTCCCATGTTTTAATTAGTTAACTCCAAATATATGATTCTAAAAACAATGTTTTGTGACAGAGAAACATCTGAATTTATGTAGTGAATGAGTTATAAGTAAGAGAGATTGTGATTGGTATTAAAAAAAAATAGGCAGTGTAAAAAACATTTGGAAAATGGATTGTTCGAGTAAGGGTTAATAGATATTAGTTTGCATTAAAATATCATAAGTCATAAAAGTTTTTGTCATGTTCTGAATAAAAAGGTATATCCAACCTGAAGCATGCTTAATATTATTAGGAATAGAGCATGTTACAGCAGTAATAAACCTCCACTAAAAACATGCATCAAAAATATCTGTCTATTCAAGTATTCAGAGGACTCCATTAACCTTCAAAGTTGCAGATACCTTCAGGTGTCTATAAATTAATTTATTTTTCAGGCAAAGATGAAAAATGGAAACATATCCAAGGTTCTACTGTATGGAAATTGCAAAGTGTTGTCAAGTTATTATTTCAGTGACAGGTGATTTTTTTTTGGCAGAAAATACTTTCTTCCACAAGAATTCTGCAAGTATATAAATTATTGTCAAAATTTGCTTGGTGTCCAAGATGATGGGTCAGCAAATAGACTGTCTAGCTACAGAAGGAATTAAACATGGGTTCATTAAATGATGGGAATGGAAGGCCAGAAGTACATGATGAAATGGTACTACAGGAGAAAAAACACATAACTGAAGTCTGCAAGGGGATTTTGACATTACTGCTTAGAGGGTATGTGTTGCAAGACTTGCCTGGATTGTCTGTACACTAATGGACAGAATTTGATAACAAACAGCAAGTGTAAGTGCAGGGCCATGACTTTGTCAGAAAAACAAAAATTTGGTGAGATAATACAAAATGGACACATTGTCATAGGTAATTAAATGTGATTAAAGGATAATCAGCAGGACAATTCTAATTTAAAGTTTTCTGTAGATTATAAAATAGGCTGAAGGTCTTATCTGCACAGTCCTAGAATGTAACAGAGGTCACTGTCATTTATAATCAAATTATCACAGCAGATTTGCAAAGTTTGGGTGGAACAGTGATGTGTTCTGTTCGCAAAAAATCTGCTATGTAAAACACTGCTTTGAATCATTTCATGTTATTTTTCATGCATTCAATTCTTGGCCACATTTTTCCTAGTACCAGGATATCTGTTAAAAATTATTATCTAAAATGTTCATATTGATACATTAAGAAATAAAACTTTGGTCTAAGAGAAGACTGATGGAAAAATGCAAATGTGACTAGCAATAAAAGGCTATTATTCTTGAATTCAACTAAAAATGATAATTTTACAAAAAAAAGTTTAATTATTTACAAGCATTTAAATATAGATATTAGCTTACATTTTTTTATATTTCTATGAAATTATGCACCCTTTTAAAAATGATGGAATTCTAAAGGATAAATGTCCCAGAATGGAGAATTTAAAATAAATTCTGCCTTTTATACCAAAGCAATTTCATTGATTTCAATATATTTTATATCTGCAAAACATAAAAGAGTGTTTTCCTACATTTTTCTTGAATTATAAAAGGTAATTTAAAGCTGATAATGAAAATTCTCATGTTCTCTTTCTTTTCTCTTCCCTTCCAAAATTTCTTTCTGAAGCATAAATTATTTCATCATTTTACAGAAGGTAAGCTTTTGCTCACAAAAATCTATGCTTTAAACACAATAGTAATTTCCGTTAGTATTCTCCTTTGAGGTTCTTGTACATTTCAATTTTGGTGTATTACATAGCAAAGATAGAGTTGCAAATACGGTATTTAACTGCAACTGGATACTTTTCTTAGCCTTTTGTGCATATAAAACTTTCTCAGACTCAGTGACATTAATACAGAAGTTGTATTTATGTTGAAGTTGAAGATCATAGCTTTTGCTTTCCTGTAATCCTTTTCTTTCTCAACATGTTTGAATGGTAAGGGCAAACCTGAGAAAAGATACATGTGTGTATGAAGGTACTGTGCAGTTAATCCAAGTGAAGGAAGAAAATATTTTTTAAGTAATAGCCATTCCTAGAAAGTGATTTATTCAGGCTAACCTTCCTTCCAATCAGGGGAATTTCAAGCTAAATCAGTTTAGTTTAGAATTATGGATGAGTTATTAAATACCCATACAACTAAAACTGAGGGACATGAATCAAAGTCAAAGAAGGTACAAAAGGCAGATGTAGTATTTTTCTGCCCAGATACAGGCAAAGGGCCTGATATGAACAAAGCAGATACAAAAAGTTGGGGAGAGCACAGTAAGGGAGTTAAATATTGTTCTGTCTTCATCATAATTTCAATCCATATTTCACCAAAGTGTATATTTCCTCAAGATAAAATTTAGTACAGTGAGGTAAGTAGAAACTCTCTTGGTAGGGCATAAATTAATTAATTATGTTTGATTTCCTTTAAGTATTTAAACAGTCTGATTGCTTGCCTGAAATGATTTTGTATTTAATGAAAAAATCCAAGTTCGTTTTGTTTTCCACAGTACTGCAGCAAAGTCAGTGGACAGCTTTCCACTGATGTCAATAGTCTTTGCAAGCAATATCAATGACCTGATCATCCAGGCTATTTCACACATGAAAGCATATTGCCTTCAAGGGAAGTTCTGCATATAGAAATATTTGAGAATTGAGTTTGAAATTGAAAAATTACCTCAGAATTCCAGCATATATATTTTAATATAATCACAGAATAAATTGAGTTGGAAATCACCCACAAGGATCATCAAGTACAGCTCCTGCTCCTGCACAGCACCATTTCAGAGTCACACCATGTGCCTGAGAGCATTGTCCAAACACTTCTTGAACTCTGTCACACTTGGTGCTGTGACCACTTCCATAGGGAGCCTGTTCCCTCTGGGTGAAGAACCTTTTTCTGATATCCAACCTAAACTTAGGTGTTGAAAAAAGACATTAGGTGTGTTTAAGAATTAATGAACATGTTTATTATGAAAGCATAGTATGTAAACTGCTAATATTAAAACATTTCACCAAAAATAGAAATTATTAATTTTCAGTTGAACTAAAGCAGGAGTGTACTGTTAGAAATTTCAACCTTCTTTTTATCAACCCAGCACATAATTTTTTTAATTTTTCCTTTGTTTTTTTCACTCTTTATGTGTCATACCTTTTTGTATCACACCATTTGACTGGATTAAGTAGTCAAAGATATAATAGTCAAAATTCTTCATTGATTTTTTCACTTAGTTTTTACATAAAGCTACACTTCACATGCTGCAGATGATTTACAAGATTCCCTGTGTTAAGTCCTGCCTAAAGTCATTGCAGGAGATGCTTGTCCTTACAACATAAACAAAGGGAGATAATAAAAGCAAGAGCACGAGGAATTAAGTTCAGTGACCAAGGTCACTGAAGAGCTTGCCTGGGACAATAAAAGAAGCTAGATTTCCTGTTACCCAGCCTGATGTTCTATCATTGAATCACAATTGAATCACAATTGTTTATTACAGTTTTTTTTTAATAGATTCTTTAAATATGATAAAAATAATTTTGTTTACAAGAGCAGAATCCTCACCTTCTCACAACATCAATGTGAAGACTATTTTAGATCCTCTGCACCCTGACATTTCCTTGAAAATGCATAAATCTTTGGGAAAAGTCTCCCTAATACAGTTATATAGCTGTCAAACTTTTCCCTTCTAGAGAAAGAGCTCCTTTCTTTAAACTTTGGCTGTTCTTGGAGCATTTTAGGATGATGTCAATGTCCCAGCTGAGTATATAACATCTTTCTTTGATGATTTAAAGCCAACTAATCATTGAATTAACCATTCTGGGGCACCACATGGATAATGTCTTTTTAGGACTCAATCTTGCAAATCTGAGTAGAGTGTACCTAGTACAGCAAAATACAGCAAAGCACATATTCATTTAAGTAGTCATACTATCTTATATATTTTTTTAATTTGAATTTGAAGGCTGGTGCAACCACAACTGGAAGCATCCTAAAAATAGTTTTTTATTGTTTAGATAACAGTTTCTGATCTTCACCGTGCTTTATTTTGAAAACCAAAGTTTCTAGGAGACAATCTAAACCTCTGACGTAGATATATTTGGAAATCTTTTGAGGTTTCTCAGTTTTTAATTTTTAATTTTCATTCTGTTTTTAGATTTATGTTCAGAAGTTCATTCCCTGTTAATAGCACAATTATCATTGCTAATTGTGAAAGAAGAAAACACACCTTACTCAAGTCCTTTCAATGTTTTAAACACTGAATGAAGCATCAGAGTAACTGGGTCAGGAACTCTAATACCTATTAAAATGTGTCTGCATTTGATTTTAATTTTAGATATTCACATGCATATCCGGTGATTGATCCAAAAACACCAAAACAAATTAAAAAAAAATTTAAAAAGGTTGTTTTTCATAGATACTAATATCTAGATGTGACTATTAATGACTGGAAATGGTTTGCAGGTCTGGGTTATGAAGGTCTCTACTATTTATTTGTTTATGGATATATGCTTGTGGAGAGTGAAAACTCATGGAAAAAATGTTAATTGAAATCAATAAAGAAAGAAAATAACAAGCTGGAAAAGATGGCAAACAAGAAAATTTAGAAACATTGATAAAGTGTCAACACCAATCAGCATCAAGATTAAGTCTTCACAAAGTTACAGTGTCCTTGTTTTGGTTGATTTACGTTAACTCCATTTGGGATTAACTTAAAAACATTTTGGCTCAATTGACTTAAATTGACTCAAAGACAAACACTGAATGAAGCTTTAATCTGATCTCCATAAAAAGCTGTAGCATCATTTGAGCAAAAAAGAAAGTTTTCAGAATTTTAATGCATTATTTGAGGGATTTTAGAAATATGATTCTAATTCATAGTAGTTTTAAATAGTAGTCAAGAACCTCCTTTTTCAAGTTCTTTAAATAATGTCCTTATTCTTCAATTAGTGTGCATTAAAATAAAATAAATTAAAAAAAAAACCAAGAGAAATCAAATGTATACCTAGCAATCCTTACAATTTTCTGACTAAGTTACTAAAGTTTCATGGAACATTTGATAATGCATATTTCCCTCACTGACTTTTTGGTCAGTCTTTCAAGAATGAAGATAGTTGTCCACTAGAATACAAAATCATTTTCCCAGGAGACATCCCAGTTAATCCCTTGTTCCAGGCCTGTCAGCTATTTATAGCCGGTAATATTTAAAATTTTTTAATCATTTCCTTTGTGGCATGAATGCAGATGACTATGGAAAAATGCATCACAGCCCTCAAGTCTAGCTTTGACTTTATAGACTTTTTGGAAAAATAGCATGTACATCAAGCTGCTTGAAACTGTTTACTTACCTTGAAGATATAAAGATGAAGGATTCAGCTAAACTTGGCTAAAGTTGATTCTGTGAGCTCCAGGGATACTAAAGATTTCAAGCTACTTGCTCACACTGTTAAGCCATCACCCTCCAGGAAAGGTTAAATACTCTATTATTGAAGTATCTGTCTGACTATTCACTTCTTTTAAAATTCAGTTTTATACCTGAAGAAAAAGCTTTCTGCTAATCATTATAAGTATCCCAGTCTTTTCCAATTCTCCTCAGTTCAACTAATTGAGAATGTCCCCTTATTTTACAGTTTTTGTCAGAAACTAAAATGAGAGTAAAGAAAAAGGCAGGTAACCTTGATCTGTCATAAATTTATGGCATGAATTTTGATTACACAATACTATCTCTCTCTCTCTGTATATATATATATAGATATAGATATAGATATAGATATAGATCTAGAGAGATTTCTTTTTAAAAAAAGAAAAAAAAAGAGCACAGGAGGCTTGGAGAGGTTAGTGCAGGCTGAATATGATTTAAAAATATCAAAAAAAGGGATAAGACGGGGAATATTACTCAAAATAGATATGTGGTAATAGAGAAGAAGCTCAGTATTTCTACTGCACACCACCTATTCAATAATTTCAGATTTCATGAGCTTCATGAACACTTCTGAAGTTCACCACTTCAAAAATATATTTTCCTGTCTTCTATATTTTTAAATGCTGTAGTTCTAAGGAGATTCAAGTCCCAAACCATAGATTGTTAACAACACTAATAAATTAGCACATCCAATTCTATTTGGAAAATAAAAGCTCTTTGCTCACCTGCAGTCAGGGAAAAAAGATTGATGAAGAGTGGTATCTATGCTTCCACACAAGTGTAAATAGATTTCAGACATTTTTCCCTTGCTGTAGTGTAATGTTCTCAGTTTGACCAGAGTGCTATTCTCAGCCTGTCATCTAAAGAGCAGCTGATTTAATTATACTCTTTGAATGTAAGTTCAGAATTGAAAACGAAGTCCATTAGCTAAGTTTGATCTAGATACATATGCCATTTTCAATGTCTTTGAAAACAGTTTGTGCAGATATTGTTTCCTTCTCTGTTTATTTGAGACTCTGAAGTGCTGGTCTCTCTTGTTAAGGGTTAATTAAACAGACCATGTGGGAAATGACTGAACTAGAGATCCATTAAAACTGTTAATTGGGTAGCAGATAATTGTTCACAGTTACGACTGTGTTTTGACATCAAATTTTCAACATTTTACAGTAGGTGAAATTACTACTCCCTGCCTCATGGGACTTGTTATTTATGGTATTCTTCTGTGGTTGAAAAGAAGCCTGGTGGCAGAAAGAAAACAACTTTGCATTCAGAATGTGAATTTAGTTAGATTTTTTTTCTTAATGTGGGACAAGGATAAGTTTAAACAACTTGGGAAAATACTTAAGGAACTTAAAATTGTCTTAGTGGGATTTTTACTGTTCTCAGATTATAGAAGAAAGAGAGGATTTGGCAAAATATAGAAGGCAACAAATGGTTGCAAAACAAAACTACCTATGTTTTCCCCCTCATGTATTTATTCTGACAACATTGATTTTGCCAAATACTGAGCTCCAAGTGAGTAGACAGAAGACATATCTTTAGGAATCAATCTAGGGTTTAAAAATGAAAACAACAAAAGGAACCTCACATCACAAAACAAAAACAAAGGAAACTTACTCATAGATGAAGAGACAATTGAATTTTAAGGGGAAAGATAATGATAAACACAAAAAAGAAAGATATTTCATACAGTGAATTGGGGATGTGGGGATGTAGTTTGAGAAATAAAATGGAGAATTAGAAATTATGATTCAAGATATAAAGAGATTTCACAGAAAATACTAATAACAGCAACTAAAGTTGGACCAGAGGTGTTGAAGGCTCAATTCTTTAGGAAGAAGAGAAATAAGTAGAAAAGTAATGTACATTAAAGAAGTGTCCCAATGTTAAAGAAAAAAAAGGTAACAATAATACAATAAAAACTATGTGAAACACCTATTATGTGACAGTAAAAACTTAAAATTTCCATGATGGAAAATCTGCTCTAGATCTCCAGTAATGACTATAAACAATAATATCTATGAGAGAAAGAAGCAAAAATAAAAATAAGTGAAAATGTATGAAAATTGAAAACTTTTATTTCCTGTACAAGGCACCATATAATTGATTGATAGTTGTTCTAGAAAACAATCTTTAACAGCTTTTTCTGTAAAACAACCAGCAGACAACTGCAGGGCTTACTATTTTAACCAGTGGTGTCTGATGATACTCTCACTACTCACTTATACCAAAGCTGAAAAACATAGTGATTGTGATGATAACAAAATTCTCATTTTAGTCCAAAATAAAAATATAAATTATTACTTCGATTAGCAGTGTTGCAGAAAGGAAAACTTAGATTACTCTAGGAAATGAGTAGCAAGGCTGACAGAAATTGAGAATTATTAACATGATTCCTTTTGAAAGGGGTAGAACACAGCAAATTAAGCTTCAAAAATTGTTTTGTTTTCTAAAATTAAAGGAGATATGGACTTTTAGGGTATGTTATATATTTATAATGATTTTTTATCTGTCAAATTGTTTAAATTCTTTTTTTTGTCTTAATCCTTTCAAAATGTATGTATTTCAACATAAACCAAGGAGGACAAATTGTTCTTTGGTGTAACTAAAGTTGTGTTTCTGAAGTTTGGTGATAAATCTTCCTATACTTTTCATCAGTCATAGACATCTGAAATAACTATGACATTGCTATACCTTAGAGTAAATTGCTATAGATAAGAAATAAAAATAAAAAGGCTTACATTTCTGGATGGCTGGTAGTCTCTTACATAGGTTAAAAATTATTTGTCATTTCCTTGTGATTCGAAAAATTTGGGTTCATAACTCAGATGCCCTCTCTTAATCTCACGTTCTATATCAAAAAAGGCGTTCTGCTAAAACACACAATTCATACTCCTCAAAGCAATGTACTATGAAAATGTTTCATTTTGATAGTATTCTATAAGTTAAAAATTCCTGAATTTAAGTCATCTGAATAGCTATAGGAAATTAATATAAGAAAGAAGAGCCAGTGCCTTAATTCAGGTGTTATTTCATGTAGTTTTGAAATCTTTTTTTAAAATTATTTCACAGAGAGAACAGGAAAACTTCCTGTCTCACATGAAGCAGGAAGAGCAAATGCTGCAAAGTAATTGCTCATGCAATATCAAAATGTAGCTAACATTCAAGGGTGAATCTTATGAAAATGCAGAACAATTTTATTTTAGAACTTAAAAAGAGTGCCAGACATGCATAAACCATGATTCTTATGAAGTATTTAAATATTAAAAAGTCAAAATCCTTCATTTGACAGTGTCTGACCTTTAAGCTTATCTGCTTTTAAAATACATTTTACCTATCTACCAAAACTTTAATCACCTTCTCATTTCAGATATTGAAAGAAAGATTCCATTTAAATCAAGAAAAGGTCATTCTTCTTTGAAATATAGATTACTTACCTGCAGTTTTTAAAAATGTGAAGACTGGAGAACAAACTCAGGAGAAACAGCTTTCTCTCCACACTGAGATAGTACTGAGTCAGCAGTGGAAAGGATTAAACATAATTATGTGTAACTCCCAGAGACCATAAGGCCCAGACAAGAAATAAATTCAATTCAGTTTCAAAATTTATGAACTTCATATAGTTACAAAATAAAGAAATGAGATGTTGTGTTATCTACTCTTTTTCAACTACGGAAGCAGTGGTTAGGTTAGAATGGCACTAGAAGCATCAGGAGATAAAACCAAATGGATAATCTGTCTGAGACAATTGAGATTAATAACCTTTTTTTAGAAAAGGTCTTAGTTTCAGAGTCACAGAATCAATTAAGCTGGAAAAAATCTCAGAGACCATCAAGTCCAACCTGTGACCCAACACCACCTTGTCAAGCAGATCATGGCACTAAGGGCTTCATCCAGTTTTTCCTTAAACTCTAGGTACAGTGACTCCACCACCTCCCTGGGAAGCCCATTCCAATATCTAATCAACTTTTCTGTGAAGAATTTCTTCCTAATGTCCAGCCTAAATGTCTCCTTGTGCAGTTTATGACTGTGTCCTCATCCTATTACTAACTGCCTGGGAGATGCATCTGATGCCCACATGACTACAACCTCCTTTCAGGCAGTTGTAGAGAGTGATAAAGTAACTCCTGAGCTTAAGAGGAGATCTTCTCCAGGCTTAACAGCCCCAGCACCTCAGCCACTTCTCATAGGATATATGCTCCAGAGTCTTCAGCAGTGGTTTTGCCCTTCTCTGGACCTGCTCCAGTACCTCAGAGTCCTTTCTGAGTCGAGGTGCCCAGAACAGGATGCACTACTCAAGGTGTGGCCTCAGCAGTGCTGCTACAGGGTAAGAATCACTTCCCCATTCCTGTTGGCCACAGTATTCTTGATATAGGCCAGGATGCCATTGGCCTCCTTGGCCACCTGGGTACAGCTGGCTCATGTTCAGCAGCTGTCTGCCAGCACCTCCACATGCTCTTCTGCTGGGCACCTTTCCAGCCACTCTGTCCCCAGCCTGCAGCACTGCATGGGGTTATTTTGGCAAAAGTCTAGGACCTGACACTCGATCTTGTTGAGCCTCAAGCTGTTGATCTAGTCACATCTATGTAGCCTAGCCAGATCCCTTTGATTTTCTCATAGAGTTTACAACTCTGATAACCTTCAGTACTTTTTAAATAGAATTTATTAGATTCTTGTAATGCTGCAGCACCTAGAAATACACATTATAACTTCAAATATGTAGGTTTTGATATTTTAATTGCAGGTTTAAAAAAGTCAGTGCAGAAATGTCTGTAAAATTAATAAAGCCATCAGTAATAGACTATTAATGAACATTTTTAGACAAGAATGGCAATTTTAACAGGTATTTTTGCATTGGTATTATTAAAGTTTTCAAATTATGACCCATAAAAATCAATAACTCTTTGATCTAACTTTCATAGGTAAAATCAGTAACTACAAAAACATTCTCAGTTTTCAAGGCAGATTTTAGCTGAAAAAAAAGAAAATAATTAAAACTTTCTTTCAGAGAAAAGTTTATCCTCTCTACTGTGATTAGTAGTTAGTTCACTGCCATTGCCCTCTGGCAAGCTTGACTTAAAATATATGCTCTCTATTATTTAGACCATTTCAATATAAGTATATTGGCATTACTTTTTATCCGATGTTTATCAGATCAAACATCAGTTAAGACTCCAGGACCATAAACTAGTGTCCTTACAATTCAGTGTTAGGGATGGTCTAGGCACTGAGTGTATATGTATATATATATGTTTGTGTGTGTGTGTATGTACGTATGTATGAATCCCAATAAATAAATCTGAACATTCTAAAATTTCCCAGACTCAGAACAAATTCGTTGATCAACATATTAATACTGGAACTTGGTCAAATGCTGCTTTGCAGTCAGTGATCAGCTGTGCATATGCACACAAAATTTTGGAAATAAGGACTCAATGATATGTCCTATTATGTGAATACTAATATACTGTAATTTAATTATGGGCTAGTCATGAAGGCAATGACTTATATGCGTAACCTTAATTTTGCCATTTTATGTCTTGAATGTAAAGTATACAAGCTTATTGCTTTTTGCTTTGCATATTGTTTTAATAACTTATTTAAATAAGAAAAAATGTAAGTATTTGGTGCATGAAATATTTTCAGCTTGCAAATTGCCTAGTATTTAATCATCCAAAATGCATAAGAAATATGAAAATATTTAGTAAATAGAGCCATTAACAGAAAACAAACCTTTGTCACACTATAGAGCTTATGAAGCTCTCAATATGTAGAATTCCTCTGTTACCACTGATGCCTTTTAGACTACTAATACATTTGGAAAAATGGGGATTTTAGTCAATCATGGTAGCTGAATCAAAAGTATTTTGCAATTACTTTGGTTTCAGCATTTTTCTTATGCATTTGTCAGTGTATTTTATGTTATTTTAAAGAATAATTTATTTAAAAAAATGTGGTTTTGCCTTTCTCGGCAAAACATGAAATTTTTCATACTTTTGAAGAGTTTTCTGCAGTTATAGGTAATAAGGTACTCTGATTTTTAAATATATATGAGCTACTCTAAAAGTGTAATTTTATTATTATCTAAGTAGGTAAAGGTAAAGAAAAAGGTAACAATATAGCCTGATGTAGACCTAGATGTCACTCAATTAAAAGCACAGTTAATAAAGGTAACAATATAGCCTGATGTAGACCTAGATGTCACTCAATTAACAGCACAGTTAATAAATATGAAAGTAAATCACACATGGAAAAATATAAACTATGTGTTGTTGATGTATTGAAAGTGTGACATAATGTCTCCTTCAGTAACTACATAGCTGTTATTGTTAGCTAAAGGGCTGAAAATAATCAGTATTTGTACACTGGCTGAGTTGGGTTTACCCTAACCAACAACCAAACATCCATCCATGTCCTCCCTCCCTCCCTCCCTCCCTCCCTCGTCCTGCAGGTTGAGAAAACAACTGTGTGGGAAGGCAAGAAGACTCATGGATCAGAATAAAGTTTAACAGCAAAAACTCTGTGCAGAAGTAAAGCAAACAGGGACACCCTCCACCACTTCCCATTAGCAGCCAGATGTGCCCCTTACGGCAAGGCAGGGCCTTTTATAACATAGATAACAGTTGCTTGGGAGCACAATCACCATGGCCATGAATGTTTTCTCTTCCTCCTTCTTTCCCTGAGCTTTTATTGCTGAGCTTGATGTCATGGAACATCCCTTTGGTCAGTTTGAGTCAGCTATCCTGGAGACACTTCCTCCCAACCTCTTGTCTGACCTCAGCCTACTTGCTGAAAAGAATGGTGCGGGGGGAAGCCAGAGCTGTGCAAGAAATGATCTCAACACTGGGGTGTTTATCAATGCTATCTTAGACACAGATCCAAAGGGCCCCATCACAAGGGCTGCAATAAAGAAAATCAAATCCATTCCAGGCAGACCTAGTACTAATGAGTGAGGTGGGAAAGGGCAGAAACATTTTTCCCTATATGCTTCAAGTCAATGTTCTATGTCATTTCAAGGGAGTTTAACCAAGGAGGAGGAATCTTTTGAACCATCTTTGTCTATTTAATCTCAGTCTAATCACAGCTAATAAGCAAACTACTTCCACAGGGCTCTAGCTACTTCAATCTGTCAGCATTGGTTATCAAGTGAGTAATGCTGAGTACCCCATGTTCCAGTCATGGCCTAGCACCCCAAATGTAAAGAATGATAAAGAATCTGGCTTTATAAGTTGTTTACTAGGCACAGATAGAGAATGTCAGCAAAATGTTTTATATAGGCATCTCAAATTATCTGAAAAAGTAAACAATCTATTTCCACAATAAACAAGAAACTGCAAAATGCTTAAGAATCAAGAGATCTGAGTTCTGATTATATTGATGAGAACTTTCTAAGACTGATTTTCTGTATCATTGGTCAAAGCATTCAGTTCTGTCACAATTTAGATTATGTAAAAAATAATATCTAGGTTTCTTAGTAATATATACACTATACACTTAACACAATTAACTCTAATTGATTATATATCTATAAATTATATATATATATATATATATATATATATATGATCTGTGCTTGATAAGATTATCACTGAATTCAGTCAGTCTTGCTCTCCAAACACTTTCTACCTCCTAAGGTATTTTGGAAAAAGTATCAGAACTTATCTTACATATATATAAATATCAGAACTTATCTTTACACTGAACAGTATCAAGTTATTTTTAGGACTTGAATAATTCTGAAAAACGCACCATTTTTCTCTTTTTCCACTTGCACACAAGTATCTAAGTTTTATCACAATTTTATATCTACAATTTTTTTAATCTTTGATTTGCCTGCATTTTGGATTTTCTTTCATTTTTAATTAGTATTTCATTGCAACATGAAAATACTTATGTACTAAAAGATGAAAAAAGTCAATAAATTTTCATATTTTTACATTAGACTGTATTAATAATGTTTTGTCATTTTAGATTTAAATAGGATATATCTATAAGAGAGATCAGAAACTTCTTAGAGTGTATGTTTCTGTGAGGGTGAAGGAAAAAGAAAAACTGTAAAAAACTAATGAACGTGTTTTATTATTTATGCAATAATTGTGAATTCTATAACAGGAATAGAGGAAAATAGAAACGAACTGATGTTTTCCTCAGTGATTACATTTATTCAACATGTCCACACCCTTACTTTTCCCCCCACTCTGTGAAACCTAGTGTGAAGCCAGACTCAATTCAGTATTAGTTTCTTGTCAATTATCAAAGTGTTAATTTATGATTTGGGTATTGAAGGAAAACATAAGTCATATAAATTATCAGATGAGGAGATATTTTTCAGCCGCGTTCAGCTCAGTGCAACCCATCTCCTCACCTGTCCCTGGTATGAACTACACTTATTTTCATCACAGCTTATGCTCAGTCCCTCCAAGATATCTGGTGAACAATGGGAGATGCAGAGGGTTGATATTAGGCTCTAGCGGTTCTTTTCTGCTGCTCCTCACTTCTTGCTTCTTTTCCTCAACTGCTCTGGCATGGACCACTTCTGGCTGTAGTGCCTCACCAAGCAGAAAAAATGGCTGAGACCTTCTTCACATGAGGAAAAAGTCTCATGTTCACAGGCTATGGTCCTCATGGGGGATATCTGCTGAAATGACAGCATAACAGTGTGCAAACAATCATGGAAATTTACTCAACTTCTTTGCAGAGACGATAGTGGAAGAACTGGACATGAATATGACAGTAATGGGAAGATTTGGCTGCAGTGACCATAGAATTTGAAATCTTGAAAGCAGGGAGCAGGATAAAATGGAAGATTTCAGGAGTTTCAGCAGTCTTTAACCACTTCAGAGATCCATTTGCAAGATTCTGGGGGGAACTGCACAGAAGTTCAGGAAAGGGAAACGGGAAGTTATGGATCTGGGGAGGAATAATCCAAGATGATGGCACACACTTGGGGGCAAACTGTCTGGAAAGCTACTTTTCTCAGAAAGACCTGTGGATCCCAGTGGACACAAAACTTGACATGAGCCAGCAATATAGCCTTGCAGAAAAGTATTATCATGAAAGCAGTGCCAACACCTCAAGGAAGGTGACACTTGTCCTTTATTCAGCATGGTGAGGCCTTATCAGGAGTACTGTATCCAGTTTCAGGTTCCTCATTAAAGGAAAAAAGTATAGAGTTCCTGAAACAAGCCCATCACAAGGTCAGAAAGATGATGGCAGGGCTGGAGTACCTCACATATGAGGAAAGGCTGAGAGACCTGGGATTGTTTAGCCTGGAGAAGGTGCAGGGGGAAATCCCATCAATGTATGCAAATACCTGCAGGGAGAGTATAAAGCATATGGAGCCAGACTCATTTCATTTTCACAGTGACAAGAAGCAATGGACACCAACTGAAAGCTTGGATGCAGTAGACCAGATGACACTCAAAAGTTCCTCCAGGTGTAAAATATTTTGTTTTTCTGTGAAATAATTCTGTTTTACAATGTTTGTGAGGTTACATGAATAATTTCAATCACATTATACCACTACAGTATTTTCAGTACACAAAATATTCTTGTTCTCTTAATTTGTCATTGAAATTATTCTGCTAATAAAAATTTGTTAATGGGAAGCAATTTAAAATGGAGTTTCAGAAACAGAGTTACCAGAAAAGGTAAAAATATTTGTGCTTTGGTCCTTTAAATTCTGAATCATAAAGTCATTAATTGAAATATATATTAAACCAGTTTAGAAAAGAAATGTATTTCCAGTTGTGTAGTAAAGTAATCTTTTCAAAGTTGCAACTTATAAAGAAGATTATTTTTTTCAGAAATCATGTCACTTTCTGAAGGAATGATTATAAACTCTTACTGCCCTGCTTTTCTTCATAATTTTTCTGAGATACAGAAATTCTGAACTGGTAATGTAACTTAACAGAAAATACCTTGAGATGTGAGAAAAATGAGATATATTAGGTGACTGCTCATTACATCACCTCTACAAGCAGCTTGTAACAGAGCTTTTGAAGGAGAGAATTACACTATTTCAAATAAAAAGAACAGGAGAAAAAGAGTAATAGCACCACATATCAGTAGGTTAGCATCATATTTAAGTGATACCCTATGTGAGGAATGCAAAGTGATAAACAGTATTTTCTTCAAGCAGCAGGTGTTCTTGAAGTATTCTTCAAGAATCAGGTATTCTGAGTTGCATTCTTCCTTCTCATTTACATAAAATAGTCTTCATTTTGCTGTAATAGTTGTGATTATAATGTAATTTTATAGTGATTGTTTAGGATACCCATAATTTTCCATATTATCAAGCAATATTGTGAAACTTGCCTTGTAATGATGCAGAAATATAAATGAACACCTATGTCAGAACTCTATTGAATTGAGCATGGAACATAAAGAACTCTCCAGACAATCAAAAGTTCTTAATTTCAAAATCAAAAAGCAAATCAAAAGCAAAATAATTGAAAACAGCCAGGTATGAAGTGAATGAAAAGTTCCATTAAATGTAAGAATTTTAATCTATTCCTGAATGTGTCTGAGCAATGTGCAAGCATTTACAAAATATTGTAAGAAAAAGCTGAGAATTGTGACAGAACTACTATGGAATAAGACTGAAATCTTAACTAAAGATATTTGCCACAACCACTGAGGAAATCAGCTTTATTCCCCTGTCTTAGCAACAGATGACTGCACAGCAAGTCAATAAAAGTTCCAGAATACAGACTGAAGAACAGGCCAACCAAAAGTTAAATAAATAAATTTATTCTGCTACAAAATAGAGGTCTTTACCAATGAGCATGTGCATAGAGAAAAAAGTTTACCCTTCCAAAACAAGCTTATCATCTAAGATCTCAGAAAATCCCCAAATTAATTACAAACTGAGCTACATAATCCTAGTTTTCTCTGTCTAAAATCAAGATAAAAAATGAACATATTTGGTGGTACTGGGGGGGGCTGTTTTATATTTGTTAATATTCCATGTAAACTCTTTGCTTTGGGTAACACGTGGCCTCGTCGCTGGACTTTTTCTGTTCCCTGTATCTTTTCTCAAACTGTTTCCAAACCAAAAGTTTCTCAGTTACCAAATTACTAGGATGCAACTATTTCACAAATCATGTACTTTATCATGTACAAAACCAGCTAAGGGACTCAGAAAAACATAATTGGAAGCAAATTAACTCCTGTAGCCAAGTTTCTATAGGACTACAAATTGAAGGGCTGACCCATCAAAATATTTGAGGGTAAGTGTGCCATCCAGAGGGACCTAACTAGGCCAAAGGAATGAGCCACAAGGATTGCAAGTGGATTACAAGCTGGCTATGAGCCAGCCCTGGCTCTTAGTGCCACCCTGGTACTAAGGAAAGTCAAGAGCAATCCAAGATGCAGTAGTAGGAAGATAGGCAGGAGATCAAGGGAAGTCGCTTACCACTTGTGAGACAAAATTTAGACTCCTGCATACAGTTTTGGGGGCCCTAACAGAGAAAATACACTTACCAACATGGGTGCATTTGGTGGAAGGACACCATGCTGGTCATGTGCTGGAGAATCTGCCCTTTGAGGAGAAGATACTGAAGCTGGGCTTGTTCATCTTGGAGAAAGGACAACAGCAGGATCTAACAGCAGCCCTGCAGCTAGGGGAAATGTTATTAAGAAGACCTTACCAAGAGAGAGAGAGGGTCTTTACATTAGTGCATGGTCAGAAAATTGGAAAAAACAGTCATACATTGAAACAAGTGAAATTGAGCCAGGGTATAAAGGGAAACTTTTTTCCATGAGAACAGCCAGGCACTAGAAGAGGCTTCCAGAAGATACGTGCAATCTTTATCTTTGAAGGTTTTTGAGACTTAGACAGATCAAACCCTAATTCTGATCTCACAGATGACTGTGTTTTGGGAATCCTGAGGCCCTGTCCAACTTGAATTTTCGAATGAACCTATGTTATTTCCAGCATTTGCCCTGGAACACATTGAAGGAATAGACCCTTCCAGTGATTCTGCATCATCTCAGTGAGACGAATTGCAATATCATTGCAGAATAAAATATAGTCATTCATCATATTGTTGAGGTTGTATGACCAACTGTTCTTCTTTCTGATTGGTGGAATAAAATTAGGGGTTGATTTAACACCATGGAGCCTGGATAAAATTCTGCCATGTGGAAATGCAATTCCAAATTCCCCATTGGCTTCAATTGAATATTTTTTTATTTTTCACATCTTAGTTATTATAGTTCAGGTAGTGTCCAACTGAGAAACCTAAATATGAGAACAATTCTAACCTGTACTTCCCCACAGTTTATGTATAAAAGATGTTCATTGCAAATGACCTTAAAAACATTAAGAACATTTTATTTTTAATGGAAAAGCTTTTAAAAGCAATTATTTAAATAGTGGGGGGTTTTGTTGTGCAAATAGGTTACTTCCTTCATTCCTGTATTTCTGTAAAATTATGTAACTGTCCTCCATTCTATATTTGTAAAAAAACCCACAATAAATACACACAGAACTTTTTCTACTTTATGTCTCATTCTTGATGCCAAGTGATTTGAGAAAACCTGTGTAAGATTTTAGGTACTATTTGTAAATAGTCAAATCTTCTAAAAAATATTTTTGTACTTTTATGACTTTGAAAAACATTTTGCATGTTGGTCATGACAGAGCTATCTATGTCAAAGTTAATGCTTATTTTCACCTTCTAAATAAAGTTTGTAACACAATCACAACAAACTGAAAACAGTCACACAACAAATAGCGAGCATAATTTACTTTCTTAAAGCTTTATTGTGATTATTCAATCATTGCAAAACGTATGTGATGTCTCTATTTAGTTAACAATTTCATCATTATGTAAATGAGAAAGTTTACATATTAAAATAATTCTTATTATTAATCGTTCTATTACTCAGTCCATTTATAACAATCTTAACATGAAGTAAAATATTTTTTGAAAAAATTGTTATTTTCAGAAATATTTTTGAGAGCATGGATTGACTGAACTGTTAGCAGCAGTTCCAGATTTCCATTCATACCTTCAAGCTCTGACCTGTCTTTAAAAGAGATAGGAGGATTTCAATTGCAATGGTGTTTTTGACTAGTACTGAATATCTAATAAAATACTTTAAAGCCTATGCTATGAATAATTCTCAATGCTGATAATATTATTTTTCTCTTGTTTCTGCTGTGTTTTGATTGAGAATAATGATAAAAATATTTAAAAAATATTTAAATGTTATTAAAAATAATTTAAAAAAACCAACTAAACTCCAGGTCACCAGTACCTGGAAAGCTGAAATCAATTAAGAAGATTAAAAGGTGTTAGATTGCCAAGATCATTATCATCACTGCTGTTTAAAAATAAGAGAATGGGGTAGGACAAGTATTTCACATAACTCTAGACATCAAGAAAGATTCTTCCTCAAAATAAAAGGACATATTTTACAAATATATATTAATATAGAAAAACTTTTAACATAAAGATTAATTCTATTAAAATGTGTAATTTCAAAGAATTTCAGATAATATCCTATTATACTGTTGAAGACAAAACCACTGAGATTTTCTTTGTTCTCTTTCACCCCTTTCCAGTTCACCCAGCAGTCTCTATCACCATCTTGCCCATACTCATTCACTCATTCACAGAAAAAATCAAGTTCAAGCCCTCCAAATCATTTGGGTATGGAAGACATGAGTATGGCCTTTCAGTAATTCAAGGTGGCTTATAAGGAACATGGGGACACACTATATAATAGGACCTATAGTGATGGGGTACTAATTTTAAACTAAAAGAGGGTAGGTTTAGACTCCCAAGGAGGAAAATATCAATAATGAGGGTGGTGAAGCTCAGGAGCAGTTATATTTCTTCAACTTGTACACAACATAACTTGAATATTCTCAATAAAGTCAAAATAAGATAATTTCCAGATTCTTTGCAAAATGTTTTTTTGGAGAAAAAAAGAACCAAAGACCACCAAAGAAGGAAATAACAGAAATTCTGTATTATCTTTCTCCTTACTGTCTCCTTTCACATATTTGTATTCTTATTTTCTGTCTGGTATTTTCATTAGGACCCAAGGATCTGATTCAATATCAGCCAAAAAAAGATGCACAAAAGCCTAATTCTCCTTGTATGTTCATCAGTGCAGTGAATGTTCTCACATTAAATGATGCATTTGCTACCTATGCAGCATTCCCATTTAGGTAAATGTTGCATTTGTCCCTAGATGTAACGGATTGAATTAGTTTTGCTTTACATAATTTTGCAACATATACACAGTAAAAATCTTTCTTCCTGCTAGCAAGTCTTCCAAATATTGATAGCACAAATACTGTGCAATACAAATACACATCTTCACAGTTCACTAAAATCACATCAAATATTCCTGTGAATTTAAAGTGCAAAGGTATCATAAATGAAAAAAGATATATACATGTGCCCACACCTCCACCCCCTTCCTGGAAACACAAAGGAAAAAAGCTATTTGACTTTAGTAGTTCTTACCCTGAAAATCTGCAGGTTATGCTTCAACACTTTATTTTTTATTAATCTTTTGCCCAGCACTCTACCAGGTAATTATGACTCCAGAGAATTCATGTTATTTTCGTACTCAGTTCTTAAGAAAGTGTTCTAAGGATCTATAGATCTTTAAACAGCAGAAGAGTACAGAAAAGATACCTGATTCAGAAAGATGTAGAGCACAAACTCCACCAAATGCTTTCAAACTCTTGAAAAGACCTTCAGAAGTTAAATCTGAGAATAGGAAAAAAGACCAAACAAAACAAACCAACCTCCCCATTCTTTTATTAGTAAAAAAGCTTTAGACCATCACTATTAACAATTGCACATATATATATTCATGTGAAGAATGAATTGTAGAAAACATTCACAATTTTTCTGGATTTTAAAAACTTCTGTACTCTATATCAATTCATAAACCTTAAATTGATGCTAATAAATGTGTGAAAAAAAATAAAGAAAAGCATATACCAAGGTAGAATTTTCCTTACATTAAGGTATGATTCACTTAAGCAGTCTAGCATCCTGTTTAGCCAAGTCTGTGAATGAGTGCCTTTGACCAACCTGTGGGCGCTATTGATGAAAGAAAGGAGTGAAGAGAGAATGTGTTCTCAAAAATCCACCTCAGCTTCCTAAGTTGTTTCATTTAGTATATGATGAATGATGTAAAAATTGTAACATTTATCTTGATGGAATGCATATATACATGCTTACATACATACCTACCTAGAGTTCAGTCTTCCATTTCTAATACTAGGAAAGCTGCCATTTCACAGCTGAGACTCACAGCATATGAGGTAATCATATCCTTTCCATTCTTCTCTGTGGTATGAATGGCTTTTAGTTGTAAAAAAAGATATTTTCCATAGATGTTTTTTACATTATCATCTTCATATGCATCAGGTACAAAGACACACATTTGTAAACAGGTCTCTCCATTGACTATGAGACCAATGATCTGATTTGGATTTCTTGGCCACTCTAATAACCAATTCCCAGACTTTATTCTTTACAGTATACAACACAGATTTATAAACATTTCAGTACAATGGCTCCTAGGCCTCTAATCCTATTTTTTGGTTGCCATGATGTGGTTTTACTAGTGAAGATGCACTGATATCTACCTATACAGTATGTGCATACTCTGATCTCTGGCACCACAGACACACAAGGCTCTGACGTGTGGCCTGTTACCTGTCACTGACTCTCAGGCACCCATACATGCATCTGCATACACAAAAGAGATCCCTTGACCCAGACAAACAGTTAATAGTGGAGGACAGATTGCGGTGAAAGGTGCAGGCATGGCCAGACAAGCATCCTGATCAGCAACATTTACATGCAGCCCAGTGCCTTTTATCTCCTTGTGTTTCACCACCTGTATTCCTCCCCAAACCACTTTGGTCCCTCCTTTTCCCCACCTTTGTTTTATCTTCTAAACCTCCCTCAATAAGTCTTATACAATCACAGGATGGCCTTCCCTTGCATCTCACAAAAATATCCCACACTGCCAGGAAATGACCACCCTCATTTTGAAGAGAGACCCTGAGAGCTGCTCCCTTTGGTTTGCCCTGTGGGTCTCATTTCCAGCCCATGGGGAACTTGGCTCCAAATGTGACTGACACTCCAATTGCTCTCATTAGGTTTTTGGGTTTCCTTAACCTGCTATTGTTCTTTTTGCATATTTGTAAGATTTGGGTTTTAGGGATTTTGTTGGGATTTTTTGATGTTGTTGTTTATGTGTACAAGTCTTCAATCACATAAGCAAACAGGAATATTTTATTTTATGAACATTATTTTGAATAAGCATATTGAGGTAGTTTCCTTTGTAAGTTATTAAATTTGATCACAAGTAGCATACATTGAAAAGATTCAAAATAAGTAAAAGAATTTGAATTAATGACAAAAAATCTCTTTGGAAATGTATTATGATTTCTTTGTTTTTAGTTTTCATTGTCTAAAGAAAAATCCCAAAAAACCAAACGTTTTATATATTGAGTCATTGAATAATACTCTTGCATAAATTACAACATTAAAATACTGACAATACTCAAGGAATTTGGGCACGCAAATAGTCACACAGATTTCAGTAGTACTAATGTACTTAATATATTAAAATGAAGTGCATGTATCTTCTAATGAATTTTTTTATTGCATTGCTAAATATTTTTCCAGTGTGTCATATCACATACAACTTTTTTACTGGTGCTTTAGATCAATAACTCTCTGAAAGGGTGAACAGAAATATTTACTCTCATATATTTTGGATCATTAATACAAAAGAGGTGACCATTATATGCTATATCTATAGAATGTCCTTTAAAATTGTCCTTTAAAACCATCTCTATGGACCACATAGCATCTGCAAGAAACCTTAGCTATTAATTAAGAAGGCAATTGATGACAAAAGAAAATTCCAATTACAGCTCGTTTTTAAAAGGCATTTATCTGAGTTGTCCTTTCATAAATGCAAGACTTAAAAACTGAATTTTGCAAATCCATTTTCCTCCTCTTTTTTCCTAGTAATCTTCAAAGAAACAAATAACAACTCTAACAACTCAGAAACAGAAAAATATTAACAACACACAGAGGCAGCAAAGGTTACTGTGCTGAATACAATATTATCTAAATTTAATAGAAACTGGCAAACCAATTTTAAACCAGTAAGGAGCAAACTGCTACATTTCATATTGATGATTCCTCTTTTATTCCATATTCAGTTATACTTATTTGAAAACTCCTTTTTAATTTGAACACTTTGGATAATGGTCTGTTTTTTAATTCCTACCTGATCCTTTTTCCTGGAGTTAACATAAAGCTTCTGGTCATTAGGGTGTGTGGCTCATTCTCGTGTACCCCAGGGAATGTGATTTTTTGTTGATTCTTGTGAAAAAGACAAGGCTTTACAGTGACTTATCAACCCCTGCAGAAGGACTGGAGCACCCAGAGGGACATTCCCATGGAATATTCCAAAACAGATAGCAAGAAGCTTTAGTTAAACATTTTGATGGTAGTAACAATAGTCTTCTACAACACCATTAGAGCACCATGTAGACTGAGAATATTCTTTGCTCTGTAGATGTGGTGTGTTCTCTTTTCCTGTACAATGGTTTTGAATGCAGCACCAGTTACAATGTAAGGATCCTAAACAATATAAGAATTCTCAATCCTAGAAGAGGGAAAAGATTGATGAAAAAAAAGATGCCGCTTGAAAACATCCCCCTTTTTTTTTAATGTGTGGGGCAGGAAAATGCAGGACAAAAATAAAAATTAAAACCCAAAGAATTAAAAACTGCATCTCATACATTTCATCTTGATGAAAAGCATTAACTAGGGACCCTTCTGTGAGCTGATTCTGCTGCTTCAGCGCAGCAATGAAGTCTTTAATTGGCAGAAGGAAAGTCTATCAGCATAGTGCTACTTAAAAAGCTAGTCTCGATAATGAACACAGATCTAGAAAACAGTTCTTTTCTAGTTAAAAAATTACAATAATTGTGGTTATTATTTTTTTCAAAAGATCATATTTCACACAGAATTTCAAATCTATTACAAATAGCGTGCAAAGAGCAAAATGGTAAAATTATTTGAAAGGTTGCATACAAAATAAAAATAGGCATCTCTCAAAATGTTTTCCTTCCCAATCTACCACATTTATTGGTTACAATACCAGGTAAAATTACTATTTTTAGAAAGGTGTTTTCTTGTTTTATAGCTAATGAGTTGCAAATTTTCTACTTTACTACAAATTTTCATCTCTACTAACTTTTTGCTGTAACCTATTAGGGGTTTTTTTTCCCTCAGCAGACTACAATGTCTGTTTCAGAATTGCAAAAATTTACCTATAACCCTGCTTTTTAGAAAAAGTAAAGGGTCAAATCACAGTTTTTGAGACAGAAACTGCTTAAAAGGAACACTGAGACACAATTTCCCTACAGCAACATGTACTTCAGAATCTCTTCTATAGAACACTACACAGAACAGAATTTTTTTTCATTTCTCATTGATTGGAATGCCACATGCAGCATTTCAAATGCAGTGGACCTCACTGGTTCAGGAAACCTGAAGCTGGTGTGAAGTGGTTGAATGCAGTTTGAGACTAGGTCCCTTCACTATTGACCTCAGTCACTTAGTGACTCAGTCAATTAGATTATGCAAAACTGAAGTATTTCAGCTGTCCAGTGGGAACATTTGTGAGTGCTTTTCTATCCCAAAGGAACAAATGTGAAATCTAGTTGACTACAAAAGCAAGTTGAAAAATAATTCAGCAAAACTTTTTCGAACATAAATATGGTATACTGTTTAAAGGGTGGATTTTTTTATTTCCATGAGGCTTAGATTTGTTGCTTGTAGAAGACATAAAAAATTACAGATATTTTTAGGTTAGTCTGCTATTTCTGTAAATAAGCAACTGTAGCACAGCACTAGTATGCTGCAAAAACTGAAATGTAGGATAAAATTGAACATTAGTAGGTATTACAGTCTACAAAAAAATGCCAAAACATACTTATTTATACATTGAAATCTATTTGCTTAGCAAAGCTCTGCCAAGAACTATTATTTTTATGTTTTGAATGATTGAAGTGTTTAATGATAAGGTGACACAGTTTTGTCAACACAGCTGTTGCTTTGTTTCTTTCATTTGCATAACCATTAGGATTGAAAGGAAAAAAAAAACTAGCATGGAAACAACTAATTGTTTATAACAGAATGCTGCTTGTAAACATAATTAATTTCAGTTGACCAGTGTCATGTAATGCTTCCTTATAGAAGGTAAGGTATAAAGTGAAGACAGATGTGCTATGATGGGAAAAGCAAAACAATACCACCCCAAAAGAAGAACAGAAAAGTAAAGGAAAAATATTTGAGCTCTACTCTGAGATGTAAACTGGCACTCTGGGACCTGGAATTGCAGATCAGACTCTACTAAACTCGACCACAGTGTTTATCATATCCACATACTACACTAAAAGGATAATTACCATTATTCAGTGCATTAATAGTCTACAAAAATATAGAACAGCATGACTACTGAAAGTGCTTAATGAATACTGATCACTTTGATGTAGCTTTCACATATCTCAGTACAGGTGACTTGGATGGACCTGCTCATCAGAAGAAATGAGGACACTTTTTTGATGTTTACCTTATTAGCAAAATCAGTTAATTTGGGGGAACAAAAATAGATTTTAAATTTTTTAACTATCCTAATTGTAACACAGACATAGCAACATTGTTTCAGACTATAAGTCTTTCAAGGATTTTTTGTGTAGCTTCTCTTTAATTCCTGCTTCTGTGTTCTCACAACACACAAGGTCTTTTTTCCACTTCTTTGTAAGTTGTGGCTAAAATTTCTCTTCCAGTGTTTCTCTTTTATTAAAATAATATATATTCTACATTTTAATTTTTGTCTTTTTTTTTGGTTTTTTTTGTAGGGGAAGGAGACTGCACAAAGATAAATAATCAGATAGGTTTTCCAGTGTCTCTAATGAAGCTCTTTCAGATTGTTTTAATCACTACTCATTTGACTCCTGAATAATAGTTGGCTTCTCTCAATATTTTCTGCAGATTTTCAGATTAACTGACTGTATGACTGTATACGAGACCCCTTCAAAACAGAAGAAAAATTATTTTCTGACTTTAAGAGCTTTTCACTGCTCTCTTTTTTTTTTTTTACCTGTGTAGGTTCTTAGCTGGGGAAAACAAAAAAAAAACTAAAAATAACTAATCTGTTAATTAAGTTCATGAAAGCTTATTGTTTTCAAAGAGGTGCATCAGAGTAATTTAAAATGGATTTTAAAACACTATAGGTTTAAGCCCCTACTTTGAGGGATAATGTGGACCCCATATTTCAGTATAGGCTAATTGGTTATAATTCTGAAACAATAAAAAATAAAACCTACTCAAAAGGAAAACAATCTGCCTGGGGACCTGAAGTCAATGAACCAACCTATTTTTAAGCAGCTATAAATAAACATTAGACACTTTCTCCATACAAAAAACAGGGAGAGGAGAAACTGACATAAGAGCTTTAATCACAGAATCACAGAACGGTTCAGGTTGGAAGAGACATTAGGGATCATCTAGGTCCAACCTCCCTGTCAGGTGCAGGGATGCCACCCACTAGATCAAATTGATCAAGGCCACATAGAATCTGGCCTTGAACAGTTCTAGGGTTGGGGCAACCACAACATCTCTAGGAAACCTTTCCTGTTGTCTCCCACACCCACAGTAAAGAATTTCTTGCTAAAATCTACCCTATGCTATTTCTTCTGTCCTAAGTGACCACCATAACAGATGGAGCTCAAGTCATGTTCTAAATGCACTCAGTTTTTATGGACATTTATTCCATGGGGGCAGACAACAGACAAAGAGAGTGATATCACATCAAAGACTGGAAAGATGGCAGTGGTTCATGTATTAGACAGTGCAGGACCTGAAAATGACACAAATGATATGGAAAAAAAGGTGTGGATTTTACTAGGTCAGAGTAGGATTGTATTTCTTTTTAGCAGCCTATATATCTCTGCATTTTGTATTTGTTAGTAAAACTGTTGTCAGTAAATGCTTTTTACTTTTCTCGCTGTGCTTGCCCTCTCATCCAATAATTAGGATGAGAGTGAGCAACAAAGCAGCCAGAAGGTCATCCAGTAGGACAGACAGGAGGACAGACAGTGCTTCTTAACTGACCAAGGAGTATTTGATAACATATCTTATGCTCAGCAAAAACTTCACTAAGTGTGGACTTCATGAGCCACATCCTGGAAAGCCTGGATTTCCAGGATGTGGCTCACATCTTTCTACTGGGAAGTGAGGAATAAATTCCTTCTTCAGTTTGTCTGCCCATGCAGTTTTTGGTTTTTGGTTTATTGTTGGTTTTTTCCTTTATTTTTTTTTGTTTTGTTTTGGGGGTTTTTTGGTTTTTGTTTTGTTTTGTTTTTGTGAGTTTTTTGTTTTTCATTTTTTGTTTGGTTTTTTTGCCAGTCAATGAACCTTCTTGCCTTTTTTTTTTCTAATTTCTCTTCAACTCACAGGAGAAGGTAGTGGGTAAGTCATCCTGTGGGTATTCAGCTGCTGGGTGAGAAAAATCCACCACAGCACCTTAGTAATAAAAATAGCAAATTTTTAAAATATAAGAATATGGAATTTTATTAACTACAGTTTCTGGTATAGAGAGACCTGAGAAAAGATGGGTTTTGCATTTATTCATGCAGAAATTCATTAAAATATTGCTGAACATCAGTCTTTGCAAGCACCTAATGAACACAGTTAACTCCTCTGGGCACTTCTACAGCACTGATGATGCTAAGTCAATCAAACAGAACTCTGGTCTACAGCCCTGATACAGTTCTAGGAAAAGGCAGGATAGGAAGTGACTTCAGGCAAATTTTTAATGAGTCAGATTTTGTAATTGTCTTCTGTTTTCAAGAAAACTGGATGCTTTTTACATTATTACTTTTTTTAAGGTTGATTAGGTTTTCTATTAGAAAATAACATTTAGAGGCATATTGTTTTTTCAAGTTTCTAATAATAGACTGGATAAGAGAGGACTGTACTATTCTAGTGAAGGACTAATCTTGTAAATAATCTACTCTGGCAATCCTGAAAAACTGTGTGACCCATGTAAAAAAAAAAATAGGAGACCTTATCTTCCTGCCCCCAGATTTTTTTTCCATGTATTAATGTAGTTAATCAATGTGTCATTTTGCTACCAGTAATATTACATAATCTGGTCATGTTTTGGTCTTGTAGCACAAAACTGAAAGAGAAGTTGACATACTTGTCAGAAAACTAGTTTTCTTATTATGTTTTAAAACTCATTAATCCTTCTCATCTGACTGCAGCTGGTTTGGGGGCAGGGACTGAAACCTTTGTTTATATAGTAAAGCAAAACTTTATATGTAAGGCAAAACTTCAAACACTAAAAAACAAGAGCAACAAAATTTAACTCAACACACCAACATTTGCACAACTGTCAGATATGGTGTTTAGTAGTGTTTTCATGTTTTGCACTGGAATTGTAAATATAATAAAGTTTAAAATACTGAAATTATATCTCAGCATACAATGGTTTTAGATTTTGGAGGGGTTTTTTATGTGAACACATATATCCAGCAATATAACATAAATCTGTTTTATTTTTTTTTCTCTGAAATCAGTGAGAGCAAATTGTAAAGAACTGGAAATCCAAATTCAAAATGCAGATAAAACTTACAAGAATAAATATCCAGGCATTCTTTTTAAATTTAGTGCTAAAGGGCATAGAGGAAAACAGCAGTTACTTATAGGAGGCACATTTGTTCTTCTTACCAGCTCAAATACATGAAAAAAATATTAACAAAGCTCGGACATATAGAATTTTAAAAATCACATATAATAACGTTAACTAATTTGATAAATTTTATATGAGGTCTCTGTACTGTAACATAAATTTGTATGAAATTAAGAATTTAAACATTATTTCTCAAACTTATTCTTTTAAATTAATATTTCCTGTAATTATGAAGTTCCTTTTGAAAACATGTTGAAATTATATAAAATTTTTATTGGTTCCTCACTGCAGTAATGTTCCTTTATGCTCAGGCATTGGCGATCACTTTCCAGAGCAGTGGAATGCTTTTATGCTTGGTCTGTTCAGGATGAAGTTGCCCACAAAATGTATAATATATGCTAGTTAGAAGATCAAGAAATGAAAGAAATCGTTTATAAGGACACAGAAGATAAATTGTCCTCATGAGGCATGTTCACATGAAAAAAACAAAATGAAAAATACATATTCCATGTCCCTCCCAAATAAACAATATTTGAGCTTCTGCTTGAAGAGAAATTTCAAGACACTTGAGAGTGTCCAGTGGAGGACTGCCATGGTGATCCTAGGGATCTTGATTTATTCATTCCAATGAAAAGGGTTAGAGTTCAAGAGCTGCTCTGAAACAGTGACCACAGTGTATGTGGGAGAAGCATTTATCAAGGCCAAAAAGAGCAAACAAGAAAAGGAAAAAAAAAAGGTCAAAATCACATCTGAATGGTCAGGGGCTTTCAGGCCATCACTTAGAAGAAGAGACTGAGCCTGCTGACCTTGATCACTCAGAAGGAGATGAGGTTAAGGGGTGCACTGCTTACAGCTATGTAAGATCTCATGTTGACAACAATTCTGTTAGAGGCTGGGTATTGGATCAAACAACTTCCAGAGATTTCTTCTGAACAGTATGCTAGGATTGTGTGAAGGAAATCAAAACTAAAACAAACAAAAAAAGCCATGGATGGACAACTTAGCTGTAAATGAAAACAAAGGGTACCTCTCTCATTTTAGTGATCTGACAGTGCAGGTTGTAAGTCTGGGCTTGCCTTGGTTTCAGTTGGTTTTATGTTATTTTGATTGGTGACTGGTGGCCAAGTGGTCAGTGAGGTCTCACCTGCTTCAGCTGAAGTTCTATAAATGCCATAGCTATGATTTTGCTAACATTTGCCAGTCTGCCTGAGAGATCACAAAAAGTAAGCAGATTCATGAGAAAACATACAAAAAACTCTCAGGTAGAATCCAAGACTAAGGATGAAGAACCTGCTCCATAAATGCCATCATCTTCCTCCAGCGCCAAATGAGGGAGAGATGATAGCAGTTTGCTTTTAACTGGAAGTAAGCAGCAAGGGCTGGCTGCTCTGCATGGGAAGCTGAGGAGTCACACAAAAACAGTACAGAAAACTGTCCTTGCTTTCAAAGGATCCAGGATGAGGACCCAGAAAGATAGGATCAGGATCAGGTCTGAGAATAGTATCCACAAATTCCTTATTCTGCCCAAGGACAATGAAGTCTGCCATAATCTCCATTTTCTTATAATTAGGGGGGTGGGAGAGAAGAGGGCTGGCGTGTGTGTCACTGTTTATTTTTAAAAGTATTTTTAATTGAATTTCACTTTAATCATTTATTGTTTAATTAAGAATATGTGGTGGGTTCACCCTGGGTGGACATCAAAGGCCCACCAAAGATGCTCTATCACTGCCCTCCTCAGCTTGGCAGGGGAAAAAGATGTAACAAATGGATCATTGGTTGACATCCCTGGGCAGGGAGAGATCAATTATGGTCACAGGTAAAATAGACTTAGGTTGGGGAAATTAATTTAATTTATTGCAAACAAATCAGAGTAGGGTAATGAGAAATAAAAAAAAAAAATCTTATAACATGTTTTCTCCCATCCACCTCCTTTTCTCCCCAGCTAAACTTCCCTCCTGATTTTTCTGCTTCTTCCCTCCAGGTGGCTCAGAGGGGTAGTGACTGGGGGTTGTGGTCAGTTCATCACACTCTGTCTGTACTGCTGCTCCCTCCTCACATTCTTCCCCTGCTCCAGAGTGGGTTTCCTCTCAGAGGAGGCAGTCCTCCATGAGTTTCTCCAATGTGAGGCCCTCCCACAGGAGACAGTTCTTTACAAACTGCTCCAGCATGGGTTCAACCCCCAGTTTCCAGCATGGGTCCCTCACAGCATGCAGAGGGGTGTCTGCTCACTGTGTCCTCCATGGGCTGCAGGGGCACAGCTGCCTCACCGTGGTCTTCTCCTGGGTAGCAGGGGAATGTTGGCTCTAGTGCCTGGAGCACCTCCTCCCCCCCTTCTCCACTGACTTTGGTGTCTGCAGCATTGTTCCTCTCACATGCACTCATTCTTCTCTCTGGCTGATGTTGGGCAGCTCTTTTTCCCCTTAAATCTGTTATCCCAGAGGCACTACCATCATTGCTGATGGGCTCAGCCTTTGCCAATGTCAGGTTCATCTTAGAGCTGGCTGGAATTGGCTTTGACAGACATAGGGGAAGCTTCTGGCTGCTTCTCACAGAAGCCACCCCTGTAGCCTGCCCTGCTACCAAAACCTGGCCACGCAGCATAGTATGAAAAGAGAAGGCAATACTCTAGACACAGAAAGACAAAAACATAACAAAATTATCCATGTACCAGCACTCTGGAAACTGCCTTTACAATCTTTGTTTCATTGATTTTATGGATATTAAGGATACACAGAACTACAGTGTGAAACTTAGGCACTAACAGTGAGTTAACATCATTGTTTTAGTAAAAGTGACCCGATGAAATATATCTGTATCCTAAAATTCTGTAGTACAGAGCTACAACTGTATAAAATTCAGGTTTCCCTTTGTAGATAATTGTATTTAGTTGGTCCTGTGGTTTTCATAATTCTAAAAGAATCTGAAATAAAATAAATTCTGAAATGATGGCAACTTGACATTTTATTTGATCTTGCAGAATTACAATTCTTTGCGATAGCTTTCTTATGAAAAGGAGGAAAAAAAATAGAACAAATCAAATGACAGCATGTCAGAGTTCTGCAGTTTCTTTATTTTCCACAGTATCTTAGTGTTTAGCATTAACATTAGCTGCAAGTAATATTTTCTTGATTTTTAATTTGAGGAATTTATGTTTCATTTGCATATTTATGGAATTCCTAAGACCATTTAAGAATATATGAAGCTATTACTTCCAATATGGAAGAGCAGCAATTCATGAGCCTGAGAGTTTCTTAACCTTCTTTGCAAATATGAAGTACAATAAAATCTAAAATAGAATCTTCCCTGAGTCCATAGGACTAAGAAGTATCCTCACTGCAAATGAGATTCAGAATATCATGCTCCACTTATTGCTGCAGGAAATTTCTACTTTTAGAAATCCCAGACTTTAAGAGAGTAATTTTAGAGAAGTTTTTAAGAAAAAAAAAAATCTCTGCCAAATGAACAAATATTTCCCTCTATCTTTTTACACATGAAACTCTGAATCAACTCATTGCTTTTTCTTTCCTATCCTTTTTACTGCCATTTTCTCCCAACTCTTTTCTACCAATCAATAAATATTTTTAGCAGAATCAACTCTGCAAGGAATGTAATCAGTCTTGATAACAGCATCATTTACTGTGCCAGTATCTCATAAAAACAAGCAGACCTTGCAGTACTGCTATTCAAAACAATGTCTAATTTATTATGTCCCTGTATTTTGAGGGATTTCAGAAAACTTTTGATATTTATTAAGCTAGTAGTATGTTGTGTACCACTTTGAAATGTCATGTTAAACTTTTTTTGAACTGATATAGAATGCTGTGAAAATTCTGAAGAGCTAGGTGTACTGAATAGTCAACAGCTATCAGACATATATATATCATATTTCAATGCAACAACAGAAGGAAGTAAAGTTTGCTGCAGAATGCTAACTCTTATGATCTATTATAAGAACAGCAATTAATAACAAATTGGGAAACTAATGAATGGGAACAGCAAAAATATAGAAAATGAAAACCTTTACAAAATGTAAAGTTTCCTCTGAAACAGTGGGACCCTTTTACATTGTGTTCTATCCAGGATATCCCTACTGATATTTACTGATTGTCTGTGACTTTTACTATAAGCCTTATACAATTCAGTATAGCTACTTATTCCTTAAATTTTCTCCATCTTATATATATATATATGTTTTTATATATATGTAAGATCTTAGGAACATGCAGAAGCATACAATTTTTTATGCATATATGTTGAACTGTTTTACCAGAGAAGCCAATATTGGTGAGGTGACAGTTTTGCTTCTTTCCATTCTTAAAGAGGGAGACTTGTCTTAAAACAAAACAAACAAACAAACAAAAATCAAATAAAGGGAGGGAGAATATTCCAGACCTGTATTTTTGTGACATGGAGCCTAAATATTTCAACCATTTTGGTGGGTCACTTGCAGCTCACTTACATGTAGAAACATAGAATGGTTTGGGTTGCATGGTACCTTAGATATTATCTAGTTCCAACTGTCCCACCATGGGCAAGGATAACACCCAGAATACCAGGTTCCTCAAAGTCCCATCCAATCTGGACTTGAATGCTTCCAGGGATAGGGCATCCACAATTTCTCTGGGTAACCTATGCAAGTGCTTCACCTCTCCCACAGCAAAAAATTTCTTCTTAAACTCCAATCTAAATTTTTCCTCTTACAGTTTAAAACCATATCCTCTTGTCTTCTCACTATCTGCCCATGTAAAAAACCCCATCCTTTCTCTTTTTTATAAACTCCCTTTAAGTGCTAGAAGGCTATAATATGTCCCCAGAGCCTTCTCTTCTCCAGGCTGAACAACCACAACTACCTCAGCCTGCCTCCATAGGAGAGGTGATCCAACCCTCTGATCATCTTTGTTGAGATTCTCTGGACTTGTTCCAACAGGTCCATGTATTTCTCATGCTGAAGACCCAAATCTGGGTGCAATTCTCCAGGCAGGATCTCACAAGAAGAAGGGGAGAATCACCTCTCTCAACCAGCAGGTCATTCATCTCTTGAAGGATTCCAGGATGAAGTTGGCTTTCTGGGGTTGGCATGCTGTCTGGCATGCTGTTGGCTCATGTTCAATGTTTCATCCATGAAAATCCTTCAATCCTTCTTCACAGAGCTGCTACCAATGAGTTCTTTCCCCAGCCTGTGCCCACATCTGGGATTGCCCTGAACCAGGTGCAGCACATCGCAGTTGGACTTCTCGAACTTCATCAAGTTCCCACAAGCACACTTCTCAAGTTTGTCCAGGTCTCTCTGAATGACATCCTTTCCTTCTACTATGTCAAGTGCACCATTCAGCTTTGGGTCACCTGCAAACCTGCTGAATGTGCATTCGATCGCACTGTTGTTGGTAATGATATTAAAGAGCACTGGCCCAAAGACAGAGCCCAGGGGGCACCACCTGCCAGCAGCCTGCACCTAGACATAGAGCCATTGATTGCAACTCACTTGCTGTGTCCATTCAGTCAAGTTCTTACCCACCAAATAGTCCACCTTACCATATGTGTCTCCAACCTGGAGATAAGAATGTGAAGTCGGACAACGTAGAAGGCCTTACAGAATTTTAGGTTGGTCTTCTCTTGTCAAACAGTGCAGTTGCTTCATCACGGAAGGCACCCTCCTGGGCAGCACAATTTTTTCTTCATAAAGCCACGCTGGCTGTCTCAGATCACCTCCTTCTCTTGGATGTGCTTTAATACTGTTTCCATGAGAATCTACTTCATGATCTTAACACACACAGAGGTGAGGTTTACTGATCTATAGTTCCCCAGATCTTCCTTTCTCCCTTTTTTAAGAATAGGAGCTATATTACCATTTTTCCAGTCCTTGGGGACATTATATTGCCATGACATTTTAAATATGATGTTTGGCAACAACATCAGCCAGTTCCATCAGAACCCTTGGATACATGCACACCATCACGCCCCATAGACTTGTGGTTGTTCAATTTCGTTAGTCTCAAACCTGTTCTTCACTTACAGTGGTATATAACACCAGTATGTGAGGCAAAAGTTTAGCTAAACACCAACATTTTGCACAACTATCAAATATAGTGTTGGTTAGTAGTGTTTTCATGTTTTGCCCTAGAATTCTAAATCAGAAGAGAGTAGCTACAGAAAGTCAGAGACAATTTCAATAGCATGTATCCAAACAGCATAATTGTTCTGGGCTATATCCAAAATTTGCTAGCAAAATAGAGTTTAGATGTTTTGGGGTAATGATAGTACAATAAAGACACAATGTTTTATCTATAAAAGAGATGCTGCCTAGTTATTTTTTATTGGATTGTAAAATATGATTGTATTTCCTATCATTGTCTGGAAATATTCCATAAATTTTAAGCTGTTTGATACCATGGCTTGATAATTATATCTTGAAAGGGGGAAAAAGCAGATTTATTGTAAGCTTTATGAGCTCATATAGGCAGAGAGTAACAATTATAAATAAGCTTTCTTGCTATAACTGAAAAACATCTGCTAATTTCTTCAAGGATAAAAGAAACATTCATGGTTAAAGGTGTGATATATCTGTCTTAGTTAATGAAAAAATAAAACTTTACACATAGTTTTTCTACTATGCTGCTTTTGTGTAATTCAAATATACTTGAATTTTAATAGAAACTAAAATTATTTCTTCTTGCTCAAAGCCTTCAGTTCTAGATGAAATTTTTGCTGTTTGTGCTGATTCCTCCTAAGTCATTGGAAGAATCTCTTCAGGATCAAAAAGATTTGAAGTCAGTTTTATTTTACTAAAACAGAGGTATTCCACTCAGTTATGAAGGTTTTTGGCAACTATGATGCACACAAAATTTATCCTAATGAACTGTCTGAAAATAAACTTTGGGAAAGTGGATTTTTTTCTGAGTAAGGAATAGAACAATCCAAAATATTAAACTAAAAAGAAAATTATATGTTTATAAAGCTTTTTCCCCCTCACAATTTATCTTGTAATATTTAATTTTATCTCAACCTATAACAAGAACAAAAAAAAAAATTTTGTAATATACTAATGACACTAATGACTACCCTCAGGTGCTCCCCAAAGCTAGGAAGCTGGGCATTCCCTGCAGATGGAGATTTTGATAGCTGCATGTTTATGTGGGACTTCTGTCTGGGTTGCCACATTCCTTCTAAAGCCAGCTTTTCCCCAGGTGAAAACAAAGCTAGGTCTGCTCTGTCAGGGTGGGTGATGACCACTAGTTGAGCTTGTCTCTGGGCTGGGGAGGATGCCTGTCCCCTCCTGTGAGAACTGCCACACCCCACCTTGGCTGCCTGCCCTGTTCACAGTGCTCCCAGGAGCCACTTAAATCTCATTTAAATCTCTCATTGTCCCTGGCAATACCCTCACCACATCAGCCTTGCTTGGCAGCACTGCTGACTCTTGGTGGGCTCTCCACTCAGGTTCCCCAAATTCCAATCCATTCCATCCTGTGCCCAACCTATTCCAGTGTTAACTCCCCAGAACTTACTGTAGCAGCTGCTGCTGCTGCTGCTCACCTCACTAACTTTTTATATAGTCCATTCATCACTTAGTGTGATAGGTTCAAAGGGTGCTTTTTATTCTGGTGATCTAGTGATCTTTTCCTATAAGTATATTTTTATGATTGACTTATCTATAGGAATTTCATTAAAAATATTATTTACAAATTTTTGGGTGTTATTAATTCATTTAATGAGCTTCCTTTTCTATGAAACCTGAACTCTGTGCAAAGCCATTACTGAACCGATTGGAAATGTATTTTACTTAACTTTAAATTTTGATGTGTGAGCACCAGTAGAGACAGAGTGATGTCTACTGCTGAATATAGGATCTGAAGTCTTGACTCCAAGTAAACCATTTTCATGAATTAAAAAAAAAAAAATTGAAGAAAAAAGGCCTTCTTGCTCCTTCTCCCAAGTACTTTGGAGTGTTTTCAATAGATAATCAATGCATATGTCAAAGGTAGATAAAAGTTCTTTAATTACTGTGGGTTTTCTCCCTTAAATTGTCAATGATTTCACAATTACTTTGGTTTATTTACACTAAAGGTAACCTTTATCACTCCAAGCTGTATCTGGTGAGGCATGAAAACTCAAGACAACCATTAATTGTCTCGTTTATTCTTCAAATTGAAGATTAATAAATTGACCTTTTGCTTTCATTAGAAATGGACTCTTGAAATAAGTTTAGAATAAAATTCAACCATTAAATTACAATTATTTCTAGGTAGGACTGAATTTTTTTTAAAGCACCACTTAAATTAATCCTGTACATCTGGTCAAAACTAGTAAAATTTCAGTGTTTATCTCATTTAAAATAGATAAGGATTTGACTAGATAGGTTGCTTTTCTTATTGTATCTCTGGAATAGCTAATTATGTATTTTATAGTCTGTGTGGTGTTTATTCTAATATATTCTTCATTTTGATTATACCCTACAGGCACTCAAACAATGTCTTCATCACTCTTATTTCTTTCTAACTTTACACAACATATTTAATTAATTTATTTTTAAATTCTGCCACAGTTAAATGATAGGCAATTTCATTAATATCAGTTTCCAGGTAATTTAATGAATATCAGTTTCTAAGGAAAATGACAGCACTTTATAAAGTGTTTCTATCATGGGCACACAATTCTAAGACTCCATAAATAATTTGGGCTTTGGTTTGGTTTTTTTACTACATCAAACTATGATGACAGATAATAAGAAGTCTGCATCTAAAGAAATTTGTGCAGGCTCAAGGCTATTTTACTTTGAATGAAAGTAAGAGAGCTTTCAATCTAGTTCTCTTATTGCAACCTCAAACAAAATGGATAAATCCAGTCTGGAATCAGAGCATATATAACATCTATATTTCAGGTATTGATGAGAGGGTGTGGAATCTCCATCTGTGGAGACATTGAAAACCCAACTGAACTTGCTCCTCACCAGCTTGTGCTAGCTGACCATTCTTTGAGCTGGGAGTCTGATCCCATAACATGATCTAACATGATCATAATTAATTTTGATAGGTCAAAGTAATTTTCTATTAAATTTAATTTGCCAAAAGTGTTTTTAAAATCTAATTTTTATCCTTAATAGCTATGATACTCTTTGAAGTGTTAAAACTTTGCATCAATTTTCAAGGATTTAAGGACATTTAATTCATAAACTTAACAGAACTTCTGTTGAAGCTTCTTTCCGGGAAAAAATCTCAAAATACAAAATATTTTTTATAATTCTGTATGGTTTTAAACAATAAAATGTACTGATGCCATGCTTTTCAGTACTGATGTAAATTGAAATTGAGTAATTTGGATCAAGCCTCTAAATATAACTTACTAAACAAGCATGTCTATTTTTTTTCCCCATTTTTTCTGCAATCTACTTTGAGCTTAAAGTAGGGCTCATATGTCATCCTAGAATCCTGCAGAATGACCTGAATGGGTACAGTACTAAAAGACTCTCTCTAAAATTCTAAAATCTTTCTAATTTCATTGTCATACAAACTTTCCTCTGATATAATTTCACCCATCTAAGTGAATACCAAAGAAAACCATACTTGGATAGTTTGGACCCACCTCTATATAGCACACAAAATGAAAGTTTCTACACAATGTGTACATGTAGGACACTAACCCGATTTTCATGATATCACAGCAGCTGATCTGGATGGTTCCTGTACCTATATGGTACAACACACTCACTTTGTTGTCTGCTGTTTACTAATTGATGTACATCTGAAATTGTAGATGTGACCCCAGAGCTGCATCCAAGTAAGCAAAGGATGCAAAACCCTAGTATTTTCTGCTGCTTTGAAAGTCTGCAAACAAATGTCATTAACTATTACCTCCAAATCATGAAAAGAAACTATTCTGCTAGGAAAACATTCTTTCATAAAAGTAATTTCCACAGAATTTCCACAGTTTTTAAAATATCCTTAAAAAGCATAAAAATGGGCTTTCAGAAACATACCCACCTAATTCATACCTCTAATTATAGTCAAATGTTTTTTGAAAGATCTTTAAAAATTTGTTAAAATTAAGTTTATTTGGCTTTGGAGATAGAGTGTTCTCAAAATTTTTACTTATATATTTTTCTTGCCATTCTAACATGCACACAAATCTGCTTCTTTTTGCAATATATTTGTATATTCATTTCTCATTCAATTCAGGGTTCCTCACAGTGTTAATAAGTATTACTTTATAATTTCCATGTTCACTAACACTGGGAATTGATCTGTTAAGATGATTCGTGCTTATCCTAGCAAAAAAAAAAAAAAAAGAAAGAAAAGAAAAGGAATCAGTGAGTGTCTTTGACTCTTCTGGTAATGCTGCAGGAAGAATTCTAGTCCAGCATTTGCCCTCTTCCTCTTTCTCATCCCCTGTTATTTTGTGTCATAATGCATCATTACAGAGTGATGTTTGCTTCTGTACAAGTCAGCAAAAAAGAAATTGCATACCCCACTTTGTCTTCTTTTCTTTGTATTAACTATGTCACTTTTGATTTGTTATTTTTCAGAATGTTTCAAGCACTGCCAACTTGAAATATTTTATCCTTATAGAAAAAAAGGTTTTTTTAAGTTGGAAAGGCATATTGAAATTTTTCTATTACTTCTGCACAAGCAGAAAAACCAGACTAATATTGCAATATTTGTATTTATTGAGAATGTTTTACACAAAATACTGTGAAAAAATATGTCTTTTCTTTGGGGTTTTTAATGAGCCTATATTTAGCTTTTCTTGTTATTAATAGATCAGTTGAAGACCAGTTTGTTTACAAATAAACATTGGAATTTAGTGACATGGAATGTTAGCTGACAGAAAGGCATATAATAAAAAAATCTCTTAAAATATATTATACAGATATATGGCATATTTTATTTCAGTAATGTTAATAAAACTATCTGTGATGAATTTCTTTGTAGTAGCGTGTGTAGGTTTTTGGTTATTTTTAAATGATCTGTGCTTCAACTTGTGTTGATAACACAGTGTTGTATAAAGTTTCTTGTCAGTAAAGATGTACTACCTGAACGCACCTCAATACATTTTTTCAAGGTTTTATCCTTTCTACATTGAAGTCCATCACTCAGAGAAACTCTTCTATGCATTTTGGAACTGCTAAATGATGTGAAAAATTTTGGTGAGAGAGCATCTTTCAACAGCAGATAGAAGTGATTGAAACTCCTGATTATATCTGTAAGTTGATCTAGATGTCTACTTGTTCTTTGATTTTGGGGCACCATAACAGTATTTGAGTAAGTTGTTCAATAAATTTGCTCAGTGAATTTTACTCAGTTTTTCTGACAATCCCGTCTTTTGATATAAATAGGAATGGTCCCTCTATAACTGCGTAGGGCTTTTCAGTCTTGCAATTTAGTGCCTTACATCAAAAGAAATTCAATCACTTTAATATTCATAGCAGAAGTTGAATGGAAAATTTTATTTCTTGATGTCAGTTCACTCATTTCATGCTTGAAGTACTCTATACTTTTATCTTTGAAATGAAGGTGGCAGACTTGGAGGAAACAACACAAGCTGAGTGGTTTTAAACTCACTAGTTAAGACTTGTTTATGCATATACTTAAAATTGTTAGTTCTTACCTAATGCAGTACAAGTCCATCTGGATGTAAATCAGATATAAGTGCTGTTACAAGGTTTACTTTGTGTTTCCAGACAGATGGACAGGCTTACACAGTCACTTTTCACCAACTGTTTCTGATAAGCTCATTTTGAGACTGCCTGTTCATTCAAATGAACAATTTTGTAAGATAATAAGTTTGAACTGAGACTTAGTGTTTCCTGCATAAAGCCATTGACCCATAGGTGAACAGAGAACAAACAAATTCCTCTGTGTGTTAGAAAGGGAGTCGCAAGTGTAATTGTAACAATGCTTTTCTTACCTTTGTAATGATTAACCTAGTAAGCAAGAATCACTGCCAAAGGGATACAATGATTTGTGTCAAATTGCCAAGAAAAAGTGAAATTCATTAGAAATAAAAGAAAAATCGGTTGGATCTTACAAAAGTTAATCATTTTAATGATAGTGATACTCCACTGTGCATTCTGTAACTGCCTGTAAAAAAGACAGAGTCTGTCTGAAAATCAATGCCTACCACCCAGCAGAGATGCAGAATAGATTCTGCTGTTACTTGCTCTACTCCCTTACCTTTTTGGGATTTGAAAGAAATCGTCAAGGAACCTTAGAGGATTGTAGATAAAATGCTGAAAATGCTGGCCTCACGGATCACTTGGGCACTAGCTACCAATCCAAATAACATAAAACCAGCTGAAATCAAGGCAAGCCCAAACTAACCCTGACAACCTGCACTGTCAGGTCACTAAAATGGGAGAGGTCTTCTTTTCATTTACAGCTAAGTTGTCTATCCATGGCTTTTTTTGTTTGTTTTAGTTTTGATTTCCTTCACAGAATCACAGCATATTGTTCAGAAGAAATCTCTGGAAGTTGTTTGATTCAACATCCAGCCTCTAATAGAATTTTTGTCAACATGAGATCGTGTTACTGTGACTTTGGCTAGCTGAGTCTTAAAAACCTCAAAGAACACAGATTCTACACTCCTCTGTGTCATGTGCTGTGCTACCACCCCAGTAGAAATGCATCTTTTCCTTTGAGGTAACCTGAGCTGCCAAACTGTAACCTGTGGCTATTGCCCCTGGCTTAAAACCATGTTGTGCTTGTAATTTCTCCTCACATATCTGTAAGCAGTGTAGCCTTTAACCTCATCTCCTTCTGGTTGATCAAGGCTCACAGGCTCAGTCTCTAGTTCTAAGGGATGGCTTCAAAGCCCCATATATGACCAGATATGCCCTTTATATTTATTTCTTCCTTTTTTTTTCATTCCTTTTGTGGCCCTGGCAAATGTTTCTCTCACGTATATTGTGGTCACTGTTTCAAGCAGCTCTAGAACTCAACACTTTGAATGAGACCCAAGTGTTAGTGAGTTTTTTCCCTCAGGGACTCTCTAGCATAACTTGAAGTTATGACACCCAGAACTGTAGTCTTGGTATTTTTCTCCAGGACATCTGCCCAGTCTGTCATATTGCCTATCAGTTTAGACATTTTAGGGAAAGTAAATAAACAAAATATTTTTTTAAGTGCCTTAATAATTTTAAATACTCAAAATAGATCTTAGACTATATATATTCCTATTCCTGATTTTCCAAATGGATTTTAACAGTGAGGCTTTGAATGTTTCTACTTAGTTCCCCATTTCACTGTGGTGAATGTAGCATGACCTCACAATGGTTGTTCAGATCATTAAGAATCAAATTATACAAGCTGTAGGAGAGTACGTTTTAAAAATAAAAGCCAGTTTGCTTCACAAATATCAATTTTCTGCCTTTCAGAACCATTTCAATTTTTTTCCCTTTGAATAGACTACTTAATCTGCATACCATTCCTGACCAAATTTAAGAAATTTTGCAATCTGAAAAATATGTAATTAACTGTAACCCTCCAAATCTTTTCAGACTTAAAAAATTTAGATGGCTTTTGAAAAATAATGCATATTGAAAAACGATGTAGTAAAATTCAAATTCTTTTTCAAATATATGCCCAAGTGTTATAATAATTTTGTTATATGATAAACAAAATATTTTCAGATATATGATCTTTGTTGTAATGCAAATGGAAAAATTTGATTTTGTATAACCCCTGTTAAAATAGCTTTTCTTACCTTGCTGCTATAACAGTATAGTTGTCAAAATAAATTACGTATCAAAGCCTTTCACTTCTGAGCATAGCTTCTTTTTCTTTTTTTTTTCAGTCTACAAAATAGACAAAATGGAATAACATACTTTAATGAACTCTATCTTAAGTGAATGCCCTAGGCAAAAAGCAATTTAAGTACAAAGAATAAAATGAAACTCTAATATGTGTCACTAATCAAAAATGTACAAATGAATCCTGATTTTTGACAAGAGTTGTTACAAACAGCCTGTTGCCTCAGGAAGATAGCACTCCAACTGTAATTATTATAGATAATTCTAGTATCAGCAGCATGTGTATTTTATTTTGTATGTGTTTTCATTCTGAACTCTAGAGGCTCAGTTCAATAGTTATGCTCTTGTACTCCCTATTTCCCCCTCTAGATTATGAGAGCAAAGAAAGGAAACTATATACTCAAGTAGACTTGCACGTGTTTAATACTTAAATTCAGCTACCCATTTGAAGATCTTCTTGGAATTACTCTCCATGTAAATACCATGACCTCCAAAAATAGTCATGGATACAGCTACATATTCATTCATTGCCTTCCCTTAGAATAGAGGTCTATTTTGAAGTGAGGTAATGGCCTTATGCTTTAATTCCCTTTCTTTCTCAATGAGTTCTCATAGAATCACAAAATGGTTCCAGTAGTAAGGGACCTCTGGAGAGGTCCAATCGAGTTCAAACCTGCCACTCAAAGGAAGATCAGTAAACCAGGCTGATAAAGACCAAATTCAATTGAATTTTGAAAATCAGCACAGATGGAGATCCCATATCCGCTCTGGGATACCAGTTCTAGTGTTCGACCATTCCTAGAGTGAAAAAGTTGTTCTCCATTTAAGCATGTTTCAATTTGTATCCATTGTCTCTTGCCCTGGCACTGAAATAGTCTGGCTCTATTTTTCTTACTCCCAGCCATCAGGGAGTTGATAGTCTGAAATACTCTCATGTTGCTTACCAGTGTAACACAAATTACATAAAAGTAGCAAAATATAGCCTTGAGAAAGCTATGTACTTATTATTTGATTATATTATTAATTTTTTGTTCCTGCAGATGTTTTATGCCTCCTTTTAAGGAATATTAGAACATATTTTATGTATTTTTCTTTTTCACTTCATTTTTATATGTGGAAGAGCTCTTGTAATTTCTTATTGTTGTAGTGGATGGCTGTACATTATTGGAGAGCATTAAACATGTAAATAGCTAAAGCATGCTCAGTCATGAACAGGCAATAGACTAATTACTATTTTAGATTATGTGGAGCTGTGCTTGGATTTCGGTTACTAACTTTTACTTATTTTATATACATTCTAGACCTAAAAGATTTTTAAGGCATTTTCTTACTCATAATTCTATAACTTAATCTTAATTCTGTAAAAGTACTTACATAGCTCAGCTGCCGGTAAGACAAGAGATGCACTTATCTGACCTAAATGAACAGGCCTAAATGTCACAGACAGGTAGAAGAATTATAAAAGAAAGGCCATATGAAATGTGCTTCACACACTTTCTGCTCCAGCTGATACAAACTGTAGTTTCTGTATCTACTTACAGAATACTGAAAATTAAACCCATGGTTAACCAGCAGTTTACCAGCATGGTTTTAAGACACACAAAGTAGCTTAAAGCTGACTGACCATTCAAGTTGTCAGTCCATTCTAAATATCCTTGTTAAACTTTCCAGATCTGCATTTTTGAAAAGCAGTAATTCTGGTAATGTGGTCAGGAACTTAGCGTACATTGGGTTTGTCTGAGCATTCTTGAAAAGTGGAGTTGTTTGTGACAATGCAGATAACAAAACAATAGCAATGAGAATGCATTCAGGCATTTTGTGAATAATATTTCTGTTTGTTAACTGGAAAGTTTTGACAAGATTTTTTAGCTCTGTGTAAACATCATCTGAAGCAATCTGAAGAGGGCCCAAAACTGCAGATAATGCTTTTCTTAGTTTTTCAAGGATGAATGGCTTTCCAATCTGCATTTGTGCATTTGAATCAACAAGTGGGAAGGTGAGATCTTCCTATTGATCCTCTTTGTCTTTGCTCGGATATTCCCCTGCCTGTGCTTGTGTCACTGCCTCTTCAGCCAAGATGCACCTTCCTTTATAGACCTCTTTTGCTCCGAGTTTTAGGAACTCTGTTTCTTTTAATTTTTCATAACTAGGCAAAGGCTTAACTATTCTACCTGAGCCTGTGAAAGGTAAAGAGTGGTTTCAGACTCTCCTACAACAACAGTGTTGAGATGATCAGCTGTATCTAAGTCATCCTCATCAAGTTCTTCAGTCTCCTGGTTGACAGATGCTATGCACTCTGATGAGCACAGAGGTATAGTTTGGGCCATGGAGAAATTTTAAAGTTTCCTCAGTTCTCCATTCCATAAGTGTTTGCCAAAGCACTTCTAGTAAACTACCTTTGGAATTAACTGGATGCCTCAGTTCAGGGTTTTTATGTTCTGTTGAGTTAACTAGTGTTCTTTTAAAATGTTCTGCTCCTCTTTTGCTCACACCTAGAAAAACTCTCTGTGATCCACAAGTATTTTCAAAGATTTCTGAAGCATTTGATTTTCCAGGAGCAGTATTGTCTGAAGGTGTTGCAGTTACTTCATTATGAACAGAGCAAGCATGTCTTTCTTCCTGAGTGTCTAATTTACAATGAGAGAGTTCTCCAGGGGCTTCTACCACATCTGCATCTTCAGTTTTAGGGCTGGCACGGACTTTCTGAGCATGCTTCTTTTTGAGGATGCTTTTTCTGTGCAATTGCTGTGCAAAATTGGCTGAACTTGACTCACTTCCTGGTAGGACAGGAGAAATAAATCTTTGTTCGGTATCAGCACTGCTGTCACTGTGTCATGAGAACCAGATTCACATGGCTCTGAAGATATCCTAGGATTTTCAATATCAAATGTTTTAATTACTTCATCACACAGTTTCACCTCTTCTCCAGACCATCCACTCTGTCCCTCCTTCAGCAGCTCTGTGTCTTGAGTTTTTTCTTCTCTCATCCACACTGGACTTTTGTAAATTTGAGCTTCAAAATATTTAGGCGCTCTATAGCAAAATTGCTGCAAAAGCACTTTCTTTCAGTGATATAATAAACGCTGTTAATTTTTATTGAAATTCTGTACTTCTACTTTGGCACATTTTCCAATTTATTGTGGCATAGAGGATAACCACACAATCTGATGATAGAATGCTCATCAACAATGTTTTTATAGTGAGATGGAGTAATATATTTTCCACAATTTAAAAGGAACTCTTCAGTAATGTCCTCTTCCAGGAGCTGCTCAGCCACAGACAATGCTTTTTTCCTCACATTCAATCTTGTTTCTCTGTGCAGCCTCCAGAACTACTTTCCTTTGAGCAGCATCTTCAATTTTCTGAGCAGCTGAATGCTTATTTCCTGTGTGCTGCCAATGGGACTTGCCCATCCCAGCCACCATCATCGCCATCACCACTGCTCTGCCCAGCCCGTGGCTCTCCTCTTCTCTCAAGATTATTTGCAGCAATTAATTTTATGTTCTTAACTAAGTCCTATAACCTTCAATTTTATCTGCAGCAGTTCTTTAAAGTTGAGAAATAATTAGCTCACAAAAAAGAATTTTACTTTTCCAGCAAAGTTAAAATACAACCTGACACCCTGTTGGTCAGGGTGTTTGTAGCAGTCCGATTGAATGGTGACCTGCAGTTCTCCTGCAGTGACAGGTGTAGTCTGTTGGAGCAGTGATCCTGTAGAAGGGTGTAGTTTTCCTCTGAAGGTCCAATGGTGGTGTAGAAATGTCTGGTCTTCCTTGGGAATCCAGTGGAAAAAGGCTGCTATGGTGTTCCAAATCTCTGATTATATCCAGGTAGGAATGTTTGGCTCCTCCCCCAGGGCGGAGCACCTCCCAATGGGATGATGTAATTTATCAGTCATGCATGAGACTCAATAACAGAAGATATCTCCTGGACAGAGGATGGGTCATAGAAGAGATAAAGAAAACTGCCCTACCTAGTTTTAACAGATGTTGATAGACTATATCTGGTTATATCTTGCATTGCGATCTAAGACAGTTAAATATTACTTTTCTACATTGTAAGATCTATAGTTCTTTTCTTTTAAGAGATAAGACAACTCAGGCTAAGATAGCTGTGGTGAAACACTGACAAACACCTGTTTGTGGATAAAAAAGATACAGTGTATTCACCCTTGATTTTCTTGAAGATTCTATTGCTTGTTAAAATCTCTGTCATTTTATCTTCCATAGATAACACAGAAGAGTCAGTGATGATTTTATATTATTAATGTTATTGACTGTAAGCTGTTTTAGTGTTTTCCTTTGTTTCATTTTACTGTCATAGGTACATGACTGTTTAGAAAGGTGTTATCTCAACTTCCTAAGACAGTTACCACTGATATACTGATTACATGATGTGAATTTAATGATTTTATGATGAGCATTATTCATAAGATGTTATTACTGTATTTATAGCCGGCTTCTTATATGCTTTAACATCTCTTTGTGTAATTGTCTAAAAGACATGTGTCATTTCAGGATCCTTTTTTGTTCTCTAGCTGCTTTTGCATCTCTTTGACCAGGTTAGCTCTCTGCCTAGTCCCTGCACTGGTTCTATGGCTTGACCCAATGCTGTCTCATAATTTTAAGTATTTTTCAGAATTCCAAGAAAGATATTTGAACTTCATTGAAATCCTTCTTCTAACTGCTAGTCTAGTGGTTTTTCTCAGTTATTATTACAGAAGCACTCCAGCAGTTTGCTGGGTTTGAAGCATCTCTATCATGAAGGAAACTTCGCAGCAATCCAACTACTAGATGGTTTGATGAGTCTTTAACCCCAAGGCCTTTACTCATAACTGCTGTTCTTAAGAGCCTTGTTTTAAAATGTGTTCAGGGAATTCCCTCCCAGTTGGAGCTTGGGCAGTGGCCAGGCCTTGGCTCTACCTGGATAGAGAATTTGCCAATAAACCCAGATGTCTTCTGCATCAAAACTGGATTCAAGTCACTTTGATTTGGCCATTTGACCCTTTTTATATGACAGCTGAACCTATTTTTAGAGTGAGCTTGGGAATTATTATACAGAAATAATTATCCAAGCCCTCATTAAATTGAGGTTTGTCAGCTGTTCGCAGACTCTGGGATGATAGCACAGTATTTCAGAGATTCCTAATTACCTAATTTCACAGGTATTAATAATTATGTGTGTTATCTGAGATATTCTTAATTGTTGTACGTGACTTATTCCTGATTGTTGTCAGTTTCTTGTCTGCTACATGTATTGTTTTACCTTGATGTTTCTTCATGCTCAGAACCAAAGATATGCACCCCATTTTTAAAAAATGAAAAGAAAGGGAATTTAGTGCCTTAAGAAGATCCAAATAATGTAATATGTACATTAGAAATTTAGACAAAAAAATTTGAATAATACAATATTTACATTAGAAATCTAAATCCCATTTGAGTGTGCAACAGCAAAGCCTAATTGATTCATTGACTTGAAGAGAGGGTGTGCTTGCATTTTATCATCAGCAGGTTTGAAGTGGTCACCTGTTCATTCAATCGGACACTGATCACCTCTGAGAAAATGAGGCTCAGTGGAAAGAGAAATAACCTAATCACTATGTAGCCTTCGTTGCCAAAACAGGAACAGAAGTAGAACTGCCAAGACATAGCTGTGTCTGCAAACTACAGAGGCAATTTGCTGACAAAAGCCTTATCTCATCATCATGGTATAGTTTTCCTACTAACCTCCTTCAGTTATTCGCTGTTCCAGGATCCAGGAGGACATGCAGTGATGTCAAACATCAACATTTCCAGCTAATGAACTTTCTTCTGAGTCTCAACTATTTGGACCTCAAAAGAGTAGTCATTTATTTCCATTTCCCTAAGAGACATTAGACATTATTCTCTTGTTTTCTCATGCTGTGAAACCCTGTGCCGATGACATGATAGAATTTGATAAATTTTGTTGATTTTAATTGATCTTTTATGTAACTTATCCCATATCTAACAGATAACCAGTAATAACCTTAATGAGCTAATACCCTCTTAAGAGCAAGCTGTTTTAGCATCAGAACATATGAGCCCTTTTAAATTAATGAAAAGGGTGTGATGTCATAAACAGGTAGAAGAGTTGTAAAAGAAAGGCCTTATGATAGGCCCTGCTCTGGTAAAATTGCCAAAGCTGGCCTATCATTTCTTCTAAGTGCAGCTAACAAGCAATTCATGAGTTCCCATGTGAAGCTATTTTGAAAATGAGAAGTTCGTTTAGCACAACAATCTATTCTGAGGGTGAAAAACAAATGCACCTGTGTAAATAAAGATTTGTCCCATGAGAACTCACAAAGAAAAAATGTAAATATATTTAGAGAGAGAAAATTTGATAGACATATACAACAGCCCTTACTATGCAATGAACTGAGTTTCACTGTATTGCTGACCAATTAAGTTTAACACAGTACCTTCTGACATTTCCTATAAATATGAGCTTTGTGAATAAAGAATTGACTTTGTGCATGAAGAAAATGGAGTCTTAGCTGATTTATTCCAACACCTAAATATCATAATTTCTTGCAAAATTTTGAACAGAATTTTGTAAAATAACTATAGCTTGTATTGGAAGAGGAACAAACTTTACCTTAAAGTTTGGATTGATATTTAATCCTGAAAAAGACTGCTATCTGCTTTCAGTCTATGCATACAGCTCTGTTCCATGTCAATGAGAGTTCTGCTACAGTCTGGAGTCAGGTAATAAATCAAAAGTTTGGAGTCAAAAGTATTTGGAATGATAACTCCAACATACATTAAATGAGCAGTCATTTTTCTTTAACAGGATAATAGAGTTAAAACAAAAATATCTAAAAGCCGGTGTCCCTGATATAGGGTTTGCCCAAGATTTATCCAGACATATAAGCTTAAGTTTTTAAATAGAGTGGTTTAAATACAGTTGAAGACTAAAGGGAAATACCACAGGGAAAGATCAAAAAGCTTGGTGAAAGTAATAAGACCACTGGATTTAGAGAAGAATGTTTATATTCCCTGAAAAAGAAATGGAAGTGAGAGTAAAGAGGCCTGAGAGGCCTGAACTGGATTTTTGTTCAAGAGCCCTGCCTCTGCAGAAAAAGACTTTAAAGAGATAAAATCTTACCTAGCATCAAGATGCAAAGGCCAGCACTTGTAATTTTGTTTCTGGATTTTGTCTAAGAAAAGCTATTTGAAGACACTGATGGCTGGCATTTGAAAGCAAATCAGGGCTTTGGTATTGAGAGAAAATTGTTAATTTCATAGATTCCACCTTGCTGCTAAGAAAAGGAAGGCAGGAAGGCAGGAAGGAAGGAAGGAAGGAAGGAAATAATTCTTTCCCTAAGAGCACATCAGAGAGGGAGATGTGTTACTGTATCCAGCCGTATTAATTGAAGAGATCTTGCCACTACATTATGTTAGCAAAAACAATACTATTTTCTTATGTTTATAATCTTCATGATCCTCTTTAAACATCTCCTTGACACTACAGATTAGTTCTCATTTTGAATAAAAACCCAAAAGGTCACAAATAATATAAGCATCTTTTGCTTAATTAAAATATTGAAAACCCAAGAAAATTGAGATGACGCAGACCAAATACACCATGTAACATGTCAACAAGGCCTACAAATAATATTTATCAATCATCATTTTTGGTTAAGAACGTCATTGTGGGCAAATTGCTGTCACAGATTTGACTTTGGAACAGGGATATCTTTCAGGAATACTACAAAATAATATTATTTGCAACACAATTCCTTTAAAATACTTGTTTCCACACTTCAGTTTGATTGTTTTAAAGAAAAGTAACATACAATACTACAAAAAGATACACAAAATGTAGTTCAGAATCCCTTTTCCAGAGAGAATATATCATTCTAAGTATAGTAATATATAGGAGATATTGCCTACATTCTAATAATGAATATATAGAATTTCAAAATGGTACACACAAAAATCTGGGATGGACTAATCCTTTGAAAGAGTATGGGCATGGAGATGAAAACCTAGAAAGCCTTTGAAGATAAATATCTGAATATTGATGTGAACATATTGAATACAAATCATCAGTATGCCCCTGCAGACAGAAAGGCCAATCACATAATAATCTATTTTACAAAGGGTGTGTTTATGTCCTCACTTGTTTGCAGTGTGCTGTGTCCAGTTTTGGCCTCCCCAGTATAAGAAAGCCACCAACATCCTTGAGCCACTTCACTGAAAGACCATCAAAGTCATCTTGGAACATGAGACAAACCGGCTTGATAAAAGGAAAGAAGGATAACACTTTCAGAATGGTCAGACATGGGGACATGTTTCCTGAAGTGGTTGTGAATATCCAACCTTGGGGATTTTCAGAACTTGACATTTAGCCTCCTGTTCTAGCTGGATCTGCTTTATGTCGAAGGTAACTGCTAGTTACTAGCAGTTAGTTACTGCTGGATAACTGCTGGTTTTCCTTGCTAAAGGATATCAATCAGTGGTTCTATATGGTATATTAAACCTGGAAGATAAGATTTATCCCTGTTGTTACTGCACTCACAAATTTGTTGAAGTAAAACTGAGAAGTATTTCAGCACCTTGCAGGCTTAAACTAATTTTAAGTGCTAGCTAGATGCAACCTCCAAATGTGGTCTTATCAGGAAAAACTCCCCCCACCCCATGGGGACTTTAATTTCTTCCGTTATTTCCTTTATTGGTTCTCTTGCTTTCTTTAGAAGAGACACAATGAGGGAAAAGTGTTTTGTAGGTATTGCATTTAGTAGTTTGGCATGTTTAAAGAAACCCTGTGGAAACTGGAAGACCTCAATAGTTAATTTACACAATTTGTGGTAGGTGAAATGGATGAGAAAATCCTTATGCCAAAATGAAATAGTTTTCAGTATGCTTCAGGTAACTTTCAAAAAAAAAAATCTCCCAGAGGAATGATGTTTTCTTAGATCTAAAAAGAATAACATTCAAAGATCTTACTGGCCTTAGGCACTGCAAAACTTAATCACCAGTTAGACTTCAAATTAATTTGCCTTAATTCTTCACACAATAATTTTCCTCTCTATTTTTCCCTGTCTTTTCACAAATGCGTGTCTCGTTGCAGATTAGATTTTGGAATGCCCCTATTAGAAAAATGAAGAAATGTATTAAGTTCAGTCAGTCAGGTCATACAGTGTTCAGGTACAGCAAAGACTCATTAAATCACAGAATATGCTGAATTGAACGAACCCATAAGGATCATTTGAGTCCAGCTCCTGGCCATGCACAGGACCATCCCCAAGAACCACACCATGTGACCTAGTGTATTACTAAAATATTTCACACAAGCCCCCAGAACATTAGGTCCTGCTCTCCAGCAGCCAAAGTGCATCTCACAGGGCTTTTACAGTGGCCATCAGCTAGTATCCTCAATTTATAATGTTTGTAAAGTTCCAGAGAGGGTAATTTACCTTGCAAAATAATGTATTTGCAGTGGTTCTTGAATTACATAGGTAAAGGAAAAATAAAATAATTAATCTGAAATTTCAGTTTGTCTAAGCTTACTGAATCCACTCAGAAGCAAGACACTGTGAGTGATATTGGCCAGAGACTCTTGAAGGTATTGTCTTAAACTTACAAAAGACCCAAATGAATACACTCAATGCCTCTATTTAGGTGGAAACCAATTAAAAGTTTCCAATTAGAACCAGTTAGAGTATTAGCTCTTATTTTCCTTCAGTGCCAGCATGAAGAAAAGGAAATTAGTCACTTTGTGAGGATATCCAGTATATTTTCACTTGTTTTTCTATGCTTTTGGAAAAGTCTTTGTATGGGAATGCAAAATTACTGTGTTATGTACTACAATGGCTGAAATTTTAAAAATAATTAAAATTTTTACTTTTAAATTTTCTTTTTAACTGAATATTTAACTTTTAAATATTGTTTTTAACCACAATATTTTCTTGTCCTGTACTTGAATTTAAGGACAGGACAAGAAAATACTGTGTCATTTTAATTCAGGAAGATTGCAATTAATTACTTATTAGAATAAAATAGTTAAAAGTTACAGTTCCTACAATATATATTGCAAAACCAGATTTAGCTATAATGTACCTAGGATATCATTCTGAAAAGAGTTTTACAGGTTAAATATATCTCTGCCAAAAGAATAGCTTAAAGCACCATAATATACTTAAAATCCAGTTATGATTTGGGGAGTGAAGGGAGAATAGGACAGATACATGCTGCAGGAAGTACATGAGAAAAAAAAAAACAAACAACATCTCCCTTGTCCTGCTGGCCATGCTGCTCTTGATGCAGCTGAGGACAAGGTTGGCATTTGGGGCTTCAAGCACACATTGGGTCATGTTGAGCTTCTCACCAAACAACACTCCCAAGTCCTGCTTCTCAGGGTTGCCCTCAATCCATTCTCCACCCAGTCTGTATTTGTGCTTGGGATTGCCCCTACCCAGGTGCAAGACCTTACATTTGGCTTCAACAAGTACTCAACAGCACAAGGGAAGAAAATAAGAAAGGAAGAAAATGTGTCAAAAATAAACATGGACCTCATTTATCAATTGCCACCACAGGCTAAACAGACTCAGCCTGGGGAGAGTAAGTTTAATTTATTGCCAATTAAAACCAACCTAGAGTGGTGAGGTACAAAGGCAAAAGCTTCAACACCTTTCCCCTAGGAAACCTTTCTCAAACTCTACTTCTTCACTCCTAACTCTTCTGCCTTCTCTTTCTGTCTCAAGCAGCTCAGGGGATAGGACACAGATGGTTTGCAATCAGTGCAGAACAGTGGAAGCCAAACCTCTGCTGGGTTTCTAAGGCTGGAAAATGAGTGAGATGGATAACACTGTGCTGTAGCACCCTGAAGGGGCAGTGACATCTGATCCTCTTGTCATGGACTACAGCAGCAACATATTACCATACATACACCATGTCTAAGGCTGCTGTGCTTCATAGGCAGCTACAATATGATGTGTCTGATATCAGGAAAAAAGAGAGACACCTTATTATGAGTATCACCAGTAATGAGTACCAGGAAGTGTGTGTGGAAGAAATAATCACAATAATCACAAAATAAAACAAAGAGGACTCAAATGCAGAAATGTCCATTTCTGTCTATGCTTTTTCTCAATGTATGCTAAATTGGGAACTACACTAAATAAGTAGCTTAGAGTTCTTGACACTAAATATAGACTCTGACAGAAAAGACAAAAAAAAAAATTGATATAGGAAAAAAGAAAGGAAACGAAACAATGCCAATCAAATATTTTGCATAAAATAGCCACTAAAAATCAGAAATCCTGCTATTCCTGTACTGACTACATAAGAAATCCTATCCATGGACAATCTGAGGTTTTAAATCAGATTTCATAATTGTTCTTGTGTCAGCAAGAGCTTACTAGTCAAGGAGGAAAGATGACAAATTGAAGAGGTAATGGCTTTTCGACAATATTTTGTTCACAAAGGAAAGGAGAGAAAATTTATGAAGGTGTATTCTTTGTTCATGTAGGCTTCTTTTTTCTTTGTGATTGTTCTATTTTATTTTCAAAACAAAATGTGGTTTTGTTTCTCAGAATTTAACAGCTACAATGAAGAAATTTTGGGTTTTTAAATCAAGTAGTTTGTTTCTTGTCACCCAAATCACTTTTTATACAACCTCTCTAGATTAACTGCATTTACATAAAGTGTTTCTGCCAGTACTGCTGCATCAATGGAAAATGCAGATATTTAAAATCACTATCACCAGAGCTATGCTGCAGAGTAAACCTGAGTGTATTTTCACTGTGTCACCTCTGATGAATGGGATTACAATTGTTTTGATAGATTGAGCTAACTACTTGTTTATGCATATACACAAAACCTGTCTTGCATTTTTTCTCATAAATTATGCAGGATTATCCTCTTGAAATGACTTTGCCTGTCTGACATACCCAACCTTTAATCTTCCTCAAATGCATGGCATTGACTCACACTTCATAGGTCTGACAGAGAAAGATCACTCTACTTTTCCATTCGGGATTCCAATTTCTTGTAATAGTAAACAGTGTATTGCTCAAAAAACCCCCAAACTCAAACCCAAAACAAAACCAAACAGAAAAAAAAAAACCAAACACAAAAAACAAACACAAAATCCCCACAACAAAACAAACAAACAAACAAACAAAACCAAACCAAACCAAACCAAACCAAAAAACTCCACCCCAACCCCCCCGGAAAAATTCTAACAAAAGGAAGTAGAGTGTACGGCTCCAGGCAAAAGAATCTATATTTCTCTAAAAACACCATAAATGAGTGGAAATACTCAATTTTGGTCTGTAAAGTCCTAAAAAAATCCAAAATGATCTGAAGTGACAAAAAGTAGTTAGGCTTGCAATCTTTTTTCACTATCAGTAAAAGACAGTTTATGTGACTTTTAGCTCTTGTAAAAATAAAAAAAAAAACTAGGGAGTTAAGTTACAAAAGATTAACTTTTTCAAAATTTATTATGCAGTCTATAGTCTTCATAAAAAGCAAGTTACATCAATGAAACAAAGGCAGTTACGTAGACCATATATAAGAAATTTGGAAAAAGTAAAAAACACCAAACCAACTGTAAATACTTGTAAAAAAAAAAAAAGAAAGATTGTAAATGGACACATATCACCAATGATGTTTCAGTGCACAGCCTGAACACATATATTTTTAATTGAAAAATATTTAATGGACAATTAAAATTAAAGAAAGCATTGCAATGCATCTTGCTGTCTTTTTATGCTTGTCTTGGAAGGAAATACTTTATAATTTTAACTGTGCAACATGTAATTTAGATGTTCTTCTTAAACAGGCAACAATGCAATTTGAGATTAAGTCTACTTTAGTGACAATACCTTTCTTAAAGTATTATTTTAAATCTTTGGTAAAGTTATTTAAGAGGAAGGAGAGGTGGAGCCTTCTGATCCAATATGTCTAGTCTGGCATGTTAAATTAATACAATCTATTGGCAATTTCTAATGACCTTCTAGCTATTACATGTATGAAAAATAAATAGAAGTGTCACAAAAACATTTAATCTGGAAACAGTCTTTTTTGTTTGTCTCTCTGTTAATAAAGGTATCTTAAAAAAAATCCTTATTGTGAGGTATGTTCACTGAACTATGCTTGTGTCTACTATGATTATAGTCTTTGGAGCTCTTTGAATAATTTGCTGCCCAAACCTGCCTTGTTCCTGCTACTGACAATCACTGTGATAGCATATGATATTTGACCTTTCCACTGATGTCACAATAGGCCTTACAGAATAACGATTAAAAAGAATCCCAAGCCCCACAAAGCAATATATTTATGTGGAAATGAAAGATAAATCTCCAAGTTCCTTTTGCTAGATGCAGATGCTTTAAAAGTCCATAAAAAGCTTCCTGCTTTTGCTGTGGAAAGCTCTTGTGCATATTTGCTCACCCAGCATGAGTGAGCAAATATGCACATGATGAAAGGAATTTATTGCATAGAATGCTTTCAGATGTGGAAAGCTCTTGTGGAAAAGGAAGGAATAACAGCTTGGTGATCAAATTACACATAGTTCAGTCAGATGAGAAGAGATGAAGATAATTCTGGTTTCAAGGTATTAATGTCCTAATGGCACTAGCAGAATGAAATGAGGTATTTTAAAGTTTCCAAGCAGAGAACTACATAAAGGTGGATCCTTGACATTCTGTCTCTAAGTACCACCCAGAAAGTTTTAAACTTAGCATTCTGTCATCAAAATGGTAAGAAAAAGAATCAGTAAGAAAACTCATAGAATTTATGAGGCACTTATATTTTGAGCACCTATTTTGGATACAGTAACATTTTTTTACTGGTTTTAGAATTGTATATTGTTGTAAACAAATTCCATCATATAATTTGTAAACACTTAGAAATAGGGCTTCACAAGGAACTGAGTTCAGTTCTTTAAGATTTCTCTCAATGAATACTTTACATGCTTCACAGCAATGATAGTCTTAGTCATGAGCATGTAAAAAGTCTATTAGTTTGCTTTCCCTTACATTTAAATTATTTTAAGAATGGAATGTTCCACATGATAAGCAGACACAATCAAATTTCAGCCAGCAATGTACCCACGTGCCAAAGAAGTCCAAAGGCATCCTGGCTTATATCAAAGACAGTGTGAACAGCAGGGCAGTGATTATGTCCCTGTACTCATCACTGGTGAGGCCACACCTTGAGAGCCATGTCCAGCATCCAGTTCTGGGCCCCTCACTTCAAGAAAGACTTTGAGGTGCCAGAGTGTTTCCAGAGAAGAGTGATGAAGCTGGTGATGGCTCTAGAGAGTGAGTCATATGAGGAGTAGCTGAGGGAGCAGGGGTTGTTTAGCCTGAAAAAAAGGAGGCTTAGGAAAGATGTTTTAACTCTCTACAACTGCCTGAAGGGAAGGTGTAGGAAGGTGGGGATTGGCCTCTTCTCCCAAGCAACCAGTGATGGGATGAGAGGAAATGACTTCAAGCTACAATGTGGGAGGTTCAGGTTGGACATCAGGAAGAATTTCTTTACTGAAATTATTGTCAAGCATTGGAATGGACTTCCCAGGGAAGTGATGGAGTCACCATCCCTAAAAGTGTTCAAGAAATGACTGATGTGACACTTAGCACTATGATTTGATCAACAGCATGGTTTTGGTCAAAGGTTGGACTAAGTCACCTTGGAGGTCTTTTCCAACCTATTACTAACAAATACCTATATTACATTTTTGTTCACCCAGCATGGAAGAACTGAGGAAAGGAATGTACTGCATAGAGTGCTTTCAAAGAATTGAAAGATACAGAGACAATGCATGACACAGTTTTCTCTAACAATTTACAATTAACAATGTGGACATTTTTAATAATTTATTTAGGACCTTTGCACCCAAACAAGGCAGGGCAATTTTGAAGCTGCAGGATATAAACAGTTGTTAATTAAAAATTCAGCTTATATAAGATAGGAAAAAAAACCCTCCAAAATGAAATATTTAATGATAGGCTATAGGTTCAGAGTTTGGACAGATGTTCTTAAGAGGTCAAAGCAATTTATAAAAAAAGGATTAATAAATAACAAGTTTTGCTTTTAACCACTATGAAACTTTTTCTCCCTAGTTCAAGTTCCCGCTGAGTCAAAGACAAACTCTTCCAATTTGCACATTTAGACATGATTTCAATTATAGATTGTGAATAAAGTAATATTCTCTTTTAGCTTACTTATTTGTATTCATATGTTAAATTCTGGATTCCAGGATATAAAGTGGAGAAAGTTCCATGCATAAATATGTGGTGGAAAAGTTTCAAAACACAAACTTCCCAAATATGCCAGGGGTTTTTTTGCTGTTTTGCCTTGGTTTTTATTTTTTTTCTCTTCTTAAAGCAGATGTAAAAAAAAAAGGCTCAAATACAACAAAAGCTTCATGAAAAGATATTTCAATATCTTGTTCAGTCAAGCTCTTTAGATTTACTTTTCAGAAGAATTTTTTCTCTTTCCAGTCAGGATAATAATTAAGAAACTACACAGAGTTAATGTACTTTCATGCTCCAGGCTGTATATATTTTAATGAAGATCGGAAGAAAAGGAAGGAAGGAAGGAAGGAAGGAAGGAAGGAAGGAAGGAAGGAAGGAAGGAAGGAAGGAAGGAAGGAAGGAAGGAACTGGAAGGAAGGAAGGAAGGAAGGAACTGGAAGGAAGGAAGGAAGGAAGGAAGGAAGGAAGGAAGGAAGGAAGGAAGGAAGGAAGGAAGGAAGGAAGGAAGGAAGGAAGGAAGGAAGGAAGGAAGGAAGGAAGGAAGGAAGGAAGGAAGGAAGGAAGGAAGGAAGAAAGAAAGAAAGAAAGAAAGAAAGAAAGAAAGAAAGAAAGAAAGAAAGAAAGAAAGAAAGAAAGAAAGAAAGAAAGAAAGAAAGAAAGAAAGAAAGAAAGAAAGAAAGAAAGAAAGAAAGAAAGAAAGAAAGAAAGAAAGAAAGAAAGAAAGAAAGAAAGAAAGAAAGAAAGAAAGAAAGAAAGAAAGAAAGAAAGAAAGAAAGAAAGAAAGAAAGAAAGAGCACTTTCCGCTTTGGGCTTTTGTTTGTTTTTTTGTTTTTTTTGTCTTGAGGATGGAGGAGCATTGATTGTTAGGGTTTTTTTGCTTGGAAAATTTATCTAACTAACATTCCATTCAAAATGCTACATATTTTGAATGGAATGTTAGTTAAATAAATTTTAAGTAAATTTTAAAGGAAAGGAAAGTGACATCCTTTCAAAATGAAGATTTGATAGCGTAGATTTAAAGAAATGCTTGAAAGTTATTCTTCTAACCAATGGTTTTCAGATACAAGCTCTGCCAATTTTCACTGAACGTTTCTGCAAAATTTACACTTCAATAAATCAAACTCTAAATCAAAACCTAAAACAAAAGCATGACAATGAACTCTACACTGTTTAAAGTGTTCTGAATGACCTGACTAACATCAATGAGTTTTTGTAACAACTTCCACGACAAAATCTAATCCTTCAGGTAAAAGAGAAAGAAATAGTCCCTATTAGAACAAGGCTGAAAACTTCTTTCACTTGACAATACCTTTTTTCCCTTGACATTGTGATGCTGATTATGATACATTTGTGATGAATTTGACTAGTCATAGAAATCAAGTCTGTAACACTTAACACTTAACACTTAATTCTCATTCCCCTTTCCACAGAGCTAGTTTCATAGATTTAATTAACAGTAAACAAGTAAACACAGATAAAAATTTAAAATATTTTTACCCGTGAAATCTACCAGAATAATTTCTCATTCAAGAGAATCAGAGTTAATATTGTATAGATGAGATCAATAACTTGACAACTGTAGTTTCCAAAACAAATTGATGTTTGAAAGTCACATTGTCCAGACAATATACAACCTCTATACAAAGATGCCTAATTATATATAGTTGGAAAATATTTTAAACCCACAAAGCAGTTAAGTTTGGATACATTTTTAAACCACTTCACTGTTCAAACTAAATCCTTTTCCTCTAGTATGCAATACCCTAAAGCTTTGTTGCTTTCTTGGATCATCTTTGGTTTTTGGGGTTTTTTTTGGTTTGGTTTTTTTGTTGTTTTTCTAATTAAAAAAATTGTAAGTATGCTACAATAACAAAACGTGTATGCAGTACTAATATCAGAAGACTAAAAGAATCTAAATATTTCACCCTTTTTTCAAGTAAAGTAGAATTAACAGGAAACTTACATATGGCAAAAATTAGATCACAATATTATATAGATTAATTCTATATTTCCCACTATTATTTTACCTGACACTCCTTGTAGCTTTGAATGTCAAGTATTTCAGTCATTATTGCCTTCAAGATCTCTTGCAGAGATATTTTAGAAAATATTCATAGCCATTGAGAAGTGTTCTACCTCTTTGTTCACTGAACCTCTCAAAGAAATAAATATATATGGAAAATACTTTAACTAAAGTTTCTTTATCTATTTTGTCTATTTTACTACAGTCAGTGAAGTTTCACATAGTTATGTGTATGAAAACTTTAAGCTGCTTTTCTTTGTGTGGTTTCTATTTTTCTGAAAACCAGCAATAAAAATTTATGGGATCTTTATGCTTCACTGTTTTGTTTGCCTTTTCTTTGCACAGTATTTTCTGTGCATCTCTGTTACGGTTGTCTATTGACTGCAACAGTTTTCTGATATTCTGCTAAAGCTATTGGGAAGTAAGTTTAAATTAGCAGACTATACAGGTGTATGCATCCCTTTCTTGTTATCAGTTGCTGACATTCTTCTACCTTTTACTCACAGTAGAATCTTACATGCATTTTAAATTTTGCAAAGATGAAGGAAAACGAAACAGAACCAACACAGTTTGCTCTTATGAGACTAGCAGCAAACAGTAAATCTTTTTTCTGGCTTTCATATGAATGTTGGCCTGAATAAAGAAGAATCCCTACACAAAGCTTGGACATCTCAGAACTCTGCAATAGTCCTGTGCTTAGCTCCAATAAAACTAAATGCAGCTCACTGTTCCTGAATGTCTCCTCCCAGACAGATTCCAAGATGAGACAATGAGCATCATTACAGAAAAATAACTGATAATTTATTGAGTGTGAAACTGACTCTTTGGATCTTAATAATGTTTAAATGGAAAGTAATTTTTAATAAGTCTTAGCTGATCTCATGTCAGGTAAATGTCTGCTTCTTGCAAGACAAAGAGAGTATTAAACTCATATTAAATGTATTATATTTTCAAGGATGGGAAATAGACATGCTTTAGGTATGTTTGTGATAGATTTTTTTGTCAGAAGTAGAACACACATTAAATACTATTTCATATGTGATTATATTCTTTTGGAAAACCTGTTACATGCTACAGTGAGAATGGAAAGCAGAACTTAGAGAAGAACCCCATGCAACAGTGAGGGAAGTCAGTGCTTTCCAATGTTAAACATTTGTTTTTCTCTTAAATGAATAGATACAAAATTAACAAAAAAAATTCTTCACTAGGGCTAAAGAATTGTTCATATTTTGACTGGTGTAGAGTTAATTTCCTTTACAGTGTGGAGGATAGGGCTGTTTTGGAATTGTGCTGAACACAGAGCTGATAACACAGAGATGTTTTTGTTATTGCTGAACAAGGCTTTCACACAGCCAAGGCCTTTTGTGCATTTCACACTGCCTCGCTGGTGAGGAAGCTGGGCATGCACGGGAGGTTGGGAGGAGGCACCGCCAGGACAGGTGACCCAAACTGACCCAAGGGATGTTCCATGTGAATGGGATGTGACATCATGCTCAGTGTATAAAGTGGGGGGAATAAGGAACAGTTGGAGTGTTGGTGTTGGTCTTCCCAAGTCACCATTACATTCTCCTGGACATGGTTGAACACCTGCCTGCCCATTGGAAACAGTGAATTAATTCCTTGGTTTGCTTTGCTTGTACACAGCATTTGCTTTCTCTATTAAATAATTTTTTTCTTTTAAAAGAGTTACATTTTTAAGTCCTGTTTACTCTCTTATAATTAAATCATTAAATCAATTCAATCAATTTCATTAGTATTTCTATTCTACTTCAACTGGGTCTTCAACTACAAAGAAGATAGAAAGATACCCCCACAGCAGCTAATCTTGAAGTCTAAGGAGCTTCCAAATTTCTTAGTTAGTAGCATCCATCAGATCACCAGATCAGCTTTGGTATCCCATGGCCTTTGCTGAATCAAAGATCTATTTGCAGTTTTCCTGTAAATTCACAGGGGCCATCATCAGTCAACAGAACTATTGAACAGTTAAAGAACAATTCATTAATAATTATTATTTCTTTTAATACATATTTATTTTTTATTATAATATTTTAACTGTGTGCTTGGAAATTTGTTTTTAAAATTCTCAGAGATGGATCTGTTGGTTGGCTTCTGGTCAGCATTCCTGAAAAAGAAATTTGTATATATTAGAGTCAGATATATTATTATTAATTGTAGGAAAGACCATGTTTATTTAACGTCTGTCCCTTCAAGTTCTCTCAGAGCTCACCATTTTGATAAAGAAATGATAACACTTTTGTTTTGCTAGGGCTATCACGGGGTGATCCAACATAGTGTAGGCCCTGATCCCTTCATCTTGTGTGTTTTATAAAGCTCTAAATCTGCCTGTCAAAAGAAAGACCAGAAAGGTAACAACTGCTAGTTAAATCAAATCACTTCCACAATTCAGGCAAATTCGATTTGCATGTGGTGCACCTTAGCCCAAGTCCATGCCAGCAAGAATGATTGTGTTCAGTCAAGGCTAAACTCATGGGTGAGCAAAGCACAGTCCAAGAATAGCACAGAACATGCTGTCTGCTAGGATAGCTTTTTATGGACAAAAGGATATTACTCAGACTTGTGTACAGATATGGCTGGAAACAAGTGCTAAGATTTTCATGATAATCAGTCTTAAGGATGAGTCTAAACCTAATCAATTAAAATGATTTATGGTTACTTTAGGGATGAATTTCAGATTTTCAGTGTGTCCAATTTTAATTCATATTTCCAGGATATTTTATTTTTCTTTGAAAATAAGCTGTAATAGCAGCAGGAATACCTATTGCAGCAGGATCTAGGAATCAAAGGTCAGTTGCTTTTAATATAGACTTTTTTATTATAAAAAACATTGCCGTTACAAGTACTACTAATTTTATGAGTTTTTATGAGTATTATAATTCCTGTAACTAGGATATATTGCCCACATTGAAAGAAGGATGTCCCACACTGAGACATGATCTGTTTAAGAAAACAGTCATGCTTCACATCATTTTCTTATGGGCACTGGAAAGAAATAAACGTAATAAATTTAACTCGTATTGTTAGGGAAAAGTATATATTTAAGTTAACTAGTTTCATAATTTCAATATAAATTTAATTCAGACATGGTTGTTTATTTTTTAGACTAAGGTCTTAAGTTTATCTATATCATTTATTTTTAAACTGCATAGTAGTAAAAAAAAAAACCCATAGTAGTTAAAAAAACTCCTCAAAAGGAAATAAAACATTAATCTGATACTTTAAAGTCATCACTCATGATTAATAATCTAATTTTTGTTATCCCCTTTCTATCAGTCTGGGTCTTAACCCAGCTCTGTTCTGTCTTGCCTTTCTCTTTTTAGAGTACACAACCTTATGAAGAGGCTCATTTATGTTTGGTGAGAGTCAACTCCACCTACATGAGATAAATAAGCATGTTAGAAGTCAGAAATACAGTTTTAGTGCTAAAAAGCTAACATTTTCATCCATGCAATACAATTAGCATTGCAAGTTTCACTAGGATCTAGAACTAATATGTTCTAGGATCTAGAAGTAATTAGTTCTAGGATCTAGAACTAATATGGAAATAATTCCTGCTGAATGTTAGAGGACCAAGATTATCATACATTTAATATTTATGCCTTATTCATCTATGGGAACCTTCATGAGGTAATGTTACAAAAAAGTTTATAAATTAATAAATCAGGAAAGGATCATGCATTTTCCACACCAAAGAAGAGTGCTAATGAGTAGGTAGCAGTGAGTACTCGCCACACCTAAGGCTTGAGGATTTAATACACTTGTAGAGTTAATACTCTTGTTAGAAGCCAATAAAGAAATAAACTTTAGCAGATCCTTTGCCATTCCTAAAATCCTCCAGCATTTCTAACACTATTGAACTTCTGCCCTACTTTCTAATGGGGAAGCTTTGCATGTGTATTTAATGAAATCTTTCCTCCAAGAACACAGTTCAGCTACCTTCTAGATCATTGGTCTAATAGAGAGGTGGCAGCCGCCTAGGAATTTTTGTAAGATCACAATTTTGGTATCTGTGTGGGGTCGGAAGAATACAATCTTTCCCTGTGACCTAAGCAATCTGATGCATATTTTGAAAAAAAAAGTAGTGAACATTTAGAAGTGTGTAGAAGACCACTGATTATTTAAACCAGCAGCTAAAGATATTGCATGTGAAATTCCAATATTCAATGAACCAAGAATCTTATAAAATGTCACAGAAAACTGCAGCAGCAATTGTAGAAAACCAGCCTAGTTTTAACTTGGAGAGTATGAAATTGTGTATTGGGTGTGCCTGGCAGTGGGGCTGCAGGGCACACTCTGTGAGGAGAGGCTGGGCTTGCCCTGTGCCAGATGATTCCAGGTGACTCCAGCTGGCCTCAAGAGACCCACAATAGGACACAGACAAGCCCCTCAGCCAGGCTGGTGGTGGCTCTGTGAAAACATTACTAAGAAATCAAATATTTCTTAATAAATCAAAAATCCATTATAAACAAAGTTTAAAGAATTGCCTGATTAGCAATACTTGAGCAATCAATCAGGTGTATGTTCTGCTTTTAACTTAGTGTCCTATTTTGTAACTTTCAACCCAGAGGCAGCAGAGATATTCCTCAGATGACCTCAGAGAATCTGGATTGTATAAGACCAGGTCTGTGACATGCTGGATATTTTCTAGGAACTGCTTGAGGAAACTGGTTACTTCTGAAACCCTTGTCTGTCTAGTTATACTTTCTTCCCCTGTTCCTTTCTTTTGAAGAAATTAGATGCAGAAAACCTATGTAATGGCCAATTCACTTGATATTTTAGTTGATAATCGATAACATATAACATATCTATGCTGAAAAAAACCCAACACTTGTTAAGTTGGAGAAAAAGAAATAGGAACTGGCCCTTAAGTGAATGCACCCACAGACACTTGGCATAAAAAAAAGAATAAAAATGACATGCTGACCTTTGGAGAGATTTTTATTATATTTTTAAACTAGCTATAATGCTGCAACCTTTCAAAGAAAACAAGCACTCATATAAATATTTAAAGAATATAAATACGTTAGAAGTTTTCCAATATTGAAAATTGGATGAATTGATGGTGGAGCAGTTAACATATATATATCTGTATTAATTATAATTCTACCAATTCCTAAACATTGAAGAAGCTGTACATATAGTATATAGTATAGATGTTATTTCAAGTTATATTTTAGCTGCAGATTCAGCTATTCAAGTAAGATCATATCACAATGACACTGATTGATATTTGTGCATCAACTTTAAATCTTTAAAAGCCTTTTTTTTCCCCCTTTGGTATAAGTGATGTGCTTAATAAGACAGAAATAAAATACTTCTAAATAAAGTCAACACATCCTGGTACACCCGAAGAGTATAGAATCAAAATAATCTGAAACTTAGTGTTTTCTGCCCATGTAGTTTTCTCCAAGGTTGAAGGAGAATGTCTTGTCAAATATTATCAATAAGACTGACATGGGCTAAAAAGCACTGTGACCCCCAAAGAAGAGAACAGGTAAACTAGTATTTCCATATGACATATTTCAGAGTCTATTTCTCAAAGAAAATCTCTATGCCTTTTAAACACCATGGGTTTTTTTTTCAAAATTTCTGATGATGAGAACACGCTCTTGATGAGAGCTATAACCAAAACCTGTATATCTTAGTATGTACTCCAACAAACTTCATAACCTGCTTTATATTTTATGAGATGAAACAAGGAGAGAGTGATTCCTTGCTGATGTCATACTATGAGCAAAGTACAATATAAAAAATTTAGAAATATAGTTAAAAGAAAAAAAAATACAAAGACATTCTGCTAGGCTCCAGATACCAAATAAACCCTGTATTTTATGCTAATTTACAAAGAATAAGACTAAAACTTTACATCTCTACATAAAGTATTATAGTTACCACTTAGCCTTGCATGAACCCATAAACCAAACAGAACCCTAAAATCCCCACAAATTTTATACCCAAAGTGTTCAAGGTATAACAGGTCTTATTCAATATATAAGTTAAATGACCCATCTTTTCAGGGTGTTGCAAACATATCCAATTTATTTTCCAAAACCTGTAATTTGGGCATAGTTGAAAAATGGGCAGAAAAACATATATATGTTTTTGTCTTTCATTGAAAATCTTCCTTATTCGTTTTGCTGCAATATTGAGATCTTACTGTTTTCCAGATAGCTAGCATTATTTCAGGCAAATCTTAGTATCACTCAAGTCCTTCAATTTAATATGAAAAACAAATTATCAAGATCTATTTTAGGCTGTCATTCAAATATAACAAAAGTTGTTTCCTTTCTACAGCTTTTTTTTTTCATTTCATTGGTTTTTCTTAAGTTTTTGTTATATTTTTACGTACTAATGTAGGTTTTTTTTGCCATATATAAAGCTATTTTTCTTCTCTATCTGTTTAACAATGAAATAGTGCTGTAAAAGGCAAGAAATTTTTCACATAAGGACACTCTGCCATCTGACAAAAAGGTAGTCAGCCTTTTCCTTTTAAAAAATATCTGAAGGCAAATTGATCAAAACAACCTGATGTATGCTAACAATTACTTTGTAGACATCCTCAGGAAACGATTCTATGCTATGAATTCTAAATGGACAGGAGTTTGCTACCTTGGTGCTTCAGGGTACACCAGCACAATCTATCTGTGGGCAGTGCAATGCGAAGCTCACAATAACAAGCCCTACTGAGAGCCAGTGTAATTGCACAGACTTACTACCAGCTTTATATGCAGACACAGCTTGCTTTGGAAGTCTAGACTGAGCTTTCTTCTGCCAGCAAAATGGCCCATAGAGCTACCTTAAACGGAAAAACCCCAGTCTTCAGGAGCTGACTCGACTTTACATGCCTTATTGTGTAGGCACAGGCTGCCCACTGTCATGTGCACTGGGTGCTTTGTGTTTCTGTCATGAATTGCTTAACTCTCCCCAAATCTAGTCCAAATAATCCAGACACTTTTCTCCCACTCATTGAGCATTTTAAATACCATACACCTTCCTAGAATAGAATACCACCTCAAAAGTGTGGAAACTAGGTAGGGGGAGAGCAGAAGGGAGCCCTCTCCACAAGACTGAGGGTGAAAACAAAAGGAACTCAGAAGAAATAAAATAAGTTCTGAGAATAAATAAGTACAATAGTTTTAAACCACCAAAACCTAGATTAATCTTTTACAATTTTTATAAAAATGAGCCTTGTTATTTTATCTTGTTCCTCATGTACAGCATTCAGAAGCATTATGGTTCTTATGCTAAATTCATGTAAAGATAAATCTTATTTTGAAAATAGGTTTGAATTAATGATTTCTCTATAAATAAAACTCTTTATAATGACATATTTTTAATGTTACCAGGTTGATCAGCTGACTTATTTGCTAATTTACAAATAGCTTCTCAGCACAGTATTGATTACAGCAAGAAGACAAAAATATGTATAAATTTAAATGTCTGTTTCTTGTAGAAGGAAATATGGAAGCTCTCTTACATCTTATGCCTATGGAACTTACTGTCTTTTTTCCATCTTTTTTTTTTCTCTCTCCCAAATCTACCTCTGCATTGTCACTTTATGAATACTGAAACACAATGCTAAAGGAAGGAAACACAGTTTAGCAAATGCTCCCTAACCACAGAGCCTGTCAAACATTTCTGATCACAGTTTTTGCTGGCAGTAAGCCTTCAGCTGTTTTAAGGAAGTGTGACACACAATTTTCCACTCTTCTTTGTAAAATCACATCACTTTTTAAGGTTAAGTTTGTAAGAGAATTATGAAAATTATTTGAAGATGATCCAGACAGTTTGTTTCATGTAACTAGCCCCCATCGTCTTGCAAGACCAAAGCCTAAGAACAGGGCTCTCTAAAGATGAAATAACTGCTATGTGTGCTCCCAAGGAAGTTTCAGAAGATGCTGTCTCTTTTTAAGTAGATCTGGTCACAGTTCTTTCTGATGAATAAATTAGTCTGATTTTTTTTCTTCAGTATAAGGTTTAAATTATAGACCTTTTCTTTGGTGGAGAAATGAGACTTTCAAATCACAAGTCAATGTCTTTATTTAATTTAATTTAATTGCATTCTAAAACAAGGTAAAAAATTAAGTATGTAAAAAAAAACCCTAAGATTTTTCATCTATTATTTAAATTTTGTTTAATTCAATGAATATTAACCACCTTTGGAAAATCAGATATTGGTATAAGAGAAGTATTTTTTTAGAAATGTAAATTCCTTTAAAACTCATGTCTTTTAATATTAAAATATTTTAAATGTGCTTCTTGCCCTTTTATGTGTCCTCTCTGAATATTCAATAATTAAATTTTATTGAAAAGTTCTTAAATGTTTTTTTTATTTCCAGTTTGACAGGCTGAGGAAAAATCGTTTCATACTCTCAGTCTTATAACTTAATTTTTTCACATACTGATGTTATTGTTGAGAAATTAAACTGCAGTGGGCATGAAAAATTAAGATCGTTTTTGTTCCTTGCTGCTTATTTCTTTCTTAAAAAAAGACTTTGCTTAAAACAAGGTATATCTAATTACAGTCAAATTTGAATAGCATTTAATTGTAATGTTGTATTTGTTCCTGACTACCTTTAATATTGCAATTATTTACATTGGTTTAAAAACTAATGTAAAATTATAAATAAATACATGTTGGTAATATTAATGTCTAATAATTTAATAATAGTGTTTCCTCATAGTATTTTCTCATCCTTTCTATAAGCATAGAAACATTTGTGCTGTATGTATGTTTTATTCTTTATGTACAACTATGTTTTTGTCCTCTTTGCACATATACGCTTAGACAAATGCATGTTGAGAGGTTTGGGTTTTTTCAGTAGCCATATTACCAGATCTGAATATCAAAGAGAGGTTTAAGAGTAGAAAAGCAAATTTGATAAGCTGATGAGCACTTAGGTAGGACCTGAGAGGGAATATTTAATCACAGAACAGCTTAGGTAAGAGAAGGCCTTTAGGACCATTGAGTCCAACCAGTGTCTAACATTGCCAAGTCCACCACTGAACCATGTCCCTGCAGTCACATCTACATACCCTTTAAATATCTCCAGGGATGGTAACTCAGCCACTCCCCAGTCACTCTGTTCCAATGCTTTATAAACCTCTGGTGATGAAATTTTTCTATAATCTAATCTGATATTGAGAAGCCCATATGTTAGCCTGAGTAACTGATATTTATGTCCACATATGCTCCTCTAGAACAGACTGGAATACTCTGATGCCTAAAGATTTAAAACCTTTTTCATATTTGTAGTTTTATAATTTTTTAATATACAGTAATATAACTTCCAGTATTTTTCCTACCCTTTTTCATAGTTTATCTAATTCCTTTCTAACACATTTCTAAAATTCTGTTTTGTCTTATTTTGAAGAAGAGACCCTCTAATAAGGTTTTGTTTTGCAACCAGAATCTGAGAGGATATAGCAAGAAATAAGGCAAAGAAGCCCCTGGAATTATTCCAAGGGGCAGACCCAAGGGGGCAACTGAATCTCCTCTTGGATGTACCTGCTAGATATAATAATTAATTAACCTTATAAAAATTGTATTAATTTGATTTTGTGCATACGCAATGCCATATTTTGTGCACCTGAAATCTTTCATTAAATAATTGCTTTTTTATCCTACCACTTTAATTCTGTTGTAAGGGGTTTTTTTTCCTTTTGTTACTATGCAACAACCCCATAGTGGATGGCCTGCACTGCACTCTAGTGGATAGCATGAAAGAGAGAGCATTCCTACCTGTCAGTGGAAGACACATGGTTTGGTTTGTCATTCAAGATCACAGCACAGGAGAGACAAAGAACCTTTCCATGGATGGTGTAGGTAGAGTGCATCATGGGAATTGATTTAGATTCTGTCTGATGCTGGGAAACAATGGAGCTCTCAGCAATTGATGGCATCCGATTTGCTCACTATCTATATTTTTCTTCCAGCTTCCAATTCTACTTTACTATTTACTGGCCAGTTTTTCTTAGAGCAGTCTGAAAAACACCCTACACTCTGCACAAGTACTTGATGCACACTTATCCACAGTCAGAAATAATTTCACCCACTTATTAAATCAATCATTAGAATGGGAACTCCCTTCCAACTATACTGGGATTTTAAACCTTCAAGATGCCCAAATTTATCAGAAGTAGATAATTAAGCAGTAGGGTAGTGTATTAACATGTTCGGGAACATGTTATTTGCTCATACAACTGCTTAACAACTAAATTAGAAGAGTAAGAAAATCTGAATTCTAAGTTCACTTTTGAACTGGAATTTTAAAAATATATTTTTTTTAATCTGAGTCATTCAGAGAAAAATGGAACATTGTTAACCTATGCCTTTAAATGCGGCAATGTACACAGGTATTAAAATTAGGTTCAATTTACTTTTCAATGTCATCTTGTATTCCCTGTATCAAAAGTATAATGTTAACTATCTTTTACTATTGCTAGAAGTGGATATTTGAAATAACATGTGTGTGGAATATCTAATATTACTGTAAATAATACTGTAATCTTAAAATATGTCAGTATAGGTATATTTATATGTATTTGCTTTTAAAAATATTAAAATAAACTTGTTGATAAAAAGAAAAAAATGAGGTTTGAGAAATTTAATAAGTTTAGTCTTTGAATAATTTGTCAGTCTAGGATACTGCTATCTTGCATCAGTATCAAGTGCTCAATATTACAGCAATGTTCTTGCAGGCTCAGCTCTGCTGCTCTGGACATCTGGCAGATATGATGAACAACATGAATGCCTTAAGCCTTTTCTTTATGCCCATTAAACACATGGTGAATGGCTGACAGGTAGGCCATTGAAGTCCTGTAAGGACATGCTCAGGGCAAAGCCTCCACTGTGGTACCAGCTCCACAAAGTGCGAAGCTACAGCTGAAGACCATCTGTTCTAACAAGGATGGTGCACCATTGCCTTGAGAGTCTTTGAGAAACCTGGAACAACAGTGACTCTGGGCTGTACTACTGCTCTGTAGCAATAAAGGCGCAATGAACTTGAAGAAAAAAAAACAAAACATGCTGTGTGACTGCTAACATACTATGGCAATCTGACTGATTTTTCATCAGCCAAGCTACAAAACAGGGGAACTTCAGCTATTAAAAGAATTATTCGTTGTATATTTATACAAATATTTTCTCATTCTAAGCAGATTAAATTGCTATCCTTTATGTTTAAATAGAATCCTAAATAGCAATCTTGCAAGCCTAACTCTTAGGATTTCAAGTGAGTTCTACTAATCAAGCATCCTGAATACAGACTGAAAGAGCTGAGGTTTAAAAAATAGTGGGAAAGTATTAGGCTAAAGTATTAGGCTAAAGATCTTCAGCTAAGGATGTAGAATGCTTTATGTTTACACTGGAATTCCATGGCAGTTTATATTTTAAAGTGTATTTTCACATAGCATTATTACTGTTGATTTCACATATATAAGTTGCATTTCAAACAACTGAATATTTATTAACACTACTTTAAAAATGTTTAAAATTTTGAACATCTTAAAACTAGATTTTGTCTAAAGGAAGAGAAGCTGATTTATTTAATTTTATCAATGATTTCTGTTACTATTTCCTACATTAAATATTTTTCAAAATCCAGAAGAGTGAGTAACCATAGCAAGAGCAATATTTTCTTTACATTTAGGTTTAAACTTTCAGTCTTTTAGATCCCAGTGAGTAAAATAGATGAATTTTTCTCCTTATGGAGCCAATCATTGTTGTATGAAAACAAGGGAGAAGGAGGGAAGATTATAATTGCTACCATTCAAAAGGGGATGTAAGTAAATGGCAGAAAACTAATCTTTAAGCATAGATTTTAATCTGATTCCTTTAAAAAAAAAGTGAGACTAGCTGAGAAAAGATTGAAGATAGTGTAAAATTCCAGTAACCCTTTTTAATGCTGGTGTACTTTTCAGTCAGAAAGGTTCCAAAACTATCTTTCACACCTCATTCATATCTTTTACTTAAAAATGGTCAAGATTCTCATTTAAGATTGAAATTTGACAGGAAAGTCTGTAGGCTAAATTCCTGGACTGTTTTTCATTAGATTACTAACACTGATTCTCAGACTCTAAATGCTTGGATTTGGTTGAAGTGTTTTATTGCAATCAGATATTAACAATTAGACAAGTACCTTGCTTACAAACAATGATTTCCTGAGGCCTTTTGGCAGCTGGGGGTATACATATAAATTTTGAAAAAATAAATAAAATGAAATTACTTGCTTAAGTAATTGAAATCTAGTATTTTGATATCAAAAAGTTGATTTTCCTGTGAAAAGTGACATATTTACAGCCCTTTACTCACCCAAAAAGAATTAAGTGTTGTCTCACTAATAGTATTGAGCTGAGGTATAGTAGCTGAGGACATAAAGAGGTAATAAGTAAGATTTTACTGGAAAATTGTTGTTGGGCACTGGAACAGGCTCCCAGGTCACAGCACCAGCCTGACAGAGTTCAAGAAGTGTTTGGACAATGCTCTCAGGCACATGCTGTAACTCTTGGGGATGGTGTCGTGCAGGGCCAGGAGTTGGACTTGATGGTCCCTGTGGGCACCTTCCAACTCAGCTTATTTGGTGACTGTGTGATCTTGTGAAGGCAGCATCCTTTATATGGGGTCTGCATGGCCACTTTTTGTCAGCAGGGGACATTTGATGAGTGATGTCTCCTGGTCCTTATCTCAAACCATGAACCATTTGTTACATTTTTTTCTTCCCTGTCCAGCTGGGGAGGGGAGTGAGACAGAGGCTTTGGTGGGTGCCTGGAATCCAGCCAGGGTCAACTCAGTACATCATCTGTGATGGGCCATGGAATAGTCCACAAGGAGTATAATTTTGAGCTTTTTAGGAGTGTTTTTTTCTGTTATTTTTTATTTCCCCTGCAATTTTTATGGCTTAAAGAAGGAAGCTTACCTCTGCTTACAAAACCACAGCTACTCTGGGTATGCCTATTTATTCCAAGTCAGTGTTAGACCAGATAATTTCCACAGCACTTAATTTCTTTCAGCTTATTTGTCACTATTCTCAAATTAGATTGATTCTTCTTTTAGAAAGCAAAGCTTTTTAACATTGCAGATCTCATCCCCTGAGTTAAAGCTCAAATGTTTTCTACAAAAACAAAAACCCTTGGTAGGTTTCTTCCCCATAGAGAATTAGTGTGCTCCAAGAGTAGCACTCCAGACAAGTAATTTACTTATATAAACCTTATAAATAAAGAAGAAATAGAGGAAAATAGCTTAAAAAAGAAAACAAACCAACCCTACAACATATTTTCCTTTATAGCACCCTGGTTGGTTTATCTTATTTCTTGCAGAAGGTCCACAAGCTGTTGCAGTTGGCTATCTGTGGAAAGTCCTCAAGCTGTTTGCAAAAAATTTAGGTAAGCAAAATTACAGGTTTATTCCTCCCCTTCTCAGTGGTGGAGGTACAAGTTAAAATGCTTCCACAGAGGTACTTAACCACCCCTGCATATTTTTTAAATAGTTTTTGGTGGTTTTAGCTATTTTAAGTGGTCTTCCTCATAAGAACAAAAAAAAAGTGATTTGGATTCACCTAGCTATCCATTAAGTCATTCAAAATTGTGTTTTCAGAAAAATAACATAAAAAAAATTTTAAGAATAAACAAAATACCCCAAAGTATGTAGTTCTAATAGCAATCAGAATTATTTCATACTGCTGCTATTTGGTTGGTGTCAAATATACATCCTGATCCCATACAGTAGAAGAGGAGGCATTTTTGTTTGTTTCAAATTTAAATTCATCAAAGAAAATACAAAAGTTTTGGGGGGAAAAGTATAAATCATTACAATTATTTGGATAACAAGATACTGGAACAAAAATAATTTGAAAAGCTTACATTGCATATACAGACTAGGTTGGCAGTAGTAAGTATAGATATACTAAAGATGCACCTGGGATAATCCTTGACAGATTCATTGAAATCTGCTCTGTTTAGTGATTTGAAAAAAAAATTATAAACTAGATTAATAGCAAGGTGACAGACTTAAATTTAAGATAGGCATTAATATAGAATCACATCTAAATAGGATGCTTCAAGCAGAGTTCTGAGTTCAATAGTTAATAAGTATTTAGAAAAAACGTTTTTGATGTAATCCTACTTTTTAATAGTATTTTGAATATCAGACCCCTAAAGACCCACAAAAACTGACTTATCAGCTGTAAAAAATGTGTAACAAGGACAAAAAATTATCTTACCATAAGTTAATGTAATTGTTAGTTAATAACAAATCAATTAATGCAGTAAAATAGCCCTACATTGGATATGAATAGTGTCTTAAAATTCCTTTTGCTTCTTAAAGCAATATGTCAACCATTGTATGGAGGGAAGATCCAACTAATTTTCACATGAAATGTGTCACAGATTTTAAGTACAGAACAATGAAAATAAAATTAAATGAAATATGAATATAGTAACACCTTAATTGCTCCATATATTCCCAAGAAATATAAGAACCTTTCTAGAGCTTCACTGTCACAAAATATACTTTATTGAGCTCAGTACCAGTTGGAGAAATGCAATATCTTGTGATATGAGCTCTTCATATTGTGTGACCCAGTGCAATATTGTAACTTTAAATTTTTAATGAAAATAATGGCTTGGATGTAGAAGAACAGTTAGTGATGCATTATATTTTAAAAATGACAACAAACAAACAAACAATAAACAAAACAAAAAGGAAACCCCACAACAAAAAAACAAACCAACCCCCTAAAGAAGAAGGATATTACACACTGACCATGTTTACCGTGCATGTAGTGACATTACTTTTCAGTTGTTGGTTTTCTTGACTGTTAGATAGTCAGATTTGTTCAAGGTAGAGAAATACTGTCAATGAATTTAACAGATTTAGTATTGTAAATAATTCTGTAGAATTGGGTTTTTAATTTGCAATGCCGTAGAAAAGATGTAGATCCTTTCTGCATTTTTAAATTGCTGAAGATTTGTTGCTGATATGTTAGGAAAGTGCTAATTTTTAATTAATAGAAAAATAAAAAGTTTCTTTTCTTAATCTTTAATGCTTTACTAAGTTTGTACATCAGTGTCATTGGCTATAAAACATCAGCCATAAATTGGGCCATATGTACTGAATCACTCTTAGTTCCCATCTAACTTTCAAGTTAGATGTTGTTGATTGAAATCTTGCCTATATCACTCCAGTCATGCATTTATGAAGTTTGTGGAGAGAAATCATTAGGGCAGAGTTACACCTCCAGAATCCTGACATTTTTCAGACTGAAACAAAATAAAGATTTGGATAAAACCTTTTGATAGAAATACAGAAAAGAAAAAAAGTACCTATTAGTTTCAGCTACCTAAAGGTTACAGGTATTTTTCATATAGAGTAGAATTGTAGCTGATTTGCAGTTTGACTGTCTTCTGTTCAATATTTCAGCATTAATAATATTTACTTGTTTAGGAACCAGGCTAAATGTTCATCAGACTATAGAAAAGAACTTTCTTGCATTTTTTTTCGTTGGTTGGTTGATTGGTTCATTGGTTGGTTTGGTTTTAGTGCTTTGGGGGGTTTTGTGCTGGTTTTTTTTTTGAAGGGGGGTGTTTGGGGTTTTTTTGGTTTTTTTTGGGTTTTTTGTGGGTTTTTTTTTGGTGGTGGTGTTGTTGTTATTGTTGTTGTTGTTATTGTTGTTGTTGTTTTGGGAATTTTTTCATTTTTATGGATTTGGATGCCCAAAGATCATTCTGAGCAGACTGAATTAATTTTCCAAGTGATTCAGAGATGATCACAGCTACATTAACTGCATTAAGAGACAGTATTTTGAGTGGGTTTTCATTCTCTCTCCTGATCAACTTGATGGACAACCTAACTCAAAATTCTAGGAACATGCCTCAGATATCAAGTATTCAACAAATACACTGTATAATGGTTACCATGTTTTCTAAAGTTAAGAAAACCTCACAGTCAGAGAGGTTTTAGATTGGTTTCATCAAGGGACTTCCATTATCAAGTCAATATCTATTACTTTTGCACTAATTTGTTTTCAGTCTCCCCTCTCCCAAGTTCCATTCTCCTTTTATTTCTACATATTTCCCTAGACAACTTTCTGTTGCTGATACAGCAATACATCAGCAACAGAGTGAATAAAATATAGATCAATCTCTTAAAAAAGTGAATTCTTCATATTACCCATTAAGTCAGAAGAAGAAAAACAGTATGGAACACAAGCACTTGAACTGAAAAGGCTTATGTTAGAAGGCATCAATCCAGTCAGCCTTCAGCAAAACGCAGGAGGTAGTAGTACAATTAACTGTGCTTGACAGGGAGTTGGCTGATGTATTCTGAGGCTGCTCTTGGCCATCTTTGAAAGATCGTTCAAGTGTGAGACATGTCTGAGAACTGGGTATGTTGGGTTTGTGTCCAAGGCTCTTTTAGTGGAGGGTGGAGGAGCTAGTAGAGCTTCTGTGGTGGCTTCTGTGCCAGAAGCTTCCTCTGTGTCCAAAGATCCAATGCCAGACAGCAAAAGTAGTGTGAAGAGGAAGGAGCAGCAGAGACAAAGATGAACTGACCACACTCCCCATTCCTCATCCCCCTGTCCCACTTAGGGATAAGAGGTAGAGAAGGCAAGGAGTGCATCTGAACCCAGGGGATCAAGATGTTTTAAGATTTGTCTTTCCTTTTCATTATTCTAGTCTGACTTTCAAATGGCAATAAATTAAATTAATATCCCCCAAATTGAGCCTGTTTTGCCCTTCACAGCAATTGGTGAGTGATCCATCTTTATCTTGATCCTGGAGTCTTTCATTATACTTTCTCTTCCTTGTCCAGCTGAGAAAGGCGAATGTTAGCCTGGCTTAGTAGACACCTGGTGGCCAGCCAAGGTTAACCACAACCTGGAGGAATGCAAAAGCCTTAACTTTTATATCTTCAAGAAGGGCAAGAAGAAAGACCCATGGGAAATACAGATCCATCAGCCTCACCTCAGTCCCTGTGAAAGTGATGTAGTAGCTAATCCTGGAAAACATTTCCATGCTGGTGAAAAAAAAAGCTGATAGTAGTCAGCATGGATCCAAATAGAGTCATGCTTGACGAACCCAGTAACGTACAATGAATAGATTTGCTTACTAGATGAGGGAGAGCAAAGAATATTGTCTACTGTGATTTCAGTAAAACTTTCAGGACTGCATTTCATAGAGAAAATGATAAAGGATGGGCTGGGTGAGCAAACAAATGAGGTGCATTAAAAACTGGCTGAATGGCTGCATCCAGAGGGTGAGGATCAGTGCTATGAAGTCTAGTTGAAGACCAGTAACTATCAGCATACCTCAGAATTAAACATTGGGTCCAATCCCATTCAAAAGACCTTTGTTAATGGTCTGGATAATGGAGCAGAGTGTAATCTGATCAAGTTTCCTGAAGATAAAAAACTGTGATTAGTGGCTGATACGCTAGACGGTCATGCTACCCACCAGAGGCAGGTTGGAGAAATGGGCTGTCAGGAACCTCGTGTAGTTATTGTGCATGGGAAGCTAAGTCCTGCTCTTATGGAGGAAAATAACACTATGCACCAATATATGCTGGGGACAGATCTGCTGGAAAGCAGCTTTTTAGGAAAGGATAGGGAGATTCTAGTGAACACAAAGTTGAACACATGCTAGCAGTGTGCTCTTACTGCCAAGGTGTCAAATGGTGCACTGAGCTGCATTAAGAAGAATGTCGCAGCAGGTGAGGTGAGATAATCCTTCCCCTCTACTCTGCACTAGTAAGCACCTGGAGTGCTGTGCTCAGTTCTGAGCTCCCCAGAACAAGAGACACATGGCCATACTGGTGTCCAGCAAAAGGCCACTAAGATGATGAAGCACCTGCCAAATGAAGAGAGGCTGTGAGAGGTGGGACCATTTAGACTGGAGAAGGCTCAGAGTAGATCACATCAATGGATCCAAGCTCCTGATGGGAGGAAGTAAAGAAGATGGATCAAGGCTCTTTTCAGTGGTGCCCAGTGACAAGGCAGGAAGCAATGGGCTCAAACTGAAACACAGGATGTTCCATTTGAACATCAGGAGACACTCTTTTAGCATGAGAGTTACTGAGCATTGATACATGTTTCCAGGGAGGTTTTGGAGTCTTCTGTGGCTGCTATAAAATTGAAGGGACTTAATTATATTCAGTCAAATTACTATTTTCTGCTTCTATGGATTAGCTCACATATTTGAAGGAAAGTATTTAAGGACAAAATACAAATATATCTATAACCTTCAACAGTAATCATAGATGGTTTTTCTAGGTTTTTGTATAAAACATATTGGATACTTTCCTTACCTGAAAAGAGGTAATTTACTTCCATTGTTTTAAGCTTACTATTTACTTTATATTATGCCTTTCTAGAAAGTACTTTCAGCTTTTATCTTGCTGATTTATTAGAGGTTTGCTTTAGAGGCTTGCAGCAAACCTTGACAGAACATTCAATTCAAGCTTACTTGAACCCTGTCAAACTTCCATGGCTTTGATATTTCATCATTGTCAATGAATATGTGATTTATTTCAGAAAAATTGTTTTGGTACATTAGAAATTTTAAAAGTTTTTTTAAAAAAATATTTTCTTTTGATACTTGGAAATGAAGGATTGAGTTCAATGAAATGTAGTCAAAATAAGTAGAAAGTGACTTTTCTGTGACTTAAAAATTTTAAAAAATCAACAAAATCTGCAAACTAATACAAAAGAAAAGAAAATAGAACAAAACCAAATGATAAATTTTTAAGTCAACCAAATTTAGTAGGTAAAATAGTTACTGAATAGCATATTTTGTGGCCATTCACCACATTTATCCTCAGTGTCAGGCAAGCGTTAACAATGAGCTATTCAGATTGGTGGTTAGGGTATTTTAGTGGTTTGGGAAGCCCTCTCATTCTAACTGTTCATTCTCCTAGGCATGTCCTTTGATTATATTTGCAAAGTGGTTAAATTAATTCTACAGTTATTGGACATTGCTGAAGGTAATACATTGTAATAGTTTTTACACCAGCTTTCTAAAACAATTATTACCTCCGTCTTGTTTTCTTTTCTAAATTGTCCTGGTAATTCCTTGTTATGAAATCTCATTCCTGTTTTCATTTTAATTTTTCATTTGGAGTCTTTCATCTAATGGCAAAAAGAAGAACAACTTTTATTCCTCTGTAAAGGATTTTGACCTTTATTTTTCTGTCTTGTCGTGTAAGGATAAAGACTACTCCTTCTGTAACAGCTCAACACTTCAAGGTGCTGTTAAGGACTATTTTGTCAATGATTCACAAATTAAGAACTCTGCTAGAAGTCTTTGACATGATAAGATATAACAGGTATAATAGAGATATTATGGGCAATCATGTCAGTTAGCAGCAGTGCTCCACTGGGATTCCACTGGGTAAAAAACCCAGAGTGAATCAAATGAAATTGTATATTTGATAAGGAGCAAATAAAATAAGTAGAACTCATTTCTAGCTTCACAGGGAGGATATGCTTGTCCTGATATCCAACAAATAAATAAAAAATACCTGAAATTCCATATATAACTTTGTAATTTCTGCTCAATGTGTGAATTGGTTTCAGGACTGGCTATGCAAAATCCCTCTGTAAAGAGTAACTGCAGAAAGTAATGAATACTCCGGAAAATCTGTGTCCCAAATTCTCTATTTATAAAACTGGACTTTTGCCCTTCATTAATCAGTAGGCCCCAAAGTGAATTTTTTCCTCCATGAAGAAGAGAGCAAACATACAAAACTAAACCTTCCTTCTCATATGTAACTGAAATGCACATCTCTTTTCCACAGGGATGAGCAGCTTCTACTGAAGGATATAAACACTGGCTCTTTAGAATGATTTAGGCCATAAAACTGTTCTCTGCAGCCTAGCCTAGGAAATACCAGTCAGTGTGTAAGCAGCACCTTTCTGCTTGCTTTCGTCACTCACCACTTCGTAAACAGCACATTCCAACAAAGTGCTCACATGTGCAGCTGGTCTTTGAAGTGTTAAATATTTGATCAATCTTCTAAGATATTGATATTTGACACACACTAAAATGTCTCCTTCTACGTACATATGCAGAGGCTTGTGTTTATATACACACATTCATCACAACACAGTCAATAATGCTTGTCTCGGATATGTGGGAATTTTGAAAGCACTGTGTTTTCTTAATTTGTGGCAGGGAGGAGTAAAAGAGGCTGAGGAGGAAGGGAAAAGAGGTGCTTGAAAAAATAGTTTTTCAACATATGTTAGTCACATTAAATAGTTGATTTTAAAAACTCCCAGCAGCAACCAAGAATTTTATCACCTGCTGATAGTATTTTTAAGCACATGTGAAGAGTGAGAATATTGAAGGATGGCTTCTAGAAAAAGAATATTTTTGAATTCTAAAATTTTCCCAAAGCTTTTTGCTGTTTCGTGGACCCAGGCTCTTTTCAGTGGTGCCCAGAAACACAACTTCTTTTTATTCTACAGAAAGAATTTTCTGTTCCCAGAAAAGAAAAATTCAGAGTTCTTCTCATAACACCGATCTCATGCAGCCCATGGAGGAACATGGGGATGCTGAGATCCTCCTGCAGCCCATGGAGGAGCCTTGTGCTGGAGCAGGGGGATGCCTGAGAGGAGGCTGTGACCCCATAGGAGGCCTGCCTGGAGCAGGGTCCTGGCAGGGATCTGCAGACCCATGGACAGAGGAGCCCATGCCAGAGCAGGTTTGCTGGTAGGACTTGTGACCCCCTGGAGACTCACTGGAGACCCACACTGGAACAGCCTGTCCTTGAAGGACTCCACCTTCTAAAAACTGTCCTACATTGCAGCTGTTTGTGGAGAACTGTTGCCCATGGGATGGACTCATGTTGGAGAAGTTCATGGAGGACTTCTCACATGGAAGGGGCCCCATGTTGGAGCAGGGGAAGAACCCTGTCCCTGAGCAGCAGCAGAAATTACTTGTGTTGAACAAACCATAACCTTCATTCCCTCTCTCCCTGTGCTGCTAGGGGAGGAGGTAGAGCTGTGAAAAAGGAAGGGGTGAGGGGAAGGTGTTTTTAAGGTCTTATTTTACTTCTCATTATCCTGCTCTGATTTTGCTAATTATAAATTCAGTTAATAACCCCAATTCAAGCCTGTTTTGCCTATGATGGAATTTGGTGAGAGATGTCTCCGGGTCCTTTTCTCAACTTGTGAACCCTTTGTTATATTTTCTCCCCCCACAGTGGTAGAGGTGCCTTGGTATATGTCAGGTATCCAGCCAGGGTCAATGCACTACAGAAGTAAAAGGATTCCAGGACTTTTGGAGATGAATTCTACTGAAATACCTATAAATGAAATCTGGTTAGTATTTTGCTATTTGTATTCTGAAAGAAGGCATCCTGTAACTCTTAACATTTTCCCTGGGAGGGAAAACGCAACAACTGTAGTGATACAAATTAAACAAATCCAATAACTGATTACTTAATATAATTAATTATATAACTTAAAGAAGTCATTTAAACAAAAATAAGGTGAGCACTTAAGCTTGTGAAAAGTGGGATAACCAGGATATTACAGGAGTAAGAACTGTGACTACACTGCTTTTCTGCAGGGACATAATTATTGAACCCCAGAATATTATCTCCAAGAATCAAATATTTGAGTCCCATTTTGCTATGTAAAATTTCCTGCTGTGGAGTGACAGAAGAGATGACTTGAAGATGGACTCATTTTCCACCAATACTGTGTATTGTGAGAACCTGTACTTTAGCAGGTGAGATATTATCAAAGACTGACTCTAGTTCTGTACAATTTTCATAGTGATGGACTTCCTGAACTAACTTTGTCATAATAGATTATGGGATTTTTTGTACTCTTAAAATTAATATTTATCAGTAAATAAAATTATTAACATTTTTCCCTAGTCTATTAGAAGAAATAATATCTGAAATGCACCAGCCCTAATTTTAATCTTCTTTAATTCCTAAGAATTTACCTAGATGAAAATAGATGTGTTTCCAGTGGTTGACAACTTCAATGTACAAAATATTTAATCCTGAATGTCAGGTGTGGGTAAGTATTTTTGCATAGGTATATCTAGCTATTAAAAAAAAAATCTGTATTTTAACCTTCCATAGCTGTGAAAAACTCATGAAATAAATAAATTGACTTCTGGAGGAAATGAAGCTTCACTGTAAAGCCTTTTCTTATGGTCCTATATGCTCTAGTATGTAAAGAAGCAAAACAAAAAACAAAGCTTTTGTATATTTCTCAGTATTCCAATGCAATAGCAATGAGTCCTTCTGCTTTTTCCATTTTTTGTCTAATGTGCATCCTAACATCACAAAGCAAGAAGGTTCTTTGGGACTAAACCTTTCAAATAATACACACAGATGTTCAAATTGCCTCCTACGATAACATCAGGTTGCATATGCTACAAAATACTAATTACAGCCCAGAGGAATAATTCTTTAAAAATTGACCTCATAAATTTTTCTTAAGGGTTTGAAACTAACAATCCTTTGTAGTTTATGATTAACTGTATGCATAAATGAATAGTAATAAAATGGTTACATATTTTCTGAGGCCTACTAACATTGCCACATGAAGAATAATGCATTATTCATCACTTCTATTCTGAAAACACAGGGAAACTTAGGATAAAAAGTTTTACTGCAGTATGTACATTTTAAAGGAATAACATGTATTGTCTAGAATTCTTCTGCAATGCACATGGAAAAATTTTGAGATTCTTTTATTCCTTTTGGAATAAATATGTATTAGCAGAAAGAAGATTATATGACCATTATATTAAAATTTTAAATACTTTCTTTTTAAATTCCTGGTTTTGAGAGAAATGCTGGTTCACAGAAATACATTTTGTTGTAGCACTTAGAGTTTAAAAAAAATCCCAAACATGAGGTAAAATCTTTTTAGTATCAAACTTTTTTTTCCTAAAAGACTGAAAGATGTAATTTCTGGAGTCAAGAGAAAATTCTGCTAAGGAAATTGTCCACTTTCTGCATTGCAAAACTTACCAGAAGCGATGATGTTATAGAGAATCAGAAAGTTGATTTAAGTAAACTCACAAAGACCAAAGAAGAATCTGCATGAAAGCTGTGATTAAATCATAGCTGGCCACTTTTGAAAAGAGGGGTTTTTATCTATATTACTCTATGAATCAACAAGAGTTATTTTCAACAATAGGAAAAGTTAACTTTTATTATACTTAACTAATAAAATAAAATTGCATTTTATAGTTTTGAATAGTTTTTAATAGTCATTATTAGTTTATTGGTTTTTATTTTAAATATTTATTATACTAAATAAGGGACATGAATAGGTGCTAAATGAACTTCAAGATGAGAAGGCAAATTTGCAAAGTAACATTTTCTAGTGTATCCATTGGTAATGTAATAATGTGACTATTCTAACAGGTAGAATAGCGACAGAAAAATCTATTTAAATATGAAAACAATTTTAAACTTCATTCTAGAGCAACATTCTGACACCATAGACATCCAGACCGTGCACAGTTGGGTTCTATATGTTTTGTAAGAATAGGCAAAAATTTCCCAGTATGTAAGTGTTTCTGAAAATAAAATCAGGTAATATTAGAAGAATGAGTGCTTTATTGCACTTGCTAAACTTAAATATGTTAAATTCAATCACGAAGATGTGATTGTCAAAGTGCTGCATCTCTACTTAGAGATATAATTTCTAGACACTAATAAATATGGGCCATTTAAATTTTTGTTTCAGTCATCCTGCATATTTGTATTTTTGGAATAAATTATTTATAAACATTAAAGAAAACAAAATGGGTAATGTATTACACTAATAGAAGTCTCAAAAAACACCCTGAGCTTTGTAACTTAGAGTTACTATATGCCCACTCCTGAAAAGAGTAACAGATCAGTGGCTTGATCAAGGGGTAAAAATGCAGCAAAAAACCCCTCAACTGTCTCTTCAAGAAGGAATGGAAATCAGAGTAAAGAAATACACTAGAGAAAGATACTAAATACTAAATATATATCAAGAAATATACTAAAGTGTAGAATGGTGGTAAGAATAAATGCTCTTCTTTCTTCCTTTCTCTTGGACTCAAATAGAAAAAAACCCTGTTCCTTTTAGTGCTTGCTGGCACATGAAAGAGCTCTATTTTGGCTTGTATTTTAGAGGAAAGGGAATTGTCACTCTTTGTGTGTTCAACTGCTCTATTTCACTAAAATTGTGTAGTTCAACCAGTTTTGGCAAGTGTCAATTTCTATGCACATAGGAAAATTTTCCTGTGATAAAACTTGAGAGAAATGTACTTTTTCTTGCTCTTGTCTTTCCTGTACTCCTCACACATATTTTCAGAGAAACTTTTGCTACTACCTCTTTCTTGTCTTATAAATTTTTTTAATATATGCAAGAAAACTTTTTACAGTGAAAGAAGCACTTTGTGTTTCAGATTAAAACATCAAAGAAGATATGCTGATAAACATCTTTCTTTCCTCCAGGAAATTAGCTTTTATACTTGACCTAGCAACAGGACACCAAATTAATTGTTTTCCATAAGAGCTATTACTCAAAATTGTGACAATTTCCCATAATGGGGTAGCACAGTAATTGAATATTGCCATTCACTTTGAATACAATTTTAGTCACAGAGCAAAGTTAAATGCTGCAGACAGAAAAGTGTGTAAGCTTTTGAAGATGATCCATGCACTAATTGCTAGGCTATGATGGCATTTTCATTTATTATAGGCTGCTCAACCATTAATTGTGTATAGTGATACAGATCACTGGTTTTTCTCATTGAACAAGTTACAAAGATTAACTGAACCTGAGTTTTAAAAAAAACCAAGAATAAATAATATGATATATTATGATACACAAAAATATGATTTTAAGTCATTGAAAAACTGTAGTTTTAATAAAAAACCCAAAATTACTAAGAATATAATAATGTATTCTCTATGATTCATTCAATTTTGTAAAATAAAGGTTTAGTCTATGAGGCCACAAACAGGGAATAAATAAAGCTGATCCTTTATATCTGATATACTTAAAAGTTTGTTGATAAAAAGGATTTCTTTCATAATTTAATGTTCAGAACAAAGCTGCAGCTAGTCTTGAGATATCTTTTAGTGAACTACTGGACTCAAATGTACTACGTTGCTATGTGGAATATATTTTCCTGGTTAATATGTTATTAAACATAATAGCATAATAAAATCCTATCCAGCTCCTGAATTTCAGATACTTGAGGTACCCCAATACATTGGTATACTGTGAAATATTGGACATCCTGTGATAGGCACAGCATTCTAGTTTTAAGAATGATTAGAGATACCTGCTTTTCAAATAATTTAATCTGTTTAATATGGGACAACTTTTAATGTCAACATATGCTAATGTTTAAAACTCATGATGTAGTCTATTTGTCAGAGTGAAACAAAGTTTTGAAAGCATAACCACTGATTTTATTTATGAATAGTTGAATGAATACAACTTCGAGGAAATCAAATTCCGTAAGTGACCAGAAATACTGGAATATTACTGTTTTACAAAATGCAGTTATATAGATCTTTTTATATTCTGAAATATGAATTTCATAAGCTTCTTAAAACACCATCTTGAATATATTTTATTCTGAAAGAAAATATGTTCATTTTTTTAAATCTCCAAGGTGATCATGTATCTTCAAATCTATTGATTTTAAAGAAATGCACACATCTAGAGTATTCATAAATACAGAGATGCAAAACTAAAAAAAAATTGTATGCTGAAGTGAACATATCTGAAATTTAGACCAAAAGTAATAATGTGGAGACAAACATGACTGAAAAATTAGAAAGATTTCAATACATATGTCATTTTCAGTCCCAGGTTTGCAAATATTTCTTTAATCTATCGACTCTATAAGCTTTGCATTTCCTTCCCATATTTATATAACCAGCATCATAATGTCAGGATTATTTTTTTTAAAAAATCTTTTAATAGCAAACATGTTTGGATTTTAATATGTGATATGTGCCTAAATCATTTATATTTCATTGTTTTCCCTGTTATCCACAATAGCCTACTATACTGAACCTGTCTCTTGAATCCACTGACCTGAGCCATCGTGTCCCTGCCCCCTTGTCACTGAAGCTGCTCTCTGCTCACCTTCATTTCAGTCCTAAGGGTTTTTATTTGAAAGCTCCTTGTAAAGCCTGCAGTGTACAACTGTATAACAGCTCATTCCACCATCCAAAGCAAAAATCATGGAATGCCAGAAGCCATGGCTACGAAAACATGATCTCAGGAAAATCACAACACTCAGGAATCTGGTGACAGCTGCTGTGACAAGTTCATCCTGCTTGATGAGGAAGTTCTTTTCACCTTTTTTTTTTTTTAGTGCTACTTACACATAGATAGCTTCGAGTCTGTTATATACAGTATCTGTCATGAACTTTTGTGTGATAGGAATAAAATTGATTCTTATCACCCTATAAATAGTACTGTGGTTGATATTCAAACCTAATGTGTTCTTCACCAGTTGATTATGGGCTGTTTAATGTCTAGTGGTCACTTGTAGAAGATGCCTAGTTAATACTTTAGCCCTGCCTATCCTAGCAACCTTAAATCTTCGATTACCTGCTTGCTGAGCAAAGTATTTTGAAGATGTTGCCCATTACAGCAAGACTTTAAAAAGGAGGCTGCTAACACATAAAATTTATCATCACAGAAATGTCAGGTACTAAAGCATGTGAAGAAATGGGTGTACATCTGGCAAATTTGTATTCAAAAAAGGAATAACATCCATTTTCTAATTCAATTTTGTATTACATATTATCATCTCTTACTGTAAACATGCCTATGATTTGCAGGAGGTCAGATTACTAAATCATAACAAATCTTCAGGTTTTATCAAATAAGCTATAAAGCACATATATTTAGACACACCATTGTGAAGAATCTATTTTCAGTGAGGAAAAAATAAAATAAAAAATAAAGCCAAGAAAATAAGTGACTGCAATCTGTAGGCGCATGACATTTATGTGCCTACATTAATGTTAGGTGCCTAACATAAACATATCAGTTTGTTCCTAACCCCACTGAAGTAATTTTACTTCATAACCTTGAAAGTATGCTTTGTGTGTTGTCAGTGAAGCCACTTTACTGTTACAAAAAAAGCAAGATATTGTAGAGACATTTGCAACTCTTGTTGAGTTATGGGACTAATTCTAATAAAATTTGCCTTTTCTATGTGCAATTTTTTTTTCATTTTTGTTACACTGTTCCACAGGGTCTACTTTTGTCAGATCAAGTATTTCTATAGAAATGAATGGGAAGGGGAGGGGGTAGAGTTGTGTTTTGAATTCACACAAATGCTTCAAATAAGAATAAAATAAAACCACTGCAGCATTTATTCCCAGTGAAATCAAAGGAAGAAATGCAGTTAAGTTCAGCATGAATAATATTTCTAGAAAATCTTTAGCAATAATGGAATTATAGAATAATTCAGTTGAAAGGGAGCTGGGTTTGGAAGAGAATTCAGCATATCTTTTTTTCCACCCTCTGCCATAAAGTAGGATCAAGTTTGAGATAACAGAAGATTGCTCAGTACTTGATCCAGTTGGCTCTCAAACATCCCCCAAGGATGGAGACTGCAGAACCTCCTTGAGCAGTATGGTTATCTGCTTGTTTGTTCTCTTGAGGACAATGTTTTTCCTTATATCCATCTGGACCATTTCCTTGTCTCAATTTCAGCAAATTTCTCACATCCTCTTGCCACCACTGTGAAGGAGCCTGGCTCTGTCTTTTGGGTGGCCCTTCCACAGATGGTGTCAGATATCACTAGGAACCCCTCAAAGCCTTCTCTTTTCCAGCTAAACAATCCCGTCTTGCTCAGCCTCTCCTGAAAATCTACTGCATTCACCCAGTCTATCAACATCATTATTGACTGGGGTGCCCAAAGACTGGGCACAGGACTTTAGATGCAGGCTAAGGTCCTATGAGGAAAGGGGTAATCACTCCTCTTAACCTGCTGGCTGGGTTCCTAGTGACAGCCCAGGACCCTTCTGGCTTTGAGGGGAATTCTGCTCAGCCAGCAGCAGAATTTAGTATCAGTCTGTGTAAATTTCATGAGCTTACTTACTGGCAGCCCATTCTTTCAGTGTCGCTTGTTCCCCTCCACAGCAGCCTTGCCATAGAGAGTATTAACTGGTTCCCCTCCTTCTCTTTATGCCTTGCCTGCCAATTTGGTGTCATCTGGAAATGATGAGTACACATTGTTAGGTTTTCCATAACACTGATAAAGACAGATACCTCCAGGTTTTGGACCACCAGGTAGAAAAAGTCTTATTAACTATTATCCTCCAAGACAGGTCCTCCAAGCTATGTTTTATCTGTTCAGCTGTCTGCTCATTCAGACCATAATTTTCTAACTTGGATACAAAATTATCCATCATATAAGAATAATAACTTCTTTAAGCTAGCTACTTATCAACTGAGGATAGCTAAAACTGCAGAAAAGATTAGCACAACATAATCATGACAGGGAAGGAATGCTAGGGGAAAAAAGATTAATTTCCTATATGAAAATCTTGAATTTAAATTAAACAACTACCTAAAATCAGACCTAATGGCTCCAAAGTGTTTCAGCTTATTAGTACAGTAATATATATTGTATTATTATTTAGGGATATTTATTTTATTATATTATTAAAACATGGATTGCAATATATATATTAAAATTTAACATTTATCAGACCAAGGAAAGTGTTCATTAATGAGGTATAGAGTAAGATGGTCAATTTCCTGTGTTTTCTGTATCCCAGTGTCTATCTAAATCATACTGGGCTTTAGAGTTCTGCAGAAGATTACTTAGGAACCTGAAACAGTTTTTTTCCATGTTATTGGAAAGAACAGAATATAACTGTTACTGCTCTAAGATCAGTGGCATTCTAGCATCTCCTCTTTCTCCTGGTATTGGGTATACAACTGACATTCATTAGATGCCAATTTTTTCTTTGCAGACATTTCATTACAAAAATCTCTTTGCTGAATGTTTACTACATATTTTGTGAATTTGTGTTATTGTTACAGGCTTATTTTTTGAAGGACATGGCCTTTAAAGTGCCACTGCAAACACACAGAAATGTGAACTTTTGGAAACATAGTCTTAGATCAGTTTGCAGCATGATATGCAATTTGGGTTTACCTACTGAGGGATTTACTGAATCTCATTGTTACTTAGCATGCACTTACTTCCAGTTCTGAAATAAAGTAAGATGATCTGTGGCTGCAGAAAAACATCAGGGAAGCTTCACAGTTTTGCCATCCAACCAAAAGAAACTCAATGATTTTGATTGATTTTCATTTTGCATTTTTTACTTTTCTCTGAATAAGAAACTCAAACTGACCCTTGAAGAAATAGTGGGACAGGAGGCGCCAACTGACATGGATCAGACCTGAAGAAAATATTTACACCAACATCTGTGAAAGAGAACTGTGAAGTTTCATCTACAGCAGTCTACAGAGTACATGTTGTCAGTAAAATATCAACTGAAATATCAATTTTTTTTTTTTGTAGACAACATTTACCGTCACTGTATCATCTTTGTACATTTCCTGTTATCTGCTGCAGAAAGTTAGGTAGACTCAGAGGATCCTTGATGTAGTTTTGAGAACACTTTTTTATGAAAAGGAAAATAATTACATCTGATCAAGTTCACTCTAAATTTTCTCATTAAAACTTGGGTAAAACCCAAGAATTGCGATACATTTTTGAAATTCAGAGGACATAATTGTATTTACCATTCACTAAATCCTTTCTCCAACATAGAAATATTGGAAAATCTTAATTAATTAATATATGGCATTCTGGTATTTTCAAAAGACTGTTGGAAGGTTGCAATTGCGTGTATCATATGTATCATATATTGCCTAAACAAGAACATTCTCTTACCCAAGCAAGTGTATTTACAGAGACTGCAAATAAAGCCAATAATAGTGGTGGGGTGTAGGGAAAGGCAAATAACCCTTTCACAGATTGAGTTCAGATGTAAGAAAGAAAGGCTGTGAACTAGAAATGACAGAGCTTTGGTAATCAAGGAGCTACAGGAATCTTACCTGCAAAAAATCTCGTCATCTTAAAAAAAAATTGATTTCAAAAAATAAGTGAAGAAAAATCAAAGATAAGTTTTGTCAAATAACAACTGAGATAATAGAAAAATAATTTAATTGCCTACTGTTTGATAATTACGAGCTTTAATTCATTGAAGAACAAAGGCTCCAGTGAGTAATCTCTTAGTTTTTGTCACTTGCTATTTGATTTGATCTCTTCAATAAAATTTTATTTAGAGAATTTTTAATAAAAAAAAAAGAAAAATTCTTGATTTGAGAATCATTCTGTATTCTGTAAGTGAATAAAGCATAAAGTTTCCTCTTTAACAGTAAATTGAGACTGTTTCCTTAGTAATACTATAATCTATGCATTTTCTTTGTCATTATATTGATTCCATTTATTTATCAAAGTAGCAGAACATAGATTCACTTCAAAATGATAAATAAGTAAAAAATGAAGATTTAATTGTTCCAATGTTACTGTACTTAATACATGGCAAGAATGTGATGAGTTTCACTACAGGTGTTGCACCTTGTTGCAGACGTTTACAATAAATATTTGTAACAATCTATTTTGTTCTTTCTCCTGTTTTACCAGCGTATATAAATATTTTCTTAACAAATACTACATGCAGAAACCAAGTAAGCTCACAATATGCTCTTGGCAATAGTCTGCAAGTTTAGAACACCTCTTCATGGGACTCAGACTTCTCATTAAAGTTCAATTAGTTGGATTTTTTTTTCTAATTTTTTGAATCCAATCAGAAAGGGGATTTACGTGTCAGAATCCTGAGCCCTAAAATGTTTATCTTCTAGAACAGTACACAGATTTGGGCACAGCCTTTAACAAGGCCTGATCAAAGCCTAGTGCCAAAGTTTGGACGTGAGAAACAAACAAGGTAAAACCCAACACACTGTAAGACAAGCCATAGAAGCTCTCTTAATATAAAGAGTAATCATGTAAATATTTAGTGGTCTAAGTCTGCACTAGAAAGGCAATGAGAAACCGTGGTTTAGATCTTTCTTCTACCCTTGTTTTAACCTGTCTGTATGGGAAAGTTGTTACCATTTACTCATTATTATCAGAAGTCAAAGAGAAAGAGGGAGTCTCTCAGGAAGACTGGATGTGTTATTTCTGAAAGGATCATGTTCACCGCTTATCATCTGGAAATTGTTGACTTTAAAAGAATTCTAGGTCAGTTTGTTGAGACAACTAATCCTGAGAACAAAAATCATCTTAGTAACTGGATCTTTGGTCAGCAGCATGAGGACAACAGTATTCTAATCCATAGACTATTCTGCATTTTACTTTAAAACAGCATTAAATTAATTGAATACAGGTATTCAGAACTGGAATTGTCATCATTATCTTCTCTTTCAGAGTAATTTTAAAAGAATTTGACAGCTATCATTGCATTTTTAATAGCTCCACCTCATTAGGCTACCCTGAGCACTCATCACATCAAATGATTTAGAAAATAGAGAACTACTTGTTTCAAGAATTCAAGGAATATTTTACATGAATAAAGCACTATGTTTGCTGAAATGTCTGTCAGAAAAGCATAAAAGAGCCCCTAGGCTCTATGTCTATTTCTGTGAATAAGGCAATCACCATTTAAAAGTGGTACTTCCTGCCTTAAGTCTACCAAGGACTGTAAAGAAAGAAAATCATTCAAGTTTGAAATCTACAAAGGTCACTAAATAAATTAAACCTAGGTTTTTCTCTTTGAGTAAACTAAGAGAGGAGCATTCAGATCACAGCTCTCTCCTAAAGCTAATGCTAATTTAGGTGAATTATCCCTGAGAGATTCAAAGGAAAGTGATTTCACAAACTTTAGATCTAATGGGATGCATTCTTAATGCTGATATAAATGTACCATCTTCCTGCTTCAGCTTTGTCCTTTTGCAATAGAAAGACCCTTTTATCACCTTTTGGTCTCATAATCCCAAATCATGCTGAACACTTAAACTATTCCATTAATTCTTGCTGTCCTATAAAAAAACCTAAAATTGCTGATTCTTAGTGTCCTTCAAACTCCTTACTAGAAAATTAAAAGGGAACTAGGATGAGTTGCCATTTTAAATGCTGGGTGGTTTTTTTTTGTTTGGTTGGTTTTTTCTGTATGGGAGTTTTTGTTGTGTTTTGGTTGCTGTTGTTGTTGATTGGTTTGCTATATATTTTACTTAAATTGTCTTACTGAAAAGTAGTAGATCTCCTTTAATTTTTTCAATTAAAAACATAAATCCTCAAAAAGTATTGTTGACTATTCAAAGTAAAAATTAAATAGATAAAACACTTTCTCTGCAAAATAAGAATTAATAAAAATTAGGAGATCTTGGAGTTACACCAATTCCTTGGTGAAAAAAAAATATCTGTGTAAAGAAAAGTATTTCCCCACTGGATTAACAGAAAAGTAGAGTCAGATTCTGTATCAAACCTGGTTATATTACCACTCATTAAACATATGGTTGATATAAACTTCAATTTTCCACCCTTCATAATTTCTCACAAAATCAGTGTTTTCTAAATGAAATATTTCATTATTAATCCTTAGAAAACTGGGTAGAATTTTTTTGTTAATTTCAGAATTATTAATTTTTAATTATTGAAATGATGTTAACATATCCAGTGGTTACATGCTCATACACAGGTTGTAACACTATGGTAAATTTCAGTAAGATTGAAACTTTATGGAAGTATTAATACTCCTCTCATGATAAAATTTCATGATGGGAGTACTGTCCGATCCTGAATTACTATGGTGGTGTCTGGCTCATAATTAATGTATTCTAGAAACTGAGTAATGACAAATACACTAGGTAATGGAAGGCTCTATGGATACTCTGGTATCCATATAATGTTTAATGAATAGCTGTTGGTACAATGAAACTTAGATTACAAAATGTACTTAATCATCCTTTCTTACACTGAAATCTCATTGACATGTGACCTCCTAAAACAAAGCTGATAACAAATCCATAATAAAAAAATATACAAATCCCAACTGCGTATGGAACTAATGCAGTTTTTAGAGTTTTCCATACTATTATCATTTATTTAATGGTATCCTGTAAACCAGTTTCAGTGCCACTAGTTTCTGGTGGGGAGGGACGTGTAGGAAATAAAAAATGGGTTTTTTTCATATCTCTGAGGCTGTTCAACTATATAAAGAAAGATATAGAGAAGTTTACCATAAGGACCACAGACCACAGAAGTTGACCACAAATAGAGTAAAAGTTTAAAACACTTAAACTGAGGTAATTTACTTATCATCTTTCTATTGTGCCTAAAGATTGTGGTGACAGACCAGGTCAGATGTGCTTCAATGAGTTCAGGAGTGAATGCTTGAAATTCTGACTTGGTCTTAACTTTTTTTTCTCATAGGTGTTGTAAAATTGAAGACACCTGTTAGGTAATGAGCCAAAAACTGTTTTTCTCCATGCATCCAGTGTGTTAGTAGCAAGCATGAAGTTTTTCACACCAGACTGATGTATTCTTGAAACTCAGTCATAACCTTTCATTATAATTTATTTATTCATTTATTTTATTAAGGGAAGTATGTTAGTACTTGCTTACCATTAAATTTATCCTAAATTTCTCTAAAGAAGGATAAGAGGAACAGATGAGTAAAATGGAATGGATTTTTCATGAACCTGTGTAAAACTGGGAGAACATTAAAAAAAATATATATGGCCTGACATCCCACTTACATAATCTAAGAAATTTTATTCAGAAACACAGTGTCTGTATGGTAGGCTTTGTGATAATACAGCTTGTTCAAATACTTTAGTTCCCACATGAGAAAAACGGAGTGGAGTTCACAAAAAAATCTTAGCAACCAACCATAGAACTAAGCACATTAAATATATGACATATACTTTTTCAGAGATAACATCTGAGAGAACTGTAGCCAATGATCTAGGGATTTTCTGGGCTTAAGGTTTCACAGCTGCTAAATGAGATATTGTCATTGATGAATTTATAATTATCTATGACAAGCAGTTCCCAGTTCAGAATATTTCCTTATTTTAAAATTTATTTCTAACCTAATTTCTGATACTTCACTGAACTGAAAAGTTTTTTTACTAGTTCTGGGCGGATTTTTTTTATTCACTTCCTTTGCATAGTTTTATGCTCTCCTGGCATATCTGGTATTATTTATCCTTTTCACAATGTGAGGAGTTCAAATTTACTTAGTTTCTCTTAATCTGGAAACCATTCCTGTGCGAATACTTTATAGAAACATGTATTCTTAGTTGCATTATTTGTTATTATTATTTCAGAGTTTGCTGACTAAATCACTGATAAAGTAAAAACTATCATGGATATATATGTATTCCCTAGCACTTTTCTTAATTATGTTGTTTTCCAGATAATTATTTAAAAGTGTTCATTTTTTTATTCACTGTTTCCTCTTTGGTTTTGGTTCATTTTTTGCATATCGCTTGCAGCATCAGTGAGGATACAACGGGTTGCACTTTCACACTCCATTCCCTAACACATTTCAGAATTGGAATTGAAAAGGCAAAGAAATTATCTAATTCACGCAGTACACTAAATTTGAACTGAAATTTTATTTAAAATGAAACTCTTCCTGAGATGATCAAAATTACAAAAATGGTAATTTTGTTGTATTAAAAATATCAGTGCATTAAATGAATGAAAATAATACTGGAAAGATGATGCAAGATGTTCAAGCACAAACAAAACAGAAAAAGAAAAAACAGCTAAATGTATCATGCTTCTTTGTTCTCTTTTTACATGGGCAGTTTACAAAGATGAAGTCATAATGCAAAGAGGATAATTATTTTTAGTTTAAATTTACTTTCTGGAAACAATTTTTTTAAAATAGTAACGTTAAATTAAAACAGACCAGATGCCAGAATGTTGCAATTAAATTAATAACTTTAAATTATATTCATTAATCCACAGCCTTGATTTAGACTGGGATAATCCCAGGTTTTGTACTTAAACCCAAAGAGGCTTTGGAGATTCATATTAACCTTCTGAAGGGCATTTCACAAGGTCAGAGTTCTGTCACAAAATGAATATTAATGTCAGCAGAAGCTGTGGAATGAAACATTGCTGCCCATCGATTTCTTGAGAGCACCATTTAGAGGAGGACTTATGGGAAAAGATGGCAAACAGCTGTCAGCACGCAGCAGAAGCTGCAGGCTCCCTGGGAGCTCTGGGGGATGCTCATGAGGATGGCAGGGCTGTGCCTCAGCCAGGAACTGGCCTGGCCTCCATGGGCAGGGGTTTAGTCCCGACCACAGCCTAATACTCTGAGCCTGTCCCCTCAGCAATCAGCAGAACCAGATTCTCCATGGACATGCTGGTACTGAGCTGGGTCCAGAAGAAGAGCTCTCAAGACCCATACAATAATAAATTTTTGCACAAACTGCCTCATCCTACATCATAGACGATGCATAGGAAAATTTGTCACAGAGGCTAAAAAAAGAGCTTACTATCCTCTCTATAGCTTCATGGATGTCAGTGGTTCTTTCATAGAACAACACCCTGCATATCAGAAGTATAAAAGCATCAAAACCTGAGATCTCTGGCAAAAGTAAAAGATACACCTGTAATCATTATTCTATCACTATTGTAGTACATGCAACATCCCCTTAGATAAATGTTGCTATTATTCTATCACTGGAAGTTTCCTGTCAAGAACTTGTCAAAAAAAATTGAGTTATGTAAGTATTTAAGTGCATGGTCAAATATGCAGAAAAATTCCTTACAAACTTGGGTAGTGAGTATTTAAAACCTCCTATTTAAAGATCTACAGAAAACCTTTATACAGTCTTTGTGTCATCAGGTCTCTTAGTTATCTGGCACACATTTGACAAAATACTTTTAATTATCTGGAAACTTGCAGAAAACAATCGTGGAAATTCATGAAGTTTGACAGTAGTCTTAAAACTTGAGAGCAGTGTTAACACACCCAAAAGCAAAATGTGGAGTATTCATGTATTTTAAGACATGCGGGACTAGACTTCTCACAGAAAAAAAGTACACAGAAGCTAAAGTAAAATGACAAAGTACATTTTTCTACTAGCACCTTGTTAAATCTCGATAGTGTTTAACGGGCTGGGAACCTCAGCACTTTATAAGACTTTTGATCTTAACTTCTTTTCCTGTGTCCTGCCCTGCTGTAAAGGGGGAGTCGGGGAGGATTGTTCTTGATAGATTTCTCGGACAAAAAATTCACTGTTTTTTTGTGCTAAAGCTCCTCGCACAGCCCGGTTTCCTGCGCATCTTGCCCCGGGCACAGGGGATCTGCCCCGCCGGCAGGGGGGTCGCTGGCAGCCTGGCCGCGGCCTCTTTCTCTGCCCCGCTCGGCTGCCAGGCGGAGCCTCCCGGGAACAGCGCTCCCAGCACGGGCACAGCCCCTGCAGCCATCCTGCACCGCACGGGTTACACGTGCTGCGGCATAAAGAAAAATCAGATTGGTCCTTCACATCAGGTTTCTTCTGTGAAATTTTGTTCTGCTGAAAATAAATGAGAGTACAAAGAAACATGAACAGGCTCTATCAGTTCTTTTCTTTTATTCTCCACTATGGTATAAAATCAATTACAAATACCCCTATGCTATCAGTTCCATTTCCTTTCACTTTTAAGTGGGTGAATCGCTGGATATTTTGCCATATCTTTCCTATTAATATTTGTCCCAAAGGAAAATATTAATACTGGTGATTACAGCTTTAGCAACCTGTCCTTCATGTGCAAGCCTATATCAAGCCTCCCCTTTTACAGCCATGTTTTATAGAAATACTGAATATAGATCCATTGAAAACCTCATTAATCTGCCAGATAAATATATTAAAGGAAGATTTCATTTCACATTATTAATTCCAAGAAATATTTTGTGAATCCATTTTGAGACAACCTGCATGTTTTCAAGTGTTCATAGGTTCTGTCCCTTAAAAAGATCAGTGGCTTTTTCCTTTCAGCAGAAATTTCATACAACATCATCAAAAGTATTTCAATGCATCATTAGTTTGGATGACATGTTGATAGCGATGATAGAGGTGCACTAATAAGAACTCCTAGATACAAAAAAAAGCATAGCTGCCATATCAGATAAAGATTTTACTTTAATACGTAATTGGTATCGTAAGTTAATACAGAGAAAAACATTGGCGTCTCTGTAATTCTTTTTTTATGTTCTTGCAAATGCTGAAGGGAAATACATATTACAACAATAATTCATAATAGATTTTTTTTTTACTATTTTAAAATTATTTTGGAAATGGAAACCTAGATTTATAATGAGTCTGTCCAAGATTACTTGTGAAATTGTGAGAAAAGACCTTTGGTTTGAGCCATTTTTTGCAATCTTGCAAATAAAGTTTTTCATTAATTTTTACTCTGTGTTCAATATCAGATAAAAGCTCAAAAATAACAGGGGATATTCTAGTTATCACTATATTTCTAGGAGCATGAACTCTTAAAGATGCCCAAATATGGTAGCTTTATATATTTAATAATAAGTTATCTTTTGTGATTGGTACATAATGCATTATTATTATTTCAGTCCCCAGGGAAAAAAAAACCAAAACACCTATATTAGAATGAGGGGAAAATGCTCAGCTTTAAAATTAGGCATATAGATTGACTGCTTTAAATTCATGAATAATGTCCCTTTTTGTTATTTACTTTTCTTTTATTCTTTTATTCTATGTTTTGATATTTTCCTTTTTGGACTTCAGGACATTAAGTCAAAGGCAGTATTATTTGGTTTTCATCTTCACAAGTAAATGATCTTGTTTTATGGGTTTAATTTCTTCCCTCCATTGATTCCTTGGCCAAGTCTGTAAGGCTAGATAAAAAAAAAAGGACCCTTCAGAGTTTTCATTGTGGTTGGAATTTAAGTCACATTTAAAAATTGGCAACAATGCTGCTGAGCTGCCTGCATACCTGAGTCTATAAGCATAAGAGGTTTTGACTCTAAAGTGACTTTAGCATTGGAAGTGCTGTCTTTTTTTTGAAGTAATTTTGTCAGAGTAAGGCACCTTTAGATCTATATTTCATCTGAAGCCAACTAAGATTCATTGGTTTAAATAAAAATGAGGTCATGTCATGCCAAATGCTTGCTGCAAAATACATACCTCTTTGCTTCCAAGACTTGAATAGAAAGGATAGGAACTATCTGACTATGTTAAATCAATAACTATTTACTCAACATCTTGAACTTTTTGAACTTTAAGATTCTTTTTGGTATGAAATGATATCAGTGCATATCTCCTAAAAAAGCAGTAAATCACAAAAAGGCAAGGCTGAAGAAAAAAACATTCTTTATCATTCTTCTTGAAGTTGTTTCACTGTGCATGTAAAAAATGGTAAGATTTCTGTGACAGCTGGAAACCTAAGTGTCCATAACCAGCCTTCAGAATTTGCCAAGCCAGGCAGAGAATTAATCATTATGAGACTGATCATCTTCATGCCTGGGAGTCTTTGTGAACCCCATCTCATAGGCTTTCACAAAATCACTTACCTATCTTTATGTATTCAAGCCTGTCTTCTTGAAGGAAAAAAAAAATGATTGTGCACTGCATAAATGTAAGTTTGGAAGAAAAATCGCAAAACTACTTAGAAGAGTGTTCTGTACTGAGTCAGCTCCAAATACTGGAGATAAAACATCAAACAATTACCTGATCCAACCCATGCTAGAGAGGTATATTCTTTGTTTTGGGAAGATTGTTTTATTAAAGTTTTAATTTACAGTCTGTGCGAGCATTGTTTAAAATTATGTTTGTTGGGCTTTGCATTTCAGCCTTATTGACTCCTCCCTTAAATAATGTTGTGCTTGAACGTTTGTCTTCCTGCAGAGACTACAGACATGGTAAGGAAACCGGTTCCAGAAGTCCTTGGTAAGCATAGACTATGTATAGCTTATTCAGCTCTCTGCTGTGATAGTCACAACATTTTATAGGAGGAAGCTCACCAGTCATTTCAGATACATCCATAGGGACCCTTGTAGAACAGTCCTCTGAAACTATCCTTGGGGAGAAAGAAAATATATTTCCACACTGTCATTGTCTTTACAGTTTGATTATAATGACTACAGCTATAGTTCTATTACTACTGACACTACTATTACAAGTGTAATATACCACAGCAGAGTGTGACATTTTCTAGGCTATTGTAAAGCTTCTAGAAGCCATCAAGGATTTGCTTAGCGTACTGCAGAACTCATGTCTGAGCAATTAATTTTATGAGACAAGGCACCACTGTGAATAAAACCATCTCAGCTCTCAAAGTGAGTGCTTTGTACCCCTCTGATAAAGCAAGAATTTAGCTTAAGCCAAAAGAATATCTGGAACACTTTATTTTCCCCCATTTTATCACAATAGACAAGTACAAACCAAATAAACTGATAATAAAAGTTACCAGTGTGTATTATGGCTATGCCAAGATTTTATGTCTGGAGAGAAGAATTGAGATAGGAGAAGAAACTCTGTTATGACATTCAGTTTTGTGTAAGCATCTGCTGAAATCACATTGGACTTTTATAAGTACTTGGTTCACATTTATTTTAGAAGAATGTAAACTTTTAGAAGAATTTCTAGAAAAAATATGTATTAAATGGACTGGGAAAATATTAGTTTAAAAATTATCAAAAAATAGAGAAAGGACAAAAAAAAGAGCTCATAACAGAAAAATTGAGGTAAGGACAGATAAACAGTGACATAAATTCACCTTATTCAAGTCTAGGCACACTTGCAGTTCTCTATAGCTTCTGGACATTGTCTTTATACTTGCATGTTTAAATTAAGATTGCAACAATGTCACAAAATTTTAGCCTTATGTCTTTTTATTCTTTTTCTTTTTGTGGGTGTTTTTTGTTTTTTTCTCTCTGAGTTTATGGATTCTATAACATAAAAAGTATGTTATGACATTTTGGTCTGATTTCCTGTATAATGTAGGGTGAAGGAATTTAATCTAAAAACATACTTGACACTGCTTTAAGAAATATCACTTTATTTCAGAAAGGATTAAGATTTAGAAATAAGTAGGCAGTTCTTCAAAAAATAATTGCAATACATCCCCTTTTTTCCACATTAAACTTTGTACTAAATGTGATATTTGAAAGCCTGTTTCCATTTCATGCAAGATAAACTGGAACATAATTACTTACTTACATAGTTAGAATTTTGTTCTAATTTTCTTGAGAAATAGTACCCTTTATACCTTAATGAAAAGTAAATAAATTCCGTTAGCTACAGAAATTCTGGAGAGTGAAAATAAGGTCTAGTTATCCTTGGAAAGGACATTCACAATCAGAGTACTTTTTTCCCTGTGAAAATTGAAAATCCTCTGAATAGATCATAGTTTATTAAAAAAAAAAACAAAATCTTTTAATTGCTAAGAACAAATACAGTTAGTTTGCCATAGAGTATGCTCACATCAAAATGTAATGCAGTTCCATAATTTTGCAAATAATTACTGTAGTTAGACATTGTTGAGTTTGGGTTTTTTGGGGCGGTTGTTTGTTTGTTTCTGGTGTTTTAGCTTGTTTATTCATTTGGTTTCTGTCTTGCATGGTTCCTCATCTGTGCAAAGGAAGAACCAGTCTGGATGACTCACAGGCTATGCTTTCTCTCAGGGCACTTCAAATGAAAGCACTGGGCTGTACCTCAGAAACCTGAGAGAAAATTTTCATGCTACAATGAAAGGTCTAAATGTTGTAAACCACTTAAACTGCTGTGCCTGTAAAGGGTTAAGAGTCAAACACAAAATGTGTCCAAGACTAAATCCAAATTTGGGATATATAGAAAACTTTACTAGGAGGTATCCTTCAATAATATATATTGTAAAGATACATCTTTAAAGACCAACACTCAACACCTGAATGTGGAACTGTAGTCTTTTGTACAAATTCCTTTCAAAATTCTTGACATAATTTTTGTGTGGAAAATCCTTGCATATTATGTGTTTTCTGAAGTACTTACTTTTCTCTTTTTAATGCTATCAATAAACAAACACATGGTAAAAAAAATCTCTGAAGTGGTTGAGGGGAAATGAATGTTTACTACTCTTAGCTGATACTGAGAATAAAGTGTGTTTTCTACATTTTTACTTCTAAGACATCTCATATTTTGAATCAATTGATCCCAGAGACTGTCCGGGAATGTGTCTAAAATCCAGCAAGGGGCACAGGTACATGACTGGAAATTCAGATCAAGAACAGCCTCTAACTAGGGCACCAAGACCTCTTTATTATGAAATACTGCCTAAGGAACAGATCACTTTCTTGCCTGCGCCAGGTGGCAGTTGAAGTTTCCTTCTTTTTTGAACTTAGAAAAGAGATCTTTGCTTCCATTTATGTTTCTTATTCATCAGAAAAAGCACACATTCTCTCATAATATATAGGCTCTTCTTCAAAATGTACAGATGATAATCAAACACAGACCCATCTTTTGGAGCCTACTATCTCCTTGTTCAATTGAGCCTATTTATTTCCCAACTCTTTTGGCATTACTGTGGATGACATTCTCTAGCAGTGCCTGAAAACAATGTCTGCATTAAGCAATGCAAGGGTTTCTTCTTGATCTTTGGTACCTGCTCTTAAAGAAGTGATTTCATAACTCTTTTGAGGTGAAGCCAAAAGCTCTAGAGAACAGAATATGAAAGATATGAAAGTCTAGCATATCACTGCATTTGTGCACTGTTTTCAGCTTAAACAAACATGTAACTGCAATTGTGGTTCTAAATCAAAGAAATGCAACATTTTAATTCTTAGTAGCATATTTAGAAAAAAAATGTAATTATAGCACATTCCAAAGAATATGAGGATAGAGGCTAAATAAATATGTATCTTTCTTTTATTGATGAGTAATAATTATTCAAAGCAAGTGTTTAAAATACATTAACATTTGATTTCTGTAGCAGTCATGCCCATATAAGATAAATGAACAATATTCTGCACAAATAAACACAATCATTACCAGCAGCAAATGCATTAATCTAGTCCTCATTAATATTAATTTTTATTTCTGTGATTTATATCTAAGCTATAAAAATCTGGGATGTTTTTTGCCCATATCCTCGTAACAGACCAATTGTTTAAAACCTTTTCTGCAATAACTACATGAACTTGGATCACATGGCACAAAATGTCAGAACCATGGTATCTCTATTCCAGAAGTACATGGTAGCAGACCTACATTATTATAACTATTAGCATTTCCTGATAAGTTATTTGACTAGCAGTAGTGCATAGATAAAATATTTTAATTGGCTAAATCATAAATAGTCATTTACAACCCTTGTAGAGATTGATATTTAAAACCTACAGTCTATAATATGCAGAAGTTTGGGATATATCTGTACATGAATCTGTTCTTCTCTGTTAAACTTCAGATTAATTACTCTGAAAAAGTCTTTGACATAAGGATTGAAAATGCCAAAGGGAACAGATTGCTGGGCACAGTGCTGATCTGAGAAATAAAAAGATACTTTGGTTTAACTGTCAAAGTTAAGATCAGCATTACTGTTGTATCTTAAATACAGGAAAATTGATCAGATTTCAGTATGATGTCAAAAAATAAATGAGAAGTCAAAACATACATGAGCCAACTTAAAATGTTATGGCTGGAAATATATCTGGAAAACATAATATACGCTAAATGATAAGAAAAATAACAGAAGACACCAGTTATACAGTTATACAGTAGTGAACATGAAAGTAAGTGGAGAAATAATGACATGGAACTGCAAAAAGTAAAATAAAAATTTGTGTATAAGAGAAAGACTGCAAATTAAACTATATGGAGATTTCTTTAGAAAGTTCTTCATAAATGTAAATTCATAGTACTTTCACGGTCTACATGTTAAAAGTACATAACAAGCAACTCATCTCACAAATTAACAAGGTTATTACCAGTTCTTACTTGGTGGGTTCACAAAGATAAAAAAACCCAAACCTTTATGATCAGCTCTTGAGCTTTATCAGTTTTATGAACTTCTCAAGTAGTTAAATTTCCACCTGCAAGGTCAGAAGCTACCTTAATTTTGTTTCTGGTACATTATTGGTTAGTTTACAAAATCTAACCTTCTAATCTGTTGCTAAATACTAGAACTATTAAAACAGCTTCTGAAAGATAAAACAAAGAAAAACCCGCTACCTTTTAGGATTTTGGACAAAAACGCCACTGAACTGTGATTATCAGTTCTATTACTACAAGTAGTCTTTTAATAAAGAAAAAACAGCTGAAATAATGTTACCATTTGTTTTTGGAGGCCTTGTTTGTTTAAGAAAATCAAAAAGCAAATTATTAAGAGTCTCATCCTGACAAAACTATATTCCTCAACATCCTGTGAAAATTATTTTATTTGTAGATGGGTACTATCTCAAGATGCATATGGATAAGAAAAGAATTTTTTACCATAATTTTGTCATGTGATTTGAATTGTAATTAGACTTTGAGAATTCTTTCATGCTTTTTTTTTTGTTATGTTGGAACATATTATCTTTCAATGACCTTTAACACTGCATTTTTTACCTTCTATTGGACATACTTTATAACTGAAACCGTCAAATCATCAAAAAATTGTGATAAATTATGTAACAGATCTAAGTACATTTTATCCTTTTCAGACTTTTACTCCTTCTCACTGCAAGGGAATTATGGTTTGCTCAGACTACTAAAAGCAATAAAAGACTAAAAAATATTGCATCTCCTTTTTCAAAAAAACACTAATCCAGAATTTTATTTTGTAATATTCAATTTATTTAAAAAAGGACTTATTTCAATGCAAAAAAAAAACCCAAATAACCAAAACCAAAACAAATCCAAAACCAATGTAGAATATGAAAATAAAATAAAATAAGAATCCTTTCCTGAATTTCCAGAAAATAAGTTCTTACATAATTCTTTTGGGGAGTGAATTCCCATATTTTATTTTTAGAATGAAGTGTTTCTAGAATCAAATATATAGTATATAAAATATATAGTATATAAAGCTGCTCTTTTAATGCACTTCCAATTCTGAATTTCTAATTTTAGGTTTAGATAGCTTTACACATAATGAGCATTACAATGATATCAGGTCTCAGATCAGAAAAATTATACTCCCCTTTTAAATATATTTATTCAATATAAAATATAACGTAATTGAATTATGGTCTTCCAGAAGATCCTGTTAATAATCTTCCTGCTAGCTAAAGTTTAAAATATTTCTGTCTCATTTATAGCTCTGTCATGGTTTACTCTCCTACCGCAAATGGATGCAAGAGTTGTGAAAGAAAATGAAAGAAGTCAAGCAGCTGCAATCAGGACAAACGCTGGCTTCTGTGTCCCCTGTGAAGTCCTTTGTCAAGTTCAAAGATTGTGATTACACTGAAGATTAATAACTCTATGAAGAGCACTGATTTTTATAATAATATTTCACGATAAATTGAAACAATGAGGAAATTGAACCTAACTGGAAGAGCAATCCTTTTATGTAATTTCCAGAAACAAGGCATGTATTATACCAGCAATTAATTTGGAAAAAGCAAGACAAGCAGACGTATTTATGTTTGTTTTGTTTTTCTCTTTGATATTATTCCACGTTTTCACTATGAATAAATAACACTACTATCTTGTAAAAGACTCTAAACTTTTTCCTGTCCAACTTTGCTATAAGTAGGAAAAACAAAAACAAGCTAAAAACCCCCAACCCTTCCAGGGCTCAGGCATATAGTAAATGGGATATTGCAGCTGCATTGAAATGTTAAATGCATTACAGTAATAAATGAAATGGTTTCATCATAGAGCAATCTTTTCTAGCATTCAATTATACTGATTCAGATGGAAGTGCAACTTCATGCATCTGAATGGTTTCAATTAAGTAAGAGATTCAGGTAATTCACTGAGGGACACAGAGAGAAAGAAAATTTGCTTTCAAAGGCATGAATTCATCCATTTGTGCAAGCTGAAAAAAAAATCTTCTTTGTGCTTTTTGATGGGGGGCAGGGGGGATTCTTTTTTGTATTTGAGAATATTACTGACATTTTTAGATAACAAGACTTAAAAAATAAATAGCGAAAAATGTGTTAAAAGTTAGAAGTTAATGTAACTGATCTAAAGGAATACAGTATATAAAAATTATGCATTGCATTACAGAGTATTAATAATATCAGTACATTTCCCTTATGTTACACTATGAGGCAAATTGCAGTAACATCTTTATTTTAAAAGAACTAGTGAAACTGACTGTCAGTGGGTTTATTAAAAGTAGGAGATTTTGTGAAGGCTTTTTAATTCTTTTTTCCAAAAAAATTATAACACAGATGCCAAGGAAAAAAACAAATATTTCTTACCAATGCAGCAGAAAAAATTTAATTTCTTACTTAAGCAATATAAAACATATACAAAGCTATCAAAAAGAATGTCCTGTAGTTGGGAAATACTCTATGGCATAACCCTTGGAGGGAAAATTCAGCACAGTCTCTGAAGTTAGATGGAGAGGAGGACATGAGAGGATATTTTCGAAGGGTAGTATAGCATTTCAATTAGATATTTAGCTAGAAAAGAAGCAGAATAAAATCTCTCAATTTAGTGCTGTCCCATTAGTATTTATTTAAAATACTAATGTTCATACAGTATATATATCATGTTCAGATTAATTATAGATATTAGAAAAAAAATAGCACTCTTCCTAAACTACATATTGATCTGCATAAATAAAATTTTCAGTACATATTTTAGTCTTGATTCAGAGAATATGATCATCCTGCAAGCGGTCTGCATTCATTTATATCACTGCTACATGAACATTACTCAGAGACAGAGAAGAGAACTGACCAGACTACTCTATACCAGGAGCAAATGACAAGAGAGATGTTAGACATGTTCAAAATGAACTTAAGTCTGGGAAAAGAGGGCATAGAAATGTATTGGTTTAAATTTGGGCCTGTGTCTTAGTGTCAAAATCTACCTGAATTTGCCCTAAATTCCTCAAGTTTTGTGTTTTGTCTGTAACAGTAAATAGTAAACCATCTCCTTGTCTTTATCTTGAGCCATGAGCTTTTGTATCCTTGTATTGTTGAGGAGGGTGAGTGAGAGTGGGTGCTCTCTGTAAACCGGTCAAAATCATCCAAATCACAGAAACTGATGTACATTAATCAGTGGCAGAGGGAAGATGATGAAAGCATTTAAAATTGAAAATGTTGGAAGATATATATCTGTGGTATGGGAGTGGATACAGGGAATTGTAAATAACAGGCTGAGAGCATTTACATTCTTCCATTTGGAGAAGAAATGTCTCCCTGGAGACATTATAGAGGCCTTTCCATAAGTGATGGGGAATTGAAGGAACATGTAGAGAGATGTTTTAGTAGGGCCTGTGGTGACAGGTCTAGGGTCAACAGTTTTAAATTGAAATAAGGTAGATTTAGATTGGACAGATGATGAACATTTTTACAATGAGGGTGATATGACACTGCAACAAGCTGTGCAGAGTTTTGTGTGCCCCACCCCTGGAAGTGTTTGAGGACAGGCTGGGTGGGTCTTTAGGAAGCCCAGTCCAGTGCAACGTGTCCCTGCCCACAGTAGGGAGGTTGGAAGTAAGTGATCTTTAAGGTCCCTTCCAACCCAAATTTTCTAGGATTCTATGAGTTATAAAAAGATCAGTCATGTTCACAAAGCAATAGAGAGGGAAAAACCAAGAGTATGTATATGTATATATATATATATATACACACACACATACAAATGTATGTTCATATTCATACCTATATATATACATTTATGTTTTATTAGTCTGCTTTTTAACAGACAAATATTTCAGATTTAAAATATTTCAAACAAATGCATGTCAAAAAAAATGCACCATTACTGCAACTTCTAACAGTTAACTTGATGTCAACTTGTTTTCTCAGAATGTTCCAACTATACGGTCTCAACTGACTATGCAAAGTTGATAAAACCTCATGGAAAGCAATTTACTGGTACAGATGGTATTTCTTTCAAGTCTGAAACAGGCAAAATGTTTTCTTTATTAATAAATTCTGCAATTTATTCTGAGATCTACTGCTTGCAAAATCAAAAAAAACTCCATTGACCTGTTTTAGAGCAGAGAAGAGCTCAACATTTTTAGTGCTGTGCTCAAATTTTTCACATGTGAGATGTCTCCAAGCATTTGTATATAGTTAGACAGACTAGCTCTGGAGGTTTGTACACAGTAAAATTAAACCTCAGAAAACTGCTAGAAGAATGAGAGTCATATATCTCAAAAGTTCATTGGAAATGTTGTCTTTGAAGGGAAATGTTTTCCCCACAACTGCAGGCATCAAGCATGGAAAAGGGAATTTGCTTTTTCACTCACCTTAAAAGTTTTGTCTTCGTACAATTTCCATTAAGAAGACTGTAAATGTGGATACGTTTCCTGACATTTTACCATCTGTGATATGTACTTTCTGAACTATCAGAAATAAGAAAAAAATCAGTTTTGGGAGTAGTCAATATCAGAAAGAAGAAGCAAAAATCTGATGGGACATAAAACAATAACAGTGTTGTTATTGTAAATCGTAACAAGTAGTCTCTCAAAGACATATTGCAACAACAGCAAAACACACTAAAAAACCCAAAGGCATTGAGAACTGTCTACTTTGAACACGGGTATACTGCATTTCCAGCCAAGAGAAAAAGGGAAACTACTTTTTATATCATCTCTTTTAATTTTTTTTTCCCCTACCTTCACTTGATAATTCAATATAATGATTACTAGAAAATTAACTGAATAGTGATTAAAGTTTGGTTATCTTGCCTTTTGCTATAGTGGATATGTTGTCACTGGACCGAATATGGCATGATTTGTTTGGAAATTCACATGACATTTATGACTTATAATAAAAAGAATCAGAATTAGTAATAGATTTTGACACACACTTAACTACCTATTTTATCACTCATTTTTTTAGTCATCTAATGCTTTGCCAAAGTAGGAAATTTATCAAAAATAACAAACAACAGGAATCAAAACATATATGGTTCATTGAAAGATTTTCATGGCTTAAAGATATATGAATGCTTTTTAGAATTATCTTTCACTTTCATTATCCAATGAAAATGCTCTGAAAAAAAATTGTTAATGCATTCATTGAACAGCACAAAGTACAAAACAGTGTAAAAGAACAATACAAGTTCCCCTTATATAAGACAGAATAAAATACTAATAATTAGAAATTGTGAATGTTGTAGAAACAAGAGAAATAAGTGCACAAAGACTGGAAAGGAGTCAAATAATTTATTGACAGTGAACATGTACCTACACTTGGGAGAAAACTTATCAATTGTATATCCTTTCTATAGACCATGAGGCTAAACATTCACTGTTAGAGTCATTTCATTAGAGGCTGCAAAAGGATGCCTAGAGACTCTTCAGCATAGATACAATTAGATTGAAGTTTCATTATTCTTAAACGTGTTATGTTTCCCATTAGACAGTGATCAAAGAAAAAAATACTAAAGGAGATCTGTAGGATGCAGGATTGATTACAGACTGATTCAGCAGTGCAATCACTGTTTGGTGCAATCTCAGCATGAATGGAGTCCCCAGAGAGCATGTTGCTATCTGATAGCACTACAGTAAGGGAAAAATCAAACTACTTTTAGAAAGTAAATTGGTTGGGGTTGCATTACACAGGAAAGCATTATAGCTCAGATAGTCATTCTTCCTGGCATCCAAGAGCAGGTGTTCTAAAAACATTTCAGCTTTCAGCTGCACATAAAACGGAAACCCAGAACTGTTCAGTTACTCTAGTGGAGCTAGTAGGAACAAAATTCTTCTAATGAGTTATTACAATGGACGCAGTTAATAGTTCTTTTAATATGCAGTTTACAGTCAGTATATGATATTTTTCAATCTACCATAAATTTTCTTTTGTAGGTGTAGTTGTTTCTTTTTTTCTTCTTAATTCTTCATTACCCAATAGAGTTTCACATCTGAAAAACTTAGCAAAGAAATGACTGATGTTTTAAGGCACTAATTAAATTATCTGTTGTTATGAGTTAGCAAATATCCACTGAATAAAATTTTACAGCATTTGTTTTCTGTCTCAAACACTGTTAAAATCACAGAAGGGTTTTGCCATGAGATAAGTGCAGAAGGGAGAGACAGAATAGAGGTAACACCAGGCCTGTCAGAGATCTGGTTAGCACATCTTGGCTAACAAAACATCCAGACAAAAATTCCCATTGTGTCAAACTGTGTAAAGAAACAACTGCTCCGACACCTTTCCCCGGTCACACAAAGATCACCCCAAGTTATGGGACAGATGACATCTGCGACCACAAATGACCGCAAAGCCCCCTTAAATACACCTCAGTAGATATCTGGAAGTTGGACTGTAAGTAAATCCTCCCCAGCAGGAGTTTGAGATAAGATAGAGTTGATACTATTTTCTGGGTGTCAACTGTGCTGAATCAGCTCCTACTGTCTAGGCAAAAGGTAATTCCATTGGGGGAGATCATAACCACTGACTCATGGCCCACCAACCCAGCAAATCCACCATCTCAAAAGGAGAGAACGACTGAGCACACAGGCTAATCAGTATTGAAATTTAGGGAATCGTTTAACCAGTAGAATGAGAGGTCTGGTAGCCAATGAGCATTAATTCCTTTGTTTGCTAAGATGTATAAATAGTGAAAAGTTTTGAACTACTTCAGGACCTCTTCCACCAAGAAGCCCAGGGTGAAGAAGGACCAAGAGGATGCTGCTGGATTCACAGGGAGTAACTTTTTGCTCTCTCTCTTCCTCTGAAATTCATTGTTAAATAAAATGCAAAGTATTGACTTCAACATATGGTCTTGTTTGCACCTTAATTTGGGCAGAGGCATCTCTCATAAATCTGTTAACATCTGTTAACATCAGCCATGTACTTTTTCTTTAAAAGCCATTGTATGCAAATTTCCTCCAGGAATGTGACTCCTCAGTAACAGCTCCTCTATGTATACTGAGGAAAAGAAATCCAAATTTTAAAATTTCAGAGGAGTCTTAAAGCTTTTGCCAGTAGCGTACTGGAAAATTAATCCTATAACAATGATTTTGAGAAAATGTACGCTTCCTTCAAAAAGTTCTAGATATCTAGAAAAGAGGGAAGGAAAAACTTAAATACTTTCACTTTTTATGTACCAAATGTCTGTTTCAATTCTGTTCTATACTTTTCAGTAGATTATGACACAAATTCTGTATTTAATTCTTTAGGTCTTTACACATAATTCTCTAAGTGTTTCACAGAATTTATTTTATTCATTTCTGTACATTTCACTTGTTTTGAGTGCAGCTATATAAAAATGTGTGCTAGGGCTCTATGCACTATTTTCCTGTATTCACCAACTGTTACACTAGTTTTGAGAGGAATCAAGGAGGATGAAAAAGAAATGACAGCTGCCAGCAGAACTTCAGCCAGTGGAGACCCCTCAACATCTGCACTATTCACAGAATGTCACAGGAAACCTATGTTCTACTTTTGCTTCCTTAGTGAGAGAGAAAATTAATGGCAAATGGTAAATATAATGCATAAAAAAACCTGCAGCTACCACTCCTTAGCAGAAGTGCATAAAATGCATATATTTGAAGAGCAATGCCATTAATATGATTGAAGAATTAATTGAAAAATTTCATTGAATTAACAAAGTATTTTATTTCCAAAGTAAACAACCCTGTATTTTTAAAGTTAGTTTTTATCTCAATAAACAGATTACCTTTTAGTTGCACACACTTACCTTAAAATATTTTGTGGCATCAGGAATACTGCATTAACTTTGAGGTTTATGACCATTTTGATAAATAATCCTTCACATATAATTGTGTATAGCTCATAATCACTGTTCATTCTATTTTAATTAATAATTCTTTTATAGACTATTTTCTCAATTATTATTATTAGTTTAATGTATTCCTTGACAAGAATTACTTTTTATATCTTACCATATCTACATTGATAAAAAAGAGATTTTTTTGTTATTATTTTTTGTACTTTATGCATATACATATGCATTTTGGGCGTGTTCAACCTCCAGAAGAGATGACTAAGAGGGCACCTCAACAATGTATGTGAGTATGTGAAGGGAGTGTGTCAAAGATGATGGAGCCAGGCTCTGCTCAGAGGTGCCAAGCAATAGGACAAGAGGCAATGGGCTGAAACTGATGCAAAGGAAGTCTCACCTGAACATGAGGAAGAACTTGTTTTCTGTGCAGGTGACTGAGCACTGAAAAAGATTACCCAGAGAGGTTGTGAGATCTCCCTCATGGAGGTAATAAAGAATCATCTGGAAAGAATCCAGTGCAATGTGATCTAGGATGTCCCTGCTTGAGCAGGAAGGTTGGATGGCATGTCCTACTGTCATTCCACTTCTAACCTTACCCATTCTGTGGTTCTGTAATATCATATACTATAGATATTAGAAAAAAAAATTGTAATTCACATCTATTTTATAGGAAATTGTACATGACAATTTTTTTTTCATTACTCAGGAAAGAAACATGCCAGTGTTACAGAATTTTTGGTGAAATGGAGCAATCTCTTTCAATGACTACCAGCCCACATTTCCTCACCTAGACAGCTGGAGAGTTAGACAAATGACAGGCCAGATATTCAACCAGACAGAAGTGGAACTTTCCATCTTGAGAGAAGACAGACACTTGAGGGACAGATGAGAAACAGAGACCTTTCCCCTACTTAGCAAGACAACTGGGTGACTAACAAGGAGATCAGACTGCTCAGGGTCCTGAATAGCAGCAGAACTTAAGGAACTCTTTGGACTGCTCAGAAAAGCTATCTGGGCAGGTGGTAACTTGAGGAGTTAGCCAGGTTTCATATCAGCCAAGGAGGACAGCTGGGTATGAGGCAAGATGAGAAGCCAAGCATTCTAGCCAACTCACCATCCTGGGGTCCAGTTGGCAAGACAGTGGCTGAGCATAGTGGCAGAAAATCAGATTAACTAGCAGCTGGCTGCTTGGTTAGGCTATCAGCATTTCTGATTTTCATTGGTATTTCTGACAAAATCTACATGTTCCCAAACAACCATTCAATTCCATTCAGAAAGGTATTTTCCTTGATTAAGACATTTTGAAAATTAACCTCACCAGTTCTAGCTGAATATAGCTATATAGGATACAGAACAAATATATGATGAACAATATTGTTACACCTCAATGTAATCACATACAAGTATTCTATTGAAAACCTCAGGAATTTTTTCTTTGTGATCCAGATACCAAGAATACGTGAATTACTTATCTTCCAGAAAATGTCTGGTTTAGGCCTATTCTTCTGCAGTATTTTATCTTTTCAAAGATAGTTGTTATATTCTGTCTGCTTTTGGTCATCCTGACTTTCTTAATGCTCACAGTTTTTCTCTAATATAGATTAAAAATCCTCCTTTACTTCTTTTCCTCAGTGAAAATATTACTGAGAGATGGATCTACCATAAATCCATCCTTCCAGTATCTCAATATTTGTGACAGTGGTCACAGGAGTCTTTGGATGAGGGAAGAGATGAGGATTTGACTCTATATTTCAGAAGGTTTGATTTATTATTTTATGATATATATTACATTAAAACTATACTAAAAGAATAGAAGAAAAAGTTCTCATCAGAAGGCTAGGCTAAGAATAGAAAAGAATGAATAACAAAGGCAGCTGTCTCAGACTTTCTGTCCAAGCTAGCTGTGCTGTGATTGGCCATTAATTCTAAACATCTACATGAGACCAATCACAGATGCACCTGTTTCATTCCACAGCAGCAGATAACCATTGTTTACATTTTGTCTCTCAGGCCTCTCAGCTTCTCACAAGGAAAAAATCCTAAGGAAAGGATTTTCATAAAAAGATGTCTGTGACAAATATTAGCATCTATCACTTTTTTTTCATATATTGTTACTTCTTTAGTCAAATTACAGAGATGCTTCACTTAGTCATTTAAAAATTCATATTTATATCAATGAGACTTAATTTTTTAAAATAATTTCAGGATAAAATAAACATAATGCTGTGTTTTGCTATTCTTATTAAGTGGCCAATTTTAGACACTGACTACAATCAATCTTACATCTTGTAGTCAAACATAATGCAAAATTTTGCTGTTGTGCAAGTTATTGAAAAAGTGGGTATTAGCTAGACTTAAAGTTGGTTGGGATGTCTTTAAACCTGTAAAAAGTATTTTCTTTTTCTAGATTTTTCCAGTTTCTCATATGTTGGCATGTCATTCTTTGATTAGCAGTGGATCATATTCCCATTAGAGGTAACTTCCATTAGATATTAATATTCCCATTAGAGGTCACTTAGAATACACAACACAGAAAGTAAACTGTATATACCTATATATCCCATATATTTGGATTCAGGATTGTGGCCAAATATTATCACCACTGTAATTCATTGAGAAGAGCACCAGAATTCTGTGTATTCGGGGAATAAAAAAGGTTACCATACCAATCAGATACTTTCTCTGCTGTAATTGAAAAATTTAGGGTCACACCTGGAGCCACTGTTTCCAATCCAAAAATTTAAGATGATCGGAGGTCTGGAGCACCTCTCCTATGAAAAGAGACTGGGAGCTGGGGCTGTTCAGCCAGGAGAAGAGAAGGCTCCAGGGAGACCTAATAGTGGCCATCCAGTCTTATAAGAAAAGGTGCTTTTGAAAAAGAGGGAGAGATTTTTTACATGGACAGATATTGATAGGAAAGGGGTAATGGTTTTAAACTAGTAGAGGAGAGATTTAGATTAGATCTAGAAAGATGTTCTTTACTGTGAGGGTGGTGGGGCATTGGAACAATTTGGTCAGAGAAGTTGTGCATGCCCCATCCCTGGAAGTGTTTGAAGACAGGCTGCAAGGGGCCAGACCAGCATGATCCAGTGGGTAGCATCCCTGCCCATGGCAAGGGAAACTAGATGGTCTTTAATGTCCCTGCATATCCAGGCCTTCCTATGATTTGGTGAAACCTCCACATGGTTAAAACTAATTAAACTTCTCTACCAAGATAAAATCAACACATTTAAATATGTATATGTGAATATGCCTGTCTTCATTATCTGAATCACTTTGTTTAAAGCTTTACAAACTTTAAACCAAATTTCATGGATGAGGTTATCAGTTTGCTTGGAATGTTGTTTTTTGCTGTTTGTTATAGGCTTTTTTTCCCACCAGAAACATATAAACATCTCTTAATAGAACAAAAAAAAAAAAGGATTTTAAAAGCTTAAGGAATGCATGCAAAGCAGGATGTGCTAAACTGCTAAGTCTGTAGAGAATAAGACAAGGTGAAACAGGCAACTATTCATAAAGCCTCCTGAAATTCAGTACCTTTCTCTTTGTCTGTATTTTTCTATACTATATACTCAGAAGAAATTCTGTTATCTATGCAACTAATAGTATACTTTCATTACTGTTAATCTTAACATAAGTAACACAGCTAAATGCTCAATGGATATAGGAAATTACACAATAATTACACAATTTTTTTCTTAAATCAGAACAAATTCTAGAACCCTAGTAAAGCAGGTATTGCAAGTCCATGTCTGCATAACAGGGAAAAACCTTTTTTTAATTCTAAAGAAAACAAATTTTTGTAAGGCCATTAAAAACATAAAGGAGAGGTGAGAGAAGATAAACAGGTGTCCATCATGCATGTAATGTAAGGTGAAAAAATAATTTTTTCATCAGTCTTGATGAAATTACATAAACCTAGAATTTTAGAGCAATTTTAGAGCAAACTAGAGCAAATTTTTTTCAGTTCCACTCACTTTTAAAAATAACAATAACAAAATAACAATCCCAATTCAATGTTTAAGTCTTGGACTTAAAAAATAAACTATAAAATTTTTGATTTACATGAATACATTATTTTCTTTTTGTTGTCCCCCTCAGGCAGTAAGTAGTCTTTGACATCATCAGGGCACATCAATAGAATAGAATAGAATAGAATAGAATAGAATAGAATAGAATAGAATAGGAATAGAATAGAAAACAGAGCAGACTATTTCAGTTCGAAGGGACATATACTAATCCTGTCCAAATGCCTGACCGCTTCAGAGCCACGTCAGAAGTGTTTACTTTAACTGTGCTCTAATTATATAACTGATTTAAAAAAATCTCATTATTTTGCTTGACCAGGCATGTTGCTACTGTACAACTGCTCACAAAAGACAAACCTTCAATTTTTTAATGTTGTTTTCATTTCAGATATTCTTATGCCAAGGTGAAACCTTACACATGAACAACAAACAAAACTGTCCAGGCAGCTCTGGGGAAAAACTTAGTGCAGCTTTTTTAACTCTTGGAGCTACTTCTGATTCTGGTTTGTGACAACATTGAAAAATAACCAAAGGCTATATCACCCCCTATGGCTCTATGAAGAGCAAACCTGCTAGAAATGTTGAAATGGGACAAAAAAGAGGGAAACAGTAAATCACATGTTATTACCTTCCTTGGGAATCATTGTGAGCTTCTCTAACATAGTTTCACCAGGTCATTCCTCTATTGGATTAAGAGGCAGATGGAGGAAAAAAGGTAAAGGTAAGAAACAGATGCTCTGTACAGCTTGATCCCCTGCTGATCTCACAGATAGAACAGCAGGTGCTTGTGCTACTGCAAGCAGCTATAAAGAACACACAGATCATCTCAGGCTACCTCTGTACCATTCTAGTGAAATGTTAAAACTGACTTTTTTCACCTACAAAACTTATTAAAATATTGCACAACACATTAAAATTTAATAAGATCTCTCAGTGTTTTATGGACAGCTACTTAAATGTGGAAAATCTCCACATCTCTGCTTTGCCATGACTCAAATGAATGTTTGCATTCCATCTTGCATTGTACTATTCATCCTTCTTCTATAAGGCTGTATCACAGGATATTCACTCCTGTATGTGAGATTATTTTTCTGGTGAAAATTTTATCAACATTCCCTTGAAAAATTAAATTTTTGACCAAATTTTCTTTTTTGACCAAAAAACATAAGTCTTTGAAAATTCTTAGTCATCTCAGGTAGCGAGACTAAAGAATTTGTACAGTCTCTTGAATATATAGTTATTGACTACAATTAACATTTGACTATGCTAGAGACTTGGTTTTTGATAAATCCCTTATATTGGTATGATTTAATGACATGATGCTAAAGAGAGGCAACAACTTATTCTTCTTTTATTAAACTCCATGATGAAAACCATCATTATCTTTCTGGACCTGCAGAGGTTGTCATTCCTCCAACTGTTAATAAGTCACTGTTTTCACTCAACAGAAATGACTATTCCTTCACAATTGCTAACTAAATTTTCTTTTGAATGAAACTTTCTGAGATTTAGTAAAAAATTAGTTACATGAGCTTCAATAATTTAAATAGTTTTTGCTGTCCTGTGGAAGCATTTGACTGATATAAGCTGAATAATCCATGTAGCTGACCTAGCAAATTAGAAAGGCAATGCAGTTCAACGCAGCCTGAGAATGTATGGACTCCTTCTCTGATACAAGCACTGCACAGTGATTTTATAGCAGTGCTTAAAGCTGTGTATTTGTCAAAGTGGGTCCAAAGCAGAACCTTAAATTTTTATGAGGGAAAGCTAGGATATTTGATAAGGTAAAATATTTGTGATATTTGAGATGATCTTTGAATGATTTCTATTATCTATGTGAATAAACATACATTATTATTTCTAGAGTTACAGAGTAAGCAAGAAATCTGCTGAGCATCCTCTTGCTCAAAGTCTTCTGTGAGGTCTTGGTCCCACTGAAAACTTGTGGAGCCAGAATCTCTATTTCTGATGCTGAGAACTTCCTGAGTTTCTCTCATGAGAAGTAGGATTAATAAAAATAATGACAAAAATACTATATGGACACAGCTTTTAGCCTGAAAAGATGCAGTAGGACATTGTTTCCAGGAACATTTAATTCAGATGGGTTTAAATATGGCTTTTTAGCATGTTCCTTTAAAGTAATGGTGTGTATATTCTCATTGGTATCCAATTACAAATTTGCCACAGGGAAATCTGGCAGTTCAGAGGTTTAAAGAGCAGAATGACAATAATTAGCCCTATGAAGTCTAAAATTTAGTTATTAAGTGGGATGTACACAAAATGAGGATATCAAGTTTTAGTTTACGGTGTCTATCCAACAACAGAGGTACTGCACAGAACACAAATAAATCAGGACATCTGCTGTAGTTGTGACCAGCACCAGCAGTTCAAGAGAAAAAGACACTAACATAGATGTCAGAGTATCAACATCCATACATCTCACTTCCAGTTTAGATGGGTAAAAACACCACTAGCTTTTCACAGACAAGTGGATTTCACCTTATTTAAGCTGATCAGTGGTCATTATCGGGGGCAGTACCTGCTGGATCCTTCTTCAAATAAATGTGAAATTGTTAATAGGTCATTTGTGCTTCTTTGTTTCTTTTCCAAATGCACCTAAACTTTTAGAGAGGGCAGATGTAGTCTAGAGCTTTCAGATAAGCCTCTCACACAGTCATTATCTATTTTCTGCTTGCTCTGCCAACTTATAACTGAATCATCTAATGAATAACAGGTGTTCTAAAAGTCTCATTTTATTTCAGAAATACTCTTGAGTGGGCTTCACCTCCAAAGTGTATGAGGTCTTATTTGGTCAAAATCAGAGTTCAGACTAGTGTCTCTCCCTTGGTCACTCACTTCAGCAATATTTCAAACAGATATAGAAGATGAGATGAAGCCTGTGAATGTCACAATATAGAGTATCTCAGACTGTAAAAAAATTGAAGTGCTACAGGACTTTTTAAAAAGGTTATCAGCATGTTGTCAAATTATAATGAAAGGATCAGTGCAAAAAAAAGAAAACTCCCAAAAATAAAGCACACCACAATTTTATTGTTATCTATGAATAAAAGAACACAGAAAGAGCAGAACTTCTTTTGTTGATTGATTTTGTATTGTTTCCTTGAAACAACAGGGAATTCTGTGTTAGTTTCAGATTGAGAAATGATACTTTATTCACCTGTCACTTAGAGCCAGCAAAGTCAGCATATACTTCTACTCTATTCTAGAATATACAAAATATGCATTTCTAGGAGTACAACAAAAAGAATGAATCTTTGTAGTCTACAATTTTGCATACTTACTTTTAATACTTCTATCTTCTTTTGTTTTGTAGTGATATGGGCAATGAAAATTCCTTTGGGCCAGGGAACTTTATTAACATCTATTAAACCATTCTTGGGAGAATGCACTGCAACTGACTGCTGTGAAAAATTGATAATCATTGCATGGGGTCTGAAGCAAAGGGTAATAATATATTAAGTAATATAAAAAGGTTGCCTGTCAAGAAGTAAGCAAAGAACTTTGACAGAAACAGGACTGAGAGAATTCTTGTGTACAAATACAATCCTATAAACTAGTAAAAAAATAATTTATTATGATGAAATCTATTACTGTTTCAGCTATCTCTGTATAGGAACTTAATATATTGATTGAAATGTTACAATGGATTGTTGTTGCTGAACAATGTATTCTGATATTTTTGTATCAGTGAGAGGTTGAAACTAGATGATCTGTAAGTTCCTTCCAACCCAAACCATTCTATGACTGTGTGATACCAGTTTTAGCAGCAACTTAAACTATTGAAAATGCAATACTGTGGGAAATAAAATGTCATTTACACTATTCATCATTAGTAACATAAAGCAGTAACAATCATATTCTTTCATGCATGTTATCTTTATGCATCAGTCTTGAAACAGGTATCCCCTTCTCTTTGCCATTAATTCTGACATTACCATAGTACTTCCAAGGTTCAGCATAGCAGTAAAAAGCTGAAGCAGAAAAACACATAAATAAAAATACATTACAGTACTTCACAAGATAATTGTGTGCATTTTTTTTAACATTGGATTCTTTATCCCTCTAGTTACTTATTGCTGTGACAGTTACTGACACATATCCTGACAGAAATGGAATTTTCTAGACAGCATGACTGAGCAGTTGAGCACTCAGCAGTTACTGAACTGAATGTTTTCTCTCTGAAATAAAACCATGGGGAAAATAGTCATCATTCCTGTCAAGATCCAGCCCAAAAAGTTTACAAAACCAGCACATTATTGGCACATAAATCTGCAATCTCAGATACTAGTGTGAGTAAAAACATTATGTTAGCCTTCGAGACAATTAATTGTCCCTTATGACAACTTTGTATCACATTTTTAATGGTAATATTAATTTAAGTCACTTTATAAACACTTTTTAAAAATCCGTACTAGTTTTGTTCTTCATGTTCTGCTGAAATAAGGTGGTGAATTTTGGGAAACAGCGCAGAGAACCAAAAATTAATTTATTCCTGCACAGTTCTGGTATCCTGTTAATTAATCAGCTTTGGAAAATCAAGCAGTACCTTGAACTTTGGTATATTCCATACCTATTCAGGACTATTCAGTTTATTCACGATAAACTGTGAAACCAAATAAAACTTGGCAACTTGTATTTGTGTGACCAACCAAATCCTAAACAATGGAAGAAGGCTCAGAATCACAGAATCATTTAGGTTAGAAAAGACCTCAAAGATCGTTGACCAACCTTTGACCGATCCCCACCTTGTCAAATAGACCATGGCATTAAGTGTCACCTCCAGTCATATCTTGAGCACCTCCAGGTATGGCAGCTACAACACATCCCTAGAGAGCCCACTCCAATGCTTTCTTATCCTTCCTGTGAAGAAAATTTTCCTAATATTTCATCTAAACTTCTCCTGACACAGCCTAACGCCATTTTCTCCAGTCCTTTCACTAGCTGCCTGGGACAAAAGACTGACCCCTATCTTGCTACAACTCCCCTTCAGGTAATTGTAGGGTGATAAGGCTCTTCCTGAGCATCCTTTTCTCCAGGCTAAACAATGTGAGTTCCCTTAGCTGCTCCTCATACGATTTCTACCTTGGAGCACCTGAGCACAAATGATGTACCTATGAAGCTCAAGAGAGAATGCAGAGACTGTTGTAAAGGAAGTCAAACATCACAACATAAAGGGGACCAGGAGGTGATGGGATAGGATTTGATTGAGATACATAGCTGTGTAAGTTGAATGAATCATCTGGCTATATCACATGAGTGGACAAATTACTTGTGTAAGTAACCTTTTCTGAAGTACTTGGGGGGGAAAAAAAAGTGAATGTCACTGACCAAGCCCAATCAGCATGAGGCAAATGTATGCATCAGAGTCCAACAAAGAGCATAGAAACTGAGCAAACAACAAAATTAACTTTGAAGATATCAATGGACTTCATCTCTATTCAGCCCATGTATTCCTTCCCACTGGGGTCAACCAGTATCATAATGGTGAGCATATTTTAGACTGTAGATGAGAATCAGGTTACTATTATAATCCAACTGCATGTGATTGTGTTATGATTTATTACATTTCTGTATGACTCTGATAAAATCTTTTGTAATGTCAAATAAATTTAAATAAGTAAATTTAGTATTAAGACACTAAAGTCTCCTTGTGTGGACTACCTAAAGAACTTGCTTTGACATTGAAGGGTGTTGAGAGATTGTTGCTCTGAAAATTGCTAAACTAGATACTACTGCATGTATTATAATGTGGTGTCATGATTTTGACAAACCAATAATAATAATTGATTGTTAAAAATAATGACGCTAGTAGAATAGACCAGACTTATGTTAATGGCATTGCAAAGTCTATCCAACAAGCTTTCTTCTAAAGTTTAGAGAAAAAAATCTTAAAACCAGTCAAAGATAGATATTCCAGAAACCTCAAAACATTAAAAAACAAAACAAACCCAACCTCAGAACCTTTGGTAGCATCAAGGATCTAATCCGATTAGAAGACTTACCAAAGTTATAAAATGAGAAGCTGTGAATGTCCTGATACCTTAAAGTAGTCAAATAACCCAAAACTTTGAAGAAAATGGAAACTGTGAAGACATATCTATCTAGTAATCTGTGCATTATCTCCAAAATAAAAGGTTAGAAATATTATTTTGATGTCTTCAGGGGTTTGAAATTTAGGCATCTGCATCCAAGAAAAACTTGAAAATGTCAGTGCTCTGTTGTTGTTTCACTGATGGAGTAGTATTAGTTCAGTTATCCTCTGAAACCACATCTAGTTTGTAAAGGATGTAGAATCACAGAATCATTTAGGTTATAAAAGGCCTGTGAGGCCATTGAGACCAATGGCAAACCTAACACTACTAAGCCCACCACTAAACCATGTCTGCAACTGCCACATCTTTTAAATACTTCTGGGAATGGTGACTCAACCACTTCCATGGGCAGCCTGTTCCAATGTTTGACACTCCTTTCAGTGAAGAATTTTTTCCTAATATTCAATCTTAAATTCCCCCGGTACAACCTGACACCACCTCCTCTCAACCTATTGCTTTTAACTTGGAAGAGACCAACTCCCACTTCATTACAACCTCCTTTCAGCTAATTGTAGAGAGCAATAAGGCTCTGAGCTGTCTTTTCTTCAGACTAAGCATCCCCAGCTCCCTCAGCTGCTCCTGATGACTCACTCTCTGGACTCTTGTCCACTTCCACTGCCCTTCTCTGGACTTGTTACAGCACCTCAGTGTCTTTCTTGAAGTGAGGGACCCAGAATTGGACACAGCCCTCCAGGTACAGCAGGATCATCCCTTCCCTAGTCCTGCTGGCCACACTATTTCTGATACAAGCCAGGATGCCATTGGCCTTCTTAGATACCTGGACACACACTGGCTCACTTTCAGCTGCTGTTCACCAGCACCCCCACATCCTTTTCCATCAGGCAGCTTTCCAGCTCCTCTTCCCAAAGCCTGCAGTGCTTCATGGGCTGTTATGACAAGCCTTGTTGAACCTCATACAAGTGACCTTTGTCTATCAATCTAGCCTGTCCAAATCCCTCTGCAGATGTATCAGTGTGGTGTTCCTAGCCACATTCTGCATTTAGTAGCTAGATACCAAAGGATGTTCTGCTAAAGCCATTCTTTCTGCTGGATTGAATAAACAATCTGATAGGAATGTAAGAGATGCAGAACCATAATGAAGCAAGGATGAGGGAATACATGTCAGTAAACCAATTCAGCTCTTTTCAGCTATGCTGAAAGCCCTTCTCAGTGAGGCACTGTGAATGTCAAAGGAAGCATGAAATATCTCCAGTGCCAACTCGTATGAGTCACATAAGGGTGATTAATTGATTGAAATCCATATGCGTTCTTAACCTTTCTTGTCTCTCTGTTTAACTAATTGCTCTTTAACATTTCCATCTTCACATATCCCTGGTGAATGTATTAGATAGAAAATTTCATCCAAGTTTCCTTTCTTCTTCTCTAACTGATTCTACTTTGTTTTCTGCCTATGATGTAGTGACTACAAAGTGCACCCTCTTTACTCTTATGCAATATTTTGTAGTTTAATTCTAATGGGCCGAGCTTCATCTCAGCTATCATTAGCAGTGTGAAAGCTAGTCACATACATCCAATCAATCATGCTGGCTTCCTGCCTTCACTGGTAAATGACACTGAGAAGGTGATACACTCCATCTCAGTCTCACAGTGGGATGATTTGACTTCTGAAATACTTTGTCTCCCCCTCTCTTTCTTTCTCTCTCTGACATCTAGAAATGGTTGTTTTTTAGGCTGTACTCATAATTTGGCTTCCAAACATCAAATTTTAGGTGAACTGCATTGTCTGCCTTGGTTCTTAGACACCATGGATGTAGGTGAAGATGCTCTATGTTTACAAGACTCAAAACCGTTTTTTGAAGCAAGTATATAAATGTTAAAACCCTAATTTCTCTAATCAACATGTAGGAATTGACTGATTTTTACCCCATGGTGCATTATTAATATTTATATATTCCTCCAAATGAACACTATACCAAAAACAAGGTATCTGAAAGAATTGATTTTTTTTCCTGTCATTGCAATACATACTGATCATACAATAGCATGTGACTGTTAGTACTGAAATTCTTGATTGAATAATTGACTATAACAGAATACTCTTAAAAGAAAAATTAATAGATTTGATAGCTTTACATGGAAGAATGTTTCAGGAAATAAAATGAAAGATTCCAATGAGGAATGGCCTAAGAAGCAAATAACATACTAATATCAGACCTCAAGCATCATGGAAAAAAAAATATTAGGTAAGAAACAAAATTGGACTACTTGTAGAAAATCCTCTTAATTTCAACTTCCTTCTTGGAATCAGTCAAACATTCTGCTTTTGTTTTGTTTGTTTGTTTATGTGATGCTACCCCTTTTTTTTCATTAAATCTAATGAATAATTTTAATTCATCTTCATTCAGCTTAACCCTGAAATGTTAGAATGTTCTGAAATGGCAGAATGATCTGAATATTTGCAGTGCAACACCCCATAGTACAAAAAGCACAGACTGGGGGCTCTTAGGTACAGCTCTACTCATGTCAGATTTGTAAAATTTCATATGGGAAGTTCCATTTCACCTCCACACCTCTCCTCTCAGTGGAGAAGCATTGATAAAAGTAACATGTCAGGATTTCTTCCTGTGCAGAAGGTACAGACATTTCTGAACTTCATAGTCTCTGTTTTCTGTTTCCACCCCACTTCTCTTCATCAGGCTCTACCACCTATAGAGAGGGTATCCCACAATAATGATAAGGTCAGTAACAATTATTTATGGGGACCAGAATAAAATTTTTACATATAAGAGGAGCAACTAATGCTATCACAGACCTCTTTTCTGTGTTACTGTATTTTTCTTTCCCCTTTTATAAATGAGCAACAGTAACAAGAACAATAACATTGATAAGCAATTACACTTTCCCCAAAATGTCATTAATAAGAATTGAGTATCTTAACACTATGAGACCATACTAATTTTTATAATATATGTTTACAATGACACAGATGCAGATTATATAATTTTCAAATGTTATTACATACAAAGGAAAGAGTAGCACAGACACACTGGTTCCCTTTATGCTTTATCTGTTCTTTTTCTATCTAATGAGTAAAAAATAGATTAAATATTTATATATATTACAATAAATATTTGCAATGTTTCTTTTTATATGAGGTATGTGCTGGTGTTTCTTTAATAGAAATTGTAGCAATACTAAAAATCACAGAAATCCAGAATGATAACTTAAGACCAAATAAAGCATGATAGAATTTAATCTGAAGTAAATGCTATTTTATTTGTGATCATTGCTGTGACACAGCAGGGTCTACTGTTATGCTATTAACATGCAGTACCTGTTTTACTGAAGACTTACAAACTATTTTTATTGTCTCTCATTGAAATGCACTTTTAGGAAAATGAAAAAAAAGCTTAAAATATTTTAGAAAGATCTTTCAAAATTTCATAAATGCTTTGATGATATTCGGATTTAAAAAGAAGAGAAAATAAACCCAACAAGTCATAATTGATATTGTAAGATGACACAAGAGGACCTCTCTACTTTTACATCTTAGATCCGTTTTTCTAGACATGGTCTCATTCATAGTTGTCAGGAATAACTAGTTTTCTATGGAAATGCACAGACAAAAGATTTCCTACAATACAGCATTCAGGTATTTTAAATTCTAGCTGACTCTAAGCATAAGCATGTAGCAAAAGAGTGGATATTTAAATTAGCTTTTTAAGATAATTTTTGCTAAAAGATAATTCAGGACATCGAACTAGTGGTGAAATTTTTCAAAATAATGTCTTTTTATGCACTGTAATGGTCCATGTTGTCTCACACTCATTCGATAGAGAATTAAAAAAACAATAAATGTAGTGAGTGTATCCTTAGCATCATCTGTGATGCATCTTTTCACCACTCTGGAAATGTATCCACTAATTGCTTAATAGCCATTCTAACATGAAGGTAAACAAACGCTAATTAAATTTTTCAGTTACAGTCCTTAACATCAAAATATTCTTATGTCAGAATAAACTGTGTAACATACATTTTTTTGAAGTATGGAAACTTTGTGACCCACTTCTGTAAATATAACTGCTTTCCATTCACTGGCTGCTCAGAAAAGTGAGCACCTTGGAGACCTCTAAAGCATATTGATGGAACACTCTCCTGAAGTCTAATGTAATCTGCTGTGTGTTTAAACATACAGAAAAAATAGAAAAGATTAAAAAAAATCAAAAAACTAAAACAAAACAAAACAAAAAAAAAAAACAAAACCAAAAATCCAATCAAAAAATAAAAACTGATGTAGAAATCTATTTCAGATTTTTAAGCTGTTTTTACTACACAGTACCTATCTATAGTAGGTATTTATAGCATAGCACTACATTGCTAACTAAATGTTGAAATTATTTTTATACAACATGAACAATTATTTTTTAATATTTCCTGGCATAAATGTAAAACAGAACATACAATATAGACAGTACACAGATCACCTGCACATTTTAAAAAGCCATTGCAAACACAATTCTTCCTAGAACCTGACTGAGGTGTGTATCACAGTGTTTCAAACAGCCTACTGTACATGATTTTTCAGGTCTTTCCAGAAGAGTGATTTTAAATTATTTAGAAAGGTGATATTTCTTAAAAGCTTTTGTAAGCATATGCTGCTCATTTTGTCTGTGCATTCCACCTTTATGAAAATTATTCAATCATCTCTCATACTATGTCAATATCAGGCAAAAGCTAACACTTACATTACAGTTTCTATTAAATTCATTTTGGCTTAAAACTGTACACAGTGAAGGCCATCAAAGCGTTTCCAGCACCCAGGATTTTGGTGGAGACAAAAGACCCCTGTAGACTTGTGAGAATATAGAATTAAATATTAATTTGATTTCTAAGTAGGGTTTTATCAATTATATTATTGAAGGTCCAGTGGAAAAAATATGGACAGAGTGCAGCTAATGTGCTTATCAAAACCAAATTTTATAACATCTCTGGTAATATTATTAACACTAACTTCCAGGTCTACTAGACTGTAGTGCTGTACTACACCCTTTCATAGCTGACTTCCCTACACCAATCTATTAATTTTTCCATGTCATTGAGATAAAAAATCTACAAAAGGTTTAATTGGCTTCTTCCCATGAAGAAACATTGTCTTGCTGAATGGTTTTTGAGTATCTCTAATTACTTATTTTGTAAGTACGTATGTTACCTTGAAACTGTTGCACTTAAAATCTTGATACGGGCAAAGGAAATAGACCATATGTGGAGTGAAGAACTCATTGTTGAAAAATATCTATCCTTTTAAAAATCATTCTAATAGATCAAAGTATTCAATTCAGATGGAAAGCTTAATTCACAGGAAAATGAAATACTTATACAACCTCCTTTCCTCCCTGGTGTGTCTATATATCTTCCAGTGCGATGATGACTCTTGAAGAGTTCCTCTGGGTCTCAGGGCTTACACTTCCTTATGTCTTAAGCAGATTGTTAAGGGAAAATTATGCCATGACAGCAGCATCCTGATATTGAGTACCCAATATGCTTACTTAATGATAAGTATTGTTCTGGAAATTATATTCTAAACTTCTCTAACTTAGTATTTAAAATAAGGAGATATCTTCCAATTGGAGGTGAAAACACACATTAAAAAAGTGTGGTAGAAATGAAGTACTTCATATTAAGATATTAAATTTGTAATGGTGATACTAGTTTTTAAATACACAGCTATGTCTTCCTGCATATAAGTCATCAGACAAACAGCAACAGGACTGCATAGAGGAGTGCAGTCTTTTGGTTGCTTTTTTTAATATTTTTCATGGTTGTTTCAAATTCTATTCCTTAACTGTTTCCTATAAATATTGATTTCTCATTGTTAAGGCAAAAATTTTGCCTTTTTAGAAACTAATGTTGAATTTAATGGCTCATTTTTTAGAACTTGGTTTATATCTATAATTTTTTCCACTTTCCATGTGCACCGATTATATATTGCATACTCTGGAGTTCCTGATTCACTCATGAAATTTTCATTTTCCACATGTATACTAATGGCAATCTGCTCTATTTTTCTTTAGAATCTTCCATCCCTGAAGTATCCTTAGCCTGGCTGTTTTTAAACCACCTGTGTCTGGATGTCATTCGATATTCTGCAAACAATCAGTAAACAGGGAAAAAAGATTTTGGTTTGTTTGTTTGTTTCAAAAAGATGTTGTGGATATACTGTCTTTGCTTAAAATACATTCTTTATTTAGAACAGTATATGTGGTATGTCTCCATGGCTTTGTTAAATGTTGAAAGTTCACTTTTCAAGGTCAATTTCATTGTACTGGAGATCTTGAACTCAGCAACATTTCTGTTATTCTTTTCTGACCCAATAAATAAGATCTCTGTCTTGCTAAGGAGAAAAATATAATTTTGAGTTCAGTGTATTTAATATCAAATCCTAGCTCTTTTCATTATTACAAGTTGGCTGTGATCTGACCATTCTTTGAAGATATAAACATTAAATTTGTTATTACTAAACTGCCTAAAAATTGATATTTTTCCTCATAATAGAAAAAAAAATGTTGGAAGGGTACTGCAACAAGTTCCAGTTTCACAAGGTTTTACTATGAATTAATCCCTACAAGGAACAATCAAAGCATAGGATTTTCATATGTTTAATATATTTTGTTTTCTGTCTTTTTGGATCTTACTGTTCCATCCATAAGAGTAGCCTTGGACATTTTTAAAAGTAGAGAGAATGTTAGCAATTAACCTGAAAAATCTTTCAGCGTTAAGATGAAAGCTTGGTCTTTCATTCTAATAACAGGAAGACTTTCCTGATTATGAAAGGGCAATCAGATCATGAGAGCACAAGATGGATCATTTTCTTTCTGTCAAGGTTACACACAGCAAAAAAAGACTGGGTATCCAATAAATGCTTTTTCACAGAATTTGTTCAACGCTTTGCTGTTGCTTCTGAAAGTGAGATACCTTTGGAACTGAAGTTCTGGAACCTGAGTGGACTGGTGTGTGGAAAACTTCAAAGAATCAGTATTGGATAGGGAGTTAGACTACCAAATACTGATCTCTTTAGGGTATGGAATGATTCAGCCTTCCCATGAGAATCTGAAAGATGTGTAAATGTTCCAGGGAAGATTTCAGTTGAAAGGTATACTAACCAAAGGATAAAAAAAAAGTAAAGATACTGCTAATCTGGGGGTTTCAGTTAGAAGCACTCTTTCACAGTTTTCTCTCAGGTAGCTGAAAACTACCTTTGGCAATTTGGCTTTTTCTGTGGTTTATGTTTTTTTTTGTTTTGGTTCAGTTGTTTTGTGTTTTTTTGTGGTTTTTTTTTTTTTTTGTTTGTTTTGGTCTGTTGTTGTTCTTGCAGTTTTTTTTTTAAATAAAGGTAATTTCTCTTTTGCTTATACTAATACTAACAAACCTAGCTCATCCATTTGTACTCTTATAAGTATTATGTAAATATAGTGAATGTGAAGGGTGACAAGTAACTGTAAATGAAATGCAAGCAGCAGAAACTATCATAATTAACTTTTCAATAAAACTTTCTTATGAAATAATAAAATAAGAATAGTCTGTAAAAATTGATTATGTGAGTGACCAGACTTCAATCTAGGTAGACAAATAGTGAAGATTCATGAGGATATTTCTTTATAACATGAGAAATCTCTGACAGAGGTATCGTGGTTAAGGACTTAGAAGCTCATAAGGGTGTTGTATGTTGCTGGTTTTCTATTTTTAATGGAAAGATTGCAAAGGACAGCAGTGATTAAGCTTACCATTCACTGTGAGAGACAAAACAGACTATAAAAATATTATATCACTCAGGGAAAATAAAACTACTTGGGAAACATGTACATCAATAGAGAGAAATTACTAAGGGAATTACCTAAAAAGTGCTGGTGAAGCACATTTTGATCCTCCCATGCTTCATTTTTATACCTTGATAGACAAGAAGGAGGATCATACTTGATCGTAGAAACCAGAAAGCAATTGTTCCTTTCAGAACTAATTATCAGTATTTACTTTTCCATATTTTTACATTTCCTTTCATAAAAGTTTATCTGCTAATTTCTCTGTCCCATTTCTGAATTATTAGCATGTACTGCAGACTAAAATCTGAAAGCTAACAAAGATGTATTTCTAATGTATTGCATTTCATAAAAGGCAAATTACAGGTGGAAATACTAATGAAAGATTATAGGCACTGCATTGATCAATATTTTAAACATAAGCTGAAAAAAGTGAATTAGTTAGGGTGAAACCTCTAAACTTAGGACAATTCTGGTTATATTGGTATGATTACATGACATGATATGATTTCAATTCTATTTTTTAGCAGGGGATTACAGTAACTGAGCCAAAAAACAAATCAGAGCATTATGTTAGTTTCCAAAAAAATTATTTTTCTTTAAATAATGCACTGTTCAAAAAGATTCCCTTCCTTCTTCTGTTGGAGACAATGATCTAGAGTTCAGTCTTCCTGCTGTCAGTCTGTCATTAACTCATACAGCTGTGAAGTAGGTACAAATACATCTGAGAGGTTCTGAGGGAGATCTAGCTCTATCTGAATCCAAATTTTCAATACAGTGTTTTATCTGCAAATAAGGTATGTTAAGACTCTATATACAGCACTTTTGTATATTAAATTGCAGAGAAGTTACTGTACTGCTGCTTTGAGATTTTAATAGAATTCTTGAAATCAAGGCGTATGATAAGCAGAAACTGATGTATTGCATTATGTTAGGGAAAGGGAAAATGGAATTCCTGGTACCCAGCCAAAACTCACATAACAGGTATTTAAGTAGTTAAAGATTGAATTCTCTACAGGACTGAAAACTTCAGGTTTATGGTTGTTTGCAGAGGAAACACATCCTCTTATACGAATGGTAAATTTTAATCTTTTTTTTTTCTGATCATACGTGCACTGCTACTGGTGTTGTTTACTACTAAGTGTATTGGAAATAAAGGACAATGAAGTGTGTAATGTACAAAAAAACCATCCCAAAACAAAAAAAAACCCACAACATAAGTACATCTGCAAACTTCTCTAATAAAACACTGAAAATTTATTTGCAAAAAAAAATTTCAGATTAAAATTAGCAATAAGATTTAGAGATAATTTATAATGCTCAATAATAACATCTGATGTAGGGAGCTTTTTCCTAAATATTTAAATATTCTTCTTGGAGAAGAAAGTTTACTTCTGAGATTCAAAGCCAGACAAGTATTAAGAAGAAAGACAGTATACAAGCAAACACACCAAGAGCAACCACTCATACAGTGATGGGGGACAGGCACTGGGTTGATAGTTCCTTTCAATTTTGCATTTATTTATTCATGATATGCCAAAATAAAATATCAGTAACCTTTTTCTGCCACAGTGTTACTGCTGCTTCTTGCTTTACTAAAATCCAGGCCTCAGTGCACAACAATACCTGATTCTGCCATCATCTGCTGTCTGCTGCCTTGAGCAACTGACAACATCGCTTTGCTTAAAACTGCTCTGTTCCTGTCTATTGTGGCAGAAATCTCTCTGCTGCATAGATCTTTAAGAAAGCTTGTTCTGACTTCCTGACTTTTAATAAAAAAGGAAAGTAGAATTCTGTCTTTGTATCACAGAAAATCTGATAAACAATCTTTAACTTTCAAATAAAATAGTTGTTTTCCATATTGTGTATGCTGCTATAGAGTAATAAATTCCAGCACAGGCATGTCAAGAAACTGTTTCAACCTAAGTTGTTCCAGCAGCTCAGAATCAAGCAATGCTAAGCTCAAATATTCCTTTCCCCTATGCTTAGTGATAGTTTGGAAGAAATTTTCAAAATAGTATTAAAGCCTAAAAATTTGTTAGCTTTGTTCGATAAATGATTTCACTTCCATTCCTTCAAGGCTCTTCTCCATAAGAAGCTCTCTTGTAAACAACATACAGAAGTGGTGTCCTGGTTCTGGCCAACACAGGGTTAAGTTTTTCAGTAGCTAGGAGGGGCCACATCCAGGGCTCAAAGGTTGTTTTATGCCACCTCACATCATTATTGGGGCTGGTGGAAGGGAGCCTCTTGTGCAGAGTAGAGGTTCTTTCCAGTCGAATGAGCGTGGTACCGGTTCTGAGCCGGAGGGAGTGGTTGGATGGTGCCAGTTCCAAGCCAGAGGAAGCAGTTGGGATGTGCCAGTTCTGAGCTGGAGGGAGTGGTCAGGGTGGCATGGCTGCAGGTGTGTCAAGATCTGTGGTGAACAGTTTTGCACTTGAATTACTCTCTGTTTTGTACACTTTTCTTATTACTATTCTTGGTGTTGCTGTTCCTTTTCTTATCTCATTGATGTCTCCGGTAAATTGTTTCTACTCAACCCATGATCTTTGCCTTTTGTGCCTCCACTTCTCCTCTCCAGCCCACCGCAGTGGGGGAGGGCGAAGGGGGAACAAGCAGGTGGCACATGGGTTAGAGAGTCTCAGTAGGGGCACTTAACTTGGGAGTACCATTCCTAAACCATGACAAGTGGGTTTTGGTTGAGAATTTTTTGTTGTTTTGTAAGGTTTTGTTGTGGGGGGGATTGTGTTTGGTGGGGGAGGAAGGGTATGCTTGTTATTCATATATTGCATATTCTTTAAATTATATATTATCCTTGAGGCTTTAAGTAGGAAAAAAGATCAGTCAAATACAGTATCTGCTCTGCTACTTAGCCACAGGGGTCGCTCTATGCCCCTCCCTATGTACATAACTTCCTGGTGTTGTCAGATATATCTTGCTTCACCAGTTATTCAAATTACTTACAGATAGTTTGTTACATCCCTAGCATCATAAGAACATCTGTCACATTATGCTACACAGAAGTCAACACTGACTTTGCTTCTAAAACTTGAAGTTCTCTGGCAAATTTTGTAGCAATTACAGGCTGCTTGTACCTCAGTAAAATCCAAGTTTTATTTAAATCTGTTAAAGAATTATCATAAAGAGGATGTATTTAGAGGCTAAACACTGATGATTCTAATTAAATAAATATAAAAAATCTTGGTTTTTATATCTGGAAAAATTGCAAAGGAACATTACATCTAAAACTCCATCACAATGGAGTGTGATCCAATACAGTTTGGTATAGATTATTTCAGCTATCATCTTCTGTCATCTGAAGGTGACATTTTAATAGAAGAGATGAACATTTAATACACTAGTCCTGTGTATTGCACCAGTGTTATGTTTGGGGAAAAGAGTCGAGGACAGAGGGTTGCAGAACTCTCACAGCATATTTACATTCAGTTACAATATGCTGTCTAAAATGCAGAAGCTGCAATGTGCTCTCATAGTCTGCAGAGTTTGTTAGCATGACAGTAAGCATATGCCAGTTCTCTCAACCTTTAAGAAGAAATGGGTTTTGTTTGTTGTAAAAGAAAGAAACCCTCAAGTCAGTGGTTATCACTATCTTCTCTCCAAGTTTTAACAGTTTTCATGTTTTATACTCTACAACAGAGGGAAGAATGTTCAGGTAATTTTAGACTCATGTTAATTGGTGGAGAAATAATGCAAAAGCTTTCATAATGCATACAGAGTCAGAAAACTGTCATGCTGATGTATAAGATCTACTCATATCTGTAGCCAGTCCACTGTCTGTGTATAATTTTAAATATTAAACCAAGTGATTAGTCGCTAGAGGGCATCAAATCTGTGCCCTAAGAAATGATGAAAGAAAAGCTGCAGATGTTTTAATAGAACAAAGAGAATTTAAATCTCTGTATGCCAAGTTCTGTTCTGCAGATAATAAACCAATTCATGTGTATTTTTAAAGTCACTTTATGATAGTTGTTTCCCACCTCATAAAACTGCAATAGAAAGCCTTAAAAAAAACCCAAAAACCAAAAAACCGGGATATCCCCCACCCCCCCATATAATATCAAAGATCTGAATTTCAGACTCTGAAGAAAGACTTATGTAGAGCTAGAAGGTGGAAACATAGAGTATCTTCCATTGCTCTTTAGTATCAAGTTAAGGTACTTATGGAAAAAAAGGGCAAACAAGAAATGGGCAAAGAAACACATACTTTGCACATCTCCTTTGTTTGGTGTCTTCTAAATATAGATTTCTTTTCAAAGTCACTAAACCTACTTTTACCACACCTTCTAACTGTGTATGCTTGTCTGTCTCACGCATACTTTTGTGTCCATTCTTTATTCACTGTCAGATGTCTTCTGTGTTCTAGGATGTACTTCTCTTCTGGAACTGGACATCATTTCTTGTACTACTTTTATGTATTTTCAGGGGTCTTAGCACCTAGAAAAAAAAATTGCAGACGAGGTCATAACGTTTTATTGAATGTAAGAATAAGGAAAACTCTCAAACATGGAATAACTGTTGGGTTGTATGTAATGAGGTTTTTCCAAGATAGCATCATATTTAACCCCAGCTGATGACTAGCACCACACAACTGCTGGCTCACTTTGCCCCAGCGGGATAGGGAAGAGTAAAAATGAGAAAATGCATGAATTAAGATAAAGATAGTTCAATAGATAAAGCAAAAGTGCACATACAAGCAAAGCAAAACAAGGATTTCATCCACAGGCAGGCAGGTGTTCAGCCAGCCCTGAGAGAGCAGGGTTCCATGACAAACATCATCATTCCAAATGTCTCCCCATTCCTTCTTCTTCTTCTTCCCCTGCTTTAAATGCTGAACATGATGCCATGTGGTATGGAATGTCTCTTTGGGCAGTTGGAGTCAGATATTTCAGCTGTGTCCCTTCCCAGCTTCTTGTGCAACCCAGGCTCCTCCTTGGAGAGGAGGTATGAGAAGCAGAAATGGTGTTGAATCTATGCACTCACTGCTCAGCAGTAATGAAAAACTCCCTGTTTTAGTAATAGTTGCCAGCACAAACCCACAATGTAGCCCCATACGTCCTACTATGAAGAAAGTTATCTGTCTACATCCAAAACTAGCACAGATAGATATAAATCAAAGAGATTAATATCTGAGGTAAATTTGGTATGGTTTTGTTTCCACAGATTTAATATTAGAAATATCTTAATAAACATATCTTAGCTACTTAACAAATAAAACAAGGTAATTCCTGAAATTATACTTAAAATGTTTTAGTAAAATTAAGGTAACATCAATCATATTGATTTGATATTTCTTGTTAGTGCAGTAGTACAGAGTTAGCTAGACAACTTCTCATTTATGAAATGAAGATAATATTTGTGTGTTCTGTTAGTTGTTTACCTGCCATATTGAATTTTAATGTTGTAGTGGTTCTCCACACAAATGAGTATTTTGATTTGAAGTTCCAAGACATTAAAGTATCCATAGATTTTTTGCATCCAAAATGGCTCAAGATTCTCAAAACCTACCAGGAAATCATTAACATCAAACAGAAAAAAAGCAAATAATAATAAAATCTCCCAGGCAATATAAAATTCTTGAATAGAAGAAAATGTAGCAAAACAAACTGTATAACTACTTCCTTTTCTGAAATTTTTGGGAGAAGGCAGTACATGCATGAGACATGGGATATAAATGTAGAGAACTCCTGGTTAGTAAAAGGTAGCTTTGATACTTTTGGTGCACAACCCACCTTTCAAGATTTCATTCTTGTACCATATCTCTAACTGTCAATGCAACACAAGTATTTCAGAAAATCTTAAGGGAGGCTGGCTGTTATTCTTAGAAGTTTTAAAAAATTATTATCCAGAAGAGAACAGATAAGTGAAATCTGTTTCTGCCACATTATTGCAATTGCTATATATCTTTTTCACTTACTAAGGCACATACAAGGGCACTAACCTTTGAAATAAACTTTCATTCCCAGTATTTTGCCTTGTTCTTTAAAGTTTAGAAGTCAACATGTTAAATCAAGCAATACCATAAGGGTTTGATTTTTTTTCTTACTACTGTTCTAAGTGTAGATATGGGATTGTATAGAAATGCCATATTTTGTGTTATTTTTATTGTTATTTTTTATTTGTTGCATTTTTTACCTGTCAGTAACATCTGCATCAAATAGATCACAGGTGCTGATCACAAAATAATCCATAGTCTTTCCCCTTATCTTTTCATATAGAATTCTGTCATTCACTTAGTTTTTAAGTAGATTTTGGCTAAAAGATTCTCTGAAAGCTTATAAATTAGTACAAGCTTTTTACTATTTAACACTGATAAGAGTAATTAGTAGAAGTAAAGAACGAAATCTTTATTTGAAAGTTAGAAAAGGAGATGGAGGTTCATCATAGAAGATTCCAAAATATTCCACTTGTATGTATAGTAATAAGAAGATATCATATAACAGAGAAAATGGTTAGAAATACTTTAATCTAAAGCAATTCCTCTTGATTTCTCTTGCTTTATCACTTCTATTTATGAGTTTTCCATTTGAAAATATGTCCCCTCTGTACAGCAGAATAGCATACAGAATACTTCAAGGTATTTGTGTTTATGCTCTGCAAGGTAGTATGTTCGTGAGTTAGAAAATTATCTCCCCATGATGTTCTAACTCACTTCTGAACATACTACCTTGCAGAACATAAACACGTTGATTCATAATAAAACCAGTTACAATAACTGGAAAAGAGAAGGCAGAATTATTAATTCTATGGATGTATAGTAAAGAGAGAGAAGGTTTAAAAAAGCAAAATATTTAAATGTTCTTTTTGTTTGTCAATGAGTGGAACTATAAGGAAATTAAATTGTGTTGTATTAAATTGTGCTCTATTAAATCATGCTATTGTAAGAAGCACTATAAGAGGAAAAGAAACGGTAGTAGTATACAGATATGTTAATAGAAAAATATAGGAATTATAGATTATTATCTGTATTCAGTCTCATGCCTCAATTTTAAGCAACACATTTAAACTGACTGGGAATTTTGAGCTGACATTAGATTCGATCAGCATCAAAATCATAGAGATCTCTGACTCTTTCAAATTTCAAGAGAACCTAAACCAAAAATACATTGGCTGTGCTTGATTTCACTTAGATTGAAATACAAAAAACACCCAACAAAACAAACAACAACACCTTTCTGTGTAGAACAAATACAAAACATTTCAAGTCAGTTTCAGTTTGCATTTCATCTCACAAGCATGCTGCATTACATTCAATCCTGGGTCCTTTTGCCCTTATTTTCCTCTTTGAGTGAAAAAAATGGTGCAGTTGATTAAGCAATATATTTCATCATAGAAGGTGGCTCCTAGGTATGTCTGGTTTTTTCCTCAGTTTTCAAAACATCCATTTGTAAGAAGGTATTTAATACTTTAGTCTAAATTCAAAGTCCCTTATGCATTGTTGTGCCATTGGCAGTTCAGAATAGAATAGTTTGTGCAAAGTACTTGTCATCTTTACTATATTTACAATTGATATATATTATTCCTGTGAAGAGCAAAAAGCATACTGTGTGTTTGATAAGACAATTTTTAGAGTGTTGTAAAACTCTTTAATATTTAGTTATCAAGTAAATCCATTTCAATGACAGTGAATGCACTGGTGCATCAGCAGTAAAAGCTCCACAGGAGTCATGCCAAAAAGAAAACCAAGCCCCACAGAGAAAAATTGGAAGGGATTGTAGTCCTTTCAGACTTCTTTGAAGAAAGTGATCTGTCATTAAAAATTCACTAGTAGCAGTAAAAAATTAAAAACATCACTACACATTTTGAAGATTCAGAAGATGAGAATATGGGAATTCTTAATGAAGTGAATGGCAGTAAGAGAAAGCTGACCAGAAAAAATGAACACATGCTGATTTCTTTCCTAAGGTTTCTTGCAGTAGATTCAATAAGATTGTGTTTTCATGTCAGCTTTTAAAAAGGTAAAAATTTTCAATTATGGTGATGGTGTTTTTCCTTTTAGTATACCCCTAAAAAATAGGATCTGTATATAGTAGAAATACAAATACATGTATCCCAGATTGGCTTCACTGCTTTAATCCTATGCTTTTTCTGCAGTGCAGGTATAATACATATCACATGTTCATAGATACATATACATTGCAATATATTAATGTGTATGTCTATATATCTCAACTTCAATACTATAATAATAGTTATTCATTTTTGCAGTGTACTAATGTATAAAAATGATTTAGCAGGGATGGAGAACCAATAAACACATACATGTCACACAGAAAAAAAAATTTAAAAATTAAAATTAACAAGATCAGAACCAAAATAAACTCCATGTAGCTTCAAAAATGGGTATTACAGCAAAGATTAAGCAGTGAGGCAAGAGAGGAGAGAAATGAGTTGTGAGATTGGAAAGTGTAGAAAGAGTTTGAATTCACACTGTTATTTAAAAAATGCATGAAGACCCATAGCACCAATTCGTATACTTCTTGCATTTTGCTTGTATTTTTTAACTTTCAGTTTTGTAATAATGTACCCTTACTGTTTGGGATTTTTTTTTTTAATAAAACCTGTATTCTTCTCATTGCTTGTCTACAATTTATACAGCTTTGCAAATTTGATAAATTTACCTGGCTATTACTTCCTGTGAACTAATAAACCAAATAATGTTACTAACAGTACAACCAAAAAACTGCCTAAGACTCTTGAATATTTGGAATGTAATAGGCTCTGGTTAAGAGCAAACTTTGCCTATCAGTTTAAAGTCATACTGTCAATGACCTTGTCTTAAGGAGAAATCTTCTCTGAGTGTCCAAAAAGAAAAAAAAAAATACCTTATTCCTAGAGCAGACTAATTTAATTCATGGAAGAAAAAGCCTGAACATAATGCAAGAAGTCAGTCTAGCCCATAAATGAGCAGGTTTATAATAATTAATTCAAACTTTTCCAGAGATTCCTGAGACTTATGTGAACATCAATGGCTACATTTTTTGTTAAGAGCCTGCAATTCTATTACAAATGTTATATAATTTGCTTGCTTTTTGTTTTTTAATGTCCTACTCTTTTAATCCTATAATCATGTAATAATCTCATTTTGGCTTTGAAAAGTAGAAGCTTGGGTATTTTTCAAATCAGATACCTGAATATATGGAATGATTAAATGATCCAGAATATTGAGGTCATCCCTAATCTACATATCCATAGCCTCCTGTTGAATTCCTATTGATCTACAGCTGGCTTTCAGGGCCTTTTTGTTATCTATTCATATTTTCTTACATGTGGGTTAAAGCCAAGGGAAAAAATATCTTCTCTATTACTACATATAAGAACACTTTCACCTATTTTGGTGCTTATCTTATTCCTAATAATTTTTCTATTCTAATTTCTCAAGGAAATAGACTAGTTTCATCTTTAAAGAGCTGTTGCAGTAAATTTTTGCTTGTTTAATGCTTCCGGGTTTTTTATGGTCTGTAATGTTATGGATACATGTGTAAATACATTTATATTTCTACAATAGGGCATATTTCCTTGTCAGGGGGTGGGAGTGTGTGTATAGACAGACAGATATGGCTGATTATGTCCCACAGTGAAAATATGTTACTTAGTGTGTAAATGTTAATCACTTCACATATGTTATTGTCTTAACTTTTTTATCTGGATGTCTATATAGAGACATTGGACCTGCTTCTATTCTTACAAGTTTATTGTTTTGAAAGGACAGGTTTACATTTTACAAAGTATAAATCCTAAATTTGTTTCAAAAATCATGCTGGCTTAATCTGTAACTTTTAAGAACTTTGAATCCTTTTTTCACACTATTTTTTCATTAAATACCTCAAGAAGATTGATTCCTAAATTTTTATCTTGCTGTTCAACTCAGATTTACTTTGCCAAATTCTGGCACAGAACAACCTGTCAATTCCTCAAAATAGCTGAAACCAATTTACAGAAAGGCAAGCCTGGGCTGTTACTGAGACCTTGCTTTTTCTTGTCCATACAAAGCCTTTGGCTTTTTACTAATAATGGCAAAATTTATATTCACCTGCCTAGAGCAGAGACCTTCTTGATAGTCCTAATCATATTCTCTGTCTTGGTCTCTTGCTAAAACCAAGCAGAGAGTTCTCTGAGCTTCCAGAGAAGCAAGAGTTATGTAGAAATATATGCTTCATTTGACAATAGACTTTGTAACCTATTTATTAACATGTTTTTATATTAAGTTCTGCTGATCATGAAAAGGAAAAAAAAAAACAGTTTAGTAATCTCTTGCTTGAAACCTTGATTTTAAACTGGCACCAACTCCTTAACGTATTAACCTAGTTTTAGGTTACTGGCTTCACGTTACCACAAATCCTGGAAATATGACATGATCTCATCTTACTCCAATCAGAACCAAACCTTCCTTTGCACATGAGCTCAAAGGCTGATCTTTTTTGAGCTGTTCATAATTCATGCTTGCCATCTGTTTCTACTAAAACAAACTAACCAATTTATTTAAAGATATATTTCTGGATAGAATAGTTATTAAAAAAAAGATTGAAAACATGATCTTAAAAGACTTAAGATTTCAAATATTAAAAAAAATACAAGCATTTGGAAAAACAATAGAGATCTTAATTTCATGTACATTTTATTACATATTCTTATTCCTATATTTTAGCAATTGTTCTGTATACACAGACTATTTATAAAATTGCATTTTACTTTTCTCATTATATCCCTACTCTATTTGTCTAGGCACTTACCATCATAGACATCAGTGGATTTTGTTTGGGATTATGGAGAATCCCATAGTATTTAATAGCAATAAACAGATCAGTTAACTGGGCTAGTGGGTGGGTTAATGGATTTTAGCTTCTATTTCTCACAGAAATAACAGCCTAGGAAAAGTTCAACTTTTATGCTAGGAGACAGGAACCAACAAGGAAAAAATAATCTCAAAATGTTAGCAGTGTAAATGAGCTACTAATTGTTGAAAAAGGTAGGGCTTTGGTTTTTTTCTTTTTACTAGAGTACTACATGCTAAAAAATAGCTCCAAGAAAGTTATTGCTTTCATTAAAATAATTTTTGTTTCAAATTCCTAATTTTTTTTCCATTCCACATAGCAAATTATTGTAAGGGAGAACCTATCTTAGATCATAATTGTCATGATGGTAGAAAAATGGTTTGTCTATTTTTTCTTTGAGGAAATAAGAATAAGATATATATTTTAAAAATAAATAAGAATGTAAGCAATCCCCTTGATCACCAAATATTCTTACTTTTCATATTATATATTGATGCGGAAATCTGAGATTGTAGATTCACAAACCAATTTTGATCCTACTGTGTAAGACATTCATAACATTATCTTACAATATTCTTCAGAAGCAAAATTTATTTATTTTTATGGCTTGGACTTTTAAATAAAAATGACTGTAAAAAGCCATAACTTGAAAACTGCATACAGGGGATGAAAAAAGTTAATATTAATCTTCAATCTTCATTGTTTCAGTTTTGTGTTCTGATCCTATTTGTTTCTCTAGATTAAAAGTGAAAAATATTTGTTTATTTATCCCTTTCCAATATCTTTCTAGTGGAAGGCAAAAGAAATGTTTTTTTTGAAGGAGTTTTCCCTATAAAAGCATAGAAATAGAATGTAATAATTAGAAGAATAATAGTAACAAGAAATTTAGATTTGAATGGGTGACTGTTCTCTAGTTATAAGGTCCTCATTCAACCTCAAGTGCAGGGTCTGACTGTCCTGTGGTATGCTTGTGTCTGACAAAAAAGTATGGAAAGAAATTTTTAGCAGATGATATTTCAAGAATGAGCAGAAAAACTGAGTTGTTCAATTTCCTTTTTGTATTGCACTTGGTATGGTTTTCACCTAGAGTAAGATCATGACATTTCAATATTTTTAAAATATTACTTTATATTTGTGAATCTTTGCTTACATTCCCTACAGGCTTAGTCAGGAAATTTTGGTCCATTTTCCCTTCTCTCGTTCTTCAGTGTGAGCATGGTAGAAAGAAAGGAAGCAGAAAACTGTTATGGAGCTTGGGTATTGATTCAGTTTGCTGAAAAAGATTTTGCTATACGTCTATTAGACACTCATTTACAGTAAAGTTCTGTAGTAGCTTGACTTGTGACATAGTATTCCAGCAAAGAAAACACTTAACTGGTGCTTGCATATTATTCTTGTATTCTTTCTAATTAATTACAGATACATCAGTGTTCCTGCTGTTAGCAAGCCTTTAATAACTGCTTCCATGCTAAACCTTATTTTCAGTGATTTGTAACCACTGCCCATCCTAAAATTCTTGAATAATTTTTCTCAGCTTGATGCTACTTGAAGTTAGATATCTTTTGATAAAGTTTCCATTTAGAAAAACACTTTGCTTTCTAAATTCTTTCTAGAACATCACTTTCCACATCCTGAGACAGAAGTGACTGGTAGCTTATTATATAAGCTTAAATTCTAGTAAGGAACTGAGGATAGGTCTGTTTTCTGTAAAGAAATCTATGTTTTCAGATATGCATCTTTGAAATTAGGTAACTGATTTATTTTTGCTCATTGACAGTATAAAATAGACATAAGAATGGTTACATTGCAAATCTTCTTGAACACTGTAACACAATTGCTTGAACTACAGTTGTGAATGTTTGAAGATTTGGAATCATCTGCTTCTTTTGTCAAAGAGGTCATCGGGTAACCCTGGCAAAATTCGATCATATAATGTCCAGGGTGGTGTAAGTATTGATGTGTGTGTAATGGAAACATTATAAATATAATTTCTATTTAGAATTTCTATTTTATACAGATTAAACATACCAGATAGATTATAGATTATTAATATATGAAGACAATGTGTGAGGGTGTAGTGTCCTGTCAGCACAACAGGCCAGGAACAGGCAATAATTTACATAGACTCCATGCATTTTACAGAAGGCTGATCATTTCTTTTTTAAGAAACCCATACATTTATACCCTACTTCTTACAGGTGTACCTAATTGGTCCTCCAATCCAAATACCATCACCATTGGCTAATTAAGAAACCACCCTTTGGTAAACAAATCTCCATAATACATTCTACATGTTCACTATACCATGTACAGCAAGTTAAGATAATAATTGTTTCCCATTCTTTTCTCTGATCTTCTTACAGCCTTTCCCAGAATGATGCCTAGGCAAGTTGTATTTCTCTCTGTGGCTAGAGGGCTGCTACCACAGTGTTCCACCCTTAACAGGAAGGCAGAACCCAAGATTCATAGATGCTTGTGTTCAAAAGGAATGATATAAGTCAGAGGGTCTACAAAAACTTACAAAGATATGTTAGTGTGTCATATACCTGGATGGAAACTGGTGTCAGTCCTTTATCTCCTACTAGAGGCACATGGAAGTGGGCCTTGAACAAGGGGGTAGGGGAAGTGAGGAGATAGAAAGAGAGGGAGAGAGAGAAAGGAGGAAAGAGACACATCAATAGTCCTGGCCTGAGTGTCAATCCATCTAATAGGGTGTCCATGGTACTGGGGTGCCCTGGTATTGTGTTCCCAGGTGTTGTGAGGGTGCCATTTTATAGATGATTTTCCCTGCTCTGGATATATGTTTCTTGCTTCCTATGCAGATCAGTTATCATGCAGAGTCTGTTCTTCTAGACAGAAGTAGTTCTTTAAGTGGCTCAGAGAACTTTGGGGGTCTTTGGTGACCTGGATCCCCCTGCGCAGCCCATGCCTGCTCCTTGACCTCATTCCTGTACCTCCACTGTACTGTGCCACTTCAGGAGCCAGAACAAGGACATTTGTCCCAGAAAAGTGTTGTCCTACCTCTGTACGCCCCCATTCTCCAACTGCATCCTGTTCTTTCTCACAGTGTCCTTGCTGTCTTCAGAGCTGCCTGGCTCTCAGTGTTTGACTCATGCTCATCAACCTCTGTACCTTCTAGGCTTCCACTGTGTGTCCAAGAGGAAAACTGACACCTTTATCTATAAGGTACAAGTTCAAAAACAAGCTCTGCCACTGTATTCTACTTTGATTTGAATGGGATGCTTTGCCTTTATTCAAACATTGCTTGTTTGTTTGTTTTGCTCTCACATAGTGTATTTTTAGATTGTCTGTGAAGACTCAAAGACATTAGATATTCAGAAGAAGTTGCCTCACTGGTTTTGTTAAAAATATGGTGTCAAAGAGGGAAACCTAATCATATTCCATCCACCTTATTTATGGAATTTTTTAGATTTTTTAAAAAGAGCATTTTTAAAAAAAATTAAATTCTGTCTGCAATTTAATTATTTACTAGGTTTTGCAGTGGACTAGATTTGAAGGATCCTTCATACATTCATTTAGAACTGTTCCCAGAAAGGAAAAATTAATTCATAGGGAGAAATATAGACAAATAAAAGATTTGAGGAAGAGTGACTTGAAGACGACAGGAGATTTCCCAAAGAAAAAAGATTAGCATATATTCTTCTTTTGGCTTCCTAGATATTTGAAATCCAAAAGCAAAATAAATTATTTCTCTTTACAAATTATTTAGCTGAAAAGTTAATTCTTTTTTTTCTGACTCATATGTGCTGAAAACCAAATGCATTTCACAAACTTTCAGGTTTTCAAATCTGTACTAGTCCAGAAAACAACAGAAATAAATATTTTAGTTGTGTTATGTTTCATGCATGTATACTAATAAAAACTCTAATGTAGAGGTGAGAGAGAAAGACAGGAAAAAGATAACCTCCAGTACTATTTTTCTTGGAGACGTCCACCAGAAATGTGACAAGTCAATGAACTGGTCTGAACTGGACAAAGTAGAGATTGGATCTCCTGTGAATCTCTAAACACATGTTTATTGTCTATCTTTATGCTCTTTGTTTTGCAATTTTTCTACTCTACACGAAAGAATATATAAGGAGATTAGGGTTTTCTTGATTTAGGGGTTTTTTTCTTTTTTTTTTTTCTCAAAACTGCTTTTTTCCCCTGGAGGTCTTTGTTCAGTATTTTCTGTCTAACTTTGCATTCCTTCCAGTATTAATAGGACTCCTGCTTTCCAATGATCTACATTTCAAAGTAAGTTGCCATCCTTCCCACTGAGTGCAAAAAGTACTGGAATCTACTTCAGAGAGAAAGCACTTTCAAATACTCTCTTGGGATTTCTGGAAGGACAAAAGGTATGACTGCTGACTTCACTTTCTACTATACCATCCAAATCATTATTTTTATGAAATACTCTGAATTTTAAGCCTAAGTCTACTTCAAGCCCATTTGACTTTTAAGCCTAAGTCTACTTCAAGCCTATTTGTTTTGGATGTCTCCAGAACACACCTGGTGGGTTTTCATTTTGTGTTTCCTTTTCTGTAAGAACTATCCTAGATACTGATGGCCAAATGCTGACCATAGTTAGTTCTGAGCGCTGCTATGATTCACTGAAGGACGACAGCTGTGACAGCTTAGTTCTTGCTCAGGTAATAACCTTATTTTACTCAAAAAGTAAGAAATTCTTTAGTGACCACACTCTTCTGAAAGTGTTATGGTAGAGGGAGTATTTGAACTTTTTAATTTTCTTTTTTTACTGTGTGGACAATACATTATGATGTTACTGTTCCTACAATGTAGAAAACCAGTGTATCCTACCTGTGTTTATGAACCTACAGATAAACAGAAATACACAGGGTTTATAAACCAAAATATTAGCTAAAATAATTGTTCTGCTAAGCTATAGACATTTCATTTAGGTTTGCCTGGTAGATCAAGTTCATATTTGTATTAGTTTTCTATAGATTACTTAGTAAACTGTGGCCTCTAAAGGCTCAGTTTCAAAAAGAATTCATTTTCTTACAACCCAAACTGTTTAATATTGCTGAATGCTCAGTTGTAGGTATGAATACAGCATTTAACTTCCAGTGGTCTAATTTGAAAAACTAATAATGAGGAATGTGATCATGAGAGAAACTTAAGTCTTTTAGGCACAAAAAGTTTTAAAAAACTGCAGGACCTAAGGTCTCTACCTATTCTCTTCACTTCTTTGTTTTCTCCACCTGCCAATTTTTTTTCTTAAGGATTCACTTGCATTGAAGAGTCTTTCAAATAATTAATTAACTTCTATAGAATAACATGCTTATCATCAAATATTAAAAGCTGCCCACTGAAAACCCCAGTTAAAAAGATAACTTTAAAAGTTTAAAGCAGCCTACTAAGTTCTTGAAAACCTAAACACATCTCAAAGCTGCAAAGAGGCTTATACTGTAAGTGAAATTAAATAAAATAGAAAATTATCTGATAACCAGTATTGCTCATCCTAACTTTTTAATCATGTTTGTTCAGAAGGGAGTCTGGTGTGGTGTTTCCAAATCACTTAATTAATTGACTTTGTCTCATCAAAGCTTATGAGACACCCATATGTAGCTAATGTACAAAATTCCCCTTGGGTTTGTGATATCCATAATATTTGTATCTGTAATGTCCTCCAATTAAGGAATTTACAAGGTCATAATTTTGAATTAATTTACTTATGGAACAACAAGGTTTAAAAAGCGTAATCACATTTTCAGTTAATAGTATCCTACGATATGACTTACATTATCCATTAGCATCAACTGAGCATCTCATTCCTTAATATACTTGAATGTCCATTAGTTTGTAAAAGTAGAGGGATCAATGCTCTAGAAATAATAACTCTGTAGTATGTTCAAAACACTTGAGATCATGTTTTCATTTTATAAAAAAAATCAGAAAAATTCAAGGACTTTTTAGTTCTAAGATGCCTTAGGCTGGAAAACAAAATAGTTATAAGACATAATTTAAAGTCTGGTTTCCCAGTGCTTATTGACTCTTTTTAAAAAGGCATCAGAGAAAGTGAAAAAAGAACCCTAAGGCAATTTTTTCTCCTAAATTTTTTTTTGTATTCTTGCTAAAATGTGTTCACAGTTAAAAATAAAAGTTAAAGTTTTGCTTTTTATTCATCATCATAATCAGATAAAATGAAGAAAAAAGCATAACCACAGAATCACTTATTTACTAAATTAAATAAGTGGCTGCTTAAAAATCTATAGTGGTGTTGTATATATAAGGAGAATGAAAGGCATTACAAGACAATGGCTATTTCCCTGGAGGAATCAAAGTAGTTCCTCTGCTGTGTCTGTCCATGAAGAGCACAATATTGGTCTATTCTGCATGTTTTAACTGCATACAGCAGAGTATGGTACAGAGATCCCTCAAAGTCCCTGCTAAACTGACAACCGTCCTGAAGCATCTTCCAAACTTCCCAACAGATACAAACCTCTCTATATGTTTGACATCAAACTTCTGCCCATAATAATCTATTGCAAAGTGGGTGCATTTGTGTTTGGGTTGTTCCTACTGTCCCTCCTCCTGCTCACTCCCAAGAATTACAACAGCAAGCCCACATGCTGTGGGAACCAAGGCTTAGTGAAGAGTGAAATACACCCTCGCTGACTTTGTTCACTTGGTCTTTCACCGCAAAGCTGAAGACTTCTTTGCAACTGAGAAATTAATGATTATGTCACAGGAAATATTGATATTGGCCAGCCAGTATTTCTGTTATTTGAATAACTTTCTCAATCCTGCTTCTTGGCAGGTTCAGCTTTCTATTTGACAAAGCAGTAATTAATGTTTTCTATCAACATGGGAGGGGAAGAAGGGGAAAAAGGTCTCCTTTGAATATAACCTTGCTCAGTTATACATGAGCAGATGGCATCTTCACCCTTTTGCTGTGAACTTTCTAAAACTTTTCAGTAAAGTTTCTAAAAATTTCTGTGCACAAGGCACTGCCAAAATTAGTCTGGTCACTTGCAACAAAGCAATTCACAGCTTTGAATAAATAGTTTCATAGTAGATCATCAAGGGAAATGCAAAACATCTCTCCTGTCTACCATCCCCAAAAAGAAATATATGGAAAACAATGAAACCCAAACCTCAACAAAGAAAACCCCTTACCCTCCCACAAAAAAAACCAAAAAACAAACAACAAAAACCAATACAAACAAAAAAACTCAACCAACCAAAAAACCAAACCATACCACAGATAAACCTCCTAAACTGCACAAAACTTCAAATGTCTCTATGTTTTTTTGCCCCTCTCTTTTAAGGTAAGTTTAGAAGAGGGAACTGACCCACTAAAGAGATATTAGAACACTCAGACTGTCCATTCTAGAAAACATTTTCCATTATTCTGCAACTAAGTTTCAGCTTAATTTATGCCTGTCATGGAAAAAGCTTCCTGATGTCAGGTCTGGCTGTGTGTAGGGCTGTGCAGGGGGATCAAGCTGTGCTACTGTTTAGGATTCCTGCCAAACAAGTGACATTTCCCAAGAACATAAACAGAATTTTAAAAAGTTGTCTTTGTCCTTCTTAAACAGTAGGTCTAAAGGGGACCTAAGGAAGAGAAGAAGAAGAAAGAAGACTTATCCTGATAGGAGTACATGGTTGCTAAGAAGGAAAATAACAAAGCTATTCTGAGCAGGGAACAATGTTCCCTTTAAGAATAAGCTATGGAAATTAATAATTTGTCCTTTGTAAATGGCTTAATTTCCTATTGTAAAGTATAAAGTAATTAGAATATTTTTGAAGACAAGTATTTAAATATTTAACAGCATATTAAAACTGAAGAAAAGGGCATGACTGGATTTAGAGTTTGCCCTATCTACAGCATGGAGGCATGGCTCAGTGACTCACCAGGGAGAACAGCAACATGGATGACAGCATAATAAAGGACTTTAAACTGACCTGTAATTTACCTTTTGAATATTCATTGCATAATTTAAGTTGCTGAATTTTTAATTTTTTTATTTTTTATTAAAAAGTTTTTAAAAAAAAGTGTGTTTGACTTGAGAGAGACAATAACTGATTCCTTGATATTTTGGGGGTTGAAGGGAGTATAACTCAAGTAAATTAGTTCCTAAGCAAGGACAGGACCTTCATGCTCCAGGATATGAGCTAATCTTCTACTAGGTTATCAAAAAATGCTTTGAAGGGCTTATTCCAACTTTGCTGACTTTAGCAATTTACAGAAAATTCCTCACCTTTGGAAATATATATACTATACTGAAAGCCAAAATTGATCACTACTTTATCTATCCTCAGTGCAGAAGAGCATTATTGTGCTTTAATACTTCATGAAACTTAAAGAATAAAACATTTCTATTTATAGACTTCTAAACTGTGTGTCAGAACCAAAAAAAGTGAAAGAGAAGAAGGTTAAAAATGAAAATTTCCATTTGATTGGAATTAAAAATGGTCAAGGGGAATGTTTACTCCATTCCAGAATGAAGAGATGATTTGTCTCCCAAATTTTGAAAGGGAATTACAGAAGGTAACAACGTTGAGAATATAACAGTTCATCTAGAAACATTCAAAATGTGCTTAAAACTGAATTTCTGGGTTCTGATCAGTCAGCTTTGGTTCCCAGAATTTTTGTAGCTTATTTAGTATTGATACTGGAACAATTTAATTTTTTTTATGAGACACTTTTGAAAGCTGAGACATTGTAAGGAAAAGTTTTCATCCTCTAGGAGAGGAGTCTGGGGAGTATTCCAGAGACTAAGAACACTACTTAAAAGTCTAAGAGCTTTTAGAGACCTTAGAAGGTGTCAGATGAGTCTCTGGTTCATCAGAAGACCTAGATTTGTGTCTCCAATGCCAGAATGTCTCCATCCCTGAATGTTTTGTTTTCATTTGAAAAAGTCTCGGTTCAGTCACTATTTCTTATGCTGCAGTTTTCATGATTTTTAGACTGTCCTTCAACTGGCCTTTTATGTTGTATTTGAAATTCAGAATCCCTCTCACAAAGTAGAGACCTGAGCCTTAACTGAAATCAGTACTTCTGATTTCATAGCTTGGAAGTTTGGTCTTGTAGTAAAAAAAAGACTTTCACATTCCTCAGCATCTCATTGTAACATGTATTTATTTACTGCCTTCAGATCTGATGTGACACTTTCTGAGATGAAGGTGAGACACTGTATATTGTGCTTAGAACCTACTGATCTGTTCAAAGTCCTCCGTTCCTTACCTTGTCAGATAGTCTCAGTCTCCCATATCTTGCAAGATGAAGTCCAAATCCTACCTGAAAAGAAACATTTGGCCCATGGCTCACTCCCACTCCCCGCTGAGCTGAGATTGCTGCAGCCTTTCATGCTGAGCCTCAACCGCAGGGGCAATCTGTGCCCACAAATAACAGCATCCTTCTCAGGCATGGATCTGTCCTTTCTGCAGAAAGACAAGCTCTGCATGATAAAGAAATTAGGATCTTTCTGCAATGAGGAAGCTCTCAGAAAAAAAAAAAAAAAAACCAACAAAAAAACACACAAAACAGAGTAACAAAATAATGATTAAAAACCTCTTTGTCTTTTGGTAGGAAAAGGACTGTTACATCTATTAATGATATCAAGATGATAAAATGTTGTAATTATTTTAAGAAATATTTTGTTGTAAATATTTTAAGAAATATATTTATTATGTTGTATTCTCTGATTTACAGGATATGCAATATGACAGGTGCACATATTTTTAATGTTAAAGATGGAAATCTGCTAAAAGAAAATGTCTTAAAAATTAAAGATTACAGTAACTAGAGACTGGCAAGAGCAAATAAATATCCCTAAAATGATACTGGAAATCCTATTTAAAGCAATTTAGTTCCCAGCTCTTAATTGTTTTGGGTTTTACTGACAGTTTGAGGTTAGTCACATGGACACTTCCGTGATTTCTAAGAGGACGCAGCTACAAGGAAAATAATCCAGACAAGTAAAATAATTACCTTTATGGTCTGTGTAAAAAATGTCATTCCAAAAAATAGTATATGAGAACTATTTCTGTCATTATCTATTTTATCAGTGTACATTTTTAAGGAAATCTTTAACAGGCCCCAGGTTATAAAACACCACTGATTATGAAGCACCTTTTATGTGACTCTTCTAGATAAGTCAAGAATAAGGCTAAAATATTAAATGAATCATCTTTTCATGTATAATTTATATTCAAGTAGATTGCAAATGAAAAAAGTAATTGACTAGCTTATTCATTATTAATTGAAAATGAATTAAAGGTTTTGTAAGTAGACAATGGGAGAAATTTTCAGTGAGCCCTATAAAACAAAGAACATATATTTTAAAGAGCTGTATTAAAAAAGAGAATTTAATCTGGATTTATACATTAACGTCAGATTACTAAAGGCCTCTATACATCTTTCTCTTTAGATTGTTTATTTCCTGAGCACTCTTTCTAGTATCTGACAGAAAAACGTCTGCTACTTTAAAGCACAGTATTTCTCTTTCAAATAATTGAGCTACAGGAACAACCAAAATTTATAATTCTTACAAAGTGGTAAATTTTGATAAACTTCTTGCCACCATGCTGTAAGGATGATTTGAGGCTATGGAAGATAGCTGTGTATTGAATTCTTTGTTCCTTGTCTTCTTTACTTGCTGAAAAGAAAATAGATGAAACAAGATGAAAGTATTTGAAAGGACATCCATTGAAATTAGAAATGAGAACAGAATGTTGCTTCTTGCTTCTCTAAGAACAATATAAAATATTCTCTTTCCATATCATCACTAGACATGTAGGACCCCCTTTTTGGGAACTCTGGATGGATTTTTATTGCATGGATTTAATTAGTTGTTATCATCCCTTCACTGGTTCAACACTTTCATTGATGATATCAGGGCATCTTAAGTTCATGAATTTTAATAGTTCTAATAAATATGCAATGAAGTGACAGCAGTCTATTCTACTCTGGATCAAAGACACAGACAAGTTCAGGTTTAATTCTTGAGTTCTTGTCTTTCTGAGATATTCCACTCTTCATAAAGGAAACAAAACAGAGGGTTGTTTTTGTTTGTTTGTTTTTACTTAGAAAATAACTGTTGTTTTGAACATTCCTGAATTATTAGTTTTCATTTGCAAAACTTTAGGTTTAGACAATTCTTAGTTACATTTTTTTTTTATTTTACAGAGAAATTTTAAGTGCACAGACCCCAAAGAAAGGATAAGTCATAATTCTTGTTATTGCTGTCTAATCACATTGTAAACACTTCTCTCTGGACTCCCTCTCCTCAGGAGAAATTAAAATCTTAGAGCAGAGTTTGACAAATCAGCATTTTGTCAGGGAAGAAAAAGCATTTCATCAATAGAAAATTTTCAACACTTTAATTAAGGTGACTTGTGTTCAGAGGAATTAGAAATGGTCTCTAGCTCTTTCCATTCCAACTGCTTGCCTTCTGTTTGAGCCCGTGTGTGTGTGCCTTCTGCTTGAGCCTGTGAGTGTGTGTAACATGGAAGCCTGAACTGCTGTGAAAAATTGTTCTTAAAAAGATCACACTGACACTTAGAAAATAAATTGTAGATAATCTTTGTAAGAAAACTATTTAAAGTAGTGTTGCTTTTTTTCTCTTGTTCTGTTGAAAAGGAAGAAGCTTTTCAAAGGGAAAACCCATGGATTTGATTCTTCTTAAGATTTAATGCATTAATTTTTGTAAACTGAGGTGAACGTCAAAATGTACATTTAATAGAAAAAAACTTGCACAGTGGAAGTCTGATACTGGATTTTGTCTAGCAGAACAGGTCCAGAAGAAAGCATGGATTTAATATCTGTATCATCTTCACTATTACACTTCATACTTCAGAAAGGGTGAACATAAATCCTTTCAGCTTTGTAAATGATTTTTCTTTTTATTGTTGTCTTCCTTTGCAAAAAGTAAAAGAATTAACACAGAATAAAGTAAAAATAGGAGTAAATAAAAAATATAAAATTAAAATAAGACATAACTAAAATTTGAAATAGAAAGGATATTGTTGAGATATTGCTGAAAAACTGTTCTAAACTCCTTAAGACCAATGCATTAAAAAGCAGGCATTCTGTATTACAGAACCAGATGTGCAAGGGTAAATCGCCACCAAATTTGTGCAGAAAAAGTACAGAAAAAGCTGTAGGTCCCTCTGGTGGTCTCTAGTCATCCTAGATCCCAAAGTTATACCTGATCATTTGATTCCCAAATATGAACCTGAGTTGGCAAACCTAGGGTGATTCATTATTTTCCAAGACCCTTCTTGGTCAATGTTGAACATGATCCTACAAAATAAGCATTGTGTGTTTCCATAGGCTAATGATTTTTTAGAATAAGCATTGTATTTTTCCCACCAGATGAGCAAATAATTCTTTATCTGGCTACAGAGAGACATGTTAGAAAAGGCAGAAGTGATAAGTTTCAGAGCCATCAGGTTCTCTTTCAATTGTGAAAAATCCAAAAATCTTTCACTGCTTATACGGACCCACAAGAAATAACACATTTCCCTCATTTAACTAATGAAGCATGTTTTCTAGTTTAATTTTAGGATTAAGCATACTTAATTGTCACTTAAACACTTTAATAAGGAATACTTCAGGAAATGCAGAGAACTGAAGATGAGATATACTTGATTTTTTATTCCTACATACATTGCTGGAAAAGCTATGCTATTTTTTATGCCTAGCTTGAGGCTGCATTGTAAATGCTTGGCCTTACAAGAGAAAAAGAGTGGTATTTACTCAGCTGAAAATACTTCCCTTAATTCTTTCTTAAGAGAACGGAGAGAAAATTGTACAATTATGTTCCTTTTTTAGATATTTTTCAAAAGTGTGCTTAACAGGAGTATCCTTTAGAACCTTTCTTATTTCTTTTAGAATATATATATGTATATATATATATATATATATTTATATGGTAATTTATATGGTGTATTCCTGATGCTTCCTTTACTTGAGATCAGAATATTTACCCTTTCCCAAGAATGGAAGACTGATGTGACAAAACTAAGCACTAATGACACCTTTCCTAATCTTTTCCTATAGTCCAGCAGATACATCTGAGTCATAATCATCATGAAGAACAAATATCCATCATCCCTTCTGTTGAAACTGAGCCATGAAGCTGAGTATTTTCCTTTGGGAATACCAAATAAAGCTTTTCTTAGTGAATTCATCTTGACAAGTTCACTGGGAAGCAACCACAACCCTGTATATTGCTGCTTTGCTCAGGAAACTAATCCTGGTTTTGTAACCGAAAGATACTTTTTCTGTATTTGGCTCCTATCAATATTTGTTGTCAACCATTCATTCAATTTCTAGACTCAACTCTAGTGCCTATTTCAGGCATCTTCAAAGATCTTTAAACATTCTCTTTTTTCCTTTAAATTTTCTTCTATAAGTTTCTCTGTTTTCCTTCCTTATGTACATTAAGTTGTTACAATGGCCTGAAAATTCTATTTCCTAATTGCTTTGGATGACAATACACCATTCTTCAATGACAATTACTTTGGATACAATCTTCCTAACCCTACTTTGCTATAATTAATCTTCATAAAGTTGTGTTTCCTCTCAAATATGTCTTAAACTCAGAACATTTGTTTTAGTAAATTTCTGTCTTGCAAAAATCCCATAAATTCAATTAAAATAAAATCAGCTCCTAAACAACTACCTTTTTTTTTGCTCTATTAAAGTATATTTCTACCTGCATCTTTTTGTCTTCATATTTAGTTGTCTTGAATCCATTATTTTGCACTATGGATGACTCCTCTGAAGCACCTGATTCTGTCTAGAGGGTGATTCTGTAATGGTTATGGGATTGGTAGCATGAAATCTAATCTCTCATGGCAAATCTTGAATTCCTACACTAAGTTGACCTCATTAGAATGATAATAAATCACTTTCACTTCATGGCCAAAAAATTCTGAAAAATTTGACCACAGTAGAAAGGTCAGGATATATATGTGAATGGAAGTGAGGAGAGGCATGCTGCCTGAGAACAAAATCCATATTCAGAGTGGAAGGCAATAGCCTGCTGCCCCACATCTTGGAGGCAGGCATCTCAACATCCTTTGGAATCCTTAGCAATTTTCTTTTTTTCTGCAGTGCCACATTATATTAGATTCCAGTAGTGATTGCAAAGTGGAATTCCAGTGGTCACAAATTGATTAATTTAGTTCAGGGAAGAATCAGAAAAGTTAATTCCATGTTACTCAGTTTAAAGAATAAGAGTAAATTTAGTTTTGGGATTATTTTTAAAATGTATAATATAATGAAAGTACCTTACTTTTCTAATGACACCTAAGATTCTCAACTGTACTATGGAGTTCCACTGTATTCCTTCCTGTAAAAATAAGAGTATTTCACATGACTTTAAAAGTGGTATTTTCTAAATACTTATTTCATTGATAGGATCTACAGCAGTTGACTTCAATTAAAGTAGCAAAAACAGGTCAACAAGGAAAGAAATAGAATATTTTATTTAACTTGCATTTTAAGTACATTATTTCTGTGACTGTATTTTTGCTTTAAAGAAACAGGACAAAAGAATAGCCATAAAGTTACTTTACGGTGCTCTAAGAAAATACATATGTCTATTAACTGAAGGTTATTTTAAGAGAGAGGCAAAATGAAAGATATTTTATAAGCAAAACAATTTTTCTAGGAATTTTTTCCTCGTCTATTCATTGAGAAGAGATTAGAATGAAACTTCCAAATTTACAAACAGTAATAATAATGAAATAGATTCCTCTAATCTGTATCCAATAAACTATATGTGGAACATAGCCATTATCTCTTTCAATTTCTTTCCACTTATATTTTTCCCTTCCTTCTTTCCTGCCTTACCTTAGTTATTATTACCAGAACATTGTCCTGTAGTGAAAGAGAAGGTTTAATATAGTTCAGAAATAATTAATTGGATACTGCAATACTAATAATATTCTAGCTCTTAATCTCACTTTCTAGAAAGTAATAATTAAAGATACACTTTATCACACTAGGTTTTCTTATTTGTTTGTAATAATCAAAACAGGTCACAAATTATATGGATTCTTTCTTAAGTTCCTAAATTGTCTTTTGAATGCAAAATTAGGAATTCAAATCTTAGAGGCAGAGAACAGACTTTTAGATGCTAAGGAGCCAAGAATGGTAACACTAAGGCTCTGTGTTGAGGCCTATTTTTTCTATTTTCTTACATCTGTTTCATTTTAGAAATACTTCTTTCATTTTCATATATGTGAGTATCAATACCTCCACATGGCATGGTATTTGAGTGTCTCCCAAACATGAATTTGGGAGAGTCCTGTGAGTTCCTTTCATTTTACATCAGTAGAAATGAGAAACTCATAACAGTATTAAGGCTTGAAATACTCTAGGTAAAAATGTTGATATTCTGAATCTTAGAACTCTGCCAAACAGTATATTAGAAACTGTCATTTGTTCCATGTTGAGGTTTTTTTCCATAAATAATTTAATGTAATATGAAATATTCCATGTTCCCAGAAAGGGGGGGATGCTGTTGTTCAAAGGGAGAATTTATAGGAACATCAAGGCCAAATGTCAAGTGTTATTAAGAACAGTTTTTCAAAGTTTTCTTAGCTCTGTGGTCGAATTCCCAGTTGTTCCAGCCTTGGGAAAGAAGGAAAAATACAAGAAGAGTTTGCTTCTATTGCTTTACACATTTTATTTATGAAAATATGAAAATATCATGAAAATATCATTCTATGTGTTAAAGAATGACTCCATTACTGAATCTACTTTAACTGGGTATTTTGCATTGATGTTAGACTTGTATGACCCTTGTGAACAAGACATTCTGTTTAATCTTACATTTGAGTTGGAGTGTTTTCTCCTTTCCTTTTTATTTAATTCCAAATTTCATGCAATCAAATTTTTTGAATGTATGAAATTAATGTAAAATGACATGGAAAGAATGTAAAATGACATGGAAACAGACCAATGGGATAAACAAAAAGACCTTAAAAATCATGTTTGAATACATAACCAGGGTAAATGGTTATCCTGCAGTCATAGAAAATACAAATATTTTTATGTATAAAAGTTTCATTATTGATAGACAGCACATATTAATGTCTAAATAAATTTTAAATTCCTTTAAAAAACAATATGCTTCCAGAATCAATTCATACCTTTTGTAAAATTATTTTTAAAGTGATAATTAAACTACAATTAAATTAATGAAAACTCATTATTTTAAGTAATAAACTAATGTATTATTATGTTCAACTGATTATATCTATTATATCTACTATTGCAGCTAATATTATGTACTAGCTAGTGTAAATTATCACATAACTTCAGTTGATGTTAGTATTTACCTGTTGACATGTGGCTCTATATATTTAGTTTGTATTGTAAGAATAATGTTATTTGCTTTCTGATTACACATTTTCTCTCTAGGAATATCTTTCATGATTAGAAATATTCACTGAGATTATATATTTTTTATATATTATTTATTTCAATCATCTCCAGACTAAACAACCCCAGCTCCCTCAGCTGCTCCTCATAAGATGTTTTCTAGACCCTTCCCCAGCTCCGCTCCCCTCCTCTGGACTCGCTCCAGCCCCTCGATGTCTTTCCTGCAGTCAGGGGCCCAGAACTGGACACAGGATTTGAGGTGTGGCCTCACCAGTGCTGAAGACAGTGGGACATTCACTGCCCTGGTCCTGCTGGCCACTACTCCTGATAGAATCCAGGAGATGACATTGGGCTGCTGGCCAGCTGGACACACCACTGGCCCATATCCAGATAGCTGTTGGCAAGCACCCCCAGGTCCCTTTTCTTTCTCTGCATTTGTATGGCAGAAACAGTGTTCTTTTACAGAACTGCTGTGAAGATAAGCACAATGAAACTTTGAAGTATCTTGACGATTGTTTGTGTACAGATAAGAGAAACAAGATGAAAATAAAAATTTACTGAACCAGGTCTTATTTTTGAACAAAGTATTACTTTTTGCTACTTTTTTAGAAAGTAGGACAAAAAGAAAAAAATTCCCTAACAAAATGAAAAGGTCATAGTATTTTTTTTCCTCACTACAAGTAACTTCTAGTTTAACATAGCAAGTCAAATCATACCAAGGATAATAAAGAGACAGGAGAATAAATTCATTTTCACACCATACAGTAAATATTTCAAAAGATGTACTATTCTGGCAACACTGACAGCTTCTTTTTCTGCAGTAAGAAAGGAAATGTGACCTTGTAACAATTATTTCCTTCATTGTCAGGGCATAAAACTGCTTAAGGAATTTCTTTAGTAATTATGTTTGATCACACCTAAAATACCAGCCAAGCACTATTTTGTTAGTGCAAAATGTAGCAAGAGAATTCAAGGACAGAAAGAAAGAACTAGATATTCTGTAAGTATTCAAGTTGTATTTAATCCTTTTTCTGATTGTAGATGTTATTTGGAAGATTGTAGATTGTTCTCAAGTACTTGAAAGTTATTTGAAACATTGTGGTTATTTGCTGGTGGACAGACCAAAAAGATCCCAGACTATGAGCAAACTGGTAGCTCTCACCACTGCTTTAGAGGCTACAGAATTTCGTCAGTGAAAGGATTACAAGCAGATCTTTAGAGGTGAGTAAAATTTACAAGGTATTATGATCACAGTCTTATGAGTTTCATAAAGTTTTAAAGAATATGTAGTACACATTAAATCCCCAAAAGTGACTTTATTGTCTTGCTAACACTAATCTGGACATGTACCACTTTAGAAATAATGTACATATCGCAAGAGCACTGACTGGCAATGAAGAAATACCTGAGTTATCTCAGGCATGGATACCTAACTAACACTGGCATAGGCGTCAGCAAGAATAAAAGTAATTGAGCCTGCCCTAAGAGCTGTGTATCTGAGGTTAGATTCTACTCGCAGCTGAGATGCTATTTAGATCTGGTTTGGATTGCTCCAATTGTTGTGCAAATAAATACTAAATGAGAAACTAATCGACTGCAATGTGCTACTCGTGTTTCTCTGTGGGGTGTTGTTTCAGTCGGTGAGCAACATCTTGCCATAAAGAGGCAAGAGTTGAGAGAAGGTACAGGTACTATTTCAAGGGCTATCACAGCTGCATGTGAGAAGAGAAGCAGGGGAGTAATACATTAAGCAGAATCACACTGAGCAGTATTCCTACCTAGATTGAAAAAAATTTCTGGAGAAATCCTCTTTTTCCATGCCTTTAATCTGTCTGGCAGGCAGTGAACCCATAGCAAATTTCAAAATGTGTTCTGCTTGACTCATGAATATTCAGCTACTTTCTTCACAATGAATTATGTAAGTTCATGAAGAAAACTTTGCTCCTCTGTTTTTTGAACATGAGGTGGGAAAACATGTAAAACTACCAGTCAATTACATTTCAAAACTATTATTTTATTTTTAAAAATCATAAGAAATATAAATCAAGACCTTTGATCCATAGAAGTTCAGATGTTTAGAAGGAATAAAAAAGGCCTATAATTACATTGGCTCTACACAAAAGCCAATATTCAATGATAATAATGAATAGATCCAACACAAAAATAAAAAAGGACAGAAAAAATAATGAAATATAAAATAACATGATGAAAGACAGTCTTCCACAAATAAGAGTGAGTGCAGAATAAACTACTATTTGTAAATTGATGAACTCTAACTATGGAGTTTTCTGGTTCATATTCAGTTACAATATTTATCTCTATTTTCACAACAGGAGAAAAAAAGATCTTACACATTCTGAAAATTCCTCAGATTTTTTGTCACTGTATTTTTAACTTTTTACAATTACCAGATAGTATGTTTTAGTATTCAAATAAATTTATCTATAGGCATCAAAATTACTTATCCTCAAATTTGATTCAGCCAAACTTGAGATTCTTAAAGATGCAGAGAAAGTAAAGTTCTATTATTTGATACAGCCTGTTTTCAAGAGAATAACTGGGATATTCAAGAAGTGAGTAGAAAAGAGAAGGCGCATACAGCAGAAAGTTCCACTGCCCATGATGATGACAGTCCTCCAAGAAATCTTTCTCTATGCATGAGTGATAATAACTATAGATTTTCCTCTCCATATTCTTCCTAATTCTGTTGCCATATATTTGGAAGAGATCCCTGCTTTTAAATTTTCTTTTTATTTTAATCCTAATTAATTTGCCGCAGTATTTTCATCTTCACTAATGGATTCATGATTATTCAGTGAATTAAAAAAAAAAAAGAGAGAGTATGACTTTGTCCTATTAAGTTTCTAAAACCCAAGTCCGTTTTTCCTGTCTTCCTTCACTGAGTAAATTATAATTGATTTTTTTTTTTTGAAGCACATCACAGATTCACACGATGGCTAAAGTTGGAAGGGACCACAGTGGGTCATCTGGTCCAACCCCCCTGCTAGGCCACATGGCACAGGATTGTGTCCAGATGATTCTTGATTATCTCCAGTGAGAGAGAATCCAGACCATCTCTGGCCAACCTGTTCCAGTGCTTGGTCACTCACACAGTAAAGAAGTTCTTCCTCAAATTCAGATGGAAGTTCCTGTGCATCAGTTTCTTCCTATTGCCTTGGGCCCTGTTGCTTGGTGCCACAAAGAGCCTGGCCCCATCCTCTTGACATCCACCGTTTATACGCATTGTTGAGAGGTATTTATACGCATTGTTGAGATCCCTTTTCAGTCATCTCTTCTTGAGGCTGAGCTGGCCCAACTCTCTCAAGCCTTTCCTTGAGACAGAGATGCTCCAGTCACCCAATCGTCCTTGTTGCCCTCTGGTGCACCCACCCCTGGAACTCCATATATCTCTTGTCCTAAGGAGCCCAGAGCTGGAGACAGCACTACAGATGTGGCCTCACAGGGCTGAGTAGAGGGGCAGGATCTGGACCTGGACCTGCTGGCAATGCTTTTCCTAGTGCACCCCAGGGTGCCATTGGCCTTCAAGGCCACAAGGACACTGCTGGCTCAAGAGCAGCTTGCTGTCCACCAGGACTGCCAGAGAATTCTCCACAGAGCTGCTTCCCAGCAGCTGCTTTCCTAGCAGAGCTGCTTTCCCTGGCCTGTACTGGTGATTGTTCTTCCTCAGGTGGTGGACCCTGTATTTGCCACTTTGTTGAATTTCAGAAAGTTCTTCTGTGCCCATCTCCCCAATCTCTCCAGGTCTTTCTGAAGGGCTATACAGCACTCTGAGGTCTTGGCCACTTCTCCCAGTTTTGTATAATTTTTGAGCACACTGTGTAAGCAAAGGACAAACTGATGTTAAAATCAAAAGATGGAAGATCATTTTCCCTTTGTGAGAAACAAATATTCCAAATGGAAAATGGTATAAAATTCTGGACATATCAGTATGCCCATATAAAATATATTTTCACCAATACATAATATAGAAATGTTCAATAATCAGGATAATCATTCCTATAATATAATAGGATTTTTAAAAAATTCTTATTAACTTTTTAATTTTTTCTTTACATTTTTTAATAGGAACGTTTTTTAAACAAAAATCAGAAAAGTACACAATATAATTGACAACTCCAGATGGTTCTTTTTTGTTCATTTATTTTTAACACAAATGCAAAAAGAAGGTATCTGATATAGGAACAAGAGAAATACAGCAAAGTAGCCAGGATAATGAAGTATATTAGTTACAGGAATTGCAAGCATTTTAAAGGCAAGAAGGTAGGCAACAACAGTAAAATAGGATGTACAAAAAGCACATTATATTTGACCATCTTAAGACCTTCTGTGCTGCTTCTGGTAGTGTAATCTGCATTAATTTTGGGGTTTTTTTGATATTTTCCTGTTTAAACCCATGCCTTAACTAGCTTATCACAATTGTTCTTTAAATACAAAGTTGGTCTAGTTGTAATGAAGTCCTGCTTTCTGTGATTATGTGACTGTTAGTATTGACTTATTTTCAAGTATAAAACTGATACTACTTATATATAATTATAATTTATATTATCTTTAGATAGATAATATCTTCTGGTTCAGCTTCCTGGAAAATATTCAGTTACTACTGCAACAGGGGTACTGAACTGGTTTATTAGTGTTTTAGTCTTCTATACTTTAATAGTTTATAGAAGCAGAATTTTATTTGATTTAGTTCAAATTATTCAAATTATTTATCTTAGCTTAATTTTAGACAATTCCACACAAAAATATGGAAAAGGTTCCTGTCATCCACAAAATAATTATTTGCTGTTGTTTGCTTGTTTTTTAATATACTGAAGTGTATGAATTCTGACTGTTCTTAAATGTTGTAAACTTTGCTTCCTAACCAGTAGCACTGTGATTCTTTTAGTTACTAATTTGGTATGTGATACTATCACATCATGATTCTCCACTGGTATCACTGCGAATTTGTACTGCTCATAGTGGTTGCTATTATAACCTGCTTGGCCTCTTGAGAGATTCATTGATTCATTTTCTTTTCCCAGACTGTTCTCAGATTGTCAGTATTGTTTCTTAATCTACTTCATATGGACAGTGAAATTCTCTGTGGTTTAGCTTTCTCACACAAAGATATGTGCAGCCAGCCACATCAAAATCCAGGGAGAATTATCTGCTCAGAGCTATAAATCCTCTAATGTTCCAATGTAACCTGGAATAATGGAGATGCTGAAACAACCTGTATCTACTGTATTGTTTTATAGCCAGTCATACTGGAGGTCCTTTTTTGTTTCAATATCTAGATCAGTGCCCTCCATATTTAGGAAAGAGGAATTAAAAATATGCTTTCACCACAAACCAGCAATTCAAATCACCCATTACGTATGATGACAAAAATTAAAACCCTATATGTGCAATGTAAGTAAATATTCTGGCTGTGGCTGCGTGTAATTTCACAAGAAGTATAAGAAAATAGGTAGAAATCTGTGGAGCAAAAGATTATAAGGATCTCACACCTAATATGCATATGTTTTGGAGATGCTTTATTTAAGCTTATGTATTATAGCCCCAGTGAAACTTCTTGGAACAATTCTTTCAAATTATTCTAATCTAAAAGAAATGTAATTTCATTTTCCCCACTTTAAATGGTTGCTTGAAATTTAAATTTACCTTTTTTTTTTTTTTGTTACATTCTTTCTAAGAAAGAATGGCAAAGAAATACTGTTGATTCTGCTATGTGATATAGATGATCTCAAAGAGTAAAAAACAAGTTTGGAACTGAAAACATAAGGTATCAACTTCAAAAAAGCAAATCAAATACATTCCTCTCAAGAAATTTAATTGAAACTCTTCCTTATCTGTTTGTGTCAGACGTAAAGGTTTCTAAAAATATTGAAGCTAGACATGGGAGGATGTGTAAGAAAATATGTTAAATTATCTTGTATTCTTTTTAGGCTCAGTAAATCATGCCTGGATGATACACACTTGACTTTGGCTGGATATTTGATTGCCACATAAATGAGAATAAATGTGTGAAATGCTATAGTCAAGCTTAACCTGGTGTTTAACAAAGCATTCTGTGTTGGCATTTTTCAGCTTTTTTTTTTTCTTATCTCAGTTTTACTTCTAGTATGAATCTCGACAGAAAAAAAAATAGGGTAGCTTTCATTCCTATGAAATTAAGACATAGCTGACATAGTATATACAATTCCATCAAGTTTTGTTTGTCTTTGCTACAAGAATAATCTTAAATGCACAAACTGGATTGTTTAATAATGTCATGATTTGTAAATGTGTCCAAGAATCTGTACAACATTTCTCAATTATATAATAATGAATGATTATGACAAATATTTCTAGTAATTAATCCAAGAAAATACAATATTGCTATGAATTACAGGGCACATGAGAACATAGTAAATGCCTATTGGTATTTTGATTTGAAAAAATAGTTGGAGAATATTACACATGTACTTGTTTTCTTAGTGAAAAACCTCCTCACTTAAATTGTTCAGCTTCAGCTTTAGGTAAGAAATAAATAATGTTTCTATAGGTAATAATGCTAGACTGCATCAACACTGGAAGTTGAATGTGCTGTGTGATGATCATATTACAGTCCCCTGCTTCAGAGCAAGGACATTTATTTGAGAATCCTGAAACATTTTCCCTGACTCCTTGGCAGAGACTCAAATAAAATAAAGTAGGGTGGTTGTGTCTCACCCCAAGCACAATTAAGAGTATTGTGGCAATATTCACCCAGAGACATTTCTGTGAACACAAAAGTGAAGATCTAACCGTGATAAATTTACAGTAGATGTAAACAAAAGAACTCAGCCTGTTTCTCAGACACTAACATACACAAGTTCAGTGTTCTTCTTGGGAATTAGCAAGACCCAAAAAAGATTTGAATATTGGAAACTGTTGACCAGATAATTCATAGGAACCTGATTATTCCTGGTAGTACACAACCACTGATTTACTTCAGCTACCTAATGATGCAAGGAAATGAATTAAAGGACAAGAAAAAGACAAGATTTAAGTAAAAAGACCTGCTTCAGAGATATGATTGATATTTTAAACCAGCAAATAGTATGATTGCAGGCTGATAAGACTGGAAGAAAGAATTTGATGATGCAAAAACAAACAAAAAAATTGAATCTCATAATCAAAAATCACATTACAATGCATAACAGAATTAATCTCAGTTTTTTTATGCTTTATCTTGGAAATTTTAACATATTTTTATCATACTGGGACTCCAGAGAAATATAAGGAACAGATTTCTTCTCTTTTTTTACTTAGCAGATTTTTAGGGCACAGCAGTTTGTTTTCACTCTTCTACACATGAACTGACCTTATTCTGGTAGAAATTGGTGAAAAAGTGCTGCAAAAGCTATCACTCTTAAAAAAAAAAAAATTACTTCAGCTGCACTAAATGTCTGATTATGGAGAAAGATACTCTGTGGAAGATCATGACTGTTAACAGCAGGGACACAGAGAGAAAATTTAAAGCTATTAAGCCGACACTGAGTCCGTCAGTGTCCCTGAAATCTGATAAATTGCTTTATCTAGGGAAACTGTATAGTACCTGCTGTAACTATTCGTTAACTTCATAGATAATATATAGTTCTTTACATATGAAAGTAACAATAGGAAGTAAAGCAGTTTATGAGGTTTAGTAGATTTCTGTTCGCAGAAGTTAAAATAACCTAAATCATCATCCCTCAATCAGGTCAATATTTACAAACTCTAGCAATTATCCTCCTTTATTCCCTAGAACCAGGCCAGCTAAAACCCATCTGTCCATCTTTGGATTGCCATTGCGCTCATCCAGTATAATTATAATTGTGACTTAAGAACAGATTACTCAAATCACAAACCACATGTCAGACTATAAGTATGCACCTTTTGCATAGCTCAGTGAAAGAGCTGTGCCTTTCTTCCCTTTGGCTGCCTGGAACACCATAATATGTATAATATGTATAATTGCCAAAACTGAAAGTAAAGAAGCTTTTGTGATGCTATTATCAGCTTTTCTCACAGCATTGAAGAATCACATATGCCATTGGTTTTTGTACAATATGTTACACTATAGTTATAGCCTATCAAGTAATAATATAATTCTGTAGAAATAAAGTTATTAATGTCACCATGAAAGTTGAGAAAGAAGTTCATATTAGGAATTTCCAATGAGAAATGGAAATTTTACAGCATATATTTTTTTCATTATCAGTACCTTACAGTATGCATTCATTACCAGTACCTTACAGTATGTTTTTGTGCAGTAAAATAGTATGAAATAACTTATCTGATCCTGCAGATATATATACTACATATATATATATATAGCTGTATGTATATAAATATATATATCAGTATATATATATATATATCAGTATATATATATATATATATATATATACTGCTGTAATAAATTTTCAGGTTTTATTCAATTTTGAAGTAGATTTACAGAACATTTTGAAGACTAGCTGCTTATCTGTTTAAAATGTTTTTTAGTGATTTCATCAGATTTCAGTAAGTGCAAATATATATCTTTTCTAAAAGCAGGGGCTCAATTGGACCATTGTGAAAAATGAAATTTGAGCTGAGAGTGAATACATGGTATATGCTTTGTCCCAAGTATAGGGGGGTTTTATTCAATTATTGTCAAACATATATCAAGTAAGGAAGGTTGAGATTACTGATTGGATAAATTTTCAAGTGGGAAAACACATCAAATTTTTGCTTAATTAATCATCCATTTTATTTGCTCAATTACTTATTTCATATTAAAGCTTGACTGTCATGAAAGTCATAGAAGTTCAATTGCTCTTCCTTTTGAATGGAGAGCAATGTCAGCATAATTTCCTGGAGAGGAATAAAAGTGCTCAAATTTCAGGAAGTAAAAATCAGATATTGTTGGAATGTGCTTTGTTTGATGCATTGAACTGCACTGTGTGCAGGTGCCCCGGCACCAGGAGCAGAGGCTGCAGGGATGGCCTCTGTGAGGAGAGGCTGGGGCTGCCCTGTGCTGAGCACAGCTGATTCCAGCTGGCTCCATCACAGACCCACCACAGGGCACAGCTGAGCCCCTCAGACAAGCTGGTATCACCCCTGGGAAAGCATGTTTAAAACACAGAGAACAGTGAGGAATGAGGAAAAAAAAAAAACAACAAAATCATCATGAGAAAAAGCCTTGGTAACATAAAAGCCAAAAAATAAGGAAAGGAAGGAGATACTCTTGATGCTGGAGCAGGTGTTTCCCCAGCAGTCTGTGGAGAAAACCATCCTTGAGCAATATGGCCACACTGGAAGCCATGAGGGGCTCCACACCACAGCTTGTGAATATTTCCTGAAGGGAAATATTCTCCTGTTGTTTGGAGATCCCAAGGTGGAAGAGGGTGGGAAAGTGATGAGAAAAAAGCTGCAGACAGGCACTGTTAAAGACTGACTATAAGTCCCAATCCCTTTCTCCCTGCACTGCTCAGAGGAAGGAGCTGGGAATGAAAGAGAGAAGCTGAGCTTTGGAGAAGGGGTGGAGCGAAGTTTCCCAAAGACAAAATTAAAAATTCTACTTTATTTAGTTGCCAATAAATTAAAAAATAAATTAAATTTTCCAAAGTCACATTTATTTTGCCTGTGACAGTCATTGTCTTTGTCTTGACCCATAAGATATTTCATTTTCTCTCCCCATCCCTCTGAGATAGAGAAATGAGACAGCCCAAAACTGCACACAATATTCAACATGAGGCTACACAAGCTCAGAGCAGAGAGGGACAATCCCCTTCCTTGCCTGGCTGGTGATGCTGTGCCTGATGCCCCCCAGGACAGGGTTGGCTGCCAGGGCACTGCTGACTAATTTTTAACTTTCTGTTGACCAGGATTCCCAGGTCTCTTTCTATGGCACTGCTTTCCATCATCTCATCCCCCAGTCTGTACATCGATGGTTGTCCCATCCCAGGTGCAGAATCCATCACTTTCCCTTGTTGAAGTTCATATGGTTAGTATTTATTACTTTTATTACTATTACTGTTATTTTTATTGTTATTATGTATTCTATTACTATTATTTACAATTACTATTACTATTATTACCATTAAATCAGAAATTTATCTAAGTTAAATATTTAAAGAAATGAAGAATCAGAGGTATTTAGATTTTGTTTTGAGGTTCACCATTTTTAGGCATTAATCAGCAGTTAAGCAGAGTTTGACAAGTATTTGACACATAAAATTCAAGACTGCACTAACATTAGAACCTTGATTCTGAAAAATATATGCACCCTGAAGCAAGCAATGTCTGTTTGTCCTTATTCTATCTCTCAGACTAAAATAACAAGGAATTGCCTCTGCATTTAGTAGAAGAGGGATGAGCATGCATTCTTTCATTGCTACTTTCTGTAACCAGTACGACCAGAAGAAAATCATGAAAGAAAACAAAAGATGACTTAAGTAAAACAAAAAAACTTATAGAAAAGTTTCCTAAGTGTGTGCCTTCTGAAGAGATGGGAGTCTATTGACAACACTGTTATATGAAGTATAAGAAAAAAGTTACTTCTCATATGATCTGTGAACCGAGCAGCAAAAGGGCATTATTAAAATCACAGTTCACCTGTATAAAATTTTGAGAGCCACATACTATGAGGATTTGACCCCGTAATCTAGCTCTATTTTGTGCCTAATAATTATTTTGAAAGTGTTCCCCATCTTATACAAAATAACCAAGAGTTTGGAACACTTTACTTGAAGGACTTTACTTTTGGGTCACTTCCAGCTTTAGACTTCATTAACCTCTAGCATAAAATACAGTCTCTAAAAGGTTTGCTTAAAGCATTCAGATCTTATCCTCCATTACTCTGAGACAGTCTTAAAAGCTTCCTGATTATTGCTGGCCTTAGAAATAAACTACCATGACTCTTAAAATATTAATCTTCAAACCTGTCTATGTAAATTCTGTGGGCTCTGCTCACCTGGTTTGCAGAAAAAAGCAACAAACGTCACTATTCATCCATTAGGGATTTTCACTCCATTTTCACTATTAATGAAAAATATAATTCAGTGAGACCTTTCCTATATATGCACAATTCCAAGTCTTGTGATTTACTTTACCAGTTACTTTCCTGTGTGAGCTGGGAAAACAAAGCACAGAAAATTGTTATGGGCATGTTTAATCCAAACCTGTACCTTGTTCTTATGGTTTTGGTACTCCTAGGAAAAAAACAAAGCTCAAATGAATGATTAATTTTTTAATTCCTGAACCATGCCTGAAATAAAGAGAAATTATTAATGATCCTGGCAACAGCCACTACCTGGCTACAACTATGGAGAAAATCAAAGAAATTGGTCTAGGAAGACAAACAAGACTGTTGGTGGCTCGACACAACCATCTAAGGTAGAAAGCAATAAGGAGTAGAAGGATGCCTTGTCGTGGAGTGCACTCTATGCATGGATTTCTGACTCAGTTTAGAAGTGGAATTGTGGATAGAGACTGGGCCACCAGTCGAGATCCAGACATGTCAACTGGTCCTACCACTGGACTGGTATCACAGGAGCAGGAACTTAGACTAGCATGAGTCTGATGTGTGCGAGTGTTACAAAATGGAACTGAAGAGAAAGTGTACAATAAAAACCTTAGAATGAAAACTGCCATCCACTCTTTCTTCCCATCCTTTCTAAGAACTAAATTTTACATCTTATATCTGTCACATTTCATAATAAATTTTTGTGTCTGTTGGTAGCAGGAGAAATGAATAACACACATATGACACACTTATTATCAGAAAAACTACTCCTCAAAAAAAAAAAAGTAGAAATTTAAGCCTTACCTCTGAATAACTAAACTTCAAAATAGCAAGGGTTAAAACATATCTCTGAAGCACCAAGAAGGTATAAATGGATGAAGCATGCAGTATAGGTCTTAACATTTCTGTTCCTTGGATGCTACATTATACTTCTTAAGTTATTTAGGGACTCCTCTGAAATAAGAGGAAAAAAAAAAGAGAACATCTGGGTTCCAACAGAGTGAAATTTTTTAAAGTAAATAACACCTAAATGTGATAGAACTAGCAGTTAAATAATAGAACTGTTTACATTTGAAATGAGTGAAAAGAGTTTTAAGATCACTGACTCCAACCACAAACCCAGCATTGCCAAGTCTACCACTAAAATATGTCCCTAAATGCTATATCTACATGCCTTTTAAGTACCTCCAGGGATGGTGACTCAACCACTTTCCTGGACAGCTTGATAAACCTTTTGATGAAGACATTTTCCATATTATTCATCCCAAACTTATTCTGTCACAATCTGTCACCATTTCCTCTTGTCCAAACATTTGTTACTTGGGAAACGAGGCTGACTCCCACCTCAATACAGCCTCCCTTCAGGTGGTTCAGAGAGAGATGGCACAGAGGTGGATCTAACCCATGACCTTCCCTGGCACCAGGATGAGTCTGACAGGCCTTTAGTTCCTTGATCCTCCTTTCAGTTATTTTTGTAGATTTCCATCACAAAGACTAACCTCCAGCCAACCGGGGCCGCTTTGGTTAGCAGGACTGCTGGTAAATGATTGAAAGTATCTTCATGAGTGAGGACTCCTGAAGTGAAAGCTCCCTCAGTACACTTGGGTGGATGGATCCCAATATGTGACACAGACTTCTGTATGCTTAAGCAGTGTAGAAGGTTGTTGGCCATTTCCTCCTAGGTTATAGCAGTTTCATTTTTTTCACATCTCTGTGTTCCAGCTCAGGAGGCTGGGTATCCTGAGAAAACTGGTCTTACTCTTAAAGATTGAGGCAAAAAAGGCACTGAGTACTTCAGTCTTTTACTCATTGTTTGTCACTATGTTTCCCTCTGAATACAAAAAAACAATTGAGAAATTCCTTAGCCCTCTATTTGTTGCTATGAAATTTATAGAAATCTTTTATTGCTTTTTACAGCAGTAGACAGATTAAACTACACTTGGACTTTGACCCTTCTAGTTTTCTCCCTGCCTCACCTTATGACATTCTTGTAGAACCTCTGAGTTGCTTGCACCTTCTTCCAAAACTCATAAAGTCTCCTTTTCATGCCCGAGTTCTAGTCAAGGCTCAATGTTTAGCCAGACAAGTTTTCTTCCCCACTGGCATATATTTCAGCACATTGGTTCTGCTGTCTCCTTTGCCTTTACAATTTCATCTTGTAGAATGTCCAGCCTCCCTGAACTCCTTTACCATTCAGGACTAATGCCCAAGGGATCCTCTCTGTCAATCTCCTGTATGGGCCAAAGTCTACCCTCTGGAAGTCCAAGGCTGAAGTTTTGCTAACTCCCATCCTTCTCAGAGAATTGAAAACTTTACCATTTCATGATCACTGTGCCCAAGGCAGCCTTCAACTATCAGATCCCCCATAAGTTCTTCTCTGTTCACAAACAAGACCAGCAGGATGCCTTCCCTAGATGGCTCATTCACCAGCTGTATTGGGAAGTTATCTTCGACACAATTCCAGGAGTCTCAGACTGTTTCTTGTCTACTGTGTTGTATTTCAGCAGACATCTGGTAAGTTTAAGTCCCCCACAAGAACAAGGGCTAGTGATTGGGTTACTTCTCCCTGCTGCTTATAGAATATTTCCTCTGCCTCTTCATTGAGATTTTATGGTCTATAACAGACTGCCACCAGGATATCTGCCTAGTTGTCCTTACCCCTGGTTCTTATCCATAAGCAATTAACCCTATTAGCACCATCATTAAGCTAATTGCTGAGTAAACGATGAAAACACTCCCTAATATATAAGGCTGACCATTTCCTCTCTCTCCTTGCTTATGCCCCCTAAAGAATTAAAAGCCATTCACTGCAGCATTCCAGTTGTGAAAACTGTCTCAGCCCCTGTCTGTGATGACATCTGTAATAGTTTTCCTTCCATGCAGTGGCTTCCAGATCTCTTGTTTGTTGCTGTGTGCATTGAAGAGGATGCACTTCTGTTAGGTTGTTGATCTCACCACCTTTTTGGAGGGAGAAAGCCTGATTCCTTTGTGATTATTATCAGTCATTTCCATTGTTTCTTACATGTCAGTAACCCTTTTGTCTTCATGGCTGACTTGATCCCCACCCCCTACTTCCACTGAGAAGGCACACTGCAGTACCTCTCTACTACACTGTGCTCAAGCCTTGGCATGCCTCCTCCAGGCCTGTATCTAGAGCTTGGTTTTATTGCTTTTCTGCTTCAATGCTAGTTTAAAGGGTTTTTAATGAGGTCTGCTAACTCCTGTGCAAAGATCCTTTTCCCCCTTTGAAACAGGTGTATTCCATCTGCTGCCAGCATGTTCGGTATTGTGCAAACCAAACCATGATCAAAACCCCAATTTCTGCTGGTTTGTTCAGCTATTGTTCATCTAAACAGAGACAGAAATATTACAGATGAAGAGTATGTAACATAAGAAAATAGATTCCCAGTGCAGTAAACAGAAGAAAGTTGGTGAGCTTAACTGATCTCAAAGAGAATACTAGGTATGTTCAATGTACCAATAAAATTTTCCAACCTCCTTACCCTGGCATTCTTCACACTTAAAAATAAAGAGACTTAGATAAGTCCTCCTTGTCCCACATTTGCATGGCTCTTTCTCAGAGAAATTAGATTACACACTAGCTTGAAGTAAATTCATGCAGTTAATACATTTATCTTTAAAGAAACAGATGGTCAATTTCGTATTTAAAATACAGTTTAAAAATTTTAGTCTTAAATGAGTTTCAGTCTGTTATTTGTGGGTTTTTTTCTTATAAATACTATTTTAAATATAAGATAAATGAAATTTAAGTTTACTATACATAATTGAAAACAAACAAATACCCCCCCTTGTCCCCTCACCCCCCAAAATGTGTATTTTGGTCCATCCATCATGCTTCTCTCTTCTTTCTCCCTGTTATACATTTCTGGAGTGTTTAAACACTGTGCCTTGCAACAAATTTGTTAGCAGCAGTTTTATTGCATTCATATTGCGTCATTATTTTTTTGCCACAAGTCAAGATCTCAGTCTTTCATTTTTTCATTTGCTTGATTCTTTTAAAAGAAGGAAGAATGGAGAAGTGTTTGTCATTTTGTTTTCACCTTTTTTCTTATTAAGCTGATTGAAAATAGTTTACCCCAGGTATTCTTCTCCAACCAAAGTGTGTATTTATAGAGAAGTTTTCAGTGCCTACAAGCAAAAGGATAAGCTTAGCCATAGGAAAGGATGTTATGTGGGCACTGGGTACAAGACAGGATTTAAGCACTGTATTTTTAAGGGAACATCTCAGACTTCACAGAAGAAAAACTCTTTAATGGGTATTATTATATGTATACTAACCTACATACTAATGCATACTATACATACTAATGTATACTGCTGCATATTTTTTTTTTCTTTTTGTTTATTTACCTTCCAAATTTTGACCTTGGCTGTCCTCTTTGGGCTGCATTCCAAGTGACTGAATCAAATTTTCCTTGTTCTGGCAGCCGAATGAGTGGGATATGAGGAGGAAGAAGAATTAGGTTCCAAATGGATCTACTTTTTCTCAAAGAGAAAAATGAAGAGCTCAAACGTACAAGAAAGGCAGAACACAAAACTAATATTCTTTGTTCTCTTAAAAGGAAAAGGAAATAAATTAGAAATGCATTTAAAATAAATCACTACTTCTGTCTCTTCCCTCATAACACCCTGATACAGAGATCATTCATGTGTCTCTAAAATCTTGAGGGAACTTCTTTGCCATTTGTAGTCAGTTTATCACAGCTACAGTCCCTCAGGAAAAACAAGGAAACACAAAATTCCTTCTGGAGCTGATGAGTGCATCTCAGAGGTTCCACAATAACCCAGAGGGGCTTGCCCCTTAGTGTTAGTGCTTGGCACTGCTTCTGCAGTATTCCTAGGCTAGAGGCATTTTTAGCAGAACTGCCCACAAATTCTAACAATTCCAGAAGTCCATTTTTGCAAGTAAATTACCCTAAATAAAACAAGAGGTACCAATTACTAGATAAGCAAATATTAAATGTGCATGGAATGCAAATGGTGTAAATGAAGCCAAATAGCATAAATGCCTGATTTCTTGTTCATTCTGCATCATGGGAAGACTAGTGAAGGTAATGTATCAGTGATCACACTGAAAGAAGTTTAAAGAAATAAAATAGAAAAGAGAAATATTTTACTAAACTAATTTGAGAAAAACAATTGCTTTGAAAAAGACTATACATTAGGTATTTCATTTTAAGGCAAACAAAATGCAATACAGTTGTCAGAAATTTTGTTGTTCTCAGATTTAGTCTGTGGTTTTAATTATTTTTTGAGGGAAAAGCTTATTATTTAGCCTTCCTTTTTGGGCAATTTTCTTTTCTTGTTTATGTGTTAAATACTAATTGTTTTTGTTTGTTATCCTTGTAGTGAGTCTTTCTAGTCTACTGAATTTACTATTTATACCTGACATGTATTCCTTGCCCCCTGAATATCTCTCTGCATCAGATTCCAAATGAAGCTTGCTCCTGGAAACACTCCAAATTATTATGACTGTCGAATATAGCTGAAACAACAGGGTTCCAATTTTAAAAACTCACTATGAAATTCTTATTTTAGTCTCTTATGTTTCTAAAAACCTGTTATTCAGAATTGGGGCATGCAGGTCTCCTTATATTCTGATTAAATCAAATAACTGGGTAAGCAGTTCAATATTGTAGGAAGGGCACTATGTTAGTAAATGTCAGTACTTGGAACGATTCATGATGTTATACTCTTCATCATTCGCTCAGTTGCAATGTTTTCTTCTATATTTGTTCTGTGTGCAGACAGCGTAGGCACAGTAAATGATCTGCAAAATATAGATTTTCTTTTGTCTTGATTGGTTTCTAGAGTGGAAGATTCCTTAAAAAGAAACTTCTAATACTGTACTTGTCAAAGTTGTGTAAAAAGTAAGAGACAAAGTTGGTAAGAAAAATAAAACCCTGAGGGACCAGAAAAAAACTGAAAATGGATGAATGAGAACAGAAAATTATATTTTAAAGCACTACACATGTTAGAAGAGAAAAAAAAAAAAGAGCATAAAGACTGAAAGCTAGAAAATTGAGTGAAAGACAAAAATCATTTTTTTTATTAAGACAGAAACATAAGGTGATATGTGGATCTTTGCAAGGTTTGTGGATATAGAATCAATCTTTAGGCTGGATCATTGCAAACGTTTCTTTGAACATGCATGCAACTAAGTTTGTTATGATTCTGGGCAGATAAAAAGAGGGAAAGTGCTTTTGCCTGAAGAACTAGTGAACATAAGTCCAATAGTGCATCTGGAACAAACGAGTTTAAATGTATACTGTTTCTGGCCCAAGATGAAACTTGTCTTTCTGTGCGCATGTATCCTCGGAGTCTGCAGAAAAGATTCAGCTGAAGAAATGCACATAAAAAATATCTCTCAAACAAAGAGCAAGCAAGTATTGCTAGTGATTCCAGATTTATCTAATAGCCAGGTGGGTGCTGTTATGTCTGAGATATTCTCTACAGCTCTTGAGAACATGAAAATTCCACCCTGCACTTCCAAGAACAATAACCATCATTAGTAAGCCCCATTACATGGCAAACTAAAGTGTGGAGACTTATTTTTCCTAAATTGATGTTGGGTTAGAATTAATTCAGTTGTGAATTGAATGTATACAAACTAGCTATTAAACAGACTATGCAATCTGCTTTAATCAATATTTGTTGGGGGGTTAGAATATAAGAAAAATAAAGACAGTGTAGAGAGTAATCTTACCCCTAAGGAGTTGCAACTGGGCCAATTAGCAAAGATTAGGAACAGGCCTGACCTTAACAGGCCACAGCTGTAACCAATGAGAAGAAGGCTAGAAAAGAGTGGGGTGGCTGGTTGAGAAGGGAGCTGGAGTCAGTTGGCTGCTTTGTGAAGAAGAAAGAGTGCTCTGAAGAGATGCCCATGAGAAACACCATGAAGGTATGAAACTTTTTTGGTAAGGGGATTGCAGTATGGGATCCCTGCAATAAGATGATGATAAATATTTATATATGCTATAGGTGGATATAATTTCTATCTTCAAACTGATTTTGATAGTGAATCATATATGACAGTCATGCACACTTTGAATATTATCACAATTGTTTTATTTAGGGAGAAACTCAAAATGAGTACAGGAATGCAGTTTGAGTTATTGGTGGACACACTAATAAAACTAGGATGAGTATTTGTTCTTACTTACTTTCTGAAGGAATTTGGCTTAGGAAATTTTCTTTCCTAGAAAAGACAGTGCTGACCAGCAGGTCTTGATTTGCCTCCAGCAAGAAAACTCCTGACATCTACCTCCAGCTGAATTACAGATTGAGGCAAAATGGAATACTGGCTCTCTTTGAAATAAGACCATTTGTTTTAGTTCTAAACTCAACAGGGTTTTGCTGCTGTCTCCTCTCACAGGGCAGAAATTCACCTGATTGTGTGTCATTTGCCCATTTACACTCTGAGTTCAGTAGGAGCTGGAAGGTATCCCCTTACAGGGAGGTGAAATCTTCTTTGTATTTTCTGGATGAGCTGCCTCATGTGGAAATCAGGCCATGGGGGCAAGATGTCACTAGACATTAAATGCTCAGTGATAGCTTACCTCTCTATTAAATGCAAACCCTTAAATACAAGTAACATATCTGTTTTCTTCATGGGTGGAAACATAGCTAGGGTATTATTCTGAGACATATGGACAGATAGTCCTTCTAACAAAAAAAAAATTGCCTAGATTTCTTGCATTCTACTTGACTTTTATAACCTTTGTGTAATAGATGTAAGCAAACACCAGCAGATTTTTAAATAAGATTCATCCAGTGACATAGTTTTGTATGTATATGAGTTTATTTTGTTTGTGTGTTTGTTTTCTTCCTTTGCTTTTCCTAATAGCCCTAGGAAATTAAATATTCAGTTCAAGTTAGTTTATTTCTACAAGAAACAGATATCTTATTAAAAAAAAACCTTTTTTCTTTCCCTCCTGTTTTTCTTATCTTTTAATAAGTATTTTACCTTCTGTATGGTACTCAGAATGAAGCATCAATTGTTATTACATATATAAAAGAAATACCTGTACTAGGCACTGTATGGGGAAATCCTACTATACAATGTCAAGAAAAAAAACACACAGATAGAAAAATGAACCACAAACAGGCATTCAAGATGGAAAATAAGAGTAAGATGACTAAAAGCTGGTGAAAATAAGCAGTTTCTTATAATAGTAACACCACGTCAATCTCTGTATCAAAATTGTTTTAAGCAGTGTGCCAAAATTAAAAATTCAGTTAAAGAATGAATATAAAATGTACACTAATTTTTGTACTCAAACACAACAATAATACACATAATCATAGAATGGGTATTGTTGGAAGGGATCATTGAAAGTCAACTAATACAACGTCCCCACTCAAGTAGGGTCCCCTGAAGCACGCTACTCAGGATTGTGTCCAGACAGCTTTTATATATCCAGGGTGATGAAGTGTCAAAAGAATTGCCAAGTAGACTGGGTCTACTTCCTTCTTGCCCTCTTTGATGGCTGGGGTGACTTTTTTTTTTCCAGTCCTCATGCCCTTCTGATCACCATGGCCTTTCAAAGATGATTGAGTGTGGTCTAGCAAAGATGTCCACAAGTTTCCTCAGCACTCTATGCATCCAGTTGGGGGCCTATTGATTTGTGGATGTCAAGTTTGACTAAATGGTTTCTACCCCAATTCTCATTAACAAAGAGTAAATCTTTCTTTTTCCAGGTCTTCTCCCTGATCTCTTGGGTGTGTTCGTGAGGCCTGGCTTTGGCAGTGAACGCTGTAAACAGAGAAGGTGTTCAGTATCTCAGCCTTCTCTGCAGCCTCTTTTGAAAAGGTCCCTGCTCTATCCAGAGGCGGGCCTGCATTTTCCCTAGTATTTCTTTTGCTATTGGTATTCTTGAAGATGCCTTTTTGTTATCCATGACATGCTTAGCCAGATTAATTTCAAATGGGCCTTGGACTTCCTCATTCTAGCCTATTTGTTGATGGGACAATGTGAGCAGTAGGAAAGACCTATGTAAACACCCTTCAGCAATACATAAAACATTGGTGTGTTATCAACATAACTTTTAGATTTTCACAAATTTAAAACATAGTACCACAGAAGCTACCATGAAGAGAAGTAACTTTGTCCCAGCCAAAATGTACAGATAAAAATTCAGGCTTGTGACACATTTGGTGGTCTGCTTCTTTTCAGGAATATCTCTAATATACATTAGAACTTTATTTTGAGCCTGAGAAAATGTTAATTGAACTGATACATCTCTACTGAACCAGATTAGAGTACATAATCAGTGTTTCTTAAAGAATGGATGTAGGCATGAAATTAAAAAATGGTAGTCACAGAGGAGACATTTTGTCTACAATGCAATGTACATCCTGGGTTTTTTACTGTGTACTTTAATCAGGTTGTTGAATATTTCTTGGTTTTAAAATAAGACTAAAGTTTTAAATGAGCTGGAAGTCTTGTGAAACTTAATTCCTGACTGATTTTTATCCCTTCCTGTCAGATATTCATTCACCAAGGCAAACAGCTCTGGAGCAGGTGTTTTTCTCAGCAGAGAAGGGCATAGCAGCACACAGATGGGGGTTTCCTGAGCCAGGGAAACCCCAGGGGAATGCTGAGATTTGCCAGGAGGAAGCAGCTTGCAAGGACACTCCAGAGGAAGAGAATTCCCCTGAAGCCTGAGATGCCCTTGGAGAACTGCTTTGCTCCTCTGCATACTGAAGAGAAAGACCCATTCCATCAGAGAAAAATTGGAGCTGAGTTAGGCAGCACAATCTGCTCACCCTATATCAACCAGTGCAACTAAGAAAAGGCAATGGGTGAGAGGCACAGAAGCATCCATTTACCAACCTGATGATCTCCAGGGAGGTGTGCTTCCTATCAGGGTCTTGTTTAAGGGATGTCACTGAGACACTACCAAGTCTTAGTCAGTTCACTGGCTATTATGCCCTGCTGTTATTTCATGGGGCCGACAGTGATACAGACAGAAACAGTCTGAGGAGGGTCAAGAAGGATTACAGGGCCCTGGGTAGGGTAGTTTTTATCAATCCTCCTGGTCAAATGAAAGAGATTTGAAAGGGCCAGTTAAATCTGGAAAATCAAAAAATTGGTAGAGTATTGGTGCCACTGTCAGGGGTTCAGCTACTCAGACAGTGCGACTCATTTTTGATGCCTGGTCTACTGGAGGCTGATGGGATATGTCTGTCAGAGAAGGAAAGAAGCAATTTCAGTCACAAGCTTGCTAAGTTAGTGAAGAGGGATTTAAATGAAACTTGTGGGAAGGGAAAGTCAATCCTACTCCTACCTGTTTGATATAATTGCCCAAAGCCTGGAGAGGGATTCAGGTCAGCAGGACAGCACCTGAAGACCATCACAAAATATTTCCTGCTGCTTCAGACAGTAAATTTTCTTCATCAGGGGCCTGAATTAAATACCTCTATGCAAACATATGTAATATGGAGAATAAATGAGGAATTAGAGATGTACACATACCTGCAAGGCTATGGTCTTACTGGTACCATGGATATCTGGTGCGATGGGTCCTATGACTGGAATGGTGAAATGGAAGGATATAGGCATTTTAGAAAAGACAGGCAGGGAAGACGGGAAGAAGAGGGGTGTTGCTCTTTATGTCAATGACCAACTGGAATACACAGAGCTCTGCTGGGAGAGGCATGAGGAGCTGACCAACAGCTGATGGGTCAGGATTAAAGGGATGACAGGTTCATATAATGGGGATCTGCTACAGGCCATGCAACCAGGAAGACCCATCAGATGAGGTCCTCTACAGACATATAGGAATAGCCCCATGCTTGCAGACTTTGGCCCTAATGGGGGACTTCAAACATCCTGATATCTGTTGATGGGACATAGCAATCCAGGAGGGTCCTGGAATGCATTGATGATAACTTCCTGCTCCAATTAATAGAAGAGCCAATGAGGAGATGCGCTGTGCTGGACCTTATTCTCACAAACAAGGAGGAGTGTCTTGGGAATGTGAGGCTCAAGGGAATCCTTGGCTTCAGTGACCGTGAAGTTGTGGGGTTCAGGGTCCTTAGGGCAATGAGTAGAGCACAGAGCAAGCTCATTAGCCTACAATTCAGAATAACAGATTTTGCACTCTTCAGAGACCTACTTAGTACAGAACCATGGGATAGAGACCTGGAGGGAAGAGGGGTCCAAGAAACTTGGTTAAAATTCACAGGTTATGTTACCTCCTCTGAGCTCAAGAGTGATACATCCCAACAAAGAAGTCAGGCGGAAATGCCAGTAAGCCTTGCATAAATGAGCAATGAGTTCCTGGACAAACTCAGACACAGAAAGGAGGCCTACAGAGGGTGGAAGCAAGGACAGGTAGCCTGGGAGGAACACGGGGAGGGAGAAATTGTCAAAGCAGTCAGGTATCAGGTTAGGAATGCTGAAGTTCTGATAGAATTTAATTGGACCAGGGACATCAAGAGCAATAAGAAAAAGCTTCCGCAGGGGATCAGTGATAAAAGGAAGACTATGGGAAATCTGGGCCCTCTAGAAGGAAATGGGAGGTCTGGTTACCCAGGATGTGGAGAAGGTTGAGGTACTCAATTACTTCTTTACCTCAGTCTTTACCGGCAAGTGTTCCAGCCACAGTTACTCAGTTGCAGAAGATGAAGTCAGGGTCTGGGAGAATTACGAACCTCCCACTGAAGGAGAATATCAGGTCTGAGGGCATCTAAGCAACCTGAAGGTGCACAAGACCATGAGATCTGATGAGATGCAAAAGCCAAGGGAACTGTCAGAGGAAGTGGCACTGTCTATCTACATTTGAGAAGTTGTGGCTGTTCAGTAAAATTCCCACTGACTAAAAAAGGGGAACATAACCCCTTTTTTTAAAAAGAAAAAAAAGTGGAAGAACTGAGTGACCACATGCCAGTTAGTCTCATCTCAAACCACTCTTGAGGACTAGAAATATATTAAATGGTTCCATCCAAGAAACAACAGGCACCTCAGGGAGCATGTAATTTCTTCTTCTTGTTTGTAATAAATCAAGCAATAAGCGTATAATAGAGAAAGTCCAAGAAAAGAACAGGAAAGTCAAACCCCAGTCAAATTTTAAAAAGTGAAAAATACTGCTTGACTTTGCCTAATGCTGCTAACTTTCTTTAAGCAAGGATGACAAACATCATGGACAGAGGTAATAAGTACATCTATCTTCTTTTAGTTTAATGGAAACTGAAAGTGTCACCAGCAATTCGAAGGCAAAATTAAAAAAAAAAAAAAAAAACAAAAACCAAAACCAGAGTAAAGATTAAACAGAGAACATATTTAAAATCACAATAGCAACCTAACCCAGCTTAAAAGATGTCATTCATTCATACAGCATTTTAGGCTTATAAATGTGAATATAATTACACCAAACATTTTTTAATGCTAACAACAACCTTTATAAAAAATTATATCTAAAATCAAGTGGTGCATATCTAAAAGAATAAGTTGGCTCCTTCCTGCTTGAAAAATGTAAAATGGATTTCAGATTTGATTATATATATTATAAAAAAATCTTCTTCCTGTTTATAAGTATTCACAGGAGAGTCCCGTAATTGCTGCCAGACTTTTCCAAACCCAAGAAAGAGCCAGTTTGGTTCAGCATAGCCTGAAGGTTGGAAACTACTGCTCTAGGCAAAAGACATGATGGTTGTTCATCTCTTAGCTTAGCCTATGTGCGTGTGTGCATGCAGCAGTCTGCACCAGTTTTAGCTGCAAGAAAAGAAAAACAAATTTCAAGATATTTATTTTTAGTCCAATACTTGAGGGTTAGTTTTGAGGTTTAAAATTATTCAAAATCATCCTTGTTTTTGAAAGAGGGAAAATTGGGCTAGGTATGTATACATTTACCTTCATCTGAATTCCAGTTTCTAGCAGATTTATATTTATTAATATAAAGAAATAAATTATTTTTTAAACTTCATAGTAAAATTTCCAATGCTCTTTATTTCTAGTGACCTGGTTTTAACTTTGTAAGTTGTCTTGTCAATGTAATTATAAAATTAAAATATGCAGAAATTTTAGAGTGAACTCCATGGGTGAAATCTCAGTAAAGGCTACTATTTATAGGTAATAAGACATAGTAGTCAGCAATATGATGAAGGAAAACTGTATATGTTTCATTTCTGCCTGGAAAAAGGTGTCCTTCCTGCAAATGCTTAGGAAAGTTTTCAGTAAAAGTTGTGAATTTATGCAAATATTCCCAAGCCAGTGAGACAATTTGTGCACCTAGTTATGTTTTCAAATCTCTGTCAAAAGGTGAAGAAAACATGTAAACAAAGACAGAATGACATTGGGAGAGAAAGAAAGTTGCTTGTAAGATTGTGACTTTTTTCCCCTGAATGAACTGAAGAGTTAAAGAAATCTGTAAAAGGAAGCTGCACAGTGGAGGGCAAGGTTGTGGTTCCTTTGCTTTGTTTGCTTTTTCACTTTGATTTATTTTTTCCTATATATCAGTTGAAATCAAATGAAGTTTTAGCTTAGTTTCAACTACCAGGTTAACTTGAGTGGAAAAGGGGAATCTGTCCCATTTTTGATGGAAATAGAGCATCCTGGCTAACTTCAGTAAGAAATAAATGTCTTTTCACAGTAAAAGAAAAAAAGTTTGAGCCTAATTTTATAAATAGCCAGTGTTAAAAATTATTGATAACAATTCTTGATTACATATGCATGTATCAAACGTTTTTGTAAGAGATCATAATGTAAAAATACTGGTTTTAATTTGGATATATTATTGAGGTTTGTGTGCTTGTCCTTTCTATAAGGAATATGTTCAAGAGGGAAAAATGTTATTTCATTTGCAAGGTCTGGCTTCTTAAAGTCAAAGGAGATTATTTTGTTTTAATTCTTAATAAACATTACCAGTTTATGTATTTTTTCTTAATTAGGACTCTTATCTGATAACATGTACAATAACATGTTATTATATAATAATTACATGTATTAAACTGCCCTTGGTAATCCTTGCTTCCTGTAAATTAGAAGGCATGTATTGCTTTTTTTGTGCATTCTGTTCACCCTCTGGAAAAAGAGAAATCGGTTTTAAAAGTGGTTTATCTGATTATTTAAATAAAAGGCATAAAGTTATACATATTCTTCTTGATCATGATATATACAGCATTTCTTCAAGTGAAACTATTCTACTTTCAGAAAATAAATTGGAAAAGACATTTCATATCCTTTATGCACAAATAATAGGCCTGATGTTTGCCTACTTACTTACTAGTATTTTCTTTCCTATTTCAGGCTATTTTTATCTTGTATATCGGAGCCACACAACAGGGTAAGATTTCATCAATTTCTTTCTCCAGACACATCTACTCCATCTGAAATTTTGCTGATGACCATACAGTAGTTTTGTATGTATCTTATAATTTTTAAAATATGCTATTTCTTGATTTAGTGTGTTTTTTAACCAATAGCTTTGTCACAGATTCTTTTTGTAAAGTGTTATTTTATAATAAAACTTTTCTTTGTAAACTTAATTATTCTCAATAGTGTGTGTGGAAATGCAGTTTCAGTCTATATTATGTATGTATTCTGCATCACAAGTATTCAACATTGGCTGTTAAGGAGAATAATGAGGTTTTAACTGTACCACAATTTAGTTACACAGCTGTATAATTTAAAGAAGCTCCTAGAAATTTTGAGTCTTCCCAGGGCTATGCAACACCTCAGGGGAGATTTTGATTATTCAAGTTTTGAATGCAGTCTTCAAGACATATTTTATTCTAAGAGTTCAAGTAAACTTTTTAGTGAAAAGAACCTAAAATCCTTGCCCTACAGTTATTTCACTGATTTTTATTCTCTTTTGCCATGTGATAAATGAGTACCCTTAGGATCATAAGACAGTTCAGTTTATGGGGGTCATCAGGATGTTGAAAATCCAACTTCTAGTGCACGACAGGGTCACATCTGAGGTCAAACCAGGTTACTCAAATTTTAATCCAACTGGTTCTTAAAAACCCCAAAGATGGAGACTTCACATCTCTGCACAGCCTGTTTCACTGTCCACTTGTAGATAAAGTTTCTCTCATTTCGATTTATGTGTATTGTACCTTGTCCTACCACCACAGACCACTGTGAGCAGCTCCATGGTCTTGATGAGCTCATCATCATCTAGGAGATCAGAGCCACCTCTTCTGCAGTCTGACCCATTCCAGCTCCTTCAGTCTCTATTCACAGTAAAACTTCTCCAGCTCCTGACCACATTACTGGCTCTTTGTGAACTTGCTCCAATTAAACAATGAGTTTGACTGACTGAGAGGTCCAAAATTTTCTACTGGACTCCAGATACAGTCTCACAAGTGCTAAGGAGAAAGGTATAATGTCCTCCCTTTGACTTCTTAGTCATGCACTTCTTAGTGTAACTCAGGAAGTTCTTGGTTGTCTTGTGCTACTTGCTGATGCCCAGCTTGCTGTCTAGCAGTGCCACCAGATCTTTCTCAGGTCTTCCCAGATCTTTCCTGCTAGTGAAGTCCCAGCCTCTAATACTCTACGGAAGCTCTTTCTTTACAAGTGTGGGACTTGTCTTTTGTACTTGTGGAATTTCATGAATAAACCAAATTTTTCCTTATAATCCTTAAGGATTATAATCCTTTTCCTAATCCTAATTAGTTGGATTATTTTATTGGTCTTTTAGTTTATGGTCTTTTGTGCATCTCTCTAAGAGAGATCATTGGGCTAGGTTTCATAGGATTCAGCCAGGAAAATGATGCTAGTATTGCTGAGCTGTGACTGCAGAACTAAATTTAAGTAAAGAAGACTTGATGAGAGGAAATCCTTATATGCCTGGTAGTGTGGCTTTTCTAAAGCAATCACAGAACTCCTGGACCCAAAATAGTAACTGTGCACTGTACAATGTATACTTGTTCTCCACTTCAGCTTCGTGCTGAAGCATTACAGAGATTTGCAAACATGGGAGAACATAGAGAAGTCAAGATGATTCCTAGTTAATTCTTAGATAAATGAAACAGACAAATGAAATTAATTTTAAATATTTTATAGGATCAGGCAATATTGTGACCTTGAGGTCACACTTTCTAAAATTATTTGTTAAAAAAACAGGAACTTACTATTCAGATCATAGAGGTTGTCACTATTTTTAAAGGAATTTTGATTGAGTAGGAGCATTTATCATCTTTAAATCAGATTTTCATATTTCCTATAGTTTGTTCTTTGTGGTAACTTTTGCTACTAAACCAGGCTTTAGGCCAGAAAGTACAGCATATTCTGTTCTGTAGCAATATCTTCTAATGGTGTTCTTGTTTCTTGTGAATTACCAACTCATTCCTTCCCATTTTTCTGGTTTTTGGTTTTTTTTAGGACTATATTTGAATTAATTTTACTCAGTTCAGTGTTAAGTTTTTTGATACAGTACTCAATATACTCTTCATCTCTTGGTAACAGAGTTGTCCTGTATATTTATTAAACAAACAAATAAATAAATATGTATCTCTGTATGTAAGTAAACATGCCTTAAAGCTGAAAGAAACTGAAGCAGAAATGCAACATACACACACCCTTCCTCTCCCCCATAAAACTATGGGGTATTATCTAAACATGTTATTTTTGCAACTTTATAATTCAGGCCTTAGGATTCATCTTAATATCTTCAGATACCAGTAGTTTTGATAATTTTATTCATGTTTGTGTTATAGTGCTGGTATCTCCTGTAATAAAGGACTCTCTGACTCAATGAATTTAGGTTTCACTGAAATTTTATAATGCAGTGTCCCTGTATTAGTTAACTAAACTACTGATATTACTTACCTAAGAAACCACCAATTAAAACCTGTGATTATATGAAAATACATCTGTATTTTACTGAAAGATTTTATTTCTAGAATATAGTTAAACTATATGAAACAAACAAAAATCTTAACTTTATCACAATATATATAAAAAATGACAAAAACTACTGTATTTTCTGTAAGATAACTGTTCTCACCACTTATCATTGTCGTAATTGCTCTAGCTACATCTGAACTGACCACAAGGAAAGTATATATATGAGCACAGATACTTGTGTAGCTGGCACTCTTTTGACTTAGTCTGTCAATTGTAATGACTCACTGTTTCTGAATTACAAATGAAGCATCCCCTTGTGCTTCCATAATAGTATATTGCTATTTATTTTAAGAGGGAATTGCTTGGTTGCTTTGCACTGCTGTTTGAATAGATGGCAATATTTCTTAGTTCATATGCATTTTTTAATTATACTTCCTGTTTTAAAATTAGCTTTAATCATCTTAAACAATGCTATCAGATAAGGACCTGGTTCAAATTCACTGAAGTAAATAGGAAGGTTCCATAGATTTCAAAATCCTTTTGACTAGATTGCATTTGAAAATCAATCAAAATATGACTTCCAAAAGATAAAGGTTTTTAGTGCAATCTGAGAACGTTACTAAAGCATCTTGAAAACAATCCAAAATTCAATTAATTTTCTGTGTTTGATGTTGGCTTCCAATATTTTAGGCAGATAACAGAGGACTAGAAACAGGTAGCTTGTGCTTCCATTTGTGATATTTTGGACAGCTACCATAAGCTATTGAAAATGCCACCTCAAACAGAGTGTGGCTTTTTCATTTACAGAAATTATTTTCAAAATGTTATATAAAATGGGTATTTACCTCTGATATTTGATGTAGATGTATTATTGGCTCATGCTACTCCAGCTTTTCATGTACCCTTTTTCAGATATGGTAATAAGGATTTTAACTAATGTAAGTAAAAACCAAAAAAGCCCATGGAAAATTACAGAATCACACAGAATATTCTGAGTGAGCATTCTGAGGGAAGGCACCCACAAGGATCAATGAGTGCACCTCTAAGGTGAATGGCCTCTACTGGCATCAAACCTGCAACCTTGACATTATTTGCACCATATGCTAAACAAAATGCATGCATATATACATATACTCATATAAGCACACATATGAATACGTGCATTCACACATCTGAAAAGAATCAATAAGTTGTTTATTTTTTATCAAAACATTTTTTTCCCTGTACACAAAATGGACAATGTTTTATCATTCATTAAATAATACATTTCAAATTAAAAGAAACACATTGGTTTTACCATACCATGAACATCAGCTATGGTAATGACTAATTAAAATAAGCCTGCAAACACATTCAGAAATTGTGTTATAATTATTTTTAATTTTATATTCATGCTTCTTGTTCTTGGTCATTGGTATGCTTTTTTAACTTTTTGCCTAAGCAAATACTGGCCTACTGACACCTTAAGTGAAATAATTTACTAAAAAAAGAATAAAATAAAACATAAACAAATCTAATAATATAATGTAATGCAATATAACATAATGTAACATAATGCAACCTAACTTAAATATAATGTAATGTAACACAATATATAATAAATATATTCTCAAGACTTTTCAGGTTGCAAGTCTGTACAAGGAAAGGTTTTCTTTGAACTACAACTCTACATCAAACAAAGGAGTTAAATCCTGATTTCTAGTATCAAGAACAAGAAGACTTTTAGATAAGCGTTTAAGAAGTAACAAGTGGGAAATGGGCAATGACATGCAATGGGCAATGACTGCTTTTAACTGTAAAAACAAAAAGATTATCACTAACAACTGTCATCTTGACTATAGATCTTGGTGAAGCTCCTCAAATATGGTTTTAGGATCATAGTATTGAATTTATAACTGTTCATACAGTAATATGAATTTGATCTCTCAGTCTGTTGCAGTCACATAGCTATTGTATTAAAGCATCTGAAAGTTAAACCAGTTTTAGACCAGCTTCAAGAAAAGAGAAAATGCAAGGTAATGTTAGTAGGAGTACAGCATACTGATAAGAGCCTATTCAACACCAAACATTCCTGTTAGCAGATCACACATTTTTAAACAGCTTTGAATTGGCATGCGTTAGTTGATATTGAAGTTGTCTGTGTAACCTAGCAAAGGAATTCCAGTGTCAAATTTTCACTGTTTTCAAGCCACTGCCCAGTAGATTGCACTGAACAATTTTATTTTTGGACAAGAAAGTTGATCTGATATTCTGGTTCACACTCAACTTCTGCACTAGTGCTATTGCATCTGCTACAGAATGACTTCTGTATATGCAAAACCATCATAGATGCAAATACCATTTTTAGTCACTGCCACTTAACATTATTTCAACCACACACTTCACTTACCTATATTCAAAAGTGTACTTCACATATTTCAACTTACAGTTCAAGTAATATATCCAAGGCTTCTAAATGTTTTGACATTTTAAATATCACAAATGTGTACCTCCTAACTCTTTCACCAAATGTGGAAGTTAATAAATTGGAGTAACTTTTGTTCACTATAATAAATGAGTAGTAAATGTTTATTGTAACATTGACAATGGGTAGTTTTTGATGACCTATGTTTTAAACTGATTTTTTCATTCAGTATAAATTTCAAAATTCAGCTGATTGTTCATGACTATTTCTCTAGACAAGAAGATTTATTTTTTTTAATATTTATATCTCTGATAAAAATCTTCACCTGGTAATTTTTGTTTCTTTGACTAATCTCTTTTTGACTTCTGTGGATACTCTTTCCATCAGCTATAAAAAAAGAATAGGAAAAAAGCCTACATAGAAAGATTGTAAATCTAGGAACACACTATTTTTTATGTGTTTGTGACCAGATCTATTTGACCACAGAAAACTTAATCCTGCTGAAATAAATTAGAGTTTTTCTTTTGATCCTAATAAGGATAAAATAACACACCCAGAAATATGGACCCGTACTTATTTTTTTTCTGTGTTGTTCTTACTGCCTTATGTTATTGACTTTTGTTTTCATACAAATAACTTGCCACAAGAAAAGAAATAGGCATGACCAAACACGCCTCCTCTCCACTTCCTAGTCTAAATTCCACTTGATTTTGTCACATACACTCACTCCCACCTTGGTGACATGGCAACAGATGGTGCAGGAGGCTGAGACCATAGCACAAAGATTTCCTTCTGCTATTCTTTGCTTCTTACTTGTTTTCCTCACCTGTTCCTTATTTCCTTCTGCTCCCCTGCTCCAATGAGGCTCATCCATGGGTTGCAATCCCTCAGGGAAGGCTCTGACCCTACATGCAGGAATGGCACAAGGTGGCTCATATCTTCCTCCCTTACAGAATGCCCTGCAGCCCCTGCTATTGAAACCCTTTATTTTATGTTGGATACAACATTGTTGGCTGTTTTCAATCACTTAATAGCTGCTGCAATCCAACCACATCATTCTTTTGGGAGAAAAGGAAAAGGAAACCACAAGCTAGTTCTTTACTTCGTTATGGAATGCTGATGCTTTGAAAACATAATTAATCAAACTTCTCATGCAAAACCTATTTGTTAGGTTGAGTTGGAAACTCTTTACATCATCTGTTTTTGACATAAAATATCATAGACTGTTTCTTAACATATATTTTCCCTTCACATTATAGGCTACTGAAATTCTAGGAAAATATTTTTGTATCTATCACCCTTAAGCAACATGGGAAAAAAAATGCATAGAATTGTTATATTCATGAACACACACCTCTTCTTACAATCATCTGCTTAATATTAGAGAGGAAAAAATTATTTCTTTGTTCTTTGAGGTCTATAAATACTTGTAAGGGAGCCATGCAGAAGCAGACATGCATTTTGCTTAAGGTGTGGGACTCTTAAAATCATGCAAGGAATGTGGTTAGACTAATTGAGACCACTGACAGGCATGGAGCAGTGGATTAAAATCGAGCGGCTGAAGCTGTTGCTGCCCTTAGCACTCCTCCATGTCCTCCTGACCAGTCTTGCCTCCCCAGAGGGGTGGATCCTTGATTTGCTTGTTAATAAATACAGCCACCACAGCCTTCATCCTTCATCTTATGTTAAAATTACTCCAGTTTTGTTTAACTTTGGTATGACATACTCAAAACTGAGATGATGCTGGACTTCATTTGTAAGCGTATAAAATATATGTATCTCAGGACAGCTCTGTTAGCCATTGTGTTGCTAAAGATGAGGGGAGGTGGTAGGAACTGTATCTTATCTGTTAAGTTATATCTGTCAAGAGCCCTGAGAGGAGGAATATTTTCTTTGATAACACTAGTTCCCTCCATCTTTCTACCATGTTCTTAATTTTTCTATTTACCACAGAGTACTGCTCTAATTTTATCTGGATCTTTGTGATTGGAATATTTTTTTTGCTGTGTTTGTGAGCACTTTATTTAACTCTTATTGGTTGGTCAAAACAGAAAATAATTGAAATGGAAAGCAATTAGAAATTAATAAGTTTTCTGTGGTGGCAGACCTGAATTTAATTCACAATGTTAAGAACGATAAATTATCAAGACAAGACTGAAATATAATTCAGTATATTGCTATCAACAAACAGGGGATTTAATTTGTAAGAAAAATTAACTAATACACATCTTGATTTCATATAATGGCTTGCACAAGTTATAATCACAGTCTCCCTCAGATGCATTTTGTACTTACAAGGACATTTTATCCGTTCAGCATACACAGAACACTGAGCTTAGATTGCTGGGCTGTGTATAATATTAGTAACATTTCCAACATAGAACTTTGCTTTGTTAAAACATGAACAGACAGAATGGAATTACCCTGGTTTTCAAAAGAAAGTACAGACTGCATTTATAAAATGCCGTGTAATTCCTACTCAGAGCCACTCATGAGCAGTAAGGGCAATTTAATTATCTAAATAGTAATTAGGAAATTAAATGGAGTTGAAAGCTTGCAATCCTTTGAGACCTGGGGCTGGCAAATATGGAAAAAAAGTCAAAGGCTTCTGCCTGATCATATCTTAAGGGGTATGTGGTAACATAAAACTTCAGAAGAAAGGCACTTTTTTTTTCTCCCTTAAGATAATTAAGGGTGCATATTTTACATCTACTGGGATGAAAAAAAGCTAGTGTGTTCCATATAAGTATAGGAAAACTTGGAGAATGAAGCTAGTAAAAAGGACTTCAGGTTTTATAACCATAAGCAATTGCCAAAATGTGGTTCAAAAATACCTTTAACTCCAGCTCCATAAAAAACAGTTACTTATCCCATGTACTGTATATTGAACCATCTAAAATTGAATTTTTTTTTATTTCCATGAAAGGAAATAAGGAATAATCTGTTTAGGAAGAATCTTAAATAGGACAGAAGAGTATAAGGCAGCCAGATTCACAATGAATGTAATTATGAAAATGTTCAGAAGATAATGGCACACGGGATGCCTTTTATTAAAATGGAATACATTGTCTGCAATATATAGAAAGAGAAATATGATTTTGAAATTTCATTAACCACAAATAATTTTAATAAAGAAGGCTATTGTTTGTGACAGTCATAGAATAGTTCAACAACTATTAATGAAGATTATTGAGCTACTTATTAAACAGTGTTTTCTCACCAACCAGTAATTTAAATACAATGGTTATTTTATAGTACAAATCTGTATCAATAACTTAAAACTTTTCTAATAGTGTAAGTGTAAGAAGGAAGAAGTGGCAGAAAAATTTTTATGGACAAGCCGTGAAGTCCCATTCCCCTTTCCCTTCTTTGCAGCTCAGTTTGGGGGAGAAAAGAGAGGCATTGGGAGTGAAGGTATGATGTTAATTGGTAAGTTATCTCCTTCTTTTGGTCTAGATCTTTCTAGGCTGTCTTTAGCAAGAAATAATAGAACATATAATATATGGACATAGTATACATAGTATTTCCACTTCATTTGAGCTACTTAAATGGTCACTGAGGTAATTTGGAAGGCTTTGATCAATTTAATGAGATCAATTCTACAGCTCAGCAGTTATCTTCTAAAAGATCAGCTTTGAATGAAACATAAGCTTTGCCTACTCTTACTCTAGAAAAAAACCCCACACTTCTGAGTTTAAGATTCATGTTCTAAAACTGCCAGTCCACCAAAAATTATACCCTTCAGATCATCAGAAATGCAATTGTGAAAACAAGAGTAATTTATGCTTTGCATTGGAATAAACAACAGTTTTGTACATGAAAATGGAATATATTATTCCTTTTTTTAAATTTCTGTCTATACAGAAAGGATTTGCAATTAAAGTCTTCACAGCTTTTTCATGTTCCAGTTTTACAAACCTACCATTCTGCTTATTAATTCCAACAGAGGAATAAGTTGTGAACAAAGTAGGTGTGACTGATGAGAGTTTTTACATTATTCATAGAGAGACTCTATGGGAGTCTCCCTAATATCTTAAATTGGCAATATTGATTAAACAATACATTGAACTTTGGCCCAGTACAGTTTTGAGTGGTTAAGCCTTCAGATCACAACCTCCAATAAATTTTACATAATATAAATCAATATATCATAAAATATGTACAAACATATGTAAAAATCCATATTTGCAGAGTGTTATAAGTAGTTCTTAATAAAATAATTATTTAGTTGGGGTTATGCAAGGGTTTGCATTTGGAGAAGAAGTGCACAAGAAAGACACTGTTTCTTTTAGTACCTAAATGGTGAAACAAAGAGTTGGATTATTAAGATTGCAGATGACAACAGTCTAGGGAGGAGAACAAACAATAGCTGATATCAAAGCCTCTCTGGATGATTTTTAAGCAGTCTTGGCCTGGAGTGGTCCCAGTTGACTGGAAGATGGTGAATGTTGTCCCAGTTTTCAACAAGGGCAAGAAAGAGGACCCCAGAAACTACATGCCTCACAGTCTCACTTCTAGTGCCTGGTATAGTTATTGAGAATATTTTTTAGGGGGAGTTTTGAAAAACACCTGGAAGACAGCACAGGTGTTGGCCACTGCCAGCACAGCTTCTGAGCCTTACTAAAATTCAGAAAAAACTACATCTACTGCCTTCCCTTCACCCACTAGGCAGGTGGTCTTATCACAGAAGGATATCAAGTTAGTTAAATAGGGCTTATCCTTTGTGAACCTATGTTGACTGGCCCTGTTGGATCCATTGTTCTTTAAATATCTTTCAATAGTACTCAGTGCCATTTTCACCATAGTTTTTCCAGGAACTGAGATTAGACTACCAGGTCTGTAGTTCCCTGTGCCCTTTTTGTAGACTGAAATAACATTGACTAGCTTCCAGTCAGCAGGAACCTGCACAGACTCTCGAGACCTTTGGTAAGTGATCAGTATGGGTCCTGCTCTAACATTCTCTAGTTCCTTCAGTGCTCTGGGGTGAATCCCATCAGGCCTTGTGGAATTGTGATCATTCAGTTGATACGGATGGTTCCTTACAATTTCAGGGTCCCCAAATGAAAAGTCACTGATTCACTCTTGTGGTCCACATACTCAGGTGACTGAGGAACCCAAGGTCGATCAATATTACTGAAGACTGAGGCAAAAAAATTCATTGAATACCTCCACTTCTTCAGATGACCATCTTCAACATCTTTAGATCTCTTGCTACCAGGAACTACTTTGAGAAGCTCTTGCTATCTGAAACAACAATGGCCAGTGTTATGAACTAGTTTAATCACAGAGGAGTAAAGAGACTTCACTCTCTGAGAATAAAACAGAAAGAACTTTGAAAACTCAGAATATTCCCAGAAAAAGAGATAAAACCAAATGAGATTAAATGTTGATGCCAAAAAAATTGAGATCTTTGTATTTAATAGTAAAAGAGGCAAAGAGAAAGGGAGAAGTAAAGAAAAGTTAGAAAAAGCTAGGGTTACTTTAAAAAGCATAGGATAGGTCATCACCATGCTGTGCTACATTTGTTGCTGCTCAGATGTGGTGAAGAAGGAGTGAAGCAGTTTTTGCCCTTTTTTTCCCCTGCTGTTTGAAGCTTCTCATCTGCCATCTCCGATCTCGGGAGCGGTTTGGCTGGGATGCAGCAGCCCTCCCCCTGGGATGCAGCAGGCCCTTCCACCCCCATCCATCCCCATCCTCCCGGGATGCAGGCGCGGTGCCCGATGGCCGCAGCCGAACCTCGGGGCACTCGCGGCGCTCTCCCCGTGGCCTCAGGACCAGGTGAGGGATCCACAGCTCACTGTGACTCCAGTCTGGGGCTGCAGGGTCGGGGGGTTTGGCTCCTGGAGGCCTCAGGGTGTCTCACAGCAGGTGATAGCGGCAGTGGGGGAAGGCAAAGGTCAGGTATTCTGCCCCTCACTTTCCCCTCCAAACTCTGCACCAGTTTCACCTTCCTTTTTTGTGAGCCTCCAGCCGGGCTACTCACAGTCCATCCCACACAAAGTTTTCAGGTGTTCAAGAGTGATTATGAAAGGCAGACATTATGATGAAGCACTTTTTGAAGCCGTTTTCATTATCAGGTTTTTACAGCTGGTTCTAACTCTAACAGAGCTTTGGCCTTGCATGTCTTCTCCCTGCATATAAGAACCATGACACTGTAATCTTCCCGCAAAGCCTGATCTCTCTTCTAGAAATCATACCATTTCTTTTTCCTCTTGAGTTCCAGAGGGAGTTCCTTGTTTAGCTCTGCTAGTCTTCTATTCTGCTTGCTGGATTTATGACACAGTTACATTGCCTTCACCCTAATTTCTGAAAGTAGAACTAAATGCTATCAAATGAACAAACCTATCCTGTACATATGGTGCAACACCATTGTTGAGGAGGTCTTGGAAATGAGTAAACAAAAGGCTCCTGTTAGTTTATTGTTCACCTAAAGGCCAGTAAAATTATTTTTCTGTTCTACTAGTCATCGGTAAGAAATCAGTAGGTACCTTATTCGAAGTTCAAGACAGATGCAATATTTACAGATCAGTTAAAAAAACCCCATGAGTGTTATTTAAAAGAGCTGGAGGTAAGGAAACCAGAAGGGTGATATGGCGAGGTATTGCCTAGGTTACTGCTTCCCTGAGTGTAGGTTATAGCCATTATAATCAAAGGGTCTGGAGGCAGAAGTAGCAATTCAAATTTTTTTTAGCTTTTTTTTCCCTCCTCTTACTTTTCAGTGAGCAAATCTGTGAACAATACTAAGTCTTTGTTGGTTTGGTCATAGAAGATAATGCATGTACTATTCTGGAAGCAGAATAGAACATCACAAAATAATAGGCCACCTAATTAAACCATTAAATTGTAAATTCCTGAGTGAAAAGGAAGGAATGTGCCAGATTTTGTCCCAATGTATTATAGTCATCTAAAAGTCCAAGTTAAAAATATGATTAACTGATTCACCCTCCAGGCACAGCAGATGGAAACATTCCAATCCTGATTTGTTGCATAGAAGACAGTTGATGACTTTGTTAAGTTTTCTTGACTAATTTCTATTTTTTACTACACACTGCCATGGCCAACTTTTGAAGTTTCATTTGTTCTATTCCAAAAACTTCTTTGATTGCCGAAAATAATCTTTTCTATTTTGCAGTGTGCTAATTGAATTGACAGACATAGCTGTGGTTCCTCTTACACTTACAAACACCTTATAGCTTAACTATATTTATACTTACTCAGAAGTATAGAAATATTCATCACTAGGTCTGACACACTAGACTTTGTTTTAAAAAGTAACAAAACATTTAGGCTCAGATTCCAAATGAACATATCACTCACCTAATTGCTTTCTGTCTAGAGCTTTTTATTGACCAAATGTGTGTGAAGGCTCAAACTTCAAATGTAACTTTACTAAATCTTAGGTTTAGGTTTTCTATTGCCCTTTCTTTTTTTTTTTTATGAAGAAAAAAAAAAAAAAACCTGATAAAACCCCCAACCAATTAATCAAACCCAAAAGCCTAAACCCAGTTTCTTTCCCTCAATTAATACTAACAAGATATGTAGACTAATGTGTTTTTCTCAAAAGAAAGATTTTATAATCTAGCTTTTATCTAACTTCCTGTTAGATAAAAACTACATTATAAAACACAGCTCCTTTCACAGGTTCCCTTAGTCCTGTAATAAGCTCAGTGTCCTCAGAAAAGCCAGGGTAACTGTGCTTTCCTCCCTGTTATCCATTTTAGAATATTTCTAGCATCTGCTTCTTTGGAAAAGTATATGGATTTTGATAGCATTTAGCTCTATTTTCAGGTTATAAATGTGCTGGCAAGTCTGTCATCATTCAGTAAGCAGTGACTGTTGGCAACAATAAATGAAGGAGAGACAGTACAATATAATTGTGATACAAAGGACTGAAGAGGAATTAATGACACCTAAAGCTTCAAATTAAATAGCTCAAAATGAGGTATTAACATAAAATGCTGCCTCTGCAAATTTCTCAGAACAAGCTGCAATTGCAGCTGTTTCTAACTGACAGGTGGAAATGATATCACATCTGTGGGAAGACTGCCTATTTTACAGGCATGATGGTGTGTATCAGGAAAAATGGTCCTGGATCTCCCAGGTCCAAAGGTAAGTTCTAAGTGTTCAAATTGTTAGTCTGAATGTCAAAAATCTGGTGAATACAGGAACAAATGGGTGTGGAGTGGGGATGGGGGAAAGTAGAATCTACTCAACAGAATTTAAAACTTTTTTTCAGTATGAAAAAGATATAATTCCAGGGTTGTCTGAGGATAAGCCACAGAAATGTTTTTCTGGAAGGATCAAGGAAAGAGAAAATCAGGATTTTCAGTGAAAGTCAAAATAATTTTCTCATACAGAATCAGGCAGCTGATGTTACATTCAAAATCTTATGTGCAAAATGGAATATATTGTGTATATGGAGTGAAGAATTTACTGTGTAATTAAACTCTTAAAATCTAATCAACATGCAGCAGTTTATCAGTTACAGCAATACTAATACTCATAGCCTAAATTAATATAGAAAAGCCACATAAGTAAAATTGTTATGCATTACATTACCACTAACAGCCCTTTTTCTGTGGTGTTATGCTCACCTCCCCAGTGTTTCTTTCCATCTTCATCAAGTAGGTTGGAAATGGAAGGTTTTATGACAAGTCAAAATGTGTTCTTTCTTGTCATTGGTTTCCCAGTTACTCAGGCTTTTTATTTTTGATCTCAACAGGGGTTTGTGTGATGCTCAAGGTTAAACTTTCTGGTAATGACCAATGACAGTTGGCAGTGATTTGTGTTTATAGTTTGAGATCTTTGTCTGTTATCTGCACTCTTCCACAGCACATTTTGTTATAAGATCACACCTACACTCTTCTACAACACATTTTATTCTGAGATCACCGACAGTTCAATTCAGCCAGAACAATTACTTGTTTTTCCCACATAAAAATATATTTTGCAGCCAGCTGAGAGTTAAAACTAATTAAAATCAGCTGAGGATAAGACAAGCTAAAAGAAGTCCTGAACCTGTGATATCAGGTCAACATAAAGCCCATGAGCTTGATGGGGCTGCACAGGCAATTGTAGCAACTTATGCTGGAAGAAACTTGGTATATTCAAAAATATGGGGCAAAATTATGTTTTCCAGTCTTCAAGCATGAGATCAGTAGAATTCGACTGTGTTTCATGAGTAGGACAAATAAGTGTCCAATGCAAAATATTTTGATCACACATTTAGGCTAGTAGAATCAAAATAATTAATGAAATCTAAAATATTAGAAATGAATTGCCCTTTGAAAGGGTCTGTCATTCATGATTTTAGGAGAACCTTAGGTGTTAACTGAGTCTAGATGCCTGACCTTTTCTCAGCTTCAGAGGAGCATCCACTTCTGCAGATACTTTTTTTGTCTTCTGATTTAACACTTTGTTTTTGTTTTCTGAAAAACAAAAATAAACTAGCAGTTTGTTAAATCAATGTTTCCCAAAAAAAAAATTTCTCATTCTCACCTCTACCACAAAAGTACAGATCCTCTTGGCATGTTTCCACATGCTCTATTTGCATCAAGTTCATCATTGAAGTGCTGCACAATTGGCTTATTCATTCATTACTAATTTTTAATCAGAATACAATCATCCCATCCATCCCTGGGCATCATCTCACCATTTTATCTGAAAATTTGCCTTTATTTTCCCTTATCTAGGCTGTTTTCTGCATTATAACTAAAACCCAAGTTAAAAGATACTGTTCATGTATAACATGGAAAAAAATCCAAAAGTATGTTGAATTTCTCTCAAGTGAACCTTTCCAGAAAATCCTGAAGAAATGGCACTAAGCCTTTCTTGTGTGCATCAGATTTTATTCCATTGGGAGGATTATACAACTGAGGTTCTTAGATGACTAAGAGCTTGCAGGACAGAAGCTCTGTAATTTTAATTTTTTTTTGTTGTCTTGCATAATAAATTTGTTCATTTACCACTTAAATCCAAAAACAGAAAAGATTTTTTTTTCTTAATGGAAGTTGAAATGGTAACAGCAAAAGTAAGAGTCCTAGCACACAGTAGTTTACTTGTGCACACTAAATATTAACTGTGAGAAGCACAAACCCCAGATTTTTTAAACAACTTCCAGAGTAGTAGACAACTCATCTTGACAGACTAGAAAGTACTCAGCACTATCCACAGTGTACTTACTGAAAAACATTATAGAAAATTGAAGACTTAGTTTCACTGCTATTCCAGAAGAGACAAAATAACATTTAATGATTTCTCATGCTCCTGTGAAATATAAGTTGACTATTGATTATTCTGGGCAAGCAGATTTCTTCATGGACTAGATCATGATTCAGTGGTGCATCAGAAAAATAGGAGAATAGAGGTAAACAATAATGCTTTGCTTATTTCTAAAGTATTTTCTGCTTAATCAAGGTGATTTTGTAATTTTTAGTTTTCCTGAGTAAGTTGTTGAGACAATGAAGAACACACACAGTAACTACACAAAGATTATTCCCCACATGAATCTCATGGCCTACGTAACTTAGAAATGCATGATGGTTTGACCCTGAGCAGTAGCTAAACACCTACCACACCTTTCACTCACTCACTCACTCACTCACTCACTCACTCACTCACTCACTCACTCACTCACTCACTCACTCACTCACTCACTCACTCCAACCTGGGAATAGGAAGAAAAATAGAAAGAATGAGAACAGGCTCATGCATCGAGGTGATGCCAGTTTGGAAAGAAAGAAAGCTGCAAGCACTGTTAAAATATGGAATTAATTTACTACTTTCCTGAAGACAGATGCTTACCCATTTCAAGGAAAGCAGGCCTTTAGCACATGTTACTTGGAAAGACAAACACCATCACAAAACACATGAATTCCTCCCCCCCCTTCTTCCTTCATTCCACCAGCTTTTACTGCATAACACGATGTGATATGGCATCAACCATCCCTTTGGTCAGCTCAGATCAGCTGTGCTGGCTGTATCTCATCTCAGTCTCTTGCTGACATCCATCTACTCACTTTGGGGGGATGGAGTGGGTGGGAAGAGGGACAGAGGAAGTTTTGATGATGTGCAAGTACAGTTAAGCAGTAGCCAAAACTATAGTGTGTGTTATCAGACTTGAATTTGGGATAATATTTGAATTTATTATTAAAAAATCAGAGTAGGATAATGAGAAGTAAAATAAACCTTAAAAATACCTCCTCCCCACCTCTCCTTCCTTCCTGAGCAGTACTTCCCCCTCCAGCAGCTCAGGAAAATAGGGAATGTGGGTTACAGTCAGTTCATCATAAGTTATTTCTCCCTCTGCTGAGGGAGGGGAGTCCTTCTGCTGCGCCATGATATTTCTCTCATGGGAGACAGGTCTCTCCACCATCTTCTCCACTATGTGTCCATCCCACAGGCAACACTCTCTGTGAACTGTTGCAGTATGAGTCACTATTCCACAGGCACAGCATGCTCCAGTGTGGGTCCTCCATGGAGTGACAAGTCCTACCAGGAAACCTGCTCCAGCATGGGCTCCTCTTTCCACAGGTCTATAGGTCCCTGCCAGGAGCCTGCTCCAGGACAGGTCTCCCACAGGGTCACAGTCTCCTTTCAGGCATCCACTTTCTCCAGCCTGGGTCTCCTCCTTGGCCTGCAGGTGGATCTCTGCATTCCCATGGGCCTCCATGGGCTGCAGGGGCACAGCTGCCTCACCATGGTCTGCACCAGGGGCTGCAGGGGAATCTCAGCTCCAGTGCCTGGAGCAGCTCCTGCCCCTCCTGCTCCACTGACCTGGGTGTCTGCAGAGTTGTTCCTATCATATATTCCCACCCCATTCTTCTCTGGCTTTAATTATATTTGTGCAATAGCTTTTATTCTCCTCTATTCTCCTCTTAAATATGTTATCACAGAGTTTTTTCCAACATTTCTAATTGGACCAGCCTTGGACAGCAGCATACCTGTCTTGGATCTGACTGGCATTGGCTCTGCTGGACATGCATGAATCTTCTGGCAGCTTCTCACAGAAATCCCTGTAGTCCAGGCCCTGTAGTCCTCCTGCTACCAAAACCTGGCCACAAAAACTCAGTACACATGGCACTGTACAGATTGCTATAAAGAGAGTTAACTTCATAACTTCATCTTAGCCAAAACCAGAAGAATATCTTTACAGAGAACAGTCAATAAGAGACTGGAATGTTAAACCTTTAGGCGTTTTTCTTTTCCATCTGCATTCAGAACACTTGTTTTCTACTCAAATAATTGATCTAAGTCTATGTTAAAAACACTAGAAATTCCTTCTCATCTTGGAGACACATGAAAGCCATCATTAGGTAACAGGAACATCTATAACTTTATTTAATAAGTATTTCTTAAGGCTGTGCTCTTTGCACTTTTAAGCACATTTTACTGTTGAGGTCTGAAGTAAAAAAAGTAATATAATAAAGTTACAAGATGGTTCATACAAGGACTCTGATTTTTGTTTTGTTTCCAGTATGTTATTGACTTGAGCATTACAAAGGCACAAGATTATTTACGCTGGTCTTTCTTTCACTTGCTAGTCTGCATACCCTGCTTGAATAGCAACAGGGGATAGAAATAGTGTATTAACTATTAATAGATATTTCTATGCATATAGTGACAGCTCTCTAAACATTTGTACATCTGAAACACCTATTTCATGAGTAGAAAACACTTTCAAGATGTAAACTGAATTTGGTTGATAGTGATCATTGCACTTCATTTCTTATCAAGGCATACAAGAAGTGTAATATTTATGCATGGTAATTTATTTGCATCTCACATGGACACAAAACAACATAACTTCTTTCATAATTTTATATATATATATTCATTCAGATAATCCTCATGCTAAAAGTTGCAAAATATGAAAGTTGTATGATGCACTAAGTAGTTTCTCAAGAGCTTGCTTTCTCAAGAAAGTGATCTGCTTTCTATTAATTTCCAAATACAACTGCATGGAAGTAATCCTAGCCATCAACTATACAGAATTGTTTGGGGACATAACTTCTATGTCAATTGCAATGACAAGCTTAATCCTTCATTGGATCTGGATCTAATCCTTCTATGGCATATCTAAGATGCTCAGAATCTTATAGAACTGAAATCTTGTCATCAATTGGTATCTTGATTCAACAATAATGTCAGGATAATATAATTAAGATTTTTTAGATAAAATTACTTGAAACCAAAGTATATAAACCAAATAATTACTTTGTTTAACTTCTGGTGAAGCTTCAAAGCAAAAGTTCAGATTAAATTTTGATTGAAAAGACTAATAGTATTTTGGATATGAATTAGGGCATCAAATCTCAGAATAGAAATTAAGGTTTAATTCAAGATATATTTTCAAAAATTTACTGTTTATCCTATTTCATAGTTCAATTTTAGTTTGACTTCCTGCCAGAAAGAATTGTTAATAATCTTTAAACATTTAAAAATTTTCTACTGAGCTGTATATTAAGTATCAGGATGTGCAGTGTCCCTGGAGCTCCTTCCCTGAAGATGTTCAATCCCGGACATAATACTCAGTTATAATCTCTAGGGAAGCCTGCTTGATCAAGGAGATTGGACTAAGTGATCCTCCAGCTGTCCCTTCGAGTCTTACCCATTTTGTGATACTGTGTTTCTGTGATTGTGTCTTTCTTGTATTCTAAGGTCCAGAACTAGATGAAGAACTCAATTTCTGTGATCTCAGAAATGTTTAGTAGAGGGGATTAGCCACTCCACTCAGCTTCCTGGCTGTGATCCTTTTAATGCTTTTAGCAGCATACACTGCTAGTTTATGCCTAACTTTTCACAAACCAAAGGAAATAAGGAGAAAAATTATATTAATAAAACTTAGATTTTGTTTCTATTTTTATTTAAAATTAAACAAACAAACAACACAAACAAAACGCAAACAAAATTCAAACAAACTAAAGCAACTAATGCCAACAGAGTTCAAGGTTTATGATATTTTGGGTAAAGCCAAAGTTTCAAAATCCTAAATGATTACCTAGGGCCATCTGTCTTAGTTGTTGAAGACATAGTAAGTTGGAAGTTCTCAACATGAATTTTTATTGAGATGATTGTTATGCTTGATTGACTGTTTTGATTCACCAGTTTAAGGGAGACGTTGAACAACTGGAGAGGGTCCAACAAGGGGCTGCCAATATGATTAGATGGCTGAATGATTTGACACATGAAGAAAGATTGAAGAAATCGGGTTTATTCAGCTTATAGTAGTGAAGGCTCAGATGGGAACTCCTAATCACAGTCTCTGAGTAGCTAAAAGGGAGTTACAGAGAACTTGTAGAGGTTGTCTTCTCACCAGGCTACAAGGTGACAGGACAAGAGGTGACAGGCATGAGTTACTTCGGGGGAAATTCTGCCAAAATAAAAGACAGAAATTCCTCATTATGAAGATTCAAACATCAGATAAGGTTACACACAGACAAAACAGAATTTCTGTCACTGGAGAAGCTCAAGATTCAGCTTGACAGGGACCTAGATTAATGCCTTAAATTTTAGCTTTCATATTTTCCAGATTCTGTACTCCATTAGTATACAACTTTGAACTTCATATAAAGTGTTAGCAAGTTCTTCTCACAGTTTAGTTAGACAAAACAATTTTTTTCACCCTGAGAATCAAGGATACCATTTCACCTTGAGGCCCAAATAGTGAACTGAGGAGAGCAATCTGGGAGCATGGGACTTCATAATGTGAAACTGTAATTGGACAATTAACCCCAATATGTAAATGGACCAAAACTTATAAAAGTGTGAAAACAGACCAGGCATCCATCTTGGGTGAAGTCTCAGCTGAGCTGTTGTATTGCCCAAGGTGTATCCTTTGAAGGCCTTTTAATGAATACCTACTTTATTCCTTTAACACTGTCTAGCCTCTGTTCCAGACAGCCTCTCAAGACATCAAGATCAGCTTGGCCCTGCTTTTACAAGAGGTGTGGAACCAGAGGATTCACAGAGCTCTCTTATAATCTGTACTTTCTCACGACTCTGTGATGTATATATGATGAGAATTTTATGAATAAACAGAAAACAACTCTGCAAAAGAATTTATAGATTAATGAAGTGTTTCAAAAATATTTTTCCCTCACTGCTTGAAAAATTAAAAATTTGTCCCCACATAACTTTTGATGCCAAAATACTGTTAATATAAATCACAGCAAAAGTAACTCAAACTCAAAAAATAAAAACAATAATGTTTTTATTTATTAAGCTGGTCTAGAAGGAAAAAATAAGTATTTGTGAAGTTCCAATTCAATTTCCCACATTCTGGCTGGTGAGACCAGTAGCCTGTAGTTAGAGGGTAGGGAAGTCAAGCCACTGGGATAACTTTCTAGGGAAGCGGGCTTTGAAAAGGTGATTGGAAAAGGGACACAAGTTCTTAGCCTCTGGAGGCAAATCTCATCTAGTGTGAAGAAAAGGTATTCTTCAAGGAAAATTCTATCTGCCAGCCAGGCAAGTGGACCCCAATAGAAAAAGGTATCCTGTACCTGAGGGAATTAGCTGAACTATAAATATGGGAAGGCCTGGCAGATTGACTGTATCACACTCCTAAACACACCACCAAGGTAAGCACCATGTACTTACAGTGGTGGAAGGAACCACTGGATAGTTGTAAACATATTCTCTGCTCTGTGTTTCTACCTGAAATACTATCCTGGGCCTTGAAAAGAAAGTTGCATGGAGACATGGCACCCCAAAAAGAAATGAGCCAGAAAACAGAACTAATTTCCAAAGCAACTTCATAAAAATGTGGGCCAAAGATCATGGCATTGAGTGGGTGTACGACATCTCCTGTAAATGCATCAACCTCTGGAAAATCAACCAATGGAACAGACTCTTAAAGTCTATACTGAAGGTAATGGGTACATTTAAGCACTGGGATAGACATTTATCACAATGACTACCAAATTAGTTAACACCAGAAGATCTTGCCAATTGGGCTGATCCTGCCCAATAAAAACTCTTATGTGTTGTCATTACCTACAGAATTGAAACAAAAAAAATTATTACTTTTACAGCTTTGACAGACACTGAAACTGTTGTATTCAAGAGTTTTAACAAAAATATCAATTAATTTGATGAGCTATTTTCAAAGGAGACACTTAAACTGTGTTGTAGCAGAGCCCAAAAATTTTGCAGTCTCTACTCTCCTGAGAAAACAGATGAACAGTTCCAGATGCTTTTGTAAAGGAAGGTTGATTCCAATGAATGGAAAAACTTGTACCTTCTTGATCAAGAGATGTTGATCATAAGGTCCTTTGCTGGCTTGTGCCCTTCTGCAGCAGGTTACCCTAAAGAGAACCATCTGATAAAAAAACTACTTTCCAAAATGTGAAAGCTATGGACCAACAAATAGAGTATTTTTGTATTAATTTTATGTTTTTGATAGCTTTCCTTGTTTTTCACTTCCTTGGGAACAGTTAATTAATGTAAATATTTACAGACCAAGGTAGAAAATTAAAATTGCTCTTAGAAGTTAACTCATTGAGGCAGGAAAATGCAGCAAGATGAAATTCATTAGACATAAGTTTAGCTATATAATAATCAGGTGTTCAGTCTAAAATCTTCATGCAGTTTACTCTATAGTCATCACAAACTCTCAAAGACTATTTAATCCCATGTACTGAGACATTTATCTTAGCTTCATATTAAAAGTACAGGTTTACATCTCTCTACAGTAGAGAAAATCAGAGTGGAAAATAACTTTTAAAAGGCTACAATTAGATACCAAGAAACACGTACTGCAAGACCTATGAAAGAACTTTTCTTTGCAATAAAAAACTTGCAAATTTGATTTTGAAGATTTGTATACAGCTGCATTTTTGTCTTGCTGTAAAAAAAATGTTTCATCTGATAGCTTTTCCCTGATCTGGTGAAAAACTTGATTCCATTAGCCCTCAATTTTAAAAACTGAACTCAGAATCATATTTTGATGTTATATTGTATTTATAACTAAATGTCTGGTTCAATTTTTGGAGGAGCCAAATGCCTAGGCATTTCTAAAAAGGTTCATTGCTCCTTTCTGCATCATTAAATGCTTGTAGAAAACAATTTTCTAGATCTAGCAGCATATTTTAAAATTAGCGCATATATTTATTATGTAACTGCTTTCTCCTTATTTATCCATCCTGAATACACAAAATAATGGCATTTATGCTTCTATTTTACAGTCTATTTGTGCAGGCAGGGATGGAGGGGAGAAGAATTAAAAAAAGAAAGAGACAGATAGACAGAAATGTGGATTAGCATTACCAAGGTTTTAAAGTTTCATGATTGCATTGACTTCAATAAAGTCAGGCTGATTTGCACTGAGTGTCTGTCCCTTATGTTTAATAAGTTTTAAAAAAATTAATGCTGTTTAAAAATAAAATAATGCTGTTTGCTGTACTTGATATTGTTTATGCTTTCGTCTTATATTTTTTGCAGGAAAGTTTGATTTTTGATTCTGAAGTAACCTGGAAACATATATTAATATAATGCTTTAAATTAGAAACCTAGGACATTTCTTCTTCCCTCTTCTACTCTGGGGGGAAAAATTAAAAAGGAAAAAAAGTACCAGTTACACGTGTATATAGAAATATTTTTAAAATAATTGCATTTGTTTATAAATGTAAGAGAGTTTGACACCAGAAGGGTGGAATGAATAATTCCTGTAGGCTGCACTGAGCCAGCAGCCACAGAATCAGAGAAACAGTCACAGAATGAATAAGATTTTTAAGTGACCATAGTGGATCATCTGGTCCTCCCTGCTGAAGAAGGGTCATCCTAGAACAGAGAAGTACATCCAGACAGTTAGTAAATATCTCCAGAGAAGGAGACTCCACAATCTCTCTAGGCCATATATGTCAGTGTTTAGTCATCCACATGGTAAAGTTCTTCCTCATGTTCAAGTGGAACTCATTCCATGAGCTCCATGTCTCTCTTGTCCTCAGGAGCCCAGAACTGGACGCAGCACTCCAGATGTGGCCTCACTGGGGCTGAATCCCTCAGGATTCAGGTCAGGATCCCTCAAACTGTTGGCAATGTTCTTCCTAATTCATCCCAGGATACCACTGGCCATCCTGGCTGCAAGGGTGCTGCTGGCTCATGGGCAGCTTGTTGTCCACCAGAACTCCCAGATCTTTTTCCAAAGTGTAGCTCCCCAGCAGGTTGGCCCCCAACCTGTACTGGTACATGGGAGTTACTCTTCTCCAGGTGCAGGACCCTGCATTTGCCTTTGTTGAATTGCAGAGAGTTCTCTGCCCATCTCTAAATCTGTCAAGGTCCTTCTAGAGCTGCACAGCCATTATGATTTTTTCCATCATCGGGGTTCTGTAGCAAGGTCGAAGGATTCAGCTTACTAAGTTAGATAACAGTAGCAGAATATAGAATTACGAACCAGAATTCTACGTAATATAATGGTGAGGGTTCCTCAAAGAACAGTCATGTCCTAATATTATAGATAAAAACTTTGAGATTATAAATTCTATTATCTACTATTTTTTTTACAATCCTAGAAGGATTAAAAATTATGGTTATGTAAGAAACTATAACATATGCAACTAAACAAGACAAAGCATCAATATTTGATTTCCTTTCTGTAAAGTGCACTTTTGACAGCCCTATATTTCCCAGGATCTTCCCTGGATCTTACTTCTGGTCCTTCTTTGAGATGGGTAACACATTTGCTAATTTCCAATCAACTGGAACCCACCCAGTTACCTGCTGATATATGATTGAAAGGGGCTCAGAGAGCCCTTCTGCCAGCTCTCTCAGTACCCTTGGATAGATTCCACCCAATCCAATAGCCTTGTGCAGGTCTAAGTGCTGTAGCAGGTCACTACAATTTTCACAATGACAATTTTTTCCTGAATAATTGGCAATTCATACTCCTCCCCATCCCAAATGAAAATAGAAACCTGTTAATTCTTTATCCCCTCTTTTAAGATCATGTCATTAATGTTTATAGCTTCTCTCTCTCTAAACACAGAATTCGTTTCCATCTTTTTATTTGAATTCTTCCCTATAAGCATCTTACTTGGAAGGCTCAACAGAAATTTCAATTTAGAAAGCAGGGAGATGTCCTCACTTTTTTCCTATGATCTCACAATTCTTTGATATTGTTTGAAGAAACTAGCAAAACAGTTATTATGTTGTGGAGGAAACATCTACAGTTTATACTCTTTCAAGAGATCTTTCATTTTAATTAAGTCAAAGAGTTAGACTTTCTGGCCTGAACATATAAGCTGTTAGAAAGGTTAGATTATATCTTTATGGTAGCACAAACAAAAAAAAAAATGGTTCTTTCTATGCTTTACCACTTAGAGCAAGTAGAAATGACATTGACTACACCTCTATTCAAAAAAGTGTTTTATCATAATTTAATCAGGCCAAGGGAGTTCAGCACCCTGCAGGTAAGAGCTGAAGATAACTAAATAGCCACAGATTTCAATTGGTTTGTGGACAGAGTCAATCAGCAAAAAATATAAGCAGAAAAAAGTGACCAACACTGTTCAGGACCTTTACTTGTTTTTCTGCAAGCAGAACGCAAGGTTATTAAAACTTAAAGCACCTGATAACAAATTTTTCAGTTGTGAAGGTCTCTTTAATTTAACACTTTTTTATTTAACATTTTTCTTTCGAGAATGTTCCCATTATTCTGTACTTTAGAGATCCCTATAGAGAAGAGACCCAATCTAAAGTGAAGAGTTCAACCTTTACTTTTTAAAAACAATATCAACTAATGCCTGAGTTACAGGGTATAAGTACATTTCCCATGGAAAATTCTATTACAGGAAAACTCAGTTTAATAGAAAAAGGTTTAATAAAATTAAAGAATTGTTTGGAAGAGTGATTATTCAAATTAGCAAAGCTCATAGTGAGTTGTTTTCAGCTCCGGAGACAATGTCCTTCCAGGAATTAAATTGAAACTTTGGGGCTTGGAACAAAAATAATCACTTCCACCCCCATGTAATATGCAGCAGGTTTATACAGTTCAGTAGTTTATACTGTCATGCCCTCCAGTCAAGTCTTTTGCAAACACTCTATTTAGTTTATATGACAAGGTTTTGGCACTGGGGGAAGGCCAAGGTCTGCCCCTATGGAAGACACAGAAGGTTGTACCTGACTCCACATCAGGACACAGCAGAGCCCGTCATCCAGGCTGGTGATGACTGTGTGTATTGTAAATCAAGGCAACCCCCGTCACAAGGAGGAATGATGAGGAGGACTCCATGATATTAGAAGGCTAATTAATTACTTTATTATACTATATTATATTACACTATATTACACTACATCAAAACTGAAACTGCACAAGCACTCAACTGCACAGAATCTGCTGACCTGATCTGTCTGGACACATGCTTGGCCCTGATAGGCTAGGGAAACAAAACACCATCACTTTGGATAAACAATCTCTACATTGCATTCTACCTTGGCACAACACAGGCACAGCAAATGAGATAAGAATTGTTTTGATCATTCTCTTCTCTGCTTCTCTCACTGCTTCTCTAAGGTTCAGAGAATGTGAATTCCACATCTGTGAAAACATAATTATTAATTTTTTTTTAAAGTTAAGGAGCAGAGAAAACCAGAAATGTTGATAGACATCAGAGGGAATGCCAAGGCCAGAAAAGCAGAAATAGGAGGTGCTCCAGGGGATGGAGCAGGTATTCACTGTAACCAATAAAAAGTCCATGCTGGAACAGAATTTTTGTGAAAGACTTCAGCCCATGGAGGACCCATGCTGGAGAAAGAGACAAGCATGAGGAGGAAGGAGCAACAGACAGAAACTGTGAAGTGCTGATTGCAGTCTTACATCCCCAGAGGAAATGAAGAATCAATCTGGCCTTGGAGGAGTTGAAAGTAAAGGAGTTGAATAAGGCATGGGAAAAGGTGAAGGAGGAAAGATACTATATGTGTCTACCAGAATCTATTTTAAGGGAAAAAAATTAAATTAATTTTACACAAGTGGCATTTGTTCAACCTCTGACACTAACTATTAAGAGATCTACCTGTCTCCACCTAACTCATGAGTTTCCTTATCCTATCTTCTCCCCTTGCCCTCCTGAGGAGACAGAACAAGAGAGCAAGCAGCTGGGCAGGCACCTGTCCCTTAGCCAAGGCTATCCCACTGCAAATGTGGGAGCTGTTACGCACTCAGGAGGTGAGTGTAACACAAAATTTTGTTCATGTCTGTTTATGAGAGGAGCAGTTTTGAAAGCAACCAAATCATTGTTTCATTTTAGTGTGACTTTGGGGATTGTTGCCTGAAGGTTTTTACTTTTATTTTCTCCTTAATTTAAAATATACATATATATTATTATATATATGATTTTAAGTGAAAAAGCCCCCCAATTTCTTGATGAAATATGCTACAGAATTTGAAAGAAAATAAAATCACTTCAGATAAGGTAATGTCAGGTATAATAATCAAAACACTGCTTAGCCTTCACAACAACTAAATAATGTAATTAAACTGAAGATTATTTCAAGCTTCAAACAAGATCTTTACAGTCACTATGGAATAATTTTTTAATAAATTATAAGACTGAGGTAAGAATAGGTATTTTGAAATAAATACTTCTGAACTGGGGAAAAGTGGGGAAAAGGAAGAGTGGGGAAAAAAAAGGAAGCAAGAAAAAATAAGCCAACTCACACATTTTGTCAATAAAAATCCATTATAATCTACCAACCATAGAGATGTTATCTTCAAGGAACCCTCTAATGGTAAATAAATTGTTCTGGAAAATATAGAACGAGAGCATAGTAAGTTTGCCCTGTTCTGATTTTGGTCATAACCTTCACTTTTAGCAAACTTTGTGTTTGCTATGCTGTTATATTGTTAACTTTTGCATTTGTTAGAGCTAAAACATATTAGGTTATATCACAGTATTTAATAAGAATTTTTGTTTGTTTTTATTTTAATTATTGGGCAGCAGATACAATTTTCTAGTCACCAGAACTTATGTGTTTGTCTAGTAGATGAGCTTTTTTATTAGAAGTAATTTTTCTTCTCTAGGAATTTCTACACAATTATTAAGTTATTATAAACTTCTGAATAAATGAAATAGGCTGAGCTCATTTAGTTGGGCTAATAAGGAAGAATTATAAACTTATTTTAAATCAGTAAATCTAATTTATTAAAGAGTTTATATTTGTTTGTTTGTGGAAAGATTATACATCTGAAGCACATACACACAAAAAATTGACATTGTCTCATGCTTGGGAAAAAGACACTGCTTTGTAATTACACAAATAAAATGAAAAAGATTTGCCAGCAATCGTTCATTTGAACAGCTATGTGCAAAACCTAAAATACTTGGAAAGGAGTATTTTGCTAAATGTTAGTCATGTGTCATGCGATGACAGGTGAGGTCCACAATCTGAGAAATACATGTAACTTGTCATTTACAAAAGCAGCCAGCAGAACCTTTGAATAATTAAGCTAATGGAAAAAGATCTGAAAGAAAAAAACCACAGAAGTCATGCCTTGTTTTCTCATTGAAATCCATCTCTTTACTGAACATTTTGCTGCTCTTTAAAAAAAAAATTAAGGTCATCATTATGTTTTCCAGTTATTGTGCTCTTTCAACTTTCTTCCTTGAATGGAAAGTAAAGATTTATTCCAGATTCTTAGTCATTATACTACTTCAGCAGTAAAATTCCAATTAAAAATTTGTTCTTTCTTAAGTCTTAATCTCTTTCTAAGCCACTGTATGGAGCTGGCAACTAGAATTCAGGTTTAACATTTTTACTTTTACTTCCTTGTTTCTTTCTCTGATAACATTTCATCTAATTTTTCTCATTCTTCATAGAAATACAAATGGACATACAACAAGTGTGGATCTTTGTGGATCTGTGTGGATCTTTGTACAACAAGTGTGTATTTTTGAGAAATAAAATACTTCAGTGAAGTTTATGCATTTTTTTTATAAATGACAATAGGGCTGCAGTTGCTTCTGAACATAGAAGTTTGGAAGAACATAGGGCTGGAAACACTTCTAAACAGTGCCAGTACCCATCCTGCAGACATTTATGGCTGACATTATTTATCATGTATTTTTCTTATCAGAAAGGATACAATGCAGGATATAATCTATAGCTCTCTCTATATTTAATCAAACCCCTCATAATTATACTTGATTTGAATTACAGTAAGTTCTTTCAAAGTTAAAATTATAGTAAAAGTATCAATTTTATTCTAACATTATAGAAAAAAAACCCCAACCCAACCAAAACCCATCCCACCACAAAAGACAAATTATCTGCACAGCCTGCATAAAATGCCATTTAATTCTGTCATACAGAAAGTCATATAACAAACCAAAGTGTAGCAGCTGCATGAAACTGTAGCCCAGTGAATTCAACTTTGCCAATGCTAGTCAGTGCTGTGGGTTTTATAAGGTCCCAGAACTGACCAGGGCTTCCCTTACTCTGAGTTGGGTTTGATTTCCTTCATTTGCCTTCTCCACAATGGGCTACAACCAGAAAACCCTGAAATAAAGACATATATATTTCAATCAGAATTTAGGCAAGGTATAATTATAGGTCTTGATTGCAGAGACTCATGTGCTACCATGGGTACATTTGACTGCCTTTGTCTCTTTCACGTGGAGAGGTGTACAAACATACTTCTCTCTGTGAACTGCACTGCCACTCAGATGAATTTAGAGAACTGTGACAGAGAAGTCTGTTCTTGGTTCCCGCTCAGTATGTGCAGATGACATCATCTACAGCTCTTGTTTTTTCTTGAGATTAAGCAGTTTACCAGCAGGTAACATTCCATTACCTGACAATAGAAATGAAGAACAGAGTTGCTTATATTGCAGCAAAGTCCTTTGGGAGCCCTAAAGACTACAGTGCCAAACAACCTCACAACAGCCATGTGTTCTAGACACAATTTCCCCTTTTCTTTTCTCCCAGAAAACTAACTTAAGGGGTAACATGAAGTTTTAACTAACTGCTACTTCTAGGCTTGTATGGGCACTACATGATATACTGCTACCTTCTAGTTTTATTCATGTATTTTAACTGCTGTGTCAGTGAGCAAAGTTTGAAATACTACAGCTATTTTCTAAAACTTTCTTGCATCCAGTACCAGAATAATGTGATTCCTACCAGAACTATGAAATATGCATACTTATTTCTATCCTACCCTACCTTTCTTCCCCATTACTTCATTCATTCATTCATTCATTCATTCATTCATTCATTCGTTCGTTCGTTCGTTCGTCCGTCCATCCATCCATCCATCCATCCATCCATCCATCCATCCATCCATCCATCCATCCATCCATCCATCTCTGGAGATAGTCAGAATCAGTAATTCACAGTTAATCTCAAATTTTCTTCAAACAATATCAGAGAATCAACAAGAAACACATGCAGAATTGTAGATAGAGAAATAGTTTTTTTATCCTGGACGAGTTCTCTGTCATGCCTTTGGCTCTTCCTAGTCGAGAGTTCCTACTGAAGGATAAAAATGACTTCTGTTTCAAGAGTTCTAAGGGCTTTAGGACTTACTAAACCAGATTAATAGAAAATTTCATTAAGTAGCAGAGTAGTGGTCCTGCTCCCTGTTTGGAATAATTTACACTTTTCTGCAAACTGTAAATGAAGTTGTAAAGTACAAATAATGCAACTGTGTAAGACAGAAAAGCAACAGAAGCTAAAAAAAACTTTATAATGTGTTGGGAAAAAGTCTTTCTTGTATAAAAAAATGGAAAACTTGATAAGTATATCCATAGTAATTATTAAATATAACCAATATCTATATATTTTTCATGTCTTGGCAGGATTATAGGAGTTGCTTATTAAGTCAGTGGACGTTTGCATTTGATTTTGTCCTTTTGGCACATATGAAATAGAGTCAAGTGCAATATGAAAATGGGCCCACCGTATCAAGAATATATGTCATACAGTACTTAATATTTATAAAAGCAATTTCAGCTTAAAATCTACCTTTGGCTTAATGATCCTCAGGTGTAACACATTCAGTTTAGGTTATGTTCATATATTTCCAATTAAAATAATGAGTAATTATATTTACTACTTTTGCATCTTTTAAAGGATAATCAAGGTCCCAGTCCTATGGTCATGAAAAATATTTCTGCTGCCTCTGCTAAATAAAAGAGCTATGCCTTAAATTGATTATATTTTCCTCAACTCAACTCTTTTCATTGGTACTTCAAGACCATTTTGAAACACAAATATTAGTAAATTGAAAGTATTCCTAGGTAACTTTTGAAAAATACTGTTAGTTATGTATATTTTTAAGTTAGAGCCACAAAAAAACCCCATGAAACCAACAAACCCAAAAAATTCCAAAAATCCCCACAATTAAAAAAAAAAGAAAATTCACTTTTTTGACAGGAATTTTCTTTTTCTATGTTACTGATATTTTATGCTTTGAAATTGAATTTTTTTTTTGAACCAAACCTGATGAAGGAATATAATTATGAGGAACAACTGTCTCTGCTTCTTGACTTAATTGCTTCTTGACTTATTTTCATTGTTTATTCTAACATTTTAAATCATTTCATCCTAGGGATTTGGATCACAGATAAAATTTGGCTTATCTTCTGGCTGTGAAAACTTTAATTTTGGATTTTCCATGAATGAAGTTAGAAGTGACTGATAAAAATTATATTAATAAGTACCAATAAGTAGTCTGACATTAAATACTTCAAATTTAAACCTTCTTTTCAGAAAAACATTTTATTGTCTATCTTCTGTTTTGCAGCAGATTTCCCTTTCAGCTGAAACCTGTATAAAGGAATCCAACACAAAAAGCCTTTTTGCAGAGTTCACAGATATAATTTGTTACAGTAATAGTTTGATGGCAAATTGAGAATGCCTTAGAGAGCTTCAAAGTAAGTTCATTTACTGCCTTTGATTGCATTCCCCTAGAGTTTCAATGTGGAATAGGTTAGGGGAACAGTTTGGAAGAAATCCATGTGGACTCAAAATAAGTAATTATTACCCAATGTTTCTATTCATATTCCTAGATAAATTCAAGGGCATCACAAAATGGCCAAAGACACTTAAAAAGCCTCAGACTATGACATTATATAATTTTATTACTTAGTCAAGGTAAGATCTCTCAGCTATGCTTAAATGTTTTATTTGTTTTTCCTTTTAAAGCAACTTCTTATTTTCATTTCCTCTCATCAGCTCTCTTCAATGATTTTTAAATGTTAATTGAATTAAATGACAATTATTTTGTAATATTTCACACTTCTGTAATGCAGATCAGCTGACATTATAAACAGCTATAAGCAGAATATCCATGGCGTATGGGACTTCAGGTCATACATATCGCCTTTACTTAGAGTCAGAAAAATGAACTTATCGAAACTGCTACAGAGGCTTTAATATCCTTAGGGATTGTGACTATGCAGTGGAATTCTCTCAAAGGTGCAGTTCATTTCCTTCCAGCATTGTACTATGGAAGAGCTGCTACAAAGCAGCTGAACTGAGTCCCAGATTTGTATCTCCTTAACTTCAAAGGAGAAGCCATTATAACACAACCATTTCCTTTTGCAATGATGCTTCAAATGCATATTAAAAGGAAATTATACTTGCCCCAAGCCCCACTTCAATCTCATTTTAATTGATAGTCATTGTTTGTATTAGAGAAATGTACGCAGATAATGAAGTTACAGACATGAATGTCCCTTATGGAGATATGTTAAGACATAAAATGGGACTTCATTTAATCGTCAGGGTCTTTTAATTTGTCTGGAGAACTAATAAATATTGTCTTCAGAGGTGAATTGAATCCATCTCAGATAAAATTGCACAGGGATTTGGTATGTGTCGAAATGTGTATCAGAGAAGTATTCTGAGCACTGAGAAGAGACTTAAGCAAGGAATAAAAAGATTTTTTGGGTTTATTATTGTGATTATAGGCAAGAATGGGATGTAAATTTCTAACTGTAAATCTCTACTGCAAGGGAACGCTTTCATGTAGCCAAGAGGAAGAGACTATCACTGCAAACAACAGACAGGATTTGACCTGAGCAATAGCAAAAGTGCAACCAAGCACAAGCACAAGCAAAAACTCTCAATGCACTTTAGTTACTTATTTCCTACCTCTGTCCTCATGTTTTTCTTCTCTCAAGATTTTTTGATGGGTGCACATCAAAGTGTCATTTTTAAAGAACTGTTTTGTTCTTCAGTTTTGAGTTCCAAGTAGCTGACATTAAAAAAATTAAAAATTGAAGTGGTGACTAAAATATTTGCAATTTGTCTTTGTTTTTATACATCTGCTTAGTATGATACAGCTTTAAAGAAACTAGCTATGTGTTGTTTTCACAGATAACCTTAATTGACACTTTGGATATTTTTGTTTGAAACCTTACCACTTGAAATTATGGGTTGTTATTCTCATATTAAAGAACAATGTTTATGAAAATATAATATACATTACTTTGTTCCAAACACCACTGAACAAAACCTTAGTGCAAAGAAACCATAAAACCACAATCATTGTCCATGGAATTTTAGAGTCAAGAAGATCAAATATTCACAATCTTCAAGAAAAAGGCAGAGACTACTATTATCCATAAGGATTTCCTGTAATGCAGATGCTTTTGGTTTCTTGAAATATCCTGTTTTCTGACACTAAAGGATTTTGGAACTCAGCAGTGAGTAAGTGGAATGAAAGTTGTGCAAAGACATGTTTTAGAATGATTAGGAAATATAAAAAATTAGAAATTTCAGAGTATTTAACGATATCTTTTTTGTCAGAGAACATTTTTGCATTCCTTTGTGTTTGATTTGAGAGAAAATTTCTAAGTTCCTTATCTTTAGTTCCAAGACTGCTTTACTTTCCATTTCTTACACGTTCTAGGAATTGCATATCACTATTTTAAATCCTAACAAACAAAGGAAAATATATTATCAATAACAATAATGATGAGAATAATAATAATAATAATAATAATAATAATAATAATAATAATAATAATAATAATAATAATAATAATAATAATAATAGTAATTGATCTGTAAAAATTCAAGAGAGATATCTAAGAGTTCAGGATCACATTTTTCCTTTCTATAAGAACAGCACTAACACAACTGTATGCAACACTGCACTAGGAGTTCCATGGCAGTATATGGAGGGCTGCAGAGTTGACTTCAGTGAGAAGAGACCAGGGCTGCCCCATGCCAGAGAGAAGTAGTTCTGCAATGGATATCAAGCTCAGAGAATAAGCAGGGGAAGTTAGGGATCCACATGGCAGAACAAGTATTCCCTGCAGTCCATGGTGCAGCAGTTGGATATTCCCTGACCCACAGAGATCCCATGCTGGAGGAGACCTTTTTCCTGAAGACCTCAAACATATTGGAAGGATCCATCCTGCAGAATTATCCTTACCCCTACCATCCCCCCTGTGCCATTCTTGGCAGAGACTGTGACCAGGGAGGAATAGAAAAGTTAGGAATGAAGGAGTAAACTTGAATGTTGGCAAAAATGGAGAGGAGGTGAGGACCTGTTTAATTGGTTTTTAACACTCCTGCTCTGGTTTTATTTGGTAATAAATTATTCTTCATAAAACTAGAGAATGATTGAGGTTGGAAGGGGCCTCTGGAGGCCCCTTTGTTCTGTTTTCACCTGCACAAACAGGGCCAGCTACAGAAGGTAGAATGGTTTGGTTGGAAGAGACTTTTAAAAGTCATCTAGTCCAAGCCCAGAGCAATAGGCCAAGATGAATCCATTACACAGTTATTCCACTGCATTCTCCTGTTTATTTGTTGATATTAATTGTGCTTTTTCTTCAGTGATAAATTTTTTTTGAACAAAAAAGCTCTGGTTTCGATTGATATCATCATATAATAATTTAGATTGGAAAAGAACTCTAAGATAATCAAGTCTAATTCTTCACCGAGCACTGCCAATGATGAAACCAAGATCTTAATTCATGTCTAGGAATCCTATAAACTGGTTTTTAGTCTTCAGACTTGAAGCCCTGTACAGTCCCAGCTTGATGTCCATCTTTCTATATTGCACTTAATTGCCATTTATCTTTACCTTGATGTCCTAAATCAGATACACAGACATTATCAGCCTGTGGATCTTTGGAAGCACTGAGCAGAGAAAAGGCCAAGAAAGAAACCTAATAATGAAACTCAGATTTTGAGTATATTTTTGCTAACAGACTCTTGAATAAAGTTGTAAACTTGAGCTTAGCATTCCTTGTTACTGAGCCTAGAGAAAGGAAGAGTAAAACATCTATTAACTTCTCCAGTCAATTTGCACTAGCAAGATTGTTCCAATGGTAATCAAGCTGCAGAACCACAATAAGAGGACTATTAACTGAAAACTATACTATACATGCATTTTTTGGGACAGTTGGTTCAAATGGTTCATGAAACTATATTTTTGTTCTAAATGACACCATAAATGAGATAATGCCTTGCTTTTCTCACATTTTCACTTTTTTTTGTGTGGAAAAAGACTTTTAGAACAACTGACCAATTATTAACGAGATCATCTTAATGAGACCAGTTGCATTTTCTTTATAGGAAAGTACTTTTGCACTATGTTTAACACTAAAATTTTGGGAAAATTATTTACATTTAAATTAAAAAGAATTTGATAGAAAGAGGGGAAGCCTTTTGAGAAGCAGTTTGGTTCGTTCAGCTTAAAGGAGACTGAGGAAAGACCTCCTTTCAGTCTACAGTTTCCTCATGAGGGGAAATGGGGATGCAGATACTGATGTTTTCTCTCTGGTGACCAATTTTAGGACCTGAAGCTGCTTTAGGGGAGACTTAGGCTGAAGATTAGGAAAAGGTTCTTCATCCAGAGGGTGATTGGGCACTTCAACAGGCTTCCCAAGGGAGTGGTCACCAAGCCTGCCAGAGTTCAGGAAGCATTGACACAACACTTTGAGGCACATGTGACTGTTTAGACAGGCTTGTTGAGCCCCACATCTGTCACTTCCCTCATAACCAGGGATTGCTGTCTTAAACAAAGTGTTTTCATTCCAGATAAGGGAAAAGGCTGATAAGAAGCAGATCCTGCAGAGATGGGGTAATGCTTTTTATCATGCTAATCTCCTTCCTTCAGATAAGACACAACTGCATCTGAGAGTGTAAACTCCCTTCCATGTGGAGATACCAGGGTGATCCCACAGAAGACCAAATACAAGTAGCTTGACAAACTCTTTGTTGCAGGGCCCCATCCCCATGGATTAAATTGCAACCACCACTCTGCACACAGACATCAAAATAGAAAAGATCATCAGTGAATCCACAGGAGGCAATCTGTTCTACTATCTTCTCTTGTACTTCTCTTTCTATCCCTATATATTTTCTTCATGATATTTTTATAGCAAAGAACAAAACCAGACACATACCTCCTTTCTGCTGCAACCAGATTGCTTTAAAATAAACCTGCCTCATATATAAACCGGTCATTCAGTGTTATTTCACTTTAATTCACCCCAAGGGATCTATTAACACCAGCCTCAGTTACTCTGCCTAAAAGGCAGGTCATAACAACGTGGTGTGGCTCTTGGGGTTGTCCTGAGCAGGGCCAGGAGTTGCTCTCAATGATCCTTCTGATCTAATAATTATCTTAAAAAAGAGGCCAGTTTATAGTACATTTAACATTTGCTTTACAAAACTGGTATATTTAGTGCTTATCTTTATTCATGTGGAGGTTAATGAGAATCTGGCATCAATTTAAGAATTAATACCTAATCAAGCAAGACACCTGAGGCTGAGTAACTAGCAGGTGTTTCTTGAATTGGAACCTTAATGGCCCACCAATCAATAGAGTGCCATAAGTGTATTTCTTCTGCAATTCCAGTCAGAGCAGATGTGTTTAAACAGAAACATAAGTGTGCAATAATTAGCTTATTCAGTGTGACTAGCAACAGTTATCAGTTCAAAGGACAGAGGATACAAAAGTAAGGAAGCTTTAATAGAATACATGGGTCCTAATCATTACTCTCAAATTAAATGTTTTCTCATGATGAAAATACCTCTAAATGCGTGCAAAGGATTTAGCTATTTGCTATGTATAGTGTATTTAATTAATTTTCTCACTGATAAAAACTAATAACTACCCTGCAATTTAAACTTTATACACAGAAGGATCTGTATTGGAAAGGGCCTTAAAGATCATCTCCTTCAAACCCCCTGCCATGGGCAGGTGGCTCAAAGTGAGTGCAGGTCACATTGTAAGATCTGCCTCTTGAATGCAGTCAAAAAGGATCTGAAGGCTGGGGGGCAGGAGGCTGAATAACAACACTGGGGTTAAAAGTCATTCTTGTTTTCAGGAATTCTCAAGTAATGCTTATTAGGACAGGAGAGGGTAGTCAAACACTGGAACAGGTTTCCTAAAAAAATTGTCAGTGCCCCAGGCTTGCCAGAGTTTAAGAGGCATTTGGACAACTTTTGCTCTGTTCTGAAGTGGCCAGGCAGTTCAACTAGTTGCTCAGTCTTTTAGTGTAAGAAGAAGCCTGAAGAAATGTTAATACTCCTTATCCAGACTGCTGTTAGACAAGAGAGTTGATAGAAAGAGTATTTTAGGACTAGCTGAATTAGAACAAGAATATCCTTTCTAAACCAAACTACCTGAAGCAATAGCATATATAGTTTAGAAAGAAAAAAAGATTGCTTACATTTCTAAATACTTCAGAAACAAGAACTGGAATTCTGAGTACTCCATGTATATATAATAAGTGACTAAAAATACATAAAATACTGAATAAAATAATTCTGTTGCTTGAAGACAAGCTTTGAGTTTCAGCTGAGATGCCTCGAGATTTTAGCCATCCTCATTGCTCTCTTAGACATGACACAGGACCTGTGTGAAACCCATACACTTCTAGAGTGGTATCTCATGGCAAGGCGGACTAATATTTTTCATTTTTTTTTGGGACTAAAGCCCACCTATTCTGACAGGAGCGATGGCTTTATAGACTGATCAATATAATAAAGAGGGTCTTTTTGTTTGTTTGTTTGTTTTTTTAATGACTTTAAAAATATTTTAAAATACCTTTTTCTAATGTAATTGCAAAAACTGAAACCTGCTTTGGTCTCCTCTTTAAACAAATTAATTCAACATAAATTATTCCTTTGTCTACAATTGCTTCAGTTACTGTACTTAAAATTGGGAAATCAGAAACTTTTCTCTGTGGATCTTCCAAAATTCAGACTTCATGAGGTGTTTTTATTTAGTGAGCAACAGACTGACTCAAACATTTTATTCTATTTAGTCTGAGTAAGACTGCTTTAAGAATTATCTCAACTGAAACTGTTAAATTTAAGAGGTAGAATCAAGAAAAGAGTAAGTGTAGTAATATCAGCCATTGTGAGCCTGCTTAATTTGTATGAATTGTCTTTAATGAAAGAGTATGCATGTTTTCTTCTTGTACACTACTAGGATAAGACAATTAAACAAAAAGAAAACAAAAATTATTGATTTCAGAGAAGACATTAGGGTATTTTAATGGATAATCTTAAAAGGAATTAAGGTAGAAATTAATCCTTAAAACCTCAGAGAAGTTAATTTTTATGGACTATATAACTCCTAATAGGGAAAAATGTTTACTGTCATAGAGTAGAAATTAAAACATTAGAAAGCACTTTACTGACAACTGGCAAACTTTTTTTTCTGCAGTCTGAACACATTTGTCAGCTATACTAGGTAAGGTTCACAAAGATAGAAGTTTTTATGTACCTAAACTGCTCTACTTTCCAGGGAACTTAAGGCACCAATTTCCAATGGGATGCAAAACAGGACTTAGACACTTAAAAGTGGATGGAGCACCTCTGCTATGCTGAAAGGCTGGCAGAGCTGGAGTTGTTCATCCTGGAGAAGAGAAGGATCTGGAAAGGCCTCACAGACTTTTTCCAGTACCTGATGGGGTACTATGAGAAAGCTGGAGAGGAAGTGTTTGTAAAGGTATGTAGAGATAAGGCAAGGAGTAATGCCTTCAATTGAACAGGTGGGTTTAGATAAGATATCATGAAGAAATTCTTTACTGTGAGGGTAGTGAGACACTCGGAGAGTTTGCCCAGAAAAGTTGTGAATGTGCCATCCCTGGAGTTCTTACCATGTATCATTCTTTCTCTGAGTAAACTACGCTCTGCTTAGGAAAGCAGATCAAATAACATAATGGGAGTGAAGCTGAAATAACATGTAATAAGAACTGAACTGATCTTCATGGAGCTAGAATGTCAACCTAAAATTTGGTTTGAACTGATTTGATAATTTCATGTATCACTTGAAAATTTTCTTGATATATGCATACTTGAGGTCAGCAAAACCTAACTATTAGTTTAATTACAAAAGAAAGTGCATTCCTTGGCAAAGTGATTATGTATAACAGAAAGAATAAATCAGACCACTAGAGTTAGTTAGTAAAGGGTTTGTAATAAGGATACTGATGCTTCTTAAATTAGAAGCCACAAAGTCTGAACAAAAAAAAATCCTGCAGTGTTGATGGTATTCATCACAGAATTTTAAATGGTTACAAAACCCACATATTTAGTACATTTGGCAAGTGAATAAAGATCAATTCAGAAGAATAAAAAAAAGTTACAATATTTTCATATAGGGGAATTTGTTTTATTTGTTTAGGACAAAAAAAGGGATCAAGATTCTCCTCATATAAAATATTTTGAGTTATTTCTAGTTTTCAAAATACAAGTACACAGAATTTCAAACAGAGGAAAGCTGTGAAACACATCTATATCTCAAAAGCCATTAACATGAGTCAAAATATTCCTCCTCAATTTTGATGCAAAATTTAATTAACTTTAAAAAAATCATTATAATTTTATTGAAATAATGATCATGTTTCCATTTGCACAGGTAATTTTCTTCCATTAATCACTTAGTTATTAAAAAATAAACAAATTTTGATCTAGCATTTGTTAAGAATTTAAACAAATCAGTGCTCAAAATTAATTTTCCATAATTCTATGAGATGCTAAACTAATGACATTTTATTTCTTGGTAAAGGTACCTGGTATTTAGATTTTGATACCTTTTAGCAACATAGTGGTCCTTTTAATAAATCTTTAGACTGCATTGAGCGCCTTTGAATACCAAAAAGTACTCCCCCTCAAAAATGTTAGTAATTTTGTTTTTTATTTATTTAGTCAAATATAAAGAGTAATTTGAGGAGACATACAAAAACTATATGAAAGGAGTATTCAAAGATCCATTAAAAATTTGGTATTTTCTCCTTCATACTGTCTGGTTCTTTTTTGAGAATTTTTAGAAGAACTATGTAATGGAAGAATATAACATAGAGAATATCCACCAGAGCCTTTCAATTTTTGATGGTTCTGTCACAGAACACAACAGATGAAAGAGGAAGAGACCAGAGGGACTGAAATACACTGAGAAAATATTTTTTGAGACCTTGTGTCTGAGAAATCCTTTTATAATATAGGACTTTGAATAGTGAGAGGAAAAAATGGAACTGTTTCAATACACTGAATGAATTGTAAGCATTCTTGAAGGGTAAAAAAAATGAAGGCCAAACCATGCTGTACTTCTGTCAATTCAAAGCCCATCTGTGATGTTTCCTGTCTCTATCACATATATGTTCCATAGCTGTACCTTGAGTACTTTGCCCTGTTGTAACTGCTGTACTGAAATAGACAGAAAATTGTTCTTTGTTACAGTTGTTTTGGAAAGCAAACAAATTCTACTACAATGTCCTATGAACTACACAAGACTGATAAGAAATAATTGAGATTATTGCAGAATTAATTTGATCAGTAACTCTCATTTTCTTAAGAAAGTAACGCTTCACAACAATATATTTCTTTTTAAAACAGTGAAAACACTGAAATTAATTGTTTCATATCCTTGCTTCATTTAAATTATTTTGAAATATGCGGTTTCATCTTTTTCTTTTGTTGTAATAGACTATTACATCAAAGTAATGCATTTCCACATTATCTTATATGAGTGAAACATCAAATGTAGACAGAATTGGCAAGCATTTCCCCTTGATTTCAAAAGGAACTATTAGAATATGTCTAATATTGTTTCTTTCTAGAAACCTAGGATATGAAAAGAAAAAAGAAAAAAAATTGCATTTTCTTCCAGTTTAGAGTTTGAATTACTCCTCCACTGCAGAAAAATATGGAGTTTTTGGGATGAATTTCAAAACTATGTCACTAATGACATAGACCTGGAGATTCAGCAAAGATGACACACTGCTATTAGGTTGTTTCCAACTCTTCTCGTATTTGCTATAGCATAAGCATTAACATATTCAGTCTAATATACCCATAATGGATTGCAGCTGTGAGATAATCTTTAGGGGTATGACTGGTATTTGTCACTCAACAGAAAATCGTAGGTGTGGTTTTTGGGTACACAGGGAAATGTTTCTGTAAAACCAAACAAAACCCCAAACAAATAATAAAGAAAACCAAAAAAATCCCCACCAAAAATCATAATATAAGATTGATTTTTCCTTTTGTTCCTTTTGGTTTTGTCCTAGTTTTAAAACTCATCAAGAAAATTAAACCCACTCAAACCACCACCTTTCAATAGGGGAGGGAAAATAAAAGGAGGGATTATAAATTTGCAATAATAAATTTACAATTTATGACTGACTGAAGAAATCACAAAAACCACAGCAGTATTAATAAAATATTGTACAAAAGAGAAATAAATATCCACAAAAAGGGTATTCACCACCAAAAGATATTGCCTGATCCTCTAGAAGAAAGACAGGATGATGACCATTCCTGCCCTCTGCCACGTGGGCCCCTTGGGAGCAAAGCCAGAATGGCAGGAGGGTCTTACATGGGATCACATGGCTCAAGAAAAAAAGCAAACAATGTGATGAAAGACTTTCTGTGGTTAAAGCCCTCACCCAGCAGAAAACAATGGAAAATGGGCACAGCAGAATTTGGAAGGCTATTTCATTCAGAAGGAGTGATGTTTCCAAGCTGCTCAGTTCATGCCACCTGGCAGGGGCTTTCACTGGCAATGTGAATCAGGCAGAGGCTGGAGACTTGTGGGAGACTCCCTCTCCATAGGGAGCTCAACATTTCCACCTGCAGTTTTTACAGGGCACAAACCCAATCCCTTCTCAAGGGAGTAAGATAAAAAGTCCCTCTTCTGGAGTTTGGTGTTCCCCGCCAAAAACTGTCCCCACCATGGTGATGTGTGTGGTGTGGAATAAATAGCTCTAAACCTCCACCAGTTATCCCTGTACCTGGGGCAGCTTTATAAGAAGTTCTTCATATTTCATGGAGAGGACCTAAAGCTCTTGTAAGATCAGTTCTTACAAAAGGAAAAACCATCCTACTAAAACATCCAAACCCCTTCTAAGCACACACAAGTGTATTAAAGATCAATAGTCAGAATGTGTTCACTTACTAAGTTACCAAACAGGAAAATGCTGAGTGAGCAGGGAAACTATAAATTAAAATACAATAATATTTATTAACAAAAAATGGAGCTGCAGTAATTGTGTGACACCAACCTTCAAAAAAAAAAAAAAAAAAGCATTGCCTCTTTTAGACGGCAGCAAAATTCACAATAAATTCATTATGATTTTAACTTCAGTTTTATTTCTCTAGGGAACACAATGTTCTCCTTTATTTCAATTTTATAAAAAATGGCTATGTTTGTACTTAATAATAATCCTTATGTGAAGTCTATATATGGATTCCTTACAGAATACCTTTAAAAATTGTTAAAATGAGTTAAAATATGGATCTCAACCTGGTACATTTTCAATATTCCTGTGAACAGCAATAATTTTTACCTTATTACAAATATTCATAATGATTCAGTGTAAGATAATTTTATGAGAAAATGGATGTCCTTCTCATTTCTGAATAACACTATTGTCCCATTTCAACAGTTGAATAATGCAGTTCAAAATGCAAATTACTCTTCTTTGTTCCTTTAGATTTATGCCAAATATTACTGTCAGATAGTTTTGCTATGAAAAGTTATAAAGAAAAGCCAGTGTAACCAATTATCTGTATTTTTCCATGTTCTTAGCTGGTTTTCTCATTTTGAAAGTACAGGGAAGTTACATTGTCTTTGTACCTTATGTGCTATATATTTTGCTCCTATTTGATTTGCTATTTGTCAAATCTGTGATTAAATAGATTAATCAAAAATCTGTGATTAAATAGATATATCAAAACCATGGTACTTTAAAGAGTTATCTTACACTCTCAGGAAGTTATTATTTTTCTTAAAAAATTATCATTATTTTATTCAGTTGTAACTGCATCTGCCTAATTTGTGATATGGCTTGTTCTTAATGTCTTTAAATTTAGTGTCTTTTTATAGTGTTATTTTTATATATGGGGGACAGAGAACTTTGATCTGTATGGAAATGAAAATAAGTTCATATTAGCTGTGCTAGATTCTTGGACTAGGTTGATCACAAAAGAAAAATCTTTCAATTTAGGTTTTAAAGCTTTATTTATATTGCTTGAAAATAATATTAGAGTACTTGGTAGGTACTGTCAGTATGTTTTTCTTGAAGATTTTTGGAATCACGTTGATCATATTCACAATCTTGGCTTGAAATATGCAAAAAAAGAAAAAGAAAAAAAAGTCTTTGAGGAGGAGATAATATTCATCTATTTTGATTATGGAAATATGTGTGCCCTATGCTGCTTCTTTCATAACCCTTCAGAGTAGTCATTTTCTGTTTTCTGTTCTCTGTGGAATGACATTAGTGCTTCATTCCAGAATCACCACATAATATCCTTTGTTGCTGCTCCATAGAGAAAGTAGCAAGTAAGTGCAATAAGGTAATTATAATAAGAATTGTCAAGAATATTACAATGATTTATGTCTGTGAATAAAAATTTACCTTTCTTTCCACAAAGATCTTATGATTGTCTCTAGTTCAGAAAACACTTTACTATCTTGCTCACTTTGCAAATCCTATTGACCCCCCCTCCCCGTAATACTTCATATCTTAAAAAGCTTTCAAGGCTTTGCCTCCTTGACCTTCATTGTCCTTCCCTGACCTGGATTAACATGATACCCAGAAACACTTCCTTCATGCCTGCTGAATGCCTAATGACATACATCTTTCAATAATTTATTCCAGTGCAACACTCTCTTTTACAATATGCCTTCACAAAACATATCAGACAGTATAATTTAATCATCAGTAATACTTAGCAGAATGTATTGAAATTATTAAAAAAGATTATGCTTATTCAGCTTCCGTCTTCTATCAAGTGTGACTACCGTGTCATAAGGGAATGCAAATGACTTAATTTAAAAAGTTTTACATAAATGATTTTTATGAATAGCTTTTAATTTCAACAAATAAGAGAACAGGTGGATATTTCCTTAGAATACTGATTATGAAATAAAACCATAGTGTCTTAGCTGTATAGGCGTATTTTAGGCATTTGTAATAGATGTGAGGCTGAAACAATATTTTTGCTAAGGGATGTTATGAGGTCTCTGACTCTGGCAGGCTTTGGGGCCCAGGTGTTTCTCAGTCCTGGCTGCTGGAGCTCAGCCTGGTGCCCTGGAGGCCTGGGAGTTGTTTTCCCAAGCTGATGCATGCAGCTGCTGCTTTCCCATTTGGAGACAGCGAATCTGAGCGTGAATTCCAGAGACCCACTCCTGCACACGCTAGGAACACTGACATGGCTGCCTGCAGTGGGGACTGGACAGGGCACTATCTTTATCAATCCCCAAATATGGCACCACCAGGACTCACAGAAAACACAAGTACAGATAAAGATGTCTCTAAAACACAAGTACAAATAGCCAAGTACCTTTTCTCCACTCCAGCTGATGGGTACTGGGGTTCACTAGTGAAAATAGACACACACACACCCACTCACTCTCTAGGTTTGCAAGCACGTTCACATGCTCATGTATCCCTAAAGTAGCACAATTCCTGTTTCCAATACTTCTGCCTGGATCTTGAGCTCTCTTACTCACTCCATTGGTGTCCTACTCACTGTCTGATCTAGCCTGATGTTTACTAGCAAACACTCATTTCAAAGGTACTCCACACATTTGTGCATCTTTCCATGAGCCCCTTCTCTGCCTGAAAACTCTGCCTGGACCTGGATCCGGGGATCCAGGTGTGGGATAGCTTAAAGCTTGCTAGTAAATTAGATGCACTCCCACCTCCCAGGTTTGAGAAAAACACCCTCCTCTTCTGACAGCTGCTGACCCCCAGGCAGACGCTGTCCCAATCCAGTGGTTTGCACCATGGACACAGACCCTGTCAGTCCTGCCACTCCAGTTCAAGCTCTGAGTTCACCAGCAGTCTCTCCAGTTGCAGTCTGAGCACTCACACATGGGACAAACAGTGAGACTACAAAGACAGTTTAGAAAGCATCTGGTAAGAAGGCAGGATAGACAGTGATGATTAGGCACAGGGCTTGGTCAGACCAATTTCCTGATGACTTGCATACACACAAAGGGCTCCTTTTATTGCTCCTCTTACCGTGCCCCTGCCTTTTCTAAGTCTCTGGTCCCCTCTTTTCCTCTCCCTTTGAGCTTTCCTAAACATCCCTTAGTAAGTCTTGCAGAGTGCCACAGCCTGCCTTGAATATCCCTATACTTTCATTCTCTTGCCTCCCTGCTCTTGACAGCTATGGACTCCAGACTGACAGCCTCCAAAGTTAAGCCAGGAGTTTCTTAATGGGCCATCAATTACCATTTCAAGAGCTTTGGTCTTCAGTCCTCCTGTCACTTGTCTGTCAGATTGGTGTCTCTGTCTGTTTCATTCATCACTTTGACTCCTGTTGAACTGGAAAGGGATCTTGATCTGATAACCTAAATGTTCTCACATTTCACGTTCCATCACAGTCTATTAATGGGAAATTTATTACATGGTTTTAATAACACTGGTTAATAGATATGTCTGCAAAAGAGATGTGCTTGCATTTACAGTCAGTTACTGAATTTGCTGAATAGAGGTATATTAAAAAAAGTTATGAAATTTCCATCAAAATGGAAGGAAAAACAAAATAACAATTTTATCAAACAATTAAATTTCAGATGCACAATGATAAACATTGTTACATCTTAAAAATTTTATGTACTGTGTTCTTTTCAAAGGCAGAATATTCTCACAATATTAAGGGAAATAAAATTTTGTACATGGTCTTTGAACTGAATGCAATTAAAATCCTTAATATTTTCTAATATCTAATATCATTTTACATTAGAATCACAAGATGTGCATCATGGTTAGTTGCTTACTGTCCTTTTTTCACACATCTTTTGTAAAGGAGGATGACTTATGACAAGCACAAAAGGCTAAATGGAAGTATGTGAGTCCTCATTTAAAGGTTTTTCACTTAAATATAGCAATATATGGATGATGGTGATTTCACCTTTTTTTGTGCTGTGAGTTGGAACTTTATTTTCAGGTTTTGAACCTTCTATCAGAATTCAGGAAGTAAGATTAGTGCTTTGTATTTTGTTGAATACTATACTGTCTTTTTTAACTTAAAGCTGTATGAAGGGCTTCTATTAAAAAAAAAAGGCCAAATAATATTGAGTGCTAAATGCAAAATTAAAAGCAAACAAATAAAATAACCCACAAAAAGAAAAAAAGCCCAAATAAATAAAAAAGACCTAGATGCAATATAAAATTCTCTTCAATAAAATAGTATTATACAATGCCATTTAGTCATACTGTAAAGATACATTATTTATGGCAAAGCTAAAGAGAGTATCTGACAAATCATTCATTAACTTCCTGAATGTATGTTTATCAGAACGTATTCAAATACTACAGCAAGTTTTGAACACTTTCTTGATGGGAGATACAGTCCAGTTAAGCAAGCTGAAGAGAAGAATTCACCACTATCTTTCAGTTCTGATTTTACAGAAGTACTGTTAAATTGCTTTTTTAAAACAAACCTTCAATTAAATTGTCCAACTTTCTACTTCACCTTAGATATAAACCATAATGTCAGTTTGGTTGTTCCTATAATGTAAGTCTTGTAATCATGAGGAATATTTCACTAGGTGATTCAAGCTAGGTGATAAAACTGGGTGATCTTTATGATTTTCATATATTTTTCTCAGACAAATTAGAATCTCTTATTTACACTAGTATCAGAGAAATTTTTCATAACAAAAGTAACCCACAAAAAAAGTTCAGCTATGACATTTCAGCACTGAATTTAACTAATAAAAATGTAGATTATGTCCTGAAGAAGATACAGAAATAAGAACTAGTGAAATGGTACAGTTTTGTGATTAAAAGAAAATATTTTTTATGTAAATGGTACTTGATGTTAACATCTTACTCCAAATATGAAGGGAGAGATAGTAGGATAGTTATTAAAAGGTGTTTAAGAATAAACTCAAATAATCTTAGAATAATTTGGAGTGTGCATGTCAAGGTGACTTTACATATTTTCTTACTGAAATTCTCATAGCCTAATAATTACCATAAATTTTCATTCATAATTTTATTGTTCTATTTGGGAAAAATAACATCATTTTACAGATGAAGAGCTAAAACATGTCATTAGTCTCTTCAAAATATCCCTCTGATCTTGTAAATCCATGCTGGACAAAAATTTTTTCTCTTGATAAATACTGGTGTTGCTTAAACACAAACAAAACTAAACCAACCAACCAAACAAAAAACCACCAAAACAAACAAAAACCCCAAATGAAGCTAAACTGAAAAATGAGACACATCTACCTCAACTTAAGTCATGTAAAAGTTAAATCTGGACCTTCATACAAGAATCATCTTTCCTATTCTAGGTCATTCATTATTAGTGGGACTATTGTCTCCTGCATCTTTTGTGCACTGTGTGCACTGATTGAATTTACTACTCTAAAGTTAACTGAGATAAAGTTTATCTCAAGAAGATTACTGAAAATCACAAAGTATGTCTGTAGATAATGAGAACACATGTCTAGCTCAGGGTCTTACCCCTTGTCCTCCAGACATGATAGAATATTAAAAATATTTAAGTTAAAGACTGTTAAAGAGAAATAAGTACAAAGGAATCAAATGAAATATGTCTTTCAGTCAGTGAGGGGAATGCAAAGGAAACAGGTGTTTTCCCACATGTCATTAATTAGCAACTTGAATAAAAAGCAAATCAAAATTATGATCATAGGATATTTTTCTCTCAGATATGATGGGACAAAACTATGAACCTGAAATTTCTTTAGGGAAAAAAAGGAGTCAGTAAAAAAAAAATATTGTAAGTACTAGCAAATCTTTTCAAAACAAAGAAAGCTTTTCTCTGTAGTCACTTCTGAAGAATTTTACAAAAACATCTTGAATGTAGGAATATGTTTATTGATAAAGGGAAGAGAAAAAAAATGTCTAACATTCTGCAAATTAGGATTTTAAACCTCTGAGTACAGAATCTGGTAGACTAGATGTCTGGCATTTGTAGTATACCATTTTAAAGGCTATCACTCATAGGCATGACTTATACATTATGGAACACATGGTACTTTAAAAACAGCATTAAATTCTTTCAGTTATAAAATCTCAATCTTTCTATGCATGAGCAGTTTTTTTATGCTTGTTGCTATTAAAGAAAGCCTTAGCACTGAGAATGTATCTTGGAGTATTCAGATCTGGTATCATCTATAAACCATACTCAGATCTAGTACCATCTGATACCATAGAGATGGGATTACATTACTCATGGAGCTGCTAGGAGGGACACCACGAATCTTGGGTACATTTTGTAGCCCTGCTGGGCCAATTGAGTGTTCTCTTTGATAATCAAGCATCACTGTTTCCTTAGTACAAAGAAGTTTAATGTAGTCTTAAATTTTTAATTCTTGGGTTGCAGGGACATAAGCACAGTTCTGTGACTCTTATTCCCTTTGACATCATTATTTATGATAATGTTCTTATAGTCATATACCTGAAAATGCCGTAATTGACTTTTAGTTCCTCACTGTTAATTTATATCATCTGATGATGCTACACTTAATGTCTACTATTTTAGATAGAGAGTTACAGGTAAATTAGACTTTTTAATAGACCATATGCTTTTAATCCTTCTTTCTGGTGGTAAACCATTAAGATTTCATATATACGCTTCACACAAATATCCCTCATTAGAGAAGAAGTTATCAAAATTTTATTTCTCTAGGAGAAAATACAGTCAAAATGAAGTAAATCATCCTTTTCTGCAGGAAATATTCTAGTTCAGTAGAGATTAGACTACAGTAAAAAACAATCTAAGCTATCTAATTTGTATTCTCAGAAGACAGCCTAAAAGGTCATGTTGATTCTTCCTTGCATTAAAAAGGAACAGCTTTAGAAAAGGTTAGTATAAATTGGGTTCTCTAGGTTTTACTGTTGTTGTTTTTAGTGGTGCTCAAAAAAACCCCTTCCAGCCCAACATTAGGACAAAAGGAAAATCACATTACTGAACCAATAGGTAATTTAAACTCATAACTGCCCACCTTGTTAAATTGATAACATAAAAATATATTACTTATCACAGTGTAGGCTTGAATTAAACATGTTTGCTTGTATTGTTTTGTTTCTTTTAATTGTATTGCATTGATTAAAAATATACTATAATTTAGATTGGGAAATTATTTGGACACTAATTACCTGCAATATAATATCAATACTACAGAGGAATAGAATATCGATTTATAATAGCCAAACATGGCCAGGCAGTGACATTGAGAGCCTGCTAAGGAGAAGAGAATGAATAATCATATTGAACATAATAATAATAGTTCCCTGGATTTAATAATGAATAGAATATGTTTTTACATGTGTGTATACATTCTACAGATATCTATGTAGATTGTTATCAGTATTCATTCATGAATACAGGTTACATCTATGTTCCTGAGATTTGCCCTGCCTTAAAAATATTCATTCTAAAAAAATCAGAGTCACAACAAGGACAAGAAAATTACTCAAAGTCATTCAATGATTCTATAGAAGTGAAAAAAGGGAGCATTCAGTTGCTAACTTTGTGGCCAGCACAGCTAGATACAGTTGTCTCTAGCAACAGAAGAAGAAGATGGAACTGCCATGTATGTGTTAAACATTAAGAGAAAGGATAAAAACAGTCAATCTAAAAACTTTTTCATCTTCCCTTTCCAAAACCACCAAAGCCAGAAATAGAATTAAAAATGCTGGTGAACAGCTGTTGTGGTGAGGGATGTGTTGAAGGAGCTGTCAGACAGCTAAAGGAAAGGGAGCAAAGTAAACTGCTTTCTCCTTACAGTACTCCCAAAGGTATGGTAGTCAGAATATGCAAGGAGAAAAAAAATTAAAAATTGAAAGGAGCTACTGTAAGATCATAACTATTTTAGCTACATGTGATTTTCATCCAAAGGAGTTTTGACCTTTGATATACCCCTGTTTTATAATAGCAAATATTTCTCAACTGACTGAAACACTACCTCTTATGGCTCAGTTCATTGATCTTGACCTACTCTGTGTGGGATTTTTTTTCAGTATTCTTGTTTGGTCAGGTAAAAAAAAGACTAATAATTCAGAGGTCAGAAAGAAAATGATGAAGGGTTAAAAGGAAAGCAATGAATGACCAGTGACAGTGAAGTAAATCTTCATTGACATTGCCTGACATGAGCGAGAATTCTGGATGCTTAGTCCATAATTTTTCTTTTTTTTTTTCTCCCTTTAAGAAACAGTTGCTTTGTAACAGCGGAAAAATCTTCATTGACTCCTTCTTCCTCTTAAAGTATATCAAATTTGAATTGCATACGAACATTACAAATGAAGAATGTTTTAATTGCATAAGCAAATTAATCTTGCAGGTGCAAAGAAGAATTCCATCCCTTTTCTGCAACTGTGTATTTTGAAGAATGCTTTGTAAATAAGAACATTCAGCTGTATTCAAAAATATTGTCTTGAAGGACATTACAGTAAAAGCAAACTTACTTTATCTTCTTAGGCTTTTCAAAACAGGATTTTCTAAGCAAGGAGTAATTCTCCATGTGCACTGAAAAGATTTAATGAAGCTCCTGTGTGGAAAAAAGGCCTCAGGCTCTCAGCCAACAAGTATTCCACCATTTGAATAGTTCCTGTAATATGAAAGAAATATGTGCAGATAGTTAAAACACTGACCAAAAAATGATTTCAATTAATCAAAGATTAAAACTAGTGAGAATCACTAAATCTGCCTGGTCTATATTTCAGAAGCTATTCACTTTCTCCTAGTTATTTCTGGAGTCAGACCGATATCTTAATTTTGATATCATCATAGCTATTTCATTTGGGTTTTTCCTGAAGTAAATCTCCATGTTTGTTTTTGGCATGTTTTATTTCACTAGATAAAACTAATGCCTCTAGTAATTGATATATTCTCCTTTGTAATGTACTTTTCACTGTAGTAATTCCACTCTACTATGTTTTTCTTGCCACCACTTATTACTCATCCCAATCCAAAAGAAACGGAACTGTCTCAAAAATATAAGGATATTTTCACCATATATTAAATAGCTATGATTTCTCTCTATTTGACAGTACCCGTGACATCTCTGTCCTCATATTTACATTTATCTCAGAAAGGTCTGAATCGGTGTGCATCATCTGTCACAAGGTTGAGCCTATCCAAAAGCACTTCCCAGAGAAAGTCCAGCTCTGGCTGGATTAAGCAGGTATGAGCTGGAAAGTGGAGTAACAATTAGTTATAGCTACTGTAACTTTATGTCCACACTTTTCTGTAATAAATGTTGGACTAGAGACAGAGTTGTGACAGACATCCTGGCTACCATACTCTTAACTTTGAATTTTTCATAAATATGAAGACAGCCAAAGATAATTTTTTGAGACTATGTGAATTTTGAGGACTTACAGTAGCAATCAAATATAGGAAGGTGAGATACATCCAAAAGGTGAAATGCTGGGTCATGCACATACATCACAAGAAGCCAGTGCATCACTGTAGGCTTGGGGAAGAGTGGTGGAAGGCTGCTTGTTGGAAAAGGATCTCGGGGTGCCAGTCAACAGCCACTATGAGCCAGCATGTGCCTACATGTTAAAGAATGTCAGTGTGAGCCAGTATCAAAGTGGTGTGGTCAGCAGGACCAGGGGAGCTATCATCCCCCTATAATTAGTATTGGTGGGGCTATACCTCAAGCACTTTGTTCAGTTTTGGACTTTTCAGTACAAGAAAGACACTGAGGTGCTGGACCAAATGTAAAGAGCAACAGGGATAGTTGAGGCTCAGGAACACAAGTCCTATGAGGAACTCCTGGGGGAAGGGGGTTTTTACCCTTAAGAGAAAAAAGCTCAGTGGACACCCTACAACCACCTGAAAGAAGGCTGTAGCGAGATGGGAACCTCTTCTCCCAGACAATTAGCAACAGGACAAGGGTAAATGACCTTAAGTTGCATCAGGGAAGGTTCAGGCTGAATACTAGGAAAAATGTTTTCTCTGAAAGAGGGATAAGGACTGGAAGAGACTTCCCAGGGAAGAAATGGAGCCACCATCCCTGGAAGTTTAAATAAACAAGTTAACGTGGCACTTCACAAAATGGCATAATGGGCATAATGATATGGATTTTCCAACCTTAATGATTCTATGATATAAATATGTTTTCCATTATGATCATAGGATTTTTTTTACTATTTTTCTTGTACTTATCAAAATTATTTAGGCATGTATCTTCTCAAATCATGTAAGCATTAATTTTGCTGTTCTCAAGATGTTTAAATTTTCCTTCTAAAATATTCCAGCACTAAAGAAGAGCTTGAAATGTGAAACCTTGAAAAAAAATAAATTCTTTTTTTTCTACATGAACATTTATGGACAGAGTTTGCACCATAAAATATAATTGGCACAACACTAAAGGAAATCAATACTTCTTCCTTTGATGATAGTTTACAGAGATAATTCCACCCTTATTTACGCAATGCAGTACACAAAACATCCCATAAACACTAATATGTAAATTTAATCACTTATTTATTTTCTGGTTCTGAATAAAAACCCCCATATTTTATGTTGTCTTTTCTTTACTGCTGTCTTATTGTCTAAGTGATTCTTTTTCTGAGTGTGCTTAAAAGTCTCTTCTGTTGCTTTAGTTTCGATTGAAAGTTCAGTCAAGGGTTTATGGACAGCTAGCTAAAAATCATAAAAGATTTATTAAAGATGTTTTGCTAGTGCCTAAGAGCTTTACATACTGCTTTCTGGTTCTCAGAAATCTCTTTGCAAACTTTATTTTTTCTCACCTTAATTTCAAAGACCCTACTGATTGATGTTCGGCTTTCTGCTTCTTTATTTTTGTATTATACCCAACCGAACAGGCAAAATAGAAATACAGTTTTGTGATACCTACTTTAAAAGAGTAATCTATATATGTAAGAAATGTGCCAACAGTTTAGCTTAAGCAGCCATGAAAGTAGTGTGAGAAAAGTATGGCAAAGATGCTGAAATTTTCAAAGGCAGTAAAGCAGATTAAGAATAAATAAATAAATAAACTCACAAAAATAAGCATTAAGTATCACTTTGTCTTTTTCATTCTTGTCTTTGTCAGAATATTACAGTACTGATCTTTTGACCTAATTGTTTTTTTCTTTTTCCTTCTAGGAGAATTTTTTTTGGAAATGTAAGAAATATAGAATATTGTGCATGGTTTTTCCTTTTATTTTTATTGATTAATCATAGCAGCCTCCTCACTATCAGCATTTAATACCTCAATTGTTCTAAAGTAGTTTTTCTGATTTTATGGTATCAATTATGCAAGAATATAACACTTTTACTATAACATATTCATATTAGGAATTTGGTTTGTGTCTACTTTTACTGATAATCTAATCTAAAATGCCCATGCAGAGTTAATTGTATTACCATTTCAAATATATTATCTTTTCTAGAGCCTACTATAGAATGGATTATTGAAATATTTATACAACAGTTCCATAACAAATAAACAATTTATCTTTCAGTTTAGTATTTATATTCAGTAATGTCAGGGACAATCTATGTTATACTCATCTCATATAGAGATCTCATAGAAACAAACATAATGAAATACAGATATTTTATGCACGCTGTACATCAATGTGCATTTCAGATTAAACTATTCCCAAGTCTGCTGCATTATAATTGTTATTATCTTGGGAGCTATTTAATCAAAATTGTTCTACTTAATTGTGCCACAAGAGAAAACATTAAAAAAATCTTCAGATGTTCAGAGAGACTACATTGTAGGCATTTATTCTTACATAGAGGAATGAAAGAGATATTTGCAATTTCTTCTCGTATGACATTTTTTCAAATTGATGTGGAATACCATAGAATAAAATTGTTTTCTATTTTCAAAAAAGGGTTATTAGAGAATAAAAAAATAATATTTTTTGCCATTTCTAATAAATTTGCCATTTTCAAGACACACATTTTTGTAAGTGCTATTAAGACAGATAACACTGGTACTTGGTAGAAAGAAGTGGTCCTCTGATGGTTGAAAGTTATTGATTGTGAATATCTGGAAATAAGCTTAAGCTTGATTTCTCTCTAATCCAAGGAGATCAGGAAAAGGTAACTATGTGACAAAAGTCCTTACACTCTTCATTACTTACAATACCTACTGCTGCCCACTCATAGATTGGAAGGCAAGGCACAGAAGACTTTACCTCTCAGCCAGTTTCAGTGTAATAAATATTTTATTTTCAGTACTAAGGAAAAAAAAGAAAAAAAAAATCATCATCTTATTTTGGTCATGTCCCAAAACCTGTCTCTTCACAGCCCTATCCAGACAAACTGATTATATTTGATTAATATCTATTGTGCTAATATTTTATTTTGTATTTAATTATTTTTATGACATGTAAGATCAATCTGTGTCTGCTGAGCATGTCTTTTATTCTATTTTGAAAATCCCTTTGCAAGACTTGCACCTACTTTTTTACATCACTATGGTGGTAAACTAGAAACTAAAAGAGAAGACTACTAAAAAGTATCATTAATATTGAGTAAAATACAAATCCTCAAATAGCATGAATCTTGGAAGAACCCAAAACTCTTGTTCCTTAGATTACTAAAAGGTTTTCTAACCATGAACATAAAATAAGCATCATTTATACAAAATCATAATTAGTAATAAAATCATAATTAATAATTTTAAAACATTTGTGGACAAATCTTCAGTGACCTCACGACTTTTCCAAGACAACAGAGACTAAGTATAGTGTACTTTAAAACCAAAAAAAGTACTTTTTAATAATAATATTTATATTGAACTGGGAACCATAATTGAAAGTCTTGGCTACTTTCTTCTTGCAAAAAATAAAGTAAGTCTTAAGGTATTTTTTTTCTTTTTATAAAACTTACTGTCTCTCAGGCTTTCCTCCTATAGTCTACATTCCATGACTGGTGCATAAGTCAGTGCCACCTAAAAGTGCTGTACTCAGTAAGACATTGATATCTGGAAAAGGACTGAGGGATGCATCTGTTTTTTTTTTTTTCCTGAGACTTTGTGTAGAAAAGTTCTTGATGTTGTACGCAAAATAAATGGAGCAGATTGTTTAAAATATCAAGACTATAGTATCAATGCACTCAATAGAAAAAATTGATGTTAGCAACTTGAATGAACAAAGCCACAAAGAAAAATTGAAAAAAATATCTTGGCCATTACAAGTGCCACATAGTTTTCTGAGCTGCCCTAACTCTTCCCCATGAAACACGATGAAAAACAGAAGTTTATTTTAGTTTCATAAGATCATAGAATCATAGAATACTTTGGGATGGAAGGTACCATAAATAATATCTAATTCCAAGTTCTACTACCACCAACCACCCACCTATGGACAGGGACACTTACCACTAGTTGCTCAAAAACCCATCTAACCTGGCCTTAAACACTTCCAGGCCTGGAGCATTCACAGTTTCTCTGGGCAATTTAGTCCAGTGTTTTGGCTCCCTCAAAGGAAAAAATTTCTTGCTAATATTCAGTCTAAACCTACTCTCAGTTTGAAGCCATTCCCCTTTGTCCTATCACTGCATATAAGGTATATTTGTAGAAAATCCCTTTCCCTATTTCTTGTAGGTCCCCTTTAAGTCCTAAAAACTTCATTAGGCCTCCCTGGAGCCTTCTCTTCTCCAGGCAGAACAATATGAAATCAAAAGTTCTCCATTCCCTTCACAATCTGTGTGTCCTCCTCTGGACCCACTCCAGCAGGTCCATGTCCTTTTTATGTTGGGTGCCCCAGAGCTGCACGCCGTGCTCCAGGTCAGCTCTCATGAGAGCAGTGTAAAGGGGAGAATCCCCTTCCTGGACTTGCTGGTCATGCTTCTTTTGATGCAGGCCAGCATATATTTGACTTTCTGGGCTGCAAGTGCACATTGCAGGGCCTTGTCAATCTCTTGTCAATCTCCTTGTGGAGATGCATTGACAGAAAGCACAACCTTCCCATGGACAATGTGAATTCCCTAAGAAATAGAAAGGTTTACTTCAAGATTTAAATCTGTTTGTGTCCCTGTCCCAAAATACTCAAGTAAAGCAGACATAAAGGTTACTGCTGTCAAGGGGTGATTATAAATGCAGGTTGTATAGTACACTAATCTGTTTATAATAGAACATCTTTGATTAAAAAAACCTGTATTTTGTGTTTCATACAGAGATTAATATTGTCACTGATAGAAATACAGATAAGTACTTAATGTTTTCACTATAGTTTGCCATTAATGACCCACCTCATGCCACTCCTGTGGATTCTGAAAACTGTTTTCTTCTTAATATTATAATTACCTCATAAAAATTATACAGCTTTTTCAGTTGAATATACTTTGTTCATTCAGGGTAACTGTTGTACAAATTCAAAGCAGCTGAAATCACTGCTTCCTCACAATCAACCTAGTCATCCATGCAGAAGATTTTCTATGCAGAAGTCTCATGAAAGGAAACATTTTTAATACTTGAGAATCTTTCTTTAGAAACTTAGAGAAGGAAGATTGTATCCATGTAAAATATTTGCTTTCAGGATACATTCTTATCTGTCTAGTCACACAGAGTGAGAATATTACGGTTTATATCAAGTTTTCTTTTCATCCTTCACAGAAAGTTGGTTACCATTCCTTTTTTCTGTTCAATTTTTGTGCATTTTTTTTTAATAGAATTGCATCATTTCAATAATTTTACCTTTACCTGTGTCAGTAAAGGTGTCATAGTGAATATAATCCATTGGGACCCAGTAGTTACTAAGAGTAATTCTGGTTCTCTACTGTAGAACTCTAAGTATTTAAGGATAAACACGCGCCACTTAAATAAACCAAAAAACCAAAACAAAACAAGATAAAATCAGCAGTGATTGTATGTTACATCGTAGACATCCAATGGAGTGCAATGATATGTTTTACCTTTTTTTCTCCAAGGTCATGGAATCACAGGGTGATTTGAATTTGAAAGGACCTTAAAGATCATCCATTTTCATCCCCCTTCCACTAGAACAGGTTTCTCAAAGCTGATCCAACCTGGCCTTGAACACTTACAATAATGAGGCACCCACACCTTCTTCAGTGCCTCAGCATCTTCACAATGAAAATTATTTTCATAATATCTCATCTAAATCTACCCTATCACCACATGCCCTTGTACAAGGTCCTTTGCCTTTCTTGTAGGCCCTGCTTCACTGCATGGATTAAGTCTCTTGACTAGATAATTTACAATATTATGAAACAACAAAACCAAAAGGTGTGTGTAAGAAGCACTTCAACTTAATGTTTAAAATGGGTATGCCTGTTTATCTAAAAAGCACACTATTTTACAGTTTTAGATAAACTTTACATCTTAAAATTGACTTTCATTCCATGAAACTTATTCATCTATGTTTTGGTGCCAAAATATTTTTTACTTTCCAGATAAGTTAATTTTGTTTCAATAAACCCTCAAATATAGCTTTGCTGTCAGCTTTTAGGTGATAGCAGAGTTTTGCTTTGTGAACTGCTGACTGAGTGCTTGCATCTCCCCAGTAACAAGAAAAATACAATACCAATTCAGTACAACCAAAAAAGACAGTCTATATTTACTCAGATAGCAGATGCTTCATAAAATGGAGACCTGCCTTGCAGGTTTATTTCCATCCACTGTTTCACTGGTTCCTAAGAATCTCCTCCTTTATCTGTAGGTAACCATGGGTTTCATAGAGAATACATCTTTTAATTTGTGCTAAAAATCAGGGAGAAGTTAAATGTAATTTCATACAGTAATAATGGAAAGAATGGATTCTGTAAGAGTATGTGGAGTGTGATAATGTTTATTTCAGTAGGATTACCTGATGAGGTCCTTGTTGAAATGGGATGCTATGAGAGGGGGGAAGACAATTTAAAAAAATTGCAGAAATGCAGACCTGAAAAACAGCAATGGATAGAAGGACAAGAAACCAATAAAATCAATGACAATAACTGTTGGTCTGTCAAGAAACTGCAGGGGTACCTTGAAAAAGGGCCTTAGAAAGTGATGGGGGTGTGGATCTGACAGTCACATGTGGACTGTCTTGGAGCCATGTAAACTGATGGCACATTGTGTAGTGCAAGGGGATTGGGAAGAAGCAATATAGGAATAGACAGAAAGAGGCACAAAAGGAGCTGATCATGTGTAAAATAAGGCTAGTTTGTTCAACTGAGTCATGTGCCTGATTTCAGTCTGTCCTGTCTTCTTATCCTTAACTATCTGCCTGTGTAATCCCAATCCCTGTCTCATTTGGGTTTGGAGGGTTGCTGTAGGGACTAAGTGCTAACTACTGGGAAGAACAGCGTGGGTAAAGTTGAGACCAGCAGCTGAAGTGAAGCCAGGGGTATGGAGACCACTATTAGCTAACTACTCAGATTAAAGTGCTAATTCATAAATAAAATTTTACATTAATTCAAACTGAAGCTGCATATTCTGTAATAGAAGCCAAGAGTGCATTGATTTCCTTAAATTTTTAGGGCTAGAAGCCTATGGAATATATAAAAAAAAATTGCATGCAATTGGCTCAGCAGCTTGAGCACACACAGAGGGCAATCATACAATCAACACTACAAAAATTTTCTGTCTGCTGTTGACAATCAATGATCCTTTTTCTCTAAATTGCTGCACCTCATCAACAATAAAAATTTGTGCAAACTTTATGCGAAAGAAGGTAAAGGGTGTCAAGTGTCTGTTTAAAATAAACCATACAAATATGTTTTTTTCTGTATTTGGATCTGAGAGGCAGGAAACTGATAACTTTTCAGATGGCTCTTTTAACTGAAAAACTAAAAATACAGGTGAATAAGAATGACCATTAAACCTAATAAGAGCATATTTAGAATGTTAAAACAGTAGAGTTTGCAGGCATCATTTGCAAATTATAGTATTAAAATTCTAGTCAAAGGTTTCAGTGCCAATTATTTTAATGAGAAATGAAAGTGACAGGACTGGAAAGCCTCTAGTGACAATATTCTTAAATGAAGGGAAAAAAGTTGGAAATTTAATCTGATCTCATGACTATGACTCTTGGCCATATATTTTGAGGTTTATTTTCCTGCATTCTCTCCTTATAACTGAATCTTGAATAACATATTTATTTTTATTCATCTGTATTTTTATACATTAAAGCTGACCTGTATTCATTCACATTACACCAGTGTCTCCTGGCTTCATAATCTTAATAGTCTAGATATGTGCCCACAGTAGTACTGAATATACTATACTTGTTTTCCAGACAGCCTAGTATTTAACATGAAATGTTCGTGCCAGCAAAACTCTCTGCTTGATTTCTTCCAGTGTGACATGCTTTCAGGGCTTGGAACCATTTTGCACAGTTGAATGATACTCTAACTAAAAATTTCTTCAGGTTCAGTAGATAATGGATTACAACAGTGTGCCTTAGGTATATTATCCATTTCCATAAGACACAAGACTTGCAGGCATAAACTGACTCGATTGTTAAAGTACAGTCCTTCTAAGAATATTCTATTAAACTATATTAAAATTTGCAGTGGTTACAGCCTACACAATATGCACACAGACATAGACAAACTAATGTTCCCCTATGAGTGAAAGTAAAGGTGGAATTCACAGAGTGAGAGATATTTAGAAACAGCTAAGCTTTGGCTAGCAAGAAACATTTGCAATAATTGTGGATAAAGACTAAAACCTCTTCAGTTTTAAGTTATGTGGAGCAAAATTCTCATTTCAATGTAAGGGAAAAGAACATAATTTTCTACAGAAATGTCTGACTACCTACCCAGTCTCCTTATATATACACCTACATATAACTATTTATGGCACTGTTCTCAATGGCTGCAGAACTCCCTTAGGAGCAGCTGTTTACCTGCCAGAAGCTGACTAAGGTGTGTGCACACACATTATTAGGTCCCCTAATGTAAATCAATTTTTTCTGTGCTAGAAACAGTGGGGAAAGGAAGGGTTGTCTGATGCCAGTGACAGTAACTTCCCAGGAGAGCCCACAATAATAAAAGTAATGGTTTGCAGGTCCAAGGCTGTGAGAATAAGGGAAAAAATGCTGCCACAGTGCATGTGGAAAATAAAGTGCCGCAGCAGTAATGATGCAAGTGAAAGGCAGGCAACTGAGGTATAAATGAAGGTCTCTCAGCAACATAAAAATCTAATGACACTTAAGGCACTGTGCAACATTCTTGTACAGAACTATTAAATATTTATCAAATACCTTCTACTATTTGTGTGGACCCCTTTTTTCCTGATATTTTCATTTTGTATCAAATATTGAAGTTTATCCTATGGGATATTAATAGGATCACAGCTGAATTCCTGCGTTTAGGATTTACTAGGAAAAGAGACATCATTTATATAAACATGCTCCATTGTTTTTTCCTTGACATTCTAATACAGTCTTCACAGGAACAAATATTGTATCAAATATTGTATTCTTGAAGCATTCAATATTTCATTATGACTTTTTAATAAAATACTTTCCACAAGACTGTTCTTTTTATAAAGACTGATATCAGCCTAGTGCATTAGCTTTTGTGGGAGATAATTTCCTTTAACAAGCTTGAAGTCAATATTAGGGTAAAGTATTAGATTATTTATTATATTTTCTTGGCTGCTATCTAGTTTGAGAATTTTTGATATTTCATATTAGAACTTTACCATGGTATACCTGTCAGTGTTTAAAAGATGATTTAAGATATCACAATTTTTTTTATTGTTTATTTTAATTCTCAGCTTGTTTTTGTTGTTTTAATCTTCCTCAAGGAATTAATCAAAATTTTGCACAACAAAATACATAGGATACATATTCTATACAAATTAAAAAGTAAAATAATCCAAATATATAAAAATTAAAATTTTCCTTTTCCAAATTCTGATTTCTGGAAAGAAATTATTTAATCCATAAAAAATTCCTGACCAATTATTCTCAGGCTTTTGAAAACCTAATAATTTTGAGATGTGAAAAGATTTGTCCTGAAAATGTAATAGGAATTATCTAGCCTATGTTAGTTCATGTAAAATTCTGATTTTAATGAATAGAGATAGAATTGTCCTATTTTTACAATATAATTAAGAGACTGAATTTTTTGACTGAGTATCCTTTCCTACTTCCCAGTGCATTTGTTTTCATTCATTGAATATGTAGCATAGAGATGCAGTTATATATTATTGCATAAGGTACTCTGTGCCAAAATTTAAGTATTGCTTTGGAGTTTTTTTTAAACATACAGGTCTCTTTTCAAAATGTGAACTTTGCAGTAACTTTTTCCACATTTGCTTGGATGAATGTTTAAGGTTGCATACCTTTTGCTTTCTATCAGAGGTGTGGTATTTGCATCATACCTCTCCTGGAAGACCTTATGCATTAAAAGAAAAATTATATTAAGTGGCAAATATAGAAGATGGATTAGACCTAATATACCTTATCCAACTGAAGCTTGTTTGCACACTGTATTGCACTTTCTTTATTTTTAAAAAACATTTTATTCTCAATTGTTTTTTATCAATACAAAAATCCCAGTTAATGGAGAAACTGGGTTACACATAACAAGCTCTGCTAATGTTAATGCAGTTGTTTATGAGCCATTATAGTAATTGAAGTCCTTCGTAGGGTGAAATAATTTTGTGAAGGTCAGACAGAGAACACATTTTGGGGGGTGTGCTTAAATCAGTATCAGTAAAGCTTACCTGATTTTGAAACAAATCTGCAAAGATCACTAGTTTTGAGTTCGAGAAGCTTCCCCTTCCAACACTGAAGAGGCTATTCTATAGATAATAGATTATATCACATTGCAAGTATTTGAGGAAAATGTAAAGGTATCCCAATGACATTTACAAATACATTATTCAACATCAGGGGTCTGTAGTCTGGAAAATGTCAATTTCTGTGAGAACATTTAGCATGGATTGAATAGGAAAATGGGACTTTTAGTGATTATTAAACACCAGCTATGTAGGGGTGATATGTGTTAATTGAGCAATTATGAAGAATTGATGTAGATGACAAACACAGGTTATTATGCAGTTTCCATTTTGTACAATAGAGTCATGTCTTTTGGAGGTCTGTTATCAACACAACAGATAAAATGTTATATTTTTCTAGCCCCACAAAAAAACCAAGTGGCTGGAAAACTCAAATCCTTGCAGATTATGTATTTTTGAGACTTTAAAATTAATATACTTGAAAACTTTCTTGTTTTATATAGGCAAGTCTTCCTAAAATTTTTCTTCTGTTTTCTACTTCTTTTCACAAAATAATGCCTATATCAACCATTCAAAATATGATTTCGAACACTAGACAGGCTATTACAAATTATATAAACTGTCAATGGCATATGAAGTATCAGCATGTACTTTCTTCCAAAAACAAATTAAACTAAAACACCAGAGTTCATCTATGTCTATCAGACTGCTGATTTACTTTTTTTTTTTTAATGTGTTCTGAACTTTTACTGAAAGTGATGTTCTGATATTTGTTGCTGGACAAAAGATGCATGAAACAATTTCAGGAAAGCAAATTGTTATTTTTTCACAAATTGTTGACCTATCTATATATCCTTTAACTTCAAAATTCAAAACTATGTCAGGAAACATGCTTTAGTATACAGATTCATCTTAATTCAGTAGTCCTGCATATATTCTTGAATATTATTGTAATTTTCAGTGATCTCCATCTAAAACTTCTTCTGGCACATATGAAACAAAAAGAAATAAAATCTCGGTTAAAAAAAAAAAATATCCCATTCTTTAAATAAAGGCTTCACCTTTTAGCACAGCCAGAGATCTGGTACATTTTGCTTTGTCTATATGTTTAAATGCCCTAAGAGCTATTTACAAAAGAATACATTAGGACTAAAGAGGAGACACTCAGATCTTTAGTAGCTAATTGGTTTTACAGAGGATTCCTCTCCTGAAAATGTGGCAACCAGGAACTGAAAAACAGCTGATTTGAAACAAAGATGTGAATCATTGTGTTCAAGGTTAATGCAGCTGCCCTTTGCTCTCTTTCTGTATAAATGGTCTTACTCCGACTCTTTCCTCGCTTTACAGACACCAAGATATGAATTAGTCAGGAGACTTCATAAAAGTCTGCTCGCGCCCAGAGCTGCCGATCTTCACTTTCTGCAATTCAGTGGCATTTAATTTTAATTGCTCCCCAAGCTTAGGCCAATTCTGGATGGCAAAAGCAGGGCAAGATTCATTCACTACTCCTTTGAAGTCTGAAAAGCCTGTATTCAGATTGCCTCAGGCTCTCATTCTTACATTTATGTGAAAATGTAAGCTGCTGAGTACTACTGTTGAACATCTACAACACTGAGTTAACAGGAAATATCTTGTAAAGTGCAGCTTGATTTTTTTTTTCCTGTGGATCTTTTGTCAAAGATGTTAATAAAAATAATTGAAAAGGTGTAATAAAAATTCAGGAAAATCCATGCTAATGAGTTTGGATAGGCTTGTTCTCAGATCATATTGTATAATCCCTTCATTAAATTCCTTTGGGAGGGTTCTGACATCTGTGTATAGTTCCAAGTGCATACTACAACTAAATCACAACTATATTTTCTCAGTATGCAAAAGTTTGTCACAAAGCAAAAGAAATAAATATTGCCCCGATGATGATTTTGTAAAAAGATTGGAGAAATAATTTTTGTCCGGTCTTTTCATCCCTCTTTTTTTCCTTGACAACAGCAAAATTCAGGCCTCATGGAGGAAATTACTTCAAGCTCTGAGAAAATTGAAAGAGTGAGTCACTACAGGAGATAAGCTGAAGTTGATGATAGTACAGAGAATAACATATTCCCTTGTGGGTGTTTCTTCATAGGGAGTTCTTTGCAGTAGGAAAAATGAAGCAGGCATCACTACCAAAAGGTATGTCCTCTTGGAAGAAGAAGAAGTAAGGAATACATTAAAATATTTTTTTTTTTCCATCCACTGGCACTATATTTAAAGTAGACGAGAGAGTAAGTCTAGAGGCATGACAATACTAAGGTAAATCTCCAGTGAAATTAATATAATTTTGTAGCTTAAAGACAAAATGACATTTTAAAATGAAATGTGACAATGTGGTTTTTCTTCACACGTAATTGTACGGTATCTGTGCTGAGCTGACCAGATGAAAGTACAAATAAAAGAAAAGAATTGGGGAGAGAGAGCAGAAAATTATTTGTAAACATTTGTGGGCCTCAAAGATTGCTTACCAGAGTTACTGCAGAAACTTTATTTAAAAAAAACAACCCAAGAAATCCCCCAAAACCAACAATCAAAAAACCCCAAAACCAGCCCTGAACAATCAGAGAATACAAACACCAGGTTCCAAGAAAACATGTTCTAATAAAACACCCTTACATTGTTCTGATTTCACATTTCTTCAGACAAAAACCTTTCACAAAATTTCTGTTCGGGTTTTCCCCTCACACTGTGACTAAAAGGAGAAAGTCCCCTTATCAGAAGTGCTTTGTGTTTGGGAGGGTACTCATCTGCTCTTTTGAAGTTTGTCTCTCTAGTTGTTTTCCTAGCATGACATTCTCCAAAAGAAGCCTTTTAAAATGATAGCTGCAGCTGCAAATTGCCCCTTAACATTAGATTAAAAAAAAGCAAATACAGCAACTCCAATATCTTGCCCTGGGTTTCTTTTGTTTACTCCTGAAAATTAACATTTCTCTGATTGTCTTCAAAATAAAAATAAAAAGTACATTCAGGGGCTTTTACTTACAGAGTACAAAAGTTCTATGTTAATTGAACTGCTTGATTTCATTGTTCAGCATTATTCTTGTGTTAAAGTCATAATATTTAGCAGGAACAGAAGGTATTGCTTTTAAAATAACTCCATTTTACTATTAAGTTATATATGTTCTAGTAGTTATAAGTTCAAAAACTGAATGTTTTGCTGGTTCTGGGCCAGTTTTTATTCTATTTTAATGATTTTAAAAATAATTTAGCTTTTTATTAGAAAAACCCTTAAAAACTTAAAAATTCATTAGCAACAGAAATCTACAGAGTTTTTTAAGAGTTAATATTACACCAATCCTTTCTGCTTTATGTGTGGACTGTTCCAGAATATAGGAGGCACCCCAATTCTTTTGCTAAGAGCTACATGGCATCTTGAGTGCCCATTCTATAGAAGTACTTAGCTATTCATGTTTTAGCATAAGTTGAAATATAACTTTTAGCAGACAGTCACCAAACTCCTAAAATAACCTGAAATTTCACAATGAAATAGAAATTTGCATTAAATAATCTGAAACTCAGATTAAGAATATTTGTAACTGATTAAGTTTATATTTGAAATTGCAATCCAGTTACTGTATCTTTGAATGCTTGCAGACACAAGAAATGAGCCCCTGAAAACGTTCCATGTCCTTCAAAAAGCATATTTTTCAAGAAAAGCCTTGCTCATCATTTTCTCAGAGACACAAATTCAGCATTTACACATAATACTTTTAGAAATCATGTAAATAAGGGATCCAATATAAAAGTAAGGAAAAATCAGATAGGGTCCTGTAGGGGGAAATTATTCTGGTTTGGGGTTAGAGTTTTTTTTCTCATTTAAATAATAATTAAATTATTACATATTTGTTCTTCAAGTTGGCTTAAAAGTATTTCTGAAGTTTAGGAAATCCCAAAGTGTTTCTCAAGGTTTATTCTGCTGCTGAAGAAATTTTTGGGGTTTATAATTTTGGGCTATTTTTTCAGTAGGAGTAGAATCATGTTTGCACTTTCATAAGAAGACAACTATTTTGTATTTAGAATTCTGGATTAGAATTGGGAGACTTCTATTAATAGGTGTCTTTCCAGTGGCATATTTTTTAATTTCTTCCTCATTTGTCCCTCTGAATTTATTCGTGGAGTTTAACAGTGTTCAAGAAAAGGAGTATTTGCTTTCCTTATTTCCCTCCCTTACTCTTTTATTTAAAAAAGAAAAGAAAAAATACTTCTGACTATATTATATTATGTTATGTGTTTAATTGTTTGCCACCTGCTGGGGCTTCACTTCAAATTATGCTGAGACTTGGTCATTAGTCCATGCAGTTATTTCACGCATGAGAATTATCATTTTTAATTTGGCAGAAGTGAACTAGTATCCCAGCATGTGTCCACAACATCCACCTCAGAAGAGCAGTAAAATGAGTCAACTAAGTTGATTAAGACAATAAAGCTATATCAGGATAGCTTTGGGGCTAACAAAAATGCTTACTTAATCCCATTTAGTGTTTATAACTGTTCCTGTTTTTTTCATTTTTTTTTCTAATGTCACTAATGTGGACTACTAATTCAAGAAGTAAATTAAAATGTCCATAAAGTGGTAATGCATCCTATAAATTTATGACATCACTTGTTAGAATTCTAATTATAGATATATTTCAGTATAGAATGTGATATATGGAACTGCATTTATTGAGGTAAAGGCAACATTTTATCTATGTAGAAAGCCTTCCCAAGTCCTACAGGAATGAAAGTCTAATTAGGTAACCCACAAAGTACAAACGACATTGTAACAGATTCTTTGTTTTCTGCTCATGGCTTTCATGGAATATTAAAACCTAGAAATATTCTCTTTAAAGTATAACATTGATTTTTTTTTCTTTTTGCACTCTCTAACCTTGTGCAGTGAAATGGAGATTTACAGGAGTAAAATTCCTTATGGAACTGCTAAGATCTTATTCTTTTCCATTATAACCACTACGCACTACATTATAGATCTATTATGTTTTTGTGGCCAATCTTCAGTTTTTCATGTATGTTATAAAGTCTGAGAGTCATTAAAAGTAAATTGACAAATTTTTATGTACTGGTAAAGATCACAAATAGTGCATTTATCTCTGGAAAACATTATGCAGATAGAATATTAAGAAGCTTCAGTAGGAGAAATTCTGAAACTTAAATAAGAAAATAGTTAAAAAATAAAATGCTTAGCATCTAATGCTACTGTTTCAAAGTATACAGATTTCTTTCCCTTCCTCTCAGTGAAGATGAGGCACAAATAATGACAGTTAGTTTTAGAATTACATGATCTTTTGTTCCCTTAAGTTCTTTCTTTCCTCCAATGGTTATGTTTTCTGACCTCATACTGAGCCTTGCCTCCATTTCTCTATGTATTATTTTTAGACAGATGCCAAATGTAGGGCACAGTACTCACTGAGGCCTTACAAATATAATTACTGAAAAAGTCTTGTGCAGAACTTCTATTATTAAATCACAAATGAAAATCTCCTTTTTACTTCAGTGGCACTATACTGAGCTGGCGTGGTGTGGTGACCTCAGCTGGCTGCCAGATGCCCACCAAGCCACTCTGTCACTCCCCCTCCATCAGCATAACAGGAGAAGCTTAAGAAAAAACTTCTAGGTATAGACAGAAGCACCAAGATCTTTCAATTACCATCATGGGCTAAGCAGATTCTACTTGGGGAAATTAATGTATTTTATTGCCAATTAAACAAAGCACTACCCCACCAGCCCTGAACAGCACAAGGAAATGGGGAACGAAGGTAACAGTTCCATTCCTGCTGCTCCTTTCTCCTCACACTTTTTCTCTATACCAGTGTGTGGTCCTTGCCACAGGAGAGAGTACTCCACAGAATCCTGCAGTGTGGGTCCTTCCCACAGTCTGCAGCTCTTCAAGAACTGCTCCAGCCTGTGTCCTTTCTTCATGTTTTGATTCTAGGGCCAGTTCAGTTTGATACATTCATCAATGATGTGGATGCAAGAGTTGAATGCCCCCTTAGCAAGTTTGCTGATCATGCCAAACTGGGAAGGGATGCTGGTTTACCTCACAGAGGGATCTAGACAACTTAGAACACTGGGCAATGATTAATGTGATGAAATTCAGCAAGTCCAAGCTCTGGATTCTGCACCAAGGACAGAATAAGACTAGGCAGAAATACAAATTTCCAGAGGACTGCTTGGAGAGCAGCCCTGCAGAAAGGGACCTGGTGCTCCTGATCAGCAGCAGCTCAGTGTGAGCCAGCAGTGTGCCCTGGCAGCCCAGAGAGCAATCCCCTGCTGGGGTGCATCAAGCGCAGTATCACCAGCCGGTCAGGAGAAGTGATTATCCCACTGCATTCAGCACTAGTGCAGCCTCAGCAATAGCTTGAATTCAGAGTCCATTCTAAGTGGACATCATGTCCACTTAAAGTGGACTCTGAATTTAAACTATTGACCATGCTATTTTTAAAATAACTTAGTGATAGTGAGTTAGATATATCTAGAGTATTATAGTATTATGGTTTTAATTAAACCCAGGAAAAGTTATTCTGATTTTAGTGAGTGGCCTTAAAATTGCAGTTCTTGCCAAGTACAAAGTAAATTCCTTCTAACAAAATCTAAAATGAGTGGCACAGTTCCAAGGGCACATACATGCATACAAAGGTATATAAGCACATAGAAATTATATCAATGATAGATATTGCTACCTAGCATTTAGTTTGCTGCAAAGTTTTCTCTGACAAATTGTTAGACATTTCACAACTACCAGTTTAAACATGCAATCCTACATCTTCAGTTACTCAGAATAGGAATTAGCATTGTAAATCTAGTCAGTCTTGTCCCTTGGAAACTATTCATATGCAAAACTCTCCCCAGTTTTTAACTCCATCAGGAAAAGCCCTGGTCTCCCTTTCATCAGACAACAGACCAATCCCTCCACTCCAAGTTTAAAATTGTGACAAAGTTTTTAAAAGATTAAATCTGGAAATCTTAGGGCATAAATGAATGGAATACCAAATTTAAATTAGAAATACTGCTATATATGCAGCTCAGGAAAGAGTAGCAGTGGGAAAAGGGAGGAGAGATAAATCAAGGACTTACTGTATTACAAAATAAGAAGAGTGGCTGGGCAAAGTAGAAAGGAGAAAAGAATAAAAATACCATCCTCAAGAGGGACAAAGACTACACGTAAATATCATATCAATGTTATTGCTAAAGGGGAATTTAAGTACTGAAGCATTTATTTGTGGAAAAAAATACATGAAGTCATAAACATAGACTAAAATTCAATGCCATATGATGCTGAAGAAGAGGATTTCTGAACTGGAAAATTGAAATAAGGATGTAAGAAACAACTGCTCACTTTGAAAATTTAAAAAGGTTTATTAAACCTTGACAAAAATACAACAAAAGGACCATATAAGGAAAAATTTGCAGTGCTGAGAACTGCCCCCTGTGGATACCACGTGGCTGGTTGCTCTTCAAGATGGATGCTCACTCTTTTATACCCCTGGGGGGCTTACATCAGCCAGGCCTACCTAGCCCCTCCCAAAGTCTGTGAGTCAGCTCTTCTTTGCCATTTATCGGTGGAGACTGCTCTCTTGTAGCTTGACTGCCGGTCAGGTGTTGCCATGCCACACCCCTAAGCACCAAGCTTTTCCATTCCCAGCTGCCCCATGCAAAGGAACACATGTGCAGCCTTCCTTGTACCTGCCCTGGACAGCCCAGGCTGTCTGATGGCAACAATACGTGGGGGGGAAAGGGAACAACGGGGAGAACAGAGGACATCTAAACTACAATAATATAACTATACATCACCAAAGCTTTTCTTAATATTCACACAATAGTTATCCCTTAATTGCGAGAGCCAATCATCTCGTTATCCATCTATAACAAGGAGTTCATAGAATAACAGTTGATTTAAAATGTGACAAATAAACTACTAAGAAAAAAGCTGAGCAGCTTGGTATCTGTAGGCCAAGAGTTAATGAAGATCTACAACTGTATTATGGTAGGATGAGGGCCTGTTGACCATAAAACAAGTATAACATTCAGAAATATTTAAAAAACAACTTCGTTCCTAGTGTCTCCTATTGATTAAAGAGGATTCATATTTGGGCTACAGATAAGATAACTTTGCAATTAAAACTGAGACAACAGATTCACTGTAATTAGTAGGAAAGTACAAAGTGTGTAGAAAACCAATTAAAGTAATCTAAAAGAAAAAGATCACCAGAATTCTTTGAACCTGGATTTCTGCAAGCTGTTTTTTTTTTTTTTTCTAACAGAGCAAGCAATGTGTGCTAGGAACTATTCTGTCATAATAAAAGAAGTAAATTACTAACTCAAATTATGATTGTGACCAGCTTGTCCCTAGAATGCCCACCATGACAGTAGTATGACTTGGAGTGATGTTTTGTGAAGAGAATTGCAGTACATAGTGCAGAAACAGATGCTTCAGTCAGTTGGGACCAGGAAGTTGCAGAGTCAGTCTAAGCTTAGGAACTACCAGCTGTGCCTCTGTAAGCAAAGAGAGAGACACAGTCAGATACAGAAATCTGTAAGAGATCATCAAGCAAGTTCTTGGGGTCTGTTGGAGCCAACATTTGAATACAGAAGTTGAAGACAAATCTAAACTGTTTTATCTTTGTTTCTGATCAACAAGTGCAAAATGACTGAGAACATGAAATTAAAATGTAAATTGGGTAAAAAAGATCATTTTAAAAGCTGAAATTTATTTATTAATACAGAAAAATGGGCATATTAAAATTCATAGATTCAAATAAGCAGATCTGATTGTTTCCTCAAAGGAGAAAAGTAGCAAATTCACGCAATGAATGGACAGTTTCATAAAAGAACATTGCAGCTAATACAAGCACACTAATGGAAGAATAATATAAGTATTACAGAGATACTCACTTGGAAAAATCAGGACTTCAGCGATGAACTGAAGGGAAACAAGTAAAAACCCCATAAAAAAACAGAAATAGAGAATTTATCAAATTACTAATTTGTATTAAATTTAAAAAGCAAACTTAAGAGTAAGAAAACAAAAAAAAATAATTCTAGAATAAACTAGCAAGAAATATAGATGGTTAATAGATGTAATAAAAATAATAAAAATAATAATATTCAGTAGTAGTTGAAATAGTAATAGTATGTACTTTATTACTGTCCAGGGACAATAACGCATAAATATTTTATATTCTCATTCTTATCTCACTCTGGCTTGATAAAGTGTATGTTCACCACTCTATCCACAATTTTTTCCTCTGTGGTTAGTTTTTGGGTAGATTGACAATAAAAATAACTGAATAGTTTTTTGGAAGAACATATGTAGAAAGTATATGACTGGCCAAAGAGAAGACACCATGACTAAACTTCTAATCCAGAAGTCTTGGATCTAAGTATTTGAAACTATATGGAATGAAATGGGGACATAGTGGCAGCTCTTCAAAAAACAGAAAAAAATATTCCTCAGGAATCATGAAGCACTTTTCACTGAGGGGTCCTCAACTCCAGAAGTCCAGCAAATAATTAAATAATTTGTAAGTGCTTAGGAGAAAAAATGCTGATAAAGAGATCTTCCCTCCAGGCTAGGAAAGAAAGAACATAAAAAGCTTAATATTTATATTTATTTTCTCTCTGCTTTTTCACATTTAGAAATAGTTTTGCCCTAAACACCACCTTGAAACACAGCTGTATAAATAAAATGCATCAAAGCATCAACTTAGTGCAAAATTATAGAAAGCTATACTGTTAAGATGTGTGAACATTTTCTGAAAGAGAAGGGATCTAATTTGTCATTAAAAAAATCAGAAAATTGTTTTACAAATGCAGTTCTTAGAGTCTAAATCTAGAAGCTGCATGCATGTTCTATTTATTTTACTGATTATTGTTAGAAGGTTTGACTGCTTGTTATTGACTATATTAATTTAGAAATGATGCCAACAAAAAGGAAACATTTAAAATTCAATAGTTGCAATGAAAATGCCATATAACAGTTGGGTGTCCACTAAGTAGTGCTTTAGAAGAAAAATTCAGAAAAGAAAAAAAAATATAGAAGAAAAAATAGCAGAAAATATTCACATATATTAAAAAAATGTTACATTGCTTATTGTATTTAATAATATTTACATATATTTCTGTTGCTTGCAAGTATCTCCATATATTGAAGAATATTTGCTTTTCTATGATTTTTCCCTAGATAAAAAGTCTGGTTGTGTGCATTTGTGTGAGTGCACATGTGCACAGGTAGGGTATATGGAGATCTGTATAATTGCAATTATATTGATTAATGTGTGTCTAGTGAATAATTACATCCAGAAATATACCTGATTACTTACTTGAAATTTATTGTCCTCCTACAAGCATGTGCAGAATATAATGCTGAAGTCAATGTCTGAATTTGCAGTACAGATTTAGAATGCATATAACTAAAAACTGAAAAGAGAAAGTATTTTCATATCTGAGAAATGGATTCAGACTATGATACAGAAAAAAAGCTTAAACTGGAAAACAAAACATATAAGAGCAGGATTGTTTGAAATGCTGTTGTCTTCCAAGACAGAGTTAGCAACCTGAAAACTTAATTAATAACCCCTGTGAGGCTAAAATTGCGATTTGCAGCTGATTCCTGCACTTCAGCACATGCTTTATATGGGAAGTGGTCAGAATTTTAATCTGTTTCCTTATCTGTATCCTTTGTTTCATTACTTGTTGAGCTTGGAAAAAGAAAGAAAAGCTGAGAAAGCAGTAGACAAATTAATTTCCTGCTTTTCTGGAAAGCAGCTCTAGAAAGTTGAAATAGAATCATCTGATCTGATATCTGATGTTGTTAAACTTCTAAGTTTCAAGTGTTGCAAGGTCAAAAAGAGAACAAGAAACTGAATGACAATATAAGCTAGTAAGAGAGAAAAATTAATCTGGTGTAGGATCACTGTGAGGAGAGAAGGTATTTACATGCACCCCACTCCACTCTCTGGTAGTGTTGTGTTTGGATCCTTTATGTTTATAAAAAATGATGTCTACTTAAAAAAAAAAGAAAGAGAAAAATAAAAAAATCTCTGAGTGTTAAGCAGATGTACAATCTTGCCCTGGGTTTAGAAATAATTGCTCTAGCGGGACTTCTGTGGATTTCTTTATGGATAAAAACCTATTTTTTCTTCCCTTGGCCACCTGTTCTTGCCTGAAGATAGCTTGGCTACATCATGATTCCAGATTGCTGCAGTGGAGACAATGGAGCTGGGTTGACTCCACTTTATTGTATGCTTAAGACATTGCCTTGATTTGATCCACAAGTAATTGCACAAGATCTTATTTGCCCATATTTTGAATAAGCAAGTAAACTCAGGTTGCCAGTGAGACATTTTTAATTATAAACCTAATATTATTTTCTCTTTATTGCTGATGTTAAGATTTCAAACTTTAATTCATTCTGACAGGTGCTGCTAATGCTTTCATCATACACTATATACTGATCCTGACATTCCATTTCAAGTCTACAAGTATTTTTCATATATTAATTTGAAGTACTCCTTTCAATATTGATTTTTTTCAATAAATAAAAGGACTGTAATCAAATTTCTAAACTTCTACCTTTTAAGTAGGTGTCAATATCAATTGTATGTCTCATTCGTTATTTCACGGAGATACTTAACATTTTATAATGTTATGATGATCTGTAGCACAGAGCAATTTAACCATTCTAGACTTGTTTGTGGTTTTTTTTTCCCCTTGTGGGGGTTGCTTGTTTGTTTGGTTTGGTTTTGGAGGGGAGTTTTGTTTGGTTTGGGGAGAGTTGTTTGTTTTGGGGTTTTTGATTTGTTTTGGTTTTTAATTTTTGTGGGGTGTGTGTTTATCTGTTCCTTTGGTACATGTTAATAGATTTCTGTAGATGTACACTAATATGTCTTGGAAGAGGAATGTGCATTTTCCAGAGTTACAGAGTGAAACATTTATAACCTGGAGTGTAAAAGATAGTAAGTTGCAACTTGAATAGAGGTCTTAGAAATAAACTTTTCTCTGTTGTACATTTCAAGCCAGTAATCTTTCATGATAAACTTCAAACTTGAAATAGAAGCAGGAACTTTTTTTAATGAATAATTTAGCCAAAAATCTGTGCTTTTCTAGGTGTTTATAACTATCTGGGAAGTTTTCAAAAGTACCTTTTCTTGTGGTTTTAGTGAAATCAATTGCTTCCTTAGAAATATCCTAGAATGAGTAGAACTTGGAGTGCAATATTTAGCTCTATTGTCCTAAATCACATAGTGAGAGTTCATGCCCAGTTCACACCCCGTTCACACCCTGCTCTGTCTTACCTAAAGCCTTGATTCAGTGTCTTTCATGTCAGGAATACATAGGATATTGATCCTTTTGCTATTGACCTCTTCCTCACTTAACACTGCAAGGGGAAGGAAACAAAGCTAAAAACCCAAACTGAACAACAAATTTAAAAGAATTCAAGCAGTTCTGACATGAAATACAAATAATTTTAAAATGTTGATTTGTTTTTGTAAGATAATGTTTCAATATTTGCTGAATATCAGGGGTTTTTTTTCACTGTTACACCCAGCACTGACATCTGAAAAGACATTTGGAAAAAAACCCACTATTCATCAACATTTTTACTACATTTATTATGTCAAGGTTATACCAAGAATGACAGGTTGCCTATTAATTTCAGTGAGAATAAAACTTAATTTGTAATATTAGAATGATAAGCAGAATTACAGACAACTAAAAAGTACACAAACAGAATATATAATTATTCAAGTAGGATCTTTAGAATTGTGTACAACTTAGTCAGAGCATAACATCATTTACTTTCATAACAAATATCACCATGAGAATAAAAATTATTCACTCTCTCTAAATATTGCATTCCTTTCTTTGTTCATGTTTTATACTGAACCTGTGCACATTTGATATCACCTCCTTATTATCATTGAATATTGCTTTTGATTTAAGATTATTCTAGATTCTATGATGGTGTGTGGCTTTTATTTGGTTTGGTTTGCTTTCTTAGGATTTGTGCAGTTTTTATTTCTTGGAACATTACAGTAAATTTCAAAGTCATGTAGCTTGTTACGTGTTTCAGAAGTGATTTATTAATATGATGCTGACATTCATAGATCAGACTGTGAGCCCTGCATGTGACCACATTGGGGAGATTTTACTCCCATAAGCAGGGCCATTGATTACTTCTCAGAACAATGGGTAAGAGCATAATAGTCTGACCTTAGATGATCTTAATACTTTTAAAATTAAAAATCAGTTTAAAAGAAAGGTCCTGCTCTTGTACTCTTATAGGCAAACAGAAACTTCTTTCTGTGTTGCATTGTCACTGGTAAAGATAAAAACTTATTCCTTTGTGCACTCCTCTGAAAAAAGACTGACATAAGTTCTAGATATTTATTAGACCTAGGGAGATAGATGCTGTCTAGATGAAATTTAGATTCCACTGTGATAAAGACGTGTCAGACAGTGATAAAGATGACAACAACTACAATGTTAACAACAGAAAGTCTCAAAAGTAGTCTTTGGACACAAGATTGCTCAGTTGCATTTGCAACTTGCATTTAAAAATCATTGATTCAACAGTCTATATTCCCAATGCCTCCAATTTTTTCAATTTAATAACAGAAAAAATAGCTTTCATTTCTTCAGTATCTGAGCGCTGTCAGTAGAAGTGTGTTATAAAATGAAAATATTACCAGTAGTTTTGGACATTGAAAAAAATTTAGATATGTATACAGTAGGTGACAGAAAAGTTTTGTGTGCTGCTAATTAAGTTATATATTTTGAAAAGTGGCAGTGTACTGTACAGTAATCCATGTCCGGTGTTCTAGTTATGTAATTTCTATACTTGTGTGTTTCAATGTTTTCTTTTTCTGTTATAAAGGAAACACTGGATTAGATGCTGATAAGTGTGAATCAGCTTACGAGGCACTATGTAGTTAACTAGCCCTTGTGAAAAACTATGCAACTAAAGAGATAAAGGATAAGCTGTAGGTGTGTTAATGCAGCAGCATTAGAAGAGTTAATGGAATTCAGACAGTGTGACTGAGCAACAGAAAAAAAAAACCCAAATTAAAACAAACAAAGTTTGTTTTGGACAAGAAAGTTTTAGACATTTTTCTAGGCATAAAAACAGTAGTATTGCTATGAATATTTGATCAAATATTCAATTAAATGATACAAAAGCATTAGCTATGATGTTAAATAGAAAATCATGAAATATAAGGTATATCAGATGTGCTGTGTTTGGAATGTGTAACCACAGAAACCACACCAAGAAGTTACTGGACCCTTATGTTTTGGTCAAGAAAGTTATGCTACCTGGAAACCCACTATCATTCCCATCTTGAGTTTAATAACAAGGATTCCAATAAGTAGACCACAGTAGAAGTACCAATGATTGTTTTAGGATAAGAATATTGATGAAGTTATTAACCATTGAAACCAATAAATGTAAAGGGTAAAGTAAAGAACTTGCATAGCATGCATAAGATGTAAAAGAATTTCTGTAACAATGGTTTAGCAGGAAAAGTATATCAAAGGGGTGAGTTTTGTTTGTTGGGTGGAACACAGTTTCAGAAGAGCTGTCCCCTGTGTTGCCAGGACCCCGAATAAAGAATGTCTGCTGATTTACATCAAGTTGTTGGATAATTTTCTTTCATCCCATTTGGTTAGAGTACTAGAAGATGAAAAATTTAATAATGGTAGTAAAAATCAGAAAAATACAATTAGTATTAAAGGAAAGAAAGCCATTCTGAAAAGCAAAAGGTGTACTCTAACTTTCAGATTGCCAGAGCTGCCTCAACTTTTACAAGGAAATAAACATAACTACATTAATTCTATACTTTCTGAAAAAAGCCAGCCATGCCTTCCTCATTTGAGGACCTGATATTTTTGTTGATGGCTCCTGAGAAATACTGAAACAAAATTTTAATTCTGAATAGCTAAAGGAAGCAAACAGCCAAAAAAATTTCATCCATCTCCATTTCTCTCATTTTCCTATTGCACAGATAGAGAGTCTTACAAAAGGGATCTTGGCACAGGGTAGCGTATGCTTGGGGAATGAAGTACCTCAAAGAGGACTGTTCTCTGAATGCCTAGGGAAGGTACTTAGGTTGGATGAGGTAAGACTGCACCCAGGCTTTGTTTTGCTGAATCCAGCTGATGCATGACTACTCCAGCATATACAGGATCTATCTCTATGGCTGATCTGAAAACACATAGAAAACATCACCCAGCTATGTAAATTATGTATAAAGGATTGTCCTACATGACTGTGTCTGCATTTCCAGGAACAGTTTCTACTCCCTATAAACACCCTATCCATACATGATATGATCAATTATGCAGCAAGAACCATGTGAGAAATTGCTGAAAGCACCAGATTTTTTCTTCCGGAGTGGCTAACACACTGAAACCAACAAATCTGCCTAGGCACAGCAGGACATGACTGGAGTCCTCAGGACTCTAAGATGCCTTCCCAAAGAGCTCCTTCATCAATGCATCAAACATTTAATTGAGCCGGTGGATATAATTTTAATTACATTGTTTCAATTCCTTTCATTGTTTAAGATCAGTCCATTAATTCATCTGTGCAGATGACTAGATGTGGAGTACCTGGCCCATCCAACTAGTTAATTCCTCATACATGAATGTATAGATTGGCCCTGCTCCCATACTCAGTTACATTACAGTTATAAGTGTAGGGCAAGCTTGAGTTACACATATTTTTCCATGCCTACAGTGAGAGGACTAGAGGAAATGGCCTTAAGCTAAGACAGAGGAAATTCAAATTTGATATTAGAAATATTTTTTTCTCTGTTAGAGAGGTCAGGTATTTGAATAGGTTGCCCTGGCTGGTGGTGGAGTCACAATCCCTGGACATTTTCAAGAGGCATCTGGATCTAATATTGGGTGATGGGTTTTTTCAGTAGTTTAGGGGTTAAGTGGAAGTGCTGTGTTGATATTTGGTCTTGATGATGCAAAAGGTCTGTTGCAACCTTGATGATTCTATACCTGTAAATGAAGTTGCCTTGCCACAATCCATGAGCTAAGAAGGTGTGAGATATAAAGCTTTTTTTTAGTCTTTAATTCATGGAAAAATCTGTTATTATCACCATGATATGTAGGAATTGTACTGTTACTTAATGATTCAGTACCTGAAACGCACTTAGGAATTTTTCTACTTCTTCCCAATATTTTTATAGTCCAAAATGAGGTATAGTGAAGAAAATCAGTTAACTGAGAATTGTTTCCATAAAAACTTGCTCAGAAGGGAACTGTCCAAAACAAAAATTATCAATGCTAAAGCTATGTGTTATATCTTGGTTATTTAGTGTAAAAATAATCCATGTGTGCATTTGCTAAATTCACAGCTTTAAATCTCTTCTGAAATTGGAAACAGAATTTTTCTTATCAGAATTTGAAAAAAGTTATTTTCTTGGGTTTGGGTCTTGGGGGTTTTTTTGTTACATGAGACAGTGAGAGTAGAAAGTCTTGCAATCTGAGGACTAAGCATTGGCATTTGAATACATTGTGGAAATGGGTATCCGAGGTTTAGGTTCAGTTCTTGATGTTTGTTATTCATAAAGTATCACTACCAGGCGTGAAGTCTGCATGGCAAAGTGCAGGTATAGTGCTAGTTAATATCTCAGGATAACTATAACCTATGCTACTGTGCAGTTTTGCCTTTTTTTTCCTCTCAGCTTAGAAAATCTAATATTGCTATAATAGTTTTTATTCTGGAACTAGCTTATTAAAAAAAAATCTCTACCAGTTCAGGTTCTAGACATATCTTTCTCAGAGCTAGCTACAGTATCTGTGATTTGTGCATCACTGCATTATGTATACATTGCTGATGAAAAGCATTTGCAAAGTAATTGTACTGTGCTTCAGCTCCCTATCTGTAAGTGGGAGATAGCAGCATTCCTTTTGTCTTTCTCATTTAGACAGTTCTAAGACTCCAAAAATTTTTTTATTATTGTTTGTTCAGTGGTTAAATCAATATTATAATTGCATTGAAACAAATAATTGTTAAAAATGGATGGAAATATTTAGCCAGCTAAAGACACAAATATAATTTGTACTTACAATTGAAATTACAGGCAAGTTACAGGAGGTAACCTGTGTGATACAAATTTATCCCTGGTGGATCATTCTTAATCTCTATATTGCAATATGGGAAGAAATCCAATTTTTCACAGCAAATACTTCATTTTAGTTAGACTGTTAGGGGAAAATATGCCCCAAGTGTTTTGGTGCAGAGATATTTACAACTAGCCGATAAAGCTTATGCTGAGTTCATCAGAGTTACTCCTCTCCAAACCTCAGGCTAAGCTCCAACTGTGGATTTTGACAAGAGCAGACAGCCTTCTAACATTTCTTCAACAATTTGAAGACAAGAATTCTGAAAAATATCAACTTCAGGGATCCATGATCTAGCGGCTTTGTTTTCAGTGACGGAATGCAGATTTCTCATCTGGCCTTGAACTGTCATATTTTTCGTATGTTTTTTTCTTTGTGTTTTAACTTCCTAACTTGTAGAAAAAAGTAAGATTTTATTGGTGTGCTGACCATGCATCCTCTACACTGTATTTTCTGCTCAAGGGGAAAAATGTTCACTTGCAAAACTGGAACTTGATTTCACACTTCTTGGAGAAATTCCACATACCTCAATTTGCAGCTAACACACTAAAGTTTGATGTGTGAGACGCAGTGCTCTGGATGTAAGGAAGGATCCAAACAAGTCCCTGCCTTAAATGCACATATTGTTCTACAGTTAGAAGAAATCACTTTACAGAGGATGGATTTTTACAATGAATAACATGATGGCATAACAAATGAAATAGACTAGGGATCACCAAATTGCAATAAATTATGATGAATACATTGTTCTTTTAAGCATTTTTACAATTTCTGTGGAAGAAAATGTTTTGACAGATCAGAGACATTTTAAATACTGTTGATTAATTAATCAACTTGAATTTTCAAATCAGAAATAACCAGAATTTATTCTCAAGGCCTGAATTTCTTGTATATTTGAAAATCCTGCATTTTGAAAATAATCTTGCTTTCAATTTCAGTTTTAATTCATATATCATATATATTATCACAGCATCTGTTATAATCCACTAATGTACAAGGACATTAACATTAATATGAGTGTTTCAGTATTTAACAAGTTGTCTTCTTTTGATAGACGTCAGTTCACAGATGAAAACACACTTGCATTGTACCCACTGTGATTAAACTTTCTGTTATCAAAGACATAACATTAAAGGACAAAGTCAGGGTAGGAGTAAGTGCTTGCTTCAACCAACTAAGCAACTAAAAGTCCAGACAAAGGGCCATTTAAAAACCAACTGTGTAGCTGATACGTCAAAAAGTTTGTCTCATTTTTTTTCAAAAATACTGAAAGGAACCCATGTTTATTCACACACATATTACTTAGCCGTGCTTTATGTCTCTTTTCCCTTTAGATATCAGACCAAAAAGAAGAAATCTAATGAAATTGTGAGACATTTAAGTGAAGGAATTAACTAGATCCTACAATATTCATGCAAGGCTGCACAAGAGAAAGCATAGTGGCAGGTCAAAGAAAGTAATTATTCCACTCTACTTGACACTTTTTCAATTTAATCTGCAATATGGTGTCCAAAACTAGACTATTCCATACAAGAGACACACCAACTAGAGGAAATATAGCAGTCAATCACAGTGGTCATAAAACATGAGATAATGAAAAGCAAGACAGATTTGGATTTATTCACCCTAAAGAGAAGACAAAGGATGTCTTAAGCTACCTAATGAAAGTTTAAATTGAAGGGACACACTTCTCACATGTGCACAGTTGAAAGGCAGTGAACAGCAATCATACCAGATAAGATATAAGGAAAAGCACTGTAAGATAAGAATGGTGTAATACTGGAGAAGGTTGCTCAGAGAGGTTATGGAATATTCACCTGAGGAGCTATTCCCAATTGTCTAGGAAAAAATTTTGAGCAGCCTGATGTATCTCCAAAGATTACTGACAACTAAAATGTTTCTATGTTTTCATAATACTAAACCAGAAAGCAGTCCCAATATAAATAAGCTAACAGGGTGACTAACAGTCATCTGAACCTGAATAAAAGTGTACTGAAACAGTGCAACTAAAAGCAATTTATAAGGATTTTGTAACACTGTGATGTCATAATCAAACACAGTTTTACATCATTATGTATGCAATGTGATCACCAAAGAAGCTGGTTGTAGTTGCATGTAGGAAGTGGAAGTAAGAAGTTGCCAGAGAACAAGAAAAAGGAAGCATAACATTGCAAAATGATTGCTCCTCAAGCATACAGAGACTAGCAAAAGAACAGAAGAAAAGAACAGTTTCAGAAGCAGAGGATGAAGGCAAAGGTATAGAAACTATCAGGCAAAAGTAAACAAAACAAATGAAAACTGGAAAGAAAGAACAATCCCACCTACCTCTGATTTGGAGCTTTCAAGTTGGAACATCCACATCTTGGTCACTAAAAACTACCAAGAACTACAGATGGACCCACCACACTGCATCACCACCATTGTATGTTAAATTCACAGCCAATTTGGAAGTGTTATGAACCGAGACTTTTGCATTTGTTATGAAAATAATTGATACTGTGCAAGAAATTACCATCACTAATAAGCACCTGCTCAATGAGTGTAATCAGTAAAGTTCAGTTTTAAAATTTAAAACTGACCTGACTGAGCAGTCTTCTAAACACTTTATCATAGTAATTTCTAGCTCTCTGATGTGTGTGTATAAATATTAAAAAGTCCTTCTGTGAATATACCTATATACATATATATGTGTGTGCGTGTGTATACATATTATCTTTTCAGTTGCTACAACTGAAAGGGAAAGACCCTTTTGACAGTGACTGATTCAGGGATCTCAGTTTCAAATTAGAATTGCATCTATTTTAAAGAAAAAGGATGTCTTGTTATAACAAATAAGACAGCATGTTAACTTTTTTTATCAAAATAGGCTATTTCAGCTTGTTTTGCATTCACTTTATCTATAACTACTTGTCATTTTGTGTCGTTTTATGCTTCTGCTCTGATTGTAGTAAGAGGCAGATCAACATCCAGCACTTCAAAATACATATTCACATTAGTGCACACATATGAAAAGAACAAATTACTATTGATAATAGTAACAACATAATAATAACTGACACTGTTTAACCTCTAGCTAAAGAAACCAAAGCACTTTGAAAAGTATATGAGTGTGTTATATATTCTTGACTGAAGCATCAGCTCATCTATCACTGAAAGTCAGATAGTTCTTAGCTGGAAAGTAACAGCCTTTTCAAATGTACTGTGTCCTTACAGGAAATTTGAGATAAAAGATAAATCCAGTTCAAATTATATTACCTCCTTGTGAAGCAAACAATTGAAAATGACCAAGGAAAAGCATGTAGCTTTTCTTTCTTCTAAGTCTCATGGTGTTACAATGAGCTGGTGGGAAAAGAATGTGCAAGAGGAAACTAGCATTCAATAAAATTAGAGAGATGATTCATATTGATACAGACTAAATTATCCTTGAACCATCTACAGTAGCTCTTTCAAAATAGAAGACATACAATAATGAAAAACTTAACACAGAAAAATCGTAAGAGAAGGAGTGACTTTTGAAATACTGAACAAGAAGAAAGAATGTAAAAGAATTTGTATATGACTCCTGTAATTTAAGAAAAAGGCTATAAAGTTTCTGTCATCTGAAGTCCTGAGCTGAACTTCAAAACTATTTTCTTCATTATCATCCTTGTTCATTTTCCCCCTCTGTTTTCTGTGGAATTTGAAAGTTGACATGGTTTCTATTTAATTAGTGGTAGAATCCTACCCACGTATCTGCTTAGTGTCCATGGCCCTATGATGCAGGAATGACATTAGTTAATTTCCCTTATGACTCTTGAAACATGAATTTTGGAGGACTTCAAAAGCTCTTTTAAACATTTCTTTCTCAAAATAGCAGTATAAAGTGATCTACGCACTTGTACAAAACACATCAAATGAAATTCTAGACAAAATGGACTTTGGAACGTAGTGCAGGTTCTGACAATTCAGATGGAGTTTAAAACTGGCACCATATAGGTTTATCAGCAGCAGTTTTTATGCTTTTCATATAGTAAGGTCAAAAACACATAAAATCATTATTTTCCTGATTCTTGGATTATATGTGCACGGTACATGTTTTCATTTAAGTGAGTTATACATGATGGAATTATCTAATGAGCCTTAATAGTGATCATTACATTTTAATACAGAGTGGAAGAAATAGGTATTCAAAATAGCTTTGTCCCTGATAATCAGAGTATGCACCTCTAAAAAATTCCCATCAATTTAAAAATGCTAAAATAAGCTGAAAATAAACATACTGGTTTTTCAGGAAGATCAGGAGAGAGACTGATTTCATACTACATTGAATTAAATAAAGTTATGATACAAATCACACACAATAGAATTTCTAGGGGAAAAAAAGGAAGCAGGCTGCACCTGGCATTTGAAATTAAGTTCTACATCTCACAAATATTTTTTTTTGTCTGTGCAGCTAGCCTTGGGCATTAGTTGCTGTCCACCTACTATACCAATAAATATTAACTTTTTGAAAAAAAGAAAGATTATTCCAGAGTAGAGAAAATTGGAAAATTGAATGGGAATAGTGAAGATGTTTAAAAAAGAAAGAAAGAAAAAAGAGAAAAAAGCTGCTTTTGGAGTATAGAAATCGAGAGATTACATATGTGTAAAATATATTATTAAAATAAACTACTGAGAAGAGATGTGACATTCAGTGATAACCAGGAAACTGATTTCTTGAACAGTAACAAGAAAGAGTTATGTTTCATCTGATTAGTTTGTTTTTTAAATTCTTTCTGAAAGGGAAATTTTAACAAACTCAAGGTCTAGTTATTGCTATGCCAGCAGCTATATTATCAGAGGATATGCAATGTAGAGGCAAGTTCCTAAATACAGAGAGGTTAAAACCAAAATTTGCTTTCAAGACCATCTCATCTGATCTCTTGAGCTAAATATAATCTACAATTTTAGTCAAGTTAAACATGCTAGTCGTGTGTTGTGAATTTGAATTTCAATTCATGTTAAAAACAATATTTCAATGACCTCTTATTTTCGCTCATTTGAATAAATGCTAAAAATGCAGACATCTAAATAACATTTTGACATTTTCTCAAAATTCTATTCCAAGCCCTCTAGATAAAAATGCCACACCCTATTACTCTCAGACCTATTAACAGACAGAAAGGAATGACATTAAATATAAAGAACCAAAAATTAGTCTTAATATTCTACATTGCCTTTGCATGGAATATTTCTGGCAGCAGACAGTGAGGAGCTCTGCAGGGATGGCCCCTGGGAAAGGAAAGCAGGAGCTTCCACCATGTCAGACAGAGCCAGTTTAAGATGGTTCCAAGATGGACCTGTTCCTGGCCAAAATTAAGCCCATCAGAGATGCTGTGGTGGAGTAATTCCTGAAGTACTTCAGCCTGTGGGAAGGACTCATGTTGGAACCTTTTGTGGGCTGTATCCTGTGAGAGGGACCTCAAGCTTGAGCAGTGGGAGCAATAAGGAGCGTCAGACATCAAGTGTTTCATAACATGACCACAACAACATTACCCCATCTTATTCTTCCCACAGTCAGCATAGTTGGGAGCAAAAGAAGTAAAGATGAACCTGAGAAGATGTGGTGGATGCCTGGAGGAGAATGTGTTCTTATTGTTTCTACTTTTTACTATCTTAATCTGTTTTAATCAGAAATTTGTCTTTCACAAGTTGAATCTCTTCTCTGATGGCCATGATGACAACTGGTGAATTATATTCTTGAACCACAAAAATTTTTAAGTGCACAAGATTCATAGTACCTACCCCTTTTGCTGGTGTTATGCTTATCCTTATCCTTCCATTGCTCTTTTGACTCTAGAGGTCCATGAAATCAGTCTGATGATGGCTCCAGGGTGACAACATTCAACACTCAAAAGGAAGAATATGATGTTTATTTTCCTTCTTCAGTCTAGGATCTGCTTGGGGTCATTTTAAGATATGCTTCATAGACAGCTTTTATACTTCTGGGTATTTTCAATCAACCTGCAAGTTACATCTGATATTACCATGTAAGTACTTTCTATGTGTGTTAAATGGTATGTTTGTGTTCTGCTTCTTACCCCTAAAAAGTTTAGTCCACCTCCAGATCTGTATTTCTTTGGCTGACCATTTTAGAGCTGTTCATAGATGTCAAGTCTCTTTAACCATTACACAATGTAAAAATCACTTGATCATAACTGAAGAATAATTAAAAATCAAAGTGAATTTTAAATTAAATTTTAATCAGCACTTATGCAACTGTTGAAGACCAGAGATTTTAGCACTGCAGCATGGAAACTTAAAATATTTGTAAGTTTTTCTGTCAGTTTACTTGCACTTATACTTCTGCAGTGTTCAAAAATATCCTCTGGAAGGTCTGTCAGGTATTAACAGGTGACAACATTTGTACTGCAATAAATGGGCTTTGCTTCATTCTTTGTAATTTTGCTGTCACACATTAGCAACAGCTGACAAAATCAAAATGGGGAAACATCATGAAGAAACATACCAGAATACAGCTCAGCCTGACTCATCAAACATACAAAGAAACCAGTTATTTCTAGACTGATATCTACTTAAAATTGTGACGGCAAACATGATCCAAGTTTAGTAAAAGAGACGACTGTAGATAAAGAAAAGAGATCCTAATTGCTAGGAACCCTACCGACAAGGGGATATCACTGTTTCTCAGGCAGATCTATATTTGACGTCACTAATTACTTTTGGGGTGTAGGAGGAAAGGTGATAAAAAGAAACAAAAAACCAAAGCCCCCTAAAGACATGCAAAGGAATTTTTTTCTCTTTTTTTTAACTTGTATGCCTCCCAGGGAAAGGAAATACATACACAGTAAGAGTTAAGAAAAGGAAAACCTACAAACAGTATAGTTCTAAAAGTCAGGCCTCTTATCCTGTCCTAACAGGAAAAATCCATTTAATTAACTATTTAATTGATTTTAACAAGACTGTTTGTAATTAATCCTAAATGCACTAATAGGAAACCTAGGGCCTAAATTCAATGCTTTTTTGCTCCCTTTGGATGTTGCTCATAATTACAGTTTGCTCTTTAATTATTATTCTTCATGTATTCAATTTATGATTGATACCAAAAGCTTGCCCTGGAGGCTGAAAGTGCTGAGGTGGACACTGGTGATTCAGTGGAGAACAGCTCCTTCAGCAATGTGCATCTACTCAGAAGCAGGCAAAAATCAGCTTTCCACTCAAATCATGGCACTCAGAGCTCAAGACAAGGGAATATACTCCAGCAAGAGAGCAATCTCTGATAACTCTCTAGGGAAAGGATATTAAAGAAATAAATCTATAACTCTCAAACAAACACTTCTTTAATTTTATTGAAGACAAGTGTGTTGTGTTGGTAATTAGAACAGTTTTATCTATCTATTGCATGTATTATGTCGTCACACAGTAGCCAATTTCTGTTTCTTCACTTCTGCTGTTATGTTTTCCCCTACTTAGATGTATTGTACAATACTGCAAATCTGAATGCCTTTCTTTTAGCTTTTATGAAAAGTGAATTAAAAATGAAAATTATTTGAAAATGTGCTCAGGGAACAAGATTAGAGTGTTATTAGCCTCCTCTGCATTTTGATGCAGAATACGAAGGAGCTATGTATGGCACATATTTCTGCTACAGAAACATGCTGTTTCTGCACAGCATTGCCTTTGATATCAAGAACTACAAGACTGATCACACCTGCTTTTTTTGGATTTTTTCTTGAAAACATTCCTAATGGTCTTCTGGGGTGGGAATATGGATAAACAGCTCTAGGAGTACTAGTGTTACAAAGGATCTATTAAGCACAAAAGGATCTATCAAGCACAGAGTAGTGCAGGGCCATACAGCTGAGCAGCTCAAAATCAGCCAGGTCTTAATAGCAGACTAGCCTAGAGAAAATTACATATCCTTGCTTATGCAAAAATAATTCATTTTGAAATTTATGAAATCTTGTTTCCTGCTGAAAGTTACTGAAAAGGACTTTTGTCCATTTGGAATTCATGGGCTGATATTCATTGAAAGTTATGCACAGGCAATAGTCACAAGCAAGCTTCGCATAACTTTTCCATATATCTTGACAATCCATAAAAAATATTTGGGGCAAAATTCTGAAGGCTTGAAAGTTTCACCTTCTCTCTTATGTTTCTCATCATTAGCCTATTATTCCTATATAACTCTCCATTTTCTGAAAATTGAGGTATCTTGTCTTTATCCTCAGGAGATAAAATGCTAACAGGAATTGGCTAGGGTACAGAGATAAAAATTCTTTAAAAAATGATGATTTTTTTTTTTCACTTAGACAACCCTGGGATAGAATTCCAAAGTTACATGTACTACTGGATGTCATCCTGTAAAAATATTGATTCTAGAGTTTTTTATCTTTTTCATACATTTGTAAAATAACCTTAAATACCATCTGCATATTTCCCTATGAATTTATAAGGATCCATGTTACTTCACATTAGATTCCAAACGTTGATTGAAATATCCTAAGTAAAATTTTGAAGGCAATTATATGAATGAGCTTTCTGATTCATATCAAGAGGCCCTATTGGACACTAATAGAATGTCTATAAGCAGCATATATGTACATGTATACATTAAATTTTATTTCAAATGTAACAGCTGAGATGAAACGTGCAAAAGAGAGATAAGACTGATGATGCATGATAGATAGAAAAATAGATAGATAGATAGATAGATAGATAGATAGATAGATAGATAGATAGATAGATAGATAGATAGATGATAGAATTATTCCTCTGTCTTTCCATACAGAAATCTACAGCAGAACTACTTGATGCTTGTCACAGAACTCTGAACACTGTTCTTTCTGAACACTTAAGGTGAGAAATGACCTGATGAAATTATATGTGACAACATTCCCAGCACATAGGAAAGACTAAATCCGGAATTACTGCATGGCATGAAGCTAGTTAAGTCTGCCAGCTTAAGAGTTTAGGTGGATATCAGGGCTAAGTCACCTTTTAATTCATCAGAATCATCTCCCTCTAAGTCTTCAAAGAGATAAAATCTAAGAAAAATTCTTTTGGTACAACTGGATATGAAACAGCATATATTGGGTGACAAATAAAAGAATCATGCTTTTAAATATAGATGCATATGTAGAGTCAAAAATAATTGTTTCTTTCCTTTTTTTTCCCCCCATATATTTTCTTCACTTTTAGGATTTGTGTGTGAATTCAGTAGTTTATTACTTCCACAATAATTCTTTTCAACCAAACGTCTGTCACTGCTGAAACTGGACACTCAAAGTGTTGCCATTAAGCCACAAGAACCAATTTTCATAGAGAGCTATTTCAGTATTCTAGAGGAGCATTTTTGCATCAGACAGATGGGGTAGGGTATTTGTGATTTGTATAGTTTCAAATGGAAGGAGGAAAGAAAGTGTAACTGATAGCGTAGATATTTCTCATGGTTGATATCAGAACTATGATACTTGTCGTCCAGTACTGGATATATATTAGGGAGGAACTCTGTTTTCTTTAGTTCACACTGAGCTACCAGTTAAAGGAATCCATATAAAACTGCTCCCAAGGCAGGAATATTTCTCAGAGGGAATGGTTATGAAATGTAGCTTTTCATAAAGTGCTATGAAATTTAAGCTCAGCTGTGGCTCCCCTTTGTCCTATTTGTCAATATTGAACTCAAACAGTGAATCAATTTCTTTTCTATGCTAATTAAGTAATAATTTTTTTCAGTACTCGGTAAGTTCTTTTTTTTTCTTATTTTTCTCTTGTGTTATTATCCTAGGGGGAAGGTGGGCCTCCAAATTACTTTGTCTCATAGTAAATATTTCTACTGCTACCAAAAGGTAATATGAAACACCTCTCGGTAACAGATGAAGTAAAAGCATGGAAAAATCTGTGTCTCCAGAATATTACTCAGAATTATTATTCTCTTGATTTGGAGAGACAGATTCCATGAGATTAGAAAATACAGACTTTTTTGGCAATCATTGGTCTTTGGGCCAGTTGGATAATGACATCCTGATGATGAACTTGTACTGGCTCGTAAGGCAGATTGTAAGACTCACTGGGGCACTGAAGGATTTTCTCTGTGTGACCCAAAAATTAGCTTTAAGAATAGCATATGGATCATATGCATCTATAAAATACTTATAACTTATGATACTGGTTTAAGAATGATGTATAGGATTGAGTTGTACCAATCCTAAATGGGGAATATAATAAAAATTCTGGGAGATAAGGGTTGCAAAATAAGAAATCCTTTTTTGCATTTATATCTTCATTATTCTTCCTGCTATTATAAATTATTTTCAGAACTGGGAAAAACTTTTTTTTTTTGTATAAATAAAACTTATGTCTTTCAGAAGCAGAGACACCTAAAAATCTCAGGTAACATATAATGTCATACATTATGCTAAATAATCAGAATGAAGAAAGGAATTTGTAAGCATTATTTTAATGTAAATGTTTGGTTTGTGGGGATTTTTTCTAAATAACCAATATCAGAGTTTTGTTCTCAGACATGCAAAGTTCATAGTATGGAAAATCAACGTAAAAGCAAACTGGGGAAAGTTAAGGCCAAAAAAATTTGAGCCCCCTATGCTTAGAATATTCCATTACGTCCAGGGAATAATAGCACCTAAGCATTTAACTGCTTCAATACTTAATTCTTATTCAAGTTAGTGGGTTTCATTTGCCTTTTCTATACAGAATAGAACTTTCAGGTGTTTGAAGAGGAAAGAAGTATAATTTTGCTGAAGGGAATATAGGCATTTGTATTTTCAGCCAGTAAAATCATTGGGCACGACTGTCTATGCTCTGAAATAGAAGAAAAGACCAGAAGAGGCATGAAAGACTTCAGATTTTTTTTCTTCCTTATTATTTCAGGTGTTTGTGTTATGTTTGTTCACCAGCCAAAACTTATATTTCTCTTCTTTGCAGCTCTATTTTTAAAAAGGTTTGCTATATTGTATTGTTTGTAATAAACGAGGTGAAATTTCTCATGTTTTTCTTCCTTATGACTCAGCTTTGCCTCAGTCTCTTCTACATATAATTTAAAAAGGTAAAATACAGAAATTAACATGAAAGATAAACACATATAGTAGAATGACAAGAAAAAATCCAAAACATACTATAAATATCCCATCTTTGCAATATAAGAAACGAAGGATTCATTAGGATTCAAAAAGGTAGCTAATAGAATGTCTGTCCTTTTAATCTTTTAATACACCTGAAAAAATTTTAAAATGAACATATTAGAAAACAAAAATGGAAAATTAAAAGGCAAAATTCACATATCAGAAAAATATAATGAAAAATATGCAGAGGATAATAGAATATCAACAGGGTTCTGTTGGCAACATGGAGAAGTCTGTAACCCATAACAGAAGTCCAATAATTGGCATATTGAGGTGCTGCACAAAAATTTTTAGCATGTAAGATTTCCATTTGTAAATTGTATATGTCCTTTTTAGTACAGAATTCTTCTGAAAGTAATTTCTTGCTGAAACTCTTACAGTACATATAACATCTTAACCTTAGACATTATTTCTAAACACACAGCAGTAAAAAAATTTAAGGACTTGTAATTTTCTTCTGTACAGCAGCATTTTGGGAGGGTTTATGAAGTGGTACAGTATTTCTTAATGGTGAGGAATCACTTTATTGGCTACTGTAATACAGCTCTTCCCAATTCCAGAAGAAAGTATTTATGGGTGCAGTTGTAATGGTCATATGAGAGCTGTTTCTTCAAGTGCTACACAGCAAATCTCGAAACTTGAGGCTTGTGTTTGGGAAGAGAAAGGCAATTTTGCAGTAAAAGGAGGCTAATGAAGTCAGGCTGAGAGAGTTGGAGTTGTTTAGCAGGGAGAAGAGACAGCTCCTAGGAGACCTTAGATGAGCCTTCTAGTAACTAAAGTAGGGTGAGGAGGGACTGTTTATCAGGGTCTACAGTAAGGGGTAATGGCATTAAATGGAAAGAGGACATGTTTAGATGAAATATTAGAAGGACATTCTTCACTTTTGAGGGAGATGAGGCAGTAGAGCAGAGAATCTGTGGATAACCCACCCCTGGAGGTGTTCAAGGTCAGATTGGATGGCGTTTTGGTCTGGTGGAAGGTGTCCCTGCCCATGGAAGGGGGGTTGGAACTAGATGATCTTTCAGTTCTCTTCCAAGCCAACACATTTATAATTCTGACTATGATTTCTCCTGCTTGACAATTAAATGAAAAGTATAAGAGGAATTTCCTTTTTTAGGGATTTTATCTTATTTCTTTGTTTTGACCACTTTGAAATAAAGTAATTGTTTCAATAAATAAGGTATTTAACTATTAAAAAATATATAAACTTTATTTATTCCTTCAGGTAAAAATAAACATGTGACAGATTAGAAGATATTTTTATTTCTTCAAGGCCTATATATTCATTTAATTGAAAAAAGAAGGTTTACTTTAATTTTCTTAAGAATTTCAGAAACCATGGTGAAGCTTATGAAGTGATAGAAATTACAAGAGACAATCCTTACAAGTTAAGACTGGTCAATTTTGCTAGGAAAAAAAAAAAACCTTTTAATATATTAAACTGGTATTATCCGCTAGCCAACAACAACCAAAATGAAGAACCCAGAAAAGAAAAGCAATAAAACATGTTAAGGTTTTTTTATGGTGAGAAAATGTATTATGCTATGCACAAAAAAGACTTCATGTTTTAATATAATGGATAACTTATTGAAAATTACTAGTTACTATTACTAGTTACTATTACTTCCAATAGAGTGGAATCAATGGTTTATACCACTTCTAGTTTCCTTGTTTTACTGAGTTTACTAATTTTTCAGAAGTGAAGACTTTTCTGAAAAGGAGGCAAAGCTTTTGAAGACTGTTATACTGTGATAATTTTACAGAAATAAATAATATAAAATACTCTGTTCTGTCAATTAAAACATCATTCTACTTGTTTATAGAGTTAGGAAATCAGATGCTGTAGTTTGACTATCTGAATTATGAGCAAGTTTATTACAAAAATAATAGACCATATTAGGTAGGAAGACAAAATAATTTTAAAAAATTAAGGAACAATTAAAGTTTGGGAATGTTTTAATTCTAAAGATATGCACATGGAGGGAAATGAGATACTAAAATGTAGACTTTTAAGTATATTCCATAAAGATGAATGCCAATAATAAAAATGGTTGAAAGAAATATAGTTACTGCAAGCAAAATGAGTGCTATAAAGTTCCTTTCTCCAAATTGCATAAACATTTTCATTTTTACAATGAAACTTCTAAAACTGGTGACTACATGTTCAATTCAGGCTGAAAATTATGCACTTTCATCTTCTTTATAAGATGCTAGGGGCATTCTACTGGAACTGAAGGAGAGTCAATTGGGATGGAGTGACACGAGGCCAGATGCAACTGCTGAGCTGTCGGATGTGGCCGGAATATTTTCTTGGAAACAAAGGGAATGGAGGAAAGATTATATTTGGCAACTTTTGGCTAGTTATATGTGCTTCTAGTTTAAGTGCTTAAGAACATTTTCTTTAAGAAAAAACATTTTTGCCTGTGGGTGTTGGTTTTATGTAATAAAAACTGGAAAATTACAAATTTTAAAAATCGATACTGAGTGTGTATGTTCATTATATAATAGAAAATATGCTTCATCTGACCATGAACTTTCACTCAAAGCAACACAGGAACTTTTTTTGTATTTTATGTAGAGAATGAAAAGAAAACTCAAATCACCCCAGTGTTTGTGGTCAAAATAAGTAACAAGGCAGAAGCTAGACCATACTGTGTTACAGGAATAGAGGATAAGAATTTTTTTAATGATTACAGGAATTATGAAATTATTATAAGTTGCACAAAGGAAGAATGTGGTGTTCTAGGAAATCCTTACCTACAGGAATCTTCTGTTCCTCAGGAAATGGAACAGTGGGTGAAGAATGGCTTTATGGGGTCAAAAAAGATTATATCAGGTATTGAAGTTCTGACCAAATAGATGAGATTTGTCAAGATAGGTAAAAAAATAATATAATTCTACACAACCGGAGTGAAATCCTAAAAGTCATTCCATTTGTCTGCTTTCTCTTTCATATTATTTCAGTTAAAACAACTGAATGACATGAAACAAGAAAAAAGATACTGTGAAATTTTAACTAAATAATAAATTTGGTTTTAGTAGTTCTAATCACATTGTGATCCTTTTCTGCTTCTCACATTATTTCCTTCACTCTTCCCAGAAATTCTTAAGTGAAAGCTAATTTTAGGTTTGTTCACATCGAAGCTAAGTGTGGTGATTAACAATGCACTGATTGCTCTGTAATAACTGTTTGAGTACACTCTTCTCCTTTATCTTGCTAAAGAGTTATGATCAAAGAGAGTTTCTTTCCTTTTTTTCCTCTTCCAACTGCCTGAATACAATGAATCAAAACAATGTAATCCATGATTTTCAAGCTGGCTAAATATTAGTCAGTTTAATAAGTGGTGTAATTCAAACTATCATCATTCTGTTTAAATGAAAAGCTCACAAAGCACCTACCTTTCATGAAAAATGCATGGAAAATGCTCATTAAGAATTATGTGTATTGTAGGACAGGAAATAAATGCAGGGAGTGTCTGTCATTTCTGAGTTGTTTCTCCCCTTACCTTTTCTTATTCTGCTAGCATATATAATCATCATACTATGGGATTTCTTATATATACAGCTTGCATATATAATCATCATACTACAGAGATTGGTTACTACTGCTTTCAGATTAAGCTACTAAAAAATTCCTATAAAAACTTTTTTTTTCTAGATTTGCCAGATACTATGTGATTTCAGAATTTTTAGAAAAAGGAAACCATATCCTCCTTGCAATTATAGGTGTGGGGTTTTTTTTGTTTTGTTTCTGTTTTGGTTTATTTTGTTTGGTTTTTAAAATTTTGTTTATCTTTTATCTGAAAGGGTAAAGAAATGATATTTTGTTAAAAGTTTTAAGAATCAGTATCCGGATGATGTGTTCATTTGATGATTAAATCCCATATGATTCTTTTATTTGATTATATATGACTTTTTAATGCATGGACAAGTCATCTTCAGAGTTCATAAGTGTTATTAACCTATTTTGCATGTATATATAACACAGAGATTGACACTGCCTACCTGGGCAAACAGAGTAATCAGGCAGCATTTTAATTCCAAATCCCCTGATACAATTAATAGATTTAAATGCCATTAAAATAACATGAAAGAAGTGGAAACATGGACAATGCACAAAAAGAATCTCTGAAGGCAACTAGCAGAAATGAAATTTTTAGAAAACTTCATTCTTTTGGGAAAGCTTTAAGAACATTTAATGGAAATCTTAATAAATTATCAAAGTAGCTTGATTCAAAGATTAATGATTCCCTGGTGGATTAAATTCATAAAAATTATCCCCCAAAGGAAATGTAAACTTCAGGATTTTTTTTGTTCCCTTTTTTTTCAGGCATGAAACAACTGTACTTTTGTCAAGCTATAGTTATAGTTACACATGAAAAATCACAAGAATGTATGTCTTAACTATAAAGAACCATCTCATTTTGCTCTTCTCGAGGGAGCTAGTACAGATTTCAACAGAGGAGTTCCCAGCAACAAAATAGCAAATTTAATCCTGATTGAATTATCTTTTAATCAACATTTAATCATGTTTTCAAATGACCTTAATGCTGAAGCTGTCCTGTATTCTGATAGGCCTGCAACTACTAATGGTTTCTGAGACCTTAAAGAACTTGCTAGCCTTTTAGATTTGGAATTTTTTAAATTCTGGAAAAAATTTTTTTGTTGCTGTTTTTAAATGAAATAACTGAAACAGCTAGATCGCTCTTCAAAGCATACATAAGGAAACTGAAAAAATTACTTTTCTGTCCTGAGGTAAGCTCCTAAAGGCTATTCTATTCATTGAGTATGCAAGTTGAAAGATTTTTGTAAGAGAAGTATTCTTGTATTGCATATGAACTATCAAAAAATTTTTTCTGATTTCTGCAAAGGTCTTAATTTTAACATTTTAAACCAAAAAGTAGTCAAGAACTGTTATTCAATGCCACAATTTTACCAGGACACAGATATCTTGAAATACTATATTTCAAGTATTGTTAGGCTATTAAAATACAAATAAACAATGCCTACATATTTTTTCTCAATTTTTTAGGTGTTTCAAGAAACTTGTTTAGTATTTCTATCCCTGGGAGAAAAAAAAAAAAAATAAAACAATGAATAGGTTCAATCATATCTTCAAATAATAAATTATATTTTTGCTAAGAATCAGGCACAGGAGGAAGTATATATTGACCAAAACCCTAAGAACTCTCATACACAAGCCAAACTCCCAGTTTTTAATGTGATGCTTTCTTCCAAAAGAAGCTATTAACACTACAAGTTTTAAAAGGGAACAAAATGAAACAAACAAACTACAAAATACCACAACAACAAATTAAAAGTTTTCTACTTGAGAGCAGCCTGAACGTTAAGTAACCCTGCTTAAAGTTCTGCTGGGAAATTTAGGATATGAAGAAAGGATTGGTATTAAAATATTCAGTCTAAATCATGATTGTAGAGTATCACAACAATACCATCATTTAAAAATAATAACTCCATTGGTTTGTCCCCATTATCCAAGTCTTTTCCAAATACTTCATTTACCTCTATTAAAAATGTGCTTTTCTGGCCTCTTTTGAAGAAAAAAATGAGGATATGTTGGACAATGTGTTTGCTAACATGATTCAAAAAAATGTTTTTTCAGCTATGAAGGGAAAATTTGAATACTTTAAAACTACGCCCATTACTTAGTCTAAATGCTAAAACTCTTGGGAAGGCATCATTTAGAACATCTCCAAAAATTGCATCATCTTTGAATAAAAGGTTAAGCTATTAACATTAGATAGTCAGGAATACTTCTCATGAAAACAAATAGCAAGTGTGGTAGTCTATTCTTCTTGTGCCCATTCAGAGAACAAGGAAATGGAGGAAAGAAGAGCACAACATAAAAAAAAAAAACAAGCAGCTACAGAATTAGCAGTGGTTCAAGAACTTTCAGATGCTGCTTTGTCTGTTGGAGTAGCAGGTTTTCTGGTGACAGACTAAACGCCAAAATCTTTAATATAGCACAAATGTAAATTAAGAATTTAACAAATATTATTCAGACATCAGGAGACTTGATGCTTCTTTTCCCCTTTCAGTCTGAGAAAGGGTATTCTGAAACATGTCGTTTAGGTGCTAACCTAAACCTTAGCATTAGTGTGGGATTCACCCTTTATGACTAAAATTATGCCCTTTTGAAAAGAAAGTAAATAATAATAATTACAAGAAAGCATATTAAAACCTCAAAAATTTATCCCATGAAACAAAGAAAGCTGGGATGGGAAATAATGTAGGATAACCCATTCAATAATGCTCTGATGAAATGATTTATTATTACTTTGATAAAATGGATGCTTTTCTTCCTGAAAACGTCACATTGAAAATACAACCTCTAATGAAGCACACAGAAAGACAGTTGTAGAGAAGAAAATGGAAGACAGAGATGCAAAGTGAAAGAATAAGGATGAAAATAATAATAATACTGATAATGATAGCAATAATAATGATGGTTTAGGCCATGGTCTTGAACACAGATTGCTAAAAGCCAAATAAAGTGCTTTAATATTATTTTGGATGTGACTCTAATTTTTGTGAACATTTTCATGTCTTGGATTCATGTCAGTGCAGAACAGGAGCTCCTGTCATGTCTGCAAGATGAGATTACTTTCTTGCCCAGGTTTAAGCTAGAGAGTATGAAATGTGAGCCAAACTAGATTTACTGAATTCTCCAGGACAGAAGATATTTAGTTTCTGCTCAGACTCAGCAGAAGTAAGCATTCTTTATTCTGAAAATACTGCTAATCTGTTGCAAGTAGCTTTTGCATGTTACCAGTATACAGAATGCAACTTAGGCAAATATTAAGAAATTATTAACAAAGTTTATGCTAGAAAAATTAGGACAGCTGAAGGAAAAAGACATTTTGTTGTCCTTTGAAAAAAGTAGCTGTTTTAGTCAGTTCAAATCTAGAACAAATTGAAATAAGATACAGAGAAATAAATTCTTTTCTCTTAAACTGTGCTTTATCTGAAATGTTAGCTCACTTAATCTTTGGCATATCGCATTTCTTTGTATAATGTTTATTCATCCTTAAAATTCAGTTTGAAAAAAAAGTGTCAAATAGCTGAGAATCTTTTCCCTCTTTTTTCCTAGACCCCATAGAGCAAATAAAAGATTAAACCCAAGCAAAATCTTGTTTAGTGATAAATGTTGGCCTGTAATCATGTAAAAATCTGAATATTTTTAGTGTGTAGTTCTCTCTATTCTACATATCAAACCTAACTACTGTAAATGTCAAGTTTTGTGTTCTCAAATATAAAACATATTGATGTAACATTTCATGTAATCTTGTTTCAATTTCCACTTTTAAAGAAACATTTTCTTCAAATGCCAGTAATGACAGTGGCGCTCTTGCATTCTTACTGCTGCTTATAAGGGAAAAAAAGCATGTTAGAAAGAGACAACTTATTTAGAAGGGCTTACTCAAGATATGTCACTTTTGTCAGTATTTTGAAATGTCAACTGTCATGCAAACAAGCCTGAAGCAGTATTTTAGCACTTATTTATTAGATGAGCAGTAAAAGAGACACATTGACTGTTGAAAAAGTACATATTGCTGCATGCCTACAGATATGATAGAGTTATGTAATTCAACATGTCGTATATGACAAAGTTACCCTACCTGCCACTCCAGCATCCAATATTTTTGAACATTTATTTATTTCAGTCACACAGACACACGTCTGAATACAATCTCCGTTAACTGGTGTTTAATTGGCCATGAACATTGGCAATAGGACCTAAGTCTTGAAGACAAATATATGCTTATTTCCAAATTAATCAAGCACAAACTGAAAAAGGTATATTTAAGGCTTGGATTTTGCATTTGCCTAATACAGTCTGAATACCACATCAAGCTCAACCATCAGACCACTACTGAAAAAGCATTGGAAAAAATTAAATCTTTCTAAGTTTTTTCATCACATATGACTTTAGTAGCAGTGATAAATGCAGAGTCTAAAATCAAAATACGCTGTCCTATACAGATTGAGTTTAGAAAAACTTCTTTAAGGAAAATCTCACCTCTAAAGACTTACCATAAGGTCAGAAAGTAATGCCAAGGTCAAGCAGGGAAATGTGATCCTCGGGCTCAGAAGGAGAATACAGAGAACATGAAGGGGTATTATCTTCTCCTTGTACATTACATCACCACATCAAGTGGTTGGTTTTGCTTTTGGAATTTGTCAAGATTAGCAGAACACTGAACAAAGGACTCTTAAATGATCCAAAGCACAGAAAGCAAGAGTCACATCGGGAGACTCGATAAACTCAGTCTAATCAGTTTATTGAAGAGAACACTGACAGAGTACCTGGTTATTTGATTCAGATATACTAAAAAAATGTGAAACCTTTGAAGAGGTTCAAATTCCACCTTGTATGTAGTTGCATTCTTTAACATAAGGGTAATTAAGCACTAAAAGATTATACCAGTAAAAAAACCCAGTAGACTCAGAGTCCCAAGAAACAGATTAGGCAAAACATATCTATCTCATAGTTCTAAAGGAAAAATAAATATGATGAGCAGTGTTTTTTGCATTCACTAATTGTTATGCATAACTACTCTAAATGAAATGATTAAGTGAAAAATATGATAGCTCCCAAGATCTTGAATGTATTTTCTTATTATTGTCTATGTCAGTCACTAGAATACAAGTAAAAGACAGTAAAAAAAAAAAATATATATATATATGTAAAGTCTGAGCATCAAAGCACAGGGCATTACCAGTCACCATTCTATGCAGTGATATCAGCATATCTGCACCTTCTTATTGTTCTTTTTTTCTGTATATATCTCACATTAACAGAATATAAAGATAAGATTTGAGAAAAAAAATAACTAATTTGGATTCTTATAGTGATTTTGCAGACCCAATGGACAATCCTGGAAGATATGTATGGCTTATAATCACATGAAATCATCAGATGATAGATTTTAGAGAGGAGATCTGAAAAAGTGTAGGTACTTTCAGCTACCTACTTATCTGTTCCCAAAACTAGGTGCTAAGAAAAGACACTTCACTAACTTAGTAATTACAGCATTAGTTCAATAATCAGTTCTCACCAAAAAAGACCCCAAAACCAAACGAAGTAGAATAATTGTTGCTAAGGAAAATGCAAGACAAAACCAGAAATCCTTCCAGTTTTTAAATCACACTGCATCTATACACAAGACTTGTCATAATTCATAATTATTAATGATACAAGCTATCAGTCCCTCTAATAATGATAAAACCACAGAACAGATTGGATCAGAAGAGATCAGAAAGATCATCTACTTACAAACCCATTTCCATGGGCAGGGACAATAACTTGTTTCAAACAAAGAGAAAAAAACCCCAGAAAATAGTGTCACAGCACATGTGACAGTCAAGACCGCCACAATACATGGAATATCACCATACAGTACCAGAAGGCTTAAAAACATTCACCCATACATCACACCACTTCAAAAGGCCTCAGGAGGCTGCCCTTGTTCTTTAGCCCAACCTTTTATCCCCTTCTGTCGATGCCTTGCACCTGTGTGCCCTCTGTCCCTTTGGTGTTGGTCAGTGCACCTGGGCACTCCATGGCTCATTGCTGTCAGTGCTGCTCACCTGCTTCTCACAGCTGTACCCACTGGGGATGAGGCTCAGCCACAGCCCCACCAATCACCACAAACTGTGTACCACAGCCAATCACCACAAACTGTGTACCTTCAAAAGAGTGTAGAGATAATATAAATATTTTTGAGGACATCAGTCAAAATAGCTATTTCTCTGTATTGCGTTATCAAAATAACTGTTTACTTCTATGAACAATACAACTTTGAGGAAGTTAACCATAAATTATTTTTTTTCAACAAGACAAAGTAGTCTAGGGCAACATTGCTAAATATGACACCAGGAAAACCATCTAGCAGATAATGCTGTTTCTTCTGTACTTTTTTAGGCAGAAAGTACAGTTTTGTTCACAAAATATAGTGAAAAACTGTATCTTTAAAAAAATCTGTCACTTCCTATGCTTTCCCTTTTACCTGCATTAGTATTCAGTCTCATATAACTGATTTCTAATAACATCAAGACCTGAAATTTTTTTGGTGTATTTTAGGATATCAATGAAAATTTGAAGCCAATATCAATTAAAAAAATCCAAGTCTAGCCTCCATGAATTGTTCTATCTTTGGTAATAACACATGAAATATTTAAATAACTCTGTTAGAGACACTGCTTTTGTTTTTAAAGTAATGCTTATTTGGCTCGGTTCATACTAGGTTCCACTCAGCCAGCTCCTAAATTATTCCAGATTAAATAATTGACAATGCCATTCATTTTGTATAATGATAATGAAGGTTTCATGCACAATTCTTCAAGCCACATAATAGTGGAAAACACACGAGCCAAATCTAGCATCTTCACTGAAGTGAAGGAATTTCTGCTTCTGTCAGTGAGTCATGCTTGAACTTGGTCATACAGAGATCCACTGATACTTCTTCACTGCTATAGTCATTTTAGGTTTATCAACAAAGAGTTTAGTGGCTCCTTAAATCAATGGTGCATTTTAAAAGTTTAAAATCAGGCAAGAGCATTAGATCTCAATTTAATTAAGGGTTTTGAAAATTAATTCTATTTAGCTATGCAAGGAAAAAGCAATTAGATGAATGAACAGGCAGATTATGATGTCTTCATAAAGGCTGGTGGTTTTTTTGTACATATATCCTGTAATCAGCATAGATGTAAGTTATTCATTAAGATTTTCAGATGAGGATGAGTAGTTAAGATATTTCTAAATGTCACCACAGGAGCCAATCCACAGTGGGTTGGACATTAAGTAATGTTGCAGCAGACATATCTGGTGTCATTTTACCATTTAGGTAAGACATGACACTGACTTCCACACTGTTTAAAATTATTATGACAGTGACACATTGCAAGACAGTATTAGTTTGTTCAGGTTCTCTGCTATCTGTTGAGTATGAATGGAGCCCTTAAATGAGACCAAAAAAGAGACTAGAAGCTTTGACTAAGCCAACTATGGAACAAAAAATACGATAGCTGAATCAACATAGTGAGGAAGGGTTTGAAATCTCAGGTATGACATCATGGCGCACTCCTTGAATAGCAACAGTCTGTGTCTGTCATGAACTGTTTACTTGACAGCAGCTGAAACACTTCACTGAAAAGTATAGGTCAAAGTCTGTAGTCTCTGCAATGAAAAGGTGTAATTTGAAATAAATTGTGCAAGGTTTCTGGTAAAAGAGCATGAGAACATAGGATCCTTTACATGTTATTTTGAGCATTGGCCATGAGATGATTAGATGAGAACTCTCATGGTAATTGATTGTTTCCCTTTGGTTCCCTAAAAAAGTATTTGTCAGAAAGCACTAGAAACAGGCCACAACTTACAAGTAATATTGAAACTAGTAGCAGTAGTAACTACTAAACTACTAAATTAGTAGTAGTAAAACTTTTTTTTTTGCTTTCTCAATGCTGTAAGAAGGAATTTAATAGCAAAACTAGTGATGTGAAAATATGTTTGACTCAGATTGCTGCATGCATTCTATGCTCATTGAAGGACATAAATATTCCCAGAAATCAAAGCTAGCATTTTATAAGTGAAAAATAGCAAAATGGATTTAAGTCTCCATGCAGTAGCACAGCATTGAGAAGACAGGAATTTTAACTTTGAGCTAATTCTACTTTGGCAACTTGAACATGAAAACCAATGGCAGAGAACATTCAGTGTCATCCTGGAGACATATTTTAATATTAAATATTTTCATTCAAAAGGAAGAAACCAAGTAATAATGATTTGAAAGCATAATGGGAATCAGAGCAGAAACAACAAGTCAATTCAAAAGCACACTTCTCAATAAAAGAAAGCTGAAACTCTAATGTAGAGGGTCCTGGCTACCTCTAGGCTGTGTCTGCCCCTGGTTCCCCTCCCCAGGCCTGACTCTGATCCTCACTCACAGAGTGATGTCCTGACCCAGCTTTAGCTCTTCCCCAGCTCCAGCCCATCCCTGGAGAGGTGCCCCATGGTGCCCAGGCCTGCCCTGGTCCCTGACTGCAATGGCAGGGTGGGCTCTGGCTGTGAAGCAACGCTCTGTCTGTCCTGGTGGATTGCCCATCACTCCCCACATCTGGTATCCAGGGAGCCACTGTGCCCTAGCACTGCGAATGATATGCCATTGCTCCCCTACCATTCCTGCCCTTACCTGTACATACTTTTAATGGCTCCTGTGCAAAAAGCATAAGCATAAAGACTGGTTTATAATTTTAGTTACAGGGGAGGTCATATTCTTTACTATACCTCTGAGGGATTTGGAAGTGTCTAAAAGACAAGTGTAAACAACCATAGGCTTCCTCAGTGATAAAGCCTCCCTAATCTTGCAGCAATTGCTGCCTGTAATACCTGTCAGAAAGATTACTAAATAATCTACTTCAGAAATCTCTGGGATGGGAGAACATTGAAATCTCCAAGAAGACATTATCAAGCAGCAGACGAATTATGTATATCCCAAGCTTTTACTAAAGAAAATACTAAAGAGGTCATATTAAAGTACAGCTTTAAAGACTATTATATTTTGTAAAATATTTTTCTGAATCGACTTTTCTTTTTTTACTCACCTAAAATTTAAAAGTTTACCCCAACTAAAAATACACAAATTTTTACTGTACTAGACATTGTGTCAGTAATGTCTACTGGCTACCCATCCAATAACTGCAGTTTCCATGTCTCATCACTGTCAACATGGCACTCTGGGCTCTGTCAGCGTGGCTGTGTCATGACACTGCTTTCTGATCCCATGCATGTTTTGGCAAAATAATAAAAGGTCCAAATAATCTGGAAAGTCTACCGCTATTAAAAAAAAAAAAAACAAAAAAACAAAAAAAAAACCAAACTTAAATAAATCAGGAAAACCTCCATAAATTAAAATTATCTTTCCACTTAAAGGAATACTGCTGTTGCAATGCAGCATTGAGTGGATCCAGAGATTAGGGAGAGATATGTATTTGCTACCTAACGTATGTCTGCACTATATGAAAACCCTTACCTGGAGAGATGGAAATTTTAAAATAATTAGAAAGGAGTTGTTTATTAAGCACAAAGTTTAAAATTCACACCAGACTTGATAAATCTGTATATATCATAAGTAAAACTGGCACACATTTGGTAATTTCTGGTGAGAGATTATTTGTTTACTGATGAGCATTGCATATCTGAAGGCTTGATTCTTCTTTAATTGATACTGGACAAAAAGGAGGTAGGTCCTTATGTTTTACTTAACATAGAACAAAAGTCCAGCCCATTGGATGACACAAGACAAGCCTGTGAATATTTGATAGTATCCATAAGGTCTCTGTGATAAGAGCCTTCAAATTTAGGCACATAAAACCACTTGTAAACTATTTTCCTTTCCATTTGCAAGCTGTTTTTCATTCATCTTTATGCATGAAACAAAATTTTATATCTTGCCTAGGGATGAGAAAGGGAAAAAAAAATAACCTGTATTGGCTCTTTACCATGCTAAGTAGGTTATTTTGTAGAATAAGCTCTTATTTTTTCTTCATGGGCTTTAGTCTGGAAACAGGGTCTTTAAAGTAAAGAATGTGAAGAGGAAAACAGAGGATACACTGAAAACTCTCTCACACACACTTTTAATGTCTTGCATTGCATGGCTATTCTTCAGTCCACAATGTGAATATTGTGCACCTGAATGTCTACAGGCCATAGCAAACAGCACAGCAGTAAAATCAGCAGAACTGTTTCATTTCATATATCATTCACAGCTTGCTGCTGTGATTCTAAATCTGTCCATAACTTTCTCATAATGTAAGAAGGACAAGAAGTTGTAATTGGCTTCTAATCCTAAGTTTTCCAGGTTTTTTACCATTGCTTTTTCTTTCTCCATTGGGAGGATGGATTTTTGAAGTTTGATCATCTAATAAGAAAAATAAGGAAATGTAAAGTTGGGATCTAGAAACATTTTAACATTTAAATGTTTTTGTTTGCACAACAAGTGGTCAAATATTTATGGGTTAACTGGGGACACAGTTTGAAATTAACAACTGGATGAGAATGAAGATACACACAAGTAGTAGCATAATCTATCCACCATTCTTAGTATTTACATGTACTTCATTGCTGAAAAAAAAAATTTAGATATCTACTGGCATCTTGGAAAATTAAATTAGATGGCAAGGTATCAAGCTTCCAGAAAAAACAAAACAGAAAAAAACAAACAAACAAAAAACAATCAAACAAACAAAAACCCAAAGAACAAACAAAAAACCCAAGCAAACAAACACAAAAAAAACTGCACAAAAAAACCCAACCACCAAACCAACACAAAAACCAGACAACTGACAGAAAAAAATTATGCTAAAGTTAATATTTTAAATCAAACATAAGTTTTGTATTTTTTAGATGAACATTTGCCAAATACAAGTGCTGTTTGATCTTCAAAGACAACCTCCTCAGGGCACAAGAATAGTCTGTTCTTGTCAGGCAAGTCTGGGAAAAGGTCAACAAAGATGAAGACTGAGGTCTTGACTGAGCTCAACTACAAAAAGGAAGTATACAGATGACAGAAGTGGGGACAGGTTACATGGGAGAAATGCAAAGGCATTTCCCTTCTTGTAGGAGTGGATGGAGAAAAGCCAAAACTCAGTTTGAGTTGAAATTAGCAAGGGAAGTGAAGGGTAGCAAAACAGATTTCTGTAAGTATGTTATCAGGAGAAAAATGGATGGACCTGTTGTGTAGTGGGACAAGGGATCTAATGATATGGGTCATGGAAAAGGCTGGCTACTTTGTGTCTTTTTTACCACTCAAATAGCACTTAGTTTATAAAACACATTAAGATGGGGGTCAGCATATTTGTATATAAATTAACTGCTACCCAGGCATGATCAAGGTGTTTATATTTCATTTGGTTTTGGTCATCTAGTTGTCAAAGGCTTTAGAATTCTATCCATGGCTCAAAGTTGAACTTTTGGTTTCCAGAAATCTTCAAATCATTTCAGAGTTTTGTTAAAATAGGATTAGTCCAGTTTCTCTCTTAGAAATAAGCAAAAAATATTTTCTGGGAATTTGGACCTGGAAACTGCACATTCTTGTAGCTCTAATCCTAGGTGACTTTGCAAAACTCTTTAGATTCCTAGAAATCTATAAAGTCAAAGGTCTAATATTTGGTTAAAGGGGAGCTGTGATAAATAAGGGAATTGTTTATTAGGTTTTTTTAACCTTTTTGTATATTTCAGAATTTAGTCCAGTATTTCATTTTGAAACATGCACAGTTAACCTCCCAGAAGAGGTTCAAGTTCTGGTGAAAAAAGTGGAAAGATGTGCTATTTTATTATTACTTGTATTTCAATAATTTTTTTCTCAGTATCTACATATTTTTACAACAGCACAAAGAACAGTAATAACAGCACCATCACATCATGCCTACTGTTGTTTGCATGAGAAGAGATGAAGGAAATAGCTACCTTACTGAGGAACTATTATTGTTAACTCAGGATATGCCACTTAGCCATTGTGTTGAAATGGTAGCTTTCTGATGTAAAGCAGCCTGGAGCAGAATTCAGCACTGATATTACTTATTAGATAAGTAATAACATGGAGGACATGGGGTTTTGAAGATTAAGCCCTGCTGTGTGCCTAAGGGCGCTCTAGAATTATGAAATTCAACATGGCATATGTGGCAGGGGTGGGTGACTCCTTTTAATTATGTGTGCTTTTTGATCAAGGCATCACACAGAACCCTTAGTGATAGAAACTGGAGCATGAAACCTGCAGTCCCACAATAGACTAGGAATTCTGTTAACTCATCAGGATGTTGAATAATCTACTGTAGGCCTACAATGGAAAATAATAAAACCTAAAGAATTTTCTGCTATTGTTAATAAGTATATTTTAAATTACTTCTAACATCACTATTGCTTTTAGAAACCACCAAATGGAATTGCCCATTTGGACAACATAGTCAAAGCAGGACCTTCTGACACCTGGATGTTTTAAAATATCCCAATTAAAATTTCAATTCTTTATTTAATTTTATTTGCTAATATCAGCTTTCCTTAAATCCAAGTATGACCAAAACATTGCAATTAGTAACAAAATTTAGTAATATTTTCATAGAATATCCAAACACAATACATTAGCATTTTATATAAACATGAGAGTAATGTGGCCATAGAAGGGAAATATTTATGTGTGATTGCACAAGGAAGCAATGAAGAAATAAAAAGTAACCAGACAAATGCAAAATAAGCACAAGATACCACGAAGAGGTAGAATATCTTGGACACGCACACCAAAAAGCTATGCTGGAATCAGAAAACACACATTTTTCTGCCTAGGGACAGGGAGGCATTAGACATCAGAATTAAATTAAGAATTAAATTAAGAAAATGGGACAAGAAAGAAAACAAGCCCAGCTTGATTTTCTTTCAAGGAGCACTCAAGCCTGGTTACCTGGCCCTTGATTGCCAGGCTTATCCAGGCTCTAGTTGCCACTGTTAAATATTTTGCTTGCTTCATGGCATTGTATATTCCCATATAAGTTATAATATGGTTGCCAAAGACAGTTTGTGTAAGTAGGGATATCAATTTATAATGTGTAAGAATTAACCATTGTCTTCAAGTGTAAGGGTATTATGTGAATTTGATAAATTTGCTTCAGCAAACACCCCAGGAAGCACCCTTCATTCTTTGATACAGTCTGCCTTCAACAATCAGTAGGATACTTAGAAGCAATGTAAAGTGCATCACCAGAATGTAGAGAACTTTTCTCAGAATCATCAGTACAGTTCATGAGGACAGATATCAATTTTATTTACACTGACATTTATTTTAAGGTTATTACACTTTATATTGTTCTGTATATTTTTCAAAAGTGGTACAATTTTAGTTGTTAAGCAACTAAGAAGTAGCATAGGAAGTTTATTGAGCTTTTAGCTTTTCAAATATAAATTTCACAAAACATTTTCTTTTTTTTCACAAAATCTTAAATTACTTTGTAGAACTGAATTTAATCCTGTAGCTTTGTTCAAATAGGAACTATTCCACACTAAATTTAGAGAAGAAGATGGACGAGCAAAACATTTTCTTGATTTATCTAACAGTATGAGTCTGCAGCTGAAAACCCAAAAACTGAATTTCTGTGTCTTAGGCTGAAGATCTCTCCTCAGCTTTCAAAATAAATAAACCATAAAAATGGCAAATCTAGTGCTTTCTGGACATGTTTAGTTTTTAGTAGTTTCATTATACAATCACAGTTGAAAAGAGAGGGTTGTCCTTTGTTTATTGTACTGAAATCCAGAAGGATTTTCAGCACTTTTAATTATCTTTTCAGTATGCAGAATTGCTTATGTGTGTGAAGGCTGAAATATCAAACTCAGGAGTCTTTCACAGTATAGATAACCTTTTTGACAATTATGTGCTGATAGTTTTGAAGACTCCATTTTCTTGTACCTTGTGTGGTCTGATCAGTGAAAACAAAATGCATGTCGTGCAAAACATAAGGTATAAGTGTATGGTATATTTGTTGACCCACTATCCATAAGTGTATGGATAGTGGGTCAACAAATAAAGCAAATGGGACATTAAAAAAATTGTAATGAAAAATCCATTATTCTGAATTGAAGGTGGATTCCACCAGAATAGTACAAACTGCTACTTCAAGGAATACAGAAAGGCTAACCTATGGGAGAATTTGGAAAAGTGACACCTATAAAGGCACTTAGACACTTGAATGTATGATTTTTCCTCACTATATTAAGTATGAAAGATTGATGTTAAAACAGGTGTGGGAAGAAATTTTCCATTTTAACTGATTTACATATAAGTAATTTCTTTGCAGTACACATCAGCCATAGATGTTAAACCTATGCTTATACTGGAAAAGTTATGTGTTTAGTTCTTGATATACTTCTTTACAGACTTTCATTATCAATATATATTTTTAATAAAAATATTGCTAAATTTGAGCCGTTTTTTTAAAAGAAAAATTTTATTGTGATAAAATCCTTCATTCTCTATATTGGAAAAGGTAACATTTTAATAAAATAAAGTCAAAAGCATTTTGTTTCACATTGGTCTTCTGCTACCAATAAATATCAGTAAAGACAATAATTTGAAACTAAAATTTCAAACCCCCCTCCAACTTCCCCAGTAAACAAAAAGTTATTTTAAATATTTGAATGTTTTCTTGGTTGCTTTGTGGTTATGAGTTCTGCCTTACTTGTTAAGCAGATGTACATCAAGAAGTAGTAACGTAAGACAGAATGACTATTTGCAAAGACAGCATTGCTGAAACTGGACTTCTGTCTCTTTATATTTAAGAAGATTACAAAAATTAGACATCCAGTCTTTGAAACCACAGTTAATGAATTACTTAATCTCTCTTTCAGCAGATTCAGTATGTTCCCTTACTTTCTTCCAAAGATCTAATCATATGCTAAAATTTAAAGTCACTGTAAGGAAAGAGTATAAAACCTGCTGTGGTTTATATAAGGCTCATGCTTTTTTCTGAAATGGAAAAATATGAAAACAAATTCTGCTTACGTTTTTGCAAAAGAGGTGAATAAACAGGACTTTATGTTTAAATTCCATATTGTTGTAGTGTGTAGTGATAAATAAATTGTGATTTTTTTTCCCACTTATTTTGCAATTTGAAAAACAGAACTGGTTTAAATTTCCACTTCTTCTTTTGTTTTAGAAATGTATAAACATGGTGAATATGGAAAAAAAAATTAAAAATAATGGAGTCATAATTTCTATGTAGAAACTGTTTACAAAATGTCACTGAAATTCAGCAGATTTTCTATGGCATGTTTAAGGGTGTACATGTGCATATGCACTTACGATTTTTCTATTTAGAACTTAATGACTAAATAGCTCACAGAAATCTGGCTCCTTGTAAAACACTAATATTAACAATTTGCAGACACAATTTGCTGACTGAACATCTTGAGTTGTCCTGCGTACTACCATAATCCAATCTATTTTGTAAACTTTTTGTTCATTTCTTGCCAAATTGTATGGCAAAATTTGCAACAACCCACTGCTAGAAAGTATCTTCTTCCAAGATATATTTCTAACGTGGATTCATAAGCACAGTTAGGGAATTTTTGAGATTTATGTTTCTACAGTCCTTATGTTGGATTCTTTGTGTGTGTGGAATGTGAATATCTCAATCATCTTTCAACCTTTGCATCCCTTCTACTATTTTATGAGTTTTTGTTCAAATTAAATTGAAAAGAAGAAATAAAATAAATTCCAAAGCCTCAACCTTTATCAAGCTAGTATCAAAGCTGAACCTTGAAGATCTTCTATTCTGTGCATATAGGGAACTGCATTTTAAACCAGGATTGAAATAATTCTCAACTACTGCCTACCCTCAGAAGAGCAGAACCCATCTCAGCATACATAGCAGGGTGAACAGTGAGCTGACAATAGGGGGCTGATATAAATTGATTATTTTTCAGGTGAAGGCAATTTTCTGAATACTCAAAAGTTAGTAATGTCTCCTTCCAAGTACGCATATCAAGAAGACAGTAGTCAGCTCATTTATCTCTGTCCAAGATTGTTAGTATTTTTGTTTTAAAATTACACATTTGCTCACAGGTAGAAAATCCTCTTGTTTTAGACACATCAGACTATTTCTGGACTTGTGCCTAGATATAAAACAATCCATGCAATCCAGTTCCTAACTGAAAATGAAAGGAAAAGAGTATGTTTGAAATCATGTATAGGTGGGACTGCTATCAGTACCCATGCTAATACTAAACTGTCAAGCAATGCTTTATTGATAAAATTTTAAATTTCCATCATTCTTATTTGACTGTAGTTTAAAATCATAAAACTCATCTTTTACATGTTCTTAGGGATCACTATATTCCTGAGATCATTCACAAGCATAAACCATCCCAGACATTAATACTATGGAACCTTTATCATCCTTCAGTATTTAACAGAAAAATAATATGCAATCACTGTGAATCTATGACAATCTAAACAAGAAGTCTATTCTTCACTTCTCAGAAGAACAGTAGAGAAGGCACAAGGTGCAAACATACCTTTTCACCTGTCTCATTCTGTCCTACTTTTGATATTCTGGCAGAAACTACTTAAATTTAAGCAGTCTGTTTTCAGTTTAATTTTTTTTTCACGCTTTCTGGAAAATCCAGAATTGTCTACTGAGGACTTCTAGTTTAAATGTCCTCTGCACCTTGAGGCCTGTCCCCATTTTATGAAATAATGCACATAAAAGCCATTGTTTTCATCTCTTTGCCAGAGAGTATTCCTCTATTTGGATCTAGGGGTTTAATGTCTCTTTGCACTTAGCAAACAAATAGAAAATAAATTAAATACATCTTGGCAGGCAGAGCCAATTCCAGGATTCTAAATACTGAAAAATAATGTCATTTTGACCTTAAAGGACTTATATTGTCATCCTTATTGGAAAGAAACAATTCCACTCTGCTGTAGTATCAAAATACCAATTCGAGTTGAGTCTGTGAAGAAATGCAGGGGCAGAGGTATTTGTAGCCAAAGCAGGTATTTGACACATGGAACTCCTTTTATTGCTTAGGATGTGGGCAGCAGCTGGGACGAGCTGATCCACAGTTTGCTAGCTAAGTTTTTCTGTGTAGCAACAGAAGCAAAAAGCATTGATCTGTAGAATCATAACATAGGTACCTTTACTGAAATACTTAGAATGGTTGGCATTTATTCAACTAGTGAAATACACATTAGTGTAAGCATAAAAAGTATCTTTGTGGATGGTACATTATGCCTATATTTGTTGCATTTCAAAAGGCATCATAAAGGTTTTGCAAAATATTAGGACTTGCTATAGGTCCTTGTTTGAGAAAACAACCAGCTCAAATGCATTTACAAATAGAAATTGTATAGGAGAGATAAAATAAGACAGAGGTATTTTTAGAACTTGAGAAGGCAACCTTTTACACTTACATTTTGCTATAATATTTGTTAGACAAATGTACCATGCTAACATAAGACAATATATCATTGTGTTTATGTTCTTGTGTGAGGTTTAGCTAATGGAAGAGACTCTGAGAAAATTCTGCAGGTGATAAGGGAGACCTGTGAGCATAACAAACATGGTACAATCTCACAAAAATTACAGAGTACCACAAGGGATGGCTCCATTTTAGAAGTGCTTAAGAGGGAGTAAAGTGACTTCTGGACTGATGTCCGAGCCCATCCTTATCTCCATAGTCCAGCTTGGACATTCCAAGGCTGTGTCTGACCCCAGTTCCCTGCAGTGGGACTGATCCTGATCCCCACCCATCAGTGATATCCCAATGAAACCTCAGCCCTGCACTGGAGGGTACACTGGCATTCTGCTTCTGGGCCCTGCAGAACTACTTTATCTGTTGAATTCTGTGAGATCATCTCTTTGAAAGTCTCAGTCTAAGGATTACTTCAGTCCCTGACAAAAGGATTGGGGTAAAGTTAGAAGTATTTCAAAATTCAATTAATAGGCAGAATGATTTTGTGTTTATCATTTTACAGTTACATTTTCGGTAAGTGATGTCCTTAATTCTATGTAATAAATTATGTAGCTTGGTTGTGTAGATAATTTAACATAATTTAATATGAAATATCAAAACATGTATAAAAAACACAGCCAGTAGTGTCATGGAAGTAAGAGCCTTCCTAAAGTGGATCACTATATCTTTTATGATCACTGATTATAAAATGCCCCCACAAAGCTAAACTTGCACCCTCTAAGCATTTATTGCTGTATACTTCTGAGAACATCTAAAAATAGAACATTTTGGTAGTAGATCTGTTCTAATTCTTGAAAGAAATAAAATTAATATAAAATGTTTCCAACAGCAACTTTTAAAAATTGTACTATTGTTGAGATCCTGCAGCATCTATTATTGCACTAACAAAGCTATGGATAAAAGAAGTTTCTTCCTAGAATTGTTACAAATAAATATCTTGTTTACTTATGCATATAAAGAAAAAGATATAATTTTTTTTTTATTTTGTTTCCATTCTTAACATTCTTCTTTTCTTTTCTGTTAACTTGTCTGCTAGTTTTCTGACAATGAAAGGCTACTGGTTGGCCCGAGGTTGGATTTTTGAATACTTGCCTTTGAATCTTCCAGTCTATAATCACAGCTCTGATCCAGTCATGGGAATAGTAAAATAATATTCTATCTTTATATTAAGGAAATTTTTGACATTTAAATTTACCCGTGTAGCTCAGAACCAGAAAATCCAACCTTTTTGTCATCAACATTTTCAGTCAGGGCAGTTAATAGCAATGTCTGGCTAATGACTCAAGGAAACAAAACAAACCAAAAGGAACATGTTGATTTCATTTATCCTTTCTTATTAATAATAATAATAATACACATACATACATACATACTGCTTTTGTTGATATGAACTTCTAAATGGTCATCTTGCATCTGTTTTTAAAAGTAGTGTTTTCAGAAAATGTAGGGTAAAATCTATTCAACTCCATAAAAAATAATATTTTACTCACAGCCATAGGATTTAATTACTAAGTTCTGCTTTAAGTTATATTAATATTACTTTGGGTAATAATAATTGAAATAATTGAATAGAATAATTGAAAAGTATAATTGCCTCTTTTCGGTTTCCACATTGTAAAACTTTGATTGTGAAAATTTCATGTAGTGTTTTAGAGGAAATGACTAAATCAACAAGAAGAAAAAAAATCCTGCATTGTTTCTGAAAGATGAAATAAAAACCTCTCAAATTCTCACAAGAGACTCAACATCTTTGTGATTCATAGCAATTTGCTCTTAAATATTACTTATTTAGCAAGTACAATCCTACAAATTTTTTTTCAGTTGACTTTGTTTTTCTGCCTGTATTATAGATGTTTACTCTTTTTAGAATGGTGCATTTAGTTCAGCAGTCAGTTAAATTTAGATTGTCTCTTAGTTTTAGTCATTGGGGAAAAATATGCATGCATAGGTAAAATATATATGTGTACAAGTATGTGTTGCTGATTGGTGAATTTAGATGAGAATAATATGGTATCAAATCCAAATGGAGGATGACATGAGTCTATATTGTATGACATAAAATATCTATTTTGAATTGGCTTGTTTTATTAAATGAGAGAATAGAGTGATTCACCTTCTGAGTCCTGTACCATGGGTCTCATCAACAGTGTTCAAAGAAAACCCCTTCTGTTTTGTCATCTTTAATTTTTGTGAGCCTACATTCTCGATCCAGCTTTGAGAAAGATTAGATCTTTTCTTTCTTCTGCTGGCAAAAAGCATCAGGAGAACAGAGCTTCAATTTGGCAGACATTCAAAAGTTTCAGGGTTTAAAATGCTTGGATTAATAGGGCAACAATCAAACAGGTTTTACAGTCCAATGAGAAAACAAATACAGAAATGGATAATCAGCATGGGGTAGAAGCAAAAATATGCTGCTGATTTGAAGCATATGCAATAATTGCACTGAAAAAAGATTAGAATAAATTCTGCATCTCAAATGAGATTTGGTGAATATTTTAAATCAGTTCATTTTTTAAAAATGCATGACTAAACTCCTACTGTTACCTCTGCCTCAAACCCAATATTGTCTGAGATGTTTTTCACTTTACCTGAGTCTGGTTAAGACGACAGACTGGGAGTCATTTATAATGGGCTGTCTCTCAGCTAGCACAATGAATTTGAACAAGAAATCACTAGAACTAAATATATTCTCCTTAGAATCAGAAAGACAAGTATTTTGTCTGAAAATCTTTGTACCCAAATCTCAAGATTACTAGTCAAAGTAAATTTTAGAATATAAAATAATAAAGCTATCTATTGGTGAATATCAATAGACTTCCTGGAAAATTATTGGAGGATGACATAAATATTCAATACACATGCTGAAAGTTAAATTTCTCTATATAAAGTGGACATTGAGATTGTATTAGCTGTTTCTCAGTCCCTTTCTGAGCTGAAGAAGAAGCTAGTAGTTCTCACAGGTAACTTTTCACTATAATTTTCTAAGAAATAGAATTATATATTATATTATATTATATTATATATTATTGGGCCTACAATGCCAACAAGCAGAAATGAAAATAGAAAGAGGTTTGAAATATAGTATTTCATTGAAATTGCCTTAAGATTCTGAAAAAATTAATAGTATTAATTATAGAAACAAGTCCAGAGAAGCACTTACATTGGTACCAAAATGAATTTTTCAAGAGTGTTGAAATTTGCTTTTGAATAAACCCCTTAATTTATATCACCAAATTAAATTGGTGATATAAATTAAGGGATATATTCAAAAGCAAATATCACCAAAACATTACTCTTACTAATTAATTGTCCTCAAAGTACTCTAGACATGAAATAAACATTAATGATAACATTATTAATTTTCTCTATTTTCTTTTTTATATAAAATATAGAAATTTTCATTTCTAAAAAGTAGATTATTTTCTTATTTCTGCATGGATATATTGTGAAACAGTTCCTAATGCTAGTTAGAAATATTTAAGAAAGTCTGTCTAGTGCTTTTCCTGAGGATTAAGGTAGTAACCATGACTTGGGAGAGTTAGTTGTTTGAGGCAAAGCTCTTTAGTAATTACATAGGTTTGGACATTAATTTATATTGCGTTTTTTTCTTTAATTCATCCACACCGTGAACTCTTACATTTTCCCTGGGAGAAGTTGGAATGCGTAGTACTCCTGTATTGAGTATTCATGGAATATTTATGGCAAGCACAGTAGTATGAAAAATTTTGTTTTAATCCTTAATATTCTGTATGGAATTAAAGTCCTAAAATATTACCTTCCTAGTCTTTTCCTGACAAACTTTTATAACATTAAATAGTACTAAGATAGAATATTTAAAATTAATATGCTGAGCAATGTAACAAGCTTAAATAGAGTGGATTTTTGGACGAAATCACACAGATCATTTGAGAAGATGCCAAAGGATTAAAAATTACATTGGTTATTTTAACAAAATTACAAACCAGTTATTGAAAGTCAGTCCAAAATAATTGTGACAGCAGATTTCCTTCATAGCTGTAGAGTATCACTCAGATATTCAGAAGTGCAGTAACACAGGAAATGGTACTCAGCAGGAGATAAAAAAAAATATTTATAATTTCATTTTTATCTGTAACCTGCAAAATTGTTCGGTTTTCAGGAAAATAAAAATAATCTATTGAATGAGGCCAGGTTTATTTGCCCTCTAAATGAAATTAAAAAGCAAAAAAAAAGCAATCATATTTTTTTAAAAATATAACAGCAGAAATAAGGCAGATTGTTTTTGTTTAGACTGAAATAATGAATATGAAATTTTTATGATGCAAAGTTTTTACTACCCATTGCACTTGCCCAATGATCACGTTTAATAATTCTAGCTTCTGGCCCTTGTCTTGTCAATCCCCACATATTTTCAGAATTGATCTGCATATAGTCTTAAGAAAAACTTAGAAACTGTCAGAAGTGACTAGTTTCCATATCCTTGTGGGAGAAATAGGAACCTAAACTTACAAAGTCATCTTTGTTTACTTCTTTGAGAGGTAATATTTAGTAGAATGATTTTTTTTCTACAAAAAGTTGCCTGTGTCATTAGGAAATGTTCTTTTTGCTTATCTGGAATATTTGAATATTTTACTTCAAACCATTGTCAAAAATAAAACTAATCAAAAAATAAAACAATTTTGTTTTTCAGAACACAAGACAGTTTCTATCCTATTGGAAAAATTCTTCAGAGTTTAAATTGGATTAAATCAGTAGGAGACTTTAGATATTGGGAGGGAGCAATGTAAATGGGCAAGAATTACTCTAAGTCCCATCAGAAAGTAAGGGAAAATATCAGTAGCTCTCTGGAAACCTCATATGTTAGTCACACCACTTGAGTTATATAAGCTAACAAGGATCAACCACCAACTGAGTTGGTAATGTGTTTTCAGAACCCAGTACTATTGTACAGGAACTGGTTAAGTACTCAGAGATGAGAGCAGAAAATGAAATTTGCCAGTTCTTTCACAGACTAAATTAAATTAAATCCTGCATTTACCATTCACTTCCTTTAGAAACTTCTGCTTCCTTACTTTCCTAGGAAAAAAAAAGAGAAACTACATTATTTTGATTGTCTTTCTCATGATAATTTAAGTCAGCATGCATCTGACCTTTGATTGATATTACTTAGCATATGATCAATTTAATTAGGCATTTTCTACATAGAAAATCTGGATAAACCAGTATCCCATGAGCAAAAAAATTTAATTTTGCTAGTAAAACCACACCTGTGAAGAACCCTTGCTTCTGCTGAAAATTGTATTTTTGGTTTAACATTAAACTTCACTTCTGGAATAGGAATTTTTACTTGGAATATTAAAATAGCTTTAGCTTATACTTTCAGAAAAAAAGAATAATTCCCTCTTGAGGGAAATTCATCACCTCTTGAGGAAAATATTCCACAGTGGACAACAATTTCACTGACATACTAACATATAGCAATGTGGCAATAAAGGTGTGGAAGGAAATGATTAAATAAGGACAAGAAAGGTGTTGAATCCACAAAGGTACAGTAATCAGATTTTAATTAATCAACATTGGAATTAATAAGACTTTTCATGTCACTGGACTCCAGTCCAAGTCCCTGGGCTTCAGTAAGAATAAGGAGAATAGGGAATGTATATAATAATTACTAAAAGGAAAGAGTAAGATGTTGGATAGTGAATGTCCTTTCGTAGTCCTAAGTCAGACATCCATTTTGTTTTTGTGTCCATAAGCAAAACAACTGCGAAAGGAATAAGAGAAAGAAAAGGAGTGGTTCTTAATTATCATCATACTGAGTTAGAGAGAAGGAAGAAAATCAAGGGACGTTACAAGAAATGAAAAAAAATTAAACACCATCATAGTCATTAAAAACTATCCAGTGAAAGAATATTTTATTATATACCACTTGATTTCCCTTCCTACACTTGACTTGTAGTTTTCTTTTTTTATTATTATGGATTAAGATGGCCATGATGAGATTTTATTTATTGCTTTTTGATGGTGCTTATTGTAGGTTTTAATTTCTGGAACTGTTCTCGAATTTCCTCTTCATCAGGCTTAATATCACATGTAATTTGATTTTTCGAAGGAGTGGGTGGCATTTCACCTGAGTTTGAACTGGGCTTTAGTGATCTGGGATTGCAAATTCTTCAGGGCAGATTTTCAACACAACGATAAGTTATGTAGTGCTCGTACCTGGTGAGAGCTGAGTGCTCCAGGCTCTGACAATCGGGCTCTGAGCTTTTTTTCCTGTTTTTGTTTTTGTCATTCTTCTTAATCTAGAAAATGCAAGAGACATACAGCAATAATTATCATTAAACCCTCGTAAAACACTGATTTTCCTAATGAGAGTAAAACTTCGTCAAAAGTAATTTTCTGTAGACTCTTTCAATGTGTTTGCTTAGAGTTTGTACAAATCTTTACTATTTTTACACTGTGTGAGTGGGAGATTGGAGACAGCAAAAAGCATATGGGTATAAAAGTAATGTTCATGTTTTCTGCCTTTTTGTTATTTCTTGCCTTTCCCTTCAAGGAGATCTCACACCATAAGGACTGCCTTCTGAGGACTCAACTTCCTAACTTTGTTCAGTGATCCAGCTTTGCCTTTGGTTAAATCAGGCTACAAATTTCACAACAGGTTTTCACGTGGTGCTATGACTTGTCTTTCAACAAAAACTCAGGTTCTGCAGAAAGTTACTAATTTCTTATGTTTGAATGACTTCAGTGAAAACCATTTTTGCTGCTATTTGAATTTTATTTAAATAGTGGTGACTTTCAGTCTTCTATTTCTTTTAGTAAATATCCAGTTAGTTATGCAAAAATGACATAATAATCAGCTTTAATCCTTGTGGTATCCCAACCTTTATTACATTATAATATCCTTGATATCACTCTGTTAGACAGCTGCATTAAAAATAAAATGCCCTTGATTTGCACAATACAATTTAGCAGCTATAAAAGTGAATGACAACAGCTCAAAAGAAAATTTAAAAAGAAAAGGTCAAAGATAATCAGGATAATCAAAAGAAAAGATAATTAAATTAAAATAAATTTTCCAATAAAAATAGCTGTTGAACTAAACAAGGTTTCTTGCGCTCTTTTTTGTTCTTATATGTATTGTGAGTCACCCAGAAAATTATCTTCAAATTCACTGTAAAAATTATTTTTTGCTTTTTTATTGGTACCTGCAATACGATAATTTAATACAATGTGCATTTAAAAGGTAACAAATGAAATTTCACAGCTGGAATGGAATGAGGTAAACTAAAGGAGGAAAAGGAAGAGGCATTAAGGGAATAGATAATAAAAAAAAATACATATTGAAAGTATCTTTGCCAGCCTATACCAACCAGACTAATGGCACAAAACCAGGCATATGTCAGTACAGTATCATAGTCGTTGGCTTAACTGCAAAGACAGACATCTTCAATTTATCTGCACTTGTTTCACCAAATATAAATAAAGATGCATATCCTTGTTTAGAAGGTAGGTGTAATGTAGGCAGACAAGTAAAAAAATTCCCTGGTGTGGATGTATGCGTCAATGATATCTTATTTGCACCTACTTATTTGCTTGACTTTATGCTTACACTTTCATCAAAACTATAAAAAATACCTAATTAAAACCTCTGGTTTACTAGGGTTATGAAATTTTCTAATTTGTTGGTTGGTTTTCCAGTGGGATTTTTGTTTGCTTGTTTGTTTGTTTTTACTTTTTGAGATAGAATTTAGGCAGCTGTCTGTCTAAACCTGATTTGTAATATAAATCTAGTCTGAAGAGCAAGGTACTCAGGAAACACATGGTGCATAGTAACCTTGGAAACTAGAAATCTAAAAGAACTGCCTAATGAATTTGGAAGTTGAGAATTCTGCAAAATAAAACTGATATCTTTCTTTGGACTTGAAATTAGGTTCAGATCCCCACATCCCTATTAAGTGAACTTATTGTATTTTCTAGTATGCCCTAAACATTCAATAGCACTTACCTTGATGGCTCACTAATACAAACAAGAGACTTCTATTAAAAGTGATTTTCTCCAGGAAACTTACTCCCACCTTTTTGATTTTTAGAGGTTGGTTTTCATTTCAGTGCTGCTTTAAGGTAATTCTGATTGAAGCTAGCCTGGCTAACTTCTAATTCACATCAATATAATTTCTTTTAATTGCTTTCATAAGCCTATGTGGGGGTCATCTGTGCTTGAGTACAAGAACTCAATACTTTTCAAAACAATATTCCAACATCTTTCCAGTTTCCTAAATCCAGCACACAATATTTTGGAATATAAACAATGCTGAACTATAGTGCAACATGTCTATCTATAGCATAGTAGTGATCAACAAAACTATGGGGCTTGGGGGATGAGGGGGCAAATCTCTTTTCACACTCTGCATTTTGCACAGCACATGAAGGTGGAAATGCATGAATACACATAGTGATGTGCACTGCTAGGACAGACCTTGGATTGATCAGGCATTTGCAGATCTTCTGCTAGAAACAGAACTAGCTGTCTGCTGAGGAAGAATAACAACTCACTTGGAATCTTTAAATTAAATATCTTAGAAAAAAACCCAATACAATACCAGGGTAAGGTAAAGAAAGAGAAGGATAACACTGCAAATGATGTCAAATCTAACAGTAAAACAGAGAGAATGATGACTGGATGAAAAGGCAGGTGGAACATGAGGCTGCCCTGCAGGCTGTAGTAAACACTGAGACCTCATGCTGATTCAGATCTTGCCAGGAGATGTCAGTTTTTAGTCGAATCAGTAACTGGACAAGGCTGTTATGTTGGCTTCTGATTTTGGTTCAGCAAGAACTTCAAAATAACTTCCCTTCTGATTCAAGAAAGAAACATAAAGCAGATTTACAGATGATGAACATGTTATTTCAAACCAATTTTCCTTCTAAAAATATTGTTTTTAACATTCTTTCTAACTTCTGACCCAGGAGAGACACTGCAAAAAGACACAAAGGACTAGATTAACCTGTGAATACCATCAGAACTGTTTAAAAGTTAAGTAAAGCTGAATTTTTTTTAGCTTCCCTGTTTAAATTTTCATTTCTACATTTTTATTTTGGTAAAAGAGTATTTCCTGTGCAAAAAAGGCTGGTGCTTTGATTAACCCAAATGTGCCTCAGAAAGATAAAGTTGTGCCCAAAACCTTTCAGAGATTCCAATAAAAAAGATACATCAGAGTAGTTTGGGAGCAGGTCTGGATTGTTTTATTGCTATTTTGCTTGCTTGTTTTTGGTTTGGTTTTTAATTTGGTGGGTTTTTTTTTTAGTTATAAGCTGCTATATTCTTTACTCTAGGATAAATTCTAAAAATACCAGAACATTCTCTTGAAGGAATACTTAAAGAATATTTGACATTGGCCATCTAGAAATGTTATTATTTTTTCATAACAAGGAATTTATCACAGCAAGTATCTTCAGCTGGGAAGTACTTTGACTATACTACTGATTACCATGTCATATTACATGACTGTAGTGTACTCACCATGGCAATATAAGTGTGCCAACACTCACTGTTTTTGTAAAATAGTAAATAAAATCTTTTATGGCATACTTTATGAATTCCATTTAATGTTTTTATTATTATAGGTATGCTGTTTTCTAGAATTTTAGCCTTATAAAAGTGTAAATATGGCCTTTAATTCTACTGCATGTTTTAATATTCAGTGTTTCCTTGTAAATGCTGATTTTTCATTCATATCAAAAAGAATTAAAGGACACCAATGTATGTTATCAGATTTGATGAAAAAGATTTTTTTCTCAGAACATTAAAAGCAATATTTCTACAGTCTCAGAAAAATTAATCTGAAAAACAAGGAACTACAATGTTAGCTGCAGCATGTTGTGGAATTTTCTGAAGTGCATTAAAATAATTTTACCGTCTTTGAAATTATTTTTAGCAACTTGATATGTAGATAAGTTATTTACAAGAATATATATTGTTGTTATTTTTGCCACTACTTCTTTATGCTTTTCTTCATTTATATCTTAGAGTTCTGAATAAGTTTTGCCTTCTCCACAGAAAGGCAAGATATCTAATGAATTGAATGACACAACTCACTGCCACTGAAAATAAGTAATTATGGATAAGTTTGCCATATCCTGACTAGAAAGCCTCAAAGGTTAGAATCTGCAATTCTCAAGGTATACATGGAACAGTTCATTGTGAAAATCTTATACCTATGAAAATTGAGTAGAATTAAATTACCCAGACATCAGCAAAAGGGTCACTTAAATGCATGTTTGATGAAAAGAACAAAGGAGATTTCACTGGTAAAAGTGAAAGAAATAAAATAGGAAGAATAAAAATTAAAATATTTTTAAAAAATATAGACCAGTTTCTGAGAATGTTTCAGATGCAGTATTAGATTTAGCTTTAAAATCCAGGACTTCATGTTGGTTGAAATAACATATCTATCTGAATTAACAGTATCTCTTCCATTGTGTCTCTAGCATGGATGTTTGCCCTTCACCAAATGCCTCTTTCACATATACAGTGTGACAGTATCTGCAGGCTTATCATCTAGCTACTTCAGCATTTATGTCATAATGTGCATAGTGCTTTTAATACATGAAGCATTTGAAGATCTGGGAAAGTAAAAGAATTTATACCTATAAAACTATTACTTTTCTTGGTATTAGAGGTCTGGGAATCTTTAAAACAGTAAGACACTTTCTAAATATATTAAAGATTTGCAAGGGAATTTTCCAGCTACTATATTGCTTATTGCTTAAAACAGTAGTACCTTGAACATCTTTCAATTTCTCTTTCATAATCAAAGTTAAAAATTCATGTTAGACCAGGTACTGTCAATTAATCTGCACATCAGGTCTAGATATAAGCAAAATGAATTTAAAAGCAGTGAGATACATTGGTTTTAGTGACTGACAGAAGGCCTAGTTTTTATGCTGTTGACAGACTTTAGAAACAACTATGTATTTAAAAGGTAAAAGTGCATGTTGGTAACAGCAATCTAAGTGAATTCTTTCCCTAACATACTGAGAACACTGGAACAGTCCTTCCATAAATAAAATTCTCAGATCTCAGAAAGTTAAACACATATCCTGAAACAGCGTTGTAAATAGTTTAGATGTACCAAATGCAAAAGACTGGTATAACAGCAACAGTAATGGCTCTGATGAAAAAGCTAAAGCACATGAAAAAGCTAAAACACAGGTTCTGTGAGGAGAAGACGAGGGGTTTGTCTAGACAGGAGAAAAGGGGTCACCTTACTGCTCTCTACAGTTACATGGGGTTGGACAGTTGTCCAACAAGCAAAAGGACAAGAGGAGATGACCTCAAGTTGCACCAAAGGAAGTTTAGATGGGACACTAGGAAAATTTTTTTCACCACAGGTGTTGCCAAGCTCAAAACAGACTGCCTAGGGAAGTGGCTGAGACACCATCATTAGAGATATCTAAAAGACAGGCACATGTCCCCAAGTGCCATAAAACTACTCTGGTGGTGAACTTGGCAGTGCTAGTTTACAGCTAGTTTACAACTCAATTATCTTACAGACCTTTTCCAACATAAATTATTCTATGATTCTATAACCACATTGGTGCAATTTCCAGGGGTGATAAAACTAAAATCCATCATGTTCTTGTTTCAACTACAAATTTAACTTATAAGTTAAAAAAATACACAACTTGTTAATATATCTGGCCAAACATAGTCTTCTACACATTTTCATCATAAAGTGTAGCTGATCTAATAACCTTAATTTTGAAACTATGCAATTATAGCAATATAAATAAAATTCACTTCTTACCTAAAGTATAGAAAAAGGGGTTTAAGTAGCTAAACAGATATTTTGCACTGTTCATCTGTGTTTATAGTGAAATTGTAATAGTAGCAGCAAGAAAATAGAACGTATTTTTCCTGTGTCAGACAGACCCTTCAGATGAGTACTGATGCTAAATTCTATTAACTAATCTCAACAATTTTTTTTCCTTCTTTTATGTGCAGAATTCTTACACAGTCCTATGAATCTGACAGTCACAGTGGGTTCTCTTTTCCCCTTGAGCCTCCTAAATGTGAACATCTTTTTCAATTTATGACACATTTGAGAATTTTCCTTCCATAGTTTTTCTCCTTCTTACTCACAATATACCTCTTTAAGTCTGGCAGTTGAGCCAGTTTTTCACCTATATTCTATATCTTATCAGTTTAACGCCTTGTTAAAATCAAGATGATGTAGATGACATCCAGAGCTCTAGTTTCACATTTTGATGTTACAAATTGCTACTTCATAGGAAAGTATCAGGTTGGCCAAACCCAATTTACCATGATGTATTTTCAGACACTTTATAGTCCTTCAGATAATCCTAAGATCTTTCATAATTTTATCCAGGGGCTGAAATTATCTTTGTGCAAGTTTCTCTAAATACCATAAAATGGACAGTTCGATGGGCAAATGTGTAAATGGAGAGACAACATTGCTCGAGTCAGGAAAGTAAGAACAGTGCTCAATATCCCGGACAAGCAGTCCTGTCCAATTTGTCCTGTCTAGGAAAACAGCAGAATTTTCAGGGGAGAAATATACTTTTATAGCTAATTAAATATTTAGAAAAAATCCTGACTAAAACTGTGCAACTACAGCAATCTTCATGCCATGTTTTCAGCAGATGTGACTTGGGATGAAGATTGTGCATGGGATCATAGAAATTCTGCATTTGTATATAAGCAAAGCAGGCTGAAACTAATGTAAAGCAAACTTGTGAAATTATTTAATTTTATATTCCATGAACATAGACAAGATTTTTTAATATGATGAAAAATATAAAAGGCAAGAGAAAGGACTTTCCTCTCAGTACTCTTTTTAGGCCATAAATTTTGAAAAGAGTGTCTCCGCAAAATCAACACCAAAATTTATTTGATCCAAGTACTAATTTATCTTTTATTACTGAAAACAATTCCTGATTAAATGAAAAGAATATCTGAATTCAGCTTGCTGTTTACCTCAGCTTTTAAAAAAGGTTGTATTTTATTCAAAGACTAAAATGTCTCCATTTGATTGATGCAAAAAAAATAAGTCAAAGATTTTGTGAGTCTGTTTTTTTGAACCGAGTTAAATGCTCATTCTTGCAGTTTATAAAGAAAAACAACCAAACACAGAATTGTTAAAAGAGTTCCATCAATGTGATCACCAAGCAGAGTCATATAAGTACCACAGTAATAATTACCTTATTAAGCCATAACATAGACTTGCTAATACCTCTCACCTATACTTTTAAATATTTTAGTCCAACAAAATACCTATGTTAAGAGCTAAAACACTATATTTTTGTTTATAGGGTCAGATTGATTAACAAAGCATAGAGCTCTAAAATGAGTTACCAGAGCAGTCTTTTGATTCTGTCAAAGCCAGATTGTTTAAAAGTATGTTTGTAGACTTCATTTGCATATTTGTGTAGCTACATTAAACAAGTGCAGATGTAAAAAATTACCTGTGTCTTGAAATGAAAGTCAAGGAGATATAATATACTTCAAAGGATTGCACTTGATTCCTTGTCATCTAGAATTTTAGTTGATTCTTTTTCCATTTTCTAAGCTGGCTTCTGAGTTCATTTTACCTAAATTTGAATTCATACGCTGCAGCTGATCATAACAATATTACCTTTGCTTTCATCAAAATGCATTGTAAAAAATTTATATATATATATTAAACATTTTATACATTTAATTTAAAAAAAAGTTAAGTATTACCTATACACTAAGTCTTGTTCTTTAAAATAATTGCAGGCTATTTCACTGCAGTGGTGAAAATGGTACTTAAGAAAAGTATATATAACCTATGAGAACAAGAAAATTAGGGAAGCCTGTGAAATATGTTGCTCTTTCCAGTGATCACAGAATCCTTTGATCTGTAATTTGAAAAACACAGTACAACTTGAGAAATTAAAGTCAACATAGGAGATAAGAAGAAGGAATGAAGAAAAAAAATCAACTTTCTAAATCACTATATGAGGAAAAATAAATGTGCAAAACTCCACTATGCAATTTTACACATTGTACTTTACTCTGCAGAGGGACAGATTTTTTGGAACACAACAGAAAATGAATTTGTTCTTGGATTTAGTTCAGAGAGAATCATGAGAGCCATTTACTTCTGATGCAGTTCCAGTAAAAGGGCTATTATGCTGATTGGCATAAAGTTCATCAGTTTAAATATGTAACTTTTATTCCTGAGTCATCATTTGAGTAAAAATTCTTTATGACAAAAAATGCCCTAAATAAATGAAAAAAATATTTTAAGATCTACCTGCCAATTGTTTTCTTATGTCATCCAAGTAAAGGATGTGCAATAAAGCTCACAAAATTCTTAAAATAAGAATTGGTTCAAGATTTCAGTACTTTCCTGCAAATAGTCAATCAAACTCTTCTCATTTCATGAATATAATTGGGTCTACTTTAATCTTCTTCAAAGTTATCTTCGCTTCTTCTCTTTAAAACTTTCTCAGATACTATTTCTTGTGATTCAGGTGGTGAGTGATTGATGTATTAGAATTTTAAATCTTGAGACAATTCTTTCATTACCCAAATCATGATCAGCAGAACATATTGGGAGTCATGGAATCCCTCTCTGAATCTGCTTGTGATAAAAATACAGTCTTAAGCAAACCCTCTCAAGTAGCTAAAGACATTAAAATGGCACAAGAATCTGTAACAGAATCATGATGAGATTTCCAGTTGATTGTTATCAGATACCAAGGACAATCCATGATGCAGTGGGGCATAGATAATACACAGTGAGTCACTGGGTAGCACCATACAGAGTATAGGACATTATCTGGATCACCACCAGTCCAGGCGCAGATGGAGTAACTAATGTCTTTTGGAAAAGTCTTTGTGGAAACCATCCAACATTATTTTGTTGGAATATTTCCAGCAGTTTGATTCTTGCGTTCTAATGATGCTACTGACTGACCACAATGATGGAGCTGTTAGACAAAATATTTATTGACCTTAGAACAACATGCAATTTAAACATCTCACTAGAGCTTTGTATTAGGAAATTATGCATCATAACCAGGTGGATTAAGGTGATTGTATGGTGTCATAAAGTCTTAAAGTATGCAAATGTCAGTAATGGTTATGATCTACATAGAACATAACTAGAAAAGTAACAAACTCCCTAATGTTGCTGTTCTTTTATAAATTTATTTTAATCTCAAGAATTTCAACAACATCAACTACAAGGTCTTGCACTTAAATTGAAGCAGTCCCTGATATCAATACAGATTGGGGGATGAACAGATTGAAAGGCACCCTGCCAGGGAGGACTTGGGGATACCTGTGGATGAAAAGTTGGGTATGAGACAGCAATGTGCATTTTCACCTCAGAATGCCAAGGAGGTCACACCCTGGTGATGGAAGACAAAGAGAAAGCATAATTACTTAATGCTTTATTTGCTGCTGAGCCTGGCCTTCAGGAATCACAGATGTTGAAGATAAGAGAGGAAGGCTGAAGAAATGAAGACTTCTTTGTGGTTCGAAATAGGTGAGAGAGATTCAACATCCATAAATTCTTGGGCCCTGATGGGATGCACTCATGGGCCTGAGGGAGTTGGCAGATGTTGCTAAGCCACTCTTCATCATCTTCAAAAAATAATGGAGAACATGATGAGAAATGCTTGATAACTGGAGGAAAGAAAATTTTACTCCCCTCTTCAAAAAGGGAAAAGAGGAGGGCCAGGGAAACTTGACAGTCAGTATGACCTCCATCCCTGGAAAGTTGATGGAACAGATCATTCTGGAGGTCACTACCACGCATGCAAAAGAGAAGAAGATCATTTGGAGTAGTCAGCATGGATTTACTGAGAGGAAATTTTGCCTGACATGATATGGCATGGCAGTATGGGTTGATGAGGGAGTGGATGTTGTCTACTATAGAATATTAATCCCGATGTTTCCGGGTGTGTCCTGCCTGGCTTCATCTAGCCCTCGCTGCTAGACCAAAGGCAGCCGCTGTGGTGTTTCACTGCAGAGATACCTCTGTCCGGCTGGATGCTGCAGCTGGGCACTCGGAACAAATCCAGGCAAAGTAGGAACTCAGTTTACCTCTGGTGGAAAAGGTTCAGGCGACGATGAAGAGAAAAGAGCGGGTTCTATCGTAGAGTTTTAATCCAGAGTTTTATTTTAGGGTGGTAGACCTCTGAGTGTGGTAACAGCTCGCAATAGAACGCCGGGCTGCATGGTCTCATGTCCTTTTAAGCCCCAGGGACAGGGACAGGGGAAGGGACAGGTGAGGGCCAACCAGGTGTGAGGAGGGGAAGGCTCAAGGGATACAGACACTTGGACAGGCCAATGAGCCCGGAGCTGAGGGGCATCTTTTGAACTTCTGCCAACCACACGATGCTCTTGCTGGAATGTTAAGATTGATGGACAGCTCTTAGGCAGGAGGGCAAAAAGGGGGAGGGGGAAGGTTGGCACACCTGAGGGGGTTGGCATAGGTGAAACAGGAAATCACACTGCAACAGTCTACCTTGATTTCAGCAAGGCTTTTTTTACTCTCTCCCATAACATCCTCCTAGGTAACCGCAGGAATTGTGGTTTAGATGAATAGAGAGTGGGGTGGATCAACCAGTGGAATAGAAGTGGAGGCCTATAGTCTGTGGTGTTCCCCCGAGAGCAGTACTGTGTCCAGTCTTATTCAACTTGTTTATCAGCAGCCTGGACCAACAGATAGAGGACAGCCTAAGCAAGTTTGCTGACAATTCAAAACTGGGGGGCGTAGCTGATACACCTGAAGGCTGTGCTGCTGTTTTGCAGGAGCTTGAAAGGCTGAAGAGTTGGGTGGAGAGAAACCTAATGAAGTTCAACAAAAGCAAGGTTGAGGCAGTTGGAATTGCATCAGCTAGAGGAGACAGATCTCTTTCAGACTTTAAAGGAAACTTATTAGAAACACAGAGAATTTTAAAAAAAGCCTGTAGTGACAGAAAAAAGGGTAATGGTGTTAAACTGGAAGAGGGTAGGTTTAGATTAAACGTAAGGAAAGAGTTTTTTAACGGTTGTGGTGAGACATTGGAATAGGTTGCCCAGAGAAGTTGTGGATAATCCACCCCTGAAGTGCTCAAGGCCATATGGGACAGGGTGTTGAGCACCTTGATCTAGTACTTTTCATATCAGTAAGCTTGGATGAGATGATCTTTAAAATGTCTTTTTCAACTCAAAATATTCTCTGATTTTACAATAAATGGAAAAAAACTTTTACCATGAGGAACATAAAACTGTGAGATAATTTTAAATTTTACATTAAATTTAATGTATTCCCATTACATAATTGAATTTGATCATAGAATTCTGAAGTATATGAATGATTCAGGGGAGGAAACAAATGAGATAATGCATGTTCAAAAATATACATTTCATTGTATGTGGATGTGTCCAAAGAAGAGCAAGGAAGCTGGTGAAGGCTCTGGAGGAGCATAAAGGAGGTTAAGGGAAGACCTTATTACTCTCCATGACTACCTGAAAGGAGGTTGTAGTGAGGTGGGTGTCTGCTGTCCCTAGTGACGTTTGATAGGATGCAAGCAAATGACCAGTGAAGGTTTACAGTAGAATAGAATAGAATAGAATAGAATAGAATAGAATAGAATAGAATAGAATAGGATGAATCCTCCAATCTTATTGAAATGTTCCTAAGTGTATACCCCACGAGAGTTTGGCTGCCAGAGCGGGGCGAGTGCTTAGTGCCAGCATGGCAGAGGGCAGCTCTGTCCTGCTGGAGGCCATGAGAGGTCCTCCTTGGCACCTTGTGGGGATGTTGATGCGAGGGCCAACTCCATCTCCGTGGGTGCTGCTTTTGGCCAAGGCACTGGTGCTGTGGCTCTATAATAAAAACAGGTAATAATCTTCCTTTAACAGTTTATCACAGCACAGTGCCAGGTGGGACAATAAGATTTTTATATGTTGGAAAATTAATTCCAAATTATGGAAGATTATGATTTTTTTGAACACTTCCAATTCTTCTGTTAAACATATTTGAGACAGTTGAAACAATCAATGAATTATGGTATTGTCTAAATAGTAATGAATATTAATAGCATAAATTTAGTGAATCATATATAAATTTCTCTTTATATCTGTACAAGTTTTTCTGCAGTTATTAAGAAAATGTTAAGTTTACCACATACAATAAAACATCCAAGATACAGTAAAGAGAAAAGGAAACCTATGATGATTCCCATCTGTATTGATACTTGTTTTTATAACTTTTAATTTGTTTTTTCTCCACATAGCTATCAGTGACATACAAATAAACGATTTATTTTATCCTGTTTTTCCTGGGTTTTTTTCTTAACTGATATGTAGTTTTGCATACATAATGAAATAAACACAGATTCATACTGCTGTAAAAAATGCCAAACTGTGAAAAATTAAAATATGTTACACAGAAACATATAGAGTTATATAGAAAGTTATCTATAATTGCTTTTGCTTTACCATAAGCATAAACAAACTTTCAAGCTTCACAAAGCAGTGAATTTGGTACAGTTTTGAATGCAAATATATTGCGAAATGTTAGTCATTAAGTATTCAACAATATCTCAGACATCCCTTGAAAGACTGCAATCTGTTTTATTTAAAAAGAGAATTTTAATAGCACACTTCACTTCAAGAAGTTCCCTGGAATTTAGATGATCTTCTAATAATCACTACCAGAAAAGAAACAACGTGTGATAGTGCAGTGCCTTTCAATTGCACTGCAGTGTCAGCACTGGAACTGTGCCCAGGTCTCAGTAGCTGTTCTCTAAAATGTGCCATAAATTGCACCTTAGTTTAAAGTATGCACTTTCAGTGTTATTGAAGTGTTATTATGCTCAAATGTAGCCACTGAGGGTTTTGGGCAAGGAGAAAAAAAAAAAAAAAGGTGGCAGAATGAAAAGACAGATTCTGTCTACTTTTTTATACTCTGTAATTTTATTCATGTCTTTGCATTAAAAGAGAGAGGAGTCAGGGCAGTATTTGTCAGTGTGTCCTTAAATGTACAGAGAAAAACTGATATTTCAAACTACAGAGCTCATTTTAGAAATTATATCATACTCCTTCATCTGTTCCTTTTCTCATTTGACCTATTTAGGCAGATATAGAGTTCCCTGCTTATTCTCCCACCTGGTATCTTTAAAATTACTTCAGAAGGCCCAGCCACAGTCAAAACCAATAGACTGAAGCAATCTATTAAAAAGAACAACTTCACACTTCAAAGGATTCTTCTGCATCAGATGCAATGAATACAAACACTTCTAAAATAATGGCAATGCCACAGAAATTTGGCTATTCAACAAGTATTTCCTCCATTTTAGATTATGCCATCAAGATCCTATGTCATTAGCATCCTAATTTTCTTTCTTCTTTTCGTACATTCAATCTTACATTAGCTTATTTTTGTAAAAACCCAAAACTTAAATATGGAATGTAGAAACAGCTATTGCATTGTAGCATCAAGTAATTGTTTCATAGATAAAAAACAGCAATAAAACCAAATTCATCATTGTCATCCCTCTCTTCCTGAAGAAATCTGGAATAATACCATAAAAATATTTTCAAATAAAAGTAATAATTGGCTAATGTAGAAATGCTACTACTTCTGTTGCTTCTATATGTGTAGGAAAAGAAATGGATGAAGAAAAGTGCATGAAAGTCTGGAAGGTAAAAATATATCATCCTATGAACATTTTCTGATCTTCTGTGATAGATGTGAAAATTTAATAGTAATTTATTAATAATTTTGATTTGGTTATTGAGAAGTTTCAATGTATATAGGTTAGAATCAGTTGAAAAGGCAAAATCAAATTATATTACCTTGAAGATCTCCTGTAAGCACTTGAGCATTTTTACTAGGCAAGTTTACAACTAATAATTGAAAAGAATTTAAATGCATTTTATTTCATCTACTAAAGTGGCTTGATCAAGGAGGAGGAGGAGGAGAAAAAAACCACTAACCAATCTCTGGATGGACGAAAAGTTATCTTATGAGAAAAAATAATGTAATTATTAAAGAGCTATTTTGAATATTGTAACATAATAACCTAAAAATTTCAGGCCCACTTAGACTGTTATCAGTTGACTGTAAGGTTTGTGGCATCCTCCTTCAAAGTTAAAAGTCACCAGATAACCTGCCTTCCAAAGAAGCAGAAAGAAAAATCCAGTGCATTCTGCCATAATATCCCAAATCCATCCAGATTATTATAGCACTATTTGCAGGCATCTTTCACTTCATTATCTTTGGGATTTTTCATCCAAATCACACCAAAGCAATTTGTGCCATACTACAGTAGTGAAGAATTCTAGGTGATTCCTGCAGTATATAAGAGAAGATTTTCCATTTCCATTTTCCAGCTATGTCCTATAGCTACTATGATGCTTTTTAAGGTCAGATATCCTTACAGATCATTTTGTGTATGTGCATGTACATGGCCCTACTCATCTCAAGATGCCTGTAATATATCCTTACCTGGGACTTAAAATTAGAATAGGACTGTGCTTATTTAGAATTAGCTCTTCCATTTATTGGAATGATTTTCAATTCAATGTTCAAATCTTACTAATGTTACCTAAATGTTTACTATGTCACATAAAATTTTACTAAGATGATTTGTAAAACAACTTTTTTAATCAACAGTGTTTTAAGAGCGGGGAGAATGGTACAATGGGCTTATTTGTAGAATACTTATTACCATTGCCATTTGTGAATTCTTCACTACTAAGTGAAGAAATTAAATAGTTGTTTTGATGTATTATTGCCAATCTGTAATAAACTAGTGTTTAATTATATAGTTTTAAAATTACTTAGATATGTAATATTCACATTTATTCATATATATTCCTGTTGATTTGGGAAATCAATTATGTGGTTCAAAGAAGCAAATTAAATAAGCTTTGACCCTCACCAAAATGAAATCTAGGAATGAATAGGTCTATGCCAATTCAGGTGTAAGCCATTCCAAAAAGATCATAGGAAAACTCAAAATAAAATCAAGAATCTTAAATTGTGATAAAATTTCATTACCTCTGAAAATTTTGCAGGTAGCAAAACTGTATAAAAAATGAAGAATTATTAAAAATAATGTCCAAAATATCTGCAATATGGCTATTTTAAGGTGCTAGAAATTGAACTTCCTTAAAATACTATAATTTAATATGTTGGTGTTGACATTCAAAAAAAAGATAAACATCCATTGGAATTGTATCACCTGTCACTCAAAGAAATACTCCAGTTTTTCCAACTCCATCACAATCCTTTCTAAAACATGAATAATTTACATGGAATTGTTACAAAAAATAATTAGAAGAACAAAAGTTTCTTCTAAATATTTCAAATAGACGTTTAAAAGAAGTACTGCAATGTTTATTGAACTGATTGTCATTGAATAATTCCTTGGATCTTACACAGAGCATATATTACGAAAAAGTAAAAGAGAATAGAACAAAAAACCAAAAAGACAAAACCAAAACAAGCACATAAAAACTATGGAAGAGCAGTTGTCTCATAAATGAGAACTTACATATCTAAGTTCTATATGTAAATTCTCATGAATGAGAACAACAAATTGAATGCAGGTGGGAGGGAGGAGAGGGTTGGGTTGTAATGGCCTAAAAAATGTTTCTGACAATTATTTTTCTACCTCATTCTCTAAGACCCTATTTTAATATGCAGAAAAATTATTAAAAACAATTCTATATTATGTTCATAATTTAATATGAACAAATATTAAATTATGAACATAATTTAATAATTTTATATTATATGATCATAATTTAATAATGCTATACACCAAACTATTCATGTGAAATTATGGCTGTAAAATGTGCATTAGTATTATTCCTATGATTTTGAACAAACTTTGATCATAGATTATCTATATGGTTTATTTGTGGTTTTCTTTTTTTTTTTTTTTTAATAAATTTCCTAATGCTATTAAAAAAACCCCAACACTTGACAGCCTGTGTTTGTAGGAAGTCTTGGAAAGACTTTTTTTTAGTCAGTGCCATTTTCCATAATTAAAAAATGAATGTTGAAGTGAATTAAATGAAGATGTTTCTTAAAAATATTTTGCAAGAAATACATGAAATGAAAAAGTAGTTCCCCATTAAATTTATTGAACAATATTGATTATGTTACCAATGTTTTGTACTTGAAAAAGCTCTCTAATTATTTCTTAAATTATTGTTTCCTTTGACATTTTTGAACCTGATATATATATATTTCATCATATATAAAACCAGATTTTAGAGCATATGAAAAAACTTTCTTTGAATAACACTTACTATTGTTCTTTAACAAGTAGCCTTACCTAAACAAATCCATATATATTTATGAAATATTTTAATTATAGATTCACATATGATGTAGTTTGTATAGAGAACCACTTATTTATTGTGTGTGGAAAAAACCTCCAAAACTATTATTGTTTAAATAGTTGAACTGAGAGAAAATTGTTTTCCTCATATACCTTTGAAAGACCAATATGAACAATTAATTTTCAGACTAATTAAGAGGATATATTATATTTACACTAAAAGAGTGTCTAGTCCTGGTTGTAATCCATCGAGAAGAAATGGAAAATGGGAATGGGAAAAATGAAAAAAGGGATAAGTGGTCTGTGAAACAATGAATAATATCACATCCTGTATTTTTTGTGAAGAATTTAATAGATGGAGAAAACAAGAAATGGGCCAAAATGGAAAATACTACTTTATGCTGCACTTTTGGAAGAGACAGTGTGTTTGTATACTATTTAAATAAAAACACACACATAAAGAATTAAGGAACTGCTCTATAAAGGGAAGAAATAGGAAATCAAATATTTTGAATATATGAAAATTAGTTTCAACATAATATTTTTCATTCCTCTAAAACCATCTAGCCAATTATATTTCGTTGCTAAAAATCATTAGGATTGTTTTAGTCTGTATTGATTATAATGATCCACAGACATTGTGGACCAAGGCTAAAGAGGCCATTATTAAAAACAACAATGCTCTTCAATGCTAAGGGAAAAAAATCTCGTATTTTATTATTAGCTATAATTCTAGTTTTTGACCTTCAAAACCAGTAGAAGTAAATGAGTTTTCTAACGATCACTTATCCCTATTTAAAATAAATAATTTGAAGGATTCAAAGAACTAGAAAAAAAATTGGAACTCATCATTAAGGGCTCTCCAAGTATGGCCATTTACTGCTTAAAATATCTCCTACAACATCTTGAACTCAAATTGTTTAATATCACTTCTTTAAAAGCCTATAATTTGTTCTAATACTTTTATTATACTAAGGACATGTAGGCACTGCTGGCAAATGAGTTTTGAGCAGCTTAAGGAAATATTGCTTTCCAGCTTACGGCAGAGTTCTGTCTGCCTACAAGAACAGAAAATATTAGGGCTCATATCCATTGTGCAATTCAGCATTTTGAATATCCTTGTTAATATTAACTACTTTATTAAGCTTGACTTTTCTGGAAGTATGCCACTTGGATACAATTTCATTTGCAGCACAAATTTATTCAGAAGAATATAGGTCTATTTGTTGCTGGTCAGGTGGCAATTTGGAAGTGTTACCCACTGATGGAAAAAAATCAGACCCTTTTTTGTGTCCAAAATGCCTAAACAAAACATTAGATTGCAAGTTATAGTTAAGAAATTGTTAAACAATTAGAGAGCTCATGGGAAAACCTGCAGAATTAGTACTTTTTCATGAATTTCAAAATCTTCAATTTCATAGCTGGAATGGTACCATCAGAGTGGATATTTTTACAGCTTTCAATCTGGTTCCTTCTTCTTCAATTTATTATCAAAATCTCATTAAAACTAAAAGTGAAACTGAGTACTGTGCAAATCTTCAGTTAGTGCAATAGACTTTCATTCAATGGAAAAGATGGGATGCAAGATTCAGACTTGGTGATTGACAGACATGCACTGGGGATCTTGCAGCCTTACAGGATCAAAGGAGATAAGAATTAAACTGTGAAGATCTTCCTGTCTCCATGGCAGGAGAAGTATTTCTTTATTTCTTCAAGTATTTCTACTTGAAGAAATAAAGGTGAATGGTAGAGGAGATATCCAAAACAGTTACTGCATTGAAATATATCTGAATGGGCAGAGAGATTTTGACAGCTGTATGTGAGACCAGGAATGAAACTCTTATAATTTGACACCAAAATCTATGTGACAATCATTATTGAGAAGGTAAGATCTATTGATTACTGGATTACTAATTGTAGAAGGAAATTATTTAGGTAGGCTTTTAAAATTTAGTGGTCTGTAATGCAAAGTAAAAAAAATTAAAGGCTTGAGATCTCTGAATTTTAAGGAGAAGAAAAAAAAGCCCCTTGTATATAAAAAGATTATTTTACAGAGTGTTTTGCAGACAAAACAATAGAGAGCTACCTACTGTTGCAGTTCCTTGTCTGTATCTCAGTATTTCTTCCTCAACATTTGATATTACCTCAGAGTCAGACATGGCAATGTCACAGAATTTGTATTTCTGAGGCATTTCTGATGTTCTAAATGGGAATTCAAGATGGGTGATGGTACCATTTGACTAAATTCAAATGTTCCAGATGGAAGCATAGATTACAATCTTAATATTTGGAAGGAAGCTGTTGGCTTTTCCTTCACTGTCGTAAATAGCATAAGAAAAGAAAAGAGTTGCTGATATACAGACAGTGTTGTGGCCATGGAATAAACTCAAATTAGGTGCAACTTAAAGTTGAGTGGTCATGGTTGTGAGCTGTCATCAGAGCTAAAATGAATCTGACTTGGTGCTCTGGGAAAACACCTTTCAAGGTTTAAAGCTGAGTATGGCTATTGAAGAGAATTGAATTTGAAACAGGGAAGGATCCAAGAATATGCCACTTGATATTAGAAGCACATTCGTATCTCCACCTGAAAAATAATCAGTCTTGTAAAAGGGCTCACTTAATCATCAGGGTACAGAAAATTTAAATCAGATCCAAAATCTGTCCTTAAGATTATAATCTATTGCAGTAGATTTCATAGCTGGCAACAGTAACAATGCAAGGAGAAGAATGAGTTATAGGAAATGGTAGAGTTACTAATTATCCACAAAATTATTAAACTGAGTAATGAGGTTTTTTCACTTACTCAAGTGGGAAATATAATATTTCAGGCAGCCCAACGGATAACTTTCTGGAAAGCTGGCAACTATCCAAGTTTACTGTAGATTGTTCTTTCTGGGAACAGATGTTTTGGGAAAGATTTCATCCTGTGAGAATGAGCACAAGCCTGAGCAATGCTGAAAAGTGAATTGTCATTGAAAATATTTCCTAAAGACGCTGAGAAATAGGAAAGTGGATCAAAGCTTTCCAAATGGTGACAACACAAACCTCTTCTATTTCAGCAAAGTGATGGGCTACCAGTAAAAGTGAGCTTGGAAGAAAAGGAAGGGAAAAACTGTTGGACACCCACCCACCCCATACTGACTGCATAACTGAGTAATTAATACTGATCTGTACTATATCAAATATTGGTAGATGATTTTCAATGTGATATTTGTGTAAGGTCTTGCCACTCTTCCAATATCTCTATTACTTTTTGCATCAGTTTCTCTTCTCTTCTCTTCTCTTCTCTTCTCTTCTCTTCTCTTCTCTTCTCTTCTCTTCTCTTCTCTTCTCTTCTCTTCTCTTCTCTTCTCTTCTCTTCTCGACTTACTCATTGGAGGGCTGCAACCCTCTCTGCCCCCTGCACTTCCATCCTGAGAAATTAGTTTGAGACATCCTCCCCTACATCTCCACATTCCTTGAGATGCAGCCCTTGCCTGTTGGGAAGCACAGAGGATTTGTTGTATTTCACTAAACCCAATGGAATTTTTGATAGGTATCCTTACACACAAGATATAGGTATATACATTGTCTTACTCATGTGTGTGTGAATTGATGATGATAATATTGCTATGTCAAATATATAGTTAAATCAATCTTATAATTTTAGAAAACCCTATTGAATGACTTTGTAAATGTTAAAGTATTCAGTGATTAAGTGCTGCTAAACCCTTCCACACCCCTATTTTGCATCCTTATGCTTTGCACTCTTGCCCTCTTTTGGCATTCCTCGCTTCTGTGTATATGATTCCAAATTGCTTCTAGGTTTATCTTCCTTTCTATATTTTTACCTGTGTATTAGTAATAGAGAGAACCTTGCCATCAAACTCTGGGAAGTCTTATTTTCACAAATTCATATTTAACCCTGCTTTTACTCTTTGACAGTGTTTCTTTTAAGAGCCATGCCACTCATTCACAACACATGTATCATGGTTATTCTGTCATATTTTTAATTCACATGGTTATTATCATGTATCAAATAGGGATGCATATGTGAGAGAGCTGTAATTCTAGAATTGACAATGGCAGCATAACTACAGGAGATCTGCAAGTTTCTTTAATGAGAAGAAAGAGTAAACAGCTTTTGCAGCAGGGATCCTGGCTTTTTATTCAAGTTTGAAGTTCTTGTTTTTTACAGGGACTGTTATTATACTTTTCTTAACAATGTGACTTGAAGACTGTTAAGATTTGATTGTAAGATACCATATGCTGAAGTCAATGTTACAGATTTTATTTAACAGTAAATGTGAGGTAGAGAGATAGAAATAGAAGAGGGATGGGGGAAGAAACAGAGAGCAAGAGAAAGATTAAGCAGAAAGATACCACCACCACATGGGTTCCACAGAATCCTGGTGGTTTTCTTTCCCCTGGTCTTTTCACTGGTGGCGGTCCTAGAGACATTTTTCTGGAAATACCAGAAAAATGTCCACGGGGAATAGATGTAATTCCCACAGCTTGGGCTGCCAACTGTTTATAAGCAGTTGCTTCCTTTCCAACAGTTTGCCAATAATTGTGCAAATGTTTTTCTGGATAGGTTACCCAGATGTGCCTCCCCACACCTGGAACTAGCATCTTGCTGGTTTGCTGTCTGTGCTTATCTCAGTGGAGATTTGTCTGGTGGCTTATCTTACCCAAAGTTCCTTCTGTGACTCTGACAGTGCTTTGAGACACACGAGTACCTTCTTTAAGACCTCACAGAGAGAAATATTAAGTTCCTAGCATGAACCCCAACCAGAACAGAAATCCTACTTTATTGATAAATCCTTTTCACTCACTTCATTTTCTTTATAGTCTGTCTGGCTTACCAGGTACACATAAGCTAATAATCAGCACTATTATTTCTTCATTCTGCTCTACATATCTGTCTGCATCCACTGACAATAATTTAAAAGGTTTGAAAAAATGCACTTTTTGCAATTTGTGAGAGTTCATATTTCAATACCCCAACAATTTAGAGGAAAACCACTGTTTTTACTTAAAATCACTGTTATATTGAGCATGTTTCTAGCTTGTATATAGTTGTGGAAATATTAAGTTAAGTTTTTAATATTGACATAAAATAAATTCATGAGTGTACTCATTAAAGATTGGAGGACAAGGACATATAAACATATAGAAAGATCAGTAACTAGACTGCCAAAATAATTGTAGAAAGAAATAGGGTGTTTTTGGAGACGTGTACAGAGAAAGAATGTGAATCATGGATTGTCTAGCATTTTAGTACAATAAAGAGATAAAAGCATTTATATGCACAAAGTATTTTGTACAGTTGTCCTTCAAATACCATGTCAAGCATGGGAAATGGCAATAAACACCAGCAATTCACTTAAATTTGTATGATAACAATGCAGGAAACAGAGGCCAGGTCTCTTATGGCAGGTCATAACAAAAATTATTATTGGGTTTGGCTATTAAAACGATTAAAGTTATTAAAATTAACTCTATTGGGATAGGTTAATTTTATTCATAGCACCTGGTACGGTGTTATCATTTGCATTTGTGACCGAAACAGTGTTGATAACACACCAATATTTTAGCTCTTTGTGAACAGTGAGTGCACAATGTCAAGCCAATCTCTCTCACGTTACCCAGCCAGTGGGTAGATTGGGAGTGTTGGGAAGGGATGCAGTCAGCAGAGCTGACCCAAACTGGCTGAAGAGCTATTCCATATTATATGAAGTCAGGATCAGCATTAAAATCTGGGGGAAAGAAAGAGGGAGAGGAAGGAGGACTGTTGAACAAAGACTCTTGGAATTAGAGCACCTGTCTTCCCAAGTAACTGTTGTACATGACGGAGGTTTGCTTTTCTGCAAATGGCTAAACAGTTGTCTAGTGATGGGAAGCAGTGAATGAATTCTTATTTTGTTTCACTTATGCATACAGCTTTTGCTTTACATACTTAATTGTCTATATCAACCATGACTTTTGACACATTTACCATTTAAATACTCTTCCCCATACCACTGAGGGTGAATGAGCGAGCAGTTCTGTTTGGATAAGCTTCCTGCTTGGGTTTAACCCCAGTATCAGTAAAGGAAGATTAACAGTAGATTTAGGTATTTGTGAGTAGCTCTTGAATTCAGACCTTTGCTTTGGTGGATTTTTTTTCCCCTCCATTCCCATAGCAGAAAATCTCTCCACATTTGGAGGAGCAAATAACCATGAGGGACTGAAAACTTTCAGTCCTTTTCAGGCTGTACTACTGGCAAAACCAAATTCTTACATTTTATTGTTGTTTTCAGTTCAGAGAAAACAATAAAAACAATGCATGAGTTCTTCTGGCTTTTTAATAATAGTCACTCTAATTTCTCAGAATTGGTATCCAACATATCCTGAATTTCTGCTTCTGTTTGCCACATTTTTTCATGGTTACTTTCAAATCAAATATTCTGATATTTTCCTTTATAAGTTTTTGTTTCTTAAGTGAATGTGAAATACCAGACAGAATGTAAATTCTATTTTCTGTTCTGTCACATGTGGAATTTGTGATTTTTTGAAAGAAAACTATAAACAGTTTGGGCACAACAGACTAAAATCTGACATTTATTCTCTGTCTGATATATGGTACTGTAACACAGCTACAGTCTTTATAGATTTATAATGAGATCTTGTTTAACAATCAGTGCAACTCAGTCATGGTTTACTTCCTCCCTGGAGGACCAATTGCTTATCTCATCAAAAGGATGATAATTCCCTCTGTCTGTCAGTTGATATGATCTTTATGTGGACACAAACTACATCAGCAGACTGAGCTGAGCTCCCAGCCTTGCTGGTGGTAAGGGATTCAAATTCATGTTTATCATATGCACAAGATAGATGCTCTAGCTAGCTTCAGGCACTGCATTAGTGCTAAAGTCCATTAATTCTAATTCTGTTTTGCATATAGAGAATATTAAAATGTTTAAATTAATAAAGGAGAAGGGCCATCCCCTTGGCATAGTTTCTGCATATTAATACAGTTTTCTGTGCAGGAGGTGATCTGTGCATGCAAGGAATATTCCTCAGGCCATTGGAGATTGAGCACATGAAGCTATTTAGGGGATGTGTGCCAAACACAGCCATCTCATAGCACCTCTGTTCATTAGTGCATGGAGTTTTATTTTTATTTACTTTGGCTAAGAATGAGATCATTAGCTTTTTGAATGAAGGTAGGATAGAATGGTCCAGCTCATCTGTGCAAGTCATCTGCATGGCTTTGCATAGGAAGTTTGCATAAAACACATGCTATCCCTCCTTATTGTCTTCCATTTAATGGGAATAGTCATTACAATGGTAGTTCAGCTCTAGCATTAAAAACAGGGTAGGAGCCAGGATGATTATAGCAAATTCCTTGATTGAACATTTCCTTTGCAGTAGAGAATTTTTTATGAGTCTTTCCTGAACATTTTCTTTATCTTGGTTTCCATCAGATAATCGGGTAATTTTCCTCTATGTTATCTTTTATGGAGTATATTAATTTAGCTTCCATTTCTACAAAGTATCAATCCTCTTCTCTCACATTTTATTTTTAAAATTTAATTAAACAGTACAAATATGTAAGTTTTAGGGTCCTATTTAATTAATCATCACCATCATAATCATCATAATCATCATAATCAATAATAATCATCATTAATAATAATAATAATAATAATAATAATAATAATAATAATAATAATAATAATAATAATAATGTCACTTCCCTGTTATAACCTACCACCAATATCAAGGAAGAAGTAAGACTAATCCAAATAGCTAACATTGAAATCTACAATCCAGCATTCATAACCTAAAAATACCTGATAGATGATCACAAAAAATATACAGAACTTATGAACAATATTCTTAACACTGAGAAAATCAAGAATGTTGTCCTAATACTAGTATTCATAATAATTATGAGAAATAGAGTAAAATATGGTTTAAAACCCTATGAGGAAGTCCTAAAACCACCTAGCAAATCTTTATTAATGTATTCAGCTCATTTTAAAGCAAATGAGCTGAGATATTTGATATCAGGCTTGAACTTTGTATGAAAGCAGTGACCTGTAATTGCCAAAACTTAATGGTAGATTTCCATGGTAAAAAATCTGTATGGATCATTTAAACTGGAAATTTCAAACAATGCTCAGATCCTTTCAGAACTTTTGGGGATTTATTGATTTATTTTTTTTAATCTGTTGTGTGCATGTTCATGTGGTTTTCTGAAAGGCAAATGAAGCTCATTCTGCCTTGCTCTTGCCGGGTGGAGAACTGCATAGCTCTCCTCGGTGTGTCATCATACATGAATCTAGAAATCCCCGAAGGGAGACAAGCACAGAGCTTGCATTATGTATTGTCATAACACAGCAGTTACTCTGTTCTGCTGGGAGTTCAGGTCAAGCTGGAGTGTGGGCAAAGGGAACCAGTATCTGCATTCAAAAGCCTTTTTAGCTCTATCTAAATGCTCTGAATGCCCTGTGATACACTGACAAGTCAGAAGCTCGTCATTCCAATATTCTTTTTCCAGCTGTTTTATCTTTAAGGTCTCCTGTATGAATATGATTTTCTTCCTGTGTACAATGAACAATAGAGGTTAATTAGTCTACAACCTCCCATCACATATTCGTGCCAGCCAGGGCTCCTCAGAGGATATATGTCCCCACATTACTTTCTACACCTGGCTGCTCTTAATGAAGATAAATAATGACATACAGTGTTTGCCAAAAATTTTATGCATTTTTGGGGATTTTTTTTCCCTGAGCAAAATGAACTGGAGCTTTCTGTTTCACCATCAAGAGCTTGGACAATTTACAGTTACCTCTGGTGCTGTTTTTAATATAGATTTCTTGCCCATTTTGTGCTGAAAGATTGAGTTAGGACTTCATGCAGAAAAAGTCTATGACAAATATCTTGTTTGGCTTTTTTTGTACAGTATCTGTCACATTATAGCACTTTGTCCTTAGAGGATATGGCTTCATTCTCATGTTAAACAGACTCTTTATTTTCTTATCTTTTAAAAAGGCTCTATTTTTCAAAATTAATTATTTTTGCCCCATTTTCCCCACTCTGCTGGATCTCTTACTCTTCTAACATCTTACCAGCCTCTCTCTCCCTGCAGTACCTTTTTTATGTCAGCTTGTAGGCAGACTAGGTTTGTCTTGGACAAACAGAGGGAGCAACTGACTGTCCTCTTCAAGAAGTGAGTGTGGTATACCTTAGAGATTAAATATGGAAATACAAAACTAGAAATGCTATTGGGTATTGGAGCCTGTTGGCAGAATATTTAATAATAATAACAATAAATGAGTGCATTTCTTGTTTTAGTTTTATATTTGGGGATATAATACACTAAAGAAACAAACTCAGTATTTCCAACTATTTGTTTTGTCAAAAATTGGCAGATATTACTCTGTCATAGCACCATAACCCTAGAGAAAAAGTATTAGGAGATATCACAACATACCAAAGAGTGATTAAAAACTAACAAAATTTATCATTACAGTAAGAATGGTACGTATCATGGCAAGTATTGTATGCCTTAGATCAAAACAAACCCTGCATTGCAAAGTTACAAAAGCAGGCATTTTACAGAGTTTGAAAGTTACTTCCCCAAGGTGTATACCCAAACCCAAGTTTTGGACTGCATGTCTTCTATTTTCTTTTTTAAGCAGTGGAAATGCACGTATAAACTCTTCTTTTTCGTTTCATTTTTTTCCAAGCAAAAATGAACAAGATATTTTTGGCTTGCTTCATTCAAAGGTACCCTAGAGGAAAACGTTATGGCAGACATACAGTTCATTTGCATGTTCGACTAGAATTTTGGCACAGAATTTTAACAATGTTATGCTATGCATGCTAAAAAAAACCACCAACATTAGAGAAGCTAAAGATGGGGTGAATCAAGTAAAAGCAACATGACATGATGTAATTCAACAGGATAATGCTGCTTACAGAGTAATCTGTGCTTGAGCATGATGTAAAAGTAGCACAAGTCTTTTTTCTTTTCTTTTTTTCCCCCCATATTTTAGATGTTACAATTCCTAAAAGTCAGCCAAAATGATTAAATATTTTTATATTTTTGTTTAAAAACTTTGGGCATGTCAAGTAAATGCAGAAAGATCTAAACCCTTTTTTCAGATGAAAAATAATAACAGTAAATAAAATAAATAACAGTTGTCTCTCTCTTCAGTAACAGTGGTTTAAAAATATGGCTTCCAGCTGTTAAGTAGCTTGCAGAAGCATCACACTGCATCATTTCATTTATATAAGTAGTTACCTTTTTTAGTGTTTTTAAAACCATGTAGCATATAGTGTCAGCCTCACAATGGAAAAATGCAAATTTTTACTATTGTGGGAGCTCAAACATTGCCTCCATTCTGACAGATAGTCTACCTGTAAATCTTCAAAACTATTAATAACAGGAAGGGGGTGGTGGAGAGGAAAGATATAACCTAGATATTCTACACAATTTATTACAGGACCTTGCTGTCTAGGGAGTTGAAAGGTATTAAAGGGTGTATAAATAATACAAGAAATAGAACAATATTGATTCACAAGAGACTTGACAAAGATACTTAAACCTTTTTCCATTTCTTCCATGTCTTACAGAATAACAATTTACTGAAGGATAAATGATTAGATGGATAGGCCACCTCTCCAAAGAGGAAAGGCTTAGAGAAAAGTGTTTGTTTAACCTGGAAAAGAGAAGGCTTTGGAATTACCTATTTGTGGCTTTCCAGTACCTTAAATGAGCCTACAAGAAAGATGGAGATGGAATTTTACAAGAGCATGTAGTGACAAGAAAAGGGGAAATTATTCAAATTGGGATTAGGTTCAGATTAGATATTGGGAAAAAAAATGTTACCATGAGAGTGGAGAGGTACTGCAATAGGTTGTCCAGAGAACGTGTTGGATGTGCAGTTCCTGGAGTTGTTCATGGCCAGATTCGATGGGGTTCTGAGCAACCTGGTCTAGTGGAAGATGTCCCTGTCCATGGCAGGGGTGTTTAAACCAAATGATCTTTAAGATCCCTTCCAGCCCAAACCATTCCATGATTTAATGATTTTTAAGGAATACGGCATACTTTATAAATGCTAAGTAAGTTTAATTATGCCTTCTGTAGTCTAAATTAATGCAAATGACACCACTTATTTCTAAATTATGCAAAACAAGTGCTTCACTAATTATTCTAGAGTAAGGAGCTGGCCAGAGATTTTCTTCAGTTCATGTCTTTATTAGTAGCTTATGCTATACACAGGAGCTGTAAAATCAATCATTTTCCCACATTTTCAAACAGGCCATAAAGACACATTTTCAAGAACAGAGCTACATCTTTTACCTATCACTATGATAACAGATATTTGTGATCTGTTTCATAAGATAATAGCACCTTTTAAAAAATATTTTATAAACACATGCACATTCAGTTTTTCTGAATGTCCAAATGTTTGGTCATTTTTGAGGAACAATCTGCTGCTTGAAGCCATAAGGATAAAATTGCCTCTTGCCTCTGTATTTCCTTTTAGAGTCTCAGGATTGGATTCTTTGTTTCCATTTTCTCAAATCCACCCTTTCATCAATGTGAAATTTTACATGTTAATATGCTCAGATTCTTTTCTAAAGCAGCTAGATTTCTTCAGCAAGGAGATAAACATCACTTCAGTCCCCAAGACTTGCCTATTTACCTTCACTAATCTGTGGGTTTTCAGTACTTCTGATAATACATTTTTGTGCATGGGAGTTCAAGTTTATTTCTTTTGCTCAATTTGTTTTTATGAAGGAACTATATTCATGTCTTCTCCAACAAATAATTCACCTTAATAAACTTTATATACATTCTGCTGTGCTGTTCTCTATGTGAGATGAAGCGGGCAGTTCTTAAGATTTTTTGACTACATGTCTATCTAGGTGTCAATAGTGAATGCCAGCTGTGATGGGCTGGGTACACAGTTAACATAAAGGATAGATAAATGTCCAAATAATTCTTAGGCGATGAAATAGGATACAGAATAAAACCACAGCACATCTGCCCATAAAGACACTTTGAGGATATTATTGATCAGGATTGGTTTAGGGACACAGCTTTTGATATTCTACCTTCAGGCAAACAAGACTGAAATACCACAATGCCATTTTAAGCAGCATTCTGTGAGCAGTAATCCATTCAAGGTAAGGAGGTGGCTGCAGATTAGCTCCCCGTACTGTGTGCTGAAACCATATGAGACTAAAGGATGTGGAAGCCATCTGAGAATCAACTAAGTTTAACTCAAACAAACAGAAACTTCCATTTATGAGATAGCTACAAAGAATGTCAGCACATTCTGTTGCTTTTTGGAGCTTCTTACAACAAATATTGTTTAATTATTTACATTGTCACAGCTTTTTCTAAGTATTACAGATAATCTACTTGCTAACATAATGTACAAAGCTTTTTGTATGTGATCTGAAGGATTTTTAGTTTCCTGGCCTTTATCTCTCAGCTCTCTATTCTCAGTCCTGTTCTCTGTGTCAGATTATTTTTTCTTTTTCATTAGATTCTCTCTGGACCTGATGACCTCTGCTTGGGAAATTTCAAGTGCTTCATCACAGGTCAATTTCTGTGATCTCTTACAGAGTGTTCTGTTTTGTGTCATGTTCTCCTTTTAGGGATTTGATCCCTTAATGTTCCAAAATTGACTGATCAGTTCAAATCAAACATAATCTCTTCTATGATAAGTTCTCCATAATAGAGTTCTGATACCTTAACAGCTGATATCACACGTCAGTCCCGTTGTCATCCTTAGTTTGCAGGGACCTAGATTGTAAGCTCCCTGCTCACTATTGAAGAACATAGAATAATGGTCAGATTTGATATTAAAGGCATATTTTCCATTTCTTCAGCTACATTTTCAGAGGAAGAGTGGTTATGGCTGTTGTGATTTATATTGTATCAAGGATGCTGACATGCATTAAGCATGCTCCAGCATTCTATGAGAGATGTTACCTGTTTTGTTTGTGAGTAGCTAACTGCATGAACTGGGTTTGTTTTACTGTATGGCTGAGTCTGTTTTGTCATAGCAGCAATGCACTGTACCATAAAAGTCATAATGCAGGAGCAGGAGATTGTCCCTGAAAGTAACTGAGCATGTTCAGGTAGGGAAATGGTTATACTGTGAGAACTAAGGGCAGCCTGTAAGAAGACACTCAGTGAAACTGTAACATGTCCAGAAACCAAAATGCCCCACTGATGCATTTCTGTTTAAAGACTGAACGTGAGCAACTGTGAATATAAAAAACAGTAAGGCCAGGCTTCGGCATTATCAGGGTATATTTTCTTTCTGTATGGGGGTTATTTTAACTCATTGTTAAGTTAACTCATGCTGCTAACACACAGAAATTCACAGAGAGCTATGTAGATTACTTGAAGGGAGTGCATAGTCTTCATTATTCAGACCTTTAGACTATTTTAAAGATTCCTCCTGGAACATAGTGAGAGTTGTGTGAAGTTATTTCCAACCCAACAGTGACTCAAAGTTTCTTGATGGCGAAGAAGTCAAAATGAACTACTCATGACACAAAGAAACGTTGGATAGGAGAAAGACTGACTTATGAGTCCTTTATTTTAACTTGCATGATCTGACACATGCATCTTCTCTATTTCAAAGCTACCTTGTTTCTGTGTCATAATATATCCTAATTGTTTTTTAAAGTGAGCTTTTTATGAAACAGTTGTTAGGGTTCTCATCTCAATGTATCATGAGAGACCTCTTCTCATTTACAATCAGAAGTTGTATTTTGTTGAGCCTTTCTTTTGGATTGTTACAAAAATTGTTCATATATTGGTTCTTTTCCTACATGACTGGGTATCCTTCCTCTCTAAATAATAACGTGTATCAAATTAATGTAAGTACCTAAACGCTTTACCATCACAGGGGTAAGAGCTTTCTAGGTTTTGTTTTTTTTTTTCACTTCCTGGATCAGTTCTGTAAAGTCATTACAACACTTGAAGTCCACTTTTGGAGTGTCATCATTAATTATCATTAATAAGATAAACTTTTTTATTACTACCGGCAGGACTTGATATTATTAAAATATAGATTAATACATGTCTTCAAACACAACTAAAGGCATTTGGCTTTTCACTTGGATTATCTGATAATGTACAGGTTACTGGGCACCTGGACATCTGTATGCCAGTAGAATCTCCCTGTGCCTTTGTTTTTATGAACTGATTCCATAAATCTCTACCCATTTCTAGTCTAGAGTATTCCCATTCTCCCATTTCCTTAAAATTAATTTTCTATAAAATTGTATATGGTTAGAAGCCAAATTCTGAAATTTAAGCTGCAACTAGTTCTACCTTTCAAGTCATAATTTAGTTAGGATTGCTGCGGTAGTCAATGTACAGGAATATTTTTTTAGGTGTTATTTCTCCAACAGAGGTTAAAAGAGAAATTAGACATTTTTATCTTCCTTCTGGGATATTTCACTAATTTCATTGAAATATTGCTTATGAAAAAAAAAAAAAAATTAGAAAACTATAAGGGAAAAAATGCAATTTCCTAAACAATGGATTTTGCTGTGATAAGTTATCTTATAGGAAAAAATCAGAATGAGAGGAGTTTGTCACTTCTGATGGAGACAAATGGTGACTTCTGTACAAACTGTTATTAAACTAAGTATCTCATCATTCACTACATTCAAAAAAAGCAAAACTTTTTTGAATAATCTATGCACATCATCTTTTCTTAAATGAGAAATTTTTTTCATTATTATGCAAAGAAAAGCAATGTTCTCCTGTCACCTTATATATTTTGACAAAGAAAGTTCAAGTTGTGTTTGTTTAAAAATAATAATAATATTGGAAACAATAGTGATTCCTCTAAAGGAAGCTATATATTTCTCAGCTTTTTAATTACATATTTGGTGTACTATTGAAGGGTTAATGTAATTGATCTTTTGCATGATGCATCCAAAAATAATAGAAACATTTTTGAGAAGTATATTTAGATGCTATTATCCAAACAAATACATTTTTGAGAAGAATTTCTGCTTGACATTTTGTGTTTTGACTGGCATTTGCTAGTTGCCAGCTGTCGTAAGGAAAGGACTGCAATACATGCCGTCAGCAGCATATGCCTTTTTGGGTGCTGAATAGCGTTTTCATACAAAAAATCAAATGATCCATAACATATTATGTTGTCATTTAAAAACTGCATTAGAACTGCAACATTTTTCATGCTCATAATAAGTTTTGTTCCCCAAGGCTTAATCTACCATTTTCTTACTGTGTTTGAGGACTGAAGCGGTCCAGCTGGAGAAAAACTGTCCTTCTTGGACATCCCGGCTGGCTATCCAGCACCGCTAGCAGTACGGGGGCACTATCCCGATCTCCGTGGTTCAGGACAGCACCTAAGGCAAACGCCTCCCTGTGCTATGACAGCAGCGTGACCTTGTGGTAGGACGTGGCTGGGCTTGTGGCTGCAGTTCAGCAGAAAAAGAAGAGCGCTCTCCAGGTGTGGTAAATAAAGATTCATTAGATCCCAGGGGAACTGACAGCCGAAGACAAAGAGGGGGAAGTTGCAACAGCTTATAAGGAGGGAGGGAAACAAAGGAGGAGTCAGTCCTTGGACGAATAGGGTTTCAGAGGGGAGTGGGATACAAAAGATTGAGTTAGGGAGAACACCAATGGGGATAACTTGAGGGTGGGGCCGCAGCCCCTGAGCCAATCACTCGACAATCTAGCTGGAAGTTTCTAGAGAGTTCTAGAGAGAAGGGTGGGAGTGCTGAGTGATGGACAGGGCACTGGGGAGGGATTTGAGAAAGGGTACATTGATCTCCAAGGCAACTGGGGAGGAGTTGGGATAACTGGCAGCACAAGGGAAGGGAGAACCAGGGCAGAACCAGTACATGATAGGGGGGAGCAGAACTATACAACTTATACAGACACAACACAACAGAGGACATAATGAAGAAAACATTTATCCTATTAATTGACATTAAGTTTTTTTCAATATGTAAATGATTCTCTCAGAATGTAGATTTCTTGCAGCCGTTTTTAGAAGACTTTGATTTGGGTGCTTTGCTACTCTGTCAAACCTATCTCTTTTTTCCTACCACACCATCTTCTCCATCATTCATAACACTGACAAGCACCCATCAGACGAGATTAAGATTTGATAGTCATCCCATTTTTTCTTTCCTAAAGAATTTTTTTGTCTTTCTACAAAACTGTTTCAGAGATATTTAAGAAAGTGTGAGTAAATACAATATTAATTTTTCATTTAATAATAAAAATGCACATTTTTTCTACTAATCATATTGCCTTTTAATTTTATTTTGCTAAGGAAAAATCACCCTGCTTTACCACAAAGAAAGAGAAGCTGTAAGTTCTGATTTAGGCAAAAAGTGATTCATGTTCAGATTTCTTTATCAAATATTTGTCACCTGTTACGTTTCAAACAGGAAAAAAGCCGTTCTAAATTCCTTAATCAAAAGGGAAAAATGATTTTTTCCTTGCTGGAAATACAGTTTTCTTTCTCCAAGGACTATCTGAAGAGCTGTTCAAACTGTGATACTAACTTTAACAGATAGTTAAATTAGGAAGTTTAATTTATTCTTCAATACTTAGGAACAATGCAACATTGTTTCTAAGAAATATCTTACAATTTTTAAGTATTGAATATTACTGAAATTCCCCTAAAGCACAAGAATTAACTATTTTTCCCCTTGAATTTTATTAAGAGACTAATCTTTTGATTTTGTTAATGACTAATCTTTACCTTTTTCTTTGGTCTGGTTTATCTGTGTTCATTATTTATTGACCCTAAAAAGGCCAAAAATATTAATCAGAAATCTAAATAATTTAATTTAATATCACACTAATGCTTTATGAAGTATATCCCACTTGTGGCTGCACTCTTCTTAATCTTTGCTCTGTTCATGGTTTCAATTGCAGAAAGATTATTTTCCGTAGCATAGGTGATATAGTGCAGAAGTTTGATACTTGTGCTGATCTTTGATTATCCATACTTTCATGTAAGTATGCTACAGACAGAGGAAGAGCAAAAGTAATAATAAAATTACATATTTTAAAAAAAGCAACCAAAAAAAAATTAAAGAATTCTTTATCTTAAAACAGTACCTAGAGTTTAAAATCTACCATTATAATTAAAATTAATGCCACTCTTAAACAAAGGCCAAACTTTGACTTTAAAAAATGTGTTTCCTTGTGATAGCTCTGAACTTGAGAAAAAAAGAAAACAAATACCATTTAATTAGAAATTTGATGAAGAACCAGTAGATATTATCTTGGCCAAACATCTTTATTTAAATAAGGCAGCAAGTTTTAAAACAATGCACAGGAAAAAAAATTATAATTTTTCTTTGTATCATGATGAAAAATTAATACTAAAAAAATTCTCTATATGAAAAAATCAGTATACGTTCATGTATACTAATAATGTATCTGCCAAGAAAGTATCTATCTGTAAGTCCAAGTCAGAAAAAAATGTGTGTTATTCAGAAGGATGTTGGTTAAATTACTGACATCTGACTCCTTTTCCTATAAGAGAGAATTTCAAGGGAGAAATATGTGAGGAATCAGCTACGGAGGTCACATTTCAAAGTCTGTTTTCCTAACCTGCTACTCACTAAAGATATGAATCTAACTGCACAGAAGTATAACTTACAGAAGGAATATTTTCAGTGTTCCAGGTCATCTCTGTATCTAAAGTGACCAAGAAGTGACAAATGAGAGGTGTAGTCATTTGGTAGAAATCAAAGTCCCATGTAGGTTTTGTTTAATTTATAAACTTGTAACAATTCCTCCTAGTTAATTCTGAACTTCTTACGCTCAACTGCTGCACTCATTATCTGCATATCTAAAATGGAACAGACATTTCAGAAACATAATCTTTAAAAAAAAAAGCTAATTAAATGGCCATTTTTAGATTTTCTTTTCTTAATGTACAGTAAGTACATAGTATGTGTATTATCCTGTTCTCTGGCCCAAATTAATTTTGATCTAGCTTTTTGATCTACCATAGAAAAACAGTAGATAACCAACTAAGATTACTAGATGAGATAATCATACCTTGCATCTTACCATTTACATATTTAATTAAATGAAGACTAAAAATAAATGGCAAAATTTTGATGTAAACTTTTTGTTGTAAATGTGTTATGGAAAAAAATATAAAACATTATTTAATACTCTGATAGTGACACATATATTAAACTCTATATTTCTTCTGCTTCACTGAGAAGCTAAATATAGTTGGTTGATAATAGTGTGTTGAACCTACATATCAGCTGTATAATGCAAAAGGTGAATATTCTGTGCCTAGCTCATTTTAGGAATTGAGAGACATGTTCTTTTCCACTTTATATTCTTTCCTGTATGTTTTAATTATGAAAAGAATATTAATTATGATTTTAAATACTTTTGTATAGTCTTTCCTTTGTGAAATAATAATTTAAAAATTCTACACATATATAAAGTAACACTTGAGTCAGAATAAAAGAGCATTAAACAATAAGCTTTCTCAGCAAGCTTTATTTTTCTTTCTAGATATATGGAGATGTTATTTTTTCCTATGAACATCTTGGCTTTTCAAAGCAGAAGCTCCTTACAGATTTTTAATTCTCTCTGTATCTGTTTCAGTGGAAATATTTCTTGCATGCAGCACTGAGTTCCCAGTGTAAAGAATGAAATAAAATAACCATCAATTTACACAATGTTGAGTGTAGCAGAGATAATAATTCTTTATTACTATACATACCCATGTTTGAATTTTTTCAAGATGCAGTTTTAGTTCCAGAAAAAAAGCCATATATTGAACAATCAATATTTTTTAACCAATTCTAGTAAACTATGCTGTGAAAAATATTTTTAAAGGCTTATTATATGAAAATAAAAGCTTTTCTATTTGATAAAATGGACTTTCATTTGTAATAGACTTCTTTAGTATTTACATTGCAGGTATTATTGTCATTAAAGGCAAAAATTCCACATTACTTACAGAAGTGATTTAATAGGGCTTAAAAACTTATCTTTTAACATGAACTTTGTGGAATATAATATAAAAACTTAATAGAGATGCACTATATACCAAATTTAGCCTTTCAGTTGGGAGATGCAGGTTCTGTCTAGAAACTCCCTGGAATGAGAAATATGCCTGCTTTTCAGCCAGTTAAAAATGTTGTTACTACATTGCCTGTCATCTTGAATCTCCTACAAGTATCCTTGGGAGGTTATTCGTTCCTGAGATAAGAAATTGGAATCAAGAGAGACCTCTTAAACCACAATGGCTATCACCATGAACAGCTGAACATACAACTCTTATTTGAATTCGTTTCCACAAAATAAATATGTGTAAATATCTACAGTTCATGAAATGATCTTTGTCAGTTTGAAATATAATATGAGGAAAAGACAAGAAATTAGGCAAAGAACTTCTCATGAATCATACTGACAGTCTCACAAGAAGCCATGTTTTTCTGAAATGTGGAAGTTTGTCTAATCTGATAGAATCAGAAAGACTCATTGGAGCATAATAACCAGATGCATGCAAGATTTAAACTCTGCTTGACAACTTGATCACTACTAAGTTAGTAGTCATTACAGCAGTTCTGCAGAAATTTTCACACTTTTATTAGAAAACCATTTCTATGACCTTTAAAATAGTTTCTTTCAAGTTATATATAAAAAAAATCACGTTATTTTTTGTTCACAAATGAGGGATAGAGAGCTCAAGGTTTTTGGTTTTTTTCATATGTTATATTTCCAAAATAATAGCAAAAAGTAAAATTCATATGGAAGTCTCTCTCAGAATACCATATGCTTTTAATGGCTTCCTTTTTAAGGTGCTTCAGTCAACCAATTAAAAATCTCTCTTCTTCATAACAATGGAGGAAAATTATTTAATATTATATAATTTTAATAATGATTAAAAATAATTAATAATATTTTCATAATTATAAATATGTCTAGGGAATAATCAAAATTAAGAATGTGGGAAATTTAAGATAAGTTTGAAATAATTATATAAAACATTTAAAAAACATGAAAAATGCAATTAAAAATTATGGAATGAAACCCAGATGATTAGTCATTTTTGTCAAACACATCCCTTAATTGTTTATTCCATTCACAAAATTTAATATTCACAGAATCACAAAATTCACAGAAAATTTTTGATTGGAAGGGGTGTCTTGAGATCATCTCTCCCAAACCATCTGCTCAAGCATGGTCAGCTAGAGAAAATAATTCTTTTGAATATCTCCAGATGGGGGGCTCTGTCTCTTTTGGAAACCAGTTCCAGAGTTTCACCACCCTCATAGCAGAAAAGTATTTTCTTGTATTCAGGTGGAATTGCAAGCACTTGTATCTGTGTTTATGACTAAAAGCTCCTTTTTTATGCATTAGAATGACAGGTTTTTTTACGTACATATGCAGTACCCACAACTTTCTTTCTCAAAGAAACTGTGCTCTCCCGGACAAAACTGTTCATAAATTTGAATACACTTAGTCTTTAAAGCTGGAGATGATATATAAAAATCCTATACTACAATTATAATGTACAGGACATTACAACAATTTCAATGTCTTTATGTGAGTGTCATATAGCTATTTCATCTAGAAGAGTGATTAATTTGGTCATTTATCTGACAGGGTGACAAGATAAAACAGAAAGTTATGCTGCATTTACTTTTTAAATAATGCATAATCCACAATATTCATGAACTCAGAAGTTATGCTGCTTCTTATAAGGCACTCAGAGGAATAACCCATGCCTCTAGTGATTTAGTATCCTTAATTTGCTCTTCTAATAAAAAGTGCAAAAAACCTATGTCTAGATCTTCCTCATTTGCTGCTTTTTGTAATTTTTGTTGTTTCCAAGAAATATTGTTTGCCAGGGGCTCGTTGGTATACAAAATGCCTGGACTTTGATTCTGATATCCCATATGGTCTTCCTTGGTTTCCCAAATGCTTACCACAGTGAAACCTATATTCCTGGCAGCCACAGAGGCCTTTAACAGCCTGTACTACCCATTTTCCATTGTTGAGAGCTGGCTCATTTTTTTTCTTGCTATTTTGGCATATAACTATGAACAGGTGTCAATAGGTGCAAGGAAGCATGTGGTGTCAGTATAGTGGGGCTGTCACAGAAGATGGACTCTTCTCCTCTTTTCCTGGTGAACAGATGTCCTTTGCAGTGTTCTGCAGGTCTTCCTATCTCAATCCTATTGATACCTGGCATCTCTGCCTAATGGCAAAAGCTCCACCAACTTCTGAATGGGCATTCTGCCATCCAAACAGATGGTCCTAGAGTCAGGCAGCCCAAAAAAATTGTTTTGGATATATTTTTAAAGGCCATAATCACAACTAGCCACATGGAAATGGTTGCCCTTTCTCTGCTCCTGTTACTATTATTCAGACAATATGTTACTGATACTTTGCCTTTGATCTGCATTAATATTTCAAATTGCATTGCATAAATTTCATTAAATATTAACTTTTCTCATATATACATAGATGTATGGATATATATGTACACAATCAAATGGAATTAATTTGCAGCATTTAGCAAGAGAGCAATTTATAACTTATTTACGTCACAATACTTAGCAGTTATGCAATCATTTAATATTCCAAATCCTTCGTATATTCAACTCACATATTCATTAATTCATATTCAACATCTATATAATCAATCAAGGTCAAGGTAATCAATGTAAACACACACACTAGAATAAATAAAGTTAATATATGTCAAAATCTATGAAAATTTTCATGCCTTTATTTGCTGAAAGCTCATTTGAATTATTATTGTAGTTGATGTCTCCTTCATATGAAGTAATGAAATGAGATTCTATATAACCCTTTTTAAGGAAGGTAGAATTAAATTAGACTTTGAATATTTTCCTTCTTTTGACATTATAAAATTTCCAAAGAAACGGTTTAAATCCATTCAACTCTTTAGGAATTTTTCATTAGGTAACATTTGCACACTTGTGCTATATCTTCCTACATTAACCAATTATACATGCAATCACTTACACAATTGGTTGCTGCAGTTTTAGTGCATTTAAATTTATATTAAGAATGCAATGACTTAGGTAATCATATACAGAGGACACTGAAGTGAACTGGAAAACTTACTAAGAATTTCAAAAGTTATTTTTCAAAGAATGCTCATTATTGCAGGCATGCAATAATCATATTCTAGGTCAGTACAGGACTGGAAATGGCCTCTAAAATGATCTGTTCCAACATTTCTATTTTTTCCAGCAACTAAGTTAATCTGTTTTGTTATTGTACACAAACTCTCACCCATCTTTCTTTCAAGAATCTAGCACCAAATCACGTCTACTATTAGTTGCAAAAATGAAATATGTCTTTTTTGCCATGTTATACTGCAACAAGATTTTAAATACATTATCTCTTGTAGTATACGCTTCTCAGAATGGCTGTTACAAGTTCTCCTTCATGTATACAGGTAGCATACATATAGCAGATGCAGAAGTGATTTGAACTGGGTAAATGTTTCCAAATATGAAAATTTCCCATATGATTTCATTATCATACACATAGGATTTAAGTTCCAGTAGTCAGATTTATTGTTGCTAAAAATTTCCAATGGATTTCTAGAAAAGGACATGACCTATTCCACCATTTTATTTCCTTAGCATAACAGATAACAGCTGTCATTTTTATCAGAGAGCATAGCATGTCCTCAGGCGCAAGTAACAAGAAAAAAGACTGCATAGTAAAATTGTATCTATGGTGTTGTAATTGCCATAAAAAGAAAGATAATACTGAAATAAATATGAGCTATGGGAAAATACAATAATGAACTATAACAAGGTAAATGAAAGACTACCAGGGGAATAAAAGATGGAAAAGAAGACCTGCAGTTGTCAGACAACCCCACCAATCACTTGATTATATCATGGTATCAACAGAAACTCCATTTGCAGAGAAATCAATCTGTCCAGGTTTATTTCATAGGAGTCTCACAGCTGTATTCTTATCTGTGATTTATCCCCAATAAACATCAGAAAAAGCCAGAGTATGTCAGTTGATATAATAACATGTACTCCACCTGAACATTTTTGGCATCCTTAAGTAGATCCAAGGAGAGTAAGTTGTTTCTCACAATCCAAGAATAACCACTTCTCTGAGAAAAAGAGAAGTAGCTGAAGACAATAGATATTAGTAGATTTATTTGAAGTTGGGCTTTTTTTCCAGATGGGTTAATAACATACATAGAGTAATATAAACCAAAATTTGCCATTAAGATTATTCTGAAGTTTATAGGACCATGGATACAAGACAGAGCAGCACTTGCAGACCTTTAAGGATTGAGGTAGTTTGTGACTTATGGAAGATACAGTGAATGTGCTTTTAACCTAAGAATATTGACATGATACTGAATTCAACTCCTTTATAGGGCTTTACAAATCTTTTTGCTGTTATTGCTAGTATGATGAAAATGGTAAAATAATTAGAAGTTGTAGGGAGATACAGTATGGGCAAATGAAGGTGGTATAGATTAGAACCTTATCCCCCAAAGAGTTGGGGCTGAACCAATTACTAAAGATTAGGACCAGGCCTGATTTTAACAGGCCACAGCTGTAGCCAATAAGAAGAGTGTTATAAAAGAGTGGATTGGTGGGAACTGGAGTCACTTGGCTGCTGTAAGGACAAGGAGGAGTCAGTGCCTAGAGGAGATGCCTACGAGAAACATCAAGGCGGTACAAAACTCTGGCAATATGGAACCCTTGCAATGTAATGATAATAGAACTCTAGCAATATAATGACAACAAGAAGTGGTAAAAAATAATGAAGGAATGGAAAAAGAAATCTATTTGATCATTTACAATCAGAGCTGAAGATACTATAAGGCATTTTGCTGAAGGATGTAAACAGGGCAATCTTTTTGAAAAATGTCCTGGCATTCAGAAGAGAGTGCTTCAGTGTGGATGGTGGCATATTTCTGCCTGCTTCCAGGGAAGCCCTCTCTTCAGTGAGGCTCTGTTGCGGTCTGTGGTGGTGGTGGACGCAACCTTCCCCAAGAGCACCTTGTGCCAGCAGGTAGGAGCCACGAGAGCACTAGCACACAGACACACACACACACAGACAGCAGCTCGGCAGTGAAGACATGGGAGGGTCCAGGCATGGAGTTCCAACATGCTTTATCTCAGGTGATGCTGAAGAGCTCCTGGGGCCAAAGACAAAGGAGGGTCTAGGGTAGAAATACAGGGAAAGAAGGGCAGAGGAGAGCATCAGGGATCCAATGGTCTGAGGGCTCAGGGGCAGTACACTGGGAAGGAATCAATAGGGAATGCCAAGGTGGATAGGAAGGGTTACATAAACCAATGGGGGTAACAGGGAAGGGAGAACTTACTAGAACTTGAACATACAAGGGTAAAAGGGGTAGGAAAGGCCAACGGGCCAGACAGAACTGTGACAAATTAACATAGTGCTGGAGAGCACCATGGGGGAAGTGGCTTTCCTCACCCTAAACTGTGGGGAATGCCTGGAGCCTAGGGCATGTCCCTCCAGAGCATTACCACCTCCCTGGTATCCATAGGGTTCAGATACCCGCATTACTTTGTCACTTATGCCTGAAATTAGCTTGTTTGTGATTATATTTGCATCTCTATTGGTTACTTGAAAGTTGATAAATTGTTTCATTGAGAAGCAGTGGAGAGCAGATCAGGTCATACTGGAGACAGCAATTCAACCCTGCTCTTTTCACGACTTTCTTTCCCAAGAAGGTGTTTGTACCCTTTGATAAAATCAGCTTTCAAACTTCTAATTAAAGCAATCTAGATTAACAGCATGATACAATAAGAGGACTCTGCATGTGGAATTATAAGGCACATATAGGACTTCTACTGCTATTTTCTGAAAGGTTTCCCTGCATTCATTTCCCTGCAATCATTAAAGAATGCTGGGTAAACACATGTTTTACCCTTATAATTTTATTAATGACTATTGACTTATTTAAATACATTTTTGAATTATATGTTCCATATAGTCACATAACAGTGACTTGATGTATTGTAGCATACAGACACATTTTTATTTAAAAAACAGTAAGAAATGGTCTTTATAAATTTTTTCTCTCAAGGTCTTCAGGTCATTTATTGCACAGTGCCCCTTTCTCTTAATAAATAGCTCAGGTATAGTAAAGATTGCTGTGTCAGTGATAGCAGGCTGCCCAGGTACAGTAATGAGCTCACAGCACAGGCTTTTTCAGAGAAACATGGCTTTCACATGGTCCTCTGGGAAGGATAGCATGTTCTTATTGAGGGTTTTATTTGCTCTGCTGATGATTATTTCACAGTAGCTACAGCATTCTGACAACTAAACTTTTTTGCTTCTATTCCATTTCATTTTGCTTTGTTATAAATTCCTGAAAAGACAAGATTATTTGTCTGTGATTCTAGATTTACTGAAGTGAAAAGAAGAAATCCTATTTTAATTCCAGTGTTCCACAAAACAAGTAAACTTAGAGAAGTTTGCATTAGCACCATGACCTTCTGTTGGGAAAGTGATTCTTAACAGGAGTCCTGCCAACCATGTATATGACAGGGAGCTGGGTGTCCTTGTGGTTTTAATACTGAGATGTAATTTAGTAAATTATGCTGCAAGTGTATGCAAAATCAATGCTAAGATTTTTTTAATACTTGTGAACTTGAAAAGACTGAGGTGTGATAGAAATCCACAGTGTCATTACCTATATCTTATAGTACTGATTTTGAAGTTATTTATTGAGGTCATCACCTCAGGAAAACGCTTCCCTGAATTTGGTATGGTACTGTTAGCTAACAAATATATTCAGTGCTGAGAAGCCAGAAAAAAAGTGCATGATTGTACAGGTGAAAAATATAGTACAGAAAATAAAATGGATTTTGGACATCATCATTCTACTTCTGAGTTAATAAAAATAACTTTAAAAGAAAGAACTAGGAGCCCTTTGTATCAAGTTATACTGTTTCTTTTTCATAATCTCTATCCAAATATTCCTAAATATAGGAGCCCCTATGCAAGGCTAAAAAGAGGTCTCCTTAGATATCAGTTTTCAAACATTGCCAATATGTTACAATTCCTTTTAGCCCAAAGGTTATTAAGAAACAAAATACTATTTGCTTCGTGTTATTTAAATTAATTTTGAAATGTTCAGTCCCTCTTTTTCAGTCCCTCACTTCCCTCTTTTTTTGAATGATGAATGAAAAAGTGTTTTTTTGCAATCTGTTTGCAATATACTTAGGAAAGGCGCTGCTAGGGATGACTGAGTTTATAGGAAGATGACCATTTCTGTTGCCATGAGATATGTGAATTTCAGTGAGAAGTATACAAAATTGAATACACCTGTCTTGTAGTAAAGAATCAACAAAATAAATACATGAAAAGCTAACTAAAGAAAGAAAACATGCCTCAGATCAGCTCCAGTCCATTCAGCTTTACTTCTGAAAGATCATGAGAAAAAAACTAGAAATTACTATCTCTAGAGTAGCACACCCTGAATAATAAAATAAAAAAAAAATTAGATTTTTTTTTTCCAAAGCAGATATGGAGATAAGGCTGGATTTAGGTTATCAGTATAAGTCTCAGTGCAAAAAAGATGATGTAAGACTGTGGGAAACCAGTTTAATCAAGCATGAGAAACAGCCATTCTGGGAAAATGATGGTCCTTTGGAAACACATGGACATAACACAAAATTATGCTGGAGCATTTCAACCTATATGCAGAAAATTGCCTACATTTTTTTTTTATATGTAATTGTCACATGGGGCGAGGCCAAGTAGGTTGTAATTAAAGGCTTCAGCAGATAAAACAGAAAAAATGAACATATCTTTCTAGTATGCACAAAGTTGCCAAAAAAACCCTACAATTTCAAGAAAAGTTCCTGAAAATACTTTTAACAAATATTTTCCTATATCATAAATTATTATAATTCTTAGTACTTCATATTATGCTATAGAAATGAAAAGAAAAATGCATTTCTCTTATAGGCAACTTTAAATATTTTACTTCCAATTCAATCAATATTTACTTTCAATTATGACATAGCAGAATTTCTATACAAAACATAAAACATTTCCAACTGCTTCTACATGGAGGCATTGTGTCCTGTTCTCCCACTGAGCAGCTGCTTGGCCCTGAGCTCTGATATTACATCTTGAATGAGAGTTTCTTGAATTGAATTCAAGAAAATTTTCTATTTTTCTTTAGAAATTTACACAGAATTATAATTACCTGCATTGTGTCAGACCAGCAATACAGGCATCCAGCTAGTTACTACATAGTGACAGAAAGAAAAGGTCTTGGGATTTGACATAGAATGCCTTCATTTGAAAACAGCAGCGTCAAAAACAAAAAAAGCTGAGTAATTATGCAGTCTGCACTAGAAACTTGTCTATGCATTATGTGAACGGAAGTGATTGTTTCATAAAATTAAAGCAGCATTACTATGCTACCAATTTCCATATTTTCTTGCAGTTTCAGGTAAATTTCCTCAAAAAAAAATTATTAAAATAGCTGCAAATTCTTTTGGTAGAATTTTGGAACCAGTTTTTATTAAAAAAATAAATCCATATAAAAGATCCATCTTGAGGATTTCATATATAAGATCTCTGAATAACTTGTTTTAATATTCCTTTTTAAATATTATTCATTTTTAAGTCATAGTAAAATAGCTATTTTATAAATTTTTGAATATGTAGAGCTGAATTGCAAGGAATAGTCCTCCATTCATGCCTAATCCAAACCTCTGGAGGAATAATATCTGCTACCTGGAATGAAAAGAGGTTTCCTTGCTATTATTTAACCATCCAATCTGTTATCTATTATCTGCAGTAATAAGAGCAAAGTTCAAAAGCTACAAGTCCTTCCTCAAATTAGATACCATTAACTTTAGCCTCACATCAGATTTTCTTGAGATGTCTAAAAATAAATACCTTCTGTAGATATTTTAAACAGGCAATTCATCCTCACTTGCAAGTAGAGAGTCTGAAATAAAGGACTGTGCAAGAAACACAGAAAACTTTACAATATGGTAGTGTAGAAATACTGCATTTATTTGCGGGAGAAATAAAATATTTTCTCATTGTATTTGGAGAATTTGCTTGTTAATGCACTTTCTTTCACCTTTCTGGTATAAATGCTAACATTCCTTCCAATCTGTTTAAATCCTATCCATTCCTGATTTATCATCAGTGGAAAATTCTGTCTCAGAGTCTTGAAGTGCCTTCCTGTCCCAAGCTGCTTTATAAAGGAGTACCTGTAATTCTAGAAGAAAGAACAGGACACAAGGATTCCCTCTTGTCTGTCTGCTTGTGTCAAGTCCCCATGTGCTATTCATTCAATCAGCGCGTCATTATTAACTGAATTTCTCAAATTAATTTTAAAGTTTTTTCAGGTTTTGGGCCAATTTATGGTTAGCCTTCATGCGTAAATTAATGGGATATTAAAACTTGACAGTGCCTTAGAAAAAGGAAAAAGCTGGGATCCATCTAAAGATTCTCAGAAACACATTGTAAATGTGGTCAGAAAGTGCCTCCAACAGGATTATCTAACGCTGATGGACTATTGGAGATGGAATTTGGCTAGGACTCATCTCACCTCTGGGCACTGGCAAAGATCCCCTGAGCTATCTCCATGCAGCAGTAAAGCTGCCCAGCTTATGCTTTAATATTGTACCTTCTGAAAACATAACATCTCTGGTCAGTATTATTGGATTGCTTTATGTGACCTTTCCTTCATGGTAAAATCTCTGATTTCTATAGACCAAGGCAGATGCTACAGTTTTCTGGAGTTTTAAGCCTCATATTGCAAAATAATATAAAAAAGATGGGAAAATAAAAAACCGCTTATCATGATAATTATCGTTATGATTTAAAAACTGAGACAAAAGAAGACACCTTTCCGAAAAAAGGGAAAATTACTAAACTACTGTTTTTTAAAGGAAATTTTAAATGAGTAATTCCTTCATATTTTCAAATATTCTCATTCATCAATATTCTGTATGCTTGATTGCAAATGCAAGAAATTTTTGATTACATTTCCTACCCAGAAACAAAATTCTGGTAAAAATATACTCCAGAGAAGCTTGAAAAACTTTAGTGAAACTGCCTTTTTGTTCCAGGAACAGAGATTCTAACATTTTGACTGTGTGCTCACTTGAAATAGCAGTTTCTCTGACTGTTGAAGCCAGAAGTATTTGAATTAGCTCTCTTCAGTTTGTTTGACCTCAACTGCTGTACAGTTCCTTTTTTTGTCTTAGCTCTCCCTGTACTCAGAGAACTTTATGTGCCTAGTTTGCAGAATAGGCTAACTTTTATCTTTTGTTGGATGTCTGGTTCTTCCATATGAAATAAATTTCCCAAAATATGCATATAAGTTAACTGGACAGAACACATCCTTACAGCAATAAATCCTTAAACTGTATGTGTATCTGTGATTTGTTTGGAGGACTCCAAAAGCTCTAAGGAACATTTCAACAAAGAAACTGAGTGTGACTAGTACACCAAATTCATAAAAATTTTTCAATCACTCATTTTTAATTCCTAAGAAGCAGCTGTTACAACATAGTTTAAATACCTTTAATATTATTGGAAACAGTAAAATATTTCTGAGGTAAATTTTGACGGTAATTCTGACTTTTTGGATTGTTAATAATTGCTCTTGCTGCTGTTTTACACAGCAGAAAGATGTGTTTGAATCTGAATCCTTGCTAGTCAAGAATAGTAAATAACAGTTCTTGAAGCATGGGAAATACAGCTAGTGAAGAAGTTTACTTTGTAAATAGAAAATGTTCAGCACAGGGGAATTAGTGAAAAATCAAACAGACAGTTTGTGTGAGAATTTTGACAGTGGTTCAGCAAGATTCCCTGAATGGATAAAAATCAAAGCGAACCACATGGAAGAAGAATTTTGTACAGAAATTTCTGAAGACACTATGTCAGTTTCTGAGTCTCAAATCTCTGTGATGAAGAAATTCACCTTCTACACTTTCTGCGCACCCAATAACACATTAATATTTTTAAAAATCTGCTAGCCATATCAAGGAGCTTCTGAAACACAGGCGGTAAATCACAAAGTGTTGAATTCAGTGAGGAAATACTGTGTAACTCTCATGCAATAACTCATACTTTGAGTGTTTAAATAATCACATTAACAATAAGCATTGATACACTTACTTTAATAGGATTTCTGCACCACCACACACTGCTTACAAAGCTAGCAAATTAGAACAAACACATAAAAATTTTATTCCCTTATAAGATGTTGAATATAGTTCAACTACACAGGCAGACACAAACTGACACTACAGAATTTTGTTGATAAAGGATTTTCCTCAATCTTTCCATTCAAGTTAAAATAAATTATTTTATTTTTCTAGGTTGATATATCATAACAATTAAATAATTTATTTCCAACATTCTTTGTAGTCATGTCAAACCTAAGAAAATTAAAGAAAATTAAAAACAAAGAAACAATCAAAGAAACAAACTCAGAATTTTTATGCTGTCCCACCCTCTGTGACTCTGCTGACTTTGCTGCTGAAGTCCTGTAACTCTGAAAATCCATTTTATCTCAACACACTTGTAATGTTCTCCATCTAAAGTGAAAATTTTCCCAGTAGAAAGGAATATACTAATTAATAATAATTAACAATTTAATTTATATTAACAATTTATAAAAACAGATTTCCAAGACTAACAGTCAAGTGCATAAATTTTTTAACTACATAACTTTATGCCTGTTGAAATGCTCACCTGTGTGGGAGGGAAATCTCAGACTCTTGTTACATCTCTCTCAGCAGTGGAGGGGGGAGAAAAAGGAAAAGGTTGTCATTGATATAGTAAGGGAATAAGAACAAGAACACAGAGCAATCACAGGCTGTTCATTCATTAAGAGACTATGAAAACTTCATGCATTAGGAGATAATGAAAACTTAAGTATTTCTACTACAGTGATTTACATCGTGTGTAGACTTTGCTCATTTTATTTTTCTTTCTTCAAACAGGGGGGTCTGTCATGACGTTTTTTAGTTATGTTTGTAATCAATCTCCTAAAATACGTTACACTGTGCATTGGAAAGTTGCAAGCATTTAAAACACTGAGACACCAAGATCAAATTTTACTTTCAGTGTGCATTCTACTATCAAACAATTAACCAGATAATTAAAAGTAATAGAGTAGAATTTTACTCTTGTGGTATATCAGCTGATGTCCCTGACATAACCTGGCATAATGGCCTCAGATTACAAGTGACAGGACTGAAAGTTTTTTGTCATGGCATCTTTTAAGCAAGTTACAAGTGGAGATGTTTGAGGGGGCTGAGTTAAATAAAGACACTGAAGCAGAAATATTTTAGTATGTCTGTAGATGATGTTAGGATCAAGAGCAAAGTTGCTGTACTCCTTGTATGTAACAGTCACAGTCAAATATACGTCAATACTGTTTTTTAAGGTGGAAGAAAAACCACTGGAGATGCAGTGGCTAGGATCAACTGATAAGAAGGAAGGATCAGTAATGGAGAGAAGAAAAAAGTTCAAAATATGTTAAAAGTAGTGTAACTAGAGGGAATTTGAAAAAGAAGAAATTCAGCATTAATGAGGAGGCAGGTTTGACACGGGAGGATCAAAAGAGGGCACATATAAAAACACTCATAGCTGAGAGAAAAGGCTGCAAAGGTTAAGCACTGGAGTTGGGAAAGAAGACTGTATTGGTCATGGCTCCATATGGCAATTTTATCTATGTTATGCAACTAATGATAAAAGAAATAATACAAAGTGACCCAGTCATAAAGAGATCTCCAAATTGCAGTCTCTCATGTTTCTATTTTATGTTTTGGAAACCAAACCAAATTTTATTTTTTGTAATTCTGTACTTCACAATTTGCTTCACATGTATCTATGTTAATGATTTATCTCATCACACAGTTTAAATGGCAAAAGAAGCCTATACATTCCTTGATGTAGCTCCCCAGGTGGTCTTTTCTTATTTTTTTTAACAAGGTGCGTTTGTGCATGTGTATGGATGGAGTTATATTTTGAAGATAATTTATATGATCAGGTTTGAGTGTACTTGATACACTTTGAACAGGAAGAATTGAGAAATATCATTATATATGCCGGGGCAGTGGGTTTATGTCTTTTACATTTCAGTGATTATCTTTCACCTATTTGGTACATTGTAGAACACCACTGGAAAATACTGCTGTGAAGTGGAAAGATTCAGAGCATAAATGTAAGGAAAATATTGCTAGAATCAGGTATGATTGAACAAATTGGGAAATAAACAAGTAAAATAATTCAAGATAATGCAGAAAAGTGTTTGGTCTGTATCAAGCATTCTTTCTTCTGGAACTGATTTGGGGCTTTGAAATAATATTATTAGATTTTTAAATCTACAATATATCAGGCCAAAATTCTTATTTAAAAAATGGGCATCAGAATAAGATAATTTATTACCCAAGAAACAACATCCTTGTGTATGTGAAATAAAAAACAAACAAACAAAGCCCCAAAATATCTAATTCATTTTAGCTGGTGGTACAATGTAGCACATACAAGTGGCTGCATCAGGTCATGTTGCACAAAGCTATCAAATTCAAAAGCTGTTTTTGAGCACTTACTGCTAGTGGGATGTTACCTACAAGCAGTGAGTCTTTTACTGTTTTCCATTGGAAGGAGTCAGTGGCAGGTGTTCTGCTTCTGGCATAGCTCTGCTTTAGAATTTATGGGATTCTTTCTTTTTCCAAGGAAGATTTCATTAAATGCTGTTACAGCTCTCTATGCATAGTCAACAACTCTAGACTGAAACATAAAAGAAGAAAAGAATTCCTTCTCCCTGCAGATTCTGAACAAAAGGAATATATTATCCTAATGCTTATTGCAGAGAAGAATGATGCCTTGTATGGTACCATTTATTGTTGTAATAAAGAACAGGTTGCTGATAAGACAAGCTGTTCATTAGAATGCCATTGGCAATAACAGTAAGAAGGGTGTAACTAGATGTTCCTGCCAGCCCTAAAGACATTTTATGCTCATGAACAACCCTTAGGATATTCTTTCAACAAACTGCAAACTTTTTTTTGCCTCAGAAATGTTTGGGTGTCCTGTAGACTAAATTTATGATGCAAAGAAATTTATCTCAGGAACACCCCATACATAGAAATAACATAATTATTCTGGTGTGGATCTTTCAGAATCCATGAATTTCAGTTCCAAACATAGTCATTTGTCCAAAACTAGGAAAAAAACTGTATTGGTTTGGTTGCTTTTTTTTTGCTTTTGCTTTTCTTTTTTTTTGTTTTGTTTTTTTTTTTTTTTATTCCATCAGCAGAACCTAGTTCCACTCTTAAGATGTGTGTATTGTATATTATTTTCTTTCTAACTGAATAACATGAATAGCATCAGTTTATTCCATCACAGCAATAAAATTAAATTCATTATCACATGTGAAATTGATACTTTTTTGATTAACAGTTGAGAATAAGTACAAAATTTAATTAAGAGAATGAATTGATGTCATGAGAATGGAAAAGAAATTTAGGAAAATTATGTACTAATGGAATTTTGTTCTTATATGATTTCAGTAATGGATGCTTATTTGCCTTATAGGTTTGGTAAATGTTAAAAAAGTTATTTTTTGTAATGTAGTGGGTTAACCCTTGCTGGCTTCCAGGCACCCACCAAAGCTGCTCTATCACTTACCTCCACAGCTGGACAGGGGAGAGAAAATATAAAAAAGTTCATGAGCTAAGGACTGGGAGAGATCACTTACCAAATACCATCAGGGCCAGAATAGACTTGAATTAAAGATATCAATTGAATTTGTTATTAACAAAATCAGAACATGATAATGAGAAGTAAAATAAAACCTTAAAAACACATTCCCTCACCTCTCCCTCCTTCACAGCTCTACCTCCTCCCCAGTGGCACAGGGAGACAGGGAACAAGGCTTATGGTCTTCATCACAAGTTATTTTTCCAGCTGCTCAGGGAGAGGAGTCCTTCCCCTGCTCCAAAGTTGTGATCTCTCCCACAGAGTTCTCCATTGACTTCTCCAACATGAGTCCATCTCACCCATGTCTTCCCTGACTGCAATTAAACCTGTGGGATAACTTTCTTTTCTCTTTCTTCTTCCTCTCCTCCTTTTTGTTGTTGTTGTTCTTCTTCTTCTTTCTTCTTTCTTTCTTCTCTCTTGCTTTTTCTTTCTTTTTCTTCTTCAATATGTTATTACAGAGGTCTTACCAGCATTTCTGTTTGGCCTAGTCTTAGCTAGCAGCACATCTGTCTTTGAAGCTGCCAGGTATTCACTCTGTTGTACAGGGGGAAGCTTCTGGCAGCTTTTCACAGAAGCCATCCCTGTAGCCCCCTCGCTACCAGTCTGGCCATGCAAACCCAATAGAGTAGATTATACAACAACTCGTTGAACAGAGTATTATGGCATATATCAATGCGTGTAATACCATAATTGTAAAGCATGTTTATATGATCTGTTGACAAGCATTCTTGCTCTGACCTTGCTTTGAGTTGAATGGAGACGAGACACTACTGATATGAAAATTGAAGAAGAGTTTTGGCAAGTTCTCTAACAGCAGAAACACCTGTGATATAGACAAAACCAACTCGTGCTTACTTCCACCTCCTGCATGCTTCTCTTTTTCCTGTGTTTTGAAATTTTCAGTAGCTTCTTCATTCCTGCCGGTCTTCTGCAACTTTTTCCTGACTTCTGTCTCCCCAGGTGGATTGCTTCCGAGATAAGAGGCGACCCTTAGAAAACCTAACTAACTCTTGCTAACTCTTCCATTTTCTCAAAAATTATGTTCCCCTGGGATTCTTCCAAGAATGTCCCTGAAGGTCACTGTCTATGATGGCTCTGGGCTGTGACATTGCTATTTACCTTTCGTGAGCATCAACATAAGCATCCACAACTCAAAGTTACAACAATCTGGTCCCAACCTTCGTGTCTGTAACCAGTTTTCCCTTGGTTTTAAGTAAGAGGTTCAATGAAATACTTCTCCTAAACAGCTGCTTGATCTAGAAGTTGTCTTCAAAGCACTCCAGAAACTTCTTGTATGGGGAAAGTAAGATATGGAAGTGGAGTAGGATAGCTTAGGAAAACAATTCTTCTTAGATATGAGCTGCTGCTTTTCTTATGCACTAGACAACAGCTCAGCATGACAATTTACCTTTACAGCAACTTATAGACATAGATACACTGAGAACTCCCAATATTTTCAGTGAATGTCTCATGGAAATTCATGGAAAGGAATAAAACCCAAAAGCTGCTTATGTGAAGTTATTAAGTAGTTTAGAGGGAAAAAAATAGTCTTTTTTTTTAGTAATGATGATGGAAAAGTCCATCCAGATATTATTATGGGCATAATCTTAGGAAGGAATAGTTGGAAAATCAACATTGTATGACCAAGCTTATGTGTACCTAAATTTAACTCTGGTCATTCATTAATGGGTTAGTTTGGTATTTTTCTGCTTTCTTGTTGTACTGTTTATGAGCTAAACCACAGAATCACAGATTAGGCTGAGTTGAAAGGCACCCACAAGGATCATCAAATCTAGCTCCTGGCCCTGCACAGCATCATCCCCAAGAGTCACACCATGTGCCTGACAGCATTGTACAATAACTTGAGCTCTGTGTTTGGTGCTGTGACCACTTCTCTGGAGAGTCTGTTCCAGTGCCCAACCACCCTCTGTGTGAAAAGCCTTTTCCTAATATGCAACCTAAACTACCTCCAATACAACTTCAGGCCATTCCCTCCAGTCCTGTCCCTGATGACCACAGAGCAGAGATCAGTGTCTGTCCCTCTTTTCCCCCTCATGATGAAGTTGTAGACTGCAACAAAATCTCTGCTCAGTGTCCTCCAGGATGAACAGACAAAGTGACCTCAGCTGCTCCTCATACACTTCTAAAGACCCTTTACCATCTTCATTGCTCTCCTGCTATGTGTAGTGGTTAAGTACAGATGTTTCAAGAGAAACAAACAGTTTATTAATTTATGCATGCTGAGTACATTTAAATATTGTTTAGCTCACTGTTTTTCATAGAAAGGGAATAACAGTTTATGAGAGATTTTTCCAGCTTTATCTTCAAATCTATGAACTGGTTAATATTTATTGTTACTATTGACTTAAATAAGGTATACAAAAACCTCTTTCAATTGTTTAGCTTATTATTTCCTTATTAGTGCTATTTTATCACCTTAGGCCATCCAATTTTACCAAAAAGAACTTTTTGTTTTAAGGAGTTCACTAGTGACCTAAAATGACTATCATTAACAGCATTGTATTTTGTTTTGAAAGCCAGCATCTTAACTAAAGCCAAGCCTTTTTTCTCATAAGTTTATTTATATGAAGTATTTTTATATGTAAACTTTCTGAGTTTATTTGAACAGCGTTCAAATACTCTATAATATTTATTGAAATAGCTTGTATGCTAAAGAGGAGTTCATTAATTTGTCCTATGAGTATGCATTTCACAATCTTAAAATTTCACTTACAGAGGTTCTGTCTTCTGCATAAATGAGATTCACCTATATTGTAACAAGTTGGAGGAGGAAAGCTGTCAGTTTCAGATGAGATGTTCCCATTAAACATTTTTATAATATATGTTAACAATATAGACTCCTATAGTCTAATGTGTAGTTGAGCATAAAGCAACTTTCTGACTGATTATAGTACACCCACAAAACTTCTCAATTGCCATGAAAGACCATAAATACACCTCTAAAGTTTATGTTTCAATTTTGCCAAACTGTTGCTTTTGCATTCTTACAAAATTCCACTAAATTAGTTATTAATTTCTTCACCACCACTACAGATGTGTTAGAAATGCAACACAATTTATATATCTCATAGATTTTTGCCTGATGAATTGCTATTATTATTAAAGCATGAATCACAGCACTGTAAAGAGGAAAGTCTAAGGTAAAAATATGGGAAATTAATTATTACAATGAGTTGAAAAATTTTATCTAGAATAATGGAGTTTATAATATCTATTAAAAGAGAATAGACACTATACAAGCCTTCCATTTTGACCTGAATGCAAAAAAAGGGAGTAATAATGAAAGTATAATTTGCTCAAAGAGAAGATCATGCTCAGATCTGTGATGTGTCATGTTACTACTGATATCAAGATGGTTGAAAACATTTCCTCTAGTTTTTGCCAAGTTCCTAGTGATGGCTTTGATCTAGGAGACTTCAATAACCTTTTTACGGCAACTGGTTTTATGGTGAAGGAGAGAAGGAAATCAATAAGACTACCTATCAAATTCCCAAAGCATGCAAAGGTAAACTGACCTTCCTGTTGAGCAAAAAGTCTTTTAGAATAACCTTTCACCTTTACTTTGAACTTACTTCTTCATATGTGAACAATTTACCCTGAAGTTAATTTCGTACAAAATAGGAGCACAGCCAGTTGCAGATGTGTGAACTGTAAAATCACTTGCAGAAACATGGCTTTGTATTTCTTATAAACTGAGAAAAATATTCCCCGGAATGGTGAAGGAGAAGAGGAAAGGGAAGAGGAAGAAAAAAAAAAGGGAAAAGAAATAAAGAAGAAAAAGAGGAAAAAAAAGGGGGAAAAGAAATGGGGGAAAAATAGAATAGATTCTAAGCAAGAAAAATGTCCTAAGTTTATCTGATTCTTTGTTAACCAAATACAAAAAGAGATACATTTTGGAACACAGGTTGTTCAAGAGAGAAATAATTGCCTGAATCAAAAGTAAGTTTTTGGATCAATAAGAAATCACAGTTCATATTTGTAGCCCTTGATTTTTATCTTCACTGTTGGAATAATTCTGCTCTCATGTTTTTGAAACCTTTAGAAGGATTATCTAAACTTAAGTTTGTTAAAAGCAATTATAATTTAAATAATTACAGATATGTATGTGTACATGCTTATGTCTGTCTTCATTATATATGAACCCTAATCATTAAATTCTTCCATGCCACTACTAAAAGTTCCTTACATATTTACTCTTTTTTAATAGAATACTCAATGTTACTTAATTTCTTGAAAAAAATCATTGAACAAGAGAAAAAACAAAGCTAACATAAGAAACAATGCCAAATGCCCATTTCTGAAGGCATGTAAAAGCAGCTATAAATTTGCTTATTTTCATGCTGCATGGGAAATTACATTTTAATCAGTCCTAAAAATATTTTTGCAAATCACTAAGAAAACTTTTCAATGTCATACACATTCTCTTACCAAATTATGAACTGGATTTGCAAAATAAACCCAAACCCTATCTGAGCTATAGACTCTTACATGACCTGTACTTCTATTAATGAATTTAAACATGTCCAGTTAATATTCTATGGTAGAACATAGAGCACATCTTTGTTAACAGTTGGTATGACTATTTGTCCCAATCTATTTTATATTCCCCCACACAGTACATGTATCAGGACTTGGTTAAAATGATATGGGAACAACTTCCAGTTGACAATTTGCAGGAAGATATGATGTTTTTAACATGAAAACACTTTCATTAGCATGGCTTTGGACATTTTAAGAGTGCTTTTGGACATGTTTCATCTATTATTGTATGTTTACTCATAAAGTCATAAGGGTTCATAACACTAATACAATTGTACTCTGTGGATGTTGCCTTTATGTGCAGGAAATGCTCATCAGGATTCTCTGAGGGATAAAACAGTTTTTATTTTTCCAAATAAAACAATAAAGGCAAATGAAGACTATTTCTGGCTTCAGTTCTATAAAACAATGTAATGGTCTTACTCATATTTCACTGTCTTTCCCAATAAAAAGGTGTTAATCGTTTATATATTTTTGCATTTAACCTTTGATAATTTAACCACCTTTTTTTTATTGAATGAAACTGTATCCAAGTAAAACATCATAAAATTACTGGTGTCATTGTTTGCTTGTTTTTTTAATTGGATAGTAAACAATATTTAGTGAAGGGACAGAATATCATTAGTGAAAGTATTACTCATATAATATACCCTCTGCTTTCCTGGAGCTCTACTTTTGCATTTCCTTTTCCAATCAAGATCCAGAAGATTAACTCTGCAAGGAAACAGGCTGTGGGACGACGTCTGGCACAAGCAGGAGTCTGGACAGGCACAATAGACAGAAGGTGACAAAACCTCAGAGTCTGGAGAATCCTGCAGTATTTAGGCTCAACAGAGCAAATCAAGGTCTGAAAGGGTCATCCTTACCAGTGGTACAGTGCTGTGTGTAACACCTACTCAGTGTTACCTCGTAATGATAACATAATCTTTTATTTATAGTCTCTTCTGACCCAGGATCATGGTTATTTCTTTCATGTTTGAACATCAGGAATGAAGCCTGATGATCCCTAGGTATGAAACTTTGTGATTTGGGAGCAACAGCTCCCAAACATTTTTTTCTTGTCAATATGCAGTATTTTTTTTCCTTCATTTAATATTTTGTGGTTTTTCCTTCCTTTTCTATAGAACGATTAATCTATTTTTTTTTCATTAAACTGTGTTGGCCATCTTTTATCCTTAAAATTTAAAAGGTATGATTTTAAGTGGTCCTACTAATTCTCTGGACCCAAAAAGTTAATTCTATTGATAAAATGTTGGAAAAAAAAGATGTGTCACTTTACATGTGACTCCTCTCAGATCCATAAGCTTCAGCTACAAGAACAAAAAAATCTTCTTGGCCATGGTGCCTATATAAGAGGTAAACAGCAGCATGCCACAGAGGAGCCACTGCTTCTTGGAAGTAGTGGAGAGAAAAGACACTTCTCGTATCCTGTTGCTGAGTCAGAAGCAGCACCACAAAATCAGAAAGTGGAAGATCTACACAGCAAAATACATTTCAGAAAGTACTAGGAAAAAATATACATCTGAGAAGAAACCCTATGTAGCACAGTTAATTAATTTCTTTATATTTTTTGAGATTTCATTCTCCAATGTGCAAGTTGCTTTCTTTAAATTATTTACATATTTTCTGACCTATTTATATCTCTTGGTTTTTCCATAAACTTGTATTTTACACTTAATAAAATACTGGGCAAGTAAAAACTTTCTTTATATCTCCATGACGTCACATTAATCTTTAATCTCTCTCCTCCTATCATCCACAGTGTGGTTTGCTGAGGAACCTGAAGTGTGCTACAGCAGATGTTGAAACCACTTTGATCAGTGCACTTGCACTACATAACTTCCTCTGAGCACATATCTGTCCTCATTCTTTCTGACATTGCTTTAACATTCCTGTAAGATTTTATTCCACAACATCGTGCTTCTTCATACTATTTTTTCATCCATATCTGGGGAAAAAAAAGGACAAAACAGAAGACAAACAAAAAATGGTTACTGGACTTTTTATACTTCCTAGACCATTTTTTAATTAGATTAAGTTCTTGTATCATGAGGAAAGGAGCTTGAAACTGAGAGCAGGGGATGAAGATGAGGTAGGGTGGTGTGTGTCTATTTTTTTTTTCTGCCATCAGATCACACTGTTGCACACCATATTTAGTAGCATAACCATCTGCTTCTTTCCCCACTTCTGAATATTCTCTGAAACATAAAAGACATTTAATTGTCTGGAACTTGTGTTTCTTCCATAAATGTTGTTTTGAGCAGCTCTCACAATGGTAAAGCAGTGCCATTTTGTAGGCAAAGACTACCTCTTAACACCATTTCAATGGGAAGTTCAAAGAGAATAAATTATTTATTACATTCAAGACTGGGCAAAACGTTCATTAAATATATATAGAGACCTAGATTCTAGCTGGAGATGACTTTAGCAATGAACTTGAGGTGTGTCAGTTATAAATATCTGACTTGACTTGCACCCATATAGTGTATTTTTTACATGTCATTGGCTTTATCTCTACTTTTTTTTTATTATTTTAACTTAAGGGGATCTATTTCCCTTAGCTTCTCAGATTAAAAACAACCAAAAAACATCAATCCCACAGTAAAGCAGCATTCATTTTGATATCCAAGAAATTTGAAGAAAAGTGAAGCTTCCTTCATTTAAATTAATAACTGTAATTCAATAACACAAAATCTAATGTGACACACCAAAGTAATTTGCTGCAATTAGAAATAGTGCAGATCAAATACTAGAATGGTTGGGTTAGCATCTTATGAAGCTGTTTATTTTAAAACTTGGACTGAATGTCTTGGTGCCTAGTTCTGGTTGAAAAGTGCAGCTTTCTTGTAAAGCACAGGAACAGTAAAGGAGAGAATTGGCTGTGGTGTCTACTTGACATTAGACTACCTGAGTTCTATTGCATAATAATTCTATTTAAGGTTCATCTGTTCAGCTAATCCAAATTCTGCAGAGAATGGTTTAGAAGTGTGAATAATTTGCAGAAGGAATAGAAGACAACTGAATATTGATACTGAATAAATAATCATAGAAAATGACATGGACTGATGCAGTCAAGAGATGGTGATCAAATCATTTATATTAAAACTTATAAACTTCTCTGCATAATAAGGTGTTATTGGAAGAGTTTCTCACTACTAAGGCTGAAGGGTCCCAGCAAGGAAGAGTGTTTATGTATGACAGGTGCTGGTGGTATCAGCAAAAAAACCCTGGGGTCCTGCAATAGAAAACTTGAATTTGAAGGTAACTCCTTTCTCTTACTAAAAATTCTGTCTCCTCACCGAAGATTTATTTTCCATGTTTCATAGGATGCCACATTTAAAGGCAATACCTTCCCCACAGCCCTCTAACTGCCCCCCCCACAAAAAGGTGAAATCAGAGCTATCAATAATAATTATTTGATTATTACAACAAATATAACATGTAGAAAGGAACACATTTAAAAACAATTACTCCTTCAATTACAACCTTTCCTTATATTCCTCTGTGAAGAGCTTTTGAGAAATATTATATCTTTCAGATTTGCTCTAAAATCAGTGAGGCCTAAAATATTTTATTCATACGCAGCAAAAAAACCTGAGTGTTCTCTTTATCTTTCATTTACAAATACAACAGTTAATTGTGCAGTATTTATCACTGGTACTTTCACAAGCTTATAAAAGGTAATGCAGTCCATTCACTACTGACAGATGGGGAGCAGCCAGACCTGCCTGGTGGAATAGCAAGCTCAACAGCTGGAAGAAGCTGAAGGTTCAGGAAAAGAGGTATAGACATGACAGCTGTAAGAAACAGCAGTGCTTAGGGTAGGTAGGAGTGGCAAGGAATGAAATGTGGTTCAAGACATTGTTGATACAGTCTTGGAAAAATTGAGTAAGAGCAGTAGAGAAGCAAAAAAGCAAACTGAGAAGCTGAGAAGAGCTGTGAGGTAGTTAGTAAAATAAGTGGGATTTACATTTCTAAAAGTTATCATCCTTTTTCCTCCGACTTCATTGAAACCCTTTATCTGAAGATGTATCTATTTTAAATGTTGCTGTTATCTTTTCACTAGTTTGGGATCACCATGAGCTGTCTGTTTTAACAGTTTCAGTTCATGAATGGAAATAAAGAGTAGCATTATATTTTTCAGTACTGCTTTTATTGTTGTGGCTAAAAGTTCCCTAAACATTTAAAAGTGTGAATTCTTTCTTTTATGACTTTTAAAGAAGTTTTTCTTCACTTTAATCAAGGGCTGATAGATCATGAAATTCTCTTTCAAAATAATCCAGACTTTTGTATTCTACAACACATTTGCAAAGTTTGCAAAATGAACTTTTATAATTAATTACATCCTTAAAAGTGTCTTTAAGTTTTAGTAGGTGCTTAATTTATTATTAAGAGCACTATCATAGTTTTGTTCCCATACTTCTAATCAGTTGTAATAAATTCTCATACTGAACAGAATCTAATTCCCTTGAGGACTAAGTATTAGTGGGAATTTAGCAGGCTTCCAAATCCCTACGAGCATGCAATTAGAGTTATTATTAGGGTTCTCTGACCTGAATACTCTGCTTTATTGTCACTGCTCTCAAATCATTTTGCATCCTTGCTTCTACATAGAATTATAGAATGGCTTGTGTTGGAAGGTAACAACCTTTTAACCTAATTCCAACCCCTTTGTCATGAGAAGAGATGTCTTCCACTAGACCAGATTTGTCACAAACACATACAGCTGCCTGACTTCTGTGAAAAACTCAGCTGGAAATGAAAACTTAAATGAAGTGAGACAATTCTGCCTTACTCTCAGAAATGTCAAAGTTAAGATATCTGGAATGGAATATTCTGTACTCAACTATACAGTTCTTTACACTGAAATTTATTAATGAGAATATATCTATTCATCTTAATTTAGAAAATTATCAAGGATACCTGAATCATGCTGAAATAAACAATATTTTCCATTAGGCATTTTCTAGACCTTAATTTTTCAGTTTATGGCTGAAAGCCTTTAAGTTCTGATTAAAGCAACATAAGTTAATTTCATAACCTCTTTTTTTTCTGATTTGAACGGATACTTAATTTCTGAAGAAGAAGGAAATGTGCTTTGACAGTTCTACTTTATGGACTCTGATAAAATCTCTTGTGTAGATCTTCTATTTAAAGTAACATGAACAAAGCCTCTTCCGTTTTGTGTCAGGACTGTTCTATAACATAAATATCTTATAAAAATAAAAGTTTTCCACACCATCATCCTTTCAGAAGTAATATCATATTAAAATCAAATGGTATTTATGCAAGATGTGTCTTGCTTTTTAGAAAGACTATTGTTTGTTATTCTGCAGAGGGGTAGAACATCTTTGAATTTACAACATACTGCTCAGAGTGTATTTGTATCTCACCACAAAAGGATGTAAAGAAGGAATTAAAGAAGACATTGCTTAGACACTTTTTTTTTCAAAACATGGCATAAAATAATATTCTATGAAAAATTTCAGGCCAGATTGAAACTAGAAAATGAGTCCACAAGACACAGGAAATAAAAACCACCATTTTAGAAAGGATATGTTATCCTTCCTAGTGCTTAGCTGGTAAAGAGACAAAAAGCTTTCAAAATCAACACCAGCTACTTATCAACAACTCAACAAATGCTACTCATTTTTTCATTCATACTTCACAGGTTTATGCTATCCAAGCTGAAGTTAAGCTAACCATAGCAAACAGATCTACCAGACATGTTTTTACTGTGCCTGCCTTCCCTATGTTTCTACTTTCTGCTACACCACAGTCACAATACTACATATGACTTACAAGTGATGATGAACTCAATTAAAAGGTCAAGATATATGCCAAGGCATATTGTTTTTCTCTTCAGTGACAAAAGGGGTTCTAATCACCTGTATAGAGCACTCTGTGTTAGTGAAAATTAGTGACATTTGCATGTTGATGAGAATTAAATAACTTAGCATTTAGATGGTACAGAGATATTAATGCTTTTCACTCCAACAGTACAGTTGGTTTGAAACATAGCTGAGTGAAATCAATTATCTTGCAAACATCAATTCCTCTCCCTTTGCAAAGTAGGGTACAAGATATCAGAAATAAAAAGGGAATGAGCACTAACCTCTTATTTGGCCAATTGCCACATGCAATAAGGCTTTGCCACAAGATACCAAGAATACAATTTTGGTGGTTTTCTTCATGCAAAACAGTGTGAGAGGCCTAAAGTAAATTACATTTCATAATTGCCAAAGCAAATAAAGGAGCTGCTCTAAAGTGGAAGTCTTTCATAATAGAATAGTAAACATCAGGTTTCTATTTCTTCCAAGTATTCCCCCAGGAATAATGTATGCTATTGATTCAGTCTGCTGGAATTTTGAATCTATCTGAGGTTAGAAAGGCCTGTCAATACCAAAAATGTCAGCAGGTGAATTCATTATTGTTGTCTCCTTGCATATGTATAGTTTACTTTAAAAAACAGCAGTATCTCATTTGCATGTATTATATGCAAGGTCAGAAAGTTTGCAAATAATCAGCTCATATAGGAGACATTTTACTAAATAGCAACTAGTAATTTTTGTGACACAGATTTGAGTTATTGGGTCTGAGAAAAGATCTTAAAAAACCTATTATAATTGATTTCTAAAAATAGTAGCAACAATATTAGGTTTGCTGACTATGAAATTACAAATGTATTATACAATTCACTTCAATAAGTAGAGCAACAGTACTGTGCTTTTTTACAAAAATATTCATTAAAAAAACCCAAATAGTTTCTTTTTTTTTTTAATATTTACAGATACACATCTGGAGTGTCATTGCATCAATTATCACCATGTCTTACTCTGTGTGAAAAAATAATACTGTGTAATACAGAGATGGTTGCTATTGCACCATATCATTAACTGATTTTATTGATTTTACATTTTTAAGATGCAAACTTTACTTGTAATATTTGTTGGGTTTTGCTTTCAAATCCAATTTTTAAAAGTTATGATTGGTTTCCTAATCATAGAAATAAAAGGTAAGAAATTGCTTAAACACATTTACAACTGTAATAAAGTTTAACATCTCATCACTTTACAGCCCTGTGTATTAATTAATTCAGATTTTTTAAGTGTAAAACTGAATGATACAGGATATTTATTATTTTTTTCAGCTTCCTATTCTTCTAGTTATGCTCAAGAATGCAAGATACCCATTTTATCAGTCAGCAAAAAAAATTGCCACTCAATGTAAAAACTGGAGCAATAGAAAGAGTTTAATAGGGAACAAAAATTTTTTCTAGAGATTGTTTTGGAATATATTGCTTGATAGTTGCCATTCAGCTACTGTACTCAAGATGAAAAAGAGCACTTGAAACCTACTGTTTCAAAGTGCAAAGAGGGAGAAACTGAATTGTTTAAACCAGGAGTGGAACCAGAGGACAAGGAAAGAAAGATGCTTAAAACCCATCTCAAAACTCGCTCATTCAGAATCCAGCTCAGCTTGCTGGTATGCAGCACCTTGACTCTTCTGGGGAGAAAAAGGGAGTAATGATAATTCTTCCACTTGCCCAGGAAAGCCAGCATTTTCTGTTTTACTGCACACACACATTTTCTGGTTTGTTGCACACACATATGAGTACCCTTTCCTGCCAATTTCTTTTATCATTTTGTTCATTGATTTTTGTCAAGATTACATTCTCAGGATGAGAAACAAGTTCTCTCAGTCACAGTAATTTCTATTAAGACTTTCAGAATCTCTCTGTTTCTACATCTATCTTACCCTCTCTCCCTTCCATACTTTTCTCTTTCTCTCCCTTAACAGCTCTAAGATTTCTTTCCTGAAGTTCTCCAATATTCACCTTCTAAGAAATCTAACAATATGCCCACTGGAATGCTACAAGGTTTTACCCTGGAAAACTACATATTTCTTGAGTGGGAAGGAAACAAAAAAAAAGGGAAAAAAATCAACAAAAGCAACAATGTATGCAAAGTTTCTGGGGGCTTTATTGGTTGCAATAGAAAATACAAGAATACTACAAGGGATGAAAATATTAAAAGCAATGTTCTATATACCAATTTTTTACTATGATACTATACCTCCATTATACTACACTCACAATTAAAAGAAATATTCTTTCATAAATAGGTACATTCCTAAAACAAATGTACATCTCAGTTGAAACCTCCAGAATAACTTACTTCATGCAGATCTTCCACTGTACATCAATACTACTTGATTTAGGTTTCTCAGTCACATCTTTAAGGATGTGTCAACATATATGTTATAGACATTTGTTATGGGATCTGTAGATTGAAGGTCAGTTGCCTATGTACAAAAAAATGATCTGGAAAAGCTCATTTCTGAAGGTGCTTAACCCTCATTTGGTTAATAAATTCTCAAATTACCACTGTTCTTTAGGTACTTAACCTGAGCTACCACATTTCAAGGAACACTAAGTGCTGAAGTAAGATACATAACTTAAACTCTCTTAAGTATTGAAATAATCTAGATATATGTTTCATCTTCTCTGAAGCTGGAAGGACTTGGTATTTTATCACTAAACACACAGTAGTCATGCACATCTTGCAAAGATCTACTATACTTGTCAGGGACCCTTATAGTAAAATACAGCCAAATGGAAGAATATCACCTCTATGTCCTACATTTCATGATCCTTCCACTTGTTTAAATATGTTTCTCATCCCTTTGTACACAACGACATTTACTATTCTTTTGACATTTTATTTCAAAACTGATCATTTTCATCTTGGCCTTTGAAAATTCTGTCCAAATTCCAAATAATATTAAATGCTAACATTACTTTATTTTGTATTTGTCATGACTCATGGCCTTGAAAATTTTTATTCTTTGCTGCCTTATATGGAACAGGTTACACTGTGTATCTTTACTATATTTTTCATTAGGAAGTGAAAATTTAATTTATATGATACAGAGCATAACTGCACTTTAGAATATTCTTCATTAATTATATTCAGTGTAGGAGTAGAAAGTTCAAACAGGTATTCAAACTTCAATAAAAAAAAATTTACAACTTTTGAATTTCTTCTCATAAAATATAAAATAATGTCTTGCTACTTTGCTTTTGTCTGGAAAAGAGAAATAAATAAAGATCAATAAAGAAATATAGTATAAAGACAGTAATAAAAATAAATTTATTTTAAATGTAGTTTTGCACAAACCTGATTGGTGATGTTAGAGCTAGAACATTTACAGATTTTGCTACACATCTTCTAGAAAAATATTTAGATGTTTTGGAGACAAATACTTGTTTGGGAAAAATGAATGAGTACTATATCTACTTCCTCTTTATTTAAAACAACTCAAGATAATTCACATCTTAGTCTAACACTATTCTATGTTTTCAGTCTAAATGAAAAAGAATTTTGCATATTCTATGATATTCTACACTATTTCTTCTGTCTAGAATAATCACCATTCTATCAGTTATTTGACAATCTTTCTTTAAATAACTAAAAGGGTGGTGAAAAAAAACGACCAGTTTGAAACATCTGAATCCTGGATAAGTAAGAATATCTGTGGGTAGGAAGGTGAAACAAATAGAGTGTTGATGCTTCAGTGCCATCTACAACTGACATTTATCATTCTTGTTGTGGTAAGGCAAGAAAAATTAAGGACCCTTGAGAGACTGGAGCAAGATATTGATCAGAGTGTACTAAGCTCTAAAATCTTGTACTTGAATTTGGACTAAGTCGTTTAAAAGAGCTGTGTCAGCTCAAAACTTGGCTTTTGTGGAACATGTGAATAGAAACTAACAGGACTGTAGCATGATATTCTGGTGAAAAAAAATGCTATAAAGGGACACTTGAACTACAGAGTGCAAATCTGCTATTACAGAGTGAAAAGAATTGTTCAACTCTTTCCTTTTCATTTTAACATAAATATTGGTCTCTTATGCTATGAAGTACCCATTGTTATAGATCTGTTCATTGTCTATTGATGTCAGATAGCCTGTTCATTGCCAGAGCATATCTCATATAGATGAGATCTAGAGTTAAGGAACTTACAGTTTTACCCTTCAATATGATCCATTAGACAAGGGAATTATGTAAAATTATTGGTGGGGGGTGGAGGAGTATGTGCATTTAAAAATTTGTGTTGGGAAAAACCTTTCATCTGTCAACAGTTTTTATAAGGCAAACAATCATACTTAAACAGAGGACAAAACCCCAAAGAGACAAACATACACAGATCACTATGGTCAAAGGGAGTTTATATCACTTAAATGCTTATCCCTAATATTTCTTAATAGTTGTTTCTAGAAAAATAGTTTAGTCATGAACTGCAAAATGTTTTTCAAAGGAGCTCAGAGGTAATTTAGGCCATATGAACTTCTTTTTCAAAACCAAATGCTAGACCCCTCGTTTCTGTTTATTTTCATATGCAAATGGTTGTGTTGCTTCTATTAAGAACTGACAGACAACAAACAAAGAGAAATTATTTGCATTTTCATTGATTTTATCAGCAGTAGGAGTTTTATTATTTATCTCTGTGATGAAATACAACCCAGTATTTGTTTTTAATTTAAGGTGTTAAAAGGGTTTGAGATGATTTCTGAAATGAGTTAAGTTTTTCAAAGATATGCCTCTAAGATCTTATGATGTACTGCTTAAAAAAAGAAACAGTATTTCTCTGGATAGACAGAAATTATAGCTGTAAGGGAGTACTAGTAGATCTCTATTTTTTTATGAAATAATATATTAATATATTTGCTTCATTATTAGCCTTTAACTATATCATGTCTAATGTTCCACTTATTTGAATGTCCAAGGTATGGAAAACACATTAAGTGGGTAGCTAAAATCAGAAAGTTTTATGTATTTCTGTTCTCAGAAAGGCATCAAGAACCTAGACCAGCTACCAGTATATGAACATAATCAGCATGTTGTATCAGGATGAGACCAAGGAAACTTGGCTGCTAAGTAGAGTTAGCTAGTAAAAAAGCCTTGAGTATGGCACAGGATGCAAAATTCTCCCCTTTGTAAACTAGAGACTATTTCACTGAAATTTTGAGACTGTAGTTGTCATACTTTTATTATGTGCAGTGTTCTTCTGATTGTACTCATTTAAACTTAGTGAAAAGAGCTCATTGTCAAAAAATTAATGTAAATTTACAACAATTAGATCGCCACTTATGGGTTTTTCCAGTTGAGCAGAGTTTACACATAAAACCCAGTAACTATGTGCTCAGGAACAGGCTGTGTCTGAGCTCTTCTCTTTCAAGAGGTTTTGGTGAAAGAATGCCTGATTTCTGCATCCATAGGAAGTTTATGTCTGGATCAATTTTGGACTAATTGGACTCTGAAAGTCTGGATATGTGCACAAGCACAAGAGTAGCTTACTAGAGAACCTAAAACTGAGGCTGGACATATCTGTGTAGCCTGCATGTCCCAAGGCTCAATGACAGCTGGAAGGATAGTGTTTGAGGGGTTTTATTTTTAAGATCTCAGTGACAGTTCACATCCAAAATAAACCTGTTTTAGGTAGCTATATACTAAATTTAAGAATCTAGTTCTGAAGTAATGAAACTTGCTTCAAGTTGTCTAAATGCCTTCCATACAAAGAACAAACAAACAATCAAAAAAGAGCAGAAAATATAATATATAGTTAATGGTTAAAAAAACATCTTGCTTTTAAAGAAACATACTAAGTATCTGAAGGAAAATGAATTTACGTTTTTAAAATAAATGCAATATTTTTCTACTTTACTCAATTCCAGACATCTTTAATTAAAAAGCAAACAACAAAAAGCCCCAACAATAGAACCCCTGCACCAAAGTACATACACACAAAAAATAACAAAAAACCTCAAACCCGAAACAAAACCCCTCAAAACAGAGTAATTAACATTTGAAAGTCATAAAATTGTAAATAATTAATATAAGTAAAAGACATTTTTCTGTTCTAGATATATCTTACAAATTTTTTTGTCAATCAAATTGATAGCCAAATTATATGTGTTACTTGAGATCTTTGGAGAACTACTTTAGAATTTTCTAAAAAATGTCCTGATGAACAATCACTTGGTCTGTGGGAAGGATTGTGAAAATATATGGCATCCATCAAAGTCAGTCCTAAACAAAGAAAAATGAAATATAAAATATAAGATTGATTAATCGGTGACTTAGAGGGCTTACCAGCCAATTCCCACACAGGATTTTTTTTTTCCATGTTGTTGAATGACTTTCTGCATTTTCATGCAGTATTCCTAAAAAACATAAAATAGTAAAAATACTCAAACTCATTCAGATAAAAAAAAAAAAAAGCCAGGCTGGTAATTTTGTGAGCTACCTCATTTGGTCTGTAACAAAGCATTTTGTGAATACATGTATGTTTTCTGGTCTGCATAGAATTTTGATTAACTTAGAAAGCTGTAGAGATACAAAATAAAAATCTATTTCTTAATACTAAACTCTGTGTATATAGAAGTGGACTAAAAATTCCTTATTTTTGTTCTCTTGGAGCACACTTAAGTTATTAGGATTCATTTAGGGAATAAAACTGTATACTCCTGATTTAATTTGTCTCAGCTGGGGATGCAGATACTTGGGAGGAATCACTCTTTCCTGTTGACCTAGTTGGAGTTTACTTCTCAAAAATAGGTTTGTTCTCTAACCCTGTCACATAATGCATCACCAGCAGAGCCCTGTTTTTTCACTGACTTCTACATCCCCTAGTACCTCCCTGAATCCTGCTGCAGCTCATACCATCTTTGCCTCCCAGAAAGTTCAGGATACTTGTTCTCCAACTAGTATTTCCTGAACTGAGATGCAGGACCCAGGAGAGGCACCTTTCTATCATTTCTTTGACTGCTTCACACTAGCAGCTTCCTATTTGACATTTCAGTGTAAGGTCTGGGAAACAAGCTGTCCAGCCCTCCTGCTCTCCTGGCTAGATGGGGAGGACAACTTGTAGGAACAGTTTATCAACCTCTGTTGGGACCTAGTCCAGCATAGCAACTCTGCCAGCTACTCCAGTCCCCTTCCTCTGCTTGTGGCTTGTTTTCTCTTTTTATCCCTCTGTACTCCACTTTAAATAACTCTTTTCACTTTTCTGTTTGCATACTGTGTGAGTTGAAACTTATTTCTGTGTCTGTGATCTCCAAATGTGCAGGAAATTTAGCTGCCAAGACGTGTATGTCTACGATAAATAAAAGGCTAAAGAACTCAGACTGTCACAGCTTGAAAAGCTGGGATATAAAAACCCTGCAAGGCCTGGGCTGACAAGGTTGCAAAGCAGAGTAGAAAGGACTTCTGTACTGGGCTTGTAATGGTTGCAGAGTCTGAAAACATTAGATGCCAAGGCACATGGAGCTGGGATAGATGAAACAGGGTGAAAGCAGAAGTCAGGAACCAAAACAAAGTTGCATTGTTTCTTTTCTCTTTTGAATAACAGATATACACAACAGGTAGTGTACTCATTCAAGCCTAGTCTGCTTGCAGAAAAATGACTAAGCATGACCCCTGTGTTTGTGTTAGTGTTAGTGCCAGCATTTAGGGTGCCATATGTCCAGAAAACTTCAGTTTTTCTGAACATTGCACAGGAGCACAACAAGCAAACACAAGCAGATAGGACTGACAATAGCATGGAAAGAGGCAAGTCTCACTAATTTTCCAAGAATAAGGACAATTATTTTTCAGAAATCCATGGCACTCATTTGTTACATAAGCACCATGCATTTTTTTTTGTTTGGTTGATTTTTATGAATATCAATTCTTCTCCACCATTTCTTTCTGACCTGACATCAATTCCCATCTGCAGTAATATCCTGACCAGTATTCACATGAAGTAACATGTAATGTGAAATGATGGGCAAGTATTCACACAGAGGGTGAAAAGATACTTTGTTTTTAATAAGAAACTATTTACCAACAACATAATGAGGAATTCTTTGAATTACTTTTTATAACTGGAAACACAATAGAGTTGCCAGGAAACTTGCATAGTTTCTCTGGCATGCCAAGTACAGGAAAAACTACAGCAACAGAGAGCACATAATTTGTTTCTGCCTTACCCCTTGTTCTAAGCCATGGCATTTTTCCTGCCTTGAAATAACACTTCAGATTCTCTAACTGTGAAGTACAAGAAACATACCTTACTTTGCACTCATTTTCAGCAAGCTAAGTTTTACTGTAGAAAAAAAGTATTCATCATGCCAAACATTTTGGTCATCAGCTACAAATAATCAGGAATATGGAATTATCCTTGTATCTCCTTCAGTCTGAAATATGTGTATTTGACAAAACAAGGGCTCTAAGTGACTTTGACTAGCTGAGAGACATAATAGCCAGATCTCCATTTTCATAGCCTAGTGGCTGGAGAGGAGAGCCATGTTTTAAAACTAATGTTGCAATCACATTGAGAAAAACTTAAAAAAAATATGTCCTAAAAAGAGAGCAATTCTTCTGGACAGTCTTTTTTAAAATAGGAGAAAAAGAAAAAAAAAAAAAACACCTAAAAACCAAACCAAAACCAAAACCAAAAACTACAACAAAAAAACACCTCCCCCCAAAATAAACAAAAAACCCCCAACCAACCAAAACCACAACTGCCAAAAACAACAACAAAACCCCCACCTCACCTAAATAGTTGTATTTCTATTTATCTATTATCTTCAAATGTTCCTTTTGACCTTCAGGATGAATATTTTAATGCTTTACATTAATGAACCTTACAATAACACAAAGCTCAGATCCCTCCCGCATAAACAGTAGAACAGCTGTACCAGATAAAAAGAGAATAACCACTAAATTAGCTATCAGGTAATAAGGTGTCAGAGATAACAAGGAAGGCTAATAGGAAGTTGAGAGAATTAATTTCTAACACTTGGATTCAGTTATAAAAAACACTTAAAAGAATAAATAAAAAATAATAGACTTGAAACTTTTATTACAAATACAAATAAATAAGAAAATTACCATAAATGCTGCTATAATATTTAATAAAGAAATATCTAGAAAGATCAGTAAATATTTATAATGGAAAGGACCTGAAATCCTCTTTACAAATCTCATTGTTGTTGTCTGTTAGTTTGTGAGAAGATAACGAGTCCTTTGAGATTAATACAAGGTAAACCAGGGAGGAGGGGCTGCTTCAGAGATCAAATCACTCTTTCCTCTTGACCTAGTTAGAGTTTACTTCTCAAAAATAGGTTTGTTCTCTAACCCTGTCACATAACACTCAGTGCAAACTAAAATAGGAACAAATTCAATAAGATGGAGAAAGAAATTCACTTCCTGTTATGCCGTGTTCTTTATAATGCACATGGAAAAAGAAACTTGGAATTTCCTTATTTCAGATAAGAAAGAAGAGAAATTGCAATATTACTTTCATACAGTCTTCATAATACAAAGCAATCTGTTTTTCAAGTGAAGTGCATAAAAGATTGAGGAATTTGAAGTTTTTTAAAATACTTCAAGAACCACAGATGAAGTTTCTCTAAGCTTCAACTAAATTTGTTTTGATATACGAGTCGCAGCTCAGTCTTGGCTTTCTGTTTATGTCTTTCTCTACCAGTACAAAGTGTAAGTTAAGTGGATATAAAATGCAATAAAATCAGACATAGCCCTTCATACATACTGTACACTCATTCTGTTTTAGTTCAGCTGACAACAAGGCACCTTCCTGTCTTCTATGTAGAGATATAGAAAAAAGAATTTATTTTAATTGTACTAATAATTTGTTTTCATTTTTGCTGTCTTTAAAGCACTGGTCATGAGGACTTATGGAAAAATACACCCTATGTAGCAAGATAGATTTCTTCAGAGAAATCTGCCTCATTTTATATTGTACTGTGTTAGTTGTGTTTTGCTTGTGATCTGCCAGAAAGCCTTTAGAGATAAAGGAGAAATCTCAATTATGCTAAATGGAAAATTAGTTGGATAATAAAAGTGCAAAAGACCAAATAAAATTAAAATTTATCCAAAAATATAGTCATAACATTTCATAACATTCCTTCAGGATTAATTTGGTATAGACTTTTACCCTGCTGGCACAGACAAGAGAGGTGAAATCATTCCCTAAGGGAAGGTTAGCCATGAGCTGGTGACCCTGACACAGGCCATGCTCCACAGGTTCTGACCAGAGCCAGCTTCTGGAAAGTGGGCCAGCAACAACTCCAGACTAGGGAAAAAAGCAGATCTGAAGTCCAATTCATGGGGTCCAGTCAGGACCAGCAAGACACAGGTCCAAAGACAAGCTGGGAACCAAGTGACAGCCTACCTCAGGAGATGAGGTGCCTGCATGTTGGGCATGAAGTCGCACAGCAAGGAGAGACAAGGCTGGGGACAGGCACACCCTGGGCACAGCTCACCAAGAACTGCTTGCCCAGGACTGAACTCAGCTGGGCATCCTGGGTGCACGGGCCAGGGTGTGGATGGACAGCCCTGCAGGTTCCTTGTTGAAGTCATTAAGGCCTGCTAGTGTCCTTATGGCTCTGAGAGCCCAAAGGGATAAAAAGACAGAGTCTAAATGCTTGGGTTTAGTAGAATAAAAACAAAAACCAACAACAATAGAACAATGAACTCTCACAAGAATAATCCAAACCCTACAATATTTTCATTTAATCCTATTTGATACACTAAATCATACTTGATCAACTAATGAATTCAGTACTAAGCTTTGTATCATCAGGACTGTTTCAGTGAGTACAAATTCTTCAGGGATTTTCATGCTATAGAGGAACAATCTAAAAATGTTTTCTAACTGCAAATCTGAACTTCTTGAAATATTTTTGTTCAACATAAACAATGAAATGTCAAATTTACACAAACTTATATCTAATAACATCTTGGTGTTTTTAATAAGAGACATTTCTTTGCTGAATTTGTGTTATTCTGAAGAGACCAGTGAAATATCTATACTACTTTTTGAACATAGAAAACTCCTGCTGGGAAACATGCTTGTCTTATATCCCACAATCCCCTGCTCTGAGATTCAGTGATTGGTGTGTGAAATGAAGTTCATTCTCAGCAGGTTTGTGTGCAATGAGAAGAGCAAGCAATTTGCTGGAGGCTGTTCTTCACAGGGACGTGTTCACACTGGAGTCATGATCAGACAGGAACCTCCTGAAGATAAATAAAAACACATGCAACATTCTTCATCCAGATTGGAATAACCCTAGGCAAGTAGAGAATTGGAGAGAGTTGCCTAGAAGGCATTTCTGTGGAAAGAAATCTAGGATCCAGGTGAAAAATAAGTGGAAAACATCCCAGAAATGTGCTCTTGCTGTGAGGGAGGTCCAATGCATCCGAGATTGTACCATTTAGAGTATAGTCAATAGGATAAGGAAAGACATATTCCCCCTTTATTCAGCACTTCTAAGACTCCATTTGGAATCCTGTGTCCAGTTTTGAGCTCCTCAGTGTGAGAAAGATACTTGCATACTAGAATAAGTCCATCAGAGGCCACCCAGAGACATAAATTCTGGAGCACAGAGTATATAAAGACAGGCTGTGAGAACTGGGTCTGTTTAGCTTGCAGAAGAAAAAGCTCAGGAGAACAAATATGTATTTATATATATATATACACAGCTATCTGATCAGAGAATAAAGAGAAAATGGGACTATACTCCCCTTAAAGGTGAAAATACTGATTGGATAGTAAGGTGGTTTTGTGTTTTTCATTTTTGTTTGGGTATGTGGTTTTGTTGGTTCTTTTTTTTTTTTGTAGAAAGCTGGTCAAACTCTCAAGAAGTTCTGAAACCTCTCTCTTCGGACAAAGCACTGAGCAACAAACCTAATAAAAACTTCTCTGAGTAGGGGTCTGGATTAGAAAGCCTCCACAGGTCTGATACAAAAAAATAATGGTTGTATGATTCTAAATATATTATTTTCAATTGGACTATGTTGAAAAAATGATGGTCTGATCTAAAGACATAAAAAGTCTGAGGACATAACAAGAAAAATTATAATGTATAACATACTATACATAGTGTATAGTAATATATATAGTATAGTAATATATATAGTGTAGTATAGTAATTTAGTATAGTATACTTAGTGTATTTATCCTTAAGAAATCTTAGTCAATGTCATATCTGAAGTGATACTCATAATGTAGTTGAAATTCTGATTTATGATTTGTGAATCTTACAAGAGAGGAAAGAATCATCATGAAGCATGAGTATATGTACAGTTACATAGATATATATACACTAATTATTTTACAGAAATAAATACACAGATAAAAAAGAGAAATCTCAATCCTTATATCTGCAGATAGACACTACTGATATTGTAAATATGAAAGTCTATAAATAGCTACAGCAGTCTTCAATACTATGTGCTTAAGACTTAATGCACATACAGGCAAAAAGGACAATTGGAAAATATTAAGAAAAGAACAGGGCAAGATTCTAACAGTGATAGAGTAAGAAAGATATTAAAAATGTGCTGTTCTGAAACACAGATAACAGGACACTAACATTATGCTGAAGTATTGAACTGACTTGTAATAAGTTTAAAATGATAATGTATCTTTGAATCGAATGACAAAAATACCAATTTCACATCTTGTCTGGATTTAAGGCATTTTCTAGTGATGATTTCTAGATTAACACATTTCTGAGCCTAAAAATAATATATTTTCATATTAATCAAAGTAATCAAATTTTAGAAATAATAGTGCTTGTGTTGCATTTCTAATGTATTAGCTTAGATCATGAAAACCCTGAAAACAACTTTGTGCCAACAAAAGTTGCTTATTCTAACATCACTGCCTAAAGTACCCAAAGTGACACCCAGAAGGTGTGATAAGAAATGTGTCCCAGTACTAAAAAAGTAACAGAAATATTAATGACAATCTTACATTCTTATTAATCATGAGCATTTGAGTACTCCCAGATCTCACATAAAATGAAGACAATAAAAAGTAGCAGGATGAGCCTATCATTGAATTATTCTAAGATGGGGAAAAGAAAAATGCAAATGCATGTACATCTGGTGTATCCAATAAGATTTGACAAATCACTCCCAAAGTGATAGCTGCAAACTGAACTGCAGAAATTTTTGGGAGCCAGAGGTTTTTGCAGCTTTAAAAAAGGTCAGGGAAAGCCCTCTTCATGCTTTTGGCACAGTGAGATCACCAAATCAACTTCCACATCTAGTCTACATTAGGAAAGAAGATTTCCCTCAATGGCTCAATAGATATGTACATTAATGTACATGTTATATTTTCCATTTGATGAACATAGATAATTTTTCAAAAAGTACTCTGTATATTATACTGATACATTTTTAGCAAAACATTAAACATCATTACAAGAGTCCTAACCTGAATTATTTAATACTTTTCAACATTCTCCACAATTAAAGTTTTTGTCTAAGAAACCCCAAACCAAAACAGAACAAGAAAAACCAAAACCCAAACCTAAAAGTTCCAGACTTTCCCTTTAAAAATATGCTTGCAATAATTAGGGCAAAGCTGAACAAATTTTACCTTCCATAAAGCTTTATATTAGTTTTCCCAAACTCACTTTTACCTGTCTTTTTCAAAAAAAACCATGATACTTTAATTCTTCACTGAAATAATGCTAATTTTTGCATTTAAAAAAATTGTATGCAATTAGAAAGTTTTCCCTCAAAAAATTAGCACAAGTTCAGTTAGCAGAAGAGTCCTTAAATTCAGCTGTAAGATGCCACAGCAGAATTACTAACACTCTTTGCCTCAGCAAGGTCAAGTAGGGATCCTCATTCATATTTAAATTCCAGCTAACATTCAGAGAGAGGGTTTTGCATCATATTTTCCAGATCTAATTAATAACATCTGGACAGTTGAGAACAGATTGGGAAGTGCTAAATGTACAACAGCTAAGAAATTCATATGCCAAATGAGAGAAATGAGGAATGGAATACAAGTACTCAAAAGAATAGATTTTTCATTAAAGAACTTCTTGCTTTGTTTCATCCCAAAACTATGAGGAAGCAGAAAAGGAAAATACAGCAAAGCAAAGGGGAGATTTAGGTCATGATCCTCCTCTGACACCGAGCAACCAGGCCAAGTATCCTTAGCAAAGGATAATTGGAAGAAGTAGCAAACTACCATAATGGCGAAGGAAGAGAACAAAAATTTTTTTTTGTTAGGTAAGAAGACAAAAAAATTTTTTTTTCTTAGGTAAGACAAAAATTTGTGATCAAGAAGGAAAGAGCTATTCATAACAGAATTCAACTAATGGGTTATCTTGAAGGGATAAATGCAAATGGGGTGAGGAAAACCTATTTCCATGAAATAGAAAACAAGACGAAAACTTGAGGTGAATCCAATCCCCTGCTTTCATACATCCATGGCACCCTTTTATTGATTTATCCAGTCTCCTTACAGAGCTAAAGCTGACTCACTTTCCTGTTTTCCAACCTGCTCACAGTTTACCTTGCAGGTCAAACAAGTGATCCAAACCTTATGGAGATCCTGTTCTGACCACTTACCACATGGATGGATTCACACAAGAAAAATAATACCAGCAGCATTTTGAAAGTGGTACTGGTGTAACATCAAGTAAATTCACAGAGAAAAATTAAGGCTTGCTGTACTTTTAATAGAGTCTATGAAAAAGAGTAAGCTTATCTTAGGCTGCATTAAAAAACCTTAGCTAGGAACTTTGAGCAAACAAACAAAACAAAACCAAAAATTAAGGCTTAAAGTTTGAATCAAATGTAAAATACTATGATGTCTCTTATTTCAGACTTGTGTATTTTAATTACTGACTAGCTACATGTAAAAGCAAGAAATGTCAAAGTTATGTGAAGCTCAATAATTTACATGTACCACAGACATATAAAGGAGCTAGTGCTGCATCTCAAAAGAAAAGCCACTGTCAAACAAATAGTCATTATATTTTCAAAACTGACAAAGAGGCTCATCTGTTTTAATGTTCTGTGACTTTAAGCTATATTTGTCCAGAATAAAAATGGCAGTATTTCCCTTTGCACATACCCAATAAAATTTTTGGAAACTGAAAAGAAGCAAAAGTGTGCAGCCTTTGGGTGTCTGCAGATGTAAGTACTGAAAGAGTTAACCTGCCAAGATTAGTTTGTATATAAACAGGATAAATTCAATCATGCAGAGGAATGGAATCCATACAAAATGGAAAAGAATTACTAAAGGGAGAAATTCCATCAGCAGACAGGACTGCAAAGAATAGGAAGTCAAAAAAGAAGTGAATAATAACCATCTAAATGAAAACTGTCGTAGGACATGCAGGACTTGCACAGGATAAGATAAATGATGGTACATTTTCTCAAATAAAATGAACCTGTAAATGGTCTACTGAACATCACAGAAATGTTAAAAGGAAATATTCAGCCCATTGCTCGAGGATTCGTCTGTATAACTAATACAATGGAAGGCTGGATCTCTAGTACTGCAATGATGACAGGTGGTTTCCTTTTATAATAGCTTCAATATTGTGATCCAGACTTAAACCACTATAAAATCCAATACATTTTATTGTTTTGGTGTAAATAATCCCTGGATTTGACCTGAAGTCACATCTCATGCCATCTAAAAGTTCCTCTGTATAAATCTCAGCAGTTTTTGTGTGGAGGGTAGAAGAAGCAAAGAAACAAAAGGCAATCATTCATTACATGGAAAAGCAAACCACCCCCAAAGAAAAATACATAATAAATAAACTCCATATACATAAAAGTTACAGCTGAACAGAAGAAATGCTGTAGAATCCTTTGATTAGGCATGATATTTTTTCTAAATTATATTACACCAGAAAATTTGTATTTCAATACAAGAAATATAGCAAGTGTACTCAACGTAAATGGCTTCATTCAGAGAACAGTTTCAGTTATATTTTATAAACCAAAAGCAATGCTACCCTTCTCCAAGAAATGTAGTCTATTGAAGTCCAAGAAGTTATAGATGTTAGTAAAATTTCAGAAATAACATTTTGAACAGAGGGAGACAAGATGCTGAAATAAACTAATCCAATAGCATCAGTTGATTGAAGATAGCAAATATTTGTTGTCACAGCATTATCTCAGTGTTGTCTACTTAAGAAGATGATGAAGAGATTGCATGAGTGGAAAATAGTGTCAGTCTTCTTTTATTGTCTGCAGGTGTATTTGATAAGGGGTGAAAGAGAGTCTTGTCTTCCACCACAGCATTCATTCTCTTTCTCAGTAGAACATGATATAATACTTCATTAAAATCTTTCCTTCACCTAGTTTTCCTATGAAGTCTGTGTCTTATGTAATTTTAACACTGTAGGCTGAAACAAGAATGTTTCCTGATTTTAAATGCCTTGATAATACTAAAATGATCTATGTGTAAGAGTTTGCTTTTGTATAATTTTTTTAAAATATATTTCTGTATATTAATTTGATCACATGGGAAAGAGTGATCAAAGGTCTAAAGGTCTTTTTCTAACTTCAAATTCCAGCAGTATTTTAGCAGATGAAATACACAATTGCAGATTCTTTCCTAGTTTTAGTCAAATGGATATAAACCAATGTTATTTATTTACTGAGGAATAAACAATATGCACACTGTTTTACTTTACATATTACTGCTATCTTAATATACTATAAGATAAAAATAAAATCTGAGATGTTAGAGATAAACACAGGAGAAAAATAGTTTGGCTATCATAAGTTCATGGTGGTGCAAAACTGTTTTTTCTTACTTTTCTAGCTCACTTTACAAAACCAAACTTTCAGAAGGAACTCATAGTTCCATACATGCTTACAGAAAGTCCTCCCTCTGAGACATGCAGGTCTTTGCTCCCTGTGCTCCATTATACTCTACCCATTGTTGTTTCCTCAGAGTGGGAAACTGATCAGAAATAATTTTTCCATCTGTGGTGGTTTCATTTGCAGTTTTCCTCAGGTCTTCTTAATGAAAATTTGCAAAGACACAAGTGACAGAGCAGGGAAGGAGTAGGACAGATCATTCTGTTGGTTGCTGTTTGATTGGTGTTTTTTTACAGTACCTTAAAATGTATGGGAGTCACTTCCTTAGATGCAGTCATACTGAATTAATATGTTGGAATTTTTTAAGACTTACAAAAGTAAAGACGTGCTGTTTTGAACCATGAACAACAAATGCAAACAGCTAAAATTTCAGGATAAACTATTTCAATTTAAAACAAGTGTTGTGCTGCAAACTTGAAAAGTGCTGCTGTTTTCTGAAAGATACTGAAGACTTGAAATATCCTTTTAAATTATAAGAGGAGCCTTTAAGAATCACTTAATACAATTCTGTTCTGAACTTATGCCTTTACAAAGTGTCAAAAGCCTATTGCAGTGGGGTAGTGAGTAAGGGGACTTTTTATTCCTTCTTCTTTCACCCCACATCCAGGGACTCTAAGATTATATGATGTGGTACATATCACAAAATTCTCTTCTAAATAAAGGGGAACAGGTCCTAGGTATCTAGTATTCCAGATATTACTGAGTCCAGACACTGTAGAATTTTGATGATATTAATATATCATTTGCAGAACTTTAGATTGCGTGCCATTCTAGCAAAAAGGAAAAAGGTGAACTGAGAAAGGTAGTAGAAAAGATAAATGAGCCAAGGTCATGAAGTAGCTTATGCTAGGTCAGAAGACTGAATGATAGAAAAAAAAAATGGATTGGACAAGGCAATATGAACATGAAGCTAAAGGCAATTCATCAGATTAGGAAGTATTTGTAAAACACTATTTGTAGAACACTAGTGGACACTACTGTGATACTGAAATTACAACAGAGCAAAAAATATAAATAAATACTACCTGTAATAGTGAGGTCAAAGAATGATTTTTTTGGAGACACTTTCATCCTTATGGCACACTTTGTGCTTTGTTAGGGGCAAGTTCTGATCTACAGCCTCTGCCATTGCACATTTAAGAGATGAAGAAGCACAGATCCATTTGACCCTTTCTGTTTTCATTTCTGTAAAATGAAAATGCATTAGCTCTGAAAACTGTTTAAGTCTGGTGTTGCAATTGCTTAATCAGAAAAGCTTTTTCCTATGATGAACTAGTTGTTAGAAGCAATACTTCCAAACAGTCAATAGAAAAATTGAGCCAAATGCTTCTGTAGTGATGTTAGTCCTTGGCTCCCATACTATGTCCCTGCAGTAAAGTGCTCTGCAATTAATTACAGTGTGCAACCCCCACAGCAGACCAGAGGCACTAGGCATGATTAGAATTGAGTGCTGGAGCTCTCTTTAGCTGATGTGATTCTGCTGCATGCATCACCATAACCCTACAGTGGCTATTTGAAAGCAATAGCCTTGCCATTGTACTTGTATAGTGCAAGGGTATAATACAGAACTAATATAAAATTCTGCATATGTGTGGCACAAATGCTTGTCTATAAGAGCATTGGAAAAAAAATTATATTACTAAGAAAAAAAAAAAACCATAAAAAATCCTAGACAGGATTCTGCTAGTTTTTTTCTTAAATGTAGGAAGACATGATCAACCATATTCTGTAATTTGGAGCATCCTAAAATTCCCAGTGTTGATGGCTTAGGAATTTGTGCTCATGACCAGTGGCAGAGGCAGCTCTAACTCTATCTGTTTTTCTCCTCTGCTTGTGTTAACACCAAAGATTTTTAAAGGAAATGAAAAATACTTCCACTTTGGCAGTGCTGAACAAATGTAGAGAGAGAGGAGGGGTAGGTACAGTTCTTCTTTCTCCTTAAAATTTGAATTCCTCCTCAGGAGAGTAACATATTTTATTTTAAAGAAGCAAAGATTCTTGCCTCCTAATATTCATAACTAAACCCAAAACATGTGCCATTTCTGTCTACATACTGGGTTAGAAACAATGCTAAATTAACTTTATAATTCCTATTGTGTTGTGGGCTGTCTAACAGGCAGTGTCACAAGCCAACACCCCACTGTGCTAGGCATCACAAACAATGAACAAAAAAGACTGTCTTGGTGCCAAAGAAACATTTCAGCTGAACATTTTAGTTCAGAGAAAAAGAAGCATGAGCCAAATGTAAAGTTCAAATATAATAGTATACACTATCTCAGCTAGTTCTCATGCCAATCTCTGTGTCCTGTTTTATCTTTCTTTGCTGGTTTTCAGCTTTAGAATGCACCTTGTCGTTTCACAGCAAAGCTACAGTGATCCAAGGAAATGTGAATACAAGCAGAAAAAAATCCTTGGAAATGCCTGGTTCTGTCACATTATTTACTTTTCTTTTTTTTTGAAATCAACCAGAAGAGTAAAAATAAAGTTTAGAGAAAGAAAAGTCCTTGTCCTTACAAAAAATGGTGCCTTTAGTGATTTTCCACATATCTGGCAACAATTAGAAAGTTGTGTTAAGTAAACAGAAGGTGCCATGATGTTCAGCCCCTCCTCTGTTTTTTAAGTATGCAAACTCCAGTACTCTGCACCATTGGTCTGAAATTTTTTTGCTTATACACTATCCGATGTCAATGAAACTATCACAGAAGAATTTAAATGGGCCTGGAACAGCACTGACCAAACATCTCATGATCCAGAGCAGAGGATGGACTATGAAAGAGAGGGAGAGAGAGACTGGAGACAATGATTACAGGGTAAAAACAATTCAGGTGTGTGGGTGAAGGAGGATCTAGGCAAATTCTGTGAAAAGTGAGAGGTGCACTACTGCACACCCCACACCCCTGGAGCCTCTAGCCCAGCATGGCTGTCAGACACTGGCACACCTGAAGCAATACCCCACACCTGCCCTTTGAGCCCCAATCTAGCCATAAAGTGCTGATAAAACCAAAAGCTCCACCTAGGAGGAGGTGGCCACAGGAGGCTAGAGCAGATAAAAACCAGAGATCCAGAGTACTATGTCTCTATTGTCCTTGGGTTTCAAGGTAGGTGAGATCACACTGGATCAAAGAGGTAGTAGCTCTATTTTGCTCTTTCTCTTATTCTCTCCATTTCTACAACTAACTTCCTCTTCTCAAAATGTGGGCAATTTATAGCTGGATGGGTTAGAGTTTGCTAAGTTAATACTTTATGAAAAGATTTATTTTGATTGAATGATTGCTTTAAATTTTGCCAAGTTTCTGATTGTGATGGGTTGACCATTGCTGAACACCAGGTGCCTGCCCACTAAGCTGCTCTACGACTCCCCTTCCTAGCTGGACAGGGGAGAGAAAATAAGATGGAAACAAGCTCTTAGGTTGAGATAAGGTAGTTTGCTGAAACAAAAATTAAAGTTTGTGCATGTATAAGCAAGGAGGAAAAAAAGCTTTTCCTCTACTCCCCATTCTCACGTGATGTTCAGCCACTTCTCAGGAAGCAGAGCTTCAAAATGTGCAGCAGTTGCTTTGGAAGGCAAACACTCTAAGTAATGAACACCCCACCTCCATTGCTTTTCCTTCTCTTGGCTTTTATATCAGACCTGACATCACATGGGATGGAATATCCCTTTGGTCAGTTCTGGTCAGCTGGCCTGGCTGTGTCCCCTCCCAGACTCTTGCCCACTCCCAGCCCTTGCTGGGCAGGGGGAAAGGCTGAGACAGCTCTGCTGCTGTGCCAGCCCTGCCCAGCAGCACCCAAACCACTGCTGTGCTAGCAGCACCTTTCCAGCTGCCAATGCACAGCACAGCTCTGTGATGACTGCTATGAGAAAATTCTATGTTAATGCACTGTTCTTATGAAGCTTACAAGCTTGTTTTTAATCTTCTAAGAACAATGTCACATTTCTCATATGCCCCTAACTCAGGGAAAAGCAGTACCTTAATCCCCTTTTAAGTAAACCCACCAAGTAGGGACTGGGGCTTTATAGAGGGTGGTGCTCTGCAACCTTCAGTAGGGATACGAAGTCTCTAGAACTTAGAAATAACTATGAACAAGGACAATGTAAAGAATAAAGGATATTTATCCATACTGATGGACTGTGTATATTTTTAAGGCAGGCATGAGATTTATGTATCATTTGAAGTATAATCTGCAGTATACTCATATTGATAGAATTGCTTCTCATGGAGGTAGCTATGATATGCGATGGTTTCTGTGGAGTCAAAATGTGCTTTTAAAGTGACGTAAAAATTGTTTTCCTAGGCTAGTAAAATCAATCTGTGGAGGGAAAATCAAGTCATTTACTAGTAACTATATGTTCGTCATTCCAGTTTTGAGGCAGAAGGGTGGGGAATTTTTTGTCTTTTTTGTTTGTTTTTAAGATGCGCATGTAATTGTCAGTCATAGTAACCACTAGATAGATCACTATCTCTAATTTTCTGAATGAGAAAACAATGTGAATAAAACTTTCATTAACCAGGCTTAGGCGTGAGTTACCTACCACTTGGAGTTCTGGTTCTTCTTCTTTCTCAGATTTCCAATGAATGCTCTTCTTGTTAGCCACCTTGCTCTTCCTGTTAGCCATTAGCTTGACCTCCATTGCACCACTTCAGAGAACTGAACTGAAAGAAAGAAAACCCAGATTTAAAGGAGAGCTGGAAGCAGGGAGGAGTAGGAATGCACCAGGGATTTGTAGGTAAATCTGTGTTCATACACACAGTGTCAGGGAACAGCGAGCTGGACTAGTCCCTGGAGACATGGGAAGAGAAGGGGGCAGGAAACAGGAGAGCACAGAGCTGGTGAGAACAGAAACAGCTCCTGGTAAAGAGTCAGAGCTCATTAGATAAATGCAACATAACAGGTCGAGGAAACCAAGATAACAGTTCAGGAATGGGACACTTCTATGGCATGACTGAAGTGGGGACTGCTGGAGTTGGTCCGGGATGCAGTGGGATTCTAGGCCATGGGCAGGGCTGGGGAAAGCCCTGGGGAGACTGACTAGGTATGGTCAGAATCGGTAATGCCTTGACATATCTGAGCAGAGAATGTTTCCTCCCACATATGAGGTTTAGTAAAGGTACAGATCACAACCTTTTTACAACTGATGAATGAGGGGGGAAAAAAAAAAAAGAGCAAGTAATGTGGCTTTTCAGTAACAATATTTAATTTGTTAATCTCGATCCTAATTAATTTGACTTTGGAGAATTACTTGTATCTTGATTTAAAACACAATATGCTCAAACACTGGTATTGCAGTGCCTGTTAGACATCTACACTTAAAGTGTTTCATATACAGATCTTTCTGGACCCGTGAATTGCTTGAACTCATGCTCTTCTTCCTCTCATTCATGTTTGAAGTTATTTAGTACACATGGCTGCATCACAAATTCACAATTTGGACTATCTGGAGAATATAGAATCATTTCCTTTGGAGAATAAGTAATAGTTCACAATCCAGGTCTGATTCTAAAGACAATATTTTATGTTTAAAAACAAATGCAGATATTTTAAGCAGCTTTTCAATGACACTTTTTTGGTATTCCTGTACTGAAAATGCAATTGTGATTTCCTGTGGCTATTGCCTGAAGGAACAATCCAGTGTTGTCTGCAAGATAAGGTTCAAATTCAAATGAAATGGAGACACTGAAGCCATTTTGCAGATAATGTCTTGATTTGTGGGTTTACTACTCTGAAAGATGCCACACACTGTATAATTTTTTAATGCAATATTTAAGGTCTGTCTTCATTTTAATAGGTTCACTTTGTAACTTCATTTTCACTCTATCCAAACAAACTCACAGTTAAACAAATATTCTTCTTTGCACTAAAATTCACTCATGTAATCCAACTTATACTGGTATAAAAATATACATAAAAATGTGGGAAATATTTTTTATTATCAAAGGAAGTTTGAATTAACCTATAAAATTTAAGTTGACAAAAACTAACAGATAGTTTAGCAATGAACAGAGAGAGAAATTAGTTGCCTATTGCGTGACATTATTTTTATTCAGTTTAAAGGTTAACAATAAAAATTATGGAAATAATAAGCAATGGAAAATATAATTGGGGAGTTCTAAATGAAGATGTTCTTTGTTATATTTACTGGCTTCTACTTTCTCTGAAATTGACCTGAACTAATTAAAAAAAAAGTATTAAAACTCCAGTGAGTTTATAATAATTGAATCTAGTAAAATGAAACCTATTAAATAATTTTATTAAGTTACAATCCATATAGGGCATATTGTAAATGTCAGCCTAAATGACTATAGCATTGTGAACCCAAGAAAACAAAGCATTAGTGGGAGCTATGAGCAGACTTTAATCAAAAAGGACATATTTGTAGCCAGATAAAAAATTTTATGTCTGAATGTGTCCCATGTTAACTCACATTATACCAAGCAATGAATCAAACCAACCACATATTGTATAGAATGTAGTGAGTATTGCAGTATTGTAGAAATATGTAGATAAACCTTGTACAAAATATATAGTATGCTTTACAGTTACAGAATAGGAAGAAGAGATAACCCATATATTAGTGAGTGCATCACCTTAAGGTTTAAAAATGAAAAATAGAATTAAATATGTAGCAGTTTTATTCCATTTTTTCAAGGTCTCTGTGGAATGAGTAATGATTTTTTAACACAGATAACATTTATCCAGCTATTTTGCCATTTTTATGTGCACTTAATTGTTTGGAACAGAAACACAAAAAAAATTGGGCAGGATATCAGGGTAAGATTTTCTGAAACAGAAGAATCTGGATTCACTTGCAGGCATCAGAAAGGATTCTGAGGCAAGAAAAGCTGTGTCTGGGAATAATTTCCAGACTATGAAGACAAGTATACAGCCATTCACATTTCCCTTCACACATACTCAGACTATTCCTGGTCTCAAGAAACAGGCCATCAGGTTGCCATAAAATAACATCTGTAAGATGTTGATGGAAGGTCAAAGGTCCTGGGGACTCTTTCAAAATGTGAAAGAAAAAAAATAATCCATTTTAATTTAAACACTGTTAAAAATTTAATTTTTTTTCTCACCCTATTTAAGAACGATGCAAACTGTCACTTTTCCTGTATGCCATTATATTCACTATGTTTCACAACAGCTTCCCACTTATATGCTCTGAATCTCTAGTGCACCTCTGAGTAATATTTGAGGCACACCCAAAATATTGTCTTTATACCATTTTTTTTTCCCTCATGTGGCATAGGAAACATAGTGGAAGCTTGCCTCCAGTTATAATCTAATGTAACAAATCATGGAGTAGTTTAAATGTTTTTTAGTACAACATGCAGCATAGCTGCTGCAGTGCACCACGTCCTGCTTGTTCCTTTACTTTCTTCTATAAAAAGTGAATAGCTTACATAACTCTGTAGTGCAGCAGCTGGAATGCCTTTTGAGTCCATGCTAACTACATCTGCTCAGCAGCACTCTGGCACTTGTCAAGGCCTTCCTAAAAGTATTTTCAAGTCTAGAGAAATTTTCATCTCATGTTCCTGAAATGTTTGAACTATCCTGTTCAGTTTTAGGAAGGGCATACCAGCCAGAACTAAGATGATATGTTCCCTCTTTTTTTAAATTCATCCATTTATCTGACACAATAAAAGAAAACCCAAATGCAAGATTCTACTCTCAGTGTTGTTGACTCTTGCTGTTCTTTACAAATATAGAAATATTGGATATTTGTTGCATAGTCCAGTGCTTGAAGAAAATCAACAGTATCCAAATCTCAGTTTTCACTAGAAAAAATGTATTTCTAGTTCTCATAAAGAGCCTGAAGACACAAAGAAAATGAAGAAGAATGATTCAGGATTCAGAAGGAAAATAAAAAATAATTATGCAAATAAAATAGTTCTGCCTTTCAAGTTTCTGAACAGTGTCATGGCTCAGTATGAATGATATATATAATTTTTAAAAAAAAGTGCATACACAATGGTGCTGCTAACTATTTCAAAAGACAAAAGCTCACCAGAAGTAATAGGAAAGTTAAAAAAAAGTTGAATACTTGGATAAAATCATATTCTCATTCTATTATATCTTTTATCCCTATACTTGTCACTAGCTCACTTTTTTCCTTCCAATAAATGTCTTCTTAGAAAAGAAATATTTAAGACAGTTTCTGGGGGCATCAGTAATGTTGTATTATAATTTATTTCTTATGTTTTGGGGGGTTTGAAGCATTGGAAAGACAAGACTTTTGTTATTAGGATCCTACCAAAAATGAGTTCAGGATGTATCAATTGAAAGTTATAGGTAAGAGAATATTTCCAGTCTGAGGTGTCTTTCCCATCACCAGCCTTTTCTTTTACCTAAGTCTTCCTGCCTTAAAACTATGCTATTTCAGTGTTTCATTTTTGCCTTCAATGGAGTTTTGAGCTTACTCAGAAAATATCTTCCTGTCTCTGACATAAATTCAAGGATAAAGATTTTTGCCTACCATCAAGAAATTTTTTTGGACAAAACCAGATAATGCATATCTATGCATACCATCTTCCTGAGGAATTTGAAAGGGAATGAGGTCAGTAAACTACGGTGAGCAATTTTTCTCTGTTTCAGTGTTTTGGCTTTTTTTTTTCTTTTTCAATAACCACAAAAGGCTGAAAATTTCTCTATCAATTGCTTTGTTAATAACTCCATGAAAGTTGTTTTCAGAAGCATAGAGGCTACAATCTAAACCACAGAACAAGGATTAAATACAGATTCAGAGATGAGATTATAAATTATTTGCAATCATGTCATATTGAGTAGAAATAATGCAAAACACACATATATAGACTAAAAGATGCCCAAGCCACAGACATAATTATGAAGAGATAGATTTAAAAAGTCCTAATAATTAATAACCAAAATATAATGTGCATTTTATTAGAAGTATAACCTTTTATATAGTGCATATTATGAAAACTTCAGGACTTTCACAGTTCTAATAGTAATAAATGTGTTTGTGGGGGTTTTTGTTATTAAGGAATACTGTATACGTAGAGCTGTACCCGTGCCTATTGCCACCAGGCAAGTATGATAGTCAATGTTTTGAAATCTAATCTACCAGCAAGATTGACAGCAACAGAGACAAATTTGGACACATACACTTTCAACTTACAATTAACATTTTTAGTTTATTCATTCAGTTACTCTTTTTCAAGGAAAAAAAACCTTGTAATTTGGGAATGGAGCTTTTGAAGAATAGGAGGAGAAAACTTTTATTGTAGAAGTCTAGTTTGACAGTGATAAGAAATATCTTATTATATTATATATTGCATTTGAAATTGTCCTTCTTATGGTGTCATTTTACTCTGAAACACAAAGTAAAATCATTAAAATATTGAAATTATTGATGTATTTTAGTCACTACTGTACGACTTAATGACACCCTTTCTAATTCTCTAATAGCCTGTGAATTAAAAACAAAACAAAACCAAAACAATAAAAACAACAACAAAAATTAAAAAAAAAAAAAGAACTTTCAGTTGAGGGAACAGCTATTTAAGTTAAAGCCAAACCAACTGCAAATAAATTTTGTCATTATATTTTCTTGACCATCAACAGCTCTTCCAAATAAAATGTAGGCATGGTGCTGGAACTTCAAGTTACTAGCAGTTCTAACAGTTTAATATTTTATAATATCCATAATATTAAATGTTATCCTATCTTTTTCAATACTCTATATTTTTTTAAAATCTCTTTTGACAACTCCTTCATAGAAGTGGAAACCCTAGATTATTATTTTAACTTTCAAATCAGTTGCAGACAGCTGAAGTATCTCATATTTTTTGTATGCAACAATAAACAAACATAAGCCAGCATTTTAAACAATATTTCAATATTTGAATACAAAATTAGACTCCAACTATTCTGAGAATATTGACTCTTCAATTTCTTTACCAGTTACTAAATATATTCTAATTATTTTTCCTAGGGATTAATGCAACATACTTTACATCTACAGAATAAACTCTATGGTACCAAATTGAGGTAAATCCTAATTGCAAAGATAGCACACATTAGAAGTTATTGCCACAAAGTTATCAGTCACCACCCTTTATATTCAATGTAGATATCAGAATATAAAAGTACATAATTAAGAATATTTTTGATGAATGTGTGCAGATTCCTTAAACTTGGCAAAGTCTATTAGAATTTTTTTCTTACAAGATCTTTGTGGGATTTTTTTCTTACCCCCAGATTTCTTTGGTGTATTTTTGGGGTTTTTTGCCTGTCTGCTTTCACTTAAATAGAATATGTGCAGGTCATGAAATGACTACTAAAATTGATTACTAAAATTTCTTCAGACTTCCTCATGAAAGAATGAAGTTGAACTTACCAAGAGAAGGAACAGAGTTCCTTATCAAACTATTCCCTTGTCTCCCAGATTAATAACATTTTCTGCCTCCTTAGAAACTAAGAAATCATTGAAGACATCAAAATTACTCAGTACACCTCACAGACTAGCATTATAGGGACACTGTAAAACTCAGAACAGTTGATCTCAGTTCTATTATTTCCTATTTGGAAATCATCATCTGTGCTTCATTTATTCCCATTATTATACACATCTCAGAAAACACCTAATAGAATTCAAAAAAATTCATTTTCACTTTTTAATCAGAAAAAAAATCTGCATTGTAAATTGACCAATTCTGTTCAGAATTCCTAATTTTCCTTTGTTGTGTTAGCATAAAATTTATAAATCCAGTTAATTAGGTAACCTGTGATAATCAGGGGTAACTTCCTGACCTCAACTGTATTACAGTGTAGATTTTCCAGGGGTCAAAGCTGCCCCCTGGGAATCTTTAGTTTCTGGTCAGAAAAACCTCATGTTCAAATTTATGGTCCTTAGGGATTTGGCAGTACAAGGCCTCCCTCTTTAGTTGTGGAGAAGAATAAGATATTAACCTACTTATCATAGTTTTTTTCATCTGTTTGAGTATTGTATGGCAGTTATATGATACCCTATAACTTGATCAAATTGTTTGTGCTGTGACTGGGTTAGTAATCTGGAGTCTGTAATTGAAGTTCTGTCCTTTAAAATGTATTGTAACTCCCAGACTGCTTTATTAATTCCTTTTTGTTGTGGTTTGGTACCATGAAGTTCAACACTTGCTAATTATTCACTGAATTCAGCACAGGGATACTGAAAATCAGGAATAAAAGAGAAATTCTTTTCCTATGCTACCTTGCTCATTTCAGTTATTCATCTGATGCACCTACCATTCTGGAAAACACAACCATTCTTTTATACTTTTCATAGCTCTGTGCTCAAAATACAAGATATTTACAGAATCACAGAATGACTAGGTTGGAAGGGACCTTCAAGATCATCAAGTCCAACCCATGCCCTACCACCTCAACTAAACCATGGCACTGAGTGCCACATCCAGTCATCTTTTAAACACATCCAGGGATGGTGACTCCACCACCTCTCCGGGCAGGCCATTCCAGTTCTTGATCACTCTTTCCGTAAAAAAACTTTTTCCTAATATCCAACCTAAACTTCCCTTGGCACAGCTTGAGACTGTGTCCTCTGGTTCTGTCAGTTGCTGCTTGGAGAAAGAGACCGACCCCACCTGACCACAGCCACCTTTCAGGGAGTTGTAGAGAGTGATAAGCTCCCCCTTGAGTGTCCTTTTCTCCAGGCTAAGCACCCCCAGCTCCCTCAGTCGTTCCTCACAGGGTTTGTGTTCCCAGCCCCGCTCCAGCCTCGTTTCCTCCTCTGGACAGACTCGAGTGTCCCAACGTCCTTCCCAAACTGAGGGGCCAGAACTGGACACAGCACTCGAGGTGTGGCCTCACCAGTGCCGAGTGCAGGGGAAGGATGACCTCCCTGCTCCTGCTGGCCCCACTGTTCCTGATCCAGGGCAGGATGCCCTTGGCCTTCTTGGCCACCAGGGCTCACTGCTGGCTCATGTCCAGCTGGCTGTCGAGCAGGACCCCCAGGTCCCTTTCTGCCTGGGCACTGTCCAGCCACACCATCCAGCCTAGAGCACTGTAGGGGGTTGTTGTGGCCAAAATGAAGGACTCGGCACTGGGACTTATTAAACTTCATCTTATTGGACTCTGCTCATCCATCCAACTGTTCCAGGTCTCTCTGCAGAGCCCTCCTACAGATCAATGCTCACTCCCAGTTTAGTGTCATCTGCAAATTTACAATGAAGGACTCGGTCCCCTCATCCATGTCATCAATAAAGACATTGAACAGAACTGGCCCCAGCACAGACTCCCGAGGGACACCACTGGTGACTGGCCCCAGCTGGATGCAGCACCATTCACCACCACCCTCTGGGCCTGGCCATCCAGCCAGTTCCTAACCCAGCACAGAGTGCTCCTGTCCTAGCCATGGGCTGCCAGCTTTTCCAGGAGTGTGCTGTGGGAGACAGTGCCAAAGGCCTTGCTGAAGTCTAAATAAACAACATCCACAGCCTTGGCATCCACCAGGCAGGCCACCTGGTCATAAAAGGAGACCAGGTTGGTCAAACATGACCTACCCCTCCTAAACCCCTGCTGGCTGGGTCTGATACCCTGGCCATCCTGTAAGTGCTGCATGATGGCACTCAGTATAAACTATTCCATTAACTGTTCCATATTTTTTCTAATTGTATCTAGAAATGAAAAAAAAATGTGAGAAGAAAAAATGCAAATTACTTTTTTTTTTTTACAGATGCCAATTGTAGGTGGCAGATTACATTTTGTATATCTATATTGCATTTTGTATATCTACTAAATATTTACTGGTATGTAAGCATAGCACAGTCACCACTAATTAGTTTGCTAACAATGTCTTGGTAGTGTCCTGGCAACTCTGTCAGAGCTGAATAAACTTAAGCAGCAGGATGAAGAAAAGGGCTGACCCACATTGGACTGACATACCCTTAACATTTACAAATGAACTGAGTACTTGGAAAAACTATATCATGCTGAGTTGAGGTAGATTTATTGCACATGACACTCAGTGATTAATGAAAGAATTGCTTCTGGTCTTTCTTGAACAGATGCTCAAGGAGAATACATAGAGACTACTCTTATTTTGTGAACAAACACAATTACTATTCTTGCAGTTGAGCATTATCTACTCTTTGTGACTTTCCATAGACGATATAAAGAGGTGAAAATAGATATTCCATTGCCTTCTTATGCTGGGCATGCATAGAGGTAAAGTTTATTATTCAGAGTAGTTTATAATTCTCTGACATCTTTGAGTGCAGGTGGGTAGTTCAGGGGAAAAGTCCATTTTTGCTGACTTCCTGGAAACTACAGCTATCTTCTCAATCCAAAACTAGAAAATAGTGCATAAGGATAATTTGTGTTTTCTATATGCAACAATCTATAGCAAAACAGTGGGAGATCCTGGATTAACATCTTCAACTTTAAGAGGCTGCACCGATATCTTTTGTTTTAGCCTTTCCATTCCCCGATAGTAACATCTGCCAAACACCATGCTGTTTCAGCCTAGTTATTGAGCTTCACTATCCACTGAGAAATTCCTAAAATCCTAATTCTCTCCTTCTTTGTTTGCTCAAACTAGAGAAAAACAGCATTTAAAAACAAAGTAGTTGTTTGGACCTTCTTTTACTTCCTTTTTGTTTAACATGGTGTAGTTTACAAAAGGAACATTTTTGGTTGCTTGAGTTTTGGTTGATTGATGTAAATGATGTATCATTTACAGGCTTCCTTTTAATGAGTACCTTTTAATTATTATCTCTTATATCTGCAAGGAAAAAGGCTTTCTTTATTCTGTTTTATTTTCTAATGAAGACTGATTTCTTCAGGCTTTTGGTGGCCCAGTTTCACCATAGCCAGCATCATACATATTTACCAATGGAGACATTAGTAAGGTTTAAAATAAGAGTTAAATCAGCCAATTTTGTCATTATACTTAAAATGGATGTGTTTAGTAAACTCAGTTCTATCTCTTTCTTCATTCTGGCATACTATACCATAAACATGGAATCTGTTTCGGTTTCAATAAACACCAATGGCAAAAATCTGATTAACAAATCCTTATTAGCTGAGGACAAAATTCCTGACACAAGACTGAGACAATATTTGAGACTTGTGATGGTGCTATGATCTGATTATAAAACATACCTCTGCCTGAATTGAGTTGTGAATGAGACTATATGCCAAAGTCAACACTATGGATTTTATTAAACAGAAAATGTGACATAGAGAGAGAGAAAGAAATAGGAGGAGGGAAGGGGCGTGAGAGAGAGAGAGAGAGAGCACTTAAGTAGAAAGATATCATCACCTGTGGCATCCTGCTAGTCCTTCACCCTTATTGGGATGTGTCTAGAGGAAACCAACAAAGCTGGTGAAGAGTCTGGAGCAAGTCTTATGAGGAGCAAATGAGGGGGCTGGGAATTTTCAGTCCAGAGAAGAGGATGCTCATGAGGGATAAGATTGTATCAGGGTGGGGGTCTTTTTCTTCTCACAAGCAACAAGTGACAGAACAAGAGGACATGGCCTCAAGTTATCCCAGAGAAGATTGGGAATGAACATAAGGAAAATGTCTTCACTGAAAAGGAAGGCACTGGAAGAGGCTGCCTAGGGAAGTGGTGGAACCATCCATGGAAGTGTTCAAAAGGCATGTGGATGTGGCACTCGGGGACATGGCTTAGTGGAGAACATAGCAGTGCTAGGCTATCAGTTGCAACCAGTCTTACAGTCTTTTCCAGCCTCAACAATTCTCTGACTTCGTCTTTCTCAACAAGCTAGTTTTAGATATACTATTAATGCTCTGCAATTCACTAAATTGATGTAACAGGAGAGATACTTATTTAACATTCAATTTAACTTTCTGTACTATGATTACTTTCTATTTTACAATTAGCAACAGTCATCCATTGGGCAACATTAATTTACATCCCAGGGGGAAAATAAAAAGATAAAATGCATGCAAAGAGGAGCAAAAAACCAATTCTACTAGTATGTATGAGACCTTCTCAAGGGGAAAAAGATTTTCATGGAGGGGATAGTGTTAGGATTTTATCAGTAATCTTAGTTGTCATTGATGCTGCAATTTGAGAAAACAAATATTTGAGGGCCAAAATCAATAAAAAATTCACATCAATAATACCCCTTTTAATTTTATGACATAGTTTCACATATTTATTCTCTCCAGTAACCCAAATATTTATTAATAATACTCAGACAGATATTTATGGTGATAACTCTACATATAAATAACTTTTAAAAATAAATCCTATGATTTTACCCTGTATTCTCACTACTTAAATCTGTGAAATATTATAGTGTTTGCATGTACTCATAATATAAAATACAGTGTGACTGCTAATATATTGGCATTTTAAATTCCCAGGAAATTGTCCCAAACAGGGCTATATTTTATCAAATTGAAGGATTATCTCTCCCCAGGGATCAACTCAGATGGGACTAATCCTTTATTTATCATTTTAATCTTAAAAAGCAGTACAAGAAACAGTGATAGCTCAAATGTACAATGTGCCAACCAGTCAAAATATTTTTATCCCCCTCCATGACAACAATCATAAAGACAATATTGCAGCAAAGCATCAAAATTCAGATGATATCATCAGTCTGACAATATATTGAAAAACAATTCTGTTGCCTATAGCAACAAACAGCTTTATTGAGTCCTATGTTGCCTTGGGGATGCACAAAGGCAAAAATTAAAGAACTATAAATTAAAAGTGAACTAACTGGTAAAAGTGAAAATAAACTAAAAACTAAATCTAATTTAGGATATAGTAGGTGAAACACCTACCTAAATCCTAAGTATCTTCCCACCAAGAAAGTTCCAAAAATGTCAGATAAGTAGATACATTTCAGGAGCATCCCACAGAGTGCCATAGAAAGCTGATCTATAAAATACAATGAATTTGCATAAAAGAGGTCAGGAAACACTAAGCATATGGATGTGAGTCTTGCTGTATATACAGAACACAGAATTAGGGCCAAAGAGAAACAAGTCCATGCACAGTTTCTGAAAAATGCCATGCTTACTAAGGTTAGCCTGCTGACTACCATTAATACTGCATTCACTCATACATGGAAAAGAGAAAAAATATTCAATCTCTAGAGTAAAGAACTTAGTACCATCAAGTTTCATATACATTTCCTGAAAAGTAAGTCTCATGCTATTTATGGTAGAGGCTCTTTCAATGTTTTTACCATAGTTGAAGGATTTTTTGTCCATTTTGACAGAAAGACAAAAGGAATTATATAAAATTAAAACATAATTAACCTTAATATGAATTTGAGAACTGGAAATCTTTACTCCTTAAACTAAATGGGGCACTCTTAAATGTAATTAGAAAACAGAGATTAATAAGTAATACTGGCTGTAATCAGCTATTTTTTCTTTTCTTTTTATTTCAGACAGACCTTCCTCAGTCATAAATTTATTTTGTGATTTGACAGTTCCCCTAAGAATTATTAGCTAAAGTGGTTAAAGCATTTCTCAGTCTTTCTTTTGTACACCTACAGAATCAGGGAGCCAGATATCTGTTGATTAGTATAAAGTAGACAATCTGGAAAGTGCTGAAGTATTGTGAGCTTTCAGATCAACAAACGAACCAAATTGTGAGATATTCAGGATGTGGAAGATGCTCAGGAGTACTCTTATAAATAGTAGTAGGAGGACATCTAAAGTCATCTAAGTTTATCAGATCCTACCAGGGAGAAAATGAAAATATAAATTTTTATTTTAGAAAGACCACCACTTGCTGGAAAAAAAACACAAACAAACAACTTTTTTATTTCACACATTCTGGGCAATAATCAGAACTTTACCTCCTCTTGGAACACATTTAAGAATCAGTAGGAATTTTTTTGACTGATACAACATGATCGTCAGCACATATTTTCCAAAAGACTTTCTAGAAAACATGTATAAATTAACAGGAATGCAGACTTACCTGCAATTGTTTCCTCCTCCTACAGCTGGAATTTCTGCCATTACCTCTAGATTCACTTGGATAACATGACAGTAAAATTCCAGGAACTTTCAAGTTGAAGAGATACATCAATCAGTTAGAATAAGCATGCTTCAGTAAAGGAAGAGAAGTCAGATACTAGTCTAGCAAACATTTAATAACTTCAGAAACCATGATCATAATTAATTAATTATCCATTCCATAGAAATTCAGTATCTCTATGAAGATTACAGTAGGGTAATTAAATATGGGAGTTATCAAAGAAGTGTCCCCTCATAAGTAGGTGTTTATCCTCATATATCTAAAAAGTAGGAAAGCTGGAAAATTCTTCATTTTTTTCTGAGAGCTTGCATATTGTGTCATTTTTTGTTGTACTCTTTATGACTTTTAAATAGAGACCGTGGACTGAAATTCCAATCCACAAGTTGAATCTCATTTCAAGCTTACAAAATTTCAGCTGCTTTTAAAAAAATCATTTAATGAAGAAAAGTAATTACAGTTATAAAAGAGAAGATAACTGTGATTGAGTGAATTAACTATACATAGATCCTGTCAGGATGTCCTTTAACATTCTTTGCAGCCAGATATCTCTACAGCAGATGCCAAAATTATAAAAGAAATGTCACTTGAGGCTTGAGCTGTCTGCACTTCAACAGCCCAATTAAAGACTTGAGATTCAACCAGGGGCATTAATGATTACATGTGACTGTGAATTGCTAGGAAATACCAGTCTGTAGGAAGAGGACAGCATATCACAGCAGCAGAGAAGTTTGAAGCTAAGCCTTTTGGTAATTATTTTTGTAATTCTACACTGAACCACTTAAACTACTCTGCCATCAGCAGTATTGTGCTGCATGCAAAGTTAAAGCGCCTCACCCACTGGATTCCAGTGGGATCCCAGGTGAAAACTTATGGGGACTCATCACACTTCCTCAATATAAGCCAGTGGCTAATGCTGGTGATGCTGGAGGTTGTGTCTTGGAAGGAGGAGGAAGAAAAGGAAGGTATATGAGTCTTGAAACAACAACTAGGTAACTGCTTATAACAGTTCTGTATATTCAGCCATGCACAAGGGAGTCCAGTAGGAGAAGGGAAGGTGGCATTGTACTGGTTGTGTCACTCTAAATATTTGCAATGGCAAAAAAGGAAATTCTGTAGAAGAAAACTGATTTATTTATGAGTTGTTGCAGAAGTAATTCTATGTATTTGTCTTTTTATAGATATGCAGGATCTTATCCTATAGAATGGATGAAACATATTAGTGCTAAAAAGTGTAGACTGCAGATGTTTGACTCAGACCAAATACTTTTCTGACAAATAAAGACATTACAGGGAGATGGGAATTGTCCTTGCTTTTCCTTGGAAAAACATGCTTGTAGGGACTTATAACATAAAGGAACTGTAAAAAAAATTTTGACTTGATATTTAAAATCCAAGTAAGGTATCTGTGGAAAAAGCCAAACTGTCTAGACCTCTGAAAGACTTCCTCAGTCTCTGTAGAAGTTTATGAGATCAAGCTTAAAATAACTATTAAAACAACTTAGTATAAAATAAACTAACTTATATACAAGAGATCATAGCACTGTACTTTTGTTTTTAACGCAAATATGACTTGAATGTTTTCATATCTTTACTTCAACATTTCACTTTTTAAAATAATCCATTCTTCAGGTTGGAAGTTTCAGTTTCTTTTCCTGTGGTCTGCAAAAGGACTTTTTCCTTAGAATTATTAAATAAACAAGACCCTCTATTATTCTATGAATAACAGGTAGTACACAGAACCTCAAGTGTAAGAGCTTAAGAGACACATAAAATATCCTTTTCAAATAGGATTTCTCCTTCCTAATTTCTGGCCCTAGCTTTAACTTAACTAACCTTTTATGCTTTGACAACGTTTAAAAATACTTAAAACAAGTTATGTCTCTCATTGGTGGCAGGGGAATATTTTATGTTATCTAACTTCTTGTTTGGGATTCTGTGACCTTACTGTAAGTTAACCTCATCCCCCTTTGTTTTTCTTTTCAGAAGCTCAGTTAAACAGCCCATGTAAATTATTTATACATATTTTGCTCAGAACTATTTCTTCATTTATCTGTTACATTTTGTACTTAAATGAGAGAGCTCATTGTAAGCCTGTATGCTCCGTACTGATCTACAAAGAAGTTCTAGCCACATTCATTTCTCTTTTTTTTTGGTCTCATCTATTCTCTGCATTACTTTTTGGGATTTGTGTTGTTATGAGGTCATTTGCAGTTTGTGTTGGTGCTTATATGTCTGCTCTCAGGTGTACAATAACATATTTTAAACTATTTGTTTTTCTCTGCAACAAAACCATTTTAAATAGAATTAATTTGACTTGGTTACTTATCCAGCACTAAGAAATGTAGAAGGAAAAATATCTAATAGACTACAATAAAGTCAGCTTTTCTAGGTTATGTGTTTTCTTTCAAATTTCCTATGATTATCCATTTAAAAGTGCTTCTTTTCTCTAAATGTACTTTTTACTTTGCTGATTAAAAATTTTTTTGGGGCGTTGTTGTTTGCTCTGTGTTTTATTCAAATTCTGTTTACCATCATTAAACTGGAGAGTTCCTTCTTCCAGGAATTATAAGACTTATGTATATTATTTCCTTTGTTTTCAAGGTCAAGTTAAAACTAAGATTAAAAACCAGATGTCCACTATTAAGACATGGTGTTTATTGAAGGTAGTGCTTATTTGTTTGTATATAGGTGTGCCTATTTGTTTGTATATATATATATTTTAGTTTTTTATATATTTATGCAAGTACTTCTTTTGCACAAAGCCAAATCAATTGTGATTTTTTCGTTCGAGCAAGCCAAACCCCACATCATTCAATAGAGATGAATATCTTAAAAGTTCATTATGAAATACATTTCAGGAGTATAGGTCTACATGCACAATGTGTGCTAATTTACACATTGATACCAAAAATTATATAAATCAACATTTTTCACACTTTATTCTGAAGAATTTCAGCTACATAGCACTGGATTTCAATTTATTTGAATTATAATGTTAACTCAGAATCAGACAATAATGGGAGAAGGATTCTGTGTTGTTTTGCTCTTAATGCATTTATATGTCATGCAGCTGTTTCTTTCTTCTTAGTGATGTGATCTGCAGCCACAACATTAAAAAAATGATGACTTTAAGACAAAGAGTGTATGAAAATCTGCTACGCCATTTTCTGGTTGTATCACAAAATCTGAAGATATTCATGTCAGAACAGAAAGAAAAGAACATAAAAAAAGAGAAATATGCTATTTCTGTTTGAATAACCTCAACAGACTGCACTTTGATTTCCCATGTTAGATTTGAATTATTAATATATTTATTCTTCATTTTAGAAAAACAATATTAATTTTATGTGTGTATTATGAATGAAAAGCTTTTATTTTTTTTCTACTGCATTGAGTAAACATGAGGCTAGACTGGAGTTACAAGACTGGCAAACAACATTTGCTATTAAAACCCTTTTACTGTGTTACTAATTCTAAATTGCATGTGAATGTGTTGAAAACCTACATATTTTTCTTGAAGCAAACTTGATATTCATTTTGTATCCAAATTAACCCCTGGGTAACAGAAGGCCTCAAGAAAAACTTTGACACCAAACTACTTTTTAACTACAGCTAATCATCTAATTGAAAATATTCTGTATTTAAAACAGCCTTGACTATCATTCTTCAAATAGTACCACTATAATTACTTAGCCTGTTTCACACACAGGCCCTTGCTTTCTCTCCAAGGTACTTGTTCAATTTTATTGTTCTCTGTATCTCATACTATATACAGATCTAAGAGAATAAAGCAAGCCATGTGGGGATTAGCAGTGGGTTTAAGTGTTAATGCTTCATAACACTCCATATACTCAGAAATTCACATTAAAATTCTGTGAGTGGCAAAAGCAGTGTGCAGAATCTTTGAAGAAAGATACTGTTAAAGTAGGGGGCTGGGGAGGTTATCTAGAGGTGAAAAGTGCAACAAAGAAAGTATGTTCTGAGCAGAACTTTTGTAATATGATGGAAAAAACCCCATATAATGAATTCATCTCCAGTAACTAGAAGTACACCGAGGCTGTGTCTGATAATTGTGTAAAGTATGTTTTACTATTTCTGCTATGTTTCTGTTTTTGTTTTTTTTGTATAGATGGCAAGTATACTATTGCTACTGATTATGTTCTACAACTTTTACTTTAATTATAAGTTTATATTTGTGTAATGACATAAGTCATGGTTTCATTCATATTTTAATTTTCATGTTTGTAACTGATCACAGCAGAGTCACTACTAATTTATGAAGTTGTAAGAATGCCTAAAATGGGGTTTTGTCACTTTTGGTTGTGTTTACCTCAATTACTTTAATCCCTCCTTTGCAAAATCTGATGTTAATTTTAGCAATAACGTATAAAAGAAATTCTATAATGTAAACAGAAAAACCCAGATTGAGATTTAAAATCTGTCATGTTTCCTTCATAAAGAGTCATGAAAAGGACTATTTTACTGTCCAAATTATTACTTGCTGTGTTCTCTGTTCCTGCTGCCAGAAGTTACTGACCTCTATGCTAACTTTGGAGTTCTCATTTAGGAAAGTGAGAGGAAAGAGGCCAGAGCTAACTGGGTTTTTTCACCCCATTAAAAAAATTACTTTCTCAAAAACTGTGTGACAGCAGACAGCAAGCTAACTCACAGATGGTAAAGCCAAAAGCTGATACCCATTACAGGAATCAAAGAAAAACAAGATCATGAGAGCCTAGCTGTTTGATTCCTCCTCTATTTTTGTTCCAGTCCAGGCTTTTTGGTTGACTCTCTGATGTGCTAATCCTCAGTGCTGAATTTTTTAGGATTGAAGGGAGTCAAGACTACCTTTTCTCTTGGCTCTTCAAGGAACACTACCTCAATACAGTGCTGATAACATACAGGCAAGTATAAACCTGTTAGCAGATTTAGAAGCCCCAGATTTCTCACTTCCAGTACCACTTTAACTAAATCAAAGATCTAAACTCATCTTTCATTTTTATTTCACTGTCAGACCTATACTTTACTGTCTCTGTAAAATTATATTGTGCCAGAAATGAATTTTTTTCTATTTCTGTGCTGATCCTAAAGCAAGAAGGTTGTCTATTCTTTTTCATATCCCCTGCAGTATGATCAACAGATTGTTTAAAAATGTTATTCCTTTGCTGAAATGTAGGAAGTAATCCTCCTTAGCTGTATGTGAAAGTCACTAAGCTCACCTACTGTAAGGTAAAATAGAGCAAACAGCAGAAATGTAATCAGGTAACGTTTCTCTGCTTTGACCTGGCAGCTTTTTAAAAGAGAACTCTTTTTTCAATGCATCAAATCATTTGGCCTCACTCAAGTCATCAGTAAAATTCCTGCTTGGTGGACTAGAATAAAAGTGACATCAGTAAGTACAATAGGTACTTGTTATTGTGCACCAGAATAACATATATATTTTATATATAAAATATACATTAATATAAGTTTTCTGGGTACTGTAATTGATCACAAATAGGTGGCATGATTTTGTAGAAGTCCTGGTGCAGTCCATACACCAGAACTCATATCAATAACTGAAAGGGGGATTATTGAAAGATGAAGGTGTATAGTTTTTACTGGTTTGGTACAATGGTGGCTGAGATTCAAAACTGTATCCAGTGTTCTGTACTCCATTATAAGAAGTGCTCTGGACAGTATTTAAAGGTGTTATGACATTTTCCCTCAGCAGTATCTGATTTAATAATGAATTCAAGTGTTTATAACTTAAAAATCTGAAAATCACCCATATTTATGATTGCATAACATTGATATTTCCCATGCTTTGTGTTATTCTTATCAACTGGTGTGATCTTCCTTTTGACTATGCATGCAGGTGATCACCATTTAAAATATATCAGTCACTGTAATTTTAACTCTAGTATTATCTTTTTTAACTCTGGTATTATCACTTTTTGAAGCAATCAGTATAATTAGTACTTTTCAGTCTGTTTTAATAAGGAACACAATTTAAAGAAACAAAAGTATTCATTAAATGAAGCATTGAGTTTTCTCATGGAGGAAGACCAAAGAAATAATATATTGGTTTTCTTGTTAAAAAAAAAAAAAAAAAACAAAAAACCAAAAACCCAAATGTATCATTTTATTTGAAGAAGCCCCCCATATTAAAAAGTGGAAAGGCAGGTCTTTACAAAAAATACAAGTTTAAATTTTGGAATGTTGTACAAGGAACTTTTTCCAAGAAACTTACCATATAAAATCACAGAATCATAGAACAGTTTGGGTTGGGAAGGACCTTGAAAATCATCAATCTTCAACCACCTTACCATGGTCAGGGACACATTCCACTACACCAGGTTGCTCAAAGCCCCATCCAACCTGACCTTGAACACTTCCAGGGATGGAGCATTCATAACTTCTCTGGGCAATCTATTCCAGGGTCTCACCACTCTCAGAGTGAATAATTTCTCCCATATATCTAAAGTGAATTTCCCCTCTTTCAGTTTGAGCCCATTACTCCCTGACCTATCACTGCAGTTCCTGATGAAGAGATGCTCTCCAGCTTCCCTGTAGGCTCCCTTCAGACACTGGAATGTTGTTATGAGGTATCCACTGCCCTTCTCCAGATTGAACAGCCCCAACTTTCTCAGTCTGCCTTCATAAGGGAGGTGCTCTACTCCCCTTCTCAACTTCATGGTTCCGCTCTTGCTGCAACTTTCTCCAAGTTCTATGTCCTTTTTATGTTGGAGGACCAGAACTGTATGCAGTATTGCAGGTGGGGTCTCATGAAAGCTGAGTAGAGGGGGAATCACAAGGATCATCTCCTATTTAATTTCTTAAGGAAGGAAAAACAGTTCCAGAGTTTACCTAAACAGATCAGACTATTTTCATTTACACCATTCTATAAACTCTTTTACCACTATTTAAATGATCAGTAATAAAAAGTAGACCACCCTGCAACTTTACCTAGATTTTGCATACCTAGAAGATGCCTGATTTTCCTGCATATTTGGCCTTTTAAAGGTAAAAGGTCTTTGGGACAGTCTCCAAGACTTGTTCATTCATTTTATCCCAGTCTTCATATTGTAGACTAATATCCACTAATTCTAACATGCCCATTCCAGAACTGCTTTTAAAAAATGAAAACATACAAGCCTGGAATGTAGGTTTTGTATGTTTTGTATGAAAACATACAAAAAACGTGGTTGGAAATATCATTAACAATTTCTTTGACAAAAATAAAAAAGTTCTATATTTTAATATACAAGGTCTCCCTTCCTTCTAGTGACTGTATTAGCAAAAAGCTGCATGTGCACACGAGGAGCAGATGGAAAACATGCTAGCACTGCAGTACTCCTGAAACTTTAATTTCTAGCACTGCAGTACTCCTAATACTTTAGTTTCATTATGTGCTTCTGCACATATTTTTTCACATTGTTTTTGTCAGACTTCCTCTTTCAGAAAAAAAAAAAAAGAATGAATTAGCTCATGTAATCAGCAACTTTGTGAAGAACAGATTTGCAATTTAGTTTGAATTGATGTAGCAAGGTAGGGGCTTCTATGTTGGGAGCTATTGAACCTCCCTGAACGTAGTCAGTTCATTCCTGGAATGCATTCAAGCTTTAATAGATATTAAAGCTGAACAGGATCTATATAAGTCATCTGTCTCTGGCCTTGCCAAAATGAGTCACTATCTGTACAATAAATATAACTGATCAAGCCTAGATTTTAAAAACCCAGGTCATGAATGTTTCACTTTCTATTGAGAGAGTATTCTTCCGCTCAGTTATTCCTTGGAGTTTTTGTTAGATTTTATGTAGAACCCAAATTTTCTTCTCTTTAATGGTACTATCTCTGACTATTGCACCTTTCCTCCAGATTTGAAAAAGACTGAAATGCTAAACTCAAGAATTCACTTATGCTAATAAAATGCTAATACTAAGAATTCACCATCAGTTTAGTCTGCTAAGTGCCTACTTCCTCTTACTCACTGCATCAAATCACACCTTCAGAGAAAAGACATTTCTTGACTGCTGGAAAAGTAAATAGGTCCTCCCACCAAAAACTGTTCTAGTGTTGGGGATAGGCCTCACTTATCCTACCCAACATGTTCTCACGCAAAGATCCCAAACTGACCCAAGACTGATGATGGTTTCCACTCAAAAAGATTATAGACTGCTCATCAAATAATGCCATTTGGGTTATGACAGCCACTCTACAGCCTAACTAAAGAGTCAATACTAAAATAAGATGGTAACTTATTTGCATTGCATATATTTAATGACAAAAGAATTTTTTTTTTCTTTCAATCAAGGGTAATGGCCCTACAGGGGTATAAGAACAAAACTAGTTCTATTTAATTGTAATAAAATTTGCAAAATAATTAAATTTGAGTAGTGTATGTATAAAATATACTACAAATTTTTCACAGCATTATACCTTCTCTTCACACTGATTTTTACAAGTTTCTCTCATGAAGCAAGAATCTTTGAATCTTTTTTTTTTCTTTCTACAGATTTTATGATTTTTTGGAGGCTATTTATTATTTCATTCCCTTTCTTTCATAGAAGCAAAGCCACTATTACTTCAGGTAGCCTGAAGAAGTATTTTTCTTACAGCACTTTTCAGTTTTGTGCAGGGACAAACTTTTTGTCTTTATGATAATACTACTACATCAGTTTGCTTTAATAACTCTAAAAAGGGAGGTAAATTCATTAATAAATTGTTCATAACACATTTTAAGCCATGTAGTTTTCAATAGCAATGGTAGTGTTCCTCCAAGAATTCTTTACAACAGCATTTTTCCTACATCATCTTAATTCTAGTAACAACAGTTTCTGATTATTAAAAACTAATTTTTTCACATAATGCACTCTTTAGGGAGAGGCAGAAAAAGCATCAGTTGACTTTAGGAAGTTTTCTTTTCAGATATCTGAAATAATAATTATTTGTTCCTTTAGTGCATATTAGTTCCAAGGAGAAGAATTCAGGGGCTTTTATTTTGATTTGGGTTTAGCTTTTTTTCAGGGGAGGGAGGAAGGTGTGGTAGTGTTGGTTTGATGGGTTTTTTCCTGGATTTCTTTTCTAGGTTGTACCAGTAGAAGCATGTAGACAAACCAAAAGAGGAATTGATCCTTAAAAAAAATATATTGTACATATGATATTGCTCAATTTATCTATATAAAATATAAATTCAAAATATGCTTTATTACACTACACACACATACATATATGTACACATATGTATATACAAATGTGTGCATGTATATTTATATATCTTGAATTTTTGTTCTCTGGTTAAATAAGGTGGTATTATCTGAATATCCAGACAGACAGCTAGTATGTAGCCATTTACAAAAATGTTGTCATAGCTGCTAAAAAAATAAAACACCTTTGAAAACTGTCCCTGAAGGGATTCAACTTTGAAGATTTGTGTCATAAGGACATCCAAAGGAAGCTGAAGTAGCTTATAAAAATCATTAGGTATCCACCCATTGACCCCCAAGTAAAAGTTTATAGTCAGTATTAGTTTATAATAAGCTGAAGAATTCAATTATATTTGAAAATTCCTGTTTACATGTAGGAGAATAGACAAAAGAAACCCAGCACATCACTTTTATGGACAGATATTAACCTTCACAGATCACTGAGTATATCCAGACTCTATAATTGTGTTTGCTAAAAACAAAGACTATTAAACTTCTTTCAGATGACTCAGCAGAAATGTATTTTTTTAATGATGCTATATTGATCTTAACTGTATATCCTTCAAGAAAATCTATTTGTCAGGAAACTTTTACCTGAATTTTCAAAGGCAGCAGAAAAAACTATATTCTTTTTTTCTTCCTGGATTTAGAAAGAGATTTAGCAGTGTGTCTAGTGTTTACAAGAAAAAATAATAAAGCCAGTGATAAAGTACTATTTCAAATGTTGCTGCAGTGACTGAAAAGTGCATTTCAAGCTCCTGGAGAGTACCTTAAAAGTTTCATGAAATGTATGAGATAGTGATGTATTTTCTAAGCACATATATTTTCTGAAATAATAGAAAAAATAAGAGAGTGAAATGCAGGCTAGGAATTTTGTTTCGGTTTTCTTTTGGTTTTAGTTAGTTATGGGGGGGAAGAGTTGGTGGTTTGTTTGTGGTGGCTTTTAGTTTCTTTTTACTAGAAAACATTTATCTACACTTTCCAGAAACTGGTTTGCAGAACACTTTCAAGCTTGGTACTTGTCTCCATCTTGACTTAATCTTGGACATCAGACCCTATATCAATTAATTCACAGAATTTTTTCTATTTTGATTCAGAACTTATGTCAAAGAGAAGTCACACAATCTAAGTCCCTGTTATTCGAGTTTCCAAAGACACACCTGGTGTATAAAACATGGGTATCAAACACCAACTATCAAACTCACCTAAGACAGAGCAGTCTCTGCCACTTTCAGGTTCTCTCTTCCTGCATTTTACAGAGCATCTACTGAGGAAGTAGCATTCAGTTCCCTCAGAATTTCAAGGCTTTAAAAGTACAGCTAACATGTCCTCGCTGCAGCCAGTTAGACTAAGTGGAAACCACTGTCCTTACTGAATTTCTACCAAAGTTAATAGAATCATAGAATCATATATGTTGGAAAAGACCTCCAGGATCATCAAACCAAATCATAAGCATGGCATTGCCAAGTCCACCACTAAACCATACCTAAGTGTCACAGCTACTTGCCTTTTAAATAATTCTAAGGACAGTGACTCAACCACTTCCCTGGAAAATGCTTCCTATGCTTAATAACCCTCTCAAGGAAGACATTTTTCCTAATATCCAATCTAAACCACACCTGGCACTACTTGAGACCATATCCTCTTGACCTATCACTTGTTACCTGGAAAAGAGACTGAGTTCTTTCAGTTAAAGGAAAAAAAAAGAAAAAACAAAAAAAAAAGAAAAAACGAACAAAAAAACAAACAAAAAACCCAAAAAACAACAACAACAACAACAAAACAAAACAAAAAACCCCAACAAAACAAAAGAAAACCCCAAGCCTTACAACATATAAAATCTCACGTGTTCATGTATTCCTTAACAGTGAGGGTCTTTACATTTAGATTTTAACACTAACAATTTTTTTCATTTACCTCTCCCAGCCTGAGGGAGCGGTCCCAGGCCCTCCCTTCAGACTGCAAGTTGCTGGGCTGTATCTATCATCTGAAGATCTGTTTGGGTCAAAACTTCTGCCCTGGAATAGACAGCTGCACCAACACTGCTTGGAAAATGTGGCCTGAGCTGCATAACTGCCATTCCTTTGCTGTTGTCGCTAGTGGATGAGCTAGATATTTAGATGAAATCATAAAATATTTTAGCTTACCTACATTGGTGATTTTTTTGTGGAAGAACATGGAACAATTTTTTTCTTCAATTTTTAAAACTTTTTTGAGACCTTCCCTAGTAAATTATAATAAAAAATATTTGCAGAAGTTTAAAATGTAATGAAGACTTATGCTGGAGAAAATTCCTCCATCAAATCAATGCTTATTTAAGCTTTTCACAAAAAATATCTGTGGAGTTTCTGTTATTTTAAGGTATATCTCATAGCTCTTAAGCCAAGATTTAATCTGTACCCTGGATCTACAATTATTCTTTGAAAAACAAATCATATATAAGTCCTGATTGTTTAATTCTAACATTATTTAATGCTTAAAGACTAGAAAAGCTGTGTGATTCTTTGCAAAATTAAGGAATTATCAACATCAGTGTATCTGTATGCTACAAAGGAGAAATTATACAGAGTGAAATGCATTTAATCTTATTCTATAGCTGTTAAACATAACCCAATCATTCACTAACGCTCTTTAATAAAGGAAACAGGTACACTTTACTCTCTAAAGCAGCTATAGACTTCAAAAGAAGTAGCACCCAAGGTAAATTTGCTCAAACAGAGTAAGAAAAATAAGCTGAAAAAAGGGAAAAGACAGAAGGTAAAGAAGAGTACAGAATTTAAAATTATGTGTATTTCAAGCACACTCATAGAAAATATTGTGGAAAAGCCTAGAATAAAAGTGCACAAATTGCCACTGAAATTTTATTCGTATTTTATTAGACCAATGGACAAATAGTGTTATAGGTTTAAAAATATATTGAATCAAAGAAATCAATTGCATAATTAGTGCTTAAAATCTTTATAGTTTTTTAATTATTATTAGACGGGAAGCATGTGCTTTTGGAACTATGTTTTCACTGAATATGATGACAGATCACCAAGTGTCCCAAAAAAAATCAGGGAGACCATAAGGACACAGAATAAAAGATGTGAACTTTAAATCACTCTTCAAAAAACATTCCAAACAAAGGAAAAAGAAAAGAGATAATCTGGTCATTAATTACAATACAAACATGAGATTCAAAAAAAGTTATCCAAAAAGAAAATATTTTGAAGAGAAATTAATTAAAGGTACATATAACTTCAGATTGAATCCTTTATAAAGTTTTTGCTAGGTGACCCCGTAGATATACACAGATGAATAAATGCACATAGAAGGCTAACTGTGTATCCAGGGAATGAAATACCTCCTGTAGAATAGGCAAAAAGACCCCTGTAGTTCTGCAGTCTAAAAAAAAAAAAAAAAAAGAGAGAGAGAAAACTGAAATACCTGTTAGATAAATGCTGCAGAAAAAAGCATTTCTCTTACCAGCAACACCAAATGAAACCAACAATTGTGTTAAACCTGAGAAAACTTTTCTTCATGGATGCTTAATAGAACACATGGCATGATGTGTAAGACTGAACTCTGTACAGAGAAATGATTCATTAAAGCCTAAGAAGCTTTAATGTTGTGTTCCTCAGAAAGGTGTGTGCCCTTGCACTCTCTTCATATTTACTGCTGTAAATGTAAACAATATTACCAAAGAGGATACCAATTGTTTCACCCTTTTGTATTTGATTACTTATGCAACACTATTTGCATGTCAACATTCAGAAGTGCACCAGAATGTACATTAACTAAATTAAACTTACAAATTTAATTTAGCTGCATACTAAAAAAAAAAATCTATCAATACAAAACGAATAAAATGGTGACATGGCAGAGGTGCAGACAAAAATAACACATAATCCAAATAATAAAGCCAAAGCATCTAGAAATTTAGAAACAGCATTTGCATTTCATGGGAATCATCCTCATTTGTGGAAATGTACTTTACCAGGATCAGCCAATTTAATTTTATGTCTCTTCTTCCACTGAGGAATTTAATATTTTACTTCAGTGAAATATATTTACCAGAAACAATAGCAAAACTGTCATTTGCAGTAATGAATTCCAATTATTACATTCACTAATAATAGATTTTTCCATTGACCAGCTTTTAACTTTCTTCACAGTGTCCTGGATAACCCAAAATGTTATTGTGTTCCTGAACTATCTGTAACCCAAAATGTTATTGTCTCTTTAAGAACCAGTGGCATGGCTGAAAATGGAACTGTGAGGTAGGGAGGTGCTGCACAGAGGTAGAACTTTCTGAAGTTCATCAAATTATTTGTTCTAATGCAAATCTGAACATGAAAACTGCAAGAAAAGCAAACAATTATGTCTTTCTGAGTGAAAATAGCCTTCTCTATTTAAGATTGATTTGAAGATCCGTATGTTATGTTAACCATATGATTTTGTTTGTCCAGTATTATAAGTGGTGTTCACATAATTTCATTGAGTCTTTCTACAGTCTGAAGGGCAGGAACTCTATTAAAAAACATGTCCAGAAATGTGTTATGAAAGTGCAAGATAATTACTGAAATAGTAATTATTCAAGAAACATTACTCTGGAAGATTTAAAATTAAAATGACCTTAGTAAGAGGCCAAATGTTTGCTCATATTAATAAGTCACAAGTATGTATTTCTGAATAACCCTTCATTGTGGTAGGAATTTTTTCCCTCTTTAAACACTCTTTCTTAAATCAAAGTGAATAAAATAAAAAGAAAATCTCTCAACAGAATGAAGCTATTATCAGTCATTGAGCTCATCAGAGTTCATTGGGGACAACAAATAATGCTATCTAATTAATTAGGTTGACAGCAAACTGTGTGACATATTTCGTATGGCTGGCTGGTTTAACATTCTAAACCCTCTTGCTTATTAGAGCTTGCATGTTTCAAATAAAAAAGGATGTTAGACATCCCATCTGCTGTGTAACAGATCTTCAGAAAAAAAAAATACACTGAAGTCTTGATAAGTTCACATCACAGTAACAAGACAAATGCAGCATCTTATCTGATATGCAATGACACAATTCCAATTGTTTCTAAAATTCTATTATTTTAATCAGGCTACATGGAAATAAACATCCCACTGTCAACATGATTCCTTGATCAAAGTCTGACATCAGGTTAGTCAATAAAATGTCTTAGTTTGAAATACCTCTTATCTCTGAGTGAGCACAAGTAAAATTTTGAAATGGAATGCACATCCTGAGATGGCACATCTTGTTTACAAAGTGGTGGTTGGCAAATAGTGATATAATACTGACTGACTACTATGCAGAGCTGTGACTCTAATTATGTGCATATTCTGAACAAAATTTGTTAGAAAGCAATTTACTTAAAAATGCATGATTCTATTTCACGCCTGAATACACCTATGTGAAAGTACTGTACTTCTAGTATACAAAGTTTGATTGCAGCATACTTGGACTTCTGCCCCTTCCTATGTTTGCTAAATCTATTTGAAGTATACTAGAAGTACAGTATGTGAAAGTACTGTACTTCTAGTATACTTCAAATAGATTTAGCAAACATAGGAAGGGGCAGAAGTCTAAGTATAATACAATCAAACTTTTTTTTTTCATTCTTCTTTTCAATAAAATATTTTGTAAGTAACACTTTGTTAGCAGAGATATCCATATCATACATGGCTACTGTATGCAAGTATATGTTCTTGAATTCTGATGGAATCAAATGCAGAAATTAGGTAGCAGGACTACCTAAAATTAAAGCACCCAACTGAGAGCATTGTTCAGATTCTCCCTGAACTCTGACAGGCTGGATAATACGACTGCTTCACTCAGGGACATATTCCAGTGACTGACTACCTCTCCTTTTCCCAATGGCCAATGTGAGCTTTCCTTGAAGCAGCTGAATACCATTTGCTTGTGTCCTGTTGCTGGATGCCAGAGGGAGGAGATAATTCCTACCCTCTGCTGACACCCTTAAAGAAGGTATAGATTGCAATGAGGTCATCCCTCAGCCTTCTCTTCTCTGTGCTGAGCAAGTCAAGTGACCTCAGCCACTCCTTCTAAGTCTTGCCCTTAAGACCTTTTACCATCTTGGTCATCCTCCTCTGGACACACTTCAATAGCTTCTAGTGCGTCCTTCTTAGAGTGAAATACTTAAAACTGAAGGCTGAACTTGGGCAGTACCATTGCAGTGTAGAGAGGAACAATCACCTCCCTTGACCAGCTGGCAATCCTCTTCTTGATGCACTCCAGGACACAGCTGGCCCTTTTTGCCTTTCATTTTCCTATTCAAAATTCTTTTTTCCAAATGACAGTTAGTTTGTCAGATTTTTGCCAAATCTTGTTGATTTACCATTCAAAACATAGGGAAAATTCTCAAACTAGAATGTTTCCCATGACATATTCTCATACCTACAAGTCTAGGCGAGTTCTAGACTCACCTATTATGCATTAAGTTTATATGCCAAATGCTTGCGCAGGATCGATGTTGCAGATCTCTAAGTTAAATGCTTTGTAAACTTTACATAGAGTGTTTTTTTCCAGAAGGTGTTCAGGTCAGGTTGCTTTCTATTGCTCTTTAATTTTTTTTTTCATGTTACATTATAAACAAGAACTGATTTATTCTTAATAAGCCCTTTTAGTCAGGAACAATTTGAATGAGTATAATAAATTTGCATGAAAGTTTATGTTTTATTGTTGATGCTGTGTGAGTGAGAATGAGTTACCATGCAAATAGAAATGGGCAATATTAAACATGGAAATAATAAAGTCAATATTAGTCTCAAAATTAATCAAAGAGATTAATTTTGTATCACATGAACAACAAGGCAGTGTACTCTGTAATTATCATCTTAATAAAAATCAGAAGTCCATTCTATTTTTTATGGATCACACCAAAAATCTAAGAGTATATTCTAAACACATATTGAAGTCTGTTATTAATGGCACAGTTAAGAAATCTTTAAGATCCAAAGATCTTAACAAAATCATAATATAGACTGGGACTCCAGCTGATTGTGAAAAACTCACAATAAACTGTAAGGCTAGACAGGTTTAATTTTCATTATAGGTGAACAAGAAAAACTCTACTCAAACTTAACAAAAAAATCCATCTAGAAAAATAAACACAGAATAGGTCTGTCCATACTATTGAGTTCTCTTATCCTCTAAAACGAGATTATCACAAGTGACCTGCCTTGGGAACAATCTCCAGTCTGAGCTATGTTGAGAATTAAATGCTACTAAATGGTTTTCCTTTTGCTGAGCTGTTTAAATTCTCTTGTGTGCAGATTTTAGCTTAGACATCAATTTCTCTTCTGTGGAGTCTTGCCATGTGTAAGTAAAATTTCAGTAGAGAATCCAACTCCATGGAAATCTTTGTACATGTTTAAATTTATATTAGCACAGAAATTTTTCCTTTGCAACTAACTTCATCTTTATCTCTCTTTATCAGGTCTCATGGAACTTTTGAAACAATTATTGAATTACTGAATTGCTTTATATCATGTATCCAACCTAAAAGATTCAGTTTATTTTTCAAGTAAACATTTTGCCCCTGATAGCATGAGAAACTGTAGTTTGTGTAAAAAGACTAGAATATGCAGAGACTTGCAAAAATGGTAAATGGTTTTCTACTGTTAACTGAGGAGAGGAGAGGGGAGTAGAGAACTAAATTTCTTTCCAGTCTGGCCATGTCCATCTTTTTCCTTAAAAAAAAAAAAAAAAAGTGGAAAGAAAATAAAAGGGAATTGCTCCAAAACAAGATAGCTAAAACCATACTTGGTCTATTTCAAGTGTAGTAGGAAGACCAGATGTTCCAAAAATGCATGCACAGAAATAGAAGGATGATTCCTCAATCAGCTGCTGTACTGAATGTGTTCAGAGAGGAGATATACCTCTGCTACACTGGGATTTCTTTTTGTATAAACCTATTTAGTAAGGAAATTGAAAACAAAACTTTAATTCTTCCTGCTATAGCTTCTCTGAGTGCTGAAGTACTTTGAAGTGTTCCCAGCTTTCTGCCAATTTTTTTTTCCAATTGTAATGCAACTGTTTGCCAGCTCCTGAAATATCCTGAAATAAATATATATACTGAATATGTCTTCAAGGTTTTCCTTCAGAGTTGTAATGACTAAGGCATTTAGCTAGTTCATTAGTTCCATAGTGATAGCACTTGATACATCTAAAGGGGGTAGTTTATGTCTCTTCTCTCTCCTTACCCAATTTTCTGAATGGTGCAGAGAAGTATCTGGATTAATTTTGATAGTACACTTCATAGCTTTAAGATAAATAGGCTTCAAAAAAAAATCTTGCAGATGGAAACAGCCAGAATACAATAGCAGTATGGAAGAGGGTGATATAAAAGATATGTGATTTACACAGACATATACATGTAAAACCTCAGTATATCAATATTTGCAACCACAGGAGAAATCTTTTTAGCTCCCAAAGAACCTTTTTGCCTCATTGAATGAATCCAAACTTTCCATCTTAATGAAAATCAGAAGAAAAATCAAGTAGGAATGAGCTAATGAGGAAATATTATTAGCCCATTTTTCAGATGTTTGTCACACACAAACACACCTCCTAGTGCAAATCACTTTAGCAGTAGTTTAAGCTAGTCTGTTTGCTTTTACACAAAATTGTATTTATGGGCAAGGGAAAAGTAACTTTTCATATCAAGCTAAGAATTTATTGCTAAAATAATTGAATATTCACAGTCTTACCTGTCAAACCAGAATAAATCCTAGAAAAGAAAATGAGCAGTTATTAGGTAGCTTTATTTATATGTTAAAAAACTGAGACAATTTATTGACATTCTTGTCTGTTGACATGGGAATCATTGCTCAAAAGAAGATTCATCTTACATCTGACATATCAAACAGTTGTTAAACAATTAGAACTGTATCTTATGCGTCCACTGGGTTTACTTCAGGGGAAGAAGCTGCATTAGGAAGAGAAGTTAAGCTGCTTTGAAGAAGGACCACTAAGTTGTTGGCATACAGAGGTGACATTTCAGAAATTTGAAAAAAATTATTCAGTGTAAACAACTGTATAGCAAATGACAGATAATTTTATCTATTGGATTTAAGGTTTCAGAGAAATGGAGCAATTAGAAACCTGGAGTTGACCTGACAGGAAGATGTGTAAAGTATGGGAAGCTTAAACGTAAGAAATTTTTTAATTTACAGTAAAATTAAAATAAAATTAAGAAACTCTTCAAATTTATTAAAACAAAACAAACCAAAACAAAAATAAAACCAAAAAAGGTGTGAAAATCTTACATTTGTGTACAGCACATATGTAAAGGTCTGGTTAGTGTGGTGGGTTGAACCCTGTGAACTAAGTAACAATCAGTCTAGCATGACAAAGGGTGAGAATCAAAAGGGCAAAAACCAAGAAAGAAAAACGGATCAAGATTAAGACAGTTTTATAAGTAAAGATAAAAAAAAAAAGAGATGCAAAGGCAGCTATTTACCACTTACCACCCACAGACTGATACCCAGCCAGTGTCTGAGCAAAGGTTACCTAGGAAAAGCATCCTCAGTGTGGAGCCACATGATGTTAATTATCCTTTTAGTCAAATGGGGTCAGTCTTAACCGCTGTGTCCCTCCCAGTTTTTGCCCCCTCAGCCTACTCACTGGAGGGAGGCAAGAGAAGAAGGCAAAACATGTAAGAGATGGAAACCCTTAGTGCTGTGAAAACAGTTCAGCAATGGATAAAACACTGGTTTGTTATCAACACCATTTTGTCATAAACACAGCACTACACAGGCTGCTATAAAGAAAATTAACTGCATCCCAGACAGACCTAGAAAATTTAAAAAAAAACAAATAAACAGGTTTGATTTTTTTTCCTATTTTATAATAAATTAATAAATATAATGGAAAACAAAGGCTTTTCTCATATGTGAAGTAGTCATTCTTGATAACCTTAGTCACATATCTGCATTTCATGACTGGATGGATTCTTTGTGCTCTCTAGTAAAGGCAAGATGTGATTAGATGTAGCTTTTATGTCAATTTATTTATTTAACATTGTGGGTTTTATCCTAAATATAATGAAGCTAAAATATTAACTTGATGTCCCAAAGAAAAATATTTTATTCCAGCCAAAGCAGAACATGGCCAAATGTTGCATTAGATACCATCTGTATCAACATATTGTCAGCCAGGTGCAAATGCTTAGCTGGCAAACCTGGCAGTCCACCTTCTAGTTTTGTTTAAACAAATGGGTTTCTGTTCCTCTGGGATCCTTCCTCTGCTTAATGAAACTCTTGGCATTTAATTCTTGGCATTTAATCTTTCCAAAACTTATAAAATGGTATTTCTTTGCTTCTATGCATTCATACACTGGTGCATTTCCTGAAGGTGTTCAAATAACATTAAAAGACTCACCCAACTCGCAAACACATCTAGTCAGAGTTAGTAAGTTTTATGGAGCAATCCTTGCAAATGGCAATGAGTAGCTAAAATTCAACACATATCTTTGAAAAACAACAGCAGAAAAAAGTATACTATTTTTTATTTTATAATGTACCTGAATTGAACACATTTACTCTGTAATCTGATGACAATAATTATGTCCTTCTGTTTATGTAAATTGTTGAACTCAAAAGTCCTGCTACAAACAAACAGGAAAATACCTCATGTAAAACCAATAATTTACTGTTAGTCCAGTTAAAGTTTCAACAGCTTTATAGTCTGACTGATCAGTATAGTTACCAATATTGTACATTCACAGTCCAAACCAACACAGCTGCACCTCGATAAACCAGTTTGAAATATTGCACAAAGGCTTCCCAAGTGTCTGCTGCACTTCTGGGTGGTGTTATGCCAACACTGCCCATGTGCAGCTCCTGAGACTGTTTGCTGGGCAGGCTTGAGAAGATTTTGCTGCATCACCCTGAAATACTTCCAGGCGAGCTGTGACATCACTAGCAAGGAGGATTTCTTCCTTCCTTTAGAGCAAGGTGGAGATCTAGCCACTTTATTCCTTTTCAGTCTTGGAATCAATTCACATTAGTTTTCCCAAATTATCTTAGCACAGTCTGCCTATATATCCTTTCCTTTCATGGACTTCCAATTATTTGGTGTTTCTCTTCTCTGTCTAGTAGCAAAACTTAGTGAAAGTGGAGAAAGTTATTTCTAGAGAAAAATTTCTGAAATATCAGTCTCATCTTCCTGAAAGCAGTCTTTGATGTAACTAAAAAACTCACCAAAAAATTTCAAATGTCTTATAATATACAATATTATATGTTGTCTATATTAAAAATTCTGTAGTTCTAAAATTACATATTCATATTCTGTGTTTAAGATAAAGAATATTTTTAAGGATAATTAGTATATTAAAAATTTTAATGTGTAAATATTTATATATAAATAAAAAAAAAGAATACCCTGAATAAAGAAAATTCCCCTTACTGCAAAGTGTGTACATATACATATTTGTTTATACTTTCTTAAAAACTGTACCTGACATAGGTTATGTACCATGCAGAGATATGTCCAGCTTCTCAACCATTCACAGTTCCTCTGGAAATTTCTGGAAAACATAATTTTAACTTTGTATATAAACCCTAAAAGTGGTTTAAACATGATAGTAATAAAAAAGAAAGCAAATAAATATATAAACATTTCAGAGGCTCAAACAGAATCTTAAAAAATTACTATTCTAGTCCCTTAATTCACATGTATGGCACAAATAAGTGTAAATAAGGACTATCAGAGAATTAATAAAAAAAAATCTAATCAACCAAAGGTTTTCAACTGCATGTCTGATAAAGTGTTAGGTTTTGGTATTATTTGCATCCAGCCACTGAAATATAAGGAAGATCGTATTTTAATCATAATCATTGCTACATATCAACCTTGTTGTTTAACATATCTAAAAGCTAATTTTTTAAAATAAATTTCAAATCTTTCTCACGTACACACACCATTTTCAAAATTTAAGTTGCAATATGGCTTAGATCCAGCCCCATATTTTTCTCCATTGAGAAAATTTTTCACTGATTTTAAATTATATTTTACACATCATACTAAGTTTTATACTAAATATACATTATATTCTATGCAATTTCAAGAGATACATGCTTTATGGATCACAAAAATTTTCTTATGTGCACTTATGTATATATATGTGTATATGTATATGTGTGTGTATATATATAAATATATATATATGTAAAATATTAAGCAAGAATATTTCTGTAAAATGAGGGGTTTTTCAAAGAGAACTGTATAGTCACACTGATTTGAAAAGAAAACTCTATAGAACTGTGTGTTATTGTGTGTTCTCTTCATTCTTACAGTAAAGAAATCATAGGTTTGTTTAAGGCTGGTTTAGTTACCAATTTTTGTTTTTTGGAAGATCCTACCACAGACCAGGAAAAAATTGCATCTTAGTTTGCCCCTTCTAAGATCACCAGTTATATTTATGATTAACAGTTTTTCTTTGGGAGAAAGACACAGAAATCTATAAACAAAAATTTCATTTTTATGCAAAAGTAACATTCACCTGCTTGCTACCCCACTAGTGGGATTAGGGAGATAATCATAAGGGTAAAAAGATAAAGAACTTCTGGGTTGAGATATAGATAGTTTAATAGGAAAAGCAAAAGCCACACGAAAAAGCAAAGCAAAGAAAGAATTAATTCCCTGCTTCCATTGGGAAAGCAGGATTTCAGCCATCCCCAAAGAATGGGCACCATCACAGGTAACTGTGATTTGGAAAGACCTACACCATCACTTTAACTGTCCCTTCTTCCCCCCCCTTTATACACTGAGCATGATGTTACATGGTCTGGAATATCCCTTGGGTCAGTTTGGGTCACCTGTCCTGGCTGTGTCTCCTCCCAGCCTCCCACGTACCCCCATCTTCCTTTCCAGCAAGGCAGTACAAAGAGCAGAAAAGGCCTTGGCTCTGTGTAAATCCTGCTCAGCAAGAACAAAAGCATATCTATAGTGTCTACACTGTGTTTGGCACAAATCCAAAACACAGAACCATACCAGCCACTGTGAAAGAAATTACCTCTACCACAGCTGAAACCAGCATGATTTAATTCAGCAGAAAGGAAAAAAAAAGAAAGAAAGAAAGAAAGAAGCAAACAAACAAACATACAAAACCAAAAATGTCCCCCACCTTGTCAAATAAACAAGCTCAACTGAAATATGACATAGCTTTCTTTTCAAAAGTAATGACATATAACTATTTCTCTTGCTAACATAATGAAACTGAAAAAGATAAGAGTATGAAAAGATAACAGCATCCAAAGGATGAAAAATTGGTTTCTTGTACTGACTCTAGCATAAAAAGAAAGACTTCACATCTCTTCATCATCAGAGAAGAGAAACAGCAAAAGACACAAATGTATGTCATGTGGGCTGTGTCCATGCAAACAAGAACAGACACAAGATTTCTGCTGCAAAGTTAGTTATAACCACATATAAAATACAGTTTCATAAGATAAAGCAAAGACTGTAAAACATATTTATACATAATGGCTTTCTAACAATACATTAAACAGTAATTCTACACTCTAATAATCCTTGACAAGAGCCAAATATTTTCATGGATCCCACTTTGCATCTCCATATAAACTTTATGTTGTTTCTACTTAAAATCTTATATCAGAAGACAGAAGTGCTGACAGCTGAAGACAAATTCGGAGTACTGAAAGCTGTCACTGGAAAAGACATGGGAAATGCTACCACAAATCAAGTACATTTGGGTATGCACAAAATAAATTAATGTAAGTTTCTAACGCAAGTTTTAGGAAAAAATATAGCTCAGAACTAAAAATTCTGTCTGTTCAAATATCACTGAAACTGAAGTAAACTAAATTATCTGTAAATGAAAACCCAATGGAATTGGCAGAATTCACTCTGTAGCTTTCTAATTCAACCACTGTGAATGCCAGATAGGTGTAAGTGCCATTGACCTCATACAAGTATCAAACATCACGCCTTCTTCTAAACTATGTATCCTACTGCAACTATTCAAAACAGGCTGGTGGACCCATAAGATTTCTCTGGTAAACAGTAATCACCTAAAAAAAGCAAAAAGCAGCCACAGCCACAGTAATGGATGTGAAATTATCTGAACATTTTTGTCTGAACCCTATAATAAGTTTCAATGCTGTAAGAACAGTCTCTTCCAGAGGATTTGTATTTTCTAACACATCTGTTTTTCAAGTAGCATTTACACAAGTGCATAGTTAAAATTTGTGTAGTTACACAGCATTCAGTTATTTGAGATAACAAAGAGGTTTGTTTTTGTTCTTGTTTTAAACAAGGAAATATGAATTAATTGAAACCAAGATTCTTTAAGCTAGCATGGCAATTCCCAGAAAACCATTATAAGGATGTAGCAGATGTTATTTTCCTTTCAAAATCAAGGAAAAATACACTGTATCAGGCTCAAAATGTCCTGATGCCGTGATAAGGATGTTTATACTTAGTATGATATTCCAATATTCAAGTGTAAGTTTAGCAAAAGTAAGCTACTTCATTGGAGGATATAAAAATTCACTCTGCTTCTGAAAATGCTTATAGTAAAATTTTGGTTTTCTTCACTGATGCAAGATACAGTTCCCTAAAACCTTCAAGGAGCTTTCAACTCCCTTTGAAAAAGAACAGTTTAAGAACTGCTAACTATTGTATTTTTAATCTGGAAGTAATTTTCTTATTGTGGAAGAATCTCATTGCTGTAAAATATCAGCAACACAAAAATACTGCATACCAAAGCATTTCATAATTTCTGCTTCTCATTTCACAGGAATCTGAAAACCACAAAGAATGGGGGCGGGGGAAAAATAGCCAGGCTATTTTAAATTACTTCTATGAACTAGAATTAATTTTATCTGAGCTAGAGTTGAAGATCTGAATATCAAATAATATAAATGTTACTAGGCAGACAAGTAGGGTGTGGAAACCCAGAGCATCACGAATATTTCTCTTTCTGCTCTGGGGTGTCCTGACCCCCAGCGAAGCACTGACTTTGACCCTTATTTATGGAGAAACATTCCTAGACTTCAAGATAGACTAGAATCCACAAAAGTGTGAAATAGATTATAGAGAGTAGTGTGTGTCACTTGGTGAGAAATTTAGGTTTTGAGATTTTTAGTATGTTGTGGATGGAAGCAGGATGGAGGGCACAGGGTGTCATCCTGGGTTTCTTCTTCATGCTTCTTCTTCCTTCTTCTTCAGGGGTTTGGGCAGAAAAGTCTGCACTGGGGGCTCTTTGGTATCAGTTATTGGGTTAAAAGGGAAAATAATCTAGGTGTCAGTTCTTAATTGGGTAGTTTAGTCTTAAAAGACCTTGTAACAAGAGATTGTTAGCCATTTTGTGCCTTCTAATGAAAAGCTGCCAAACTCACATTTGTGGGACTGTTTTACTGATAAGAAATAATAAACACCTGAGTCCGAACATGAACTAACTACTGCCTCAAGTGCCTTCAATCCAGACCCAGAGAAACCAACGACTGGTACCTCCACAGTAGGGAGTAGAGTTTGTATCAGTAAAAAGCTTCCCCCATCAACTCCTGCCCCACTTGGACATGCACTATCTGCTGACACCTTCCCAGTGGCCACGAGGCCATGCTCTGACCAGCTGGCCCTGGCAGCTGCCTGCCTCTGACCCCTGTGGGTCTGTCTTCTTCATGCCACGTTCCATGCCCAGGTAACCGCGTTCATTCAGCTTCTTGCTCAGAAGGTCTCTCAAACAAGGTGTCAGCCCAAACCACCAGCCAGGATGGTTCTTAATGATAGATCTTCTGTGATCTACCTTTCCAGCAGTTTCAGTTTTAACTCTTTGGTTAATTCTTGACCTGTGGCTCACACAAAGGCACCTTATTCTCTGTTCTTGTTTGCATTCTCCCCTTCACCCTGGCTTTCCATACTCAGCCCATTTGCAATGAACTCAGCTCCTGGCCAAAGTGATACCATGATACTTCTGGGTCAATTGCTTATTTATGAGTCTGATGTCAAGGGACTCTATCTGACTTCAAAAATTTAGTATGAGACTGAATTTGTTCCTCCTTAATATCTCATATGTTTACATATATTTGTCCGCAATCACCAAATAGTATTGAACTGTAAATAAATGCTTAAAAATTAGGTAAAATAACTGAATAATCTATTTGTTTCAGGTATCATTTTTTCCCATAGAGACTTCTTTAAAGAAGTTTCACTTCCAAAAGTGATACTGCAAAATAGGAATAAATATGTGGCTATATTTATCAATTGAGAATTATTTCCAAATCAAATGTAATAGTTACAAACAGAAAGATAATGGAATCTTCATTGGCAGTTCTGCACTTATTCTGAGGTCTGACAATGCATTTGTATTGTTCCTTTTTTTTGTCTACTTTTTTTGCCTACTGTTTTCACTAGCAAGAGCTGAAAGTCAATAGAGGCTCTCAGCTGTCTACGCCCAATATGCTGCAGCAGCTTGTTTTCTGCCAAAGTTTTTGATTACAAGAAAACAGAACTGAGCTCCTTATCTCTCTTTGCTGTGGTATGGCATGCCAGGCAATAAAAAATGGTTTAGCTTCTTATTCAAGTGGCAGAAAATTATAGTTCATCCTGAATGCATGCATGGGGACTGATTCTCAACTGCACCCAGAGAATACAAGGTGACTGAACATGCCAAGTGTAGGCCTAATGTCTAACAGGAAAAGGAATACTTTAGTATTTCTCCAGCTTACTGCAATTACTTGTTGTAAACAGGTAAAAGTACAATTTGGAAGTGGGTACTGTCCAGCAGTATATTGAACAGATGCTCTTCAGCTCCATGAGGTTGAAATCTGTGTTTTTACTAAAGTGTTGTTTCTAAAGAATATCCTCTGGAAGGATATTGTTCTAAAGGACAGATTTCAAAAGTGACACAGCCAGTGCTGTCCACAGACCTGTCTGCCTACAAATAGTTTTCTGGCTGCACTCCAATCATGATCCACAAAGAATAGAATTGCTTGGAGACAAAAAAATATTTTGCATATGCTTATTTTCCAGATGAAGATGTATAAGGCTGACTAAGTAGACACAGAAAGAAAAGTACACTAAAACTATATTCTGTACTACAGCTCCTGTATTAAGGCCTGAAGGACTGTAGAATTTAATGATTATATACTAAATGCTTTTCTGTATACATAGAAACTGACAGGAGAGCATGATGCCAAACTATTAGGTTCTATATCAAGGAGAGGATGTTCCCCTTTCCTTTAAAGGTGCAAACATAATGTATTTTCCGTAGTTTCTGTCCTTGAAAGCAGAGTGGCTTCCTTCATATGCAGTCCAGAAACTCTGCAATTTCTTGTTGCCTGAAAAACATTTTACACCATGTTTTATTCAATAGAACTTACTTTACAGAATGGGAAATAGCATGCAAATAATCATGTATCTGAGGCTGTATCGTGGTTTTATCATTACGAGGCATGGTGTACTCCCACAGAATTTTTGTTTTGATTCATAGCCTAAGTGAGATGAGTGTGTTCTGTTTACTGCATATCATTGTGCAGAGCTTCAAGATATTTTCTGAAATGAAAAATGTTGCATAAAGTAAATATGGATAACTTATTCAAAATAATTTCTTATTTAAATGAAACATACTCTGTTTTCTTAGGAGCAGAAACAAATATTTATGTTAGGTTAAATCTGGTGGTTTTCCTATGCAGCAAATCCAATTCCAATCCAAATCTTTTGGTGCCAGACCATTTTGCAATCTGGATGTCATGAATACATTGTTTGACATGCAATCATTGTTATGATTGTTTTTTTTATGTTTGACCCAGGTTTTGGTGATACTGAATACTCTCAAAGAATAAGGAAAACACCAAAGAAAATGGAACATAGAGTAAAAATAAAACATACCATTCCTTTCTCAAGGGCTTTCTCAAGTGCCATCACTTGGTGTTCTGGGATTTAAGAACTGATTTTGTGAAGAAGGAATAAGAAATCAAGTTTATTCTTTGCACCCACTCAAGGCAAAAAATACATAGGCAAAAAAATAATAACATAATTACATGTTTATCATACAATTTAGTGTATATTGTCATTTGTAAGTAGAGAAGCACTTCTACCTGCAGGTGGGATTTGTACATGCCTGTTGTGTTGCCAGTGATTACCAAATCACTCTCCTACACAGTTTAATAATGTATGCAAGGATGGAAGGTCTTCATAACTTCTCTGGGTTGTTTGAATTCATAGTTTGGGAATTTTTTCAACTATTGGCTCTTGTAGGAGACTAGAAAACAGTGAAGACTTTTTAAACCTAATTTTATCTTCTATGTAACTATTAAAAACTTAATTTCTGTTATACCAGACCCATACAGATTTTTCAACCTCTCAGTGCTGCATAATTAATGGGGCTACACTATGACACATTATATTAAACTACTGTAAAGCACATTTTCCAGAAGACATTTATAGACAGAATATAATGGTTTATTCTCTAAGAACTTTTTAGTAAGGTTTTTTATTTTGTTTTTTAGATAGGACAGTTAGGTATTAATTAGATCATAGTGCTTGTATCCTCCATGTTTTTCTCAGTTCCAAACCTAATTCTATGAAAGCTAAGTTATTCACTAGCAAGAACAAAATCAAAAGTTTAATGCCAAATATTAAGCTTAGTGTACTATTTTTTCTCATTCATTATTGTAGGATATTTTAACACTAAAGAAATCAATGGGAATTTAGAAATTTATGTCATTGGGAGTAGGTATCATTTGGAACTCTTGATCAACCAGCTGATGGGGTTTTAAATTTATTTCACTATTTTGAGAAGAAAATGTAGGAGTACCCTTCGCTAATTGGTTTAACAAAGTTCATAAGACTATAGTGTGTCACTTTAATTATAGTTTTTTAAGTGCTAAAGCTAAGCTTTTTTGTCATTTCAATAGAAATAAACTCTGTTTAGGCATTGGTCCATTAAGAAGTGTAACAGATCCAAAAGAATAGTAATCGGGTACTTTAAACAGGCATAAAAGCCTCATGCAGTGAATACAAAGTTCTGTATAAAATCTGAATCACAATATAGGCAATACAGAAGCACCTAGGTACACTATTAATTATTATTCCAATTTGGTCATCTGAGATTTGGAAAAATTAAGTTTCATATAAGAAAAAAAAGGGAAATTATTCAAATAGATCAATTAGCAAAATGGAAAGGGTAAAAATACAAGCTCTCTGTTGACCTTCCATACATTACTCAGCATATTATTATAACTATAATTTGCTTCTTATGTATGGAATAGAATTCTAGAATAAAATCCTGGACAAGAAACATGAACTGCAGAAGTACAAATTCCTTAAATGAAGCAAATTCCAGACCTATACTTGTACATATTCACCTACTTGGAAATCTTACCCTTCCCTAAGTGAGTTCAGGTTTAAGAAAATAAAAGGCTGAGGAGGAGGGAGGGGAAGCAACTAATTCTACACAAAAAAACATACTAACTGGAGGTCAAACATTTGTCAGACTTCTGCTAAATTAAATTTTGTCCAATTTAAGAGGAAAAAACATATTTTTTAAGTTGAGTCATATTTATTATCATAAAAATTAAGGTAATTTCTACACATACCAAGGATATGTGTTATAATAACGTAGAATTCAGCTGTAATAGGGGTGTGTGATGTACTGGTCCCAGTGACTGATATTTTTTTAATTCTTCAGTTAAAATTTTTAGTCCCTCTTTATGCTCAATTTGCTCACTCAGGGTTTGCCCTTCTTTACTTGATCCCAGTTTTTTCACATGGAATTTCAATTTCTGCATTATTTACTGCTTGCCATATTGCTGCTGCCTCTCCCCCCACTTTCTCAGGAGAAGTTTCTCCAATCAGAATATCATCCATATATTTTGTCACAGTTTCACATCTTGGGGGAGTGAGTCTCTCTGCGAAAGTTCAGCAAGTGCAGCATGAACAATTATAGGTGAATATTTATATCTCTGTGGGAGTTTGCTAAAGGTGAAATGTATTCCCTCCCAAATGAAAGGAAACTTCTCTTTATCCTCCTCCTTCAAGGAAACCATAAAAAATATATTTTTTATATCTAGCATTACCATCAATGAGTGTGCAGCTGCTTTCAAAGTAGCAGTTATATTTGCAATGTTTGGTACAGCAGCTGTTAGCATGGCTGTACTAGCGCTCAGATACTAATAATCAATTGTTAAATACCACCTCCTGTCCGCTTTCCCAGCTGGTCAGACAGCTGAGTTATATGGGGAGTGAGTTCTGGAGATTATTTGTTGTTTCCCAGTCATGACTTCAGAAATTCCATTTTATACCACCACAGAAATCATTAGTATTTTTTCTGCACGGGAGTGCATTGGCTACAGTTGTTGTTGCCTTAAGTTCTAGCTTTCATATTTTCCAGATTCTGTACTGCCTTGGTGTGTAACTCTGAACTTCATAGTAAGTGTTAGTAAGCTCTCTTCACAGTTCAGTCAGACAAAACAATCCTTTTCCAGCCCGAGAACCAAGGACACCATTACAGTCTCAGGCCCAAAAAGTGTAAACTATGGAAAACTTAAAAAGCAATCTGGGAGGCTGGGACTTCATAACCCGAAGCTGCAACTGGACAATTAACCCCAATATGTAAATGGACCAAAACTTATAAAAGTGTGAAAACTCTTAGCTAGTTGTCCATCTTGCGTCCATCTTGGGCAGAGCCACGGCCAGGCGTTTGTACTGCCCAGGGTGTATCCTTTTAAGGCCTTTTAATAAAATACCTACTTTATTCCCTTAACTCTAGTCTTTGTTCCAGATCAGCCTCTCAAGGCATCATCAGCAGTACATACATTGCAGACTGAGTTTCTACCAAAACTGGGATTGATGGGATTGATGTCTGAACCTAAGGACCAAACATCAGCATTTGGCAGGGACATCTGTTTAAAACATTGAAACCTAAGATATTTGCATTAGGATCTTTAATTAAAATATATGGGCTATTATCATCACTCAATAAGCCTCCACTTGCCAACAGAGAGGCCTACTTGCCTTCTAGGTGTTGTTTTTTGTTTTTTTTAATTCGTGCTCTGTAATTCCTCCTTAAGGGGAGGGAGGGGTTGTATCCCTTTTTGGAGACTGATGCCAGAGGAATTGAAATATGCTTCTTCCTTTCACTGTTATCTCATTTCTGGAGCAGCTATTACATTCTCAAAAAATCATCCAACCTGACCAAGAACCTTTCCAGTCATTGGACATCTGACACCTCTCTGCAACTTGTTCCAGTGTTTTACCAACCTCACTGAAAAAAAAAAAAAGTATTTCTTATATCTAATCTAAATCTACCCTCTTTTAAACTGTTCTTACTAGCCCCCTTCAAGTATCAAAACATTACAAATACCATGTCCCCAGAGCTTTCTCTTCTCCAGGCTCTGATGGTCCCATCCAGCAGCCCTCCACCCTAATGGGCCCATGTCTTTCCTGTACCCTGATGTCCAGAGCTGGACTCAGCACTCCAGGTGGGGTCTCACCAGAAGAGAGTAGAGAGGAGGAATCACCTCCCTCACCCTTCTGGCCAAGCTTCTATTGAGATCCTTAAGACCAGGATGCAGTTGTCTTTCTGGGCTGCAAGTGCACATTGTCTGCTCGTGCTCAGCCCAGCACCCCCAATTCCTTCCTGGCAGAGCTGATAGCAATCCCTTCATCCCCTAGCCAGTATTAATATCAGGAATTGCCAAACCAGCTAAAGAACTTCACACTTGCCTTTGTTGAACCTCATGGGATTCACATGGGACCACTTCTTGACCTTGTCAAGTGCATTGTATTTGCCCCAGAGAATTCTTACACTCCTAAGGGAAAGATTATTTGAATTTCTCCGTGTGGTAACAGGGTTAATTCTACATTAGGTGTTATTTGCAAAACTAGAAATTTCAGTCTCTAACAACAAAAAAAATATTTCAGAAAGTGTAGTGATAATGTCTTTACAAATTAGATTTCAAACAATGATTTTTACTAAACAGACGTTTTCTTCTAGTATTATCATCTGTATTTTTCTTTCCTACAAATACACAAAGAGTAATTCTTGAAAGAAGTAGATGATATGTTGATTAGAATTCAGTGACTTCTTTCTTTCCCTTTTATGATCCTCAAATATTTGTCAGCATAGTCACTGTAAAGTCTCAGGAATAACTGCTTTAAAGAAGTCAGTGTTTCTTATTTCTTATATTCTAAGGTTTTGCAAAGCTACCAGGACTCAGAAATATGCTTTCTGTATGAGTGACACAAAAAACTAGATGAAGTACAAACCTAGATATAAAGGGTTTCAGACCTGCTAATGTTGTAAAATGAATTTATCTGCTCAGGCAGTTTCCATTACTGGGATAAAAAGTATAATTATTTTAACAGAGATCAAAATTTTCTTAGCATTGTGTATATTATTAAAGGAGTTAGTTTTAAGCTGATTTGATTTTTTTTTTGAGAATATGCATTTAGGAAAAATTGAGGTCTCTGTCAAGAATGAAGGGCTATGAAACAAGAACCTAAGTTCTACTGGTTGAAAGAAATTCTTCTGTTAAAAAAAAATCTATTTTTATATGTCTTGTATTTTATTATCACTTCTTTAGACTATGTCATGTTGTAAAACGTAAGTATACCTGTGTGAAATTTACATGTTAGGACTTAAATGCTAGCGCTTTTTGCACTCAGATGCTATGGCAATATAAATATGTTCAGAGAATGAATGAGATCTGCTGTCAAAGATACTAAAGGTCATCTTGTCCAAACCACCACTCAAAGAGGGGACTAATTTAGGTCAGGCTGTCTATCACCCCAAGGCCGTGGTTTCCACAGTGTTGCTGGGCAGCCTATGTTTGACACTCCTAATTGTGGTAGGTATTCTTTCAAATCTAGGTTTTTGCCCCTCATGCTTTTGATGGACACCTCTGAGTCTGTTTCCACCTTCAGCAGGAAGCATCTTTAGTAGAGCATTTTAAACAAAGTAATAAATAACACTTTTTTGTTTAATGACGTAAATTGGACTGATGAAACATTAATTAAGAAAACAAAATTTTTCGTCAATGAAGAGATTAATATATAATCATACTGTCTTTTCTTTCTTCTAAGCTGAAGTCAGAGATTAACCAGAAGTGTGTGGGAGGGGGGCTTGCAGGGCATTATCTCTCTGGAGTGAGGAGCTGTTGTCTGCATCTATCATTAGGTGCATGGTCAGTATCAGTGCAGAAAATGTAAATGTCAGACCCTCCATAACAGGAATTCTGTATATCATGCCCAAGCATGGTCCTGACAGCCAATGATATGGCATATGAAAGGGAAGAGCCCTCCATGGAGAAGTGTAATTTTGTGTTGCAGGGAGAATAAATATTTCTCATTTGTAGAAGAGTGCTCTACTACTCTCCCATTATAAGTACATACATTTATAAATTATGTATTTTCCATTTTAAAGGTAGATGTGTTTAATAAAGTATATTTTAAAAATATATGAACCAAGACAGAAATAACATTCATTGCCCACTTAGCATCCTCTGGCATATGTAAACTCAAATGCCTTGTCAAACTAATTTCTCAGACACAAAGTGCTGAGCCTACCAAAGGGAAAAAAATAAGAAAGGTATTTTAAGGTTTTTTGTTTACTTGTGAGGGGAGCAGTGAGGAATCTTTTTCTGCATATGTGATTTTTCATCCATATTTCAATCTCTGGTACAATCTGTCTCTAACCAATGAGCATTTCTCTCCTAAATTATTACAGCAGTATTGGCATCTCTTTCACATATAATCCTTTGAACCATTTTTGATGGCAGTTCAAAGTCCTTGGTCCTATGCAAGTTCTTAATAAAAAGAAATTTTAAAGACAAATGGATTTGTAGTGATATAATAGTAGTATAGTGTAGTGATTGTAGTGATATAATACTGATCGGTTACAACTTGGTCAAATTATAACTTGGTAATAGACTCAAATGTCTGAGAAAAGCTAAAGAAAAAAGGTCAAAACCCCTGCAAATAAAAAGAATATGCACCTACTGTAAGGAAGTGGTGGCAATGTGGGGTCAGTCTGTTCTCTCATGTGACAAGTAATAGGATGAGAGGAAATGGCCTCAAGTTGCCCCAAGATAGGTTTAGAATAGATATAAGGGAAGATGTTATCTCTGAAAAGGTTGTCAACACTGGAAGAATTTTCCAGGGAAGTGGTTGAGTCACAAACCCTAGAAGTATTTAAAAGACATGTTGAGAGTCATGGCTTAGCAGTAGACTTTGAAGTCCTAGGGTACAGGTTGAACATAATGATCTTGACCTAAACAATTCTATGATTCTATAAGGCTTTAATACAGACATCTGAAATTCATGAATTCTCACATTTGAGTCTATAGACCTGTACATCCATTCCTGTGGTAGGTTAGGCCCGAATCCCGAACAGCAGCGGCTCCGTGTCCCTGCTGCCAGCCAAACAAAAGGACCCAGGCCTACAGTGGCGGTGCATTCAGTGGTTTTTTGTGCTAAAGCTCCTCGCACAGCCCGGTTTCCTGCGCATCTTGCCCCGGGCACAGGGGATCTGCCCCGCCGGCAGGGGGGTCGCTGGCAGCCTGGCCGCGGCCTCTTTCTCTGCCCCGCTCGGCTGCCAGGCGGAGCCTCCCGGGAACAGCGCTCCCAGCACGGGCACAGCCCCTGCAGCCATCCTGCACCGCATGGGTTACACGTGCTGCGGCATAAAGAAAAATCAGATTGGTCCCTCTTACTGTCTTAGAAAAATGATAACATGTAGAGAAAAAAAAAAATCCATATTTTAAAGTGTTTTGATATGTTATGCTGTATCTGTTGTTCACAGGAATGGGCTGAGAGGAAATACGGGTTGCTTTCTTCGCCATGCATAGTCCTGAAGGAGCCTAGGCCTTCTAAATTGAGAGTAAACATAGGAAGTATTCTTTGGTCTGTATGACTGAATGAAGCTGCAGGTTTCACAGCATCAGAACAATTCAGTCAAACAAGTCAGTGGCAATATCTTGAAAACCTGCAAGTTTTATTTTGGTTAGCATGTTTGTTGAAAGAAAGTTGATTTAAGTTTTACATCTAAAAGCAGAGTCTTGCCACAACCTTTCAATAAATAAATTTACTGCAGACAGCTTTCTTTCGGACACAACTGATTTTACAGATGATCATAAAATGTCTATGAGAGACTGCAGTAATGGAAAATAGAACTGCCTGACAGAACACTAATACTGTAGTTGTTCATAACTAAGAGTCCATGATTAAAATACTGTGGGGGAAATGACCACCATTACATTAAACTAGGAGTGTTACCAGAACTCATCTGTATCCTTCATTTCTCACATGCATCTTCTGTTTTTATTCCTTCTAACGATCTTGGATTCTTTCACTTCAGCTTCTAAGTGAGTCCTGTTTTTTCTAAATGAAAGGGTCCACCATTCATATATTTTTAAAATCATCTAATGATATTTTGAAAGAAAATTAAGTAATTTGTAAAGATTTTAAAGAAAAAACATTTTTGTAATTTTATTGAAGTACATATGTACATATTGACTGCATTTATATGATTTTTTTTTGTACTTTACACTGTCTAATAATAGAAGATATTGGAAGTAAATTGTTTGATCTGATGCTTGTTAAAATATTTTCTTACTATACATATTCAGCATAAATATACATAAAGAAAAGCATCACAAAGTGAACTATTTTAACATTTCTGAGATACATGAAAGAGGCATTTTTTTTCATTTTCATATTAATTTTTTATCTATTATAACAATTTTTGTATTAAGCATACTGAAACAGTGTAGTAGAAAAGTTATGCTGAACATTAATTCAAGCAAAACACAGATGAAACAAAATATTTACTATGCTTATGCTCCTGCCAAGCTTAATTATTGCTTAATTTGAACTACTATATTCAATAGTAGTTATAAAATAAATAACTATTTTATATATAATAATACAAAGTATTTCATTTATATATATAAATATTCAATAAATATAGATTTAAATATGCAATATCTATGATATCTCTTTTGCAAAATAGTTATAAATATGAAGAAAGAAAATAAAACATCTGAATTTTTTGTTGCAAGTTTTGTTGCCACTTCCTATTAATCCTTGGTGTATTTTAATCTAAGTTTTTAAATTACAAAATTCAAAATACTAATGGGTTTAAAAAAAAGAATTTCAAGACTCTTTTATTAAAAAAAATGGTTATTTAATCTCTATCTTTTTATTAATCAGCAGAAACAAAGGAAATGGGAAAAACTGTATTGGAGTAAGACAGGACAAAAATTATCATAGAGAGGTTTGGTTTTTTTTTGGTGTTTTGGGGATGTTTTATTGAGTGTGGGTTTTGGGTTTTTTTGTTTGTTTGTTTTGATTTTGTTTGTTTTGTCTGTTTTTGATAGATAGATGTCCAGTATACTTTTTGGATTATATTTATGACTAGATTTTTTTCTGATTGAAATACCTTTTTTCATTCCACGTTTTCAATGCATATGGCAACCTGGATGCTAAAGACACCTGCTTCCTTTATTTTCCTTGAAAACAGCTGCATTTTAGTCGTTAATGTCAGTGGTGAGAAATGGATCCTCCTTAAGAGCAAGTGAAGGAATAAATGATTATTGATGACTCAGTGCCATTGTGGATTACTGCTTGGTTTTTAAATGACAATAATTCATTTAACTAAAAAGAAATGGTAATGAGCTTGTGTTTTATCTTTTATGTTTCTATTTTGTCTAACATTGAACCTCTGGAAACAAAAACATCATAAAAAAAGTTGGGTCGGGAGGAAAAAAATTCATAATTGAAAAGAAATAAAAAAATTCAGATTCAAATATGTCCTAAAATAAGTATTAAACTGCTTAGTCCTTTTCTGAAGATGGTATCCATGTTGTTGCTAAATTGCACTGTCAGCTTGTGGGAAGCCTGGTTTGGTTGTTTTGAAAACAGGCAGCTGGGAGCTCTCCGAGTTTGCCGGCAAGAGATTTATTATAGAATGGAGTTGTAGAAACCCAAGCTTGACACATCTTGGTGTGATATTCCCTGCACTTACCATTGATTCATTTCTACTCAACATGAATTTTCAAATGCATAGAGTGAATGTTCAAGCTAATTTTGACCAAAGTTTTAATAGTGTTTCACCAAGACATACTCAGACATTCCTTTATTCTGTTTATTCATCTGCTTCAAATTCTTCCAGAGAATGGTAGAGGGAATTCTTTTATTTTCTCCAGTTTTTAAATATCTTCAGATACCAGAAGGATGGAATTCACCTGTGCAAGACAAATTACACAGTATCTTACTCCCCTTCTTTTGACAGACTTTCATTTCAATTTTATGTCCTTATGATTCACACATTATTCTTACATCTATCTACTAGATACCTAAAAAGCAAAAGATACACCTTAGTAATTTTTAACTACTGTAATATCTTGTAACCAAATACCATAAATATATTACTAAAACCACTACATATAGTATCTTGCTTCCAAAGGAGTCCAGGTAATTTTACATAATGTGTTTTGTTTTGTTTAATTGGATTATCTTAGTGAACATATTTTAAGGTACCATAAAAATGTATTAAAAGGTAACTTTTCTATATGTATTTCTATAGATCAATCAAAAACACTGCTGCATTTTATTTTTGTAGTTTTAGAATACTGTTTAGTCATAACAAGAGGTCTCATGCAAAAATGCAGGAAAAGTCAGGGGAGGAGGGAAGAAAAAGAGAAAACATATTCCACAAATATTTAGAATGACCACTAATTGCAAAATAATACACATTCTAAAGTGAAGGTATGGTATGTGTCCTGTACTAATTAATACTGATAATCATGGAATTGAATCTTTCCCTAACAGAATTAGGAAGTAATTTATTTCCTTACTCAACTTCTTTCATCATGTAAATCAAATATGGAATTATATTTGTAAGCTAATATATAAGTATACCTGCATAATTTACAGTAAAAACTCCTTTCAAGTCAATAGATTAGATATCTAAGCTTTAAGAATTTTTTTTTCCACTTAACAAGGTATGACCTTATTTAATATTAAAAGAGGGAAAAAGCCTTCTGAGAAAATGCATAAAAGCTAAATAACCAAATAAGTAATAAAATACAGAGGCAAAACATGTCTCTTCCTGGTGATAAATCAGTATACAAGCTTTTAAAGGAATCTTTGATCTGATCAAAAGAGGTGGGCGTTTCTTATATTTCTGTTGAAATTCTCAAATGACAGGAAGGGCAATTAGGGAAGCTGGATGATTTATTGCTTCAGGGGTGTAATAGACAAAATTGTTTTAACAAAATTAAAAGCATGAAACTGAAATAAAATGCCTAGTTGAGGCAGCTAGAACCAATACGTGCCCGTTTTAAACAGCATTAAAAGGCTGATGAGAAATAGATAATAACAATACATACTTCAACTGTCTTCCCATTTAGCTCACAAAATAATTGTGACTTTCTAACGAAATACATTCTTTCTGCTTTTTGCAGAAAGAATATTAAGACAAGTTCATATATATGAACATTTATTAGCAGAATGTGTAGTTGATGGCATACCTGAACTGTAATTATAAAGGTTACCTTGGAGTAACTAAAGGAGAGAGAATGAGAGAGAGAGAGAGAGAGAGAGAGAGAGAGAGAGAGAGAGAGAGAGAGAGAGAGAGAGAGAGACAGAAAGGATTTAAGGGGGAAAATGCCTATAGGAAATGGTAAAAGCAGTTATAAGAAACAGGGAACATGGATACACTGTGGGGTTCCCCCAAATGAAGGAAGTGCCAATGATGATGATGATTTTCAGCATGTTCTTTTCTTAGTGTTACCCTTTCAGTGAGATCTGCTAAAGCTCCCCATCGATTTCTGATGACATTGTAACTTATTGGAAAAAAAAAATATTGGTTATTAAATCACTGTTGACACATACTATCAGATATTTATAATGAACTTCAGTGACTACTGTTTACTTTCTTTGAGCTTGGCTATCTGGAGTAAAAAGTAAAATTTGCAAAACAAAAATGAAAGAGCGATAGCGTATGGAATCATATAATAGTTTGAGTTAAAAGGGACCTTTAAGAGCATTGAGAGCATTGAGTTCCAAGCTCCCTGCAATGGGCAGGGACACCTCCCACTAGACCAGATCACTTGAAAAGAAGCAGATGCAGCCATAGTTTCATTTCTGTGAAAGCTAAGAAATATTCAGGAAGTAGAAGCTGAACTTTTAGTAACTTGAATTTAGGTTCCTCTGAAGACAACAGCCAAAGAGATTATGGTATCTCCTAATGGGATCATCTTTTCTAATACAAACATGTGGATAATCAAAAAGGATCTTAGGAATCATATATTAAGCATATCCTCATTACCAAATAAAATATACTGTGATACTTAGAAATTTTTCTCTCACTTGAGCTTTTCTTTAAAAATGATCTGTAAGATGTGAAAAGAATGTTTATTGATTGTAAGAAGACACAATATAGTAGTTATTCAGATAATAAAGTTTTCCTTGTTTTCAGTCAATACTTGTATTTTAAATGGACAAATATTAATGCCAAAGTAATAAAAAAGAAGAATGGTAGAAAGGAAAGATAGATTAACAAGAAAACTGTGAAGACACAAGTAAAATAAAAAAAAAGAAATAATTACTAGAATAATAAAAGAAAATAAGTTTTCAGTAAAAAGAACTAAACTCCCATGAGGACTAGCCTTTTGCTTCTTTCATGATGCCTAAATGAGAGGAGAACCTTTTAAATAGAAAAATCCCTAGTTAATGTCATATTGGCAACTTGAGCCTAGAACAAGATGTTCAAAACAGCTGTTAAATGATTTGCATTCTGCCAGGGTGAAGTGTATCAGTAACCACAGAAAGCACATTTAGTCTTCAGGAATCCATGTCAAAATAGCATTGAGCATTTGAGTCAGTATTATCTCAAAAGTGAAAAATTAGGTGTAAGACAAACAATATACACAGCTAAGTACAGCTGTAGGGAAGTAGCCTGAGTAACCCAACCATCATTCAAGTTCTCTGTTGACAAAGCACTTGAACAAAACCAGATCAGTTGCACATGCAAATGTTCCGTAGATATTTGCCTCTATAAAACAGTTCCAGAAGTTTATTATCTACTTGAGGAAGAGACTATTTTTAAAAATTGTATTTACAGAATATGTACTACAATACAATCTCACCAAACACAGGGTTTCCTCAGTATTTGTAAATAATTGGGGTAGCAATCATAATAGGAAGGTTAGTTTTGTAGGTTTTTAAAAATAAACATGGCACAACACTTGAAGAAGCCAATTTTTTAATTCACCTATGACAATTGCTGTATTGATTTCTCATAAGGCAAAAAACCAAGAAAATCAGTCTATTTGTGGAAAAGATATATATAGCCAAAATAGAAAGAATTATAGCATAGTTTCTTAATTTTGTTCATATATGGAATATGCAAGCAAATCACCAATGGCCTTGAAAAGTACATTGTCCCCTTACATATAATAATTGTACATGTTTCAGTTATGGAGGAGATAACAGATGACAAATAGACTTTCATGGTGCATCTTAAGTTTTGTCTTATTTAATTCAGATTGCTTCTGTTTTCCATATACCAATGTTAAAGACATCAGCATTCTTTCAGTATCTGACATACAATGATTGAGAAATTTGATTGTCCTGTACTATTAATGGAAAAAGCAAGAAGATCTGACAACAGTTTTAAAATATCTTACCTAAGAACATAGTTGTTCAAGTTAGTATGAATTATGTTCTTTGAAATACCAGAACTGAAATCAGTGTTATTGCTACTGAGCCTTTGAATTCAAAGGCATCTTTTCACTGTCTTTAATCTTCTATTTGAAAACACTAATTCTAGGTCCCTAAAGGGACATTTGTATTTTATTTTATGCTATATGCATTTCAAATTATTGAATAGTGGTTTTGATCTGACTTTCTGATAAGGTTAAAACACAGCTGATACAAAAGAACAAAGTATTTTATACCCTGTTACATTCTATTAAGTCTGATTGTCTCATTATACTGAAAATTGCATTTCAGCTAATGCTCCCTGGTATGCAGATCAGTTTAAGTACAGTGTAATAATAACAAAATGAGGAGGTTTTACATGTAATATTCATTCATTCATTTTTTTTGTACTTGATAGACACAGTTTCCCCATTTTTTTAACTTTCTTTCTATTTTCACATGATCTGAAATAATTTAAAAATACTTACATTGAGTTCACAAAGAATTTTTAAAAATTGTAGATAATCTTTATTTGTTATTTTAAAATGTATATATTAACAAAACACAAATTAAACAAAAGACATCGACACTTGAAATAACTTACAAAGAATTATAAATTTGTTCAATCAGTAACAATAAAACTCTTTTTTTTTTTCCTCAGAATCCTTAAAAATGCCTCATGGAAAGTGATAACAGGATCACAAACTCAGATATTTGTCTTTTATTAATTTATTTAGGATGCTAAACCATTCCACCATAATAGCGTTGCCCCTAGATTACATATTTTGTAATTCAGAGGTCTGGTCTACTACAAACTTCCTGAATATGCCTAGGCAGGCTTTGTGAAATGCCATTGCTAGTATTTCTCTTTCCTCCCATCATTACTCATTTGTTAAGCAAGTTCAAATTAAAGATACATGTGGTAAACATTTCAAATCAGTTGGTTTTTCACAGAAGATAAGATCAAAAGTTTACTTGAGATGTCTAAATACAGGTGGAATACCTTATAAAACATCTATAATTTCAGTTTAGCAATGAAGTAAGACTCTTAGTTTGTAATTATTCAGCCATTACCATAGTAACAAACTCATCTCTTTGACACAGGGTCACTGTTTCATTGCAATTTTATCAGAAGTTGGACATGAAGAGAGTGAAAGCTCAACAAAGCAACAAATTTGAACAATAATAAGAAAACAGAAAATAAAGAAGTATTCTAACTTAAAAGTCACTGTTAATTGTTTAAGTTAACCCCAGCAGGCAGCTAAGCACCACAGAGCTGCTTAGTACTCCCTGATTACTTAAGCTTATTAAAGCAAAAGCTGCATGCATGAGAAAAGCAATGTAAAAGGAACTCGTTCACTACTTCTTATTGCAGGCAGATGTTTTTTTAAGGGAAAGCATGGTTTCCTCATGCCTAGCAGCTACTTGGGAAGACAAACACTATAACTCTGGACATTGGAATGCTCTGAAATGGCCTTTTTGATGGACACAAATACCTATGAGTTATCCCTGTGCCCATGCAGACTTATCCACAGGTCCTAGTCCCTTTAACTGGAGTTCTGATTCAAGTTCCAGCCTGTCCAGTACAGCAGCATAGGAAGAGCAAAATGCCCTGTCCCTCTGCTAACCAAGGCAGATTGTTGTTGCTGTTATCAAAATGCTCACAGGCAGAACACAGTAAGATGATAAGCAATACAGAAAATAGTGAAAGCAGCTGCCAACAAGCTCTAGACTTTTATATACAATAAGGCAAGCAAGCCCCATGGCAAGCACAGGAGACTAGCAGTTAATAGCTGAACAGTTAGAGCAGCTATAAATTCAGTCTATCACACTGAAATCTGTCCTTATCACAGACCCTTCAAGACTCACCTTGGGTTCCATAAAGGATTGTTGTAGCTAAACCCCAGTAGGCAGCTCAGCACCACACAGCTACTTGCTCTCTTCCCTCACAATGCAATGGGGAAAAGAATCAGATTGGTGAAGGCTGAGATAAGGACAGTTTAAAGGATTAAGCAAAAACTGTGCATGAAAGCAAACCAAAATAAGGAATTCATTTGCTGCTTACCATTGCCCTGAAAGATGATCAGCCATGTCAAGGAAAGCAGAACTCACCACATGTAGCGGGGACAAACAGTTTTGGGCAATCAGATGTTGTATTCAGAACATCACCTCCTTCCTTCTTTTCTCCCCATCCTTTATTGCTGAGAATGACATAATGTGGTATGGCGTATCCCTTAGGTCAATTTAGGTCAGCTGTTCCAGCTATGTCTCCTCTCAGCTTCTCCTGCATCCCCAGACTACCCACTGGCTGGGCAGCATGAGTGGATGCTTGACTTAAAGTAAGCACTGTTCAACAACAATGAAAACACCAGTGTGTTTTCAACACTGTCTTGGTCATAAATCAAAAACATAACACCATACAATCTGCAATTAATAAAATTCACTGTATTCTAGCCCAAGCTGGTAAAATAATTTATTAACCTTCTGTAGTTACTACATGTTAATTTTTGATACCACAACATATGCAATAATTCATTAACATAGATTATAAAAAATAATAGGTTTGTATTTGAAATATCATATAAAATAATTGCATAAAGTTGTTCAAATTCCTTTTAAGGACTTAATGTCTTCAAGAACAATAGCTATTTGTATGATCTTCATAGCAGACTGGGAAGCTAGATTGTATTTCTGCAGTAAACATGGTTCAGAAAAGTTAAACTATGTATTAAACTTGAATTATTTTGAACATTACTGCATATCTTTGGAGTAATTTTTCGATTGTAAATGACTTCTAATGAATAGTTCAACTAATGCAAACAAGGTTTAGAAATTTAACGTAGCATACACGAGAATTAAATAAGAGATTCTACATATTATCTTGGCTTGGTTTTTTATATTTTTTTTCCTCTCGGGGTTTGATAGATACAGTGGCTTTCAGCTAGCATTCTGTGCTGAAATTTCTCCTTAGACAGAAGCACTGCTTTGTTATACATTCTCACAACATATTATGAGAAGAATGGGTATTTTAAGTACCAATGTATCAATGTGAATAATAGTATTTGTGAAAACTGCAGTACAGTAATGCTCCAAGTACCAAAGTGGCAGTTCTGGAGTATTCTAGTGTAATCTTTTCAACTATATTTGAAACACTACATGAAGTGATAACAGATACACTATATATAGTTAAATTGATAACATGAACCATTGACACCAAAAGTAAATTCACAGAAGATAATTTTAGAATATTTCCCTGTGAAATCTGTAACTCTAACTTGTTTTTTATACTGTGTTTTACAACACAGAGAAAGAGAATGGAAATGGAATCTCTTACAGTGTGGAAAGGGCAAAAAGAATGAGCTTCACATTTTTAGGTTTTAGAATTGTAGAATCATAGAATGGTTTTGGGTTGAAAAGGACCTTTGAAAACCACACAGCTCCAAACTCCTGCCATTGGCAGGGACACTTTCCACTAGATCAAATTTCTCAAAGCCCGATCCAGCTTGGCCTAGAACATTTCTAATGATGGAGAATTCAAAGCTTCTCTGGACAACCTGTTCCAGTGCCTGACGATGATTTTAATTTTAATGTGTTAGCTTTTGTACTATCACAGGTGGCCATCATTAAAAAAAAAATCATCTTTCTAGCATTCACCTTTAAATATTGAAAGGCCAAAATAAGGTCTCCACTCCCATCTTTTCTGTTCTATGCCAAACAATCCCAAACCTCTCAGCCTGTTCCTCACAGGAGAGGTCTTTCATCATTCTCATTATTTTCATGGCGTCCACTTTAACAGATCCAAGTTTTTATGTCCTGGGTGCCCCAAAGTTGGATGCAGCACTCGAGGAGGTACCTCAGCAGAGTAGAGTATAGGGAAAGAATTTCCTCCCTCAACTGGCTGCCACAGCTCTTTTCATGAGCTAAGGATATGATTGGCTTTCTGTCCTGAAAGTCTACCTTGTCAGCTGACATGTAATTTTTCATCTACCAATATCCCCAACTCCTTTCTCAGCATGGCTGCTCCTAATCCATCCATCCCCCAGTCTGTTGTGATATTGGGGATTTGCCCAATCAAGAAAAGGGTCTTGCACTTTGCCTTGTTGAACTTCATGAGGTTCACATTATACCAATCCTCAAGTCTGTCAAAGTTCCCTCTGGATTGCATCCCTTCCTTCTAGGATATCAACTGCATCACTCAGTGTCATCCAACCACTTGCTGAGGCTGTATTTAATCGCTTTATGTCATTGATTAATATATTCAAAAGTATCAGTCCTGACACAAAACCCTGAGGGACTTCACTTGCTATCGATCTCCATTTGGACATAGAGCTAGGAACTGCAGTATTGGATGCAGCCATTCAGCCAGTTCCATCCATTTAGAAGGCCAAGAGCATCAATGATCAACCATCAAACCAAGAGCAACAATGATTTTCTTGAGACTGTGTCAAAACCTTACCAAAGTCAAGATCAAGAAATATTCCTGTTATGTTTTCTATTCTATTCCATTGTGTTCTAACTCTCTTCCATTTCTTTGTGCCTTTCTTGTAAATTGGAACAAAGTTGACTAGTTTTCAATCAGTGGGGATGCTCTCAGCCTCCTAAAACCATTGGTAAATGATCAAGATATCTGCCATAACACTGACTAGATCATTCAGTACTTTGGGATGAAACCCAAAAGGCCCACGGACTTAAGATATTCAATGAATTCATATTGCCTGTTGCAACACTGAAATCAAGTGAAATCATGGTGAACTCTGAGAAATTATCTGCTTTTGCTTTCCCTCACCGCAGAGGCAGTGTTGGAAAGCATTCTCTGTGGCAGCTTGCTCATTGGTCATGTGTTTCATGATGTAAATGAAAACAATTGCTCATCACCAACTGATCAATGCACAGCCAGTCCCCGAATCATGTCCACCCTGCCAACCTCTCTACTAGACTTATTGCTCAGCATGGTGTCTTATGATATGGAATACCCTTTGGGTCAGTTGGGGTCAGCTGTGTCCCTCCTAACCCCTTGCACACCTGCAGCCTACTTCTGGTGAAATGGGGTAAGACACAGAATAGGTATTGACTCCGTGCAAGCACTGCTCAGCATTTGCTGTAACATCCCTGTGTTATCAACAATGTTTTTCCACAAGCACACAAAATTCATCCCCATAGTGGCTGTTGTGAAAAAAAAGAAAATTCTATCCCAATCCAAACCTGTGCAGAGGGACAGTATTAAAAGTTTTACTAAAACCCAGAAAGGCTGCAACCACCACTTTCCCTTCACCCACTCATGGTTAACCTTATCATAGATTCTTGTGATTTTTTTTCTCATCTATTTGGTTTTATTTCAGGGGAGGTAGTGTCAGACCATATGACCATAAACTTATATGAAGAGAGGTAAAAATAGTCCTTTAGAACCCTCTTGTAAACTTGAAAGAATTACAGAGGCCTTTTAGAGAGTATTGTGTTGTCAAGCCACACATACGTAGTTACTGTAAAAAAAAACTCTGTAACAAGAACAAAACTGTAAAATCCACAGATTTAACCGGAAATAATATCCAACATATACATGTAAATGTATAAGGTAAAGTTTGCTCCAAATATCTATCAGAATTTTTTGTCCTGCCTTTGAATTCATGATGTAGATAATTTTTGGTTATATTGATGTACTGAATGGGGCATTGTCTCAGAGCTGGTAATACTCTACGATGTGTTCTTTGCTGCTCAATTGAAGTGATTCTGTCACTTTTACTTCTTTTAAATCATTAAGACTTAATGAAACTTGCTCTTTTCAGACATAAGTATCACAGTCTAGATAATCCACAAAAATTGACCTCAACAACATGTTTTAAATGTCTTATAAAATTTATATTAACCTTGTTTTCTGAAATCTAATATTGTAAGAAATATTTTTAGACTTCTCATTTGAGAGCTTATGTAATATGTGATTTACTTAGCTACAGGTTGTAATAAATTTTTACTTACATTTCAATTTAGAACTGAGGAAAAACATGCTTTTACCATGCTGTCTTAGTCTATCCTGTCTTTTTTTACAACATTAGAAGTAGATGTCTACATAGAAAAATAGCTAATCTTTTCTCCATCCTATCCATAGTTAATCCTCCCTCCTCCTGTCTTTGAAAACCCAAACATTGTATTCAAATTACTTATTTATTGATATTATGAAACTGTTGATACACCCTCAAACTTTTGACAACTCAAAGAAAAAGAAAACACATCTCTGTTTCGTTAGGTACTTGAGAATGTTTGAAGGGATGCTGTCTAAACAATCATTCATTGCATTTAGTCAGTACTTTTGACAAAGAAGCTTGTATCTGTTGAGTCTAATGATTGTCAAAATCTAAAGTCTTACTGCTCTTCAGATGTATAAAAATTCTAACAAAGGGTTAGTAGGATTTTGTAATACACAGGGACACAGAGACTTTATCCTTTAAATTTCTCTACTATATTATAAGTGACCACAAATATCACATGAATCACCATTACCATGTAAATGATCACAAAACTTACCACTAATAAATATGCCTATGATTAACAGAGTACGTATATCTCAAACTATTACAAATTATTATTAGCTTTCATTGATAAAGGATCAATCAAAAGTGTGTCAACAATGAATAATAACAGTAATCAATTATGTAGCAATAAGCAATAACAGTGACAGCCAAGTAGACATATCCTCTTTTAGAAACTTATCATTACTGAAGCAACGTATCATCAATTTAACAACAGGTACAATAGAGTAATTGGGAGATAAATGTTTCATCACTATCAAGTGAATTAGACAGATTTCAGAAGAGGAAGAACGATCCCAAAGGGAAGGACAAACTGATTACAGATGGAGATTCAACCATCCAAGAGGCAGGAGGGCAAACCAAATGACCCCAAAAATGGGGTACAACGAGGTAACAGACTGAATCTCACTTCAGTGACAATCTGTGTCTGAGTCTGAAGTCAGACAGTGGAAGTCCAAGATTTCATAAAAAGTTAATGTGGAGAATTCAATCTGAGAAAGGAAAAGTAGGAATAGTGTGGTGGGTTCTCAGAGAGAGAGGCTCCTTTTTTGATGAAAATAAATGCCCTGTTATAGAGATATAAGAGGGCATAGGACATACTACTTAGAGCAGACAGTAGGTGCACTTAATTTTGATTTTCTTTTACCTTAACAGCCAGTAGATGATGGTATTTTCTGTTCTTTCAGAGTAATTTTATTTTTCCAGAAAGTTTTCCACCCTTTCAGACAATAAGTTGCTGTTACAGTGCCTTGTTTTTTGTGCTTGTCAGTGGTATCTCAGGATGTGTCAAGTCTCTGTGTATCAAGCTGTACTTCAAGGACATTTATCATTCCTCAGCCGAGTTCCCAGGCCGGCAGTTTCAGCCTGGGAGTCCTTTCTCTGTCAGTCCTTTCTTGTCAGTACTTTTCAACAGTCATATTCTTTTCTCAGTAAGTTTCAGCTTCTAACCAAACCACCTCTACAGTTGCTCTCATCAACCAAACCCACTAAAACACTGACTGAAGAAATAGCTTTCCTATAATTCTGGACATGTAAACCTGGGGTTTCTCCAAACCTCTTTGGCTATTATGAGAACAGAAATATGAGTATGTATATATCATTATATGAAGGACAGTCTCAAATAATTTTTGATTTTGACATTTTCTTTTCAGAACCTGTTATGATGCCCACTAGAACCGGGGCATGGGGAAAAAAATGGTAACATGCTGGAAACTAGTGAAACTAGATGCCAGCATAGTGAAACTAGATGCCAGCATCTATTGTGCTTTAGTAGATTTTTATTTTTAAGGGGGACTATTTGCTTACACTTTATTTGCAAGGTTTACATTCTGAAAAACCTGACTACCAGCATCCTGGTGACTGTACATAACACAAATTTATTGTGTGATAGAAAGACATCTGTTTTCTTTTGTGTTGCTTGTTCTCTCTGTTATCAGGAATTCTTTCAGAAAGAGAAAGTGGTTGTGGAGTCTTTCTTCTTCTTCTGCCCCGTGTGAAAAGGAATTAAACACTCCTGTTGACTGACTGCTGCCTCTAAGCCACAAGTACACAATTTGGGCCTTAGTGTCTTTTCAGATTCCTTTCTTTGTGATACATTGTTGTCCCCGGGTGCCATTGCTGACACTGACTTGCCTGTGGCTATACATTCCTCATACATACAGTTTGACACAAAAACTATTGTCTGTTGCAGGTCTGTTCTCCACAAACAATAACTACAGTTTGTATTATTGGAAAGGTACAATGTACCTTCAGGTTCCTTTTACAATTCTGTGCAGTTGTCAGCAACATTTTTGTATTCTTTTTTGTTTAGTAAGAAATACATTTATAAAAACCAAAACATCTCTAAGATTTACATGGAGATAAAATATGTACCAACACAAAATGAAAATAAAAATATTTTCCTGTACTTTGGAGTTTATGGACAGTAGAATTTCAGCTTGTTCAGAATATTATTATGAAGCGGAACCCGGTTGTATCATTTGTATCAATATTATTAATGCAACATGACTAGATATGAGTTTGGAAATGTTCAGTGTTGAGACAGTAAGATAATATTTTCAAATGGAACCTGTTTTGTGATAAGTAAAGGCTAAGACTGCTGACTTGTAAACTTGGTTCTTGCTAATGTATCATCATTATGGGAGAGCAGACAGAAAAGGAAGACTTTCCAGCAGAGACATTCACACAAGACCTTATTAAGAATTTTTAGAGCTAGATTTGTCAGAGAGTTGGTATTGTGTGTGAAATTATATAGCAATAGCATATTACCAACCAATCCAATTTTATAAAAATAAATTACACCTCAGCCTTCATTTCATGTTATGTGCAAGGCTTCCAATTAGGATGGAAAAGAAGTATAAAATAAGTTCATAATCCTTATTTTTAAAATAAATAACATTTTTTGCTAAACATAACATTGTTTATTTATTTCACTAGCCCTAGTTATCATATTACTTCAGCAGGATCCTTATTCTTTCTTATTCTTTTTGTCTTCAATCTGGAAAAAGCTATAAAATTCAGAAGTAGTGCATATTTATTGCATTAAGAAATTTGGCAAATCTAGCAAGGGGTTTGTTGGCATTCTAAACTGCCTTGTTAATTATATTCAATTACATTATTATACTTTCTTGAAGAGAAACTAATGTTATAATAGAAACTGAGTGTCCTTCTACTCATCAACAAATGAGCTTGTGTACAAAAGAGTCCTTGACAATATTTTCTTTTCATTATCAATTGCTAATTAGTCCACTGAACTTGTCTATGTGTGTTGCTGTTGTCATGCTTGAGTGCCCTTGAAAAAATCAAGTATCAAGCATATATGTTTGATGTCTGATAATTAGGTAATGTTGTACTCACTTGGAATAATTGGTCTGGAGACATATAATTATTTATAATTCTGAAAGTGTTAGAGGTACTGAGTCTAAGTGCACCTGATTTTTTGGTAAGCTGATATCGGTTAGACTTTAGTTAAAAGGATGTTTTGCAGAAGCTGGTAAAACTAAGCACTGTTGCATAGGACAAAGGTGAGGGAAATATTGGCTCTAAACAGAAGCAGAACAGTTGATGTAAGGCTTCCTAACTCTGACTTCAATAAGACCAAGTAAAAAATTTCTTGTCTCTCATGAAAACGTTTCTCTCTTGCTTTTACTTCTTCTATATCTTCCTTGGTTAAAAGGGCAAAAACAAGTTACTAAGCATCAAATAAAGAGACATGCCTTCTTGCAGTGATCACTTCTAAACTTTTCTCTCCTGTTTTCAAGCTTGCATCATCCATTTTCTCCTATGTTATTTCTTTGTTATTTCTCCTACTGCTTTTACTTTCCACTTTTATTTTCCTTGGTTCCATTCTTTTTTTTCCTCATTCTCTCTGTTCAGACCATACACATACATTTATGATCAAATTTTTTTCTACCAGCAGTGAATCACTTCAGTCATACCTCAAAAGAAGAGAGATTGAGATGAGCTATAAGGAAGAATTTTTTCCAGTGAAACAGTGGAACAAGTTACCCAGAGAGATGGTCCATGCCCCATCTCTGAAAGTGTCCAAGGTCATTTTGGACAGGGCTGTGAGCAAGCTGATCTAGTTGATGTTCCTGCTCATTGTGGGGGGATTGGACTTCAAGTCTTCCTTTGTACTTAAACCATTCAATGATTCCAAGTAACATTTGTAGAAAAATAAGAAATCACAAACTAACTGGCAACAAGTTTACTGAGCTTAATAGATAGTATATTATACACTATATATGTGATACATATGTCTTACATTACAAAGTATATGACATATTACACATTGTATATTATTTATTATTTGCTTATGTTAGCTTCAAATAATCCATTTCAATTCATGTATGTGGAAAGGCAGAAAGTATTTTTGTGTTGTACATAGCTACGAAGAAAGAAGAACTGATGCTCATGACACACAGAGATACATGTAAAAGAATGAAATGAGCTTAGTATAAACCTTGCTTTTGTAAAATATTTGTAAAATGGGGGATTTTTTGTAATTTTTATACAGCTTTTCATGGTTATAGATAATCTGTGCTTCTTCTGTACTGATATTTATATTAACCATTAGTTATGTGTTATGTGTGTGGGGGATTTTGGCAATTCATAGTTAAGCATTTAAGAGAAGCAAAAAAATGCACAAATCTCCAGGTTGTAAACATACTTTTCTTACAGAAGAGGTAACTAATAGTCAGCAATATTTGCGCGTGTTTGTGGATGATATGCATGTTGTAGATCCCTGTGAAGCAGTAGCAGCTAGGAGCTTGATCAAATATATGTGGAAATCCATGGTATCTTACCTTTACTAGAATGACTTTATCACTCTTCCCTAACTGAATTGATTTTAAGTCTTAGAGTTGAATTGAGGACATAAACTCCATCAGCTTTATCTTCCAGCAGGTAGACTGCCTTTGCCAGTGGAAAAAAACCTGTTTGCAGATCAGATAAGTACTAAAACCTCTCCTTATCTTAGGGTACCAACAAGTCATTAAACTAGCATAATTTATCTTATTTCTTGTACCAAATAAATACAACCCTAAGTATGAATCCCTGAAAAAACCTCAAGGTGTATTAAAATTCTCTGATACATAAACCACAGACCATCTAGTATGTTTGTAAATAAACATGATGTTAGATGAAAGGTGTTTAAATAAATAAAAGGGTCACATGTATTTTATCAAAGTTATTAAAGAATGATACTATCAGGTACACAAATTTCACACCTAGAGGATGCATCCTGCAGCCTTAATTCTATGCAGCAGAAAAATATTAGAAATTCATATGTAGGTACTGAACACTATGAAACACCTTTCATAATAGCTTTGAGGCTGAATATATTATTTTTCTGTATTGATAGAGAGATAAACTAATATGGAATTAATGGGGTAACATTGGAAATACAGGATCCAGTTCGCACTGTGTAAAATATACCAAAAATTGGAGTTTAGGAGACACCTGCAAAAACATTCTGAGAAATCAGGGCCCTGAGTGCACAGATGGGCCTTAATATTCAGGAAGGATGTTAGCCCTATTTAGCCTCCCCTGAACACTGCCCTAAACACAGACATGCACATCCATATTCACCCCCTGTCCCTGTGTTCAGAGGCTGGAGTTAAGCTCAGATGTAAATGTCACATCCCTGCCTGAACCCTGCCATGGGTGTCCCCCAGCTCAGTCCTGCTCCTGCCCCCCCTGCTGTGCTGACTCTGCTCCCCAGATGATCCCTGACCTCGCTCATCACCTCTCTCTGTCCAGTGCTGGTTGTGCACTGCTGTGGCCGTCCTGCTCTGCTCTGCTTCTCTCTCAGGGTGGCACAGCCCCGCCTGCCCTGGGCCACCATCCCATCCCTCAGGACCAGCCCTGCTGCTCCCTGACAGCCACTGCCTTATTATTTGAGAAAAGATAGTATTTGTTTATCAAACTAGAAGGAACTTGACCATTATCTAAATGGAGAGATATTTCTCATTTTATTACATATGTTGACTAAGGCATAGAATTCTATAGAAGTTCAGATTACATGTTGTATATGTTTTAAATTCCAATTTTTAATTCTTTTTTTCTGATTATTTTGTGGGGGTTTTTTTATTTTATTTTATAATTATTGAACTAGCCATAGGAACCACATAAAAAATTATTTTCCTTGATCACTAAAATTTCTAAAGGCCCTGTGAAAAAACCATGGTAGCACAAGATTACTCATTCAAGTGTGTAAGCTCACTAAATCCTGTAGTCTTTCTTATTCAGGATCAAAGTAAATGGTTGTCATACTGTTCTCTGTCCTCATAAAATCTATTAAATAGCTTTTATCATGTAAGTAGGGTGGAAAATAAAATATGATTTAATCTGTCTTTTCAAGGATAAGTGTGAAAGTTAGTAATAAAATACAGAAATTTCATTCTCCTAGATTATACATTTGTCTAGGAAATAGATAAAGCTTTGATGACTATGCAGAAATCGTGGAACATGTTATAATGTAAATATGACAAAATCAATAGCCATTCTAAAGTGAACTGCATTAAATCCAGATCAACACTGACAGGCAAGAACGCCTGCTCTTTTTGCACTTGAATGTGATAAGAACTTAAACTTATATTTAATTTCATACAAAATGCTTAATTTTACATAATTTAACATGTCTGACGCTAATTACAGAAGTGTTCTTTCTTGAGTCAAGAGCTTGCCCAGGGCAGTGTAGAAGTTATTCCACGTGTCTTTGGGAATAAGATTTTGTGCTGACTTACCTACATTTACTACCCTTTCAATGTTTTAGTGTTCTTAATAATTTCAAGGCTTCCATATATAAAATATAGACAAGACTTAAAAGTTCAATTCTTAAAGATGACGATAAAGAAAATAATTTGTTTTTCCTGAAGTGCCTGTACACACTAGAATGTCACCCAGTTCTCACTTCTCAGTATCAGGCTCTTCTACTGGAAAAATAAATCATATCTAGTATGCCATGTATCATGCAGTGTTAATTCAAACTCTCTGGTTCAGAAATATATCTGTTTACATGAGTCTCTGTTCTTTCTCCTTCATTGCTCAAGTTTGCATACTGCTGTGGCTGACACCTCAAGATACAGCAAATATACCAAAAATCCTCATATATATATTTTTAAGCAGCGTTTTACTTTCAGTTCAACAAATATAAAGGCATATCCTTTACATTTAATGGCAAAAAATATCCAGAGTGGAACATCCTATGTTCTTTTGTCCTTCTTAGGGCAAAAGATGGTCTATTTCATTTGAAACATTGCCCTCAAAACATTGCCCTCAAAATATCTAGCCATTTTTCTTCTTTCATGTCTTGAAGATCTTTTTGCTATGCCAGGTACGAATCAGATCCCTGAACTAACTGCCAGGCTCTGCACTTGGGCTCCTTAAAGAGAAGAGCCATCTGGTCTTCTACATTCTTCTTGCATCCTAATATGCCAAAATAATATCTTGCCAAAATCCTTATTCTTCAATATCCTTGCTTTTGCCTTTGTCTTGGATGAAATAAGCTGTTTACTGTTGTAGTGGGTTGACCCTGGCTGGGTCCCAAGCACCCACCAAAACCTCTCTCTTACTCTTCTCTGCAGCTGGAGAGGGAAGAGAAAATATAACAGAGAGTTCATGAGTTCAGATACGACAGAGAGAGATCACTCACTGAATACCATGATGGGCAAAACAAGCTAGAATTAGAGTTATTGACTGAATTTATTACAAACAAAAACAGGTCAGGAAAATGGGGAGAAAAACCAAAATCCAAAACTTAAAAAGACCTTCCCAGAAGTGCAGGGAATGGGGGTTGCAATCAGTTCATCACATGTTTTATCTGCTGCTGCTCAGGGACAGGAATCATTCCCTGCTCCAACATAGGGGCCCTCTCACAGGCGACAGTTCTCCATCAGCTTCTCCAACACGAGTCCGTTCCACGGGCAAACTGCTGCAGTGTGAGTCACTCTTCCACAGGGTGATGTCCTTCAAGGACAGACTGCTCCAGTGTGGGCTCCTCTCCCCATGGGTCCCTGCAGATCCCTGCCAGGACCCTGCTCCAGCACAGGCCTCCCACAGGTCACAGCCTCCTCTCAGGCATCCCCCTGCTCCAGTGCGGGGCTCCTCCAAGGGCTGCAGGTGGATCTCAGCATCCCTGTGGTGCTCCATGGGCTCAGGGGCACAGCTGCCTCACCATGGTCTGCACCAGGGGCTGCAGGGGATTCTCAGCTCCAATGCCTGGAGCAGCTCCTGCCCCTCCTTCTGCAATGACCTGGGAGTTGTTCCTCTCACCTATTCTCACCTCTCAGTTTCTCTTGCCACAATTATAACTACACAATAATATTTTTTCTTTTTTTTTTTTTCCTTCTTCTTCTTCTTAAATATGTTTTCACAGGGACCTTAACTGATTTCTGATTGGCCAATCATTGACCCACAGCCATCTTTGGACCTACAAATGATTGGCTCCGCTGGACATGGAGGAAGTTTTCTCCCCATTACCAAAACTTGGCCATGCAAACCCTGTCTATCAAAATTGTTCAAAAAAAGGTGAAGAAGGTAGTCTGGACAATGAAATTCCACATTTTAATAATAATAATAACAACAATAAAAATAACAATGTAAAATAATAATAACAACAGTTATTATTATTACTACATCTTGATTACTGATTTATCCTACTTGATAACTAGGATTTGCTGGTGGTGGCGCAGAGCTGCTCTGCATTTTGTGAGTGAAAGGACTCTCTCTAATGACCTTCTTGGCTAGGTGAAGAGGGTGAATTCAGGCAGAATTGCTATCTCATATGTCCTTGACCAATAACAAATATAGTAAAGGCATAAGCAATCCACTAAAGTCAGATGAAGCAATAAAAAAGTAATTGAAACTATGGTGGAACAACATAATAATTAATGTAAATGAGACTGCCCAGACATGGCTTTTTGTCTGTATCAGGGACAAAAATTCAGTCCCTCTAAGGTTCCCAGCTTGTGAGTTTGTGCATACATTATCTTCAGTGACCAAAATAAGAACAAAATACATTTAAAATAAGTATTAGTCCATTAGAGGGATGGAGGAGCCAAGAAGGATCTTTTGCTAACCTTTAAAATGGAGAAGCAAATTAAAATTCCAGTATATAGCTGTTCTTTTTTTTTGAAAAAAGAATAAAAAGAGGACATGAGGTTACTGAAATTAAATACTTACATGATTTCCAGTAAGGTTCCAATGATTATTGCTCTGTTATAATTTCATTATGTGTATTTTCAATAAAATTAAAGTAGAAGAGTAAATAAATCTTTGTTGAACTTAATCTTTTAGAGAAAAAGACAAGTGGAGGCAAAAAAGGAAGTAGATATGTCATGTTAGAATGGCCAATGTTTCAGATCCTAATGGTAATTCATTAATTTTAAAATATGCTTAGCTGGGGCCTACTGTATGTGAAAGGCAAGAAATAATTTTTTAAAACCTCTTGTACATATATTTGTAGGTGACAAGTCAAGTGAGCTTTTTGTTAAATGCTATGCTAAATAAATCTGTTTGTTTACCATAGATTAAGTAAAAAGAGGACAGTCACAAATACATTTAAAGAAAAAAAAAAGAAGACAGACCCTATTCTAATGAAATAATAAATTTACTTAAATAGACTGCAGAATCAAAGCACCAGAGTTTTTCACAAAACAGAAGAAGAATACATTAAGAAAGAATTGCAATTGTTTTCACTTAGTAAATGTATGCAACATGAACTTTATTGCATTCATAATTTAATTTGGAAAAATTCACAATATGAAATTATTCTGTTTCAAACACTCTCCATCAGTGATCAGCAGATGTTCACAATTATATGTTAAGCTGTATAAGTAGCTCTTCAGGATATAAATGTAAGTGAAATTCTGTACCGGCAAAGGGCAACTGTATTTCTCAGTGGTCCCTCACATGAGAAAATACAATTAGCATTTGCTAAGAAGCAGGCCATTTTTCAAAACAACCAAAGCATTCTGAATCACACAGTGGAAGTGATCATGTTTAGTATCTAATTATGTTTTGTGAAATGTGTTGTACATATATCCTTTAGGCCAGGAGCACAGACAAGGTTTTTGAAAAGACCAAAGTCATTCCTGAAGAACAATGAAATCCCCAAACTACTAGTGGGGAAAGAAGCTAAAAAAAAAAAAAGCTAGGAATGGCAATGCAAAAGTTTATGTACCCTCATTACCATGGTTTGTGGGTGATAACTCCTGAAAGGTGCAACAGTCAGAGGTATTTTATGCTGCCCAATAGGTTCTTTATACTTCATCTTTGGCTTACAGTAAAATAATTTATACAAGTTTGGCATGTGAGAATCACATACTATATTAATAATCAGATGCAATAAATTATACTAGATTTAATGACAATAACCATCCCCTTTCTGTAGACAGAAAATTTGTCGTATTTTTTCATGCCACAAATTTAGCTCATTATTTCCATTTTTGCCCTCTGAACATTTACTTTCCAAGTATATGCCTTAATTTCATTGCTCAATTGATAAGTGAGTCTCACCCAAGTCTCATTGCAGCAAACTACCATTTAAAAATGAAGTCAGTGGGAATTAAATTGGAGCTTAATTTCAAGCTCAAACTAGAATTCAGTCATAATAAACACAGATGAGCTCAGAAGCTTTTTCAGAGGGGGGCCTGAACACTGAATGTGCTTTCATTCAGTTCTTCCTGCTTTGCTTCCACTTTTATTCCAGTAAATAGATATGTCCCAGCTCCTAGATACTTCTTAATAACAGCTGACTTAAAGATAACATTTCTGTTTCAAAACAATATTTGAATTTACAAGTTTTTTTTATTCTGCCCACAGCATTTTCTCAGGACAAATTCACACCAAACTGTCCCTTATTAATTTGTTGCACGTGCTGTATTACACTTACTCAATGATACCATTTGACTGAAAAAAATTATATCTTTTTACAAAAGAATATTATTCTGAACCTTTTCACATCAGGTGTACCTTTTCAAGGAATCCAGGATCAAAAGTAGTTCTTGGTTTGAGTTTTCTGTTAAATCAGAATATTAGTTTATAGTCATATGGGTAATTTCTGTTGCACATAACTTAATTGATTTATTCTCAATTAAAGCTGTGTTTTAAATAAATACATAATTATATAAAACCTTCAAAACAATAATCAGTTAAACGAATAAAATATCTACTGAGTAATATAAAACGTATGCACTTCTTTTATATCAACTCTAGCTGGCTGAAAATATTACATTTTAAAAAACATAGGAAATATTAAAATATTCTGGATCTTAATTTAAAGAGATTATGCTGAAAACTTCCACCCTGTAGGTGCACAGATAAATTTCCTTTGTTTTTGTTTCACCTCAATAGTAGAGTTTTTCTATGAGAAATATGTCCATGCTTAGAAATGATATTCAATTTTGTGTTTCTCTGTACTAAAATCTTTTCCACAGGTAATAATTTGTACTATAGTTTATACCAAAATCTCTCAGAAGTTGCAGAAAGATAATTCAATGGTTTTATTTCTTTTCTCTTTGCATCTTTGAATTCTCTATCTCTAAAGTGTGTTTTAAGTACTTATGAAAGGCATCCATAGTAGTTATCCTCCATACACAAATGACTTCAACAGTGATATCAAAGAGACTCTCTGACACATGAAACTGGAACTGAAAAATTTAAGGCATAATACAAAATATTAAATAATGCATATTTGGAGAAAAAATAGCGTTTTTCATGGACAGAGGTGTAAGTCTGAAGGAGGAGACTTCAGATTCTGAGACTTTTTCAAACTTATTCATGTGATTTTGACCAAGGTACTTGATGTCTTGGTGGCCAAAGCCCCCATCAGAAAAATGGAAGTAATTTTATTCCTCCTACCAGTTTGTCTTTTAGATTATCAGATATTCAGTACAAAGGTTGCCTATAATTGTGTACAATGCATGGAAATCAAGATCCTGATTCAGATTTGGCTGACACTGCTGTTATGCAAATTAAAACCCCACTGAAAGTATTTTAAGAACAAAAATTCCAAAGATTAGTAGGCTCATAATTTTTGGGGGGGGAAATAAAATTACTTTGCTTATGCTGCATCACATTTTAATTTCAATTTTTCCATTTTCTTTGTAGATTTATTTTCTGAATTTTTTAGAAATGTTGAATTAAGACTTGGAAAAATGCGTTCATTGCATCTCTTGCCGTACTTAGGCTTTTGCTTTACTGTTCTTCTCTAAGAGTTAATGATGTAGGAGAAAACAAAAAAAAATGTGAGAATGATAACATAATGTTATCTATATTTTTAATTTGTTATTTCTACTCCTTCATCTGGTAATGAATATCAGACTCCCGAGTTGTATGATTCTACTCAAAATATCATGCAGAGAAGGAGGACCATAATTGCGATGATTTGAGCAGAGGAGTCTTTTCCTGTCAAAGACACCTACTGTTTCACAGATGGAGATTAGACTGGATGCCTCATATCTCTGGAACAGACAACACAGAATGAAAATGCCAGGGACAAGGAAGTGAAAAGCTGAGGTAGACTTTGGACACCACAATCTTTCTCTACTACTCTGACTATTAAGGACTCCAGGAGAAGGTCAGAAGTCATTGATTTAAATAGCAGTTGTAAATATTGTCCTGGTTAATATGCTTGTTTGCACCAGCATTGTGACTGAGCATGAATGTCGTGCACATAGATGTATGTATGTATACATTCTTTCAAGTTATGGTACTCACATGATTCCTACACACAACTAAGCACACCTTCTCCTCTCTTGACCATATTACTCACAGTCTTATGTAATCTTCATGGCTAAGCAAATACAATGTTAGAAAATACAGGTAACACTCTTCTTGATTACAGTATTTTAGCACACATATTTGACCTGGAGACAAGCTGATATGAATTATATGCAGATCATCCTACTAATAATGAATAATTTTCATACATGTACCTATAGTACAGAAACAGAAATAAGTTTTAATTTTGTTGGTTGTGGTACTTTTAATCAAGAATAATGGTAGTACAGGGAAAATTATGCATATCTTTATATCTATACATTTTCCCCATATGTGCACATTTGTCCTATACAAAATTTGACCATATGTTATAATGTCATAGTGATGTCGTGTGATCTTTTAAAAATATGGTGATGCTCTGAAAATACCACTCTAAAAGTATTTTTCTCACCACTGTATTTCTTATACATTGTCTTCTCTCAAATAAAATTAGTCAGCATGTAAAAAGAGATTAATTACCTTTTGCAGAATGACTGAAAATCCCTGCAAATTCTTTCAAAGCAAGGTATCAAGTATAAGATAATTTGGTGCTCAGTTCAAGTCTTCTGTTTTTTCTCTCTGAGCAATAAAAAGCAAAGTTAATTTTATTATATACTTTTCCTTTAAACATGTGGATGGCTACAGAAATCATACAGAAAAAAAAATCTTTTTTATTAAGGATTATCAGACCTATCATTTGCCTTTTTTTTTCTTTTTTCATCCTTAATGAGTTCTGGCATTTCTGGGTAGTTCTTACCTCACATAATTTTAGAGATTAATGTTTATTGTTAGATATTATATGTTTTATGTTATAGCAACCTTTTATGGTTTTTAATTGTGACTTGTGCATAGGCTTTCAGGTAAAAATCATCTTTCTGTTATGCATCTGTTTATTAGTACATTATGCATCACATTTTTGACTCTTCTTAACTTTTACTCTTAATTATCAATAAAACATACACTATATAGTGCTTTGATTGAAACATACAGCTCCAAAGTGTTGGTGTCTTTCCTGTAAATTATAAGGAATAAATCAAATCCTCAACATATGAAAGTGTAGTCTATATTTAAAATTATTTAAAAAAGAAAAAGAGAAACTTGAACTGTAACTGACAGATTCTGAGAAGTGGAAGTTAAATACTTAGAGACAATTTTTGTGAGCTTTGGGGTTTTTAATACTCTCATGGGATCAAATGAACTTGTCACCCCTTATGTAACATCACATCTGCTTAAGAAAATAAAAGAAGTTATTATGAGACAGTTTTTGCAATGTATGAGTCACCCTGTCCTCATAGACTATTAAATGCATTTGAAGAGTAACTTTTTAAGATTTGGTGAATGTATTTTGAACAGTCAACAAAACGGATACATACTTAAAATGAAAAATTCAGTCTTGCAACTTCGACATATTCTCTTAGTCTCCTAAGGAGAGTGCCCTGCTAAGGGCAGACTTTTGCTGAGGCTCTCAGTTATGGAGGAAACAAAGTCTGTACTAACAGACAGTGGTTGGAGTTTCCACTACTAATGCTTTTAGGAGGACAAAACTATGGTAAAGTAGCTGAAAAGAATAGATTGCCTTCATTGTGACCGCATGGTATTTCAGCATCTAGCATTTTTTTTGAGATTGAGTCTGTTCAGATGTAAAGATACATGAGAGACAAAAAATAAAGGAGAAAATCTATTGTTATAATGGTCAAATAGTTGAGAGGTGCAGACATATCTTTACATCAATTAATAGTTAAAAGTATACAGATTTTGCTCAGAGGCATGGAAGATCCATCATGGATCCTTCTACGCAGATAATTCAATGGAAGCCAGCCACACACTTTAAAGTGAATCTCCCAGAAGCCCTCAAGACTTACCTTTGTACTGTGGTGCAGTTTCAGTATGCATGAGCTGGATCCCTCTCAGACCAAAGTAAAAGAGCAAAACTAATGCATTCTAGGTTTAAACACAGATTATGTCTATGGGACCCACCTACATATGATTCAAAGTCAGAAGCTCCTGCAATAGACACACTGTGCATTTCAGCTCTTTAGCTTATTTCCAGTCATGTACACTACTTGGTAATGTATACAGAGCCACTGACTCCATCTGGCTTGAAAGTATCTTGACTCCTAATATCTTATATCAGTTGTTTGGAGTAAGGCAAGAATTTAATAAATGTGGGTTTCTTTGGTCAGAGAAATTTTTGCTTTTCATGGCACCATCAAATTTCTATTTCATGAATATGACATCCTAAAATGCATCTGCTTAAAAAGAGTTGCAACTTGCAGGATGTTTATGACATTCATTAAAATGATCTGTGTAGTCAGCAGTCTTTTTTGAAGATTTTTTTTAGAGTATTTTAGAGGTCAGTATTTTAGAGGTTAGTTGCAATGTTCGTCATTAAAATATCATTGGCTGTCACATAGCTGACAGGGCTATTTCTTGTTTAAAATGAAACAGAAGTGTTTCAAACACAAAGAGTCAGTGACTGCTGACTCTTCAAATGGGGACCTGATTATTTTGCTGTTTTGATTACGTAGCACAGTTTACAGTGTACAGTTTAACAGAAGAGATTTGTTTACACATCAGTCATTGAAATTAGGTGGACTAGTGGATGAATGCTCTTAAAACCTCACAAAGAGATATATTATCATCTCTTTTGCTCAGTGATAAGACCTAAACAAGGAGACAAGATTTATGAAAATACAAGCATAAAGTTGAGAATGAATTTTTCTCATGATATACTTCATGATATTTAACTTGTTTTGTTTAGCCTATAGGAATGAAGAGTAATATTCACATGCACAAGTAAAACATAACTTTATATTTTAGATCTTTCTTTCAGAAATTGTATGTAAGTCTACCTAATCTATTTATTTCTGTATGAGATGCCATATTTATCCTCTTAAAGGATAAGAGATAAGATAACCATTTAAAGGATAAGATAACCATTTCTTCCTCTTACTTTGCCTGACTATGCCAGGTTATTTTATTTTTCTGTCACTCAAGGTACTCAGATAATTTCTCCTTACTATATATGAGGGCATAAAGAGTCAGTCACTTAATTGTGCTATGTAAAATGGCATGTGCAGTTTCTAACACAATTGTAACCAATAGGAGAATTATATTGAATATTACATAATATCTGAAGTCTCAGTTGAAATAATAAAAAATAAACAGATTCCCTCTCAGTGAGTGAAGAAAAATAAAATTCTGGCAAAGGAAATCTCAATGTGTCTGGAGGACAATTTGTTATGGGGGAATTCAATCTTTTTCATAAGCTTGACATTTTTTTCCAGAACTATCTTTTTTTTTTAATTGGTGGTCAAATACTCTGAGTGCTCCAGCCAAGAATCCTTTGGCAGAAAGCAGGCTGAAAAATATTGGAACTGATTGATTACATCAATTTCAAAAATATTTTGCACATTATAAACTTGTTTATAATTTTTAAAGTGTTTTACATAGGAAATAATGATGGGAAGGATGTCTAGGTAGAGAGGTCTGCACTAGATTTTTAAAATGTAGTGTGTTTTAGTATCTATAACCTGATTCCTAATTTTGTGTTCCAATATTTTGCTGTGTTTCTGTAAAAGATTTTTGATAACCCTAAGCCTATTCAGGTCCACTTGAGGTTCTATATTTTAAAATTAAAATGTATAATTTCTTTCTTTTTCTTTTCTTTCAACATTTATTCAAGTCAGTAATTAGTTGATAAGGATTTGTAGAATGTGAAGGAAAGGAGTAATAAGTACTACTACACTGCTTGCTTTTGTTGCATTTTGCATTATAACCAGCATATGCCTCTTTGCAACCAATGTTCCATTTGCAAAATATCCCCATAAGGTTTCTGTGAATCAGGATTTTACAGCACAGCACAGTAAATTTATCATCAGTTCTACTTCTCTCATCTGCTTCTGAGGGAACAGCATACAAATGTGGGGTTTTTTTGGATAACTTATTCTAGTGTCTAAGGGAACTGCAATATAGACTCTCCAAGCAATTGTAAAGCCTATTAATATCCTTTCTGGAAGAAGCATATGCTATCTTTGGACATTATCAGCTGAGAACTGCACTGACAAAAAAAAAAGGTAAGATCCTTAATCTTGTCTCAGTGAGACACATCACAAAATAAGTACTATATATGCTTGTAAGAAATGCATATTCTGATCCCTTTTGGAAAAAAACAAAACAAACACAAACCTCCAACAAAAAAGCTTTTCTATGTAGAAAAATAGTGTTCATGATATGCAAACTAATGCTTCTTTCGTTTTTCCTAATAGAAATCAATAATCCAGCAGCAACTTTGAGATCACTATAAGCTTTGCACAAAAGCTGATTAGAAGTGAAATTGGTATAGTTAAAATGAAACCAAATAAGATGCCTTGTACTGTGGTATTTTAGCAGAATAGGAAAAGAACTATTATTTTCCTCCTTGTGGAATAAACAGAATGCATAATAGGCACTTGCAACATTGCATGGAATCGATTTAACTGGAGAACAAATACATTTATTACTCACTTGTGGCTTTGACTTCAGCTGAATTAAGAGGTGCTCTCATTACTTGTGGAATGCAATTGCTGTTCCATAAGTGCCTAGGCACCCTAATGTGTGTGTATACCAAGCTCTGAACTTCATGAAAGAAATTCTATTAATCTTAGCTGTAGGCTTACTCATAAGAAATAAGTATATAAAATAACACAACTAATGATTATTTGGTATGTTCAGTGTACACTGAGACAAAATCTCATCAGCAGTAAAAGAACAGTAGGATATATTCCCAATGTATCTATATTAAATTTAATCTTAACTGAAAAGCAGTGTTACTTCATACTTCCACAGTGACCTCTGAGGAAGAACCCTGTCCACCATTTATCGTGTACTATGGCCTCACTATCAAAGCATTTTAGAATGGGACCATTTTTAGCTGACATTTTAAATTGCTATCAGATACAGGGTTTCTCAACCTGTGCTCTGAGACAACCAAAGCTGTTAGGACATTAAAGTCTGATGCAAACCAGAAGCATTCCCTGAGTGGTATTCTAGAGGATTATAGGCTGTGTTTGCCAGAGTACTACTACTACTATTTGACTAGGAAGAAACTTGTATCTTTTCTGCTCAGAACACCAGCAGATCAAGCTCAGTTTTACCAGAGATGTCTTACAAAGTAGTGCCATAAACACAGGCCTATCTCTGACTTGGCTTTCCCTAAAGTGTTGTAAATTCTTAAAAATTCCTTTTTTTGTTTGCAAACAGCCCTCAAGTGGGGTGTTATTGGACCTGCTGATGCCTCCCAGACTTACTGTACCAAGATCTCTCTTTGCTAGCAAGCACAACTGTGGTGCTCAACCTTCACATCAGGAAAGAAGAGCATGCACAGTAGGATTTTTCCAGCATCTCTTGGCAAAGACTTCAAATACTGAATATCAAAGATGATAAAAATGGAAGCAATGCAGATGACCAGGAACAAGTTCTTGACTCTAACTAATCTAGCTATAACCCTTATTGAGGCATTTCATTAATCTGGGGGTGTTGAATAAAACCAAAAGTATTTCATTAAAAAATGATTTATTTCCTCTCCCTGGTACCTAAAGTTAAGCATGTAAAAACTTGTGAAGTAAATCTCTGGAACTATATTTAGATAAATGACCACTGCATCCTGTATTTTACAGCTGAGTGTCAAAAAAAAACCCCAACCCCTGTGGGGAAAAAACCCTAAACATCAGTAACAACAGAAACTTTGCAATTAGAGGTAATCAGATCCACCCACTTGACCGAAGATGACTGAGCAAATTATTTAAAATTGACTTTGTCTACTTGTAAAGGTTTGTAAAAAGGATACTGAGAAAGCCTACCCCCTTTTAATGCAATATTGAAGAATCAAATGGAAGATCTGGGAAAAAATCTTGTAAGTGAACTATTTCCCTTTAAATTGTGCTATAAATTAAATGAGTTAAAGAAATAAACTATTGAAGATATACATGGTTGTTTTGTTCTGTATCTGGATCTGTATGATAAATATACAAAGGCATACATATGATATTTATATATGAGTGTAAATATATCTTTTCAGCTGATGTGGGCATAGATGCCCACTTGAATCTGGAAAAGTTCTGCTCTGAAACTAAATCTTTTGTTAAATTTCCTCATTCTGCAAACAGGTTATTCCTACATTTTGTCTAAGGAATTTATAGGACATTTATTTTAATTCTAGATTAAAATCAATGTACATATTATCATTTTTACAACTGGCAAAAAAAGACTATAAAAAGAATTGCCAATGTCTCATTTACTAGGGGAAATTATACAATCTAATTAGAAATAATTTGGCATGCATTGACAATTACCTATATGGATGACAATACTACTTATGCTGAAAATTGTCTACATAAAGAAAAGAAAGAAGAAAACTAAAGCCATTGGTATTCTGCATTGTTTTGATTTCTATTGATCTGCAGTAAGCAAAGCAGTACATAAATTGATACAGAGGCACGGAGTGTTTTAGGAGTTTATTTCTTCATTATTTCATTTTCTCTGGTTTGCAAAAGTTGTGTTTCCCAGACTAAATTTTCTGTGCAACCTTATTTAATTAAAATCAAAAAATTTCTATTTTTTTGATAGTTAAGGTACACTCTTAAAGGAAGTGCCTATAAAATGACTATGTAATAATTCATTCATATTGAAACATTAAGCTTTTCTCCTTTTAGCTATTTTTTTAAATTTCTGGATAGATTTTTCACCTTTGAAATATCCTTGTATTGTCTTGTAGATTTTATTACACAGAGAGAAACAAATCCTATTCAGATCCCTTTTCTTGTACTTTCATAGAAGTTGTGTGACTTGAATAAAACCTCGTCATTTTCAAAATACTAAACCAAGCTTCCATAAAAATCTTTGTTGCATTCCCATTCAGGGAACTTATAAAGAATATTAAAGCTAAGTCACTGTACAAAACAACAGGGGAGAAAAATGTATGCACTAGCTTATTTTGAAAAGTTGAGATAAAATAGAAAAGAAAATAGAAAGAAAAGTATATGCATCAATTATAGAAAGCAATTTATTTGATGCTAAAAATAATAACTAGCCTCTAAAATAATAAGAATACCATCTACATTTTTATGTCTGATGATAAAACTAAGCAAATACATTAATTCTTATGTGCACATTTTTCTATATTTTAAAAAACTTTGCTGGGAAAAAATGACATTACAACCTAGCAATTTCAGAATTTTCCTGGTGGGTTTTTTTGGTGTGCTTATTTTGTTTGGTTTTGTGGCATTTTTTTTTGTTTTGGTTTGGGTTTTTTTTTTTTTTGTTTGCTGATTTTTGGGGGGTTTTTGCTTGGTTGCTTGGTTAACTGGTTGGGGATTTTTTATTTTTTTTCCCCTGGTGAAATTTCTCCTCAATGTTTCCTGAAAAATTTGGACATAATTTCATGCTTAGAGAAATTGTTCATGCACGTATATCCAATTTCTTGACGTAAAGAAGACATGTACAGCAGTATTGTGGATGTGCTCTGGTTTTAGGTTGTTCCAAGCAACCTTTACTAGGGCCAGGTAACCTGGGTGTGTTTATAGGAAGATATCAATATTTATTTGACCTAAATTTCTGAGAAGAAGAGCAGGAGACATACAAGAAAGCCTAAATTTATGGCATTTTGTGGAATTTATGATAGCTCAATAAACATATTGGGTTAAAAAAAACACCCAACAAGCCAAACCAAACCAACAAAAGCTGTCATTGTCATTGTCTACAGGCCATAAACTCTATTTTTGTTTTCCCTAGAAATAAAATGCTTTATCAATGCAAGAGGAATAGAACAGGGTCTGATTAATGGTTCAATCCTCACATAAACTGTATTTATCTATATTAGGCTCCATCTCTGTAGTACATTTGAGTCTAATAATTGCTAATATATTTTCTCCAGCTCTGGGAATTGCATTCATTTTCAGAAAGCAATGGACCTGTACACAAAGAAGTGTTTAGGAATACAGTTCTATTTAAGCAAAATATTCAAAATGTAAACCTTTAAAACTCCTGTTCAGCAAACTAAACACCAGAGGTCATTAAGTTACACAGGGACCTACATTCTCTAGTTTTCTGCTTCAATTTGAAAAGCGATCAGTAATTCACCATTCAAATGCTCTTGGGAAAAGAAAAAGACATTCTACCACCTGTCCCATTTCAGGGGTTTGAGCTGTTTAGTGCAAAACTAGTACTTGAGTTGCATTTAAAATAGGGGAAGATCTAACTATGATGATATTTTGCCCTCCCTTAACACAAAATGACATATCACCCCAATGACAATAATTTGAATAATTGATTCTGAACAGATCCCATGATTGGACTTTGGGGCTTAGTCTTCACAAACATGCAAATAGCAGGCAAATTGTGTTTCACTATACTATTTTCTTTATCTCTTTATGGTTAAACTGCTATCAACAGATATCAAGTCTTCAATAGAAAACTCCATCAAATAACTGTATGCTCTGATAACCAAGAAACTGATCTGAGTGTTAGGAATGTTTAGCTTATTGATTTTAAGTTATTAACTGGTATTGTTTGGCTATTACTGATCTAATAAATGAGTGGGATGAGGTGGTGTATTCATTTGCAGAACGGATTGGAGATGCATGGGGCTGAAAAACAGTTGTTCTGAAAACATTTACTGTCTCCTTTTTTCTCAGCTTTGATTTTGAAATCTTCACAGATTGAGACTTGTTTGCAAGGTGTGTTCTGCTAGGAAGAGAAGTAGAGGTCAGTGCTATCCAAAATTGAAAATCTGAGTTTAAAATAAAATTTTAAAGGATGATGATGACTTTCCTGCTCTGTGATAGTTTTGCAAGTTACCAAGATAGACCAGTTTAAAAGAAAAGCCAAAGTACTAAATGAATAAGAGCTTGCCTGTCAGAAGATCCTGGTCAGTATATTAAAAAGAAAATTAATACAATTACTATTTCTGTAGACTAGCAATTATGAAAGAAAATGTGTGAAGGAAACAATTACATGATCCATTCTTAGAACATAATGTAGAGAAGCTCTCTGCCAGCCAAGCAGTTGAAAAGGGCTGAGATAAAAAAAGAGAGTAAGGTAAGGTGTGTCAGCTGTAAAAATATCTCAATGAATCCACCACACAAATGCACATTCATAGAAGAAGGAAAAGAAAAGAGGTCTTTTTTCACTTCCCAGGACTTTGAGTTTTGAATACAAAAACCAGCATTCAAAATTTCATCAATGTAGTGAAAATACTTTCAAAAATAATTAAATATTGGAAGTAATAATGTGAAAATAGATTTCATTAATAACTTATACTGTTTGAACTTAGCATTTTCCTTTCAAAAATAGCTTATTTTGTTAAAGCAACCTTCCTTTGCTTATTGTTTATATTATATCTTTCAACTTACTTAAATCTTTGAATTTCCATGTTTCAGCATCATTTCTCTGAAATGAAATTACTTTTACTGATAGCATAATAGCTAACTGAAAAACCTGAAAGATCCTTTGGGCTATGCTGCACAAATGCTACATTAATACATATTCTCTGCATCTGCCAAAGCACTCACAGATTTAGTCAATTAAAAGTGAATTAATCTTTTGAATAAAGATATTTTTCTAGTGTTTTCCAGACATTTCAAACCAATGAATATTAATAAAGACAAATGATAAACAAATTGAAGGGAATTTTTCATTCTTTATGATATAAAGTGTCAAAATGAGTTAGCATTTTGTTTTTTTGTTGTTGTTGTTGTTGTTTTTTTGTTGGTTTTTTTTCTTTCTGGATATTGAATTACATTCATGCATTTAAAGCCTTGTTAAAGCATACCAGAAAGACATATAATTTCTATAACATTTATTTTTGATCAACTGTTTTACATAGTTCTTTTGGGATAACTTACTTGAGATTACTCTCAAATATATAAACTGTCAAGTTATTACACAGGCATGCAGTGCTCTTTCATGTCAAATGTTGATACCTCTTCATGTCCAGGAAATTGTTTAACTCAGAATTAGATACCAAGCACTTGAAATGTTTGATCATATCTTTAGATGAAAGAAGCAATCCTAGATGATATAATAGAAGCTGCTTAAATTTGTAATCTTGGTACTGTCCCTAACTCTATGAGGCAGAAACAGATGGAGGATGAAAAAAAAGTACCATGCTTCTGGGGAAAACCACTCATGGCAGAGACGACTAATATGGCATAAGAACGTTGATTTACAGTCAGAGAAATGCTTTATTTCTTCTCTGGCATGGTCAGTGAATAATTACCTGCAGTATTCCTGTTTTGATATCTGTCTCAGTTAATTAACTACAACATTAATTCACAGAAATTTAACACTCATACTTTGGATGAGTATGCTTCTCTGACTTAATTTCATGTTTTTCTGAATGTTATAGGATAAGTTTTTTTTTACTATAATGATGAAAAAAAGGAGAAATCAAACAGTGAAAAGATCATAGGGAAAAAAAATATGGAGTGAGCAAAATCAGAAGTAAAAATATAGCTTTTGCATGAGTGAATACAGATGCCAATAAGAAAATACACTGCATTCCAATAAGAAAATACCCTTCAAAAGATCACAGAGGAAATACCCTTTTAGATTCTGAGTAGGTGTTTCAGAAATAGTGACCCTGTTTGAATATATTATTGAATTTGAATTTTAGACCAAAGAGGAAATTGCTATCGTTTAGTTGAAGGCAACTTTAATCTGATTTTGGGCTTTAAAAAAAATGTTTATGCCACAAACATATTCTTTCATCTCTTTTGTATACTCAGTGGAGGGGAACCATGTAGAAACTCTGTAAATGCGTGTAAGGAGGAAAAAAACCCTTCCTAAAATTATAAGAGACTCCAATTCTCAAAGTGATATCCTGGAAATAGAATAAACTGGTTTGATAAAAAGTGTACTGTTAGACAAGACATAGTTCTGTTTCCAAGTCTGTTATATAGGCTTGGGTTCTTTGGACAAGTCATCTGTGACTGCATTCAAAACACTCTGTTCAGAATGGAAATGTTTGGCTCATTCTTATTCCCTCTTCCTACTTCCTACCCACAAACACAGGGAAAGAAATGGGTCCATTTTTCTCACATTCATCTGTTCTCTGTATTCAGAAACTCTATCAGATTTTTGAAAACCAAATAGTTTCTAGTTGAATATTTTAAAGAAATTTAAAAGGATCATTAACTAATTATATTTATTCTTCTCAACAGATAATAAAAAAACCTTCATGGTTCCTTCCAGATCCTTATCAGAATTTAAAATGTCTTTCTGATTTCTGTCAGCATCATAATGTTGATAGCTGGGCCTGTAAGAGCACTAGGTGAAGTCACTGGGCCTCCAAACCTCCTAAAGATAACATAAAGAGAAAGTTGTCATCTGAGCTCTTCCCTAAAAATTGAAACAGCAGAAGTTCCTGTTAGCTTTCCATCATAACCACTTGCACAAGGTAGAAATATTTTCCCATTGTTTGAATACATTTAAGAGACCATATTTTTGAATTACAGAGAATCTTAGATGTAGAATTCTGTGCATAAAATTGCAATATTCATAATGACCACTCATTCTAAGTACAGAATTAAGTAGTCAGCTGCAGGTTTCTTAAAAACACTACTTCCTTGTTTCACAGCAGCAAAGTAAGTAAAATTTTTAATATCAGAGATAGATAATATAAGCAAGAAAGTGGAGTTTTGAGATCAAATCTACAAAATGGGTCATGGAAGCAGCTTACCTTAAATTCTGAATAATTGATTAATAATACTTTAAATTACTGCTTTACAAGGAAGTTACAATAGCTTTCTTAAAAAGAATATCAGTATTTAGGAAAACGTACTGCATAGTCAAAGGACTGCAAACTAGTTAGTAAATTAATTCCCCATAATCAGCCTGGTGAGGTTTTGTGTGTATTAGATCAATGGTTCATATGTTGTGCTCATCACTAACCTTCAATAGTTCTTGAAATAAACTCTAAGTGAACTGTTCTTGAACTTCCTTGATAAAATGTCATCTAAGTGCTCATTTTTTTTTCTGCATTAATCTCATATACACTTACTATTCTAATTGAGTATAAATTGAAAGGCAAAGAGTATGGTAAATTGTATTCAGGTTTTAGATTAGAAAAATATTAGCCATATACTGTGCCAGCACATATAGCTAAATAAATGAGCTTGATGTAATTGTGTATACTTAAATGTAAGCTACACAGGACATTCAATTAATGAAGCACATTATGTGAAGCATTAGCAGTACTAAATGATCTGTTTATCATTCACATCAAATCATCTTTTTCCATTAAAATGCTTGTATCCCATAATAAGTATTAGCCTCTTGTCTCAAAATGAAAATAGCTATTTACTGGCTTGCCATTATAATGTTAATGATAGCAATGCTCTGGAAAGGAAAAATACAATTAAAATATATATTATCCAGTGTGTTTTTCCTCTTCCCTTCTTGAATAAAGACTGCTGTAGATAGATCATATAGAAAAAATCTGATAAAATAAATTTTCTTTTTTAAGTTTCTTTACAATTTAATTTACATATTGATTATATAGCTTGAAAAATCTCCTAGTTTGATTTAGTAAAGCAAAAAATGCATGAGTAAATTGAGAGCTGAAATTGGAGAATATACTTCATCTAGTTGCATTAATAAAATACACTGATTAGGTTTGTTTAGTAAGAAAAAGCTCTTTTGTCATTTTTATTTCACATGGACTCTAGCACATTCTCCCTTTTTTTTACAGTATTCTTATATTTTTACAGTATTCCTATATTTTTACAGTTTTCTTACTACATTCTGCAAAATCAAACTCTTTTAGATTACTTGGCCAAACAGAGAAATTAATGGAATAGTAAAAACATAAACTATTTGAAGAGGTAGCTATTTAGTGTTTATGAATCTTTGGTTTTAACTGGTTTTGTGTTGATAGATGAAAATTACAAGACAGAACAGCTGTAGTCTGACATATTCCTAAATATTTTTTGTCAATGTCTTTGCATATTAATGTTTCATAAATTCTCCTGTGTGTGAGAAAGTACGGATTTTTTTCCATTTTTTGAAATGTAAGGAAGCTTTTTTTTAGTTACTTGCATTACTTTTTCTTAATAAATATACACACCCTGAATTTTTCCTTTTGAGATAATACTTAATATCATAGATTGAAAGACTTTTCTGGAAGTTGTGAATACATTGTGAAAAAACAATAAAACTCAAAACCAGTTACTAGATTTTAAAACATTTGAAACAAAACCGTTTTTGTGGGATGGCATTTTGCTTAGAGAAACACATTTTCTCATCTTCATATACAAGAGTCAGAAAGACTGAAGTATCCAAAGATATTAATAACCAGATTTTAAATATTTGACAAGAGAGTGTCAGAGGAAAAGGAACAACAAACAATATAAAAAAAAAAGATATTTGCAGTATTAGTTATTTGTATTGTTTATTTCTGAGTCATAATGTTTTGGGTTTTTTTTCAATTTGAGAATGGAACTTTTTTTTTTCTAGGATAGATAGCATATCTGCTACTCTCAATGGTGGCTGAAGCTATATCTCGCTGTTTTGCTTAATCACTTCTGTTACTTTTTTCTAATTATGTCTTGTAGTCAACAAACTAAAAATCTCCTTTTGCAGATCAGTCATAGAGCATTACCAACTTTCCAGAAGTCACTGTTGAGCTCTGCAATAGATCAGCTTCTTTTCTGACCTTCCAATCCTGAGTTGCTTCCTAGCTCCATTTCTAGTACACCATATAAATTTTTTCTTCAGAAAGACTACTTTGATGTGATTCTATCAGCCAGCTCTCACGTTCAATTCAGCATCTAGGTTTTTAATTAAATACACCAAACTTTAGTAAGAAAAATCTGTCCTTAGAAATCATAGAAAAAAAAATATTATTCTACTTTTTGTAAATAAATTATTCCCCTTCTCTTGCTATTCTCCTACTGTAGCTGAAGAATGATTTAAATGTCTTATATGTTTACTGAAACTTTCATTCATTTTCTTCTAATATTCTACATACACAAAGGAAAAGGGAGTTTAATAGCACTCTGCTTATCTGAATCATACCATATCTGTAGAAAATGGTTTCACTGCAAATACAATTGAGTATTTTTACAGACTTAGTACTACACAAAGCTGACAGTTTAGCATTATTATACAGGATAGATCCTGATGTATATTTTTTTCTTTTTTATCCTCATTGTTTTGATTTGATATCTCTATTTCACGACTCTGCATGATGTCTCTTTCTTGAAGGCTCAAAACAGATTTGAAGAAAATTCCTCGCTTCACAATAGACGATGTGAGTTTTGCTTTGCCTGGAAGTCCGGAAGATCTGACTGGCTATCATTTTGCTTCATTAGAATTGAGCCAATAAAAAGAAGGTTATTTCTGTATACAAAATATACCGGTATATTGGAAATCAATGATATTTTCTCCATAAAAGGTCATTCTTGTGAATATATATGCCACTATTTGTTTCTATGTGGCGTCATAGCTTGTTTCCTTCTTATTTGACCTCCAAATCATGAGGTAGAACATATGTTATCAGAATATGTTGCTAACCCTAATAAATGATATAATTTTAAAAAGCTTTCTTTTGAGAATTAGATTATTTTATAACAAGTGTAAGACCTGAAAAGCAAAGTATATCAATTCTTAGAAAGCTTATCCTTGTGCAATATTCCAAAATATAGGTTAGGATGAAAGATCTAAAGCCTCCGTAATAGCAGGGTATCATTTGGATAAAACAAATGGGGATAGTTCTAAGAGCTGAATCAGGCATGCACTGTGAAGAGGAAAAAAGGAATGAAGAATACAAAGAGAACAAGTTCAGAAGATAATTTATTCAAAATTTCTTGGAAGCGGTGGAAAGAAATTGCTCAGATTGAAGAGGTGAGCAAGAAACATCAGTCAGTTACCAATGTGAAAAGCATTCTTTGAAGAGTGATTATTGATCTCTTTTCTTGACTTTATCATGGCCAGTATCCAATGGGAGAATAGATGACAACAATCTGATTGTGCATCATACACACACATGATATATAACTCAGAGGATCGTAGCTGATCTGCTGAAGTGTGAATTTTTGTTTCAACTATGAGCTGCAACTGTCATAAACATGTAGCTCACACATTCAGTTCTGTTCATTGAGGCAGAAAAAGAATTAAGATACTGATTCCAGAGCTCCCAACCTCCAGTGCCAGAAATGACCATTGTGCAAAAATGCTGATGAGCTTTTCACGCAACTGTGTCAGAGAACATCTTTTGAAAGGTTATCTAATTCTTTTTAAAAGACTTAGAACATTGGTAATTTTTTCACCTGCCGTATTATTGCAGAGGCAAACAACCCTCAGTGCCAGGAACAGATTTTTGATCCTTGCATCCTCTCATATCTCAGTCAGAAAGGCTGAAAAGCCTCCCATCACAATTTTCTGGGTTTGTACCTATATAAATGAACCAAATTGTTTTGTAACTTTCTCTTCAATGAGAGGGTTTATTTTCTCTCTTCTTGCCCCAGATAAGGCTAAAATACTTAAGCTCATGAAATGCTGTTTTTTCCAAAAATTATATGTTTTTACCTCTTCCAAATGTGAATAAGGTTGTTGGAGGTCTGGGATCTCCAAAACTATTACATATACAGCCTTCTTTCTCCTTCTTCAATATCTTCAGGTATCCTTTCCATTAGTTTTAATACTGACATTACCCACTGAAGAGATTTTATTGTAATTCCTAAGTCCTTATTCTTTTCTGAAATGGTCTGTCAAATGAGTTGGTGAAATGCAGACATAAACTTTGATTTTGTTTTAGTTTAGCAGTGCTATACTTCATTGGATTGCTAGCAACCTTACTAACCAATGTAGGTGTTTTGTAACAAAAACCTCTCCTACTCATTATGTAGAATGCCCTAAACTTAATTAGATTTTAAATCAGCCTTGGATTTTGATATTTTAAATAATTGATATTTTGATATTTTAAATAATTAAGCTGGTTTAAAAAATAATCTTCGAAATATATTGAGTACTAAATTTCTGATAAATAAGGTTAATTAACATCAGTGTTTTGAGATCTCTTGGTGAACCGGCTTTTATTTTGAAATTCTTGTGCACATTTTCCATGCAAGTGAAGAGAAAAAACTTCCTAAAGCTTCAGTATGAGTACAGTGGTTTTAAAGCACTTCAGAAGACATGATAAACGCAACTACTTCAATTATACAGACTGAAATCTTGTTAACACTTGGAGATGCACCCATGAAAGACAAATCCAAAAAGATCAGAATTTAAAAAAATAAAAGTACATGGCTGACAGATAAGATTGAAAAAGGATTTGATAGATCAAAAAGTTAGGAAGGTAAAATGAACTAAAACAGAAAGACTTTCAAAATAGCAGAACAAGAATCAAATACTCATATTTAATAGGGAGAAAATGTCCTTTATCTGAGATTGGACTAATGAAGATGATACATTAAGAATTTAAAATGCTGGCTATGAATATAAAGGGTTGCAGAATAAATCTCTACTAAATTAAAGTGCTCTAGTTTACTAGGTATGTATACTGAAGTGCTCTAAGAATAGGAAGGAACAGCTGAAAAGCTAATTGTATGATTTTTATTTTAATTAATTTTTTTAAATTTGTTTTTATTCAGAATACAGCATAAAATTTTACAATTTCTGTCCTTTTAGAAGTGTGATCCAGAAATGACAGACTAGATATTCATTCTTGAAAAAAATAATAGAATCCAAATTCGGGACTTCATAAATAAAGAATTAGACACTAAAAATATCTTTGATGACAATCAATTTGGTTGTAAAGGAGGCACTGTGTTACAGTACTGCATCTAAATTAGTCATTTATTAATCATAATTCATGCAGGACTTTGACAGGTGCAGCTTGAAAATTTGCCACTGAGTTTGCTCCAGAGAGAATCTGATTGCATCTATCAGGTCAAACCTACAAGGCTACCCTAAATTTGAGAAAAATACTTAAGTTAATTATGTCTTCATTTTTTCCTGGCTTTTTAAGACACTAATAGAGTTATTCAGGAATACAAATTGCTTTGGTACCAATCAGTAGCCAATAGGAACTTTTTATGATCTGGCCAATTGTATTCTATTCTTCCAATTTTATTTAACTAAGTTACAGGAGAAGATACAGAGGTGTTCACTCAGATAATGAGAATTCCACCCCAATTTAAGAGTACTAGCATTTTAAATTCTGTTTCAAGTATTTGTCATTCCATAATAAAGGAACAAAGCTTTCTTCAGAAAAAGATGGTATCAAAATAAAAGTTCCTTCTAATGTTCTCCTGTCTTTGCACACTAACATTATTGCAAAATATTCATTTTTTTCTTTTCACTGTTGAAATCCTCAGATAAATACAAAAGGCAGATTTATGTTATAAACTCCATAAAGAAAATTACCACTCCTTTTTTTTCTAAACCCATTAATATTTCTTACAAACAAAACCTAAAGTATGAAGTTGATAAAGTTTTTAGTACCTTAAAAATTGCTAAAGCAACTGCATTGTTATCAGCAAGCATGCTATAATTGCTACTGCAATTTATCACTGTTAACACTGAGACTATTTTTATAAATACTTCTGAGGGTCTTGCAGCTGCAACTTCAGATTCTCAGCGGCTAGTCGGAACCACTCAGGGGGTGGATGAAGTGGGATTCTATTGCTTCACCTGAGATTCTGCCTTGAGAACACAAATTGTATTGAATTCACACTCCAAAACTGGGTTGAAAGGTTTTGCTCTATAAAATTTAGTTCACATAATGAAAACTGAAGAGGCAGTAATTCTGTGTCACGAATCGTAGGAGAAGAAACTCTGATACAATTCTGAGCCATTGAAAAACTACAGACCTTTTGCAAAAACAATGAAATTCAAAGCAGTCAAGCTTACGAATGAATTTGGCCCAAATTTCATATTTTTATTAAACAAGATCAAATACCAACTCCATTAAAAATATTTAAAGATGTATTGGTGTTTAAGGCTTCATGAATATTTTTGATATACTCATAAGCTTCAGTGTAAATTAATATTTTCATTTTCTGTTCATGATCCTGAACCAAAGGATATAATACCAAGGAAATAACATATTCTCAAATACAGTGACTTAGAGCATCTGTATTTGTGCCTTTGTTTTCCTGAATGTATAAACTATCTTCTCTAAGGGTTTTCTATCCCATTTCTTACCAATCGGATTAACATATTTCCTATTTCATCCTTTTAAAATGGTTTTATATATATATATGTATAAAAAAATCTCAGCATTTCTTGGACACTTAGGAATACAGAGGATTTGATTTCTTAGAAAAATCAAACTAGAATGCTTAAGTGAGGGTATCTTCAGGGGTCTAGTGTTAAGGCAGGTAGAAAGGAGACAAACATAGCAAGAAGTCATACAAGTGCACATATTTTCAGAGTAACAGAAACCAATTTTTCAGGAATGTCCAGAAGCTGGATGAAGTTTATTACAGCCCAGAGGAGACAAAATATTGTTGAACTGTGGATGGTACCAGTGAATAGGACTCAGCGAATAGACTCAGTGTCCAGAGGGCACAAATTTCTTTATAATTAATTTTCCTATTTTTCCGAAGTTCCCCAGCATTCTGTGTTCCTCAGTTTGAAACCTTTTTGCTTAATTATTTGCAGCTTAAAATAATTTTACTGATTCTGGTGTCCTCACTTTAAGAAAAACAACCAAACAACTCTGGTTGGGCAGAAAGTCACATCTTTGTTTTCATGACAGTTTCACTGCACCTATGAACATATTTAGCCTTTAGAAAGTCCTAATACCTTTGTACATAGAACTTTTAAGCATCATATTATCACACTGTATCTGACAGACTACAGTTTAGTGTTAACCTATTAAGAATGCACATGAAAATCTATTAATTGTAGCATGTGTTTGCACCAGAGAAATATAGATGTAACAATGATTTGTCTGCTTTGTTCTCTAGCAACAAGAGGACAGGAAGAGGCTGTATGTTATTAGTGTAGAAACTGAGTGTCTGCTGGTTTTACTTCCAATAAAAATATCTCATTTAAAAGTGTCAGGTCTGGCCTTTCATTAATGATACTTTCACATTTGCTAAAAATCTACAGCCACGGAAGATTGCTTGCTGTTTTATGCTTGTTCTTTGTCATGACTTTATCTCACATAGTTTTATTTATTTTTATTTTGAAAATAAAAATCTTTCATGAATTCAAACACATTTGAAAACAGAATTTGTTTCAAAAGTTTTTCTCTTCAAAAATTCTTTTTTTTTTTATTGTCTTTTCTTATGTTGTCATCATTTGTCACAGGATGATCACAAGAAAACTACTGTTATACCTGAAATTCTTAAGTGGTCTCCCTTTTAGTTTAAAATATTTCTTGAATCCCAAACTTTCAGATGAGTTGAGGGTGAGGAACTTCTGTGTGTGAAAATTGCTACTTTCTGCTATGGTATTCAGTATTTGAAAGATCTAATTCTGAGACTGAAACCAGCATCATTTGTGAAAAGTTCTAAGAAATAAATTTTCTAAATTAATGGTTTTTAATTGAACATATGAATAATAGGATACATTTTTCTTAAGTGTCACTGCTAAAATCAGTTTTTGATGCAAATGTTGAGATCACAGATTCCACAATTTTTCTATGTCTCTCTGGCAACACTTGCATTCAATACTTTGCTAATAATTCTTTGCAACTGTATGCTGGAGATTTAATGTACTTGTTAGTACATTAATAGGAACTAAATAATTGAAAATACCATAAAAATGAATATTTTAAAATAAGCTTATCTACTGCTTTTAATTTCTAATATAGTAATCTCTAATTTTACTACTCCTTGTTTTCTTAAGAACTATTTATGTTTTACATTTAAGCAATTGTTCTCCTTCTAAATATCTGGTGCTAGAACTCATCAAAATATTACCTACTAAGGCAAAAAAAAAAAAAAAGACTACTGTAGCTGTTTTTCCATAAAGAAAAACATGCAATACGCCGCCGTTATAAATGCTCATAGGTTCTTTAAACTGACAAGAGTAAAATTTATTTTCCCCCTTAACCCCTAAACCTTGCTCTGAACTTCAGAGAATGAGATAACAAAATCCCTGCAGCAAAAGATTCTTTCTTTTCATAGCCAGTATCAGTGGGGCTGGAGTTTCTTTTGCTGGTTGCTTTGTCTTGTTCATGCTCCTGAAAAAGACAGTCCAACACACATTGAATTTGACACTTCACTTCAGGACAAATCTGCAAGTGTGGTTCTCTCTTCTATTCATAAATGCCTTGAAAATAAGTGGAGCTCCATCAAGAGTCAGGACTAGAGGTTGTGAGAGTGACAGCATGTTTTACACACACGCATGCCAATGTGACAACAAAGTCCATTTTTAGAAAGCTGCATAGAAACCTCTCTGCATCAGTGTCAAATTAGAGATACTGTTCTGAAACACTGATTACGACTGCATATTTAGCCTGTGTCAGCTGAAAGTATCTGACTTATCTATCCATCTATTACTGCCTGCTGCTCAAATGAATGTCATCTTGTCAATGCACTCGTCATTACATTCAGCTGGAAAGTTTGCAGACTTCCAGCTCTGAGAAAGAACCATTATGGTGTTTATGTATGACTTCAGTACTAGAAAGCCCTTTTTTTAGGAGTGTTAAACTTCTTAGAAATCATTTTGTTGAACAAAAATGAGTCCCTGAACAAAAGTGAGTGAATCCCTGAACTTAGTATATCAGTTTTTCAATGTATAGTTTCTCAATGATTCTTTATGCCCTCATGAAAGTTCTACTGCTATGCTTCCTTTAATGTACTCTGGCTGCTTGTGTAGTATTATTTGTTTCCAAAAGTACAGTTCTGTGTGAAAATATGTGTGGAAAATTCATGCATAACAGGCAAATTCTATGACAAGCTGAGGGAGAAGACAGAACTGTTTACAAATAATCTAATTTTATTTTTAACACGTCCTCTATAAAGTAAATGCTTGTTCAGTTGAATTAGATTAAAGTTAATGTATTATAAAAACAAAGCATTTTCTAGTAAGTCTGAAGGACCTAACATTATAAGTTTCTTATCTCCAGGTTTATTCAGATAGTGAAGTTTTTATTATCTGAAACTTATGGAGGGAAGATTTACTTGGGTTTTGGTTAGGTGAAGTTTTTCTGCTTTGTTTTGCCTGTGCGTTTGAATATATAAATAGAAATTGCTAAAAATAATTTCATGTTTAGATGCCTGTTTACACTCCACTTAAAATACTTGCAGGAAAAAGCTGCTAGCCTGATTAAATTATTGAAATTTTTTATGTCATAAGTCACTGCAGTATTTAGTTTTTTGCTCTCTGAAAATTCTGACTGGTTAAAAATACTGTATGGATGATATAAGAAAAGCTCATTGGTTTTCAAATATGAATAAGATAAATAAGTTAAGAGATGTTCTTAGAAAAGTAGAACCTGGTAAGGTGAATGGCATAATGTGATCAAGAGATTTTTCAAAAGAAAAGAAATTAGGGTATTTGTTGAGAGATTCTTTCTGTGCTCTGGACTCTATTGATGGTCACCTCATTGAACCACACTCCTGCAACACCAGATGTCAAAGAGGTGATATGATTCAGCAGAAATGTTCTTATTAAAGGTCATGATAACATTGCAGAGATGGAAATAGAAACATCAGAGCAGAACAGAGCCAGGAAGAGAAAATAGTTTTCTTTTTGGCTTCCATCTACCACTGGTATCAACTGCATTGATGCAAGTGGTTAAGGATTTATCTGTGAACAAGCATTTTAGGTCCCTATTAGGCATATTTATTAAACAGTCTTACTAAAATTAGACAACAAAAGAATAGTTATATTAAAATTAATTCCTGCATTATTGAATGATTAATAATTCAAATGCAATGAATGGACATTGAATTTGCTTTTGTTTTAGCACTGGCCTTTATTTTATTTTTTATTTTGCATTGTGGTAGTTACATCAAGAGTAGGAGTGTTACTAGACAGCTAGGGAGTACATAGAAATGAAGGAATTTATACATTCTGGGAAAAACTTTGCAGTACTTTTCTGGAAGGAAATGTGGCCCACTATTCTATTTGAAATAGCAGCTCCCTACTATCTGAAACAGTTTAGAAGGACTTTCTGACCCCTATATGTTGTTTTCTGTGCTACTATTCTTGACCTGCTTTATAAACAAAAAAATCCTATGATTTATTTATTTTTTTCTTGCATGAAAATAATTTTAAGGCTGATCTAGTAATCAGTGATGCTGATCTAGTAATTTCATACAAAAGTGGCTACTTTTGTAAAAGATAGCAAAAATGTTTTTGCAAATGCATCAACACAAGGGGGTCTAAGGAAAATTTCCATTCATCATTTATTCCATACAAGGGGAAAAATGACAGAGGACACAGAAAAGGATGAGATACTTGATTCCTTCTTTGCCTCAATCTTTAATAGTAAGGTCAGTCATCCTAAGGGTATCCAGCCCACAAGATGAAAGACAGAATTGGGGAGTGGAATGACCATAATCAAAGGGATGAAGGACTTCTCCTTGTAAAGGACATCTGTCCTTATAAAGGAGAATAAAGGCTGACAGATTGGGGATTTTTCAGCCTGGAGAAGAGGATTTTCCAGGGGAAACCTTATAACAGCCTTCCAGTATCTAAAGGGGAAAGGAAGAAAGCTATAGAGAGAATTTACAAGGATGTGCAGAGACGGGAAAAGAAGGAATGGTTTTAAACTGAAAAGACTACATTTAGATTAAATATTAGGAAGAAATTATTTTCTGTGAGGATGGGGAGACACTGGAACAGATTGCCCAGAGAAGCTGTGGAAGCCCTGTCCCTGGAAGTATACAGGACCAGGTTAGACGGAGCTTTGAGCAAATTCATCTAGTGAAAGATGTCCCTGCTCATGACAGGGGCATTGGAACTCAATGATCTTCAAGACCACAGAGTCACAGAATCATTTCATTTAGAAAAAACCTTTAAAATCATCACATCCAATTTTAAGCAATTACTTCCTTGTCAATTAGACCATGACACTGAGTGCCATGTCCAGTCATTTCTTGAACATCTCCAGGGATGGTGACTCCAGCTCCCTGGGTAGACATTATTCCCAATGCTTAATAACTCTTTACGTGCAGAAATTCTTTGAAAGAATTGAAAGACAAGCCCCCGACAAGGTCCCTTGAAAGACAAGCCATTCTATGACTCTATGAAGAGAAAGAGAAGCATTTAGGCGGATAGCAGTGACATTAAAATGGAAATTTTGTCAAGGCAGTGAGGTTATGCTAGAATGTAGTCATGGAACATTCTTTTAGTTTTAGAATGATTCTTTTTCCTACCATCATGAGGAAAGGGAATTGACCAGTCTTATTCTAATTAATTAAAATTCAACTCTTATCCAATAATTCAGATGGCTAGATGTAATTATATGTTTTTCATTGTTATGTTAAATGGATAAAATAAAGACCATTCAGAGAGGGAAATGTTGTTTAATATGCAAGGTACAAAAAGGAAGAGTGGTTTAGTAAACTGTAAATACTCTGAGGCATAAGCTCATTATTTTTGTTGCTATGCAGAAGAGCCCCACTAATTCACATTAATGACTTGGAGACTCACTGTAAATGACTGAATTTTATTATGAGACACTAGATGAACTAAATGGTAAAACTCTCGTGGACTTGCAATTGTAGTTTGATTTGTATCAAGGCAAATGAGTAAGAAAAATGGCAAGAACTAATTACAAAATATCTGCTGGTCATTTGTGTGATGGAAAGTTTCATTTCAAGTATTTGAGGGGGAACATAAATGGAACTAAACTAGGTTAATTAATCTATGTTTAAGCAGAAAAAATGGAGCAAAACTATCAATTTTCAAAACAAAATAACATTGATTTTTGAAACACTTCCTCATATTTTTGAGATTCTTGTTTTTGCTCCCAGTTTATAATAATAATAATAATAATAATAATAATAATAATAATAATAATAATAATAATAATAATAATAATAATAATAATAATAATCGAAACCATTATTTTGGCCAGAAAAACATACACTTCTAAATAAAAAATGCTGAGGAATAGATAATGAGGCACATAACTATTGCAGGCTGATTCTTTATTTTTCATGGTGCTATTACGTAGAAATTTCCTAATTTCAGAATGACTCAACCGGTTTGTGATTAGATGCAGCATGCTACCAATAGCACCATCCTTTTGATGACCTTATCTTATACCATGTTTTTCTTGATACAAGAGGAAGAAATAAACTATTCTACATCTTAAATTATTAAAAAATATTAATTCACAAGGTGTTTTCATACTTTCATTATCATAAATTCCCATCTGCTCATCTGGAAAAAAATCTGCTGACAATTATAAGCCATTGACTTCATCAAAGAATGTTATTTGGTTTTGTACCTCTTTTTCTTAATACTCTGCTTGCCATTTGGATCTGAATTTAAAGATATAAAGTTCTGTAGAAATTGGAGGTGTACAAAGGGAAGGACCTATTTCAAAATAAGTGAAGGAAAGAAAAATCACATGGACTAAAGATGTCACAAGATAAACAAATAAAATGCACAGGAAAAGGCTTATGATCATTTAACTACTGAAAAACATCTAGGATTTGTACCCATTATCACAGAAAGATGGAAAATTTGTTCACACATACAATTTCACAAAAGCACCTTGTTTATCTGTATTCTGATAAGTAGATTTTCTACATTAGCCGAATTAATTCTCAGGATTCTGGCAACTAACTGACATAGAATAAGGATTTCTGGAGATTACATATGTGAGAAGTTCCAGCTTCTGATTTCAAGTAATTCTACTGGGTTTCTTTGTCTTTTCTAAGTTAGATTAAATGCAAAAACAACAGATAGCAATGGTGCTGAACATTTTCTGTGGCAATCATTCACATACATAGAAAGCCAGGTCCTGAAAGGGTTTAGATGTTAGTCTTCCTAGAATGGAAAGTGTGGTGTTTTTTTGTTTCATCAAAGAAAATAAAGCCCTGAGGTACCACTTCAGGTCTTTGCCTCTACCAATTTAACACTGAGATCTTCAAATATCTCTTTCTAACACGGGGGTATTGAATGTCCCCTGTATATTTCACCATCTTCCTCAGCCCCATAGAGCAGTTGTTGCTTTGTTGGGCCTAGTCTTACAGGTGTGCTCCAAATTCCAGGTAAATGGCAAACAAAAGTGTCAAGAACAGAGAGCAGGACACTCTGGAGAGGAGGAGCAGACACACAGGCCTGCTACCCTGCTCCTGCTGTACCCAGGAGAGCAATCTGTAGCTCAGGGCTGCAAGGTGCCTGTCCCAGGCACCGTCTTCCATGACACTGCTCCACAGCACCCTAAAGTGAACATCGTCATTATCTTCTCCCTTTTCAGCTGCAGAGTACTCAGTTTATTATCATTTTTTAACTAATAATTTATTTATAATAAAAAGATTCCTTGAAACAGAAAATTTTTATTCAGACTGTCAAGCATCTAATGAGGTAACACTGTCATAATCAGTTTCTGGTTTTCTGTCTCCTTCACCCTTATTTAAGTTGTGAACCTTCACCAAGAATGAGCAACATCACTCAGGAGCTTGATAGTGAGTATATCTTTGGATAAAGTGACAGACCTTGAGCAAACATCCTTCTTTGAAAGAACATAGTGATCTGAAGGCTTGAATAACCTCAGTAAAGTGATATATTTGCTACTGAGTCTCATGTAAGAAGCCATTTTCACTGCCTAGTTTCACAGATGTAGTCTGAAATAGGGTTTTTTTGTGGAAGGGAGAATAGGTATCTATTTAATAAAATTACAACATTAAAATAAAAAAGGAGAAGGATTGCATATTTAAGAGGAGTTAAATACAAATAAAATAAAATATAAACTCTGGTGTCAAATGCGCAATATGCACCCCTATATAAGGCATTTCTTTAAATGAGTTCAACATTAAATGAGTTAACAAATACAACTTAATAGGATGTGTCCATCAGTTATATTAGTTCAAACTGCATTCATAGAAAAAAGTCTCATTCAGAGAAAAGAAAGAGAGCGAGAAATAGAAAGCAGATCCCATATTCCTGTGTATTGAAAAAACTCTGCCTTCTTTACCAAATAAATCTTTCTTAAAGGCACCTTCTGACATTCACTGTGACAGAGAAAATAGCCATCAGCAACAACTGGCAGCCAAAGAATATTGAGCTGCTTTGAGTAGTTCTCAAGAGATGGGAATTCTAGGAAGCAAATCCTTTTACCCTGGCTGAAAATGTCCATTGTTTTTTTACCTGTGATCACCAGATACTCAGCAAATAAATCTCTCCTGCAGCATCCCTCTGCTGCAGAGCTCAGTGAGGTTCTTTCAAAGCATTTCATTTCTATTGACATTTTTATACATTAAAAGTTTAGTGAAGGAGTGAAGGTTTGATTTAAGCCTGAATTACTTCTTTATTGTTGCAAAATAAGCTAAAGTTTAGTATCTCAGATCTCTTTTTCTGTGTTGTATGAAATATCATCACCCTTTTCTAAAGATTTTGCTCTCACTGCTTAAATGTCACAGACCACTTCCTGTTAGAAGTCTCTGTAGAAACTATAAAGGTATTATAATACCATAATAATAATAATAATAATAATAATAATAATAATAATAATAATAATAATAATAATAATAATAATAATAAATATTTGAAAATAAATAAAACACATTTATAGATTAAGAAAATTTGGCTTATGCAGCACTTTGTGAATATAATAGACCTGAAAAAAAAATGTAGTGCTTCAAAGTAAAACTAGCACACCAGTTTTTGCTAGTGTGGTTTGAATAGCAATGAGGATGTGCAGTATATGACTAAGTGTTTGCAAGCACAGCATGCTGTGACCATGTAGTCCAACATAAGTATTGCCATGGCTATTTACAGGCCATAAACTTTTTACAGAAATTGCTAAACATCACTACTGAGGCTTGTCAGACTTGGTCTGTCTGAACTTTACTTGAACTTAAAAATTTGTTACACTGTGAAAACAACTGCTTTATTTGGCCAGGTATTTATGGCTAAATATTTTTCCTTTTGTTTATTTTTATGTGGTGCAAGCATGGTTTTATAGAGGCTAACAAGCAGTTATTCTGTACAGAATGAAGTATTTCAACACTAACACAATGCAGTAGAGAAATGCAGACCTAGTACAGTAGCAGAGGACTTGAGAAGTGAAGACGGAGGAGGTGGCATAGAGGAGTACAAGCATGAGATAATTGGGGATGAAGCACAGATAAAGAGATCATCCAGTAATAAATGTTTCTACTTGTGGAAATAAGTAAAAATAATGTCATTTCAATGCCCTGGAAAGTTTATAGTGTTTACCATGACTACACATGAATTTATAGGACCTCTATGGCCCTTATGGTCTGTAATATTAAACATACTTGGATATAAACCATGATGCCATAGAATATCCTCTAAATAGTATCTATTTAAGAAGATCTTGACCTTTTCCAGTTACTCAGTATTATTTCTGTCTGCAAACTTCACAAGCTTCTGGGAATGCTCAAACCATGTAAACAGTTATGCAGAAATTGTGTTTGAAGCTTCTGGTTATGCTGCAGTAATCTAAGAAATCAAGTAAAGTTACTACAGGATCGTATGTATGTTTAGCAGTTACAATAAAAAGTTCAAATTTAAATTTAAATTTAAATTATTTGGTTTTAGTTAATTTGCCTGAATGCAGTATAATAGCAGGAAGATTCTGTAGGAATCTGTAGAATTCTGTAGAATCTGTAGCAATCTGTATTGCATTCTGAGTCTAATTAAAACCCAATATTTTTTAACTCTTATGGCAAAATAACTTTATTTTCAGGGGTATATTTTCAAAGAAGGTTTTGAAGAGTGTTATTGTAAAAATAGGTGCCCTGGTGAGTATACAAATTCTTTTGCATGAGAGGACACCAACTCTATAGTATATATGTAAATGCTGTGCAAAAAGAAATAGAGATAAGGATTTGATTCTTCGGGAAATAAGGTGCATAGGTATTTTAACGAAATGCAATAACATTCACATTAAACCCAAAAAAGACTATTGAAAAGTACCTTGAAATTATGTGAAAACATAAATGTCTTTTTAGACTCATGGTCTTAAAAGAAATAGATTTCCAAACTGTTTTGGAAAATTTCCTCTGTTACATCTACAGCTTTGCTTTAAAGGACTTAGATTTAAGAAACTGTGAATTCTTTCTTTTGTTGTGCTACATTAATGCTCCCTTTTTTTGTATCCAAAGATATGATGAGGGCAGCTTAGTTCATAAATAACTCCTTTTGCATTCTCCCTCATTAAATCTCAATGATATGTTTTGTGTACAATACAAAAGCATACTGGAGTAAAATAAAGAGAAAACCATTGATCATTATACAGATGAAAAAAAGAAGAAAAGAAAATACCTGTTGCAACATAAAATGAAATTTAAAAAAAGGTTAGAATAATGGAATAAATCCAATTGCATAAAAATGTAAAAATATTATTTCAAACACAAAGGGAGATTCAAAAACAATAGCAACGAATTAATTAAAAATTAGTTATTGAATTAAACAAAAAGCAAGAGATAATCTAGTTGCTGAGATCTTTACTTTATAGTGGTTTATTCACATTACAAATACATGCTTTTAATTAGTTTCTTTCCAATTTCTTTCCACAGCTCTCAAAAAGGAGGCCTCTGTACAATAGTTCTGACAATACCAAAGAGCTTATTACCATGACAATAATTTTATTTGAGTTTTCTGTAGTTTCTTTAAACATTTTTCTTGTCCAAATCTGTCTTATGACTTTTGTTAATTTAATTCATTTATGAAAAAAATCAACATAGGGACATACGCAATATTTAAAGAAAATAAAGACATAACTGCTCTCTATCCTCATTAGTTGAAAAGAGCTAGAATTTAGTCATTGGCCAAAAAATTATTTGTAATATGTCAAAGGGTGTGTGACTCTGTACAATCGTTACCTGTAGACCTGCATATCAATTTTCAAGCTTTACCACACTTTTCAAGAATGTTGACCTTAGCATCTCACCAAGGGTGCTTCACCAGCCTTTATCATCTTATGCAACACTCTACTGTCTATTCCTTACATTTTCTTCATGACACTCTACTCTTTGATGACCTTTTTCAGAGCTATTTACCTTTGCCTGACAGTTTAGGTTGTTCTGTAAAGGAAATTTTAGAGGTTTTTTCTGTAATAAGCCTACTGTCTTCCACTGAAAGAGAAAGAAAAGAAAAAAAACCCTCCAAACCCAAACTCATTTATTAATAACACATATACAAGAATTAAATTTTGCAACTAGGTGCATAGTAGAAATAGCTCCTCTTTTTATTTAGCAGCTTTTTTACAAAAGCTCTATTCTTTGTTGTTCTGGTAGCTCTACTTCTGGGAGGCTGGGAAAACTAACATAAAGAAAAAAGTATTTCTTTTATTCTTACATAGTGGTCATAGAAATCCTTTCACTTGTTCTGTTTAATTCTTCTACCATAAAGAAAGATCAGAAGGTATGGTCTTCTGTTTTAATCTGGTCTTTTAGGAGGCAAATAATGAAAGGTGAGTGGCAAAGATCACACTACTTCAATTTAATATTTTTATAGTGCTATTCAGAAGTTCAGGCACAAATCAGAGAATGTAAGAGACTGGAGATGGCTTACCATTACATAGCAAATGTCAGAAGATATATTTAATAGAGTTTTAAGGAATTTTGTAATAAGAATATGTTGTAAAATTATTTATCAGTGCATCAAAATAACAAGGAATTTCTCAAATTTTATGTCAGGACCCAGAAACCTCAAGAGTTTATAAATAGATAAAAAAATACCAAGAGTCCTGGCCTTTTTAAATGTCAGTCTAGCTACCAATTTTACTTTGGAATACTTTAAATAAAGTGGCAAACCTCCTTGAATTAAGACTGTTTTAGGAGTCCTTAGAACAAGAGGATAAATATATGAGTATATTTTCTGGATGAGCATCAAATTATTACATTTTTGCATTTTGAATATTAAAAAAGTTAAATCTCATTTGATGGAAAGTGGGAATAGCTACATTTCTGGTCATTAGCAGCTGTTAAAAAAAAATACAAAATTGAATAAATGCAAGAGAAAGCCACAACATTCCTTTAATGAGAAAGCAAATGGAATAAAAATTGATGAAGGAGAAACTCTTCTAGTGAAATTAAAGATTTTATGTTGATTTTGAAGTATTCTTGGTTTTATGGGTTTTAAAGTTTTCTAGAAATAAGAACTTTTTAAATAATTTAAATATTTTTGAAGATTAAATTGCAAAACATTTGTTGTTCTCTCTGTCCACAAGTGGTTGCAGGAATAAATCAATGTATAATCCTAGTTCAGAAAAGCAATTGTGAAGTATGTTCTTTATTTAAAAATAATAATAAAAAAGAGATCTATGTGCTATAACATATTAGAATGTAATGCATCATAAATATGTGTGGTATTTTGAAGGTCAGCAGGCGTTAAGCTCTTAATTCACTTAAGTGCTTTTGTGAAACTCATGACTATATGCTCCCTAGGTCCATGAGGCTGCTAAAAAAAATAATTTTTTTATATTCTGGTATTTAGCTGGCACAAAAAACCATAATGTTTGCAAATATTATTTAAAAGCTTGTTTGTACAATAAAGAATGACAGATTGACCAAGAGGTTTGTAATATAAATCGCTCAAAGCTTTATCAGCACTAGGCAACAAATTTTTATAAAAATGGCAGAGTGTTAACAACCAGCAGAATTGCCATTGTAATGAAGCAAAATTATTTTAAAATATAACAGGTCAAAAAACTGTCTCTTGCAAGAAGGATGAAATATAAAGAGAAAAGTGGTCATGGTCTCTGTACTTGAAAATAGAGTTGTTTAAATATAGCTTTATTGTTATACTATTTTTGCCAGGTTACTTACTTAGTTATATAGGGTAACATTCATCTTTGTGAAGGCCAAAAATAAGAGTGAAATCCCCACAGACTCCATTCTTTCTTCTCTTGGAAAAGAGAATGAAGAAAAGAAAATATTTGGTCTTCACTTGACAATTTGTGCATGTTCATTTTCTTTCAACAGGTATTAAATATCTTGATAATAACTTTTATCCTGAAGTTTACATTTACTTTCTTTTTTTCTCCTTTGCAGTTCTTTTAAATTTGGATCATGGTAAAATTTTTAAGAATTAAAATAGAATGATTCCTGCTGCATCAGAGCATTCAGAACAGGAGACTGAGTTGTGTGGTTGACAACAAAAATACCCACACAGACAAATTGCTTCAAACAAATCTAGGGATTTATAAAATATGCAGAAGTGGATTGGAGGACTAATTAACATTCTAACATCGACCTTCCCTCAGATAGTCTTTCTAAAACATTTGTCCTTGCAAAAAAAAAAAAAAAAAAAGTGTATGGTCACCTATAGCAAAAGGTATCTTCCTGGAGGTTTCCATGTTTTTGATTTTATGCAGCACATCGAAGTGCTGATAAATCACTCGTGAGTTCCATACACCTTCAATGCACCTTCAGCCTGATGTGCAGTGCTCAAGCTGTCATACTCTGAATCCCTTCTGGACAGAGCTGCCAATCATGCTAAGCCATGTGAACAGCTTAGTGACACAGACAGATGTTCACAGAGTATGAGACAGAGACCACCAAACTCACTCATTTATAAATTTAACAGGATTGGAATGTAGGACTTCAATGTGAAAGTCTGATTCATTTATCTGGTAGTTTCTTTCAATTATGTTTTTAGAAGATAATTTTGCAAACAAACTATCTCAGCCCTTATATATTGCTACCACCAGACCAGAGGGAATACCCTTGGCGTCATTCAAGCTTTCAAACTCAGCATTCTTCATAATTTTGTGCTAATTCAGAAAACAGCTTTTCATACTAAGGTCTGAACTTTATTTCTAAAACATTCTTTCACTGGGAAAGAAACATGACATGAGGCTTAAACATAATAATTTTAACAGGAAGGAAACTCAGAAAAACTAAGTTTAAACAAAACCTGAAACACAGGAACACAACAGCCTACCAAAAAAAAAAATTGAGAGACAAAAAATAATAAATATCATAAATATTTATATAAGTATGATTTTGGCTTAAATAAAAAATACCCAAATGTTATTAATAACTTTAGCAGAACCAGAAATCATTAAAGCATTTTTATCTGTGCCTGTGGTAAGATCATAGAAACAAAATTGAACAAAATAGTAGCAGGGATGTATATAATTAAGACAAAATATAAAAACACTGTACTTTTGAAACATATTTTATAGTGAAGCCTAGTTCTGACACATGTAGTACACATTTTCTTCAGTTATAAATATGATATGTTTGAGAAGAGATTCTGACCTAAACTGTTTTACCCCAAAAGCTTTGCCAATTGCTCTAATTGAGGTATTTTGGCTTTTATGAGACAGTTTACAACACATATCACAGGAAAAATAAATGTGGATTTTCATATAACAATTCTTTATTTTACTTAATAGTTGGAAGAGCAAGTAACTTACATGTTCCATTTTCTGAGGCAAAGATAAGGCAAAATCCAGTGAGCAGCTTTTATGCAGAAATGGTGAACAGTAGATCATTTTCGGCATAACACTGAAGTTTGACTTACAGATCCAGGGATGATATTTTTCTTCTGGGTATATTTCTTGGCTCTTTAAACTTATACACAAATGTTACCCTGTGTGCAAAATTGTATTTGAGTCTGGAGTGCATTCATTCTTAAAGAGAATTTAGCTGTTTCTCAGAGGGCTAGGAGATCATAGATTTAAATTTTCTCCATATATTTGGAAATTTAGGCACACAGGTATAAGACACAAAACCAAAAAATTTGAATCTTCAGCAGGGAGTCACCTAAATTAATGAATGAAAATAGAAAATGAATGTCTCTCTTACCTTTTTCCAGTGTAGAATTTTTCTTCCACCAGCAGTAAAGATTCTTAAGGATTTAATAAGTAATTCAGCAGAATATAAATAACTATTTCAGGAAGCAAAGAAAAAAATAAGAAATTTTTTTCTGGTTAAATATCTCCTATTTTACAGTGAAGAATTCCAGTGAGTTGAAGAGAAGAACTGCTCTATCATACTGGACTGTTGTATTTTGAAAAGGAGATCCAATAATGGGGAGAAAGATTTCATGAAAGAGTCATCATGTTATTTCATTGAGGAAGGGGGACATGGACTCCATTAGTCCTTTAAAATTTATCTTAGATGCAGTTATATGAGAAGAAATTTAATCTGCTTTCTGAATTTTTATATAGTGAGTCTGTAAGATTTAGCTACCTGTATTATTTTACTTCAAATAATTCTTTACAATAGAATGGAAAAAAAAATTACAGGGAAAGACTGAAAAAAAATCACTATAGATTTTTCCGCACAGTGGAAGTTTTTTCAGCAACATCCAAAAAAATTTAAATTTCAATGTCTTCATACTGAATCTATCAATTCTCTGATGAATGCTCCAAGTTACCAAACTAGTGAGCACTGAGGTGATGAAAGATTACTAGCCACAATTCACAGGATATTCTAAGGTTGGTGGTAGGTGCACAACTCTGGAAATGAAGTGAATGGAAGGAATAACAAATTTTGGCCCTTCAATTGACTGACTTCTTTCTCAGCAGTAACAGAATTCAGCACTTATAAAGATTAAAAAAAAAAAAAGTTAAAGAAAAATTAGATGTGCCTTTAGAAGATGACTGGTTCATCCAAAGCCAGGTGGCAGTTAAGCAAGTATCAAGTGTAGTGGAATGCTTACACTACTGTTCTAATTTTTACTTCAAAATAACTTCTAACTTCTTAATTACTTTTTGTTCAGATATTTAACTATTAGTTTAGAAACTAAGATTTAATCTCAGTTTGGGTTTGGAAAAAATTAATGCTTAAATAATGGCAAATTGGCCATTTTCTCTCTTTTCATGACAGCTAATCTCTTAGGGTTAGAAAATTATTTATTGCTAATTTTTAGTTTAAATAATACGTTTTTCAATATTAATCCTCCACGTATCATAAATGCTTCTTTCTTACATTAGGACAATCCCCTAGAACACACTGTCAATAATTACTACAGACAGAGGGTAGGAAACAATTTATTTTCAAACACAAATGAAACAATTATTGAAGCAAAAGTGTTATATACTATATCTGCAAGGAATGCATTTACATACTTTCATTTCTAGAAAGGGCTTCTTGCTTTGAAATGGAAGCAGTTTTCTAACTTAAAGTAGGTAATTACACACTCCATTAAACAAGTAATTAACAGATTACAATTTAAAAAAAAAATTGAAAATGAGCAATTCAGATGCTAAATGTGAAGCACACTGCTATAATTAGCATAATACTTTTTGAAATGTATTAACAAATATACAATGAAAATGAAAAAAAAAATCTATTTTATCCTTGCAAATCATAAGCAACAAATAGTATAAGTCAAACAACATCATAGTATAAGAACCTCATGCAAATACCTCATGCTAAATAATTTAGTTAAATAAATAAATAAATAAATAAATAGCCTCTTAATTCCCTGGAGATATAGCTAAAATTTCCAGAAGATTATTACTGCCTATGCACCATGCTGGGAGCATTTATTATGTGAAGAAAACAAAAGGTCAGATACTGGGTTTTTTACAAGCAAATGTGCTTCTTGTATTAATTTGAAGATGCAAGTGAAATTTTACCTACCACTATTCTAAACATCAGGAAAAGCTGCCATAATGAAAAACACTATCTGATACTTTATGCTTCCATGTCTTTTGTGTATTTTGTACTTCTGCTGAAGTTTCTCAAAATAAAGGTCAATAAGCCCAGACAGGGCAGTGAAAGGCATGGCTTGGTTTATGCACTGATTTCTTCAGCACCTTCAACCCAGCTGGCAAATACTGGCCACCTGTCTATTCCATCAGTACAAGTGTGCTTTTCAGCTGCTGCCCTGTAGAAATATTAATTTTACTTCAAAACTAAGGAAATGGACTTAATTAGGAAATAGGAGCCATATCCTTTGTATATAGTCAGCTTATTTCATCTTCTTTATAGCCATATCTTCTTATTTGTTGAAAATATAAACTGTAGAGAAGAAATGAACAAGACAGAATCTAGTTTAACCTCTTTTCCACAGGTATTTAATCCAGCTGTTCTCCTAAATTATCATTTAAATCATCACCTTACTTCAAAATGGTACATTCTTCTTCTTCTAACCCACAGGAAGATTTTAATTATTCAAACATTATGTTCAAGTGCTCTACCTTCCATAAAAAGAAATTACTAGAACAAGTTCTAATACCATTTTCATTATTTTTATTAAATCAAAAGAATTAACATAAGGGTTTTTAATCAAAAAGCCAGTAGAATGCAATAAACAGTAAATAAAAGCCTTAAAAATTAAAGTTTTAATAATATAAAGACCAAAACAAACCAAAATATTAATCTTCTGACACTTTTTTTCTTTTTTTCTTTAATTTTCTATTAATTCATGAATCCAGAAACTGGAAACCCAATTTTAATTTATAGGACATGACAATCAGAGCCCATGGCAATATGGCTGCACAGGAGCAATGTTTTGTTGAATGTATTAATGTCATGATAAGCTGAATTACTCTATTGCTAATGAGGTTGACCTCTTCTGGTGTTATCACTAGCCAAGACAGTAAGGAAATTCAAATATCCCAGCATCACTCAAGACTTAATTTGAATTGAAGTAGAGCAACTATAAAATATAATAAAAATTGAATTGCTGTGTAAGACTGAATCAAATGTCTGAATCTGTGGGTAAAGGAGACTGCAAATCTTACAAAAGGGAATTGCTGTAAGGCAAACACATGATGACACATCAGTGTGCTGGGTTACTCCCACATACTGCACACTAATTTCTTCCACTTTCGTTTACCTAATAGATTCTTCTAAGAAGCACCAACTCATATAGTAGAAGGAGGAGGGACATGAGATGAAATCAGAATGGCAAAGGCAGTTACTGTTCCTCTGAGTATCAGCAATAATAGTAGCTTCTTCAAGTGGATAATCCCTCCTCAGTTTCTTTCTTAAACACCTTTTCCTTCCTTAAACATATTTCTTGGTCTACTTTGACACTTAATTATTATCATGGATGGTCCTCATCCCAAGATCATGCATAAGAGCAATTGCAATTTAAAAGTTGGGTTTTTTCTTTCTTCCAGGTACGACTGAAAGTAACAAAATAAACATGAGAATGCATCTATAAATGTACTGTATTTTATCTTTTTCCTCTATAGAGGAATGATTTGTATGAAATTATTAATTTCTACTTAAATCCATCATAATATTTATCATAAGACTCTGATAAATATTATGAATAGTTGAAACTGATATCATAATGAGTTTGAATTTAATAGAGACAAAAGCCTACATATAAATATACATAAGTGGCAGCATGAGACAAATTACTCAGATTAATATAATATTGTAAAATGTCCCATATGTGAAACTTTTGGTAGCTTGCATTTTTGCTTGTTGCTGTAAATCTACAGATCTAGTTCTGGGCTTGTTCCATTTAAATAGCTCTCTTATTTAGTATTATTTGCTTTCTCAACAAGTATAGAAAACTATTCTGAAATACTGTTAGACTGATTATTTTCATAAATTAATATTCAAACTTTTCTAGAGTAATTCAATTTCTGAGAATTTAGCACAAAAGATAAGGAATAAGTCTTATTCACAGAAAAATTATTTCTGAATATGTTTCAATGACACATAAAATGCAATCATTTTCCCCACTTATTTGAGATATAACTTTCTTGGACATGGGTCTTCTGAGCCTGAAAAGAGAGGTATTTGAGTACAGATCTCTCTAAAACTATGACCCATATATTTTTAACAGCAAATAAATGTCCAGTGTTTCTGTAGAAAATAAAATAAAAAAAAAAGTATTTTGCCATCTACATTAGACTTGCTAATTTTGATTTCCATTGTAATTTCAAAAAGGGAGAAAAAACTTGATAACACACCATTAGATTAGCAATGAAGTAAATAGTGACTGCAATCGTCAGTCTTATGTTATAAAAGCTATTGCAGGCAAAAAATTTAATCTAGAAAAGTGATGTAGATAGCCAGAAATTCTGATCCTCTTTCTGCAACTGTTAAAGACAAAATCCCTCTCACTTTCTATCTGTAGATTATTTTTATGATTAGTCCTCTTTTCAATGTCAGACTTTGCTGAATATTAACCAAGATGCTTATGCAAAACCACATTGAGATGCTACCTAGAACAGCTAACAGAAGTTAATAGTTTCAGAAGGTAAGCCAATGCGAACTCACATGACAATGAATCTGAATATCTTGTAATACCTATTTCCTATGTAAAAAAAGCACTTTAATAATTGGCCTTACTGCAGACTTCAGTGTTACTCACAGTCTTGCTTCATGGCCTGAGGAAGTAGTTTTGGAAGCTCCTTATTGAGAGATAGATTTTGGAGGAACTCCACAGTTTTTCTGTTCAAACTAAAGTAGTTTCTAGACAGGTAATTTCCAAGAAGAAAGGAAGCCTTTTCTTTCAGAAAATTTGAAAGAAATTGAGGCCAAGGCAGAAAACACCTATTCCTGTCTTGTATTTTTTTTCACATAATATTCCTTTATATTTTAAATGAAATTGTAAAAGCTGTATAAGTATTTTTTGTAGCAGAAGAATGCTTAAAATTTGACCATAGGAAAATTCTGTGATTTTGATAAATAACATTTATCAATTTATCAAAGTTGGAAAATTAATTTCATATACATTTGAAAGAAATACACTGTGATAATTTTTTCAGGCAATGCTATAAAAATCATCAAAGAAAGAAAATAAGAAAATATATTTGAAAATAAACCAGTAAAAATTTTATTATGTTGCTCCTTATTTTATTCTAGATTGCACTACCAGAGATGTTATACTCCAAGCATAGATGTACACTGTTATGAAACACACAAGTTCTGGGGAAGGGTCTGCCTCATGAATCCTGTTTTCAGCTTCTATGAAAAAAAGGGTGTCAGGTGAAAGGAAATGGAAGTTCATGTATGCTTTAGTATCACAGTGGCGCTGAAATGAAATCAGTTGAGAAAGACACACAGACCTCAAAGCTGATATATAGTTAAGAGATTGTTATAATGTACATTTTCTGTGTAACATATAACAGTAATATCATATGACTGTGATCATTATGTGTTTAGTCTTAATCAGGACTTCAGAAGGAAGACAACAAATATTTGTTTCACATTTAATTTAATTTGAACAAATATAAAAATGACCAATTGAATAGAGTGGTGTGTCATGATGGAGAAGTAACAAATTACTCTGCAGAATTAATATCCCCTTCCAACTAAAGTTGCTATAAAAGCCAAAGAACTTTGTGAAACATTGTGGATAACTGTTGCAGTGTGGTTTAATATTTAATAGATAACATGTCATGCTATTCCATAGTCCAAAAGTGCACATTTTTTGACACATTCCTTTAAGTCTGTGCATTGTGTATAATTTTTTCATAAATAAAAAATATTATTTGTTTTCCTGGAATTCAGATGTCCAAGAAGGAAAAGACAAAAATAAGTACTTTAATCTGTTTCACCTCAGCTTAACAAGCTGAGAGCTACAAAGCATAAACATTTAAAAAAATGTGCATCAACTAAAGAGTTAATGAAAAAGAGCATTGTCAAACAAAGCAAAGTAGCATTGTCTATAAAAAATCTTGAACCTCCATTGCCTGCCTCTTTGGGCTATCATTTATACCTATACAAAGAAAGTGTAGAGTGTAGTCATACCAAAAGGCTCACCTATTCCAAGTACGAAGTAGCAGTTTTTGGTCTCATTATGCACAAAAATATGATTTCAGGAAAGATTAGAATGAACTCTGTGAGAATTTTGGGACAACTTATAAATAGTTTCTAAAAGGTTTGCTTGGTTTTCAAGAAAGGTGGTAGAAATATTGTCACAAAATTTTCATTTCCAGTCTCAGAAATTCTAAAAATTTAATCAGGTGCAGAAATACAAATTAAAGCTTGTTAATAAAAATTATGCATATCTCATTAAACTTTGCTGTAATAATTTAAGAGACAAAGTGATTGAGACTACGCTACAGGGCATTTTCCATTAAGTACATTTAGGAAGCTCTAGGTTAAGCTCTTGTTTATGAAAGCTGTATGGAAGATATTTTATATTTCACAAAGTACTGCATCTATTTATCTCTTATAGAAGCAGTGACAAGGAGGAGGTCCTTCTTAATCTTCTCATCAGCATGTATTAAAAACCTTTGCTGGCCATACTTAGGTATGATGTATGCTTCCTAAGTTTTCAGTGTTTCAGCAAAGGTGCCACGTGCTTTACAATGATGGTCATTAGTGCTACTTGCATATAAATGCTTTGTACATACCTCATCCATGCAGATATTCATATATCAGTGTTTCACATGGATTTGGAACACCAATCCATTGAGCATCTTGTGAGCATCTTGATACAGAGGGTTGAAACAAACACGCTTGTTATGATTCCCTGTGCCACCTAGGAGATTTGAATGTTCAGTTCCCATTAATTAGCATCCCCTGAATGCCTAGCTATCTCAGCTTTCATCTCCCATGAATCTTTCAGGAAACGATATGAGCTTTGACACTGCAAACTTTAGTATGCCTAAATGTTCGTACATGGCAAGTGAAGTTCTTATATAATCTGATAAAAAGGTTAAAAATACTTAATAATATGCAAAAAAGTTGATACTTCAAAGATATCAGGTATACTTGTTAGCAATATTTAGAATTACTCTGACAGCTTTCATTACTGTTACTCTCACACTAATTTTTTAAAATATTTTCCCTCCAAAGAAATGCAGTCAACTATGTTATAATTAACTTGGCTGCCAAATAATATTATATATCATCAGATGCTCTACCGGCCTAAGGTATCAAAGAGTGGCAGCTGTATTGTTCAGTGTTTAATCAGGTCAAAGCTGTGGCAACTTTAATTATAGTTATTGTCAAGATGCTGCTTAATGCTTGCAACAAACCTTGTCATATGTCAGCTCTTGAACCTTTTCTTTTAGTCATGTGTAAGTGAAAAGACCGTCCCTGTTAAATTTGACAGGCATGATTCTGTAACAAAAATTGGAATATTGCTAGATAAATTTGGGGTAATTTGGACATGTAGGAATGAGAATAGGAAGTAGGCAAACATATTGAGGTAAAATGGAAAAAATCCTTACTCTTGCGGCCAACACAGAGGATAAGAAACAAGTGCAGCAAGTCACAGAATTTTTTCCATTTCTTTTTTAGAAAAACAGTTCCACTACATACACTACACTATTTTAAAAGCAAAATATTATCGTCTGTTATCTATCATGTATCATTTTAATGTATCCATCTGAGTCATCACACTATACTAGAAATGTAGACCTGTCATTCATGCCTCTGCCACCTGACTCAAGAAATGAATCTAGCGGTCCATTGCCCTGTTTTCCAATTTATAATGTCTTGTTCTGCATAAATGTTACATTTTGAAACAGTGTCTCATTAATTTTCCCACACTAATAGTTGGCTCATTCCCTGTTTTTCTCCAGATGTATCCACACTGTCTATTCTCCTTGGATCCCAAGGCCCCATCTAAATAAAACAAAATTACTTCTCCCAAGGAAATGAGCTGAAAGGATAGTTGGCTTCATAGTCTTCTCCCTGTGAATCTGCCACATCTTAAGGATGGATAAGGTTTCATTCTCTCTGTTAACAACAATTCTTCAACATTATCCTGGCATATATCATATCATGTCACAGTATGCCTCCACAAGCAATGGTTGAGATACATGCAGCCCACACTGTGGTGTCATGCTATGGAAAATGAGAGTAGTCTCATTATTTATCTGGCAAGTCTGTGTTTTCATAAGGAGTATTTGTTGCAAGCAGAATCTCCTAAGATGTGTCTGAGTACCAAAAAATTATTTAGGGATGTGGAGGCAAAGAAACTCCTTTGTCAGCTCAGTATTTTGCTATGGTTTCTTTCATGATCTAGTCTCTGTGCTCTAAGTATGATCTTCTAAGGAGTGAGTTGAAAAGCATAATCACTTCTCTCTAGATGCTGACAATGCCTCTGTGCTCAGAAGCCAACTGGGAGCTGAGCACAGGCTCAAGGCCAGAAGGGTCAGACCCCAGAATGACCTTATGCCACTGTACCTGGGTGAGTAAGCTGAGCAGCTCAAGGAGTGGCAGATGGAGTCAGGCCAGAGTCCAGATCACCACACATATCTGTGGTCATGATGCAGGTCTGGGTCAAGTCATGAAGTCAAGCCACATTCCTGGGTTAAGTCTAGCTGCAGTAACTAGTATCAGAAATTACCTGGCAATTGCCAGGCATGTCTACAGTGATGGAGCAAGACTGAGGCCAGGCCAAAAAGTTGGTCCGCAGATCAAGGCTCAGACCTAAAAGGTCCCTAGGCTGATACATGAATGGCTAGGACAGAGCTAGATCCATGCACATGGAAAACACCTCAGGCATGGACTGAAAATCCAGGCCCAGGGGCAGGAGTGCATCCAAGGCCTGAGGTCTGCCCAATCACTGCCCTATTCAGCTGGGCAGGGGAGACGAATTATAACAAAAGGCTCATGGATCAAGATATGGACAAGGAGAGATCACTCAATAATCACTGTCATGGGCAAAACAGACTCAACTTGGGGGAGTCAAATTAAATTATTTGATTTAATTTATAATCAATCATATTAGAGTGGAATAACGCAAAATAAAACCTGAATCCACTGTAGAGTCCTGTCTCCACAAGGCTGCAGGTCCTGCTGGGAGCCTGCTCCAACATGAGCTTCCCACAGGGTCACAAGCTCCTTTGGGCATCTACCTGCTCCGATGCTGGGTCTTCCACAGACTGCAGGTAGATCCCTGGTTCCCTATAGACCTGGAGCTACCCCTCCTGCTCTTTATTCAACAACCTTGGTGTCTTCAGATCTGTTTCTTGCACGTACTCACTCCAGATGCAGCTGACAGGGATTTCTCTCCCTCTCGAAGCTAACTGTAAATCATCTTCCTAATGATTCCAGAAGTGCCCTATGTACCTCACTGTAGGTACACATCGATGTCTATTCTAGGCATAAATTCTTTTCTCCCTCTGATAAAAACAATAAGACTCAATTCCCAGTAACATAAAGGCAAAACATAAAAACAGAACTAAAAAGCCACCTAGATGTCCATTTCCAAAGAAGAGCCATGATTCTTGGTGATTCATAGTAGTATACTTTTTCCAAGAAGGATAGAGTCTTTGAGCAATAGAAAAGCAAGCAAACAATATAAAAAACTGGTAAGGGAAGATATCTAAATCATCTTGCCCTTTGTTATCACAGAATAATAGGATGATTTGGGTTGGAAGGGATCTTAACAATTGTCTAGGTCCTATCCTGACATGGGCAGGGATACCTTCCAGTAGACTGGGTTGTTCAATGCCCCATCCAACCTGACCCTGAGCTGTCCAGGGATGGGACATCCACAGCTTCTCTGAGGAACATGTTTCAGTGTCTCACCACCATCACAATAAAGAATTTCTTCCTAATATCTCATCTAAACTCCTTTTTTCAAACTGAATCCATTCCCCTGTCCTATCATTTATGGCCTTGTAAAAGGTCCCTTCACAACTTTCTTGTCAGCCACCTTGAGTTACTAGAAGGCTACTGTAATGTCATATTGGAATCTTCTCCAGGATGAGCATCATAAAACCTGCATTCCTTTCATGTGCAATCTTTCACAGGAATCTCAAAGCATCACAGTACAGACAGCTTGAGAGCTTAGAAACTCTTAAAAAAATTAGGACTTCTAAGTTCTTTATGTTGATTTTGGGAGTTAGAAACATAACAGTCAGCTTTGGAAACATCATGGAAATATTAGTGGTTTTTCAATTTTTACATATGTATTGGTAGGATTTAGAAGGGCAAACTCCTTTTAAATTTTTATTAATATATCACTTTTTTCAGTTTAGGGATTGAAATTTTCCTAGTTCAGTATAATGAGTAGAATTCAGAGACACTAATGGTGGCCATTTGGAGAACATAAAGATTTTACTGGAGCCTGAAAAGTTATTAAAAGAGATTATCTTGATCTGTTAATCTGTCATCATTACTATCTCTCTGAAATCAAATAGGTTATATTGCCTAGGTTTTGCAAGATAATCATGGATAGGATGGATGTTTATCAATTATGAATCAATTAATTTATACTATATCTGTGTAAACATTATGTTAAATACTTTGTCAGATTTTATTCTCTTGATGAATTTCCGGTAGATAAGTTCTCAGTTCATAGCTTCTAATTTTTCAGATAATTTCTACTAGAGAGTTATGATACACAAATGATTGGACAAAATAATTCAAATAAATGATGATAACAAATAACTTACATTTTTATAACATCTTTCTTCTTGACTTTATATCCAGTATCTCAGTAATGCCTCATTTTGTGATACTTCAAGCATAAGCCATCCCTCACGTGTACCTTTTCTTAGTGCTAATCGCTATTTTGATGTGAAAGTAGGCAAGTAGACAGGCGGCTCTTTCCAGACTAAGAGAAAATATTAATGGTCTTTCAAAGAGAGGTCTTTTGTAACAAATTTAAGCAGACAGGTGATTATAATAGAACCATTTATAGAAAATTCTTGTTGCTTTTTACATGTCAGAGTGGCAGCTCTGCTGTAAGAAACATTGAGTATATATTAGTAGCAAACGCACAGACTGGTCTTTGAAAAGTGTTATTTTCATTTTCCTTTGGGATGCTTTTATGTAAAATTTTATCAGAGATTATTACAAAATAAATAATTTGTATATCTTTATTATGTTATTTCTTATATTGGTGAATGATAAATATAATGTGAAAAAATGGGAAAGACTTCATAGTAGTATTATTTGCCCACTGACAAGAGAATTAGAAGAGTTACACAGATATACTAGTTTTCCCAAAAACCCCCATCAGTATTTTTACAACCTGGTATTTAAATATTTCATTATAAATAACCTGCTCCTTAGATGACAGCAGCAGCACCAAAATGCAGCAACTACAACAAACAACAGAAACAGAGACCTCCATTTCCAGACTGATCATAAAACAGAAATTGTGGCAGCAGATACTGAGTTAAACATCACATATTTTACAGCTCTATATTTAACGTCTTTATCCTCTGGAAAGTGTTTTCCTTTGGTTATCTTGGTATTCAGATTGATCAATCACAAATGAATGTATTGTAAACAGTGAAGATTTTGCATAAAATTATTTAATCTATACTGCGTGTGATACAATGCAGAATGTTATAGTTTAATGTAAATAGAATTCAAATCATGTATCAAATATTTTTCTTCTTTGAACTACTATGAGATGTAAACTATTAGTAGAAGAAACAGTAGTCATTTAGATATGGATCACCCAAAAGTAATAATGCCCCAATTCTACCTTCGCTGAAGTCAGTGGTAAATTTTCATTATAAGTAACAGGAAGAGAATTTGGCCAGTGTTTTGAGAACTCCATATTTGGGCTAAATCTTGGCTCATATGATGAAGTCTGTAGTGTGAAACTATATAGAGCAATTAGTTTTTGCTGTCATTAAAATCTGACAGTAATATCTTTATTCATTCAGATGCTGAAAACTCCCTCTACTTGCTTGGTTAAGTATTATTATGGCACTGCATGATGCTCTGTATGTGGCTGGCAATTTTCAGAGGTTATGCAACTTTCACACTCCATACATGTACAACATTCCATCCCAAGTTTATACTGAAAGCATTTGGTTTTGCAACTCTTTTTTTTTCCCCCAGTATCAACCCCAGAGGAATAATTATGATCATAATTATAGGCAAGAAAAATTGCAATGATTAATATATCTGTCAAATACAAGAAACATCTTTTACAGCTTTTTTCTGTCTGTTACGTAAGCAATATGCTTGCTTTTAGTCTTTAGTACTTTACAGAAAATGTAATAATTTTTCCTTTCATAAGGTACAATTCTGATATGCTCCACTTTCCAATAACTTGTTTAACTGTGCATCCTCATCATTAATTTCAAAAAAGTCCACCAACCCCAAAAACAGTTGGAGGAGTGAAGGAGAAATAAGTTGAGACACAGACACATTTTCTCAAACACAAGATGCTCAACCATTCAGATGGATAGGGAATGGAACCAGTGTATCTATTTAGTCATCATCTCTCTGATAAAATATGGTATTGTTTCAACAGTGTATGCTACACAGGTGAATAATTCTAGACTGTAGGACACAAGACTCAAATACTCCCTTCTTTACAGAGTTATTGTATTTATAAATTTACCTTCTGAAAATACACTTATTTACCTGCCTACTTTCTTCTTTCAGCCCCCAATACAGGCACAATTTGATAATTGCCATTGTGTGTTTTTTTTTCTTCAAGACATTTTAACAAAATGTTTCTATGTAGATATGTATTTCTTCCTCCCTCTTAAGATGCCATTCAACATATTGCAAATCCACACATGCTGGAAAGAAAAATGTATATTATACCATAGGAATTTTAATACAAGGTATGTTTTTGCTTATAGAAAGATTACTACTTATGTTTTAAGGATCATATTTTGACATGTACCTTGTTTTCTCATACCTAATGACCATAGAAAGATGTAGTTTTTCTTGTATTTTCTTTTCTATTTTATGTCTTCATTACACCATACTGTAACATCAAATTCTCCGTTTTCACATCACAACTATTCTTCGGGAAAAAAAACTTACTAAGTACTTGTAAAAATACATTTATTCCTGATGTTTGAGTTTGACTTAAAATGTCATCTTTGTGTACCTTGATTTCAAGACGTTGAATTTCATGCATGTAAGAATATCTACATTTCCTTCTGTTTCTTTTCTGCATTTAAGTCATGTTTTTAACAGGAGCTGTTCTGAATCATTTTTTCAGTGAAAAAAATTGGTATCTTAGTTACCTAAGAGAAAAAAAGTATTTTTGTGAATTCCTAATGTGTGGAATTGTGTATAATACACAATTTTAAGTCATATGTCCCTTAGTCATTCTGATAAAGTTTCTAGTTTAAGAAAAATAAAGGCAGTTGGGGTCAAAATGCTAACCCAGTAATGTTTTCAAAGTCATGTGGTTCATTCAAATCCATGTACTTTTCTGACAAAATCCACAAAAGATTCTTATTCTTTACAAAATTATACAGGTATTATACCTGTTCTCTAAGTGCATGAGAGCAGGTTAAATACTTCTCTAACATTTTCAGGAAATGGACAGCTTAGTAGGTACAGCTCAAGGGGAGGCAAAGACAACTAAAAGGCCATTATGTGGACTAATTCAAAAATCATTTTAGCCCTTGGAAGATATCCCAGTGCCCTAGAATTAGGCAATGACAAAGTTGAGCTTTATGTCTCTTGTGTGCAATCAGTTACTTCTCCACCTTTCAGCTGGCACTGCATGCCCTTTGGCTATTACTGAGCATGTAGCTGAGTTTTAACTCATTAAGGTGATAGCAACTCACCAGCTGACACTGGAGGCCCTGTGCTTAAATGGGCACCTTCACTGAATTCTAGTGGGATTCCTTTGTTGTGAGGGAGCATGGATCAGAGAGAACAACCTAATTGCTCAGCAGCAGCAGTCATACTGAGTCTGTATGAGAGAACTTAGGTGACTGACTCGTGCCAGTTGTCTGAAGAAATGGGCAATATGACTAAATGCTTTAATGACTCTTTTAATAATAAAATTTTAGTATGGCTAGGGAGGATGTGACAAAATTAGGAAAATTAAAATGACCTAGAAATATTATTACAAACTAGTCTTGCACTCTTCCTGGAAGTTACTTAGTAATTCTGCTTTGTCAACTCAGGTTTATGTTTTCATTTAAACCAACCAGATTGATGCAAATATAAAGTAATATACTAGAAAATAAGCTGCCAACTGTCTTTAGAGTAAAATCCCAAAACCCAACCAAAAAGAACCACTTCAGTTGTGATAGTAGAGTCTATTTTGGCTTCTCAGTAACTCAACTATTTTACACTATTTGAAATATTTTTCATGTATTTTATATCTCCATTTCACTATGCCGTTTGCCCTATTTGTTCTTATTAGTTTCACTCTCATTAGTCAAGGATATTATTTGCTGTTATTATAGATATCTGGACTGAGCCTACTCTATAATACCTTGCTAGGATATTTTTGTATAGAAAGGTGATAGTTCCTTGACAAAAGGACATTCTTTTTTTTTAATGCAGCATTAAACTCAGAGGGTCTTTTCCTATTTTACATCCAGGTTTGTCTAGAGTTCCTTGGTGACTTAATGACATGCATCGTGCACATGTACAGAAAGGAAAGATTCCAGATTCATATAGAAGAAGTGTTTGGGGTGTGTATCTCAGAGCAGAGTACAGCACTGGATTGGAGGACAGTAAAAGTTAGTGATCAGGTAGTTGGACTAGATGACCATTGTAGGTTCTTTCCCCCTGAAATTTCTGTCCTATTCTAGTCCAGTCTAGTCTACTCTATTCTAGTCTATTCTATGCTATGTTATTCTAAGTAAATATAGGTAAACCCAGGGTGGAAAATAGTGCAGTGCTCAGGCCAAATACAGAAGTTTATAACTAGGAAGAGGTCTCTCTCTTGAGCCCAGAAGTTTTAGTAGTAGTTGGATTTTCAGAACTTGACATTTTAAGCAAGAATGGCTTTTTAAATTTCACTAACAGATCAATAGAAAATGCCCTGTAATGTCACAGTTTAGCATTCTTTTAGGAAAAATAAAAATGTTTTGGAACATTTTGTAATCCAATTTATTACTTTTCTGCATAATTTCAGTTACAGTAAAGCAGACAGCAAGAGTGAAGAGACTGAAAAAATACTTGAGGTCTTTTAATGTGTGCTTTTACATTCTGCTTTGGTTATAGTGAAAGTGTTCCCCAGTAGCATAAAGAAACGAATCACAGTGCAACTAAGCATGGGATAAAGTGTCACAAATGCCATTCTTAAACAAGTGAAGTAGCAACCTCCATCACAGAATCACAGAATATTCTATGTTGAAATGGACCCAAAGGATCATTGAGTCCAGTCTGAGTGCATGGCCCATAGAGAGACACCAGTGTAGCTCTTAACTCTTGCCTCTCAAGGCATAACTCATAAACTCATATTGTGAGTTTAAGTACCTGAGAAGACTGCAGTTTTCCACACAAACTATTTTATTTGTTTTGGTTTCTGTTGTAGGCATTTTTTTTTCCACCAGCTCTCAATATGAATATCAAGCTTCATGAAATTCTGTATAAAACGAGTGGTGACATCATTCACTTATTGAACTGTAGGAAAACTATATGCCTTATTCTACTTTTTCACGTAAAAAATTAATGCTTGATAAAAAATTAAAAGATTAATTTAGAAAATTATCCCATTTAAAATTAACTTTTAATGTTTGAAAATTCATGAAATCAAACCATCTCAAGACAGTGTCAGTTATTCCCCGATAAGAAATAATATGAATACTGTCATAGGGGAATAGATCCTGAAAATTTCATTCATGTAAACCATTGAAACTATGCACATAGTGGGGTGATTAATGTGAGAAATGCTTGCAAGATGAATCACTTCTGGTGTGTTGTTACTTTTCACAGTTAACTTTGAAAAAAGAGAAAAAAAGGCTGTATTTTAAATAATAGCGTACCAAAATTTAACTGAAAGTTAAATCCTCGGAAACATAGTTCTGGTAAAATTGATGTTGAGTTGGTACAATAGATTATTCCTGAAATGCAGTTTTGACACCAAACATTACTTTTCTGGCAATTATTAAGCTGTTTTTATTTCCATCTACATCCTCTTGCCATCTGGATGGTATTTAATTTAGTGCGGATGTGAGCCAAAGTTAATTAATCTAAAGGTACAGACTCTACTTCTCCATGAGATTTGCATGGAATTCCAGGAAAAGGGGAAGTTCCCTTTAGGAAAAGCAGTTCTGCATCTTCCTGAATCAATTTAATTTGTATGGAATAGGAAAGATTTTTGACCTCTTCTTTTATGTTGTGGTACTACTGGGATTCTATTAGAACAAGAGTATGTGCACTTGCATGGTTAGTTCAAAGGGGATGGGAAGAGAAAAGAAGGAGATATGGAGACAGAACTCTGAAATTCTTAGTTCTTATGTCTGGCCATCATCTGGCATCCAAAATGCATTGTCAAAATATGAAAAAATTATGTAATTCCTAAACAAAACTGAAAAAGCATTTCTTATCCACTTACCATGGTACCTGTCAACTTCCCAAGGTTTTATGGTTTGTTTTCTCAAATCATGAAAATGAGATGATTTGGAGTTACCAAAAAAAAAAAATCAAAAAAGTTGTAAATGTTAAGACTAAAAGGCAAAATATGATCCATTAAAAAAGTTATTTTAAAAGATTTGTTTTACTCCTGTCTCATTCTTATTGAAGGATAGAGTACAAAAATAGTTGAGTCAAAAAGTGTGTGTATATTGGGAGAAAAGAAAGAATGGCACAATCTTGGCGAATTTGGAAAATGTCACGAGGTTTCATAGTGGGACTCCAAATACACATTGAGCTATTACTGCTAAAACATTAAATTTGTTTATCAGGAACAGAATTATGTATTGATAGATTTTAAGAATTACATCTGCTGAAATGATAAACCAAATTACAATTACACTAGGAAAAATTTAAAATATACAAGTCTATCAGTGAAACCGAAAGGATACATGACAGGAAACTCAGGAGTAAAACTGTGTGGTCTCCATTACAAATTTAAATGACTGTGCAGCATCATGCCTTAAATCATAGAAGTAATTCTGATCTCTGTAGTAATTACATGTTATTGACTTCAGTAAATTTTCTTCAGATTTGCAGAATTTTCAAACAGCAAACATATGCTATAGCTTTTGGGAAGTAAGTTTTACTTTTGAGGTTGAATATCTAACCAACCTAAAGCTTAAGGTGTTGGTAAAAAAATCAATAAATAATTAAATAAACATGAAGATGTAAGAAGAGGAAGAAATAGTCCAGCATGATTACTGGGATCATAAGAACATTGCAAAAGTCAGTGCATTTACTATGCACTCGGGATTTGGAAACAGTGTATGTAAGGATAGCAATGAAATTACAAATGATAATGCTACCAAGAAAGCTACTGAAATAAACTGCAAACAACTTACAAGTTCATGGATTTTGCAATTCAATACATCCTAAGGGAATAGTTTCAGAAGTGAACATTGAAAGTTTAACACCAGGCAGTGTGGAAATAAGCATTTCACAATTTCTAACACTTGATTTAAGCTGCCTTCTGTAAAAGATTTATGTTTCTTTTTAAGATTGCATTATATCTGGCAGCAATAATAACAATAAAAACATTGAAACCTGTAAAATATTTTCTTTTGGAAAAGGAGTTCACATTAATAAATGATTCAGCTCTTGGAAAGCAGTATGTTTATCAGTATCAACAATAGACTGACGGCAGAATGAGCAGAAAATTTCACTGGAATAAATCAGTGACAAGCTTTCCTAAACCTGGTAAGTTTTTATGGAATAATCTCAAACAGACACAGCAATTTTTATAGACACAAAATTGCTTTACTTCAATATTTACTAAGTAAATTTTTGAAGTCAGTATGAGTATTGCTGTTTTTTTATTATGACATAAACTTTTCTTTTTCTTTATTTTAAGGTGCATTTGGTAACTATTAATCTTAAAGTGTCTTCATTTCAACTGGTTTCTATTAATATTACTGAAAGTTGCAAGAGATCAAGGATCAACTGACGGCTACAATATTTTTTCACTAGAGATAAAATTATATAGATATATAATGAATTTGTAAAAGCAGTATCACCAGTGATATTTTATGTAATTCTGTAGCATAAAGACTTTATGTCTTTCAGATCAAGAACTTTTTTTTGATTGGGGTGTTTGCAGCTCTTTTTTTTCACAGAATCACAGAATATGCCAAGTGGAAAGGGACCCACAAGGAGTCCAAAACTTGGCCCTGCATAGGACCAGCCCTAAGAGTCACACCATGTGCTTGAGAGCATTGTTCAAACACTTGAACTCTGCCAGGCTTGGTGATGTGACCGCTTTCCTGGAGAGACTTTTCCATTTGAACGTCTTACAGTTGGTGATTTATATTTCCTATTGTGCATAGAAGTATTTGTAGTTTCTTTGTAGTCAAAGAATACCTTGCCTTTAGTTGTCTCTTTTTATTATTTGATTACTTCATTGGTAACTTCCTCATTTTCACCACCCATTTAAATGTCATTGCATTGAATGTACAATTTAATGTTTTATTTATTGTAACTTGGTAATGATTTTTTAACATATGGGTAGTTAGAATAGTAAAATTAATGTAGCACCTTACCTTGGGAGCTGTCACTGAGCTACTGTTTTCATAGGCCTTTTATTATATTTTCTGTCACTAAGGGGTTTTATTGTGGCAGTTATACAATAGTCTCCTACTGAGATATTCTTTCAGCACTTGTTCCACTCTGGATTTAGAGTGTTCAGTAGACAGATCTGTACATTAAAGGTCATTTTTTATGAATGTCAGGAACCAATACAGGCATGTGTACATAAGTACCTGCAAAGAAAATGCCACTTAGTAATAAAGATGTTTTTATCTTGAGCAATGATACGTTAGGAAATTAGTTTTAATATCCAGGACATTTTCTCTTCACCAGGTATTTCCACGTTGTATTCTACTAGTCTTTACAGTCCAGTTACAAGGACATGGGGAAATTTTTTAAATAAAATTCTCCATATATCCTTACAAAGAGTAAGATTCTATTTATCTGTGAGTGTTCATGCTTGACTGAAGGATCAGTTTTTAGCCTATAACAGATAATATGGCTAAGATGCAAAAACAGGTAATGAGCCAGGGAGTGTTTTTTCAAAATGTTCATATGCCATTTTTTCTGCAACAAAACATTTAAAATCACAATGTTATAAGTGAGCAATGAATGTGGATACAAAACTGTATAAAAAAATTTTGTCTTTATTTCTTTTATTTTCAGTACAATTTTACCATAGGTTCTATAGTAACAAGACAAATGGCATGATTCTCTCTTTATTTACTTTTATTTCATGCTGGTTCATCTTCTTTGACTAATGATTATATTATAAACACATCATAGCTAAATGGCAAATCAAGTTCCTTAAGTACGAAGTTTATTGTATTTTATCAGAATGTTTTGACGAGGCTACTTTCACTGCATTAAGTAAATTCATTTTCCAAGTGAACACAACAGTTATTTAACAGCTCTCAGGAATACTAGATATCAGTCTGGTCCTGACATGAAGATACCATGTTTGTTTAAAGCTTTCCTCTTCCTATAGTGCCAAGTAAGTTGCAAAGAGCAATAGATTTAAAATCTGGCCAAGAAACTAGAGATAATTAAAAAGACATCTGAATGAAATCACTGAATTTAGGACTTCAGTGAGCTAACAAGCCTCAGGAGGGACTCACTAAAGATAATGCTGAATTGAGAAGTGGAAAATACCAGCAACCAAAAAAAAAGTAATAAAATTCTGATATTTTAAAAAAGCAGAACTCTCTTAGTGGGTACAGTGTTCATACTTATGTCTTCTGTTAGATTAAACAGATGTATTGTTAATTCTATTGTCCAGTAAAATATGAATAAAAAATAATACTATTCAGATACTTTTAGTGCGTTCACCATCATGCTTTTATGTTCAGAGTTGTGATGGCATGCTAGACTAACATTCCAAAAAATAGCCCATCCTTGTACAGAAACAAAGTAACACACTAGATAAGTAAGGGAACGATGACAACAAAATAGTATTTTCAGCCAAACAGTTCATTAATATTTTCTATTTCTCAAACTAGCTTACTAGCAAAGTTGAGATCTGGACATAAGCAGACCAGAATGAAAATCCAGCATTGCGTGAAGCAGTAAATTAGGCTATTTCTTCATAACATTTCATAATATAGTATAAAACATACTTCCAGTTAAGGATTTACAGATAAAGCCAGTCTCTTAATCCACATGAGAGAACTGGCAGTCACCATGAAAGCAGAGATCATTATGGGTACATTGTGACTTCTTTTGTGTTCCTATCTAAGAGGAAATAGAAAGATTGTCTTTCTTACCTTGTACTGTGCTTAGCAATATTTTTTTCTGCTAAAATTTGGATGAAGGAGTTGAAGACCTACAGCAACTGAGGGTAAGATGACATGTCCTTAACAGGCCAAAATAAATAAAATTATATTTTAAATCAAAACTTTTCTCAAAGTATTTTAGGGAATTTGCATCTATGTTTATGTAAAACACTACTTTTTTCTCTGTTATCTCTTCTGGAACCCATGTGTGGCATGCAGGAATGTATTAACATTTTTTCATGCTATTATTAGGAATTATTTGGTCTCATCTGAAAAAGTGTAAAGAACTTATTAGATTATTACATTTAAGGTGATGAATGGAGTGTTATGCATTAATTTGGCTCTTTTAACAACGGGAGATCAGGTACCATTTAACTGACAGACACTTTCTAATACCTAAATACTTAAGCTCTGTTCCAGATTAAGTTATTTGGGAAAAATCTTGCATCAGTTAGAGCAAAGTCTCTATGTAGACATAGCATTGCTTTCAGACAGTCATCAGTGTCTGAAAAGCCTTTTGAATGGCTCTCAGAAGTAATCTCTTGTGCAAATACAAAGGTGTCTCTGATGGCTTGCATTAGCTTTCTCCTTTTGGTATCACTCTGTTTTTTAGGTTCACCAAGGCATGTCCTCAGGCGCATTTCTTAGTCTTGTGTTAATATTAGTTCCACTTACAGAAGGCTGACCAAGGAGGCCATTTGAACCTCCTATTGCCCCAAATTTTACAGCAAATAACTATACTGAGTATTCAGAGATTGGTTTTTTTTTTCCTCATCTCAGTAAGAGTACTCACATGTAGTGAAGACATCCATCAGATTTAGTTAGGTCTTGATTAGCCTGCAGGAAAAGTAATAAATATCAGTAGAAGGGAGATATAATTCCTGCAGTACTGACTTACCAAATAAACAAATAAAACTTACTTCTGCATTAATAAACATCACTTATTATGAGAAGAGATATTAAGATGATGTCCAAGAGTTTTATTATAAAGTCTGGCTATTATATGTTTGCAGGAACTACTATGAAATCTTTAATCTTTTATTTTGAATGACTACATGATGGGGTTTTTGATTTGGAAAACAAAGATGAAGTATGCAATTGAGAAATACGAAACTAAGATCTAAAGTCAAAGTCACACCTGTAAAAGATCCATGGAGAAGCCTAAATTCCCAAGGAATCTAAAAATACTAGATGAGCAATGACATTACAACCATTGAGAGCTTACAGAATTTCTCAAGTCTCAAAAATGCAAAGCAGATCAATGCCAACAAACCTATATACCAGTATCATTCACAAAAAGAACCATTTTCCTAACTCATGTGTAGAGTTTGAGCCTGTATAGGTGCTCTGAACAACTTCACAATTTCTAATGTGAGAATCCAGGACTTGCCTTTCACAACTATGCACTCAAATTCCAGGCTACAGAAACATCTGATTCTGTATAGTACACAAGCATTTTTTGTCGTAAGTTTTACCAAAGGCAGGCATCACTGTTTTTCCTTTTTAAATTTCAGCACAGGAAGATCGGATGCCAAAATTTGCCTTGATAAAGTCCATTTGACTCAATGAGATTACTTTGACTTAAATTAAATTTTGCTTACAAAGCTGGAAGAAGCTTATATACCCTCATAACCTACATTTCCATTGCACAGTTAAATTGACCTTCAAATGTAAGCCTCTTTGTAAACCTGAAATTCTCATGAGTGCCTGGTATGCACTGGTGCCTCATGGCAGTGTTTTGTGCTATAGAAATAAAGCAAATGTCCTTCTGGGAGAGAGGGGTCCTTGAAAGCAGCACCATCTGTACCCTGCATCACAACCACCTCTGTTAGGAGGGAAAGAAGGGTAATTGTAATAGGGGACTCCCTTCTAAGGGCAATGGAGGGCCCAGTATGTAGACTGGACCCAACTCACAGAAATCCTGCTCTCTCCCAGGGGCTTGGGTAAGGACCATTAGTGGAGAACTCTCCAGTCCTGTAAGGCCCCTTGGTTACTAGCTATTACTGGATGTTCAAGCTGGCAGTGACAATAAAGCAGAGAGAAGTCCAAGGGCAATCAAAAGAGACTCTAGGGCCTGGGGACACTTGGTTGAAGAATCAGGAGATCAGCTAGTGGTTTTCTCAATCCTTTCAGTAACAAGGAATAATATTGATGGAATAGGGCAGATCTGTCAGGTCAGTGTGTGGCTCTGAGACTGGTGTAAGCAGAAAAAGTCTGGGTTTTTTGACCATGGGATAATCTATTCAATGCCTGGTGTACTGACACCTGATGGGATCTAGAGGGGAAGAAGAGCCTCTCTAGAGGGGAAGAAGATTTCTAGCACAGGATGATTGTTGATAGAACTTTAAACTAATTTGGAAGAAGGAAAAAGAAAATACCAGGCTTGCAAGTGAGGAACAGTGGAGTGGTGTGTCAAAACTTGAGGAAATGAGCACTAATAGGATCCCTCAACCTGCATCATGAGAAGCTGGCTACAAAGTACTGCTCCTGAAATGTTTCTATTCTAATGCATGCAGCAAGAATGAGCAAGACAAGCTTGAAACTTTGACCCAGTCCCAGATATTTGATATCAAATCAAAGCCTTCTGAGGAGCAGATGAAATCACTTGGTTTATTCAGCCTGGAGGAGACTTAGGGGAGACCTTATTGCAGTCTACATCTTTCTCATGAGGAGGAGGGGCAGACACTGATCTCTTTTATTATGATGATCAATGACAGGAGCCAAGGAGAACTGGAACAGGCTCTGCAGAACTGGAACATGCTACCAAGCCTGTCTGAGTTCAAGAAGTATTTGGACAATACATCCAGGCACTTGGTGTGATTCTTGAAGTATACTGAAGAGGGCAAGGAGTTGAACTCAATGATCATGATGGGTCCCGTCCAATTCAGTTTATTCTGTAATTCTATGAAATTAGTAATCCGATATCACTGTTTCTCAGAAACTTGCTGGGGAAATATTCTGTTCTAGGCACATGGGAAAATGCTGCAGCACCACAGTTCAATTCCCTTGGGATTAAAATAATAAAACCCGAGTTTTATTATTTTAAATTATATAATTTGACCGAGTTTGGTCAAAACCAAACATGTGTTGTTCTTCAATGAAAACATCACTTATATTTTGTCTGTGATTATGACGGTGGAGAAAAAGGGTGGCCAAGGTACTGGTGGTGCTGGGCCTCAGAGTTGACCTTTGCAAGACCAGCTTGGGTCTTCTCCCTGCCAGAAACAGAAAATTCCAGCCATTTCCAGTGAGTTCTATAACAGCCCACCACAGCAGACATGTCAGCCTGGTAGGACTTCTGTGAAGGTTTTTAAGAGAAAAAACCCACCTAGGCAAAGGTGGAGGGAAAAGAACTCAGTGTGGAATGGTGAACACAAACATCAGAGAAGGAGGTGGAGAAGGTACTGCAGATGCCAGAGTGTTTGCCTGAAGTCCACAGAGAGGAGCAGATAGCCATGCTGCAGGTCATGAAGGATTCCATGGTGGAGCAGGCAGGCATTTCCTGAAGGATCTTCAGTGTGTGGAAGTCCACACAGAAGGAGTCTTAACCTGAAATACTGTATCTCAAGGGAGGGACTGCATGTGAACCAGGGGAAAAGTATGAGAAAGGACCAACAGAGAGGAACAGTTACATACTGAAAACTGCCTTCAGTGCTCCATTCCCCAGTGCTGCCAAAGGTAGGGACAGTAGTCAGAAATACCATCTTGAGAAGGAAACCAGCTGAGCCTGGGGAAGACAGGTGTGTGATAGAGGTAAAATTTTTATAGATTTTTTTTTTTGGGGGGGGGGTGTTGGTGTTTGGTTTTTTGGGTTTTTTGGAGGTTTTTTTTTTTTTTTTAATATTTTGCTCCTGAATATACTTTGGCAATAAATACAATTATATTTTCCCCTCTCAAATCTGTTTCCCCATGACAATCATGGGTAATCAATCTCACTTTATCTAAACCCATAAGCTTTCTCATCCTATTTTTACTCTCCATCCTGAGGAGGCACATGAGTGGGAGAACTGCTGAGTAGGTAACTGGCTGCTGGACAAGAGTAACTCTATTGTAGCTAAGTGGCAAACTATTACTCAAATTAGATCTAAGAGCTCTGTGTGTGGTGTAGACAAATGTTACTGGTATTACATGCCAGGGCTGCCTTCAGTTAAAATGTGCCACAAGAATAAGTAATAATTAGGATACATCAGGATAAAGAGGGAAACATCTTAATCTTTACAGGATGATTCAAAACAAAGCAAAGATACAGAATCATTTCTGAAAAGGATAACAAAATCCTTTAAATATGGACTGTTATATAACAAACTGTATTCAATCCAATTAACTCGGACAAATATATTTTCTAGATCAACCTTACAATCATTTAAAATAACTTGAGAAGTTTTGTATGTGTTGATTTTTTCATTTCATTTTTTTAAAAAACAGATTTTGTTATAAGTCAAAGATGGTAGCTGGCATAAGCACTGATAGCACATACTTTAGTGTAAGGAAGCTTCTAAGCATAATTATTTCATTTCCACCACAGCCACACTAAAAAGACTGTATATTTATTATTGAATATTTTTTTAGGCTTAAATAAAAATATCTCTGAAATCTGAACAATGATAACTTCAGCAGGTATTCTTGGCTTGTTTATAATTTTTTATACTTTTTTTTTTACTATCTCTTCAGGGACTATGGCCAGTAGTGGTTTCTGCACCACAGGGTACATTATAAACAACATCTGCCCACAGTTACAATTAAACTACTGAAATGAGAATTAAGAGAATCTCTTCAAGAAAGAATTTCAGCTTGCCTCATGCTTTATGAAGTATTCTAATGGGACCATAGTATACACACATAAACAGAATATGTAGGTTTTTTGGGAATAGAAATGGTTTAGCACATGAATTTTGAAGGGGGGAGAAATAAAGAATATAAGCATTGAAACTTGTAACAAGGTATATATAATTTTAGGGCTTAGTGTATGTGTTTATAACTGAAATATTATTTACCATTGTCAACTATTAACTCAGAGAACATATTAATTCTGTGTAGGATGTTTCTCATACTGGCTTTCTGAAAATGCTTTGTTTATGTTGTTTCAACATATACAAAATCCAGCTGCTTTGCCAGTAGAAAGTGCTCAAAAGTTGTCCAGTTTCCAAATGTTACTGGTAAACTGAGAAATGTTAACAGGCTTTGTTTACTCTGTAAGGTATACTAACTTGCACAAAAATCCTTCTGCTGGGAGATATTAAAATATGTTTTTAATTGTCTATAACACCTGCAACAGCTGATTTTATTGTTTTCAGCTATATTATACATTCATCTTTTCAGAAGGTATTTCAAAAAGGTATCTATAGGTATGGTATGTATGGACTTTCATGATAGTACTTTCAAAGATGTAAATGTTTGTTAAATTATTTCAACTAGATTTTTTTTTCCACAAATTGGGTTGCATGGAGAATAAATTAAATGGCAGGACTATTAAAGATTTATCCAAATCTTTGCAAAACTGTGAAAAAGCCAAGAAATAAACATAAAACTTTTTTTATTTGGATTTGTCTGCTATAATCCATGTGTATATTTTTAACAATTATTTTAGAATCACTATGTGTTGGGAGAAAAACATTGTTACTGCATTGGTTTACTTTTGTCCATATACTTAAATCATCATTCTTTTGTGACCATATGACTCATGGTTGACACTAGAAGCAGATGAGTAAATTATGAATTCTCAATCCAATGTGATATTTATGAGGTTCTTTATTTTTTATGTGCTGACAAACATTGATCAGTATAGAAATGAATGCACTGGAAAGATGAAATAATCTGTAAATTGTAAAGATATGATTTTGAGAAATCATATCAATATATAGAAATATATTAATTGGTGATGTAGAATTTTTATTTTGTTGAAATATGCTTCTACTATGAATTGTGGCAGAGAATAGAAAAAGAAGAATTAATCTGAATTAGCAGTTACATAGCACTGGGGGCTATGTCAAGGCATGCGGATAACAAGGAGGAACTATACAGATAGCTAACACAGCTTCAAAAAGGGTGAATCATGCCTGGCTAATCTAGTGGCCTTCTACATGGTCTGACTGCTTTGCTAGATAAGTGAATACCAGCTGATATCATCTACCTTGACTTCTGCAAGGAATGATACAGCATCCCTGTCTTTAAAGTGGAGAAATGTGGGTTTGATGGGTGGATTCATTGATGGATAAGAAGCTGGCTCGATGACTGCATCCAAAAAGTTTTGGTTAAGGTCTCAATGCCAAAATGGAGATCAGTAACAAAGGCTGTCCCTTTGGGGTCTGTACTGGGACTGATGCTGGTCAGTATCTTTATTAACAACATAGTGAGATTGAGTGCAGCCTCAGCAAGTGTTTGGATGACACCAAGCTGAGTGATGCAGTCAATATGCTAGAGGGAATGTGTGTCATCCAGAGGGATCTTGACAGACCAGAGAAATGGAACACCGTGAACATCATGAAGTACAGCAAAGCTAAGTGCAAGGTCCTCCAAACTGGGTCATGGCAATCCCCAGGAGCAGCATAGAGTAAGGAATGAATGAACTAAGAGAAGCTCTGGAGGAGGACCACGGGGATAGTGGCAGGTGAAAAATTAGACATGAGCTAGTAATGTGGACATACAGCCCAGAAAGCCAAATACATCCAGTGCTGCATCTAAAGAAGTGTGACAAGCAGGTCATGGGAGCTGATTCTTCCCCTCTACCCTGCCCTCATGAGATTCCACCTGGAGTATTCCATCATCTTCTAGAGACCTCAGTACAACAAGGACATGGACCTGCTGGAGGGAGTCCAGATGAGGGCCATGAAGAGATCAAAGGACAGAAGAGTCTCTCCTATGAATACAGTCTGAAAGAGCTGGGGTTGTTCATCCTGGAGAGGTCTCCAGAGAGACCTTATAGCAGCCTTTCGGTACTTCTAGGAGGACCTACAAGAAAGCTGATAGGAAAAGGAGGAGAGGATTTAAAGTGAAATATGATGGATTTAGACTAGATATAAGGAAGAAATTCTTAGAGTGTGGGGAGACACTGGAACTTGTTGCCCAGAGGAATTGTAGATGTCAAATTCCTAGTAGATGTCCTACTTCCTATTGCTTCTGTTACTGCTTTAACTACTGTTCCAACTAATTCCTAACTGAACAGGTGAATTAAACTCAGTTTACCAATCAAAATCTGCATAGTATTAAAAGGAAGTTTACTGTAACATCTTCACTGTTGAACTAGGGTTTCCTTCCCACTCCCTAACCCAGCAGCTTAAAATAGAAAGAACCAAAAGTTTTCATTTTGTAGAGAAGGATCAGCAGTTAAATTCAGCAGGGAGGACTTTCCTTTTACTCTGCTACCCGTGAATAGAGGCAGAAACCATTTAATATGTCAAAAATAATGGAAAGTTTCCCTAGGGATATTTTTCATCTTGGACTTTGCCATGAGGCATTCTCAAGCTCACGTTACTATTCACATTGTACATTGTTGTTGTTAAGGTGGAAACATAAGCAATTAAAAAGATAATATCCACACTGTTTCCATGGAGGCCATTAGTGTTCTTCAATATTGTGGTTTTTGTGGTTTTGTTTCTTTTTATACTAATGAAGCCGAATTCTCTTTTTTTCATTTTCTTGTAAATTGTATAACACTAATGGATTAGACTAAATTCTTCCCACCTCAAGTCTAATGCCATGTAACAGTTTGTTTATACTGTTGGCTGCCTTAAAATAAATAAATAATTAATTAGATAAATAAACAAAAGATGAAAGAAAATGGTAATAACAAAAGACCAATTTTATCACTTATATCATTAATGGGCAAATTTGTTGGCAGAGAAGCAATGATATTGCTGAAAATGACTGGCCAAGGCAGGTTTCTCTAGCTTAGTGTTTGATAAAATGGTATTTAATTTGCAGCTCTGACTTGAAAGACAGTGGAGGAGTACACAAAAAATGTAGAAATCATTACCACAGAGCAGCAGTTGGAAGGAAAATAAAAGACACAAGTAAAAGCACAAGGTTTCAAAAAAATAAATTATATAGTGCCTTAAAAAAAATATATAGCTAAGCTTTTATTTCCCAAAAATCATTTATTTAAATTAGTTTCAAGTGCCATTTTCCTTATCACTGTTATGGAACAGCACAAGTTTTTCTGTTTCCATTTCACTTTTCATGGTATAATAAGAAATAGAATTACAGAGTTTAGTCATGTTTCTAGATTTATCATTGGTACAAGCTACTGCATCACATTAGAAACAGATCCAAATGGTGGATTCCTCAGTATTATTGTGTTTTTAAAAATTATTTCTTTTCTTGTGTTCCGGAGATTTTAAAGATCATACTCCTCGAGACTCAAAGCATGGATTAGTAGAAGATCTGATGAGTCATCTGAAAATGTAACTGAATAAGAATTGCATTGTTGGCTCTGTTCCAACAATTCAATATCTTAAACAGCATTTATTCCCTCCCTCTGGGGTTATTTTATACATTACAATGCTTCCTTTGAATGTTCACTGACAAGTTTTGACCAGCCTAGCTGAAAGAACAAAGCTATATATAAATTGTGCATGCACAAAGGGGTTCTGTCCTTCTTCATAAGTGTATGTTCAATAAAATATAAAATAAAAATGCATTTGGCAGCTGAAGCTCTAAGACACAGGTTTTATTCGCATGCACACATATATAGCCTTCTCTGAAATTATTTGGGCTGTGGTAGCTGAGACTCAAGGAAAAAAATAGTTTCTTGACACCAGTGTTCATAGACAAATGTAGAACAGTTGTGGTCTGAGGATTTGTGACAATCACATAATTTCTGGTATATAGCAAACCTCATCTTTTGTCTTTCTTGTTATCTGTAGGACAAACAGACTTTGAAAGGAAAATCTGTTTTGCTTACATCTACTACTTTACTAGACTTTGTTCATTTCCTAATTCATGAACATAAAGAAAAACAAATTAAATATGAATTCTGGAATTTGTAATGTTCTTTTAGCTCATTACACTTGAAAGGGGATTATTAAGCCACAATTTTGGTTGGAGAACTCTGTCCCAAATGCTACCACTCTCCTGACAGCAAGGAAGAAAATTGTACACATAAGGCAGACTGATGAGGTTTATTTCTTTTCTTATGTAACATCTGGGTAAGAAAAAGACAAGCTAGGCTAAGAGGTCATGTTCTGTCCAATGCTACTTGTTACATTTTAAAGGTTTGATTTGATTGAAAACAACCTTCTCTATTAAATCTAATACCATAGTTAGAATCTGAGAGCTAATTTTTTATGGTTTTATGCATGCAAAATAACCCAGAGACTAATTCCTGAATTCGGAGGAGTAATTTAGAGGTGATACATTGACAATATTTCTTTGCAAGCAAGAACACCCAAATTAATACTAAATTGAGAAACAAATTATTATCTAAGGAATAGAAAGTCCACCTCCTCCATTCCTTTCTATGTCAGAATGCACCAAAAATAATTCATGTTCTGTCTTAATTTATACAATGTATACTGTGAAAGGACTGAATAGAGACCCAGGAATACAAGTAGAACAAACCTTTATTTAAACTTAAACTATTTGGAATTAGAATTAATGCAAGTGTAAGATATACACTGAATTTTTAGTTTTCTGAAATATCAGATATATCTCCTTGGAGACAGTGAAAAGTACTTTGTATAATTGATCTGAATGACAGCAATCAGAAGTTAATGTTCATACAAAGGCTTTAGTTTCTGTTATATCAATAATTTTGATCAAATAATAAAAAAAAAGCTGAAAGTGTGTTTTGATTCAACCACAAGATATGAGGAAAAGCTATAAACAATTAGCTCATTCCAGGTCATAGAGAAGTAAGATTAAATATTGTAACAGGCCACAATTGTCTTAAAATATATTGACATAATGGGAAAATTTACTAAAAAAATAAAAACAATCAAAATGAAAGCAGTAAAGTGTGACTCTCCAAGACATCTTTCAGATAAGTGAAAGAGAAAGAAAAGAAGTACAAAGACATCTTTGTAATGAAGGTAAGTGTAATACTGACTGTGAATAGATTGGCAATAGCTGAGGATAACATTCAAAGTTGGGAACACTCATTGGTTCATATCAGAGACTGTAACTTTATCCTAAAGCAAAAATCATAAAGGATATCTTCCCCCAAATCTCAAATTCTAAGAGTTTCTTTCCACAGAACTGAAGCCAATACTCTTTGATTAATATATAGGTTTAAATAATTCAGGTGAACTGTAAGGATCATTAGACCTGGATCCAAAATTATCTCACTAAGTAACATGACATTTAGATCTCACATTCCCAAGGTGGACTGATTTAATTTAATTTTACATCATATATGAGGTTTTTTACAAGAGGCATAGAGAAATAAGAATCACCAAGGTCTTTCAATTACAATTCCTGTTACAATTCATAGCAGTTCTTAGAGTACAAGTGGTATAAAATATTAAGTAAACTATCTAAATTTTGTCTCAAGTACTAGATCCATGAGCTTCAGTTCCTAGAGGCTAGGAAGCTCTCTAGGAAGCATCATATAAGGTTGCCTTCATTTTACAGACTTGCTAAAGTATCAACTAGCAAATTCCAGTCTACTATCAGAGTCAGGCTACATGATTAGCTTTGGTTCTGATCTTTTCTATTACAATTCATAGCTTAATAAAAGCTGATAATGTTCTTATTTGGGCAATATAGAATTTATGTACTTATATCAAGGAAAAAGTTGAATTTGTTTGTTTTCATGTACTACTGGACCACTGGTTCCTTCTGTAACACAAACTTTTTGAAAGTCTTTCCTAAGAATAACACATTTTAACATGACTGGTGAAGAAATTCACTCTGGCTCTGTGTTTTCTCTGGTGAGAAAAGGACAATTGATATAAATTATACGGAGAAAAGAATCTCTATACCTGCATTTCTCAGGCATTTCTCAGGCATTTCTCAGGCATGCTAAGTAAGCATGCTGCAAGAAATTGCATGAGGTAAAGAGTTAGACCCAAAAAGAAGTCACAAGGAGAAATGTCTGAGTTCTGACTGGCTGTAAGAACTTTATTGTTGATAATTGCACAAATATAGGGAGGGGCCCTCTGAACTGCAACCAAAACAGAGTCAAAAACTGACTCATTTTAAGTGTTACCTGGATAACAGAGTATATAATCTTAGTTATCAAATCAACTGTACTAATTGAACTGAATGGTTCAATTAACAATAAATGCATTATTTTGCCTCAGAAAAAGAAGTCTAGCTTCAGCAGAACAGTATAATACAAGATTTAATTGTTTAGGCACATAAAGAATGAGGATATTGGGAGAACAGAAGTACAAGGCCAAGACCAAATAAAACTGGAGTTAAAAATTACTTCAATAAACAGATCAAGAAAACCATTCACACAAGAAATTTATTCTTTAAATCGTTTTTTCTGATGAATCATACTCCAGACAGAACAAGGGGAGAAGTCATCTGTAAGCAGAAAAAACTTTTTAAGAAGCTTTACCAAAACCAGAGTGTGTTCTGCAGCTGGACTTTTAAGAGGCAAGCTAAAGAATCACAAGGGTCTGTGAAGTCAGCATTCTCTAGAAATAAAAGGAATAGGATGGAAATTTAACCAAATAATATAAGAAACCTCCTGGCCCTACCTTAATCTTATACAGCATTTGAAAGGAGCCCCAGAGGAAGTCAGTTTTAAAACAGATCTCCATCAAATAAAAAAAAATAATTTAAAAAAAAGAGTATAGTACTATTATTACAGAACTGGGTTTAGTAGTCCAGGAGACCCTAAGGTTTATATTTCCCATATAAACTCTCTGAACAAGCTTCTTATAGCTAAAAAAATGTGGTGATGGGTGGGTGCAGACATGGGAAATATCTCCTTCAGGATGGTGAGATCAAGTGGGAATCCTACCGTGTCAACCCACGGCCACCCAGAGGCTTTTACATGGACCCATCAGTAGTAGCAGAGGCTTACTTTCAGAGGGGCCAGGAATTTTGCCATCTAGTAGTCACTGAGATTTTAGTCAAGTCCTTCATTAAAGTTCATGTCAAAATTATTTTTTGTGATCTGGGTTTTACTGTTTAGAATTAAGAGAACTTCTTTTTTAACCACTCATGCTTCTCTCATCCATCATACTGCTCTTTATTCAATGAGTCACAGGAAAGATACCTATATTTTTTCATGCTAATTCTGGTTTTGAATAGACCCAAGCTCTTATACTTAAAAGGAAACTGTCCAGATTAAAGTTCTCAAACCAGAATAGCCTAATGTGGTTCCACATGTTCAATATGCAGAAATAGCTGTCACTTGAAACTCAGGTCTTAGTATGTGAAATCACATGGATAGGGAAAGAACTAAGATGTTCACTGCTAAACTGAAGAACTTCACCAAGTCTCTGAAGCTATCCTTTCCTACTGCTGTTTCCATAGTACTATTATCTTCCAATGTTTCCTGCAACTTCTGAAAGTCAATCTATGCTTAGTGCCTTATTTCCTATCATTTAATGCCACCAAATCTTAACACTTTACAGGACCCTACTATTCTTTCCTACAAACTCTGGAAAACTTCATTTAACTTTATTTCCTTTCCTTTCTTTCTGAGATGCTCCAGGCAGTTTATAATCAAGTGATGAACTCTGCTTGACACCCTGTATTCCAGTATTTGTACATCATATTGGAGCCCAGTAACTTCAATGGGGTTGTTTTCAGGTAGGTATCTGTATCCAATTTAAATTCTTCTTGCCTAAGGGTTTTCCCTGTTGGAACTGCTATAATCTGTCACACCTGTACAAGTGACATTTTCTTGTTTAACCTTGACCCATATCCCAGTGAATACAATTTGAGTGTTTTTTATAATATCATCAATTTTCTAATAATATGGTCTGGAATTATTTATAAATTCTTAAACTCTGTAAGTTATGATGCAGAATTATTGGACGTGACAGGACATCTAAAAGACTTGCCCTTAATTCCTATTCCCTAGAAGCTAAGAAATTCTGAATAAAAAGCTATGAGACTGAAAATAAAAAGAGAAGTTTGTCATTGACATACACAATGTAGGAAGGTTTCAGAGATCTCCTTTAAGAAAATAATACATGTAAGCTTTTGAAATTATAGTAACTTTTCTCAGCCTACCTATCACTCCTCCCTTTCTTTTTTTTTCCTTTATCAGACAGACTTCTAACATTTTTTAACTTTTTGCTCATGATTTTCACATTTGAAGATCTTTCATGTGAAAAGTTGTCAGACTTTTTTTAACTATTATCCCACCTTCTGATTTTACTTAAAACATTTCTTGATCCTTTATTAAAAATCACCACTGATTCAGTAAAAAGATTCTTTGTGTTATATTCCTCTGTTGGTGACAAGCAAAAGCTTGTCAGTCTTCATATAGCAGAAGCAAAAATGAAGTGATTCTTAACCTAGCCTGACTGATTTTTGTGACCCAATTAATTATACACCTTAAATATAAAATATTTGCTGCAAGCTAATCATGCTTATATGACCCTGAAGTAGTAACACTGTCCTGAGCTTTCTGCTAATATAGAAATCAAATGGTTTTACATTGTATTTAATTTATTTATTCAAATTGTTATTCTCTTCCCTTGTGAAATGTAAATAAATGGTATAAAGATTCTCAGTCTTGGAACAAAGTAAAATAAATTACTCTGAGTGTCCTGATGTACATCTCCAAGTGTGAAAACTTGCTGGTAAAGCATTTGAGAGACATTGTTGCTAAATTAGATATGATGTGTAAGCATTTTTCCCTGTTAAAAGAACCCTTTAGAAAGCCTCACTCCTATGATATTTTGGGATGTTATTGATTTTAGAGACATTGATATGTTTCTTTATGTTCTCTGCCAAAAAATTAATGCAATACCTGAGTAGCTCTGGATTTTAGCTATAAAAATCTGAACAAATAAAAGTATACACCCATCTAAACTGTTGTAGCTTTATAATATTTACCAAAAAAAAAAAGTTAAGATAGATAGCCTACATTTAAGTTTAATACCTATGAGATTTTGCATTCTGTCTCTCTGTATTTTGGCAGGGACTATGTTCTTTATAGGCCTTATCTTTTATGCCACTTTCATAAATGGATGTTTTCCACAAAATATTCAAACTCTCTTCTGATCAGTAACCTTAATGACACAGGAATCCTTACAATGTGATTTCTAAAAGGAACAAAACCTATTTTGATTCATATTTCTCCATATTTTTCCTATTATATGATAGTATATAAAATGCAAAACTACTGTCTATACTTTCCCTACATATTAATAAATTCAAAAATCTATTTTGTGTGAAAGAATTTGGTTTTGAAACAGCTTTACATTATTGTTTGTCCATATTTTTGAATAAATTTGAATGTTTTGAAAGAAAATAATATAACATGAAAGTAATAATAAAATGCTTGCTAATAAGGTCATATTCCTTTAAGCCTGAAAAGAATTATTCTTTTGCATTAAGACAAAATCATCATAAATTAATCCATTAAAGCTCATAATGGCGGTCATTTCTAGTCCACTTATGGGTTTAATGGCTTTTAAATGCTCAAGCTATGTGGAATTTGAAAAACTATCATAAAACGTAGTGAATATATGGTGTCCTCATCAGGTAAAAAAAAAGAAAAACAAAAGAGTATACTTATGTTGGGTATACCAACACATTCTGGAGATTTGATAATTTGATCACCCCAAGTAAATTGAATGCATTTTCTAGAATTCACAACCTAAAGTAGGATGATTTCATTAAGATATTCAGGAGAAATTCTTTCCCTTATAATTTATCTGTCAAACCTGCAATATTTGATGACAGCATATCATTCCAAAAAGTGAATATTGATATAAAAATTTTGAGTGATGAAGAATCCATTGTTTAAATGCCATTCTTTTTAACACATTTTATTTGCAATAATAATAAAGCCTATTGAAAGCAACTTAGTCTGCAATCAGTGTTATCAAGTCTAATTTCAGGAGATTCCATTAAGATCGAAAGAGGGGTATTAAGCACCAAACTTAAATGTGGTATTTGCTGCTCCTTACCAGAATTTAGGATGCAATTCAGGTTAACTCTGGTTTGAAATCCCCAGGAATTTTTTTGTCAGAGTTTCAGGCTCTATCTAGTTATGTATTTTTGTTGCTAGTGTTGAAGTTCCATGTCACCGGAGCACAACTAGACTCATTTTATGCAGCATATAAACTAAACCAAACTGTGATATCTAAAACTGTTGCATGTACAGATTCATGAAACTTCTGGAATTAATACCAAAGCCATTCAGAAGTCCATACTTGAAAAGCAAGTTCTCTGAGGTATAAAGCAGTCTCCTCTCAAGGACTGCAAATTTAATGCACTCCTTTCATTTATGGAGTTTTTTATGACATATACATATATATACACAAATATATATATACACACTTTACTATCCCTTATTTTACTGCACCCCCATGAGCTGCATACTGTTTTGAACATGTGTAAGTTTATCCGACTTTTGTAGTTTTATATGTAGTACTTCTTCAATATAATGATGATACTTCTGTTTATCCTGGTGGCTAGACACAATGAAAACAAAAATTCTCTGTGCCCTAAACCCCTGCTTCTTCCAATTTCATCAGTGATCAAGGTACATGAATGATTCCATTTTGAAACAAATATCACTTGAAAAGTTCCAGCATAGTAGTCTGTGTCCCAGAAGATAAAGGGTTTTCTGGACTCATAAAGTGCTTAAAAAGTTTGGATTTGCCAGCCAGTATTCTATATGAGTGTTGATAATTCATTTTAAGCTAATGATATGCAAAGTGGTGTCGCTAGGAAGTGCAGTTTTCACTCAGATAGATTTACAATCTCATTTACTTGTGTAGACTCACTAATCTGATTGTAATCATGTTACTTATCTTTAAATTTTGTGTATGGCAGCTGTACATCAGAAATGACACATGTGGGACTATCACACATTAAATCAATTTAATTACATTTAAATATTTCAAGGTTCGGTCTTCTGTAAAAAGCTGGTTCTTAAACAAACAGCATAAAAAAATCTTCAAAACATAACAAAATCATTGTTACATACTTATTTCTAAGCAAGGTTAAAATATTTTAACATTAAAATTGACCTTAAAATAACATAATTGTTGCTCACAATTAAGTAGACTCAACCAGCTGTTTGATTACATTATGATAGAAAAATTGCAATGCTCATTGAATTAAATATATTTTAATATATTTTCCCACCTATTCAAGGGGAAATTACAGTCTTTAAACAATTTATATTTATAATTTGATATTTCATGTTCATAGAAATATGACTATGTTCTCTCACATGTATTCAGAGCACCTAATTAGATTTCATCTTGTTTGGTTACTGGCCAAAGGGATTTGGATCTAGAACCCAGTAAAACTACTTCAATTCATTGCATGATTTCCTGTGTACCTTAATTTCCTATGGCATTGCCATTTGTAGTGATGAAAATCCTGACAACAGGCATTCTTCCATGGGCTGTTGCTACTTAATATCAGAGTAGTCTTCTAGTGGCAGTAAGACAGGTAGTACTTCAGGTGAGACAATCCCCATCTTGGCTGTCAGTCCTTTCTCCATTGTCTATCTTCATGACATTTGCTGAGAGCACCTTATTGCTACCAGTTATATCTTATGTCTGGGCCTATGTCTCTGGAATAGTGATATGTATTGCTTTAAGAAATTATGTAGCTTAACCATGTACTTAAGAGCACTCTGTGTAAGAAATATTTTATAACAAACACAGAATAAAATAATTTTGTGAAAAAAAATGCATATTCTCTTCAAAAATTAATACATACATTTAATATAGCATGCATACAACTTGTGTATATATAAATAGTTTTTTGCATATCTAAAGTGCAAGGACTTCATATGCCATTTTGTACATATATTGATAGAGAGTTGCCAATCTGACATCCAGAGATGAAGGTTGTCACTGGGTGCATCCAGTAGCATGTGTTTCCAGTAGGCACATACATAAATGGACTATAGATTACATGCTACCTTGTGTACAGAGCCAGCCCTGTACAGAGCCAGCCCTGCAGGTACATGCAGCACTTGCACAAGCACAAACACCACCAACAGCCTCATCCCATTCCCTTCTCTAGCTGACCAGGATAAAGATCCAGTAGTGGGAGGAGATATGAGTATATAATGTTCACTTATCCAGCATGTGGGATCTGCTGCCCCTGGATGCCAGGATTGCCACTTGGTAGCATCTGGCCTTGCCACCTTGAAGGCCATAGCCCCACTCTAGCTGCACCCACACACATATAGATATGTATGCCTTCAAATGAAGAGGTGTTAGATACAACAGTCCTGGACCCTCCTGCTCCCCTGTTGCCTTCCACCGAGATAGTCATATACTCAAGGTGGTCCCACAGTCAATCTCCAGAGCCCACTCATGTGCTTGTCTGATCCCACCTACTCACCAGTGAGGCTGACCTGATGTTTGTTTGTGATCATACACAGACTTGTGTAAAAACACTCCTCTTTCTTGCTGGTGACCCAGACACACAGATTCTCTGGCACTCCAGTCACTGGCTCTTAGACTTTCCATACACATACATATGCTCATGAAAAGAGCCCATCACCCAAGAAAATAGTTAAAATTTAATGAGGAAACAGGACAGACTGTGGTGAGGGAGTGTATGGCATGGTCAGGCAAGAGCACTGGCCAGCATTGTGCAAGTAACCATCCTCTCCTACTTCTCACACCTGTGGAGAACAAGCATTATGAGGAGCAGCTGAGGGAGCTGGGGTGGTTTAGCCTCAGGGGATACTTCATTGCTCTCTACACCTACCTGAAAGAAGGTTGTAGTAAGGTAGGGATCAGCCTCTTCTCCCAAGTAAAAAAATGACAGGACTAGAAGAAACACCATGGAGCTGTGCCAGGGAAGGTTTAGGTTGGACATAAGGAAAAAGTCCTTCACTGAAAGGGTTATCCAACATTGGAACAAACTTCCTAAGGAAGTGGCTGTGTTGACATCCGGGAGGTATTTTAAAAGGCGTGTAGGTATTATGGTTAGGGACATGGCATAGTGGTGGATGTGGAAACGTTAGGTTATTTCAGCCTAAATTACTTCCTGAGCTACTCCCCAAAACACTTCAGGTACCCTTTCCTCTCCTTTCATCCTTCTCTGAACATCTCATTGCCTTGAACAATTCCCAAGTGTCCATCTCCTGTATCCCATCACAAGTCACATAGCCCTGTAAGCATCAACCTCCCCTTTAGTCCAAAAAGTGAAGCAGAAGTAAGGAGAAGCATTAAGCATAGGAAAAAAGTAATGATATTATGTTTTTATCTAAAGGTTTTGTGCTGCAAAAGACAAAATATACTATTTTATTTATTAATAATATAAAATAATACAAAGAGACATTCACCCAGAAAATATAGCAAAATAAAAATAGAGATTGAATAATAGAAATTTAAGGATTTATATGCAGAGCAATTTGGAAGGCAACTTTAATTAACCTAGGTTTATATTACACAGTAAAGCTAGCAGAGTTAGATCAGTCAAACAGATTGTGGACAGCAATCTCTCTAGCTGGCGTGCAGGTGGAAGACCCTTGTTGCAGTTATGCCCTCCAGCTGCTCATTATTACCCTTCTGCCAGCAGAACTGGGAGGGCAGTCACCTCCAGCAGAGTGGTTTCTGTGATTGATCCCTCGTTCTCTTCAGGCAAAAGCAGCCAGGTAAACACAAGAAATTTAAATGGTTGGCTTGAGGCTCAGGACAGATATCCTCTTTCACATCTAGCTGTTCTGATAGCTATTGTTCCTAGTCATCTCTGTGCTGGAGACTATGCCACTCAGGATGTCCAAACAAGCAGTAGATATCTCAGGACTACTTCTAAGACAGGCAAGCTGAGATCTATGTATGCACAGTTTAAACCCACTTGTTAACCTGTTGGTAGCAGATCCTGTGTTAAACTCTGTTATAAACAACCTGGTGTGTTTTTCTGTATCATTCAGAAACTTCACTGGCTTTGCTCTGAATGTGGATTAGACAGAATTTGCCAGAAACACTTTACCAGCTGAGCTGTGAAAAGGGGTAAGCTACAGCCGGTGAAAAAGGGAGAGCTTGATGTTGCTATATCAGCACCTGCAGAGGTGTCTCTTCATAGCTTTAGGCAGTTAAGAGGGGCAAGAGATGTGATTCCTGATTGTCATAGTTTTGTTCACAAGTGCAGAGGCTTTACAGACACCAATTATAAAGCTTCTTTAGTTCTGTTTGAGCTGAATGATAAAAAGACCTTCTTGAATTGTACAAAGTGTGCTTTTTCATCTGTGTTAGTATCATGCTGCCAGTAAAACATTTGATGTTGCATCAGATCTCAGGCTCCAAATGTACTACCTAAATGAATGTTCTAAATAAAAGAAAATTTTAGTGAAAGCATTATATAAGAAGACATTTTTATTTACATTCTATTAGCTGCTGGAGCTAGTTTTTAAATGTGAGGATGTTAGGAAGCAAACTGCAGGTATTGCCAAACGTGCCTCCTAATAAACTTCTGACCTTCCAAAATTAAGTAGCAGCTGTTCAGCTTGATGTGCTTTTAAACAGAGGAAAATGTTTTTCGAGATTAATATAACTTCTATTTTATTAAGAAAGCAACTTAGAAGGGGAAAACTGTATTTGTGACATGAATTGTGAAATCCTAAGTATTTGTGACACACTGAACAAAATTATAGGTTTTGCTAGAGCTGAGTGTAAATGCATTAACTATAAATATGTTAATTTTGTAACTGTGTTAAAACTGCTGCTAGGCAGCAGATTACCTTGATCTGAAAGGACTTAACAAACCAGACCATTTACTCAAGCCTCTTCCAGCCACAGAACCAGGAGAGGTTGGACAGAGGCACAGAGTTCAGCTGCCAGCTGCCATCCCTTTGGCCAGGGTCTTTCAGCACCTTAGCTCAGTGTAGTACCACAGTGCACTCTCTGCACTTGCCAGTCATACAAAGAGGATGTGACTCCAGTCAGTGATTCTTTGACTGAAAGGAATATCATTCAGATAAATTTACTGAGCATTCTTTTAGCACAACTTCAAAAAATTGTAGGAAATTTACATGAGCTGAAGTAAACAAGTAAAGAGACAAGATGAATAGAGCAGGGTAATGGTCAGGCAACCTTCTGCTAGGGTTGTTAGCAGGAACTGGAGCTGACATCTTCATTGATAGTTATGGTGTTTACATGAATGAAATCAAGGTGGTACTTGTAGATTAGAGTGCACTTTAACCACACAGTCATTTTGTCACATGGAAACACTCTCATTTTTTAAGTTTAGCCTGCTGTGGTATCATCTGGCAAATTCTAGTTTTACCGGTGCTTATGTCCCCATTACAGTATAACAACAAATGAAATCAATTATATCTTGATATCCTTTAATGCATTTCTCCAATAACCCCAAGAATCATAATTGAAGTAATGGCAGTGAATAAATAAGCTATAGTAAAAGCTTCATACAAAAAATATAAATGCTGAAAAGTTTACAGAATTATTTAGTCCCATATACCATTACTAGTTACATGAGTGTCAGGTTAAATTTTACCATGATTACTGCAACATCTCCTGTAGTCTGATGCTAATCTTAGCTCCCTAATCTATTAAAATCACAGCCACTATAATTATTTTCCTTATCTCTCATTTCTTCTGTAACACAGTGAAGAAGTAACACTCAGTGAAGAGTCCAGGCATTGATGCCCTCTCCCGTAGTGCATTAGATATAAGATCTCCATCTTCTTCGAGATCATATACAATTTAGACCCAATTTTTGATACCTCTTTATCTTTGCAGCACCACAGATAAAAGACTTAGTGTTCTGTTCTGTCTAGAAATTCTTCTTCAGATTTTAATGCTGATTCAGTTGCATGCACTATACTCCTCATTCCAATTTTTTCTGATTCAAAACTTTAAAAAATATGAAATTCTTCTGTGAAGTTAATAACAATTAGGACAATAAGAGAAGAGGGGAGAATCCTTGCTATGTACATTAATGGCTTAATTTCATAAATACTGGGCATTCACTGAATAGTCTTCACTGAAGTTTCTAGATGCCAGAAATGAACTTTCCAAATGAAAAGCCAGAAGCATTCCACCTCCTTTCTAAGCTTTATTTCATGTATAATATACATGCAATAATATCAATTGGATTATTTATCTGTTAATCCTCTTTGCAGCCCCTGGTACAAAATTTCTCTTGAAATGTATTTCAGCATTCATTAATTCTGACAATGGTAGCTCATAGTTGGTAGGTCAGTAACAACAAGTCTCATGGAGAAGTTCTAAATATTGTCCCCTGGGATGACATTCCATTGCATCTTCAGCCTCACTGGAAAGGTCAGTAACACAGATTTGCTTTCAACAATGTAATCCAGTCCAAGAGTGACAGCCAGACTATTCAGCATGACAGAGGCAAGGAAGGTTTAAAAAGGATTTTCATTTGTAAATGACAGAAACAAGTCACACTGGGAATTGCAACCTTTGCCTATCCAGAAACAACTTTGAATACAATGAATCAGTACTTAAATCTGGTTTGAAATGAAGAAGGTGAGATGCTGATGTCTTGCCTTAATCATTTCCAGGATAATTAAGCCCAAAAGTATTCTTATAGAATTGTTAATGCCATGCCAATGATTCTGGCATCAATATATGTATTTAAAATCCTTACATATGGAAACATCACTTGCCATTGATAGTCTTTCCAATAGTTTATTTCCTGCCCACATCTTCTAGCAAGAAGAGATTTTTCTTTAACCCCTATTTTATATTATAATTGAAGTGTTTTCTTTAGTTGTGAACATTCTGGAAGAATATACCTTGTGTTTAGGCATCAACTATATAGGTATATGGGCTTCAAGTCTTTCAATCATATGAAGAATACAAATTCATTCCTAGAATATAGGTTTTTCACGTGCTTAAAAAACTAGAATTATCTTAACTCATTTACATAAACACAGATGCTTTTCTGACACACATGTGAGCATTTAGAAATAGAAAATTTCTGCCTGTGTTGGTCCTTGTGACTTGTTGTGCACATACATGTACTGTGTGTACGTGTGAGTGTCTACCTGCTGGCACTCAAACTTGCTGGCTGGACCTGAGAACACAGAGCTTCAGCAACCTCAGCTCTTTTGGGCTATCAGACTTGGCAGTGCTCTACAATTTCTACTTTCCTTCTTGTCCTTGCAACTTATTCCTCTCACTAATTGTTATATACATTGTGATATATATATTGTTATATAACTCTATGTAACACTAATTGACAACTGTAACAAACTATAGCTGCTGCAAGCTTGCTTTCTAAATAATGCAGGCAGCTCTACGTGCTTCATGTAAAAAAAAAATTCCAAACAACATTTAAAAATATAATAGATAAAGCCCCCACAATTAAAAAAATATCCCCAATGTCATTTATGACATATATTGAAAAGAAGACTATTTAAGTGAAGGAATTATTTAATTTGCAAAGAAAGCAAATACATGAACATGCATAAGAACTGTATTAAAAGCAGTGAAGTTAAAAGCCCTTGATGTTACATGAGCTCTTTTCAGTTACTGAGCATGAAGTCTTAGAAATAATGTGCTCTATTTCACATTAATCTCAGTTATCAAAGCTTTTAAGCAAAACAGTAATGACTACATATAATTAAAAATAATATAAGGAAATTGTTCTTTTAACACTGAAAAAATTACTGCCTTTTCACCCTGAATTTAGTAATTAAGATTTTGGCAATGAAAAGGGAAGACAAATATTAAGAATTTATTCAAGCATGCTAAAGAAGCAGAATCTTCTCCTTTGCATGCTAAGGTCATTATAAGCATGATATTCATGTGAGGCCATGGCAGGAAATTTGGTCATGGTTTAACATCACTACATCATAGGGGTTTTATTGTGTTGTTTTTTTTTTCTTTTTTTTCAAATATCAAAACCTTGTTATCACTGCAACAAAAAGAAGAGAAAAGTATAGTAGAGTATACAGGCATTTACAGGTCAGATTTCATATTATTTAGTTTTAGACACTGCTTTGCCTAAAACCTGTGCTGGGCGCATAGGTTCCTCTATGAGATGAAAGTAAGGTAAATTAAAATTGCTACCTTCAAAATATACCTAGCAAAATAAAATATACCTAACTGATATTAATTGCCCAAATAATAATAATTTCCCCAGAAGTTTGGTTAGAAGTGGCTCATACTACAAAGCACTAATATACCACCTGTCTTAAGCTCTCACGACCTGTTCTAGTCATTCAGTGCAGTGACATCTGTGTTACAAGCTCACTACCTACACAATAAATGCACTAATTTAAAACAGCTCAAAGGGCTACCACAGTTAAAAAGATTTCCTGGAAATATGAGCAAAAATTTGCCATATGGGTGAAAATAAAGTAGTTGAAGAATCTGTTCCTGCTGCTGACAGAGCAGAGGCAACATAGAAAACATGTTCTTACCCCTGTTAGCTCCAGTCACAGATCTCATGTGAGATTGGGCTGTGGCTAAGTTCTCTTTAAGTGTAAACTCTGCCATATTAATTGAAATCACCTAAAACATCGTAGATTAATTCATTGGATTTTGCTCAGAAAGGGAATAAAAGCCCAATACTGTCAGGTACAGACTGTCAAAGAAACTGCTCCTTTCTTGCTGTAATTAGGACCGCTACTGCCAACTCTTGCACCAGAAACAGGCCTAGTGCAGGCAAACATTCCCTAGCCAAGAATTCAATTTTGACTTGTAAGCCAATGTACTTTTGCTCAGATTCTTATCAAGGAGAGGTAATTAAAAACATGGATTAGGAATACTCTTATGCGACTGAATCAGGAAAAAAAGGAATGTTACGGCCTTTGTTCCACCCAATTTTGCAAATTCGATTCTATTGAGATGATAGGTGTTTGCTGTTTACATCCAGTTGCTCAAAGGATTTAACAGTGATCTTATTTTTAAATTTTGATGAGGAGAAAAGAAAACTTTCTGCCATCTGCTTTTTATGAACCATTTCAAAGGTGCACCAGTCTGGGCTTGGATAGAGCTCATTTTCTTTAGAGTAGATCATATGGGGCTGTGCTTTAGAGTTTTGACCAAAACAATACTGGTAGCACATTAGTGTTTTAGCTTTTGATGAGCAGTGTTCACACAGCATCAATGACTTCTCTGTTTTTCAATCTGTCCTCAAAATAAATGGATTTAACAAGGTAAGGAGATGTGCATAATAAATTGGGAAGACACACAAGCAGGGAGCTGACCTGACCTGATCAAAGAAGTATTTCATACCATATGACACCACACTTGCAAATAAAAGGGAAAAGAGGAGCCTTTAGGAGGGTCAGCCGTCTTTAGATCAGAAACTGTCTGGGCAATATTCTACCCATGGAAGGAGGAGAGTGGTTGCTTTTATGTCACTTGATTTGTTCTTTTCTCTTCCCTCTTCCACTTACCCTTCAATTATTAAGCATTTATTATTAATATTATTATTATTAGTAGTAGTAGTAGTAGTAGTGGTGGTGGTAGTAGTAGTAGTATAGTTTGTTTTGATACATAAGTTTTCTCTTTTTTTATCCTTCATTTACTCTTCCTCCATTCCCCTGGCAGTGCAGGAGAAGTGAGCAAGGAGCTTTTTGGTGTTTGGCTACCTGTCGGAGTTAACATGCAGCAGGAGAATAAAGCATTCTTTCAGGAAATGGGAAAAATCCAGCCCTGCTCTCATCCTCACTGACTTCAGATAGGTGTTTTTGCTGACAGATTGTGAGATCTCTGCAAGATTATGATTATCAGATTATGAGCTATGTAGATTCTTTGTCTCTTTCTAGTATTGTACCATGAGCTCAATAATTTAGATTCTTTCTTATGCAATGATGTTAAATATTTTTACTGCAAAATGAACATAAATAGAGGATGTCTACTATCAAAAATACTATCAAAAATTACGTTGCATTCTTGTCATTTGTTCTGTTTCTTCAATGTATCCTTCTGCTTTGCTTTTACAGAGCTAAAACCACAGCTCAATAAATGGCAAATAGTGATGTTGTTCCAATGTTCTACTAAATAGCATTAAAATTTGAAGATGAATGCCAGAAAATGTAATGCAAATCTTGAACAATTCTAGTTAATTGAAAGGGACTTTTAACATTTTATTGTTTGGAGGTTTTAATTCCAGTGATTATCTGTGCTTTTTTTTTTTTCTTTTGCTGCTAGTCAGAAAAGAAACTGTTTCAGTCTGAAAGGTCTTTATAATTAAATCACTTTTCAGTTTTAATTTTCCCTCTATTCTCTATGGTCATATAAATTAGGCAAGTCTTCTCTGTTATTTCTGTTAAGAAGTATATTAGTTATTATACATCAAGGCACATTTTAATTGTGGAGCCAAAAGACAGAGATGTAGAGTCAAGATCCTATGGGATACATAAATGATTTGGTGTCATATTTTCAAATATATTCAGGTATGCCATTTGAGCACCTGTACAGGCTTTCCTAAATAAAATATCTAAATAAGTTAAGAATCTATCATTGAAAATAGACTAAAGTTTTTGCTTTAATTTTAGAGAAAGTGTGAAATTTTCCTCTATTTTTTCCCTAAATGATCTTAAATAATTACTGTATGCTTTAATTGTCTCTCAATATTCTACTCCCTTACTTCAGACAATTTGAAACATTCAAATACTCTAGTAGTTTCCTACCTAACATGTTTTTAGCTAATGAGTTTTTTTCTCTAACCTAAGAATTCTTAGAGAAAAGCTGGAGAAACCAGCTTTCCAACACAGCACATAATTTAAATTGGTATAGCTGTCTAGCTTGGTAATTTTAGTGACTGCAAGTCAATTTGAAAAGGCAGTTGTATTCATGTTAACCCCAGATTCCAGATACTTATCTCGCTTCTAGGTCTGTTTTTTGGTTCATTGGTTGTTCTGTTCTCATTTTTTTATTTTGTTGTGGTTTGGGTATTTTGTTAATCTCTGCCCTAAATGATTGCCAAATCAAAATTTACTTTAAAACTGATATGCAGAATATGCATAAGATGTATGGGGGCCCTTTAAACCCTAGAAGAGCTGCTGATTCCATTCTGAGAAGAAAAAAAGGGGAGGGGACTCATTTCTGTGTCTCTCTAACGCCTGGCAGGCTTAATAGACTGCAAAAGGTTTTTTCAACAAGATGGTGGTTCCTAAGATGGTTGTTTCTTAAGGAACCATGTGTTCTCTGAATTAAAGGCTAGTTTCATTTTGTAGACAGAAAGATGAGATTACTGGTGTGTTTTAGTCTTTATCTAGAAGGCAAATCTGCTCCAGTTTATTAAATCCTTTGGTGTTAAGGCAGCTAGGCTACCTGGCAGTAGGTGTATTTAGCCCAAAGGAAGGAGGCAAAGGTGGCATACAGTGCACATGAAACAAAGACTGCTAAAGAAACTGGATTTTACTGTTATTTTTATGTACCTAAGAAGGACTCCTCCTGTGTCCTTGTGCTTACTGCATTGGCATAACAGCCCAAAGGGTAATTATGTGATACTTTTGATGCTCTGTTCTCACTATTGCATTCTTCCTGTTTAGTCAAGCAAGGAGAAAGTTGTCATCTAACTCTTTAAAACTGATTTTTCTTTTGCCTACTCTTTGCCCTGCAACCCACTCGTAAAAAAACAAAATTAAAAAAACATTTTGAAAAAATCCAATTTTCTGGCCTAAACTGAGAGATTTGACTAATCTTCTGTTTTTCTCTGTTGTGTTCAGATTTGAGTAGATTGGATCTGTTTCACCCAATTTCAGGATGCTGGGAAGCCAGAATCAGAGTAAAATATTCAAAGAATCACTTATACGAGCACTTACACAGGAACTAGTAACTGTAATCCTATTTGATCCTTAGTGACAATATTTTAATAGTAATTTGTAAGTTTATTATAGAGTACAGTCATGAAGCTATAAGAGACCACAGAAAATATTTTCCTTCTTTTTTTTTTCCTCAAAAGAAATTAATTTTCTCTCTTGTCCTTTATGTAAAAGAAGACAGGAGGTTAATACTAGTCCATTGGGTAGGACAGTTAAGTGAAGAAAGAAAGACTGTTATCTCTCCTGATGAATATTCAATTTTACAAGTTTCAATGGAGTAAATCAGAGTACCTTACTGCAGAACAGTTTGTGACTGGATAGGTGTGAAGAAAAATAGTATTTGAGATGCAGAACAGGTGCTGCTTATTGGATGTCTGCTCTAATAAATGGGAGTGTGCCTTAGCACTTGCCTTGAAGGAAATGAAAGCTACTATAATGATCCTAGATGATATATGGAAAATCTGTTCCAAAGAATTTTTATTTCCCTATTAAAATTCAACTTGTGTCTGGTGAGCTAAATGCTTCTATTGACTCAGTCTGTCATATTTAAGCTGCATAACGGAAAACTGATTTTTACTGTAGTTGTTTTTCAGCTGTGTCAGCATTCTCCTTAAATATCTTATATGAATTTGTGGGAACGTGTTTGTAACAGTTGCTCAAAAGCTAAAATTTGTCAAACAAATCTTCCCTCCTTTTTCACTTTGATTTTTATTAATGCTGCTGGTTTGTTTTTAGTATAGCAATGGTTCTAATCAGAATAGTTTCTCAAATAAGCTGAGGTACTTCAGAGACTCTCACCTTCCATCAGGAAGTTTCCTGAAGTTGTATTAATAGTAAAAGTATTTATTTATTTTTTCAGGTTTATAAGCTTCTGAAAAAGAAACTTATTCCCACAATGAAAATCTCTCAGTAGCAATGAGGTGCTTTTCTATATGTGACTGTAGGTTCGTTTCACAGTGCTTGATTGATTTCCCCCTTCTTGCTGGCATGTAAAAATGTATGTACATAGGTATATATACATATGTATGTATAAATATATATGAGAATGTGGGTGTACATGTAGTCACATGTAAGCTCTCTAAAATTATGCAACATGAGACCTTGACTTTAATGTGGAAACTTTTAGTTTAGTGAACTAAAAATCAAATGATGATCAGATGACAAAAATCACATTATAAATTAGCCAATTATGTTGTGAGTAAAGTGCATAACATTGAATTCTGACAGATTTGCAAAACAGATTTGTTGAAGGTATGAGAGACAACAATAAAAGCATGACTATTTTTCAACAGCACAGATATGAGAATAGGAAATAACTGAGAATTACTCAGCTAATACATGGAGATTAATCTCCTGAAAGATAATCACTTCTCATCACAACATAGGAAGATGTTGTTGAAGTGTAGGCAGTTAGGTACCTCTAGGGATGACTTAGCAATAGTGTTTCATAGCTTTATACAAATGTCTCAATTCACTGAAGTCTAGATTAGCCATTTGTTTCTTATTCTTGGTAATTAATACTTGAGATTAATTAGCTTTGAGATCACTGCAGAAATTGCAGCTAGCTTGCTGGTAGTAAGTATGCTGCCAATTTGTTACATTAGATAGCTTTGCTTTTTTATCCAGTCAAATTGCATTAAATCTGTGGTCTAAATAATAAAGGGTCAGCTGTTGCTTTTGTTTTTCCTTTTGTTCACTGATATAACCTTAGCGATGTTAGCCCAATTGAAGAGATGTAAGCAGGTGTAATACTCATTTGTCAGTGTCTTGTTTAATGGCAAGGTCATGATCCTAGTAAGTTTAGAAAAATTAAAAAATAAACTACAACTATATATATGTTTCTCTGCTTCTTCAAAGCAAGCTTGCTAAAAAAATTTAGGTAACTACAAGAAATAACACATGAGACAAAATAGAGATATGAGCAGTTTATTTGATTTGTTTGGTTTTTTTAACAACGAGTGATTAACGAGTGATTAGGATTGAGGATCAACGTCAGCAATATAGCAGTCACAGCAATAGCTGAACACTTATGAAATGTTAAAAAGTGACCAAAAATTTGTGAACTATTTTTCTTGACTCATTCTCCAAATTCTTAATGATGTAGACACAGTTGCAAAGAGTTGCAACTAGACCAGAATCCATCTCTCAAAGGGCACTATAGGATGCTCTACTTCTACACATGTGTATTGGAGATGTGGGTGCTCCACTTTATTGTACCCATGCACTTCTTTCAACTTACTAGTGTACACACAGGTGATGAGGATGCCCAGAAAGCCAAGTGTCACCTCAGCCCCCAAAGGAATGGATCTCCATGTACTATACCTCATACTGTTAAACTAGGAGCTGCTCTTCCCAGCCTGGCAAAGGCCAAAATACCCCAGTCTTTGGCAGCATCATACCATGTTAGGTGCATTTCCTTCTTATCAATTTTTCAAATTTTAATGATTCATACCTTGCTCATCTTTTCTGTTTGGCTTTCTTACTCAAAATTTTCATGGTCATTCACGGACAATTGTTTATTCCAACAGATATTAATCATTGGTGCCGTTAGAGTTGTTTTTAACTTGTTGGGTGGTTTGGGTTTTTTGGCTGGTTGTTTGGGGTTTTTTTGGAAGTATCCTCTCAAACATCTTTGAATATTCCACTCATATACACCATTGACATGTACCTTCCTAGCTTATCATATATTGTTACCCAGGGTGTTTTACCAAGGGAAATTTATTAGTGTTTCTCCACAAATATATAAGGCTTCTAGTTTCTATGCTAACATGTTGCTACAAGAGGAGCTTGAACTCAGGCTGCTCAGAGATCCCATCTGTCTTAGTGAAATATTGAAGTTTAGTGACAAAGGACCCTACAGATCTCTGCAGGCAGCTTAAATGACAGAATGACACCATATATCCTATATTCAAGCTGTTCATGGATGTGTGGGCTCTTTTTGTGTAGTTAACCACTTTCAAATTCTATTCTTCTAGGCCCTCTAAATAATAACAATTGCCTGTGGCTTGCATCAACACAGCATGAGGTGTGTTTTAGTACACAGTTTCTTCCACAGGTTGATATCGAATATGCATAACTAATTTTTAAGGTCATCTTCCAGATGTGTTAGAAGCAGGGAAAATAACACATAGAAGCAGTTATGTCTTCAGATGCTGAAAGGCTAGGTGCTTGGGGATTTGCTTTCTGCAGTTTTATTCTTGCATATGGGGTGTTTTTTAATTTTTTTTCTCAGTACTAGAGGTACACATATTCAATTTCTTCCCTGTGCTCTATGGCACCTATGATTATGAGCCATGTAGCATTGATTTCAGCTGTGTTTTATTTTATTCAAAATATGCAAATTAATTTTACCAGAGTAATATGAAGTGAACATAATAAACAGGTTTTGGTTATTCCCAGAGAATGGTCTGTGGAAAATTTGCAGGTGTAGCACATCTCTTGCCCTGCTTATCCAGCTTCTTGACAGATACTATGTGGAAAGCAAACCAGCAGTATACTTCAAGGCATGTGCATCTTTATTGTCTTGAGATAATATAATTTTGTGTACTGTGGCCAGCACTTAGTGCAGGTGTACGTGCATGTAAGATGTCTGATGAGAGTGTACTATGGTTACTTTCTGAATTCTAATTTTTCTGGCTAGCAGAACAATAACTGTCATGTACAATAAACTCCAAGGCAGGACTAATTCTTTGAAGGATATATCTTATTTCAGTTGTCTACAGACTTTCTAAAACTTAGCCAGACTGGTATTATATGACACAGTTTGAGGTGAACTTATGCCCCAAATATGTTGAAAGAAAATTTTTATTCCTACTGTATCTACTGGCTCTGTTTGTCTTTCTTCACAGTAAGTCAATTTTGCCAATCTGTTTTTGACTCTTTGGGGTTTGGTATTTGTTTTTTGTTTGTTTGTTTGTTTGTTTTGTGCTTTGGATTTTTTTAGGGTTTTGGGGGGAGTTTTTGGGTTTTCTTGTTTGGTTGGTTGGGTTTTTTGTGTAGCTTTAGATTTCGTTGGGGGTTTTTTTGTCTTGTAATTGTATTTTCTAGTGTGGTGTGTTTTGTGGTTTTTGGAATGTTTTTTGTTCACTTATTTGGAGTGGAATGTTTGGGGGCTTTTCATTCAGTTTTTGGGCTTTTGTTGTTGGTTTTGTTATGTGTCTTTTGTATCTGTGTGCATGACTTATCTAGTACATTTGAAAGGGTCCAATGAAGGCCATTGGAAAAGGGAGGAGGGGTCATGGGACTGAACTTCTGATAAATAGATTTAAAGCTGTAAGAGGTATCAACTTTGCATTGTGTTCTCTGAGAAAAATCCAGGTTTGATAGTCCATACAGAATCCTCAATGATAAAGTCTCAGTCCTTAACTGTCCATCTTCTGATGTAGGACAACAGTTCCTGAACTCTAAACATTTTATGTTACCAAGAACTAGAAAACAAGGATATAAATAAAGGAATAATAACCCATCATGGAGTGTGGCCCTCAACATCCCTTTGCACTAATGTACTTTCAGGCTCTTGATTTCATCTTACAGAACTGTGCTTTTGCACAATAGTTGCTATAATGTGCCTCTGGGCTTTATCATTATAAATAATTTCCAACCATAACAACAAAAACGAGAAACAGCAGCTTTCATTTTTTTCCTTTAGAAAGGAATCTGCCTTTCAGGCAATTTTCTTTGTTATAGATCACTTGAAAATCTTTTGCTTCATTTTACTCCATCCTCATATTTTCTTATTTCAAATTCTTGTTCAAATACTTTCTGTATCTATGTTAATATTTCATTCTTGTAAACTGATTTTAGTGAACAAGGAACAAGAATAATTTTTTTATGTATATGAGTATGTGACATTTCAAGGACAGATATTTAATCAATTATTAAGCTGCAACACAGTGTGGGCTGATTTCTTTCTTTTGCTGTGGTCTCCTCAATTTATTACTCAGTTTATTGTTGTGTATGTAAAAGTTTAAGAAAATTTGCATTCTAATGCTGTTATGAACTCACTGAGGGATCAAAAGTGATGCTATCAGTCATGATTACTGAGTTTAGTCATGAAAGGGAGTCACATAGAAAGTGAAAATGGTAGTAGGTTGCCTACAAAGAATATAAAGCTTTTGCCTGAGCATGCAGGAATAGGTCTAGAAAAGCCAAAGCTTAGCTGAACCAGAAACTAAGGAGCAAGTGAAAGATATTAAGAATTTCTGTAGCTAGCTCAGCAGCAAAAAGAGGTGTAGGGAAAATGAGGTACAGCTGTTTAGTGGGGCATGACTCTGGTGGGGATGACCCCAGGTCTTTTGGGCTCTTTTCACTTATAGCAGGTGACCACAAGCTATTTCTGTATTGCAGAGGAAGATAGGGAAAACATCCTGTGATGAAATGACTGGCTAAATGGAAAAGGAGATCACAGGAGATGCTGTATACTTACTTTTAGTAAGGCTTTTCACCTAGTTCCTTATAGTATTCTGAAATCCAAGTTAGGTAGAGTTGTGCACTTGGTAAATGGATACTAAGGTGCAAGGCTGTATCATTGAGCTCACTGGGCTGTAAGCAGCAACACAAAGGCAAAGCATTGCTCTGATGATGACTGTAAGTGATGACTGTAAGACCATCAGAAATAAAAGTGAGACTCTTTACCACTGCTAATGTTAATGACAACTATCTGTCACCAAGTTCTCCTGTAGTTCAAACACTCCTGGTGGCCCCAATATCAGACTTGTTCCAGTCTTATGTTCTCATCTGCTTTGTACCACTATTTCTAATCCAAAATTATATTAAGGGAAAAGCAATTTCCCTCTTGATTCTTGAGGTACAATTATGATAATATCTGTTCATTCTCACCAAATTCTTGCAAATATAAAGCTATAGAATTTATGAGGGTGGGAGGAGAGACATAAGACTCTGTGGAAAGCAAGAGAATTCAGAACCTCTTCTGTATTCAATAATCAAATTCAGTTTGTATTAGGCAGCTCTGTCTTTGTCTTTCCAAACAAGAAATGTTTTGTCTTCTGGTAGGAACAAAAAAAAAAAAAAAAAAAAAAAAAAAGCAGTGAGGCAGTGTAGGTTTGAGGCATATCAAGGCAGCATTGGTAGGTTCATAACAGAGATGTGCTCTTCCCAGTGCTTTCTAAACCAACCCAAGAACTGTATTAGGATGGTCAATGCCACCTATGTAATTTTTTATGAGCAGGGAAACAAACTCCTCCAGTTCAGCTCAAAGGATGCTCTGAGTTTTTCTAACTCCATAAAAAAACCTCAAAGGATGTGGAGTGAGTGACACCAAATATTCTTAGGCTAGCTTTATTTTTGTGAATTTCTCACTTTTCAGCCCTTCCCTGTGCCACTCTGGAGTGTTGATCATGCCCTATTCTGACCTGGAGGAATTATAGGAAGGTACACTTGTTTTAATAAAGGTAGTCAATTGTCATTCTTGCATAGATTGATCTGAGCAAGAGTATATTCCCTTCTTATTATACACACAAGGAACTCAAGTCTCTGGCAACCTTATGGTATTCCATTTTTTGTACAGTTTACAGAGAATTTTAAAAAAAATGTTGTTGAAGATCTGCATTTTAATTATGCCTCATATGCCCTGATTTTTAGATATGAAGTTTCTTGTCATATCTTGTTACATAATTGGTCACATTTCAGAAATTCTTAGAATATCCTGAACACTGCTGTGCTCCTGGAATTTAGGACAAGCATAGCTGTGTGTACAGAGTTCTAATATCTGCTTTACTGAATCAGTAAGTGGTTTGTTAATGTTACTTCAAAACAGCAGGTTTGCTATGCTTGACAAGTAAGAGATTTATTTTCTCAAATCTGTTTTATTAAACACAGTTCAACATAAAAACAAAATCTTAGACCCTTTCCTCAAAGAATATAATGTTTTATGCATCATTATAGGAATAAATGAAATTTCCTTAGAACTAGAAAAAGTTCCAGTGAGGATATTCAGTAAAATCAGTGTTAAATGAGAATAAAATTATTTAATGATACATTAGAAGTTATAAGGTTCACTAATTTCCATGATGGTAGTTCATTATATTCACCTTAATTTTTGATCTTTTGCACTCCTTTTGGGGAGTTTTAGGGAGGCATATAGCGTGCCTAAATCCAAAATTTGGACAAAAACTCTTCTAATGCAGATGGACCTATATTTCTAATTATTCAGTTTTGCCAAGCAATCTAGAAAAGATCAGCACAAGTCATAAGTTTCATGACAAGTGGGAAAATAAATTGCTCAAGATAGGATGCAAATTAGGGACAAGGTTCAGCTGACTACCAGAATGTGTAATTATATTTTGATATGTCACAGAGTAAGACAGTCTCACTTGATTTAAATTTGTAAACTAAAAATAGTTGACTGGAAAAATGGTAGGGAAGGGGTGTATAAAAACTGGTAATTCTTGAGAAATGTAAATATGACCTTAAAAAGTAAATCCAGAGTAGGTTAAAGAATAAGTTTCTTGCATGCAATTTTATCTTGCAATAGTGTAGAGGTGAATTTGTGATTATGTATGTTTTATGTATTATCTTGAATATCCATAAATGCATCATTGGTGATCTGAGGGAGAAAGATTCTAACACATGACCAGCTGAAAAATGCAAAATGAATAATGTACTGATAATGAGCAAATACAAATCAATAATTGTGACCAAAGAAAATCTCACAAAAAATCAGTGAGGCTACTTTAAAAACAATTCAAGGACCAGAGGATTTTAAGGCCTCAGTACAGTGTGTAAGCAAAGAATATGATTAAGAGAGTGTGGCTGCAATACTTCAAGGGCTGTGCAACATAATTGGTACTGAAAATTGACTCTTCTGGAGTAGTTCACCCTTATAGCTCTTCAGAACCTGATTTTGATCTATCATTCCTTGGCTATACATTTGTATGTATACCTGCTTACTGAACATTTGATAGTGTATAGAGATATTTACATGCATGATCTGTGTCTGCTTGCATTCAAATTGCCTATTGTAATGTTGGTTAATGAATGCAAATTCAGCTTTTTTTCAAAGCTACTGATACACTGGAACTCAGCATCTGTGGATGTCAGAGTAATGCTAAGTATGCTAAGTAACATGGATTTAAGTGTTTAATGTGAGAGACTAATAGCCAACCAGTAGATTAGTGGTCAGAGAGCAGTTACACTGTGCTGTTTGGTATCACTTTTTTCAGCTAAAGTTAAGCTTGCCCTTGAACACTGGATTGTATCTTTAGTTTAAAGTCTTGTTGTGTTAAGCTGGCACAATGTTTGATCGAAAAGCAGTGGGTTTTTTTTCCTCAAACAGTATAGACACTAAAACATTGAACATGAGAAGAGAGGATTTCTTACAAAAGGCAGTGTGGTGACGTGCAGATCTACTCCTGAGTCTTGACAACACCATAGCAATAGCCTTTAGCCCCTCTGCACAGCAGCACTGCTCTGCTTATTTGTATCTCAGCTCTGAACAACATTGTACAGTTTGCTTGCAAAGGACCAAACTGTATGATCTTATTTCAAGTTTATAAGAAACAAAATAGGAAGTAGAGACATGGAGGCAGAAGGCTGGTTTGCCAGAAAAGGCAAAAAGGTGGTAAAATTTTTTAACAGGACAGGTTGTAGGATAAACTCCTTCACTTGTCAATGGCTTCTAGGTAGGGGAAAACACTGTAAGTATCACCTTCTGTTTCCTATCAGATTTGGGGTGGTTTTTACCCAGTTAGATTTTTTTTTTATTTTTATTCATCCATCCAGTCTATAATATTGTAACTGAGATATAAGGATAAGGCAGGAGACGGTGTTGAAAGCATTGATTAACATCAAGGTAAATTATTTACACTAGTTTAACCTCATTAATAAAATCATTTTTTTATCAAAGCAGGCAAAGAGGTTTCTCGAGAATCGTTTAGGCTTGGTAAGCATTGACTCTTCCCAAGTACTTTGTTCTCCATATGCCCAGAATTATATTTCAGGAGGACTTCCTCCTTGATGTTTTCCAGGCAAAAAATTAGTCTCATTGGTCTGTAGTTTTCTGAAATTGACACACTAGTCTTCTTGAATATGAATGCAATATTTTCCTTTCTTCAGTTCTCAGATTTCCATGACCTGTCAAAGATGACTGACATCAGCCATCCAAGGACATTGGCCACCTCTGTTGGTACCCTTGGACTCAGCTCATCTGATCACTTTGATTTTCAGGGGTTTAGTTGTCTGAAGCAAACACATCTTTATTCTCATGCAGTATTTTCTGTCCTTTCTGAATCCTTTCACTGAGCACAGGTGTGTGGGAGAAATTCTCAGCAAAGACTGAGACAAAGGTGGCATTGAGCACCTCATCCTTATACATCTGCTTTCACTAAATCTCCGACCCTTTCCAACACTATACTTGCATACTACTGCAGTGCTAGGAGCAATTCTTGTCGCCTTTGTCATCCCTAACAGGTTTCCAAGAGAGCTGCAGCTCTCCTAACAACATCCCTGCATGACTGAGCAATGCTTCTATATTTCTCTTTAGTAGCCTCTCCTGAACCTTCTTGTACACTGCCCTTTGTTTTTTTTTTTATTTCATTTGAATTCCACCATGAGCTCTCTGTTTAGTCAGACTGGCCACCTGAGATGCTTGCTCTCCTGGGAGTCAGGATGGACTATTATTGTGTTTATTATTGTGTTTAACTGATGTCTTTAACAACCTTCTTGATCATCTTTGCCCATTAAAATACCTCCTCCACATGATCCCTTACACCTGTTCCCTGAATAAGCTGAAAGCTGCTTGCCTTAAGTGCAGACTGTAGGCTCTGCTTATCTCCTTCATTCTCCTCAGGATCTTGAACTCCACTAACTCCTGGTTATTCCAGTCAAAGTTACCTTTGACATTACTCCAAGACATTGAGCAACACGTCCTCAATAGGTTCTTCCTTGTTTCTGAGCAGCTGATCCAGCTTTACTTACCCCTGGTTGGTATCAGTATTTGCATCAAGAATTTACCCCTGACAAAAATTCTGTCATGGTGACCTACCAGAAAATGCCAAAGTATTCCCTCATGAGAATTGGGGTCTGTCATCCAGAATTCCTTATTTCAAAATAGCTTCATTCATATCATCACCCTGATCAGAACTGTAACAAACCCCTACCACTGGGTCACCCTTACTGGCCTCTCCCTTGATCCTGAGTTGTGAACTCTCAAACATATTGTTGTCTGTCTCACAGAAGGGCTTGCATACTTCTGAGCTCCTTCACCTCTCCCTTACCCCCTTGTTGTCTTGTTGATATGTGTTCCCTGAAGAATGTTTATCCATATATTCTTGCAATAACCTATTTGTGTGAGTTGTCCCACTACAGCTGAGTAATCAAAATGATGTAAGGTATGTAATTATGTAAACATATGCACAGTTGCACTCTTTGCTCTTTGTTTCCCTGGCTATGTGCATTTCTGTTCATATAACATACTTGAGATGGACTTCCTTTCACCTTCTCTTATTACTCTGGAGTTCTGTCCTGCACCTGCCACCTACCCACTACTTCTTTGCTTGACTGTGGGTTTTTATTTCTTTCCACAATCAGTTCCTAGATTAGAGCTCTACTCGCCAGGTTGACCAGGCTGCTTGAAAAGCTGCTCTCAACAGCTTTGTCTTCAGGTCTCCAAAGGAGGGCCCTGTGGTCTAAATCCAAAATTGCTGTTGACAACATCAGCTACACAAGCCTCTAATCAATTTCCTAAAAAAACTGGGGCCATACACTATAGTTTGCAATTTTTTGTGATGAACCAGCTATTGAATACGAGCTATGGCAATATCATCATCTAAACCAGAAAGGACACTTAGGAGAATGGATTTTTCCTGTATAGATTATGTGCTGATTTATTGTAGCTGAGGATTTGGTCAACAGACCTCCATGCCACTCTAGTTAGATAAAAAATATATGTTTTTATAATCTCCAAATAGCATCTCTATAAGCATTCTTGGTTTCAATAGGCACTGGAAAGTATTATAATTTCTCAGGACAGGTTTTAAATCTCACTGTACTTTCTCTTTGAACTAAATTGCTGCTGTTCTTGGGTCACTATATTTCTTTCTTGTGGATTGGGAAGGTGGAGCAAGGGGAGGCTTGAGATACTGATGTCATGTATGTTCAACCTTTGCTGTGTTAATCCAACACTGATTGCTCCTTTTTCTCCCCAGGAAAAACTTTTTTAAGTCTTTAAGTACTATTGAGAGCAAGAGGGTAAATGTTCTGTAATGACTTTTAGGTCAACAAGAAAAAATAGAAGTTTCTGGGAAAGTTTGAAGAGGAAAAAATGGACAAAAACCTGTCAAAGGAAGATTGATTTCCTTTGCCCCTTGAACAAAGGTATTCTGGGGGATATTTAGTGTAATTGGGGTTGCAATGTTGTATATCAATAAACAGTGAAATTATACAAACCTATATGTCACAATTACAATAAAATCATGCATTTGGGCAGATCCTTTGCAGCTCTGAAATCAGTGCAATTCAGTCTTAAGAGATTTCTTTTTCAAGAAGAGAGATTTGCAACATTTTAAATTTTTAGCATGCCAACCAAGTCTATATTAGAGTGCACTAGAATCTGAATATCCAGTAGGGGAGGGAATTTATAACAAACAATTTAAAAATATTAAGAAGGCTTCCTCAGTTTTCCTGCTTGTAATTTGAGTATACCAGGACAAACTCTATTCAGATTTGTCCTTATGCAGATCAATTCCAATTGCATGGGTAAACTGAAACAGAATTTCAGTCGTTATTTTTATGTACATATATTCTGCTGCAGTGAGGCAGTGACAAGATTTTTTTTCTATGACTAAAAGATAATTCTGTTTTCTCAGGAGTAGGGCATGAAAAATTGTATAACTTGTCACATCTTATATTAACAGATTTTCCTTATTAAAAAAAACTTTAGTAAAAATTTGAACTATTCTAAAATAAGTGGCAGCCAGATTCAAGGATTACAAATAAATATCTTTAGCCATATTTGTTTCCTTTCCTTTCTACAGTTCTAGTGTGAAAACAAAGGATAGAAGCTGTAAGAATGTGCAATGACTGCTTTCTGGTGCTCAGAGGAAGAGATCTCTCATTGAGGCATGATATCTGATCCTAGCTTTTTCTACAGAAAATCAATACTCCCACAAAGGTGGTAATACATCTTTGGAGTTGGAGTATGTCTCCTCCATGTCAGACAGTACACTGTGAAATCCTCAGGTTTAGAGAGTTAAGAGTTAGGTGCTCCTGTCTAATCTTGTGTAGAATGCACCACAGTCCAGAGCCCTGCTTCATGTGTTGCAAACAAACCTTTTATCAAGCTAAATGAAAATAAAGGAACTAGTCCTGAATTATTTGAGTAACATAGCAGTCCCATGTAGGATAACTTGGTTATCGTCTCTGCACTGTGCTGCTTTTTTTACAGTAGCAATATCCTCTGAGATAGAAGGTAACCTTCTCATTTGCATGCTGAGAAAAATATCAAAATTTATCTCTTGACAGATATGGCAGATTTGGCACTTAATGACATTACTGATGATAATACAAGAAGCTTCAAACACAGAGAGATTTGAGGGATCTAGTTGGAGGAAAAAAAAGTCTGATTTCATCCACAGGCAAACTTCTGTAGTAATTTTCTTTTAGCACTAGTTGTCACCATGTTTTGAAAAAACAAAAATAAAAGAATAAAGTTATATTTTTCTCCTTTTTAAAATTCATTTTATTCTTTTATTAATTCACTTTTATCACTTTAATAACAACATTTCTGTCGTTCTAGTCTTTCAGCTGCATAGTTAATTGAGCCTAATCAAAATTTCCGGTTTCTCAATTTTCAGTACCCAAAATGCACTTTTCTTAAGGCTAGTGCAATTTTGTGTAAATGCTACCTTTTACTCATTTCCTTTTTTTAAAGGTTAAACACTATATGCTTCCCAGGTTTTGCATGGGGTGTAAGGAGTATTTTTTTCTGTAAGCCAGAGTTTTAAGAGCTCTGGAGTTTGAAGAAGTTGCAACACCATTGCTGTCAAACAATGATCTTCATATACATGATGAACACCACTGGTATTCTGAATAATTGCTAAAAGAATATCATTGTAAATAAAACTAATATACCTTCACATAATAATCTTATTTCCTGCCACGTTGTATGAGAATGTGTTTTGAAAAACTGCTGCATGAGTTAAATTAAAATAATGCTAACTTGTATTCAGTGAAATATTTGCTATGCATGTTAGCTTCATGAGTATCAATCTAGGTTTTAAATAAAATTAGAAAAAAATTTGTTCATCTCAAATCATTGTAGATTAACCTGCACAGATCCTAATGACTCCAAAATGAAGTCCTTTGGAGACACAGTTGCTTTCTCTAATTGAATGGGAAGGTGAAGAAATTTTTTTTAGATACCTTTGGGGGGAAAATAGTGTTATGTCTTTTCATTAGTATCAGAAGACACTTATTACAGAATTTCTAATTACATCACTGATGATAAATATTTTAGGTGTCATATTTGATAAAACAGACTTATCCATAAACTCCAAATGTCACAAACATCATCTGGTAAGACCTCACATATTACTCTATACTTCAAGTATTTTTTACTATCTTCTGTTTGTACTTGTGTTCAGAAGTATAAAGTTTGAAATATCAGAAACTCTTAGAAAATCGTTTGCAAATGCTTTTGGTTTCTTTGCCATTCATTTTTTTCTATATGAATCTCCACAATCAGGAGTGCACAAGGTAAACACCTGTCACTGAGTTAAATAAATTACTGTCTCTAAAACTTGCGTTTGTTCGCGTGTCCAATAAGTCCTGTAACAGTCTGTTCTAGTGCTTGTAACCTGCATAATTTTGTGAGTTCAGCCATGTGCTCCCTGAGGCACAGAGTTTTGGAGTTTAACTGGTAAATTTCTTACAAACTGGATTAAAAAAAAAAACAAATAACTTTTCTCCCCCATTTTCTATTTTTTTCCATGGAAAGTTTTCTTACTAGAAGACTTGCAGCTGTAGATTTCCAAGGAGAAATTGTGGTTAGGCATAAATTAATTTTCCTCACTCTCCTGGAGAAACACCATCAAAAGCATTAACTATCAGAAAACACTTCCTGAAGCAAAGTTTTTTCATTTCTTAGCTAACAATATAGTGGTGTTGAGGGCTGGGGTTTCTCTTAATTTTGTTTTGGTGTGTGTTTGGTTGAGTGTTTTTTAGAGAGAGAAGGGGACTTCCAACACAATATTCTGTTTTCAGTAGTGGTTGGATTATTTGTTTTGTAATAGAGTGGGAGAAACAGAGATATGTTATTATTATGTTATTCTTACATCCTTCATAAAAAGAATGATACTAGAAATATTCTGGGATTTATTTTATTATTTATATGAGCCAAATTCATGGGTACATCCCAAAAGGTGATCTCTGACAAAAAGTTATGTTTGATTCAGTGTGAGGAAACACACTTCCATATATCTTGAATCCAGTGCATCATAATTTCTTATGATGCCTCACAGATGATTTATTAAGCAAAACTACATATCACTGTCAAACCTCTCAGTTTTCTTCTGAATTGAGGCTGAAGAATCCTACCTAATTTATTGTATAATTTTGATCACCCTAATCAGTATATCTTCTAGTATTTATATTCTTATCTTTTTAGAGGGGAAAGGTCAGAACTGTGAAAAATCTGAATGATGCAACAACATCTTTATTTGAGCAAAAGAATTTATTCTGTTTGACAGCCCTTCCTTAATTCTAAACCTTCATTCTGGTTTTTTTTGTTGTTGTTGTTGTTTTCTTTTTTGAGTGACACTGAACAGTAAACTTCTGGAATTCCATCACTGTGTAAGGAAAGAAAAGATGTATTTTTTCTAAGTGTTATTAAATTTATTTTATCTGCAGTCACTCAGTGCAGAAGACAATATTCCATAACTTTCAGATGTGACCCCAGTCCATGACAAGCCAAATTCTCACCCTTAATTGTTTCTGAATGTTCATTTTGATTAGCTGAATTTTCTTTGGAATGGAAAAGTAATATTTAACTTTTATATTAATATTTAATAATATTTGTAGCCAATACATTATAGCACCTTATAGAAGTTACAGTAAAAAAATCTTGTTCTCCAGCCAGTACATTTCCATCATATCCCCTCTATTAATTCTATGCCCTCCTAAATGAGCATGTCACACTATATGTATCATTAATTAGCCATCATCATTTCACTGATGATGAATAAACATAATCAGAATATTCATCAGGGGATCCAAACTAATTGGAAACAGGCTTAACTTACTAGGGTTGGGCCAAAGATGATTCCTTCTTTCTCACATATATAAAGCACTTTACTTCAGAAGGACCTGGAGCACTTGTGCATTTTTCTTACAACTCTACATAAGGCACAAATTGGAGTAAGTAGAAATGTATAGCCTGTTATTGTAGGGTTGTACCCTGTGGTTGGTTCTTTATCACACAGAGCAGTATTTCAATCCTCTCTGGAATTCAGGATAATTTTTTCTTTCAGCACAGCTGCAGAATATTCTAAATTCAAGGCTTGCTTCTTGCTCTAGCACTTTTAATATTCAAACATGAAGTTATATGTGAGTGAGTCTACCATAATTTTATGTTCCTAAAGATAAAGGTGGAAACATGATGCCTGCCAGATGCTCAGAGGTCAGACTGAAAAGGAATATGAAATCACCTGTTGTTCCAGGGCTCTCCTAGTCTAGCACAAGGTGTAGAAAAGCTAAGTAGGTGCCAAGCTGATTCCAGGTATTGTCAGCAAGAGGAGATGAAAATTAAAAAAAAATGCTCTGACTTTTGTTCTAGCAGCTTATGTAAGATAGGAAACTGGAGAGAAGCTGAAGTATGTTCAATAATTATCCAGTTGTCTGACTCTGTGGTCACCATCACTGCCAGAGTAAATGGTAGATGCTAATTTATGAACCATTACAGCATGTGCAGCAGTTTGTGGATCTTTTCAGACTAATATCTTCCTCTGATTTCTTCACTTCTACTTGTCTTATCAAATATATATTCAACTAACTTCAAACAAACTACTGACGCCATAACCCTGCCACAGTTAGAATCAGCTTCCTTTTCTGGAATTGTGTAACACAGTTACTATGTAAGAAGAAAAACTCAGGAAGATGATTTTCCCCAAGTAGACTTACTACAAGCTATAAAACTTGCAAGTACCTTTGGAAGAAGTAAAAGTGCACACTTTTGTGCGAAATGGTAGAATCCAATATTGCTGTTTGGGGAATTCAATAGATGCTGGAAATCCTTGAGAAATAGGTAGTAAAAAGACACAGCTTTTTTTTTTTTCCTTTTGTTCTAGTCTTTTCTTTCTTCTCTGACTGTGGACAGGATTGCGACAAATTTAAGTATTTCATTGTTATTTAAGTTGCGCTCTTCATGACACTACATTTTGCTGAGTGTGAATTTACCAAAGGAGTAGTAAACATGGTACAAGCCTGCTTTTATACTACCTTGGCTTTTTTGTTCCCTCAGTTTTATCCTTGAAAGCACAGCTGAAAAGCGTTGGGGTTTTTTTCATTCATTATTATAACATGAACATGAAAAAGCTGGTTGTTATCCTGAAAATAGAATAGAAATATGAAAAGTATATCTTGCCTATTAGGTCATTACGAAACTGTCTTCTCCTTCAGTGAATGCTGTAGAAGCCTGCTGGAATTTTCTTTAGTAAGCTTACAAAAAAGGATATTAATATACAAACATTTTTTAACCATTGCCTAAATCTTTAGAAACATTACCTTAAATAGAATCACACGCCTTATAATTAAAAAGAATCCTTTCTTATAAATTACAGTACCATACCACAGATAGCTAAAAATTATACATTAATATCTCCCTATTTTCAAATCCTTACATCAGTTTGAAAGTCCTAAAGGAATATATTTCTATCAATTCTGTACAAATTACATTATACCTATTTGCTGTTCTTTGTTCCCTTTTTTTTTTTCCCAGAGGCTATTCCATGCAAGTACAGAATAGGTATTTTGCATTTCCCGCCCCCCAGTTTCTTGGCAAGTGTATCTCAGTCTTTAAACCAGATGTACTTGCTTCAGAAGAAAGAGCTGTATGAACTGCCTGTCTAGAATCCTATGATTTTACTAAGGAATACTCTCATCTAGCGGTAGCACTGCTTTTCTTTTCAGCAAAGGCTAGATAATTTGCATATTTATGAACTATTAAGCATCTTCTATACACTCCCCTCAGGAGGCTCAATAAAGGCAAGAAATTATTTCTGCCTAGGTCACATTTATTAATTTCAGTCTCTGCATAAGATTTACAATTTACTGCAACACAGGAGGGAGAACTGAAGCCAGGGTTAAAGGGGAGCATAAATTGTTTGCTTTTGCTAGTTTATATCATCCTCTCTTACCACTCTTAGTGTCTCAGGAAATTTATTTTATCTTTCTGTAATCACCTTCCTGGATGCAGTGGGTAAACAAGAAAATGCAGATAAAAGACAAACAAACATAAGGTCATGCCTTGCATGCTACAACTAGTATAAAATAAACTTGAAAGCTTGATTGAAGTTTCTCATTAAAATACTGTTACTGCTGAAAGAGGTGGAGGGGTAGCTCATTCAAGCACAGTATGAGAGATCCAGGTCAGGTGGTGAACTAAACTTTCTCAATAGGCTTGCAGATTCAGACCCCTGCTTGAGGAAAGAAGAATCTTCTTTGACACATTCATTAGAGCAGACTAGAAAATGTTAACTTAAAGCAAATTCAGAGAAAGAAATTTGCAATGTAAAGTTTATTTTATAAAAAGTTTTGGCCAGTTTGTATTCACAAAAACCAAAGCCTAATCTGTAACTAAGGTAAAAGGAAATAAATGGCTCTTTCTGTGATGTTTTACTGGGAAATTGTATTCAATGGTTTCCAAGGCCTCTGTAGTAATTTGGTATTTTGCATAACACAGAGTGGTGAAAGGAGTGTTGACCTTTGATCCCTCTCCCAACAAACACTTTTTTCACATATTATAACTGATGCAAATCCCAATTTAATGGCTGTTTTGGAGCCTGCTCTTTCAAAACAAACAAGCAAACAAGGACAAAAAAAGCTATGTGTGATCCAGACAGCTAAGGAATAAACTTTTTCTTCTTAGATGTTCCTTCTTGAGGAGGATTCGTTCTTGATTTACAGTTATGCTGAGATGGATAATTTGATTCACAGCCAGAGAGAACTGGAGGCTCTTGTTTCTCTTTTTTTCCCTGAATTTCTGCATTAATTGTGTTTTTTTTCTCAATATAGATGCTCTACTGACATTTTAGGATGTGTTAATAGTTCTAAACTTCTTGGAAAAGATAGCAGCCTTGTTGATAATAAGAGAATTGCCAGTCTATAATGGAAATACATGGACTTTTACTAAAGGCTTGTTATTCCACTTAATAGGAAGGTTTTGAACACATTTTTAAAATAAGCCCTTTTGATCAGTAATCAGAAACAACTGTTCAAGTTACAAGTACTCTTTGCTGTGAAAATAGCTGTGTGCTGTCCAGGGTGACAGTAGCCTCGCCTCTATCGAATTTCACTCAGAAGACAGGTAAAACCTCAGCTATCTCTGCAGCTGAATCTGTGGCTAGTTACTAAGGCAGTGTCATCTTTGTTATTCAAAATACCATTAAATATTGAAACTAGCATGTGATTTAATCTAGTAAAATTGGAATAGACTGTCCAAGAAAGTAAACTGGCAAATGGGCAACCAGTTGAACATGTTATATTTTAATTTGCAGAGACAAAAATGACAAGCAATTTATTTACATAAAACTGTACAAAAGCAAATTAAATTATGTAAATATTTCATAAATAGAGGTGGACTAGCGTTTAATACATTTTGCCATGTTTAGCATAGTTGCGTGCATAGTGACTCATAATAAACAATGATAAATTGTTCTCTGCTTCACTATCAACATCCAAGTTGCAGAACAATAGTCAATGATTATTATTACAAACAGATCGTACCACACTGAATGCAAGTGCTTTAAAATTTAGGAAAAGTTGTCTGAAAGCATACCCCAGGTAGCTGGTGAATGTTGTCTTCTTCCTAGTGCTTATGCTCTTTCAGATAGTAATACAACTTAACTGGTGGGCTTTCTACTGCTTTTTCATCTGCTTCTTTTCTTAAGGAAACTCTGTATATTTATCACCAGTGAAACAGAAAGAAAAATATTTAATTGTTTAACTTCCTTACTGGTGTTTGGTGATGGCTGGATTTATGGCAAGATCTTTATCCAGATTCGTGATTTTTCTGCTTGACAACTTCTAGGGTAGCCTTTCAGCCAATCATTTCAATCCCATTTAAGTTTTTCCCCCACATAAAAATAATGTTTAACTTTTTTCCTGAAACTCAGGCAGCAGGCCAGTCAGAAACCATATTCAATAAACATAGTGGGTCTGAGATCTGGATTAAGCCTTAGATTTTAGACCAAAGCTATTGAACTTTCTAATACATATAAAGTTATATATTAACGCATCAATCTATAAAGGTGCCCTAATGTAAAATACATGCAAAGCTCATCTGAGTTTCCCATGGAAGGAAAGAAAAAGATGATTTCTATACTGTACAAATAAAATGTGATAAAGGCTAAAAGCTATTAAAAAAATGTCAGTTTTCCTGGCAACATGAACTGGTGACACCTTGCTAAATAACTATCATATAGACTGATCATACTTTTCCAGGCAGCAAAATTAAAAACAAATTAAAACAACCCCAAAGCCCACACAAATAGTAGTTAAAAAATCCTCAAGACCTACTTAAACCACAGCCTTGTGTTAATAATGCTTAAGACTGGTCCATTAACTGAGTTTGGCAAAAGGCTTGTTTTTAAATATATTATTTATAATTTCTCAGAAAATAAACACAGGTAAATATACAGGTTCAAAAAAGTTGGGAATAGCCCCTTACCCCTCAGTGTCCAAACCCAACTACCACTTTACCATAATAATAGGTATAAAAGGCACAGTTGCATATTTTGCATTCACCCTAATTATTTTTTATAGCTTTATTTGTTTATTTTTTATACAAAAGCACTCTATTTATGGAGTGGCACCAGATTTAACCTATTTCAAATAAAGAGGAAAAATACAAACACAAAATATATTTGTATGTCATGCCAGGTCAGAAGAGTAATCAGCATATTAATAGTGGCTAGTTCCACAAGAATTACTGTGAATACTTACAGTAGATAGAATTTTTAAAAAATTCCTTCACACATTTTAGATCTAAGGAGATGCACACAAGAAAATTATTTCATGACTGTCTTACGTGGTGCAAAAATTGGTGAATGACTGCTGATCCATTTAATCGGAAGGCCTATTATGACCTGTATTATTAGCCTTGTAGAAAAGGTGTCTAAGAATATATGGAACCCAGCTACCTAATTTATTTTCTTGTGTGTAATATCAAATAAAATCTTATTAAAGGAAGTTCTGTTGAACATTTGTGTTATGCAATTGTGTATTCTGTTGAAACGTGCAAGAAAAATGTGTTTACATTACATAAGCATTTTTAGAAGCATTTTTAAACAGGTACTTACAGATTATACAAAGCAGTAACTGCTATACGCAGTCTCATAACAAAGTACTAGCTTGCATCTCCCCGTATTACTTAAATAATTAAACATAAAAATGTTCAATCGTTAATAATCTTTGATTTTAATATTTTCTTTCTAAAATGTGCCCATTCATCATAACTGCTATACACAAACTAATGTTACTTGAAGAAAGTAAACTTTAGAGAGGAGAATGAAAAGGCCAGTAATGGCACAACCCACTACATGGAGAAGTGAATTCAAAAGATAAATGTGATGAGTTGTTTTGATTTACCAACTTCTACCTTAGGCTGTTTAAGGTTATTTCTATGCAATTCTGCAAAGCAAGAAACTACCCAAAGCTACATTATGACTACAGTTACTAGAGAGCCATCTAGCCATGCCTTCGTGCCAGTTCAACAGCCAGGGATCTGAATGCTTTCTCCATCCTTGAGCTGTCCTTGCTGTGTTGTTTGATTGTCACTTTTGTCTGAATGTCTGAGCTCAGTCTGTGATTATTAATACAGCATCAACTACAAAGCAATTGGTTGATGTTCTGCATGTTTTGTTGCTTTTATTGCACAAAACCCTGTTTCATTTCCTCTTCCTTTCAAGAAGCACTCACCATGATAATTGTTACAGCTCTTGCATATCGTAGCTTGGACTCCTTTTAACTCGACCTCCTAGGTATCATACCACTGTTTATCAGACCATTTTTTACTAATGCTAAATGTTCTGAGTCTTGATATCATTTAGTATTGCACTTTTCTTGGTTTTAATGCACTTGGTTTCAAGAAAGCTTTCATTATCATCATCTTTGACATAATTGAAGCAGTTGATAAGCTGCAACACTGATGACCACACTTAGCAACCATGCCTTGCAGTCTGAAAAGAAGCTTTTGTATCTGAGTTGAAATGTTCTCTTGTTACTGCATTATCCTATTGTCCACCTTTTTCCCTCCCATCAAGCATTCCCACTAACACGGCCTTCTCTTCTACTAATATTTTTTTAATTTTGATCTTAAAAATTCCCTGGAACTAGCATATGCAGCATATAATATGCAGCATGTGCTGCAATGTATCATGTCATTACATAAAAAGCATCAGCTCATTTGGGCATTCAACTGAACCACACTGGAAAAAAAATTGTCATCTGGGCTTGTGAACTGTGTTGCTGCATAGAATGTAACTGACGCTGTGTTATGAGTACATGTGGTTTTTTTGTGAATACATTTATTTTCTAAGTCAAGCCCCAATACTTAGCAGTTCCCCTGATCCATTGTGTGATCTTTGGCCTTTTTGTTATTACAATCTTCCCAGCTAAATGTTAGTCTTGCCCAAAATAATGATTTCAACAGTTTATCATTGCTATCCTATGGTATAAGTGTTAGTAATTGTGTTTACATTGAAATAATCATTACAGAGAACGAGAGAAAGAGAGAAAGAGACATAGCAAGACAGGTTTGTTCAATGGAATAAACAGAACCAGAGTCCATGAATCACGGGAAAGTATGCCATGTTTTTGACTGCAGTCTCAGGCTGAATGTATTTCTGTTGCTTCCAGCCTCAGATGAGAGGTGAGAATATTAAAGCTGTGGTCTTCACAAAGTGCCTATTTATGATTATTCCTTTATATTTATCCTATATCTTTATGGTTTCTGTAGGATTGTCCCTGATGGGGATCAGCAATATTCAGATGGTATGTTTGGAATACATTTTCCCTGACCTGTTATCCTCAACAAGCCAGATGACAAACAAACAAAATGAGTGGCTTAATTCATGCTTCTGCAGAGGGGAAACAACAGTATGTCGTGTTCTTTTTAATCAAGCTTGCTACTATGGGAGGAATTTGCAGCCATAGATCTAGGAAAATAAAAATCAGCGAGGGGGAATTAGACATGCAAGTAACAGCAATGTTTTCTACATTGTACAGTATAGTCAGGCAGACAGTATAATTACATGCCTGCTATGGAGGCAGAAGTGGCAGGCAGATCTTTTGTCTCTTTGGTGGCCCCCTCTTTATTGTTTCACATTTTTTCTTAAAATTGTCGTGATTTTAAGACTTTTGCCCCATTTCTTTCTTATATTATGAAAGAACTTTGTTGCTGCTTTTTAGCCTACAGGTAAACTTCTCTTCTAGTTAGAGTATTGACAGGAGATGGCTTGTATTCCCCTGTCTGTGTAAGGGGGATATCCTCTGGGTTGCCTTCTTCATTTTTGCTGAAACTAGCTGCGCTGAAGGTCTCATAAGATGAGGTCAACTTTTTGTTAAGGAGGTTTCTGTTGCGGTCACCCATGAGGGAGGCTTCTCCATTGGCCAGCTTTTCCTGACTGCCCCGTTCATCAACAGGCATGAAAGTGGAGAGTTTTGGCTGGCTCTTCTGCTTTCTCTCCGGAGAAGTGCGGACTGGCATCCAGCAGGAGTCTGAGTGGCCATATTCATCACATTCTCGGGTGCACTTCCCTGTTAGGGCTACATCTGGTAGAGGCCGTGAATCTGAAAATAAAAGAGAGTTGTCTTTACAAATTTATATTACAGTGACTTTGACTGAAACTGAGAATCCTTGCATTCACAAAAGGTATTTTTAAAGATCTTGGTAGGAATGTGGCAGTAAGTTCCTCAGTAATAATTTTTTCACATTGCATGTACCCAGAGGCAGCAAGCAGATCTGTACAGTTATTCTCAATCTTAATAATTGAAAAAATACAAAATCTATTAATCTTCTTCCTGTGCCTGAAAATCAATTCCAGAAACATTTGGCATTAGGTACTGAATTAATTTTGATGTCTGAAAGAGTCAAAGAAACACTTAATTCCATACTGCCAATTTTCTAGAAATTATTAAAAATACCTTTCCTTGAATTTTTTTATAGGAATGCTCTGAATTTATGTGGAAGGATCCTGAGATCCTGTACCCTGCAAATACTTACAAACATACTTAATGCCCTGCAAATCAGCAGATCTGTTATTGACAAAGGGACTGAATTTTCATATAATGTAACCCTCTGCTTGTATTTCAGAGGATTGGGCACTTGAGTTTTTAGTCCACAATATGTTAGATAACTTGTATAATCAGTAATTACAGAAGCACACAAAACCTCTGCTATGAGTTATAAACTTTATCAATAGAACAAATAAAGCCATTCTGTGTGTACATGTGCATGGTAGGGCATGGGATGAATCTGAGTGCTGCCTAAAGAGAAACATTTTATATGTGACTGGCTGTGTTAGAAGGTGTCCTGTTTCTGTTCACTATGTCTAAGTTTTCTGTACTTGTAAGAGCTTTTACTGAAAACCAGCAAAGTTCCGAGGCCTGAAGTATTGACTCCTACCTGTTTTCAAAGCAGGGATATTTAATATTTTTATTTTAATACTTGCATACAACTGAATTTAAAAACTACCTCAACTATTAAGGAATGGGTAATATTCTTAAACCTTGCTTTTATTCAGTTATAGAGTACTTTATGGTCTAAAGGAATAACTGAAGCTGCCTACAAAGGAACAATATTATATTCAAACAAAATTGACAAAGAACATAAATCAAAAAATAAATTTTTCAAGTGTGTTTGATATGGCTTTCATATAATATGACTTATTTGATTAAATATTTAGGTTTGTTTTGTAAAAAAAAAATCAATTATTTTGGAGGGAGCAAGGAACATGGAAACATAAGCAGGTACTTCAAATGGGCTGTGGCATCATTCTACCTTCCCACTACAACAGCAAAATTCTTGTGAACAGTAATTTTTGCCTGTAGTAACATGTGTTATACAAACTTATCAAAACTCCTTCAAAGGCCTGCTCAGCCTTCATTCTGTTACCTTTGTTTTGCGTATTTTTCTTTGAATTTGACTAATAGAGTACCTTGTCAAATGATGGCAATTTCAGCTGTGATTTTTTTATAAATTGATAAAAGAAACCACTGCTGAAGATAAAAACAACCAAAAAAAACAAAAAAAACCAAAACCCAACACCCAAAAATCTTTCACTCTTCCAGAATAAACCACTTTAATTTAAAATATTTAAAACAGGTGCTTGCAGAGAAAGCATATTTCATTTCAACATCTGTGGATTTAATCCTGATAGAATTGAAAAAGTTCTTGAAGGTCAGATTTATCTTCATCCTGTCCTGATTTTTTTTCAGACATTTAAACATTAATTTAATAAATAATTTGTTGCAGTATTGCAAAGAGTGTGTACACTATTTGCTACTGACAAATGTCAATATTTAATAGAATTTACTGAATGCATTCTGACTACTGTATAAAATTTCATATTTCAATGAAATATCACTGACTTTAATGAGGAAATAGCCCTGGTTTCTAGATAACTGAGTAACCCTGTAACTAAGATGTGTAAGGCCAGGAGGAGGGAACTGAGTGATTTTTTCTGTTTAAATTTTTTTCCCCAATTTATTTTTAAGGCTTTTTCCCTTAGACACAATTCTCACTTTTTTTTTTCCCCAATGAAGAATGCAATGCTATGAAAACTTATCAGCCTATTGGTTTTCAGATGGCTCTGTTCTTCAAACATACACAGAATATGGGGATGGGTATGGGAAAATCCTCTGTTTGTCAGCTAAATCAGCATTATTCTGACTCTCCCTAATGATAAGAAGCATAATTAACTGCTCCGCTGCCCTGATATGCTTTGATTTTTAAGCAGAATTTTTCATATTTTTACAACAGGGCCAATTCCGTTAAACCTCTATAAATTATTTGAACCAGCACCTTATTTCCAAAAAAAATCCTGGCCATTAAACATTATGCTTGCTTCAAGTATTTTAATTGTTATTCTTACATAATATTAGCAACCACTGATCAAGGCAGTTTGTCTGACCTTTATTTAAAACATAAGAATGTATGTTTATTGAAAAGATTTTCTTTTGTCGTCATTTGAGTTTGGGTTTTTTTTTTCCAGATTGAAACAATTAGTGCCTCATTATATCTGATGGAGTCTTTCTAGCTGAAAAAAAAATTTTGAGTCAGCAATACATGGATTCATAAAAATCCTTCCCTTGCTGGTGGTCTTTTAATCATGCTCTTGAAAATGCACCATTTTGCATTGTGGTGCTTCTCCTATTCACTTCTGGACAAATACTGGAACTCGTTATTGTGAAACACAAGGACTTAATGTGCAATTCAGCCTTAAATTGTTATTTTATGAAGCAAAACCCTCCAAGTTACATAACCTGTTGTGTTATATGATAAACTTTATCTTCACACCCACAAAAGAGTTCAGAGAGACACTGGAAGAACAATTCTAGCCCAAATAAGACCCCAACAGACCTACCCAGGCCCACCATAGGGCAATCAGACCCTCAAAGGTCCATCTGTACAGGCCCAGAGGAGCACAGGGGTGTATAGTAGCAAGTAGGAACTCAAAACAAGGATTCAGGAGGAAGATTTTTCCCAGCATTCTGTGTAATGCTGGGGATTGCTGTCTAGGTATCTTGAGCAAATTATAAGATATAAGGGAAAAGGAATTTGGGACAGCAAAGGACTTAGATGACATTTAGGGGAGAAACCATCAGGAAGACAAGTGAGGAGTTTAGGTGATAGAGGGGAAATGGAGATAAAAGGGGATAAAAGGGCCAGTCACAACTAAATAGTTTGCTTGTCTGGTTATGTTCTATGCTGGATGAGCACCATTTGTCCTGTCCTCTTATCAAGTTCCTTTCTAACTCTTTCCTGGGAATAGGCTCTCTATTATGAGTGCATGTATAGATATGGGTGTGTCCACTATCACTTGTAGTGGTCTTTCATCCTGTCCAGCCAGAGAAGAGGACAGAATGAGGTGTCTGCTGTTTGTGTTCATGGGAGGGCTCTGAGTGTCTGTGCTCTGTGTGGACAACTGGGTGTATATATGGTGTATGTGTGCGCTCTGTGTGTGTGCCTGCTGGGAATATATCTTCATCTTTGCTTGGACTTGGGGGTATGGAACAGCAGCAGCAGCCTCCTGTCCCTCAGGTTGTCAAATCCAGGGCCATATATTTTTCTCTAAAACACCTTAAATTAAGATTTGACACTTACAGAATTCTACTCTATTGCTTTCTTGCATCTTTTCTCAGAGCTTGAATCAGTGCAGCATTTGAGTACAGATTTAATCTAACATGGTTTGAAACCTGTTGCATTTTAATCTCTCATCTGTTTAAAAGATTGACATACCTAAACTAGTGGGTTAAGGGAAGATGGGGTGCTTTCTATGCACTTGATAACAGTGATTTAACCTCTAATTTGGATAAACTGCCATGTCACTTTAGCTACACAGTAACTGCATTTTTGCTAACTCACTGAAACAGATCAACCTTGTTTTGCAGAGTAGGGACTCTATGGTCAGCATTTTAAATTACCTAGCCCATGGAGTTTTGAACAAGCTCTAAATTTGAAAATAAAAATAAATTTACTCATGTCTTCTAGTATAATTTGCATTGAAACACATCTATCTCTAAGCTAAATGCTTTTCCTAAGTGCTTCTCTGTTTAAAAGTTAAATACTCCAGTAGTGACCCCACTGAGAACTGACAAGTCTAATGGAATATGACACAGCAAACAATTTGTCAGCAGAATTGGCAAATCATCAAGAAGCAGCACAACAGATTCCTGCTGCAGTTGCATATCTGGAAACCAAGTTAATTTGTGCTTAAAATGCCCCTTATTAACCAAAAAAAGTTATCACAACATTAATTAGTAGAGAAAGATATGTGATATTTCTTGTTATACTGAAATCTGTAGATTTGGGATTAGGTTCTAAGAGTTTGTATAGACTAGTCAGATTCAACTTTTTATCCGCACAAAAAAGTTCATCAGAAGATGTCATCAGAAGGTATATTAGTTATTCTCAAGCATATCTTCTCATCAGATCATAACTTGGCTCAACCATTGTAAACCCACTTCCTAAAATGCAGATATTTAGAAAAAAAATGTAGGCATACATGTAAATGGAGAATTCAAAATTTAATACTTTTAAAACAGATTTCACTTGTCAGACTTCAGCTTGGGAAAAAATTGGAAAACATTAATTTAAAGGGCCTTAAAATCTACTTTGTCATTGTATCTGATAGAAGCTTCCATCGCAAAGTTTTAAATTTTATCTGATAAAAGTTAGGTATTTTTTAAAACTTTAGTAACTATTCATCCAGTAAATCCTTAAACATTTGCAGCTAATTTCTGAGACAGAAATATGCTTTATGCTTTCCATAAAACTTTGTACAAAAGAATGTAAGTGATTGGAGATCTTATTTGTATGTGTGCTAATGTTTCTGCTGATTGTAGCTGGCTGTTCCCTTAGGGCTGGTAGGGTTGCTTCTTATCAGAAAGGGAAGACAGCTACCACAGTAGGCTGGACTGGGGAAAGATGATGTTCTAACTCCAGTTTAAAACCAAAGAAACTAACTCAAATATTCCAACCAAGCAGTTTTCCACTATTTTCTCTCCTATTCCTAATCAAAAGAGGTTAATATATTTCATCAAGGACATAAAAATATTATGAACTCAGTAGTCAACAAGTACACCTGGGGATTGGAACTAGATGATTTTTAAGGTCTGTTCCAACCCTATCCATTCCATGACTCTTCATCTTACAAGTTATGTGCTTTTATTTTACACACACATTGCAGAAATATAGTCAAGAATGCTCACTCTGGCTCCACTCTACACATTTTTAACAACCATTCTTGTACAATATATTTTATAGCCCACAGCTAGTCATGACATTGTTCTAGCACAGACACTGGTGAAAAATATAAAGAGCTTTGCACTTTTTTATTTTTGTAAACCACACTCAAAGCTGATATTAACAACAGACTTAAGATGTACTTAAGCTGGCAAAAGCTTTGTTCCACTTGTCCCTGGAGATGGAAAACCTTCCAAATCAATAGTGACACTGTATCCAGACACAATAATTTGAACATCTGCAGAAAGCATTCCTAGCTGTAGACCTTTTTCTTGGAGGAGTGCAAAACCACACTAGCCATATAGTATTAGAGCAGTGCAACAGTACTTCTGTAAACCATGCAGCATGGACAACAGGATCTGAGGAGTCATTGGCAGAGGAGTTCTAAATAGTATCTATGACAAATCAATGACTCCATGCAGATTTTGCTTTCCACATTGACAGGCCCGTAATATCCTAGCATGGTTCCATTTATTGAGGACCTATAAAAATTGCATGTGGAGTAGTTCCAGCTACTGTGAGAAAAGAAAAAAAAAGAATAGTAAAGAAAGAGACTGTGTTTTGGATGAGCCCCATTTTTTCTGCATTCTGTACACAAATGTGTTATATTCAGAAAAGCATCCAAAATGCAGGTGAAACACCATTATATGATTAAAGTGGAGTATGTTTATATGGCTTTTATATTAAAAGCCATGACTCTTTTATGAGCTGTGTGATCAGGGACACAATAGATCTCTTAAAGCCTAACAAGTATTGACGACATGATCAGGGAACAATAATGCAGAAAACAGCTGAGAGAGTACATATAGCAGAAAATCACTGTTGAAGGGGGGAAAACAAAGCTAGTCTACAGGGATATACAACTACAACAGTACTTTTGTTGAAATTCTTGCCTCCTAGTTGCTGTAATTCAGGAACTGCACCCCAGTTTGTGCTGTGGCATATTCTGACATGCCAAGACACTATAAAAATACTTAAACATGTTAGAAAGCATCAGCAATTTCTTTCTCTGTACCTTAGGCTAAATACAGTTAAACAGCAGTTGAACATATCTCAAGAAGCGTTTGGTGCCCCAAGGCCTGGACTGCTGTCATTCTGAATGTGGCATTATCGTGTACTGCAGAGATAGTGCATGCCATCTCTGAAACAGTCTTACTGAATAAAGTCAAACACAAATCCACTGCCTGAGATGTGCCAACTGCACTGAAGTAATGAATACATTAATTGCTTTTGGACTAGAATAATTTCACATATATCATGCCTAATTCTAAAATTCCTTTCAGTGCTTAAGAAAATACTTGAGCGTATAGAAAGGTTTTATGTATATTGATTGAATGATTAATATTGTGAGACAAGGTATGACAATGACATAAAATCATGAGTTCTATAAATCTGATTTATTTTTTCAATGCAAAGGAAAGAAACATAGAAATAAAGAATGAAGAATATAGAATGAAAGTGAGAATTTTCAATACTTGTAAAATCGTTGAAAATAATAGTTCCTCTTAAACAATCCCTAAAGCTAGCAAGACTCAGTGCTGTGATGAGTCCAGCCCCAACTAAGCAGTTTCAAGAGAGACCAGAGTGGCATGTTAAAGGAAATATGCGCTGCTAAATGATCCATTACAATTAAAACCAATAAAAAATAAAACAGACCAAAAAACCAATGTAATAGGAAAATAGAAACAGTTAAATGATTCTTTATATTTGAAAAAAGTTCAAGCTAGATGAATGAAAGTGAATTAGTGAGAAGAGAAAGGAGTTATGGTAGAAAAGAGCACTGATAATGTACCTAAAAGGCAAGAACAGAAAAAAAAACAAGAGTGGAAATAATCTATTTTGCAGGCCCATAGTGAAAAAGACCAGACTTAATGTATTGATTGCAACAATGACAAATCAGGTTAGAAATTAGAAAAATCTTTGAGGATGAATGAAGTAGTAATGGAAGGTTACAGAATCTGAGATGAGTTTTACAAATGTCTAGAAAATTTTTCTCAGGATAACATAAATGTAGCTAATCTTACCTTGGGAGAGAAAGGATGCACTAAATGACCTCTAAAGTGTCCCTTCATCTCTACAGTTCTGTTGATGTGATTGCCAACCTCTCATGTACTTTGGCCTCAATCCAATTCCTAACTGCTTCTGGGTTGAGGCTCTTGACTTATTCAGTAATAAATCAACCTCAGACAGTGGGCCTCAGTTTAACCAAAAATCCATTTTAGAATCATCCTTAAAATTTTATGGTAATAAAACTACAAGCAAAACCGAGAAATAGTTGGACCACTTAATTCAGGTGTTAATCAAAGGAATACAGAAACATAAAGCCTGTAATGATAAAAGCAAACCACCCACTCCCAAGTTCCAACACGATAATTTAGCATTTATAAAATCTTGTTTCCTGAGAAAATACACATCCATCCTATTTTACAATTAGTTTCTTCACAAAGTTAAAGAATGAATATTGCTTCTGCCTGTAGTAGTGCAAAGCATATCACACCTCTGAAGTCCATTAAACATGAAACTGGTCTAAGAACCAAAATTTCACAAGTGTTAGCATCTTGTATGATATTTTTGTTTTGCTTCCCTTGAATATTACCTGTCTGTGTAGTATGGAGGAGCAGTCAAATAAGATAATGAACAGATAAAGTTTTATTGGTTTTTTTATGCTTATTAAACATACTACACTAGTCTGTATAGCTACTTAAAATGACTCAGACATGTAACCAAGAAATATAACCCAAGTAATAAGGAAATATTTCCTAAGCAATAATATTTCTGGCTGAGTTTCCACATAGTCATAGTTATTTCTATCATAGTTACCTCCATAATGTTAAAATATAATATTCTTTAATTGTTTCCTGTATCATGGAACAGCTTGATAAAAAAAAAATTCTTGCTTAAATTAATGATTATACCAGTTCAATAATATTACATCTATGTTCTTTAAGGAATCACCAGTATTTTACAACTAACTTAAAGACAATTTATGTTAAAAACAGATCTATCGGTTTTGGGGGTTTTTTTACACTTAAAAAAACCCACATACTTGTACTCTTATGGGCCAAAATCTTATTGATCTGATAGTTGTCAGTGGAGGACAATAACATAAATGCTGCAACATTACAGTTAAGTGAAATCAAATTCAATGAGATTAATCCTAGACAAATATTAGTTTGATTACATTATAAAATAGGAAAGGCCAGTAGAAACACAGTTTTTTCTTGTTTAAATTGTATTTACCCAGTAGTTCAGACTGTATTATTTCATTTGCTTTCACAAAACCAATTGCATATATATAATGAGAACTAAGTATCAGCTTATGGGATACCAGTGGTGAGTACCATACTAAATGCACCATGCTGAACCTCAATTCCCCAGATTTTAATTTTCTAGATTTAAATGTATTTGCTGCAAGACTTCTTGTAATCCTGTTAAATCCTTTGATAGCCTGATTTACTTCTATCACTGAAATGGCAACATATCCTTCAGAAAAGTAGGACTTACTGTGGCTTCCTGAAGTAGCACAGACATTAAGATGTAGGAAACATTTAAGCCGTCTAATTGTTCTGCCAATCTAATGCTAAAGTATTAATCTGTCACTGTGTCAAATTACATGCCTTTATTTTTTTCAGTAAAATGTGTCAGTGCTTAACAAACTCTGAGCTGAAACAATTTATGGAGCAATTAGAATGTCAGCTCTCCTAGAGATGGCTTAAGAAAATCTGAATCAAGGCTCAAAAGTCACCATAACTTCCTTGATACTCCTGCCAAAGTGATGGATCTGCAGGAGTTTTAAGGGAATCAGGTAGCTAGCAGCCATTATTAGCTCACCTCAGATGTTCCTCTCTTTTATTTTATTTCATGTTGATAAGGATTTAATAATGTATTTTCACATCAGGAATGGACAGTAGGTAGGAAAACAAGTGCTCTTGCCACAGAAGACAAAAACAGCATGACTTCCCCTCATCTCCCTTTAATTCATGCCTACCTCATTCAACAGCTAACTTATTTTTTGAGATATTCAAAATAATAATTTATAAGGGATGCTAATGAATGCAGCATTGCCTTCATTTAGAAAATAAAAACATGGGCCCAAAAGATGTCTGGTGTCATTTGGCCTCATGGATATCTCACAAATATCTTCAAGAAATACAACACTGATAGTGAAAGTTGAATACATAGAAAGAGTCAGTGACATGGAGTTTCAAGCTCTTTTTTAAACTGATATTTGTTGAAGCAATATAAAAGTCCATTATATATGGCTAAGGTTTTGCTTTAAATGGTGACTGATTAAAAAGATAAACCCCCACCAAGCACATGGCCAGTTAATTGTCACAAGTAATGGCAGGAATAAAATCAATAAACAAAGAGAAAAACTGAACCATTTGTGCTTGTTGACAAGAACTCAAACTAAAGTTTGAGGCTTCTGGTTGAAGGCTTCTATATTTAAGAATTGGTTTTAAGGAAAAATACTGATTTCTTTCTTTCATATCTTTTAGTGAGCTACTTCTTAGAGAATTATTCTGATACATGAAATAGTAACTTGAACTGATTATGTTGGTAGTACCACTGTATTTGTGAAAATGAAATGCTTCATACTGTTCCACTTTGTGCAGCAAAACATTGCTGGATTCTGGATCTATTTTATGCCTCATACACAGAATAGAATATTGAATAGTAACCTATATTAAATAGTAGTATTGCTTTCATAAAAAGGGAATTACTCGGGTTTCCAGAGGTTTTCTGTGTGACTCATGCAAAGTATATTTTGTTACAAGTCATAGACTCTCAAAGGTTAAACTTGTAAGTGTAAAATGAGCTGAAGCTCTGTTAATTTATATTATGTTATTTTCAAATGGGGGAAAGAACAAAGTTATCTATGCTCTACATGCAAATTATTACCTAAATAATGTAGGGTTCAGCATGAAGCAGAAACAAATAACTTGTGACTGCTTGTCTTTTTGGCAGCTGTCGAGAGAAAGTTGTATAGTAAGAAGAAATATAGCAGTCATGTTAAGGATCTGTTTAACCTTTTGTGTCACATGAAGGGAACCTTATCCCAAACAATGGAAAAAAATAAACACTTATCTGTTCATGTCATAAATGTTTCTCTCACAAATGCACATATAAATTTGTAATTTTACTTAATAATATTAGAAGATCTGGATTAGAACCAAATTTAATTCAATGCAGTGAATTGAAAAGTACAGAGAATGCATTTTTATCTCTTTAACAGAAATTCTGCATAACAAAAGACTGAAATGAATGTTAAAAACAGAAATAAAAAACAATATTGTATTAATTTTTCCTATGTGTGTAACTATACTTCAGAAGAAATGGGTTAAATTTTATAAAATATATTGCTCATCCTCATTAATTATGAAGAATAACAGAAATATAAAAGCATGAAACCCAGCCATAAATGATAATACTTCCATTTGCCACTTGGAAAGAAAATTATTTATTGATGAAGTAGTTACAGAGTTTTGTCTTTTACTCCATGTCAGTGGCATGAACCTCCTCTTTAATAGAATAGTAGGACAATAGAATATTCTGAGCTGGAAGGAATCCACAGGGATCGTTGAAGTCCACCTCCTGACCCTGCACAGGATATCCTCAAGAGCCATACTAGGTGCTGAGAACATTGTATAAAAAAATTCTTGAACTCTGGCAGGTTTAGGACCATGACTCCTTCCCTGGGGATCCTGTTCTGGTGCTCAAACACCCTTTGGGTGAAGAAATTTTTCTAATATCCAACCTAAATGTCCCGTGACATAGCTTCAGGTCACTCCCTCTGGTCCTGTCACTGATCATCACAGAGAAGGGATCAGTGCCTACACCTTCACTTCCCCCCATGACAAAGTTGTAGACTGCTTTGAGGTCTCCCCTCAGTCTTCTACAGGCTGAACAGACCAAGTGACCTCAGTGGCTCGTTGTATGGTGTCTTCACCATCTAGACCTCTAGACTCTTCACCATCTTCAGAGCCCTCTTTTAGACGGTGTCTAGTAGCTTTATATCTTTCTTATATTGTGGTGCCCAAAACTGCACACAATATTCAAGGTGAGGCTGCCACAGCCCAGAGCAGAGCAGGACAATCCTCTCCCTAGCCTGCCTAGTGATGCTGTGCCTGATGCACCCAGGACACGCTTGCCTCTCCTGGCTGACAGGACATATATTCAACTTTTCATTGACCAGGACCTCCAGGTCCCTTTCCTTGGCACTGTTTTCTGGCATCTCATTCCCCAGTCTGTCCATACAGGGTTGCCCCACTCCAGGTGCAGAATCTGGTCCTTTCTCTTTCTGAACTTCATGTAGTTGGTGATTTCTCAGCCCTCTGATTTGTTGAGGTCTCTCTGCAGGGCCTCCTTGCCTTTGAGGGAGTCAACAGCTCCTCCCAGTTTTGCATCATCTGCAAACTTGCTCAGTCCCTTCCAGTCCTGTGTCCAAGTCCTTTATGATGATATTGAGGACCTTAGAGTTGAGGATGGAGCCCTATGGAACTCCACTAGTAACAGGTCACCACTCTGATGTCACGCCACTCACTGTAGCTCTGAGCCTTGCCTGTAAGCCAGCTGCTCACCCATCCCATGATGTGTTTATCCAGCTGTGTGCTGGAACTTTTGTCCAGGAGGGCAGTGTGAGAGACGGTGTGAAAAGCTTTACTGAAATCCAAAAAGATTACACCAACTCGCCTCCCTTGATCAACTAGGTGAGTAATATTTTTGTAAAAGGAAATTAAGTTTTACCAGCAGGACTTTGTCCTCATGAAGCTGTGCTGGCTATGACTGATGATTGCATTATCCTACAGGTGTTTTTAATACCTCACAAAATAATTCCCTTAAATTTGTACTTCTAAGTCCTGATGCTTTCTTATTAAGATTTTGCAGGGAACAGGGAGTTTGGGGAGTTTTTTGCTGCTGTTGTAGTTTTTATAGTAAGTATGTGGAAAAGTCTTTACACCTCAAAAAATGAAGAGACAAATACAGGGAGATAATGAAGCTCTCAGTGCTCTCAGTGTGATTTATGTCCTGCTCAAAGGGATTTTTTCCATTAATTTTTTTATTGATTTTTCAGCTGTGTCTGCAGATTACAGTGAATTAATTGCAAGCATCAGCTCAGAATTTTTCCATATTTATGACAGATTCATCTGGGTTACAGTCCATTAGTAATTAAGTATTAAGCACAGAACTAATTCCTCTTGAGCACATATAGCTGAAAGACTGTAATCCTACACATGAATCATAGGGATGTTCCATGAAAAGAGGTTAGTGTATCAGTGCTTAGCTCAGTATGGAATGGAACAGTATAATGATTTTTTTTTCCTATCAATATAAAGTACAGAAGCAGTTTGAATGAAACAAAACAGAGGAAAAATAATCAAGTGTTACTTGCAAAGTCTAAGCTTGTCAGAAACAGTAGTGTCAATCCTTCTGGTGAGAGGTAGAATCTAACAGAGACTGCAGTGCGTATCACAGCTATTTGACCATTATTATTCAACAATTATAGGTGGCAAAGTATAGCTTTTACTTTACAAATAGAACTGTGGACTGATGAATGTTAGAACAGGGGTATGTAAGCACATCAGTCAGGAGCTATCTCTCATCCATGTGATGAAGATACTGGGGGTTAGTTGACTAGGTAACAGCGTCTTGAAATTTCGAAGTCATTTAGTGGAGTTGAGCATACTCTGACACAGATTTTCTCTGATATTCCTCCAAATTTTGTGAAATATTTCCCAGTCCCAAAGTAAAAATGGAATCATTTTTGTCAGAAGTAACTGCAGTGGAAGTACTTTTTTATTAAATCAATTATATTATTGTTTTAAGAATGTTTAATATTGCAATTAATCTCCTCTTATGTTGTGCAGCACAATACTAAAATTAGTCAGTTTACTTTTGTTTAATGTGGTTGCCAAAGCATTTACCATACCCAAAAAATTGTAAATCTCAGGAAACAGTCCATTTTTCTTCTGCTTTTGACATCTCCAGATTTCTTAAGACATGCAGTATATATACTTTGGACTACTGCTTCAGAGTTAGCATCTACCTCTTCCAAAATAAATGAGATATTTTCCAGCTTGTTCCATTCATTTGAATATCAAGAAATTTTAAAAATTATTAATTACTGCTTTCACTCAGACCTCAGTAAAAATGACAATGTTAGGCTTGCTTCACTGGCAGTGCATGACTAAGTTCTTGACAATAGGTAGGGAAAAAACCTTAATTATGTCTGTAAGGATTGCATAAAACTTAGCCAAGCAAAACACATTAATAGTGAGGTTAAATTATCTTCTTTTTAAGAGTGCATATGCAACTAAAAAAAAAAATAGTGTTTTAAATTTATTGACTGGAGGTGAGGAAAATAAAAAATAATCCTCTTGATTATTCGCAGTTTAAATCCACAGTCTACTTATCTACCCAATATTAAGTGGAGTTGTCATAATCAGTTAGCAGCTGCTGGACTATTTTAAAAAGCCAAAGAAGACACTAAACACCAGTGGTTAAAGGGTCAAATATCAGAGCCAGACAGAACAAAAAGAAATGGAAGATAAAAAAAAAAAATCTGTAGATTTCATTTGACTTGCAGGGCAACTATTGCTAAAGCCAATAAATTAATGTGTTATTTTGGCAATTATGATTTCAGAAAAGCTTTTAATAAACTGTTAATTTACTTTTACTAGATGGCCATTTCCCACTATTGCCCCCAAAATGTACCATAGCTAGGCCATATGGTGCATACTTTGTACAGGCATTTTCCTTTCAGGCCATTCTGAATATGGTTTCCTGACAGAAAAAATATTTAGCAGAAAATTATTCTCTCTGCAGTATTTTAGTCTCTGGCTTCTCTCTGAGATCATAATAGAGGTGTCATTTAGGATTGTGGTTCTTGTGAATGCAAAGCATTGTGCATTGAAGTATAGCTAATATATTAATGTAGCAGATTCCATATTGGCTGGTACAATTGTTTTCTACTTGTGTCTACTATGAAGCTGCAACTTCAGGCAAAGAAATGTGTACCAAAATATCACCTGAACCACATTTATTGTCACATGAGGGAATTATTCCAGAATTATTCAAAGAGTATGACATGCTCCTACCAGAGCTGAATGAAGTCCTACCAGTAACTGCACATCACACTTGGGTATTTCATGGACCTTGTACAGGAATGAGCATCAGAGAAGGCTGATGAGCATATTTCATGCCCTTTTGTAAACAAAGCCTTTCTGATAGTGATCCATTAAATTAGGTCTGGACTAAGCACAGCAGATAAATCCACAGTCCACAGTGGTGGACACCAGTGATTAGTTTATTAAACGTACACTTCAAGATAATTAACTTAAATGGATTGGTAAAGCATTTTATATATATATATATTCTATTTTAAATCGGAGATGAGTGCCTAGCTAGCTAAATTTGAAAATCATCTGTTCACTTTCAAGTGATACAGATAGAAATTAAATGGAAAAAAAATGGAAAAAAAAATGTGTTCTCAAAATACTTTGACAAAAATTACTTTTCAGCATTAAAATTAACATTGATTTTCTTCTGCTCTTTCTGTGAAGGTATTTTGAGAATCCTATTTTTTATTAGACTATTTATGTATACTCTCAAATCTCTTTCCAGCCAGGTGTGTGAAAACTTGCTATATGTGTAATAGTGCAAAAACCAACTGAACAAACTCTCAGTGCATATTTTACGCTATCAGACATGTAGTTTGGTAATTGCAAACATCTTGAGTGCTGTTTTAATTATTTTGTTCTGCTGCAAAAGTATTTTGTGGAGTTTTCTCTGTTTCTATTTACTGACGCTTTTAGTCACTGAAAGTAGAGGAGGTACAGAAAGAGGTCAAAATTAACAGTAAAACTGAATCAGGGCATTATTTCATGCCAATGAAATAATGAAAACCAGCACTGTTCTTATAGCAACAATAATGAATATAAATAGACAAAGATCTGAACAGCTACTGGGAGAAAGAGAATAAGGCATCCATTTCAAGAAAAAATCTTTTCCTACCATCAGAGATAGCCTTGTGATCTGGATAAATTAGGATGCCCTTTAAACAATTTTCATGCTTCAAGAAATGTCTGTGAGAGACAGGTCTTCCTCATTTTCCTTTAAGGAATCAGATTTAATAGGTCGAATTTTACATGTATTTTCTACACTTATATTTCTTGTGTCAATCATTCCTGGACAAAATCTATTATCTCATCTTTGACAAACTTCAATACTTAATATGAATGCCTTTTTCCCTCCCTGGATTTGTTGACTCAAGCACACATATCTCTACAGCTCTACAAATAATAGCAGAGTGCAAGTACCATCTAAATAATTGTCACTAGATATAAAACACTTTTCCAACTCCTTTTTATGTTTAAAATTAAGTCCATAAGTAAATGTGTAAATCTGCACCATAGTAATATAATGGAATAGCTTAACTATCTGATTTTCTTCCATATAAAATGCTGGACACTATATTTAAGGAAAGATCCAAAAAGCAAGTTTCTTTGCTTTTTTGACTGACAGCATTTTCTAAACTCAAGGGATTAAAAGTCATTGAATAGGTGCCATATAATTTAATCTCAAGAGATTAGGACATTTTGGTCTGTCAAAAAGTGATTCTATGGACCTAATGTGTTTTATGCCACATCCATTTGAAACTCAGTAGAGAAATATCTTGCCTCTCATTGAAACTATTTGAATATAATTGCATCTTTTTCTGTAATTACAAAATAACAATTTCTTGTGATATTTATTAATGTCATCATGCTATAAGAGGACAATTCTTCTGGTTAATTTACAATAATTTTATTCATAGGGAGATCTTAATCTGAATTAAGATTTACAGGCATATTTTAGGTTTCAAATTTTATGAAATAAAACTGATGGAAAAGGAAGAAAGAGCAAATTTGGAATAAATTTTCCTTGCTAAACAAAGTATCATTTAATTTCTCTTTTGTTAGATTCACTTATTATGCTTCAGTCCATGAAAATCTGTCTGGCTGCAGGCATCTTTTGTTCTACAAAACAAAACTTATACAGATTTCTATAATAATCTGTATTTTGAAAACTCTCTTAGGAAATTTTAAATTGTTTTAAAGATCTCAGCTACACAAATTTGCCAAAGGAATTATAAACATCTATGAGAATTTCTCTGTGATTCAGTTTTACCTAATTTGTCTTTCAGGGAAAAATAGTACACAGTTAAGGCATAGCTTTCACAAGATGCATTACATTGCTAGTACTTAGGACTTAGAAGTTCGGTCAATCCAGCTTCATTTAAATTTCTAAAAAGCATAAATATTTTGTTAATTCAGAGACTAACTTCATACTGCTCTGGTATTCTTTGAATCAAATATTTCTGTCATCAATGAGAAGCACAAACTCAAAATAAACAACTGAAGCTGGTGGCATGCCAACATCTGAAATTAATGTACAGTATGATCCAGATCTGTTCCAAGGATAGCAACTGAAAATTTCAATGGAACAGAAAAATGAGATAAAGTCTCTTGAGATTATATGTTTTGGGTGTTAAATATTATAAAGCAGATGAATATTTATACAATTTTAAACCCTTTTCTAAGACACTGACATCAGCAGCATATCCAAAGCATAGATAATTTTTCTCCAAAAAGATAACAGGTACATTAAAGATGGTACCAAAATTTTTGCTATATTTCACTGCATCTCATCTTTTAAGCTTACATGGACAGAGATAATAAAACATATGATAGAAAATACAATTCAAAGATGTGTTTGTAGCCTGTCGTATAATTACTGCATAATGCATTTTTCAGCTCAGAAGTGTAAAGCTGCTGAGCAAAGCTGCTCGGCAGCAGTGTGTGTGTTTTTCTGACTGAAGAGTTTTAGGTTAAGTGGAACTCCTTTGAGGAAAAGGAAAGATTGCTCAATTCTCAAGAGTAACTAAACTTGTTTAACTGAGAGAATTTTCTATAGCTCAAAGGGGAATCTGTGCCCCTGCCTCTAAATTTATAGGTGACAGAATGAGACTTCAAGGAGACTTTAGAGTTTATTCCACATAGGAATCTACTGAAGTTTGCTTGACTACATAATGTAGGAGGAAAAGTATTAAAGAGAACTAGCAAAATACATATTTCAGATTTTCATATTCTATCTAGTTCATAACATCTTTTTTCACTATTAAGAACAATAAAAATTTGTTATCTTATTAAATAGTGTTCTAGTAAAATAACGTTGTAGACAATATTATTATTTTGAAATCTCTTGCTGTGTTATTTACCCAGCAAGGCTCAACCAAGAAGGTCATCAAGCAAAAATATAATCAAAGGAATCTTATGAAATCAAGAAGTATGAATTTTTAAAGAGATAGCACAAAAAAATGAAACTGAAGCTACTTATGGAGCCATACCAGCTTTGCTTTACCTAGGGGTAACATACATAAAAGTTCAGTAACCCAGAAATTTAGTGTGATGAAAAAAAAAAGTTCTGGTCTTCCTAACAAAGCTTTTGCTTTAAAACTGCAGTGATTAATTTGTCAATGCATATATAGTATTCTAAAGGATTAGTGTAGAAGAAACTTGATCTAACCCTTAGTCACAAAGCACTGTTGCACATAGCATATAATTTTTTGGAAAAATTAATGTGTAAGGCAGATTTCTGCTGTGATATACCATTAACATTTTTAAAATAATATGTTTCATCCTATGTAACACCAATGGCAAGTTATATATGCCTACGTGTGGGTGGAACAAAATAGGCAGGCTCTAGAAGAGCACTGTATAATATGAGATTGCAGATGGAACAAAACAAAACTAAATTTTACAGGATGGGAAAACTTTTAAGTAATTAAGACTAATTTTCACCAATTTTCTCTGCCTGTTATGAAACAAATACAAACTGTGTACTACACATACTATCCTACCTTGAATGTTTTTCTGGTCCTCTAGGAGTTTTTCAGGTATTATTTGGATGGGGGGATATTATTTGTTGGGATTTTTTTTAAAAGACAGTAAAAGAAGGCTAAGAAGAGCACAGAAGAGGCATTTCTGTTTATAAAGTATGCATACCTTAAAAAATTAAAAAAAAAAGTGAAGTAAAGGAATAAAGAAGAAATAATTACATTTGAAAGAAACTCAACCCAAACAAAAGATAAGCAATTATAATGAAATTTTTGTAGTGTTTTGAATAGGCATTCCAGTCAGTAAACCTGACTCAGTCTGAATACTATAATTACCTGCTTCATGCTTAATATTCTGTTGTTCATCAAATGAAATTAAAAGCAAGGTAACTCTAGGTAGTTCTGCAGATCTGGCTTAAAAAGAGAAGTATTATCAATAGCTATAGTTCATCTCATCTCAAAAAAAAAATCTATCAGGTAACCAGAACATCAAAGGACTTGCACTGCATTCTTATCCTACTCTGTTTCTAATTATGAGGTTCTTCTCTGCAGGAAGCAATTCTAAAAGAACTGAAATAATTTATTTTAAAGGCTACAAACATCAGAAGAATTCTGTGTCATACATCCTGAAATGCACAATATCTTAGCACCTCACAGCTTGCAACTGGCACATACACAACACTTTTGTAGCTAAAGAGTCTCTGGAAAACAGCTTTTCAAAATAACTTCTGAAATTAATTTCTCCCTATTATTAACTTCATACTCTTATGTTAATGAAAATAGTCTTTTATCGACCAAGTAAAATTTGTGAAAAATTATCATTCTCTAATATCCGCCTAAGAGACATATTTTGAATTTCCCATATTTTAAATAATGAGAAATAAATGATTTTGAAAGCAGAAGTAAAAAGAACAATGCTTTCTTTGCCATATGCAGAAAATAACTTGTGTGGAAATGTTAAGATGGGGAGAAAGTAGTGTCAAATAAAACAGAAATTTTCAGACTTCCTTTTCTATAAGAATTATAGTACCTCACTTTCAAAACTATTTCACTTATTCTGAAAGTACATGTGTTCTGAGCTCTGCTATGCACAATGAAGTTAAATAGAACCTTTTATTTCCATAAATATGTGTCAGCATATTGCAGGAAACAAAAAAAATTATGACAGTTTACATTACATTTCCGCTTATGCTCCCTGCCATGACCTTCAGTACAGATCATCTGCAAGATTTTGGTGTTATTGTCCCAGATTCAAAAAAATTGAAATGTTGCATAGAAAATTTTCTGATTTACAATGGTCAGCAAGAGTAACTTAGAAGAAAGTCACACCGACAAAATGTGGTGTCTTATCTTAATCTAGGTACAGAACTCGTACTCCCAAACAGAGAGCTGAATTGCATTTTTAACTTTATTTCTTAGTTACGCAGCTGATATTTCAAGTCATTATGCCTGCGTTCAAAACAGAGTGCTGATAAACAACTTCCCTTCCTCCCAGGTAATGTCATGCAAGCATTCCCCTCTCTAATTGAATATGGGAGAGATCAGGAACATGACTTATATCTCTTGTTGAATGATAAGCACCCAGCTAGAAGAGAAGGTAGGGACCTGTGGTCAGATTTCAGAGAGCATATATCTGTCCCTGGCTGAATGTTTGAAAGGCCACAGAGAGAAAGTCACTTTGCTTCCCTCTCTCGCAACAGCTCCTGATAGAGGCCATGCAGCACATAGCTACAGAATGATGATGGCTCCTACCAAGAAATGTGAATCCCCTTAAACAAGATAGAGAACCTGCAACTTCCAAAAGCCTGCTTACCTGAAAATGTCTGTGCCTTCTACTCCAATTTTAACCTATGTTCTGGGTTCATGTGTTAAGGGAGCATTTAGGATTTCACTGCTCTTTTTGGCCTGATATCTGGAAGTCACCAGAGCACAGATTTCCAGATGAAATGGTTTTGTAACTGTGAATCTCAGCTTGGTTTCACAGGTAACTTTGTGATTCAAAACACAAAGTAAAGGAGATGGAAGAAATTAACCTTGTGAAATTGCTTCTTAGGCACTTCTTATGAGTGTACCCCACCTCCAGAGCCAAAAATAAATGACCTTAAACTCTCCCATTTGCCTTAAAAAACCAGCCAGAAAGGTTTTGTCTGGCACCAAAACTGTCAAAACAGTGCTAAGGTTTTTAATTTGAAAATGGCAAGGTCTAGAGCTGCTCTATGACATAAATCATAATGCTGTTAATTAAACTCTAAAGCAAATACTAAATTTTGAGCTGAAATAATTACCAACATTTTCTCTAGGGCTCAATATCAAGTACTTATTTCAATTAATTAACTGGTATGATGTGTTCAAAAACATTTAAAAAAAAAAAGAGATGGTTAAAATTCAGCTGAATTTATTAATAAAATCTTTGCCCCTCAAAAGACCGAAGCTTAGCTTATCATCACCTTGGTCTCGAGAGATTAATGACATGAAGTCCATAGCTATCATCTCTCCTTGCAAAATATTCAATATTCTCCAATAAAGTCACTTAAAGTAAATATGAGATGACAACTGATTAGAGATCTGTCAGCTTGAGCAGGAAGACTTGACACTTTGTTTCTAGCTGAATTCCAAGGCCCTTATTTCAATAATTGCACAAATGAAACTGTTGCATATTTTTCCACAATGTGAAAGCTATGAGCAAATAAGGGCTGTCATTCATTTGCTAACATGATCTAAAAGTAGCACAATGAATGCAAAACATTTGATTGGCCAACTATTTCTTTAGTGAACCAATGCCCTGCTGCTTGCTAGACATTTTGAAAGGCTCTGAGGGATCTGCATCCGTCATGATGGCTCATGAAAAGCAATTGTTCCCCTGTTCCAGTCATCATCTATTTTCTTCAGCTTATCACTAGATTCCCAACAATAGTCAACATCTCACTCACCAGTGTGATTGAACATGAGTTGCAGCAGCATTAGAAGACATCTGACTAAACTGATATTCATTTAATATTTCCCATCAATCTGCTAGACAAATTACATCAGGAGTTTGATGACTTTAACCCTTCAAAGTTTGTCAGAGAATTTAGTGCTATCAGTCAGGATGTACCTTTAACCCTCCATAAACATCACTAATTCAATTACTTGCAGGCACTGTAATGTCAGTATTTATTTGATACAAATAAACCTAATAAAGCAAATATACTTAGACTCAGTTTTTCTGTCCAGAAGGTGCCACTGTGATCTTCCAGATAATTCCTTGAATACATGAATTGAAGCTTTTCTCTCTCCCAGAAGCAAGATTAAAAGTATGTCTTCTAGAAAATAATACGGTTTAAACTCCAAGAAATGTTAAGCTTATTAAATCCCTCTGCTGAACTGTTATAATTACCCTTTCTCTTGCTCTTCTCTTGTTCTGTGTATGTGTACCAGAAACACACAAAACTAGAAAAACCTGTCTTTTCATAGAAATATGCCTGTCGTAGTACCTTTCCCCTTTCCTTTTTACCTTCTTAATTAATGAAGAAGCTCTGCTCTTCTAAAAAATTATCATTGCTGAAAAGAAATCAGTTGTAATGTATTTTTGTAGGTAGGTTAACAGAAAGATCTAACCTGGAAAGTAATTTTGAGACCTTGGTGCAGTTTTCCATGCTTTGAAAAGTATTTGTAAACAGACAAAGATCACATTGTTGGCTGCTGTTTTATTTCCAAAAGAACTCAAGGTCTTAGAACTCTTTTTTTACCCTTAAAACCAAAACTTGACTCCCATTTGGGAAAAAAATCAACATTTTAATGGTCCATTTTATCATACAAACCTTCTAAAAATATTTTTCAACTTTTATTTGCAGAAATTGTTTTTTCTATCTTTCTTACTCCTTTGTTGTGTCTGAGCTTCACTAAGCTACCACAACAGCTTACATGATAGACAATAAACTTTAAAAACTCTTAAATCTTTATCATTGTTCTCTACTACCAAGTGAAAAAAAAAAAAAAAGCAACAAAAAAAGAGCAAATAATAAAAGGAAAGGTAGTGGTAGTTTCATCACTGGTTAGTGTGAAAGCTTTATTACATTGTTAGTGTACTAATAGTAGAATGGATTTACTATGGAGGTTCATTTATGAAAGGCATGGTATCTGGACACTATAATATACCTAAAAATTAATGCATACCCACCTCATTAAAAAACCCATAAATCTATTTTTTTCCTATTACATTCAAATTTCCTTTAGAATGTCCTGTTTAAATAAAGCTCTCTATTTACCTGTGGACATTACCATATGTCTGATTATTTTCAATTTTACTGAGTAAAACATAATCTGCTGCTTAGAGCAAATAAATAAAAAATGCAGTTTACCAGCAAATAACAAAATTGGACAGCAAGGCAAAATCCATTACCAGCTTTCAATTCATAACTAGCAATTAGGAACTATTTCTCTCATTTAAATAAATAAATGTTCTCCAGACAATATCTTGAACATTGTAGGCTCGCATTCATTTTTTTCAGTTTCTAGACAAAACAACCCCTCTGCCACAAACATATTTCAGCTGTATTATAAATCTGCATTTTAGTCATAATGTTTAGCATTAGGTTGTATAAACATCAAAAAAAAAACCCTTTTTCAAACAATATTGCTATCAGATTCCCTAAAACCATGTGGGCTAGTATCATCTGGCAGATACAAAACCTAAGAACAGGATTCTCTACTCCTGAACTAAATAAAATCACAGGAAAACATGCTTCACAACCACATTTTTAATGGCTCTGTTTTGACCCTTTACCAACAAAGATACACACTTCCTATAACCTATTTTTGCATTTGTTTCTAACTTTTCTCTTTGCTGGCGTATTTTTCGCTTGAGTTGGCAGCAGTCAATCAGGACTTTTGTTCTTCAGCTGCTCGAGCAGCAGCGGCCAGGGCAGCCACAACAGACACAGTTCTGGCAGCTCCTAATGTGTGTCCCTGCCTTTTATTCAAATGCTATTTACACAGTGTTTACATGTAGACCACGTAGATTTTATAAAGCTCAAAGCTTGGAGTTTAAATGGAAAGCTTATTAGGCACAGGAGTCTCTCAAATTAAATCATAGTAAGTAGCTACTTAAAATGCTTTGGAAGATAGAATCCAGAGTAATACATTTTTATACACAAATAATGGTAATCAAAAGAAAAAGAGAAAAAATGGAATAGGAAATTTAATCAGTGAGATGAACTGGAGACAGGGGATTCTTTCCTACACCATATGTCTACTGTAAAAAAAATCCCAAATAACTCTTGTCTTAATTTCATCACATATAGGTAATTGTGAGCATACAGAACAAATAAAAGCATGAAAGCAATTTCCTTCCCTAAATCTCCAAGAAACATACATTGAAAGGCTACAAAACATTTTTACTGTTAATTTTTAATTTTCTTCCCAAGAATTCCAGACAAAAAAAGCTGGTCTGTCTTAAAGGGTGAGAAGTTTCCTTCATGACCCAAATTTTTATTTCCTTCTTTTTGCATTTTAATCTTTTTAGTATGAGATCTAGGAATGTAGACTTTCAAATATACATTTTTTCTCAGACATGTAAACTATTTCAGGGTGGGTGAATTTCACCTATAATACCATAGAATTCTCCCTAGGAATTAAACTATGAATTTTATCATCAATATTTCCATTAAAATATTGTGTTTTTCTATGAAATGTTCAGATTAAGGTGAATTGAATTTGCATTGTACTGCCTCACAGTTTGTGCTGAACTTATCTTTTAACAATTTCCTATTTCCTCTTCAGTCCGCTTGTCTTCAAGTTCTGTATCAATAATATAAGCTTTAGGAAAACATAAGCTCTTTATTCCATATTTACATTGCAGCTGTCTCCTCACTCTTTCTGGTCCAGTATTGCACAGTATTCATTTAAAGCAGACATAAGTGCATATCCTGCAAATGTGACCCTGCAACAACCCGCTGAATCCAAGAAATGTTTGCATCAATGTCATTTTATTCAGAGCAGAATGCTTCTAACAGAGATACCATTTCACTGTGGCCCTAATGCACAGAGTTCACAAATGCAAGCAGAAGAGAAGATATCACAGGCTGAACTTGAAAAATCTGCTTTAGACTGCACTTCAATTCTCTTTACTAAGATTTGAAATGTTCTTGAAACGTATATCTCTGAAACAGCATATGAGGAGGTTGAACAAAGAAGCAAAAACTTTGATCATTAAAGATAAATGAAACAAGCCTTTCAAGTTCTAAATATTTTTTAAAACATTTTAGTTCCACTGTGCTTTAAGCCGTTTTGCATTACTAATGGATGATATTTGTGTAACATTAAGATTTCATAACTGATAGCATTGAAAAATATTGCCTTAAAATTGTGATTATAAATTGCAAATTACAATTATTTTCATCATTCCAGAGCATGCCACCATTCCAACCTTATTTATGAAATTATGTTTTTCTGCATATCCTTGTAAGTAAAATAATTTCAAATATGCTGGGATGCGCATAAGCAATCTTTCAACATTAAGCACTTGACTGGCTGAAAATTCAAGGGAATGAGGTAAAGTCTTTTTTCTGTAACACACTTCCTTAGGAGAAGAATGAAAGTATATTAACATTGGGTTCTTTTTTTGGTGACATCAGCTGAGTTTTTTGCATGTGTAATTCAGAGCAATTCCTATGAAGAGTAGTGTAGCAAAACTCTTGTTTTACACTGCTCTGGAGATGGTGGCTCAAAATCCAGTACATAATTAAATATATTGGATGGATGTAGCTGAGTGGTTAATGCATGTAAAATTTCCTTTGACAATTCAAGTTTAAATTCACTTTAGTTCTTATAAATCTTGCAAGAGTATAATTGACTTAACGTTTTCCCCAGTACAGCTAATGCATTACTTTTATTTCTGATAGCCAACACTGAAACATCTGGGGAAGACTGGGCTTTTGGTTTGGCTTTTTTTTCCCTAATCTGTCAGATGTAGCCATATGTGTAAGTAGTTGATGACCTAAAAGAATGATCTGTTAATTTCAAGACAATAATTGTCAGTAAAATTATTCTGATAAATTCTGACACTATGACACCAGGATCATAGGTAAATAAATTATTGTGTTAAGAATTATGTATTTTAAGTCTGTTACACATTAATTTTCTACAGGTCATTTAATTAGCAGGAAAAAAAAAAGATAGAAAAAAGAAGGATATTGTCCTCAAGTATAACTTTATATTCTCTATTTTGCTGACCCAAATACACAGTTGGTTCCTTGAAACTGAGTGACTTCAGATTTCCATACCTTATTTCTGCTGCTCATATCAATTACAAATATAATCTTGAATTCAAAATTAATTTTCTTTTCCTTTTTTTGAGAATTTGTTTAGCACTTTCACCACCTATTAATAAATTACTTTATATACATTCATTTTCAAATTTTTAGTGTTATAGTACATATATTTAAGTAATTATAATTCAAAAAATGTCGACTTCCAGATAGTTATTTTAGAAAGTTAAAAAAAACCGCTTACTATAAATAAATAAATAGCAACAGCAGAAAAAACACAACCACCAAAAATTTAAAAAAAACCTCATGGAAAACTGTGCTGCTTTAGACCAGAGTAGAGTTAATTCTTTTCACAGTAGCTAGCACATAGCTTTGTTTTGGATTTGTGCTGGAAATTCTCTTCATTATCAACAGTTTCTCACAGAAATCCTAAACAGCTCCATACTAGTTACTCATACATGAAGAAAATTGTCTCTACCCAGGCTAAAAACACCACAACAGCACAAAGATGTGCTAGGCTTTGCTTTACCTATTTAACTGTATTTATTTCACCCCTGGAGTTTTCTCACATTTCCTCTTCTGAGCCTCTCCTCATCCCACTGGGGAGATGAGTGAGTGGCTGTGTGGGGCTCAGCAGCCAGCTGGGGTTAACACACAACGAAAGCAAAGAAAGGACAAGTTTTATGTCAATATCCTGTAAACAAAGTCACATATACAACCCTGACATATACTAATTGTAAATTTAAATAATACTGATGACATTTCCTTCCCATTAAATTTAATGTGAGTTTTCAGAAGAAATAATACTAATTAATTGTCCTGCTATTTATCAAAATCCCAACCATTTAAACAACAAAGAAAACAATCATATCATTACACATAAAAATTTTATCAGGTACTTGGGATATTTCCTTCCTTTCCTAAGTGATAATTTCCTTCCTTTCCTAAGTGATAATTCCTTTCTAGGTTCTATATTTATTTCTCTTTAAGATGTTATCTTCTATTTTGTTGAATAAAGGGAAAATAAAGATTGCCCGTTCCAACATTTTCCTCAAGTTAATTTTCCACTTTGTACTCTAAAATGAACTGAATTGCTCCCAAAATCTCTTTAGAGAAAAGTCAGTCATTCCTGTGTTATCAGCAGGACACGCATGTTTCTCAGACCTGCTGAGTTTTGCTTTAGTTTGTCTCTTAAATTATTTACAGATTAGTCTATCCTGTAGTTTTTCTTTTCTCCTTTCATAATAAATCTTTTCCATTCAATCACCTTTCTCAACATGGCAGCTTCTTTTTTGTTTGCAACACTACATTCTAATGGTAGAAAATTCATTTGAGTTGGTCAGTGGTCTTGGATTGTCACTCTGTCTGACCATTGCTGCCTCCTGTTTGTACGGGGATATAAGCAGATGAGCACTGCAAAACTACCCCACCTTTAATAATTTAATTGATCTGCTGTTCTTCTCTATTGGATAAACTCAGCTTTTTCTGCAACATTTTAAACCCTTTTTAATATCTAATTAATGATTTTATGAATCCATTTTTTTTATGAGTAGCATATGCTAAGTCTACATTGAATCCCATTTTCCTCTTTGGTTATTCATAACAACTGCAGTCAGAAAAAACAAAATAAAACTAAACAAGCCAATGATTTTCACAGTTTTTGTATTTGTTGCTATAAAATGGGTTCTGTTTTCATCATAAGGACTAATGTCTCAAGCAGTTACCAATTCTGCTTTGGCAGTGCCTTGTCTCTCATTAGCAAAAGCCTAGGTAAGCAAAGAACATTGCCTTCTCCAGGGACTTCTCTTATGGTTTTCACCTCTCCCCCATCTCCTTTCCTGTCAGTAAAATAAGATAAAATAAAAAAAAGATAAATAAAATAAAATAAAATAAAATAAAATAAAATAAAATAAAATAAAATAAAATAAAATAAAATAAAATAAAATATGGAGATGAAAATTCTGGCCTGCAGCAGCATTTCAGGAAATATTTTCTGAAGTGTAGTGTGAGAAGAGATTCAGAATGCCCCTGCTAATATACTAAGTAAATTCAAATTTTCTTATTGGGAATTGGGAACTTACAGCATTTAGAATTTTTTCTTTCTTCTGCATCTGTCACTGTTAACTAAGCCTTTTTTTTAAAACATACATTTAAAAAAGTATCTCTCTAATAAAAGAAGAGGGGTTATTGTTTGCTTATTTGGGTTTTTTTTGTTCAAACTCCTGTAATGTGTTGTTGTTATATAACAAAGCAGATTTGCCTCCCTGTGGCTCAGTAATGTCCTTGAGCATGAAGAATGCTGAAAAGGAAATGCTTCACACATAGAAGGCAGAGGGGAAAACAGGTGTGAGAACTCCAAGCATGTCACGTGGAACAGCTTTTCCAGTGCTATTAGAAAGTATTCAGTTAGGGGAAAAAAACAAGTTAAAAAAAAATCCCAAGCCCATGTCTGTACCTTTAAAAACTCAAATGGCACCATGAGGGAACCAGTTTTGCTCTCTACACTCTGCAGGGAGTGCAGGGAGTGCGCATGAAAACATGTCAGGCTTGAGTAATACTGTGAATATAATTACATAGTAAAGAACTGGTACCTGCCACTATCTGTGCTTCATTAAGATCTCTTCATGCCAGATTCCCAATCTAACTGTCCTGTGCAACTGCTGAACATTTCTGGATATCAGTATATACTAATTAAGTAAAGTAAGAGGGAAAATTGTACAGCTCCTCATAGTACATCATGCCACCTTCATTTCTGAAGCTTTTCTCTGATTTTCATTGATTTTTCTAGCACAGTACCCTGAAATAGCAGAAAAAAGCAGGCAGTGAAGAAACAGCTATTCTTCCCCTGCTGATATTCTAAAGGGAAGTTTCTTCCCTTTAGAATATCAGCAATAAGGCAACAGAAATTCAGATATACTCAGAAACCATGAATTTAAATGATGAAGTACTTGTGAAACTTAAATGTTGCATCTCTAAACTGAAATGTAAAGCACATTATATGATCTGAGTTCAAAAGTTCTGGTGATGAGTGCAGACACCCTTTGAGAACTTGGCAATGAGACCCTAGTGGAGATATCAGTATGACACCATGCTAATCAGGCAGATCAAAATTATTTGTTACTTCTTCCTTAACTCTGGGGAAGAATCAAGGCATGAATTCAAATGAGTTTTGGGTTTACTTAGGAAAATCCACTTCAGTGCCACAGTTAATTTTACTTTTCTGTCATATTGATTTTCAAGGAACAGAACTAAAGTCCTTTCCAGATGAGGCTTCTTACAGTGCTGTTGTCTTGGCATTTGGATACAACTGCTTTAACTATGGGCATGAGCTATTTTGAAAACTGTAATATGAGACAATACACAAACTAAAAGTGAAACCTAATCTCCCAGATACTTGAAATAGGCAGTGGGAGTATGTAGAGGTCAGAGACCATTCATGGGACCCTAATTCCATAGACAGGTCAACACACTCTGCACCAGAGCTTTGTATGCTCCTTTACTAATTGAGCATTTTTTTCTTTTTATTGATTGCAATAAAAGAACCAAAGGAGCAAAGTGGTGATGTAATTGAAGGTGCAAATGCTGACCCAACCAGAAAACTGCAACCTAGAACTTAAAATTTTAAAAAGGAAAGATCGCCACTTCAGACAAGTGCAGTTTTTCTTTTACATTATTATCACCATGGAGAATCCCACTACTTTTTTGTTCCTTTCATCATATCAAAAATCATCTTGAAATCTTAATTTACAAAATATTTATATGGGGAATTTGATGTATCTACCTTAAAATGACAAATCCAGAGAATAATGGATTGAACTTCATCAACAACAGCTGTCTGCAAAGAGTTGTAAGTATATGTGATAGGATATTATGTATCATGGCCTCTTTAAAACAAACTGCTCAACTAGAATCTGTACTGCACGATGACTTTTGTAGTTCATTCCTACTGTGTTTTCCAAAGGAGACCATTTGGAAATGCTCATGCATAACACAGCAATAAGATTTTAGTAAAGTGGAGCAGGATGGAGAAACAAAAATGAAGATGCATTTTATAGAAAAACATTCTTATGCTAATAAGTGCATCACTAAATATTGATTTCCCGTCTGTCCAGACACACAAAAAAGCTGATTCATCAAAATGCTAACTGTATATATCATAAGACTGAATACCAGATTATTCTTTTACCACATTCACTTCTGTTTTATTTTAAACCCTATTAGATTTTATTCACATGAATTTTACTCTCCCTTTCCTGTTCTTTGTAGCAAATGGTTTCCTAATATCTGTTAGTAAGATCAAGGCTCTAAATCAGAATTTGTACAAATAAATCTGAAATATATTATCTCATCTTTTAAAAAAATATATACATATTTGTGAGGATGTCAATCTACTTGAAAAGATGAGTTAAAATATTTGCCTTAGTAAAAGAGTGTATGTACTGGAAGTATATAACATTCATATTGTATATGCTCAGAGGATTTGTTTTATTCATATATCAGCTATATAACCATCCACAGGGGTGGCAGATACAACAGAATCCACCTGTAGTCTGGAAAAATGACTGCAGACTTCAGCAGTGTGATCTAGGGAGGAATGGGCAGTTCTAGGGAGAAGAGCACCTGAAAATAATAAAGAGGACTTGGAGTGAATATATAGGTAAATGAGATAACAATGACCAAGCCACTTCCCTGACCCCTCAAAGGGAATTAATTTCCTAGTTATCTATCTATGCTTATATTAATGAGTTCAGATCCAGATCTGATTTTGCTTTTTTTTTCCTTTCTTAAAAAGCAATGGAGCCTTTTGATTTCCAGTGGTTTTTGAGATCATGGCTCATAAATGGCTGAATAAACAGTTTCTTGCCAGCACAGTTGACTTCTGAAGCCAGTGATACTGGTTCATTGTTAAAAACAGAGCAGGAAGAATAAGTAATGACTTGCATGAAATACAGTTCCTCTGCTCTTTGCTGCCAAATTCTAAATTGATCTTCCAAGCACTCTTATTTCCAAGAAATGTTGAAGTTCCTCATATGTAACAAAAATTATTACTTTTCCATATTACTATCTCAGAGAGCATTCCTGGTCCTTTATTGCATCTGTCTTTTTTCCAGCTTGAGTTTACAGACTCTTCCCAGATCTGCAAGTTCTGCTTTAAATGATGCAGACCCTTGTTAGGATTGGGAGAACAGCACTTGGATAATCATCATGTAGTTCTAACCTTTCATTATTCCTGCACTGTCCTGGGCTCTAAGAATTACACGGAGAGAAATGTTGTAGAAGTGACCGCATTTCCTATTACATAATGTATGTGTTTCTACCTCCTTTCTGACACAGGACAGGGATGGAATGACAGCCCATATTAAATTCCTTCTGAAGCATCCCTTTCAGCATATTCCAGATACTTCACAGATGGTTAACTTCGGTCTATTCATTTAAAGTGCCTCTTTTACCGTTGTTTTTTCTATAATTTTTGCATGACATGTAGAAATCAAAAAGGGAAATAAAGATCAGCTTTATTTATTTATTTATACTAAAACCTATTCCAAAATAGGTAAATAAAATACAAGAGCAAGTCAATAAAATTCAAGTCAATAAATTACAAGACACTAGTCACATATCTAAAAAACAGGATTATTTATTTTCTTTTGGGATTTCATCTAAAAATATTTACTCTATTGACCCAAAGAGCTGTATAGTTCCAACATTTTGAGAGCACCAAACTGCCACAGACTTGAGAACAGGAGTTGTTTTAAATTTTGAGATGAGTAATAAATAGATATAGAAACTCTATGTAAAGGGATTTTACTTTTTTTTCCTGCTGATTTTAACAAGAGGAGGAAAGTATGAGAAGCTGTGTGACTACTGTATATAAAATGAATAAAGTAAATGAGTCAACTTTTTTTCTTTCTGATGCTCATGGGATCTCTGTGAAAACTGATAGATCAAATCACATTTGATAAGCTTGTCTCAAGAGTATAATCTCTTTCCTGTTTACAAAATAACATGTGTTCACTTTGCTTGACACTGCATGCAGAAGCTAGCATATTGTAATGTGAAATTTGTAGCAGCATGCTTCATGTGGTTAACAAAAACACATAGAGAATAAAAATCATTAATAATAATTTTTGGTGGAAATGCTGGCATTCATCTTCCATTTTTACTGGCATGGATTCCAACTCTATTGACTTAAATACCCTATTTTTAACTTTGCACAGACAAAAATAAAATCAGGAAATGATTGATTATAGCTGCAACAAAGGCAACACTTTTGGCATAATGAGGCCTCTGTTCCATTAGTGTAAACCAGTTGTACTTATAAAGATCTGATCAAGAGTAAACTGTAAATTGAAATCTAAAGTGTAATTACTCATAGGTAATACCAATAGTAAGCAAAATGTTTAGTGTTTAGTGACCGTAAGTGTTCTTCTCATGACCTGCTAGCTCAAAACATTACTGCTTAGAAATGTCACCATGAAGGTTTTGCTACAGGCTTTTCTCTTCATTCTCCATGCTCTTTAACAATGTGAATTAAATGGTAAGCGGGAATGGTAATGGCAAATACTCATATGGAAAGCTAACAAGCAAACATACATCTCCTTTGCCTAAAGGAAATACTCTATGCCCAGTCAATTGTCTGCCCTTCCAATACTGAAGTAAAATTATTTTAAACAATAAAACAGAAAACATGAATAATCAAAATTTTGTTCAAGAAGAGAAAACACTTATGGGTGTTTCTAAGTTCATAAAATAAAGGGCTTCAATTATACTACAAACTCTTAATACCAAATAGTATATAAACTGAACAGGGATATGTTAACAATATAAAAACAAAACCTTGCTATCATAACATTATAACTTATGTACACACAATATAAATCATGACATATTTCAAAACATTATCATTTGAGTGGTTGATTTACTAGTAATTATGGCAAAAAAATTTTGCATTTTGAAAATCTGAAGACTTTCATGACAATTTGATGACCTAAGTGAAACAAACCTTCTGTCTTCAAACGTGTCTGTATTCTGTGATACAGACAAAACTGGCCTCCCTATGCCAACAGTTTTGAATTCACTGGAAGCTGAACAGCAGGGCTAATGCAGCACTGAGCCATACTAAGGAGCCATACAGAGGAACGAGGCGTGTTATCCTGGACATGGCTCCACTCTGATGCAGATGCTGAGACACTGCCTTCCAGCAGAAACGCTCTCTGCCTGCTCAGAACAAGCTCAGGCTTTCCCACCACCCCCCACCCAGCCAAACTCCTGCCTGCCATACTGCAAGTGTCATCTGCAATCAACATTCAATGGTTTCTCTCTTTCACCAGGTAGAAGAGCTCCTATTGATCCTGAGTTTAAAGGTTTTCCCACCAGTAACCATCTCGATATTCTGCAGACTTTATTATTTCAGCCTTTCTCCTACAAAGAGACAGGATTACAACTAAAATTAGTCTGAAATCTTTCATTCTCTCTAATGAAAATCAACAACTTTGCAGTGACAGCATGATTTGAACTTTGGAGAAAGCATGAAAATAAGACTTTTGCAGAACTTTGTTCCAAAACATGAGAAACATCACCCTTTAGCTACAGTTTCAGCTCTGTTTAATTGCAGTATCAAGCAACAGATCTTCGTGTCATGAAGAACGTTTCCCACAACTAACTCTAAACATAAAGATATAAATTGTCTCATGACTACACTGCTGTAGAGCTTTTGCCTTTAAATTGCATCTTCTGCAGTTTGAACTCTGCTCTTCTAGATTGTGCAGCTCACCAAAATTTTCAGCATAGGAAGCATCTACTTTTATTGCATGAGTAGATTTTAGAAAAAAGAACCCGTATAGAATCAGTATAATATTTTTACAGCCATTTATCCCCCTCTCCTTCAGGTACAAAAAGAATAAATTGAAAAGGGGAAAGGGCATGGTTTGTTGTACAAAGGAAAAAAAGAATAAGAAAGAAGGTAGAGTTGGAATTTTCTTCAGCTCAGTGTCATGGATTATTAATATTCCTGAAACTTGCAAGAAAGGTTTTATTCTTCCTTCCCAATAGAGTAATTTTCACTTTATCTGTGGATAAAGTGAAATATGAAATATGTGAAATATGAAATATGAAATGTTTACATGAAATATGTTTGGCAACACTTAGATAAAAGGTACCTTAAGGCTTTGTACACATTTTTTTTACCTTTTTTTTACCTTGAATTTTAAAGAATTGCATTTTTAAATCAATACATACATATTCTGTACCTTCAAAATTGCTCAAAGGACATTGTTCTTGTTACAAAAAAGAAACAATCTAGCTGGACTTTTATTATAAATTATTTGGTTTCATTTCTAGAACTTATAATATGGAACTTACTTGACTTTCCTGAGTCATCTACTTCTAGCTTAAATTTATAAATGGAGTACTTTTTCCAATAAAAAATGGTAAATGCCTCATGCTTCAAATTAGAACTCTTTCCTTTCATGGGTTTGCATGGTTGAAAGCTATTTTCTTGTCTCTTCAGTGATCTCTCACTTCTCTAGACTAGAATAAACGCATTTATTTACACTTTCTGATCCTGTATTATATTTCTTAGTGTTCTGAGCTTGCTAGTCTTCCCCAAATTCTCTTCCACTTAACAACTTTCTTAAAAAAATGACACAAAAATGATGACACCTAACTTGATCTACTAATACAAGTAGAGTATGAAAATTACATCATACATTTTATAGTCAATCTTCTTACACATACCTTTAAATATTTTTTGTTGTTTGCTTTAGGGTTTCTTTTTTTTTTCTAAATATTCCAAATCTCTCTCAGAATGGTATTATCAGATATTACAGCCTTCTTTCAGTCTACTTTTTAGTTAAATTGATTATCAAATTGAGATTTAAGGGAAATCTCTCCAGATTATTACACTAAAACTTCAGCAACTGTTCTGAAAACAGTTTGCCAACAAGCTCTAACCTGCTTCATACCAGCTTCAATGGTCATAATTCACTAGATTTCTTAGAAAAATATTGCACAATATTCAAAATCCATCTGTATTGGGTCTGGCTGAGATGGAGTTCATTTTCTCATAAAAGCCCTCCCAGAGCTGTGCTGGACACTGGCAGCTGGAAAGGTGCTGCTAGCACAGCAGTGGTTTGGGTGCTGCTGGGCAGGGCTGGCACAGCAGCAGAGCTGTCTCTCAACATTCCCCACCATGTGAAGGGGCCAGGCCACCTGACCCAAAGGCATAACCAAAGGGATATTCCATACCATATGACACCATCTTAGATATAAAAGCTAAGGGAAGGAGGAGGAAGAAAGAGGGGATGTTTGTTATTTACAAATTACATGTGCTGAAGCCCTGCTTCCCTGAATATCATTTGCTGAAGGGAAGTAGAGAATAAACTTTCTTTCCTCTCTGTTTTGTACATGCAAACTTCTACTTTTCCTTGATTAAACTGCCTTATCTCAACCTATGAGTTGCTTTCTATCTTACTTTCTCTCCCCTGCGCAACTGGAAGGGGAGTGGTTTGGTGGGCACCTGGTGTCCAGCCAAGATCAACCCACCACAACTTGAAGAAGTAAAGGTATATCACACCCTCCACCCTCATTTCTCTGGTTATTTGGTGATGCTTTCAGCAAGAATAAAGCCAGTGGTCTCTGAATAATTTTTTGAATAATTTTTTTGACTAAAAATCAAACTGCAGGGCAGAAAGATCTGAAAGAAACAAAATAGACTGTTTAATCCTTCTGGAAATCTAAATGCTCCTCATACTTTGTGGGCTGCTGGCTGCACAGATGACACTAATCTTAGATGAAGAAGATCTAGTCCTAGTTTCTACATTTCAATTTACAATTAAACAAGTAGAAAAGAGTAATCGTATAGACAATTACCCTCACAACTTAGAGCTGCCCTCTATCTGCTTCAACAATTCTTTGAATATGGAAGTACAATAACTTTAATTGGTTTAGTGTTTGTCAATGGTCATCTAGGTCAGGAAAGGGAAGTTTGAAAATGGTAAAAAATTTCTGGCTTTATTCAGGCTAAAAAATAACATATCATAGCTCAAAGGCCACTAGGGATTGGATCCCCAAAACTTCTTCTTCTAATTATGATGATCATTATAATTATTAATAACAATAGCCTGTACAGTACGTGTCAGTAATCCAAATCATTAACTTAGAGGTAAGTTGTAAAGTCCTTCACAGATCCAGAATAATTTAAATACAGCTCAGTTGCATCAATAAAATCATTTGCTTTCCAAAATTTAGTGAACAGCTTTTTGCTTCTATCTTAATGCTTCCCTACTCTGGCGTGATAGTGTTTCCAGAAAAGACTGCTTCCCCTGCTGTTTGGGGAAATGTATCTATAATGTCTTGATCCAAGTATTTCATATTCAACAGATGGTAATCTTGGCTGTACATTCATTCTGGTTTCTCTGAGCCTGAGTGCTTAATACCTCTTCCTCTGCCAATCACTTCCTAACTAGCAAATGAATCCTGATCAGACATGTACCATTCCTGGTGTTCTCACTCACCTTTAGTGAACACTGACACCTTCAGACATAATTCTGAGATGTGTACTTTAGCTCTGCCAGGTGAAGGAGGAAGTCTGTTACTCTGTTCTTTAATCCTGAGTACGGGCAGGAAAGAAGAGAGGTCTCAGTTTCTACAGAATTAATATTTATTTCTTCATCAGAACATGTTTGACAACCTGTACTTCTCCTGCACTTCTACAGGTTGAAAAGCTGCGCCCTCAGCCAGATGCTCCTTTAAACCCAAAGACAAAATCATATTGTAGAGACAAGATTTTCCTATGAAACTTAGTTTCATTTCTAAATCTGAAGAACACAGAGGGATGAATCTATGGTCTTTCTTGCAACAGTATTTCAAATTTGGGAGGGGTTTCTTGTTTGGTTTTTTTTTTTAAATTTTTTTTTTTTACTTCTTATTCAACCAACTACTACATAGATGGAGAAAGAAAAGAAAATAATTATACAGTTTTAAACAACACAAACAATACTGCTCTAAACCAGATTATCCAGAGAGATTTCTTGAACTGCAAGTTCTATGTAACAGAGTTTGTTTTTTGTTTGCATTGATTCTTGCTTTTTCTTTTAGATCCTTGAGCAAACTTATTTTTAAATAAAGTGGGAATGACGCCAACAGTTATTGTGCCATTTATCTTTTGTCTATACAGGAAATGGTGAGGCAGAGCATAATCTGCTCATGTTGATGACCATATCAAGGTGGACTTGTTGTTGCTGTTGTTCTAGGATTTTGTTAGTTGGGTTTTTGTTAGGTTTTGGGTTGCTTTCTTTATTTATTGGAGCTTTTGTTTTGTTTTTTTTTTTTTTTTTAATTCATGATAGTAGTAAAATCAATCAAAAAACTGAAAGCAAAGTCAAAAATGTTAGCCTTTGTATAAGAAACAAACCTGTTTGGCTAACATTTCTAAAACCACATATATGATTAAAAGCAACTCATGTACATGCTTGTAGTTCATCAATAATGTAAGGGCATTTCATAAAATCCATAAGGAAACATTCTCTCTACAGAGAGAAATGACTTAATGAATAAATATTTGATAGACATAAAATTTGAAGGGATATATCACCCAAGCACTGTTTCCTGATGTCATAAATAATTTTGTGACATTGTTTGTAAATGGTGTGAAAAATGAAAAATAATTTATTATTAATTATATATTATAAAAACTAAAATTATAAAATTATTAGCCATAGTAATGATATATAATACTTTAAAAATATTATTGTCACACCTCCCTGGATTTTTGTCTTCTTTCTTGCTGACAAAGGAGATTGAATTCACTTTTGGTTTGTAAAAACAGGGATCCAGTAAACAAAAAAATTCTGATGACAATACTGGACTATAAAATGGGGATACGTAAACACTGAACACTTGGTTTACAGAGTAGGAATTTATTTCTTTGTTTTTCACTGTTTGGTGCAATATGTCCTTCTATTTATATTAAGTCCTATAGTACTTAAATCTATTTTCCAATATAGAACTTTACTGTCATCATTAATTAGCATAGTTCCATGCACAATCACTATTACTTAGCCTTCAGTATTCAGATTTTTAGCAATGAATTAGCTTTCTCTGAAATCTTCAAAACCAGTGGGCTCCACATTGTGTGTATGGTCTAATTAAAGATCTAAACAGGACAAATTTAGAGGTTTTGAAGCCACTGGGATTTTTTTTTTTAATAGGCATGTGGCAGATCTTAAAAATCTAAAATTTAAAGCATTATCACTCAAGATTTTACAGAAGCCACTGTTCCTACCTATTAACATCTAAATAAGACAATCTCTACTCATCACTTAATTCCTTTTGGTTTTCCCACTGATGGTTTGAAATTTTGCTTACTTCAGGAAAAAAAATTCTCATTCACACGTGTATACCATGGGAGAAAATTCACAAGGATAATTTATGGTTTAAGGATATATTTTCTTGTTTTGCATATCATATAATTCAGATGAGATGTTAAGTATCATCACCATCACCATCCCCAAGGCATTTTACATCATTATTCAGGTATGAAAAAATAGAGCATTTCAAACTGTGCAGCTTTCCAGATTCTATTAGAACTCATGGCATTTGAGTTTCAGTTCCTGTTTAGTGAATATTTCAGAACACACTTTGTGGATTCATTATTTTTAGACTTTCCAGCTAGAAACCTGAAGTCTTTTCATTTACATTCTTGCCTAAATGGTGGCTTTTAAACTCAATACTATTGTTATCTACTGTGAATTTTATTATTGGCAAGATATGTTGCCATCTCCCCTTTTGAAAACTGTAATAATGGATTAATAAATATAGTCAGAACAGGATTTTTGACAAAGTGTAGAGGTTCGACTTCAAATAACTTTCTTACTTTTTCAGTAACCTGGAGGAGATGAGTGGAGTATGCAGTTATCAAGTTTGCAGATGAAATCAAACCATGGGACCAATTCACATGCTTGGGGCAGGATGGGCATTCAGAGAGATGTAAGCAGGAGTGGACCAGCAGGAATCATATGAAAATCAAAATTAAGAAATGCCAAGTGTGAGACCTGGGAAGGGCGAGTCCCTGAGTTGATACAGGCTGGGACTTGATGGGTTGAGGTAGAGCAGCTTTGGAGCAGCTCTGCTGAGAGGACTTGCAGGTGCTTGTAGATGGCAAGGTGGGTGTGAGTCAGAAGTGTGTGCTGGATGCAGTGAACTACAAGAGCATCTTGGGCTGTACCAAGAGCAGCACAGCCAGAAGGCCTGTAGGAGTGATTATCACCTCTCCTCAGCCCTTGTGAGACTGGTGTCAGGGCTCAGTTTTGGATCTCCTGCTCAATGTGAGACACTGGCAAACTGGAGTGAGTTCCAGCTTGGGGCACATATCCTGTGCAGAGAGGCTGAGCAAGCTGGAAACTTTGGAGGCCTAACAGCAGCCCCCAAGTACTTATGAGGAGGTGATGAAAACATGAGAGTCAGACAGCTCACAAACATGGAGGGAGGGTAAGAGATAATGGTCAGAACTTGGAACATGACAGAATCCACCTTGATATAAGAAGAAACCCCTTGACCCCAAGGACAGTCAAGCAGTGGGGCAGGCTGTACAGAGAAGTTATGCAGTCTTTGTCCTTGAGAGTTTTCAAGACCAGACTTGGTCTTAGACATAAAGACCTAAATACCTTATCTGACCTCATAGCTGAATCTGCTTTGAGGAAGAGGCTGGACAGGAGACGTCCTGAGGTTTCTTTCAATCTGAATTATTTTATGATCTCATGATAAAGAATAAAGCATGCTGATACACACGCATGACCTTCAGCTGCTGAAAACCCATCTTGCTTGATTGAAGAGATAGAAATAATTGTCTCAATAGTGATTCTTTGTATAGATCCATTAGGTAGCTTGCAGTATCATTGCATTTGGGAATATTAATGCGTACACAAAAAATGTCATTAGTGTACATTTAAAGCCCCTGTATAATGAAGAAGAAGATAATTTCCCTTTCCATTACTTTTTGCTCATTTCTCTTATCCTTAGAATTATTGAGGCAATTTGGGTTTCCATAACAAAGGGAAGATTAGACTCTTTCTGGAAACTAGTGTCAGTGAAACTTGCTGAGATAATGCCCTGTTTTATTATATTTGGTTGCCTAGAAAATATTAGCTTAAATGATTACTTGTACTAAAACTTTCTACACTATAAGGAATTGGCATAGTGAATAATAACAAAAAACACAGATGTGATATCTGTTAATTATATTTTAAAAAATTAATTGCCTTCTGCTTTTCTTCCTGTTATGGAAGCAATGATTAAGTCCAGAGACCCTGTTTTAGGTTCTGGCTCTACCATGGTCGAGCTTTGATCTGGCAAGCATTGGTATCCCAGTAACAGGATTGCTTAGTCTGTGAAATAAATCTTTTCAATTCAACACGTAGAGCACTTATTGGAGCTAGAAGTAATTTATGAGTGCTATTCTAAGAACATTTTTTAAACTTTACTTCATTCCAACAAAATATTTTGAATGCAGAATATCTAGATTAGGTTATGAATTTATCTTACTTAATGTTTTCACCATGAAAAATAAAAAATATCAGTGATTACATATTTATGTGCTTATTTTCTTTGACTCATAAAAGAAATTTTCCTAGTTTTCAGAACATAACACATTCTCCATTCATCTGTTTTCTTTTCTGACACTAATGAGTAAAAAGCTAGTTAAACAAAATGCAAAAATAAACCCTTTGGGGAAACACTTTTCCTGCAAGAGGTTAATATCCCATATTCCAGACACAAGGGTAATGATTGCATATTAACACCTTGAGAGAAGTTACAACAGAAAGATATTAAAACGATCTCTTAAGTTTTCAGAAAACTGGTACATTTCATGACCACTTTCAAAATAGGTATCATTATTAATACAGTAAATGTATTAGTCTTTTGTTTTTTCTGGCTAAATTGTCTGACAGACTGGGTTCATCAAAGTATCACAAGGTTTAAAATAAGATTTTATGCAGCTTAAAAGCAAAACCAAAACAGGAACAAAGTTTGATTTGGCATAACTTTTTATGTATACATGCTGAAAATTTTGTTTCTCCGTTTAAGTTCTCCAATCTACTCTATTAATATTTGTACATACACACACTAAATAGTCACATAATTACCAGCACATTTTCTGTGCTTTTGGCTTTAAAGGTTTTAATAAATCATCTGAAAGCTATCTAGAAAGGTATTGAATTTCTTGTATAAATAAATGCACTTTCTGGACAGAAAAGTGGATTCTAAATACAGGATAGGATATTTCTCAGGATATAAGAGTATTTAAGTAAATACAAAGCATACAAAGAAATTCTAGTTGTCTTTCATAGATCTCTACATTTTTTTTATACTCAGTTTTATATCATAAACTCTAAAAAACCCCTTGCTGGGCTCTTAGATAGCCTAAGAAGTCAGAAGGTAGTCAAGTGGTGAAAAACAACATGATCTTGAGATCTGCTTCTGTTCCTAAACTGACAGGCCTCAGGAAAAACAGCTGGAAGTCTGGCTGAGGTTTAATCCATACATTTCACACATTTCCTATAGCAACAACAATGCACAATCAAGGCATTTTCAGAGCACATCTGCAGCAAAAAAAGTGGTGGGGGCGCTCTGCACATTTCCCTGTACAATTCAATGTTTTCAATGGTTATTAATACCACTGAAAAACCACATTCAGTTACATCATCTGCTCAAAACATAACCCTATTTTCCAGTCTTCAGCTATTCTGAACTTAGTGTTTGTGCACTTACTCATATTCCTACCTGATGAATGTTCTGCATCACATAAAAAATATTCATTATTTTCCTCCCCCGGCCCTCATGGGAATAAATGTATGTCTCTATGGGTTACTAGTGAAAATATTCTTGTTCTTATGAAAAATAATAAAATACATATTGAAATTCGGCTTGAAGCACAAGTTATTTTTTTTTGCCCTTGCACTAAGAATTCTGGCTACTGTGACATATGATATAGCTCCAGTGCATAATCACACAAATTATTCTCAGCCATAGAGAAAGGTTGCAGCAGAAGAAATTGCACTATCCTCAATAAGTCTACTCTGTACCCAGTCTGCTAGTTATGCTCCCAAGAACTAAAGGACTATTTTAAAGCCACAAAGACAGAAACAGGAAGTCAACTTCTGCCATCAGTATTCTAAGTGCTATAATGGGAGAATGAAACATCTTCTCTTTTCACCATATTTTAAAAATTATAAAAAAATACACATGATGGTTGCCTCAAACAATGACCTTGCAGAAGGCATTCAAGCCTTTGAACACTTACCATTTCAATCTTATGTCTCCCTAACCTGAGTAATTCAAGCACAATTTCTTTCACTGGAAATGGAGTGTAATGATCACCTTTTGGGAAACTACATGTACCCTATTACAGGAGCATTGGGTTTCTTCTGCAATAAGCTAGATAAAAGGTAAAGAACTAAACTCTAGCCTAAATATCTCGTTCTATCTACCCCCATGTTTTAATTGAAGGGGCATCAGGGTATTTCATGAAATTGTATGACCTTCCTATATATTTAGTGCACACTGATATGAAAAGCATTCTTTCTGTCCACTAGGGATTGCAGAAAAAAGGAAATTCACAGCAACATCAGTAAAAGTTTATCTAAAACAGTTAAGCTCATACAACTTAAAGCAGTTAAGCTCAACAACTAGATGGAAAATGAGCATGGAAGAAAAAGGAGAAGACTAGCTCAGGTTGACACTATAGATCATTAATTATTTTGGAGCGAAAATGAATAGTAAGTTCAGTAGCTGGAACAGAGACTTCTTTTAGAGTCATCTGCTGGCTGAGGAGATGGAGAGTAAGGCACAGTCATTCCCAATTTAATGCATGACAAATATTTAGAACAATTTGAAGTGGTTTGAAGGCGGAATTTTCCCTCTAACCAGTCCACAAGATCAAGTCTCTGCAAAAAAGAGAGTTTAGAAACTCCACAATTTCATCTGAATTAGGACTAGTCTATGCCACTGAATTTCACTCTCAAATGGTTTTGTTTGTAAAACAACATTGGAATATTTTTTTCATATGTCACCTCTTTCATTTTATTCTTGCAATCCAAGTCAGGAAGAGAAGAAAATGATAGAGTTAAAAGAATATGTTTTCCTTAACCTCAAGAAAGTTTTGAATTTATATTTGGTTTCAAAAGAAATAGTTGGGGTTTTTTTTATCTTAACTAAATCAATTTTTAGATTCTTGAAATGAATCAGATCCTGGCACAGGATAAGAATCCTTCTATAACTCATTGTAATTTCATACTCCTATGCAATTCAAATAACTCTTTGGAAACAGGAAGAGAGATTGTGCCTCTTCATCTATTCTAGTAATGGGAGCACAAGGAGTCAGAAAATAACCCATTCAGAACTTTTTACCCTCAGTAACAGAATCATAAAGAACAAGTCACAAGTCAATGACACTCCTCAGACTACCCCCCACTGACCCCTCCAAAACCAGATGATTTTTTTTTTTGCATTGCAAAGTAATGCAACTCATAAAACTACTTCATAAATTTTTTCATAAAAATTATTCTTTCTGGTTCTTTTACTAAGCAAACACATCAAAAAGGGTAATACATAATTAAATACTTTTTAACCTACAGTTTTGCTAGATGAAATGTTCTTCAAAAATATCAATGTACCATCAATGATAACAAAATTTCTCTCTTAATACCCAGTAACATTTTAGCATTTTAGTACATCTAATTTAAAGTTGAGATTATTTTTTTTTTCAGAATAACTGATGGTCATTAAAATAAAACTTCTATTAAACATATAGATTTCAAGGGATAATCATTGGAAGGAACACCTCAGCCAAATTTAGCTTCCAGCTGGTGGACCTTGCTATGCTTTATCATTAACGGAGGGTTTCTACTTTTTTTTTAATTGGGATATAGTTAATTTATATTTATATATTTATAATTTTTAAACCAGTCCACAAGTATGCTTTATCACTTTAATTAAGATATTTTTTTCATAAAGGCACAAGAAGAAATTGCAAGTTTCAAGATTGTCTATAGAAACAATAGAAAAAAATATTTTGCTGCAATAGAAAATTAAATTAATTGTATTGCAATTCCAGTTATAGCTAAAACTCACCAAAATGTGTGCTTTTATCAGCTACAAGTTGTTTCTTATGTTTCTCAAAATAATTATTCCATACCATTTACTATGTCTAAGCCTGTCTATTCTCATGAAAGAGAGACTATAGAAATATTTCTATATACCACCAAATTTTTAATTTGTTTAGCAACAAAGGTTTACTTCTTTTGATGTCTGAGTTACAGAACTTTAAACATAAATTCAAAGAAAGGCATTCTTCTCATTTACTAATTAAAGAGAAATCGTGTTAGACTTATTCCCAGGAGTAAATTTACAATCTGGAACAGAGATCAGTCCACTGTTCTTGTCAGGATCTCTCATTATGCTTGATATTTTGTAGGTGAGGGTCTACATTATGACTTCTAAGTCAGGAATTTTAAAGGGATGTCAGTGTCTGAAATATCTTCCCCTGTTAGACTTAATCAAAGAAAAATCAGTCTCAAAGCTTCTGTTTCAGAGACCATGACAATCAAACTGAGAATGAATTTAGGATTGTATTTCTTTAGTATTATAAAATCAGTAAAAAAAAAAAAAAAATTTATTCTTGGCAGTTGGCTTATATTGAGTCCTTCACTGGGGACAAAAATGGTGCGTGTCTATATCCCACATATGTAAAAAATTTTTACATATTTCCAGTGCTGACATATCAACTATTCTTCACACTACCAAGAGAAATTTCAAATGGAACATATCAAGTAGAGGTGTATGAGAGCAGGAGTTGAGAGGAGAGATAGAAGTTTACACCTCTCCCTCTTTCTGTACACATACATATAGGAAATATTTTCATAGGACAAGAAATAAAAAGTGAGAAACAAAAAAATATTCTACAGTGTTCTTAGCCCCAGGGAAAAAAAAAGGGTTTTAGAACTTCCTTGACATTTTTATTCTCTGATTAACTTGTGCTTTGGTTTCTGAAATTACTAAACAAAGAAATAAACAATTCCCACCAAACTCCACCAAAAATTGTGCTAGATTCACACAATAATAATTTAAACCCTTAAAGATGTTAAAGATTTTAAATTATTTCATTTGAGAAATAATTCTGAAGAAGGCATTTCTACTCTTGTAAATAAAAGACCTTGAATCTGGAGTTAAACATCATGGAGCAGAAGTTTTAGTATGTTTCCAAACGAACAAATTGTTGATTGGCCTTCTGCATAAGAAAAGTATTTTACTTGTTTAGATATATTTTCCTTGACTTTACAATCACTATATACCAATATATCTATTTTATAGATATATTAGATTATAGATTTATAGAATTTATAGATTATAGACCAGATTTAAGAGCTGTCTACAATCAGCCTTCTACAATCAAGTTGTGTTTTCACAACTTGATATTTTGAAACCTGGTTCAAGTCATTGTGATTCAGAATTAAATATATTAATTATCACATAAAATTATCACATATCACATTACTGTATTCAACGGAATATTGAAAATTTTAGCCACAGGAAGGCACATCCTACAACTGGATATTAATCTTTTATTGTGAACAAGTGTACTTTGGACTATCTCATCTACCTAAAAGGGTTTTGAATACATTTTAGGTCATACTTGCCAGTTATCTAGAAATTTTTATGCTTCCATTGTCATATTATTTCTATTTGTAATAAGACAATTAATAAAGTGTTTCTCATTTTTACCTTAATTAACCCTGTGAATCAATTCTCCATTAACTTTAGGCTTGGCCTGTAAGAACACAAGCATCTGTGTGCTTGAGGATAAAATCTGGAATGCAGACTCAGCATCAGATCAAGTAATGCAATAGCTGTACTTGTAAGATAAGCATAACTGTAAGCATGACTCCACAGATGTGAAAACTAAAACATCATTCTACAACCCCCAATGAACATTAAAAATATTCAAAAACCACAAAGAATTTCAAAGTTAAATTAACGGAAAAGGATATAGACTGAAACATGGATTAATTTTGACCCTGAATGAACTGGTTATTTTGTCAGCTGCCAAAACTTAATTGCCACATAAAGTCTATAATATCTTTTAATTTATAATAAACCTATTGGTGGTCCATCAGCTGCAGTGTATGTAGTACTAAGATTTGCCTGTATATTCCTGGAATGTCTGGGTTATTTTCTCTGTCTACAAAAGTAATTATAGAGTGATATCATCATGGATGTGACCGGCTTTATAATTAATCAATGCTTGTCAGCTAATAATGTGTAATAGCTTTTTCCATACTGCCTGTCTCTTACCACACCAAGTAATAACGATTTTCCTTCACTTCTATGCAAATTTTGTTTCAGATAATTGATATATCATCCTGCTTGTAAAGAAGCAAAACTCTCTACCACCTACTTAATGCCATGAAACATATTTCAGTGAGAACTGACGGTCTTCTTACAGATGGATGCTTACAGTCTGGATGGACTAGGTGAATGGATAACTTGCTCCAAATAGGTTAATGCTAAAGCTTCTTAATGCCCTTCTATAAAGAAAATGAAGGGATATTTTCTCCTCACAAGGATGTGAAACAATTCTACTTGTGAACAGGCTTTGAATTACTTTGCTTCTGTCAAACCCATTTACCATCCACACAGACCATATCTTTAAAAGCAAACACAGAGAAGAAAGGTTTTTCTACTCACTTCAATAGAACCAGGTTTTTCTCACAGACAAAAGGTGAGATTGAACACATTTATAGCACTTAATACAAGCTCAATAAACACTGCATAATTCCCTTTGTTGAAGCTTCTATTTCTTTCATTTTGACCTTGCAATAATGGGAACTTAATTTAGGATTATTGATTTGAGGTTTTTTTTGGTCTATTAAGCCAGCACTTAGAGAAATTCCAATTTCAAAACATACAGATGTGAAAGGGTTTTGCATATTTTGCAGTGCTTTTCATTTTTACTGGCAATACTTAAACTATATTAAAATTTCAACATCACAATGGCTACGTACAAATGAAATATAGTTTCTCTATTAATATCTTTAACTAATATGTCCATTTATATCTTACTTTCTTGGGAAAAAATTTATTCCCTTACAATAGCTATCACATTTATATTATGTGCATTTATGTCAGTATTTCTAGGTGCATGATGTCCTTGAAAAGATCAATCCAAAACACTAAAAATTTTCTTTTGTTAAGAGCACCATATCCTACAGTGACACCTAATTTAAGTTGAAGTATTTCATCATATAAGATCACTGAATGTGATGAATTTTCCCAAACAAATTTGAAAAGTGTCTATCACTAGATGCATGTCCAAATACTTAGAAAAATATCATTTTAATGAAAGAGTTCAGATATTATGTTGCTGGCTGATTTTTAGTATGATAGCTCAATCACCCTGTAATTGACTCACCCTGCCAGACAAACACATGCTGAAGCACATCAAGAACCAAAGAAGCATTCTGGACCTTTCACAAAACTTCAGTTCTTTTTTTGGTAATTGGAAGAAAAACTTTGACTATATCATGGTTATTTTACCAGGAAACTGTAAAATAAATATAAATAAAACAGCCTTTGTCTTTCATAGGGCCATAACAACTTTGACGCTTTCATAAACTATTTTGTAATCCTATAGAATTTCAGATTTTACATTGGAGTCATTACTGCATATATAAAACTCTGCACTTTTCTACTGACACTTTATAAATGTATACATACTGACAGATAGATAGATAGATAGATAGATAGATAGATAGATAGATAGATAGATAGATAGATAACCAATTTAGTGTTTGCAAATTCACTCTTTAAATTAAAACAAAAAAACACCCCCAAAAAAAAAAAACCACAGAAATGCCAGGCTGGGCAGGGATTTACAGTGTAGAACAGAGGAACATGAAAAGCAAAACTCTGCAGAAACAAAATATTCTCATAAGTTATGTGAGCAGCAAGCCTGGAGCTCGCAGCTACAGATTCTGGCACAATCTGACACGCACAGAGGTTGATTGACCAGTGAAGTTATGCTTACTTGAAGTAGGGTCACAATTGACCTGCAATCTAACAAATTTGCATGCTGCCATTAGCAGTCTGTAATTCCATCATCAGTGGGAGCTAGAATAATTTTCCTTTTAAATAAACATACAACACACTACACTTACTTTATTCACAACACTCTGCTCTTCAGACAAGAGATGTAACATTTTCTGGATGCATTCATCTCTTTGTGTATAAATATTGTGTTTTTTTCTGTCCAATAGCCAACACTTATATACCAGAAGAAAAAATAAATACTGCTATATTATCACTGAACAGCATGGCATAGGCAAAGAGAAGTTGTTATCAAATAATCATCACTGTATATTTAGCAAGTTTGTTTCTCACATGATCTGATTTTTGTATTTTGATAATATTCTGTTTTCTGGCAAGTCTAACTATGATAGTTGATGAATTTTTTCAATTAGGGAGCACAAAAATAAAGGACTAACCCCAATGTCTCTGGCATTTTAGAAAATAATCAATGGAAAATAAATTTTATGAAAAATCTTACAAAAAAAAATCCTACATAAAAACTGCTTTCTTCATATTTGGCTTTATAATAGGGTAATCATGCTTTAGAATCTGCATGGGAACTATAAATATGAGTTTCTTGATTTTGTTCGGCTGAAAAATTTTAAATAAGAGGAAAAAACATGGATGTATATGCACAAAGGCATAACTTCATGAAAGGAAGGAATTTTAAATAGCAAACATCTCATTAATGGGCAGAGCATCTACAGTTTTGCATGTCTGTAAATCATTTAGAGTTGTATAAAGCTTAGTTTCTTACCCCCTGCTGTGTCTGTTTTGCAATGTTCCACTAAGCTGCAGATCCAGCAGCTCAACGATTGTCCCATGGAGTAAAAACAATGCTTCATTTACTCTCTGTGGCAGGACCTGAGTCCCTCTGCCAAGTTTTCTTCCTTCCTTTCTCCATAAACAATATCTACATATTTAAAATGTAAAACAAAATGTAATGGCTGCCAGCAAGTTTCAATATTCAGGCTTCTTTCCCTTCCTCAAATGAAAAGGCAGGATTTAAAGTAAAAACAAGGAGAGACTGCTTTTTCTGCTTTAAGCAGTCCATTAAGCTGAAGTGCATTCTTGGGCACGAAGATAAAATTAAAATGAAGAAAAAACAGGAGACAGAAAAATAAAAAATCCCATAATGCTAAAAAATAGATACCATACAAATAGAGCACCAGAGGGATTACAGAGGAAGGAATACAAAGGTTAAAACAGCACTGGTATGTCCTGATGCAGATGTTGTCCCTTCACCTTTTCCCCACCTTGTCATTTGCAACTCCCTACCTACAGAGCAAGTCCTTTATCAATGCAGTAATGAATTCTCATGTGCAACCATCTGCCTAGCAGATGGGGCAGGTGCTGAGTGTTGTCATTCACCAGCTTCCACTTGTTCTTGTCATGATCAGGAGCTGACAGACTCCATGGCAGGAGATGAGCCATGCACACAGCAGGAACAACAGCACCTTGTGCCGCTCCTGCACCCAGTGTCTCCAGGGGAAAGGAGGGTGGTGAAGGAAGGAGGAGGCAAAGGAAATAGGAAGTTTTTAATCTAGCATGTCATTACACAGCAGCCAGTAGGTGTTACCTCAGCTTGTTAACAAATGTCACCCCTCCTGTGCAGCACATCCTTCCATCTGAGGGGTACACCTTTGTACCCTGAACTCACACAATGAAATTCTGAAATTGTTAACATGTGAACTTATGTGAACATGTAAACAACACTATTTTTTTTTTTTTTGGTTTGGTTTTGGAGTTTGGGTTGTTTGTTTGTTTTTGTTTGTTTGTTTTTTCCTAAATGTACCCAGATTAAAAAAAAAAAAATAACAGGAAGAAAAAAAAAAACAGGTAAGTTTTCAGGAAAAGCTGGGGGAAACCCCATCTGATGGTAATCAGCAGCTGCAGGAATTATACTAGTGGTAAACATACAAAAGGACTATAAAGGGGAAGAAAATTTCCTTTTTTAGTTAGATCTGAATTCCAGTACTCATTTCTTATCCAGACTTGGTAACACTGAGTTTCAAAACTGTCTCATTTGTTTCCTCTGCAGGTTTACACTTCCATTATGCATTTGATGTGACTGTCAATAAAAAGTCTACACTCACTGTAAAGAATCCCCACAGAAATCTGGGAAACTTCATAGCCAGTGCAATGTTTCTCACTGAGGTGTCAATGAAATCTGCTGGTGACTTACTGTCCCCACAGAACAGTGCCAGAGGATGGGAACAGTTACTTAGCACTCCTTCTGTGACTGGAAACTGTAGCTCTCATAATCTGAGGAAATTATTTTCTCTGTACATTTAAATGATTGATTACAGAGAGATTTTTCATTTGGAAAGATGCTAAAATAAGCAGAATACACACTCTAAGCAGAAGTCTTAACTATGGAGATGTTTCTTGACATTAAGGAAATTTATTCAGTGCTGGTTTTTTTGGGGGGTTTGTTTTATTTTGTTTTTATTCACATATCTTTAAAATGTTATTTTTGGGGTTTTTGATTGTGTAATGTGTTATCACATAAATTTGATTTTATAATAGACAGTCTAACAAAAAACAATTTCTTTGCCAAAGGTGCGGTATCTTACTATATTTAAATTTACTTCACAGAAAATATTATCACCTTAGTTACTCTCTAAATATGTGTTTCAAAATCTCTACTTTTGATACGAATGCCTTATTTTGATTTCATCTTGCCCACAGGAAATACACCTCTTCCAATGGAGACTAGGAATTACATGCTTTAACACTTCAACATTCTTTAATGTTGAAGATTATATTCCTCCAAATTTTCACCACAGATCATATTGCTAACTTTGATTCCACTCCTGAGCACATCTTTCCTGTATAGCATGATGACTCACCAAAAAAGAGTCAGTTGGAAACTAGTACATTTAAAAAACTCTAGATTAGAATACAGCTGTTTTAATGTTTAAAGAGAATACAACTGAAAATGATAATATTTCAAGACTTTATGACATCCCAATTGCTTTGTAGAAAGCTCCAGCTGACAGATTCATTATGTGAGCACTTTTTTTACTACCAAATACATACAACTATAATACATATATAAAATCATAAACACACACTAGATACTTTTCTTCTGCTTTTTCTATCAAATATATTGATTTGAAAATATATCCTCCTAGGATCCTCCTACATACTCCAAGGAGGTTTCTAGATTGGGTATCCGGAACTTTATTATTAATAATATACAGAAACATTTTATACCATATGAAGTACTGATTAGGACTTCATAAAGTCTCCTGCAAGTAAGGATTGCCAGTGTATTTTCAAGCTTTTTCTTTTCTGTTAGCTCATAAACATCTGCAACTAATGCAAATTCTTGCAACTATTTCTCATAATAGCACATTTATCTCCCTTCAGAGTCACACAAATATACTCTCTAAACCTCATAAGTATGCAGGCTCTGACTTAACCTCATTTTGTTGACTCCTATGACCCAGAAATAAAAGCTTGAAATGTATACCAAAAAGATGAGCAACAGCTGTTGACATTCTGAATTTATCAGTCCATGAAGAAATATACATTTTTTTATTTATGTTGCATTCTCAAAGTGACATAAAGATATTAAAAATTTAAAACAGAAATTGGGTGCTAGGAATTCAATCAGAAAAGAAAAATGAAGAAATAAATTGTTTCACTTTGTCTGGACCCTGTGGCATTTTTAGAAAGCAGATTCAGAAAAAAAAAAGGTTAAAAGAGTGAAGAGTGGGTTATGAATGGAGATGGAAATTGTTTCTATTTATATTCACTTTGTTATGAGTGAAGGAGCTCCTAACACAAGGATTATGTTTATAAAAAGCAGGTTCTGTGTCATCAAGAGTCTCTACACACTGTCCAGGCAAAGGTTTTTCCTCATGTTTTAATTACTAGCATTGTCCTAGTGTTAATCCTTATAGCAAAAAAAAAGGGAGAAGAAGTTTAATAAAAATAATAATAATCATCACATCAAGCATCTGCATTAAAGGAAATGGGGAGAAAACACCCTTAAGATTACAGATATAAACTCATATATAGTGTGAATAGTAGAGAGAACCAGTTCCATCCCCTTATAATATGCAGTACTAATACTAGTATTTTGCTTCCAGGTAGAAATAGAATCCCACTGTGTTAGGTGTTACACAAAGAATATGGAAAAAAGTCTTTGTGTGCGGCATTTTTCAGCAAAAGTTATGTAATAGGTTTTTTTTCTCATAATCGTTGTTTTTTTATGTAAAATTATTCGCTGGATTGGGCAGGAGAATCTTTCAAACCTTTCACTGTTTAGTCTGCTAGAAGAGTCTGAGCTGGGATCATGCTGATAGACTGCAATAACTGCTGTGCCTTCAGGTTTATCAGGATATAGTGCAATGATTCTTTGATCTTTTCCCATTTAAACCTGAGACATTAAAGAACAGCAGCTACAATAGATAATTACTATTCTCCTTGCATTCTTGAGTTTGCAGATAGCTTCACTCTACAAGATCAAGACTCAGTCCCAAGGCCTGATTGTATCCTCATTTACATTTATGTACACTGAGAGTAATTCCACAAAGGCCAGTGGAAACTTAGTGAAGTAAAATTGGTGTGTTTTGTGAAGTGAGACATAAATTCATGGGTTTTGCGTAATGAATTGCCTCATCTACAAGAAAGCATTAGAAATTGGAACAATTCATAATGGACAGTAATAATGCACTGTGTATAATTAATTTTTTTATAATGCAGTGGCTTTTTTCAGGACTGTTTCTTATCTCTTTGATGCTTTGTTTTTTCTATTTCTATTCCCTTTCTACTTTATTATTAAATGGTTGCAGTTTTACTGTCTTTCTTAACAGCAGGACACACAACAATAGAATTTAAAAGTTTGGGGGGGAAAAAGATAACATATATTTGCCCTTGCCCAGAATTTAAATTTCAGTTTTGAATACAGGTCACAGAAAAAGATTTTAGACATCAATTTAGAAACAGCACACAATACACACTACCTGTAACACTTCTAAAAAACTGAACTGAATATTATATAGGGTCTTGTCCTTAACAAGAGAACTGTATGCTTTCCAACCAGAAGAAGCTAAATATAAGATGACTTAAGTTTACTTGAAACCAAAGAAATTTTCTGTTTTAACACAATTTTCCCTAATGATCAAATTATCAGGAGAAATTAATAGTCTCTGATTCTATGTAAAGTCTAATCTGTCTCCCATTTTTCTGTATGGATATCCCTTGAAGATAAGTGGCCACCAAGACTAATAAAGAGAGAATGAAGACAAGTTTTGCAATCTGTGCCACATAAGTATCAGTACTTTAAAAATATTTAAAAATTAAACTGTGTATTAATAAATAATTTATAATTTTTTTTTCTAGGAAAACTGCAGGGACACCACCATACTCCTCTCAAAATCAAATTAAAAATAATGGAGAAATAATCAACTCCTAGAACACACTTCTTTCCTCCAAATACAGGAGGTGCTTCTCATCTAAGCTGATGAGGTTCCCTTCGGCAATCATTTCCCCAAGCCTCACATCTATTTAATATACTCAGCATCACCCTGTCTAAGAGGTGGACTACTTCCTAAAACAGATCTACATACTGGACAAAAGGAGATAACATATTGAACTCCTATTCACTGCATTGGCGAGAAAAAAGAATAGCAATCACCTAACAGTGATTAAAAAACTGCAAAAATAACAGAATCAGAAATTGGCTAAGATTGGAAGGACCTTGGGAGTTCTTCTTGTCATAAACCCCTGTTCAAGCAGGGCCACCTACAGCTCGTTGCCCAGGAACACATCCAGATGACTTCTGAATTTGTCTGAGGAAGGATACCCGAAAATCTTCTGAGTTTACTTTGATTTGAAGAGGCAAACTGCCCCACATTTTGACTAGCTTAAGCATGATAATGGATTAAAAAAAGACTATATAAATTATATTTTTTTACCCTGCAAGACAAATTGAAGACCTACAAAACTGAAGAAGAAATCTGAGAGTAAGAGGTTTGTTGTACACGTTCTACCAATAATGTTAAACATTAAATTAGCTAGTAGGAAGAGAAATATTAATTTCTGAGTTATCCAAATATTACCATCTTCCAAATGACAAAATAGAATTCCAAGAGGAAAAGTCCATTCTCGTTGCATGAAAACAATTTAACTTTACTATGTGGGGCAGGGCAAACATTGCAAAGCAACATAAAAAATACATAACTGATAGTTCTGCAGGTAAATCTATTGATGAAGAAATGAAAGGTCAGATCAATTAAATATGTATGAAAGTTTATTATGTGGGTAAGCAAGTCAGATCCAAACAGAATTTAATTCTGATGTGGCCTGAAGAAAATGATCTTTTGAAAATATATTGGTGAAACTTATGCTGAGAGGCAGTACTTATAGAGTTTGAAGAAGATAAATATTTAACAGCTTGTAAAATGTTTTCATACAGATACTTCCAACTTTTGAGTATATAGATTGAGCTTAGGGGTGTGGTGGGAGAATGTTTTTGAACATTCTGTAAACTAACACAAGCATTCACCAAACTTTGCTAATAAAAAATGTTTACATATTTTTTGTAGATCTTACAAAGCATGGGTATAATTTTGAGAAAGCATCAAGTATAACAGTGTGAATCAGAAAGCTGGAATACTTTTAAAGAGTGTTAATGAAATATTATCAGATACTCGTGTTGGAAGTGTTTGAGGATTTGTAACTAGTTCAAGATTTTCAAGGTGGGAAACACACTAGATGAAATAAGACAAGCTGACAAGTTTTACCAGATCAACCATGCTAAATTCTGGCAAGACATCAGTTTATATGGAACAAAAATTGAAAGTGAATGCACGTGTTATTTCTGAATATATTCTGAAATAACATAACTCCTTGATCTCAAAACCAACCAATTTCATCTGGTAATAAGAACTGCATCATTCCAATCCAAAACTTAAGGTATAATCAAAATACTTAGATTAGTGGCAGTATAGCTAGATAATGGATAACCATATCACAAGAAGTCAAAAAACCCTGACAAAACACCTCAGGGAAGTCAAATAACACATATTACCATGGATAGCTGTAAAATTATGCTGATGTAACTATGTAAACTCATGTAAATATGCTACACAACATGACCTTGTCTCTATGACTGTGCCATTATTTTTCATGCATTTCCATCTTTGTCAGTTTATTACTGTATGTTATAAAGCAAAGTTTCCCTGGCTGTTCAACATGAACTACAGTTGTAATAGTTTTTGAGAAATTCTTTGATTATTTAATTTTCCATTACATCCGTTTATTATTTAATCAGAAAAATATTTAATAGTGCACCTCTAATGATAACAACTGCTGTTTTTTTCTTAATTTGTTTGTTTATTCTTTCCAAACATGCTACATGACAAAAAGATTGTAAATTCCATCTAGAAATCTGAACTCAATCTGGTAGTTCAACTTTTATTGAACATTTTCTGTGAGGCTGTACATTATAGACTTAATTCATAAGGCCTGTATATACCTGAGAAACTTGCTGTTCCCTGAATCTTCTCTTACAGACATAGAAAGCCTAAGTCTTCTTTATATTTCAAGATACACAGAGAACATGATGCAGCTGATTTTCCTGTGACAGAAATATCTTAGACATAGATTCATCCTTATTACAACATAGAAAAAATTATTTCAAATTCACATCCTTGTTTCAAACTGCGGATCAGAAAACAATATTTTGAATCATGTAAGGACTCCCAAAACCTTCAAAAGAATGAGAATATGTACAGGACATGCTCCTTTACTTCACAAGAAATTGAATTGATAAAGAAAAAACTTAGCAATCTGCTTAGGGAAGGAGAGAGGGGGTGTATGTGCATGTACATTAGAAAAACAGGGCATACCAAACAAGGTCTGCTTCATAGAATCAGACAAGATACATACATTTCTACAGAGGATGATTCACCACCTAAGTGTCAATAATCAAGTCAAAACTGCACTGGTATGTTTTGGAACATACACTAATTGTAGTCAGGTATAAGAGCCCACTGGGAAGCCTGGAACTGTATAAAAACCATGTGAACAGAATCAAAACCTACATTATAACAAATCAGGAAAAGTGCTTCTGAAGTTAAGAATAGATTACTTGTTTACACACCTGAGATGATAAATAACCAAGATGATAATAAAACTAAGCCACAGAATTAACATTTTAAATGCACCTTCTTCTTACAAAAAAAACAAGAGATAAGCAAAATAAACTACTCCCCTCCTCACTTCAAATCTACAAGATTTTATAGACACAAGACAGAGTGGGCAGCTAGCAAAACAGTACTACAATGGAAAGATTCCATCTAGTCTGAAGTTAAAAGTAGCACAAAAGCCTAAATCTGAAAGGAAAAAAAATGTGTTACTCCAGTCTAATATGTGGTTCTATTGTAGGAGAATGTTAAATATAATATTAGACTAAGATAAATTCAATACCATTATATTATTTTCATGCAGTAATAAAGAAAGAGTATTTTTACTAGCTCCTGAGGCCAAAGCACAACTGGAAACACTCTATTCAGACTTTATGTAATTTAAATCACACTCTAAAGAAACTATTAGTGGGCTATGTCTTCCACAAGGATTGATATAAACAGGCAGTGTAGGTAAGCTATAAGCTAGGGATTTTAGAGACTTTCCTATGATATGAGAATATTTCTTGAAAATGTGCTCATCCACCTCCTGCTGTGGCTTTTGTACTCCAGTACTCTTTTCTGGTCTTCATGATTTGCATGTCCTAATGCTGCCCAATGTACAGCCAGTATACACACATTTATGCCCAGGGTATTATAAGATATATAGACCACATTGGAATTATGGAAGCTGTGTCATCTACCAATTTCCAAAATATGTTTTCAATAGAATGGATTTTAAGATTGTAGCAATGTACCAATATAGGTGGTATTACTAATAGCATTGTAAGTAAAATATCAACATCTGAAAGGAAGAACACTAGCAACATTACTTATATTTTATGTAACATATATATGTAAAGTAAATGCATTTATTAAAATATTTTTTTAGTATATCTGCTATTATACTACCACCTAATGGTAAAAGATAATTAATATAACACACAATTACATAAAGATGCCCTGACAAGCTTGGCAATTCAAGCACTTGCAAATAGCAACATCCTTTTCTCTGTCTTTTACAGATCTTTTATTTCTACTGATGTTGATGCACTCCTTTGTCTATACTTCTATCTTTTCCTGCTATTTCCACTACTTCAGTTACATTCATGGATTATTAAATAGATGAACATATATCATTGCAGATAAGGTCATGTAAATTCTCTGTTCAGCAGTATAGAAATTTCCGTTCCTCATACAGTTACACTAGCAGTGGCTTTCAGCAATGAAATTCCTTTTCTACTCAAAATAGAGTATTTACTTTCTTCCATTTTATTTTTAAGATACATTCATTCAAATCTGTAGTAAAGGATCTAGCGAGTGGGGTCTTGCTGGACAAGCTGAGCCAGAGCAGCATGTACTGAGCAGTATATGCATGTGGTAAAGAATGCCAACCACATATCCATCTCCACACTAAAAGCATCAACAGCAGGTTGAGAGAAGTAATCATTCTTTACTACTTCAGCACGTTATAGGAGGGTGTATATGTCTAATTTCCCTAGCACAAGACAGTCATTAATTGTTTTTTTCTTAGAAGAGACACCAAGATGATTAGGGGACTGAAGCATGTGATGCCAAAGGAGGGACTTAGAGACTTTGATTTATCTAGTCTTAAAAACTGAAGATCAATAACAGATTTCATTGCAGCCTTCCACTACTACTAGAAGCCTAGAATATAAGGGGGGCAATCTTTCTCAGGCACTATGACTATTGTTGCTCCTTTTAAGCAGAATAATTTATCTATCTTGGCTGCTCCCTTCTCCTTAAGGGGAGGGTGCCCCAACTAAACAACAGGGAATATTCAGGGAATATGGGGAATATGGAGAAAATAGAGTCAGATTCCACTGGGAGATGCACACACACAAAACTAGGGAATGGAATCTGCAGCAAGGGAAATTTCAATTGGATATTAGGAAAAAAAAAACACAGTGAGAGGAGTCAAACGATTGGAGGATTATGTGATTATGTACAGGATTACGTTATATAATATCCATCATTAGATATGCTTGAAGCTTGACTAGACAACACCAGGAACAATGGAAAAAAATTATTGTCATGATCTGTCCAAACTTGCTACATTTTCTCTCAACTTATACCTAGCATGACAACTGAAATATATCAAAATATAAAAATCTTTGCCCAGCTTTTTTGTAAGTATGACTCAGCACCACCTCCTTCAGAATGAAGAGCCCTATTTGTTTTTCTCCTCCATGTGCATCACATATTAGACTACATATAAGGAAGTTGTGCTTTCACCCCAGCTGGCACCCAAGTACCACACAGTTAGCCACTTGTTCACACCTCATTTCCCCACTTTCCCTCCAGTGGGGTAGGAAGAAGAATCACAGAAAAGTAGAACTTGTAGGCTGAGATAGGAACAGCTTAACAATTAAAATAAGAAGAATAAGATTAATGAAAAGTAGAGAGAAAGAGGAATAAAACCCAAGAAAAACAAATTATGGACAATACAGTTGCTCATCACCCACTGACCAATGCCCACCACTGAGCAGCAATTGGCCTCTCCTGGAAGACTTCACCAGTTTATATCCTGAGCATGTTCTGTGCTCTGGAATATCCCTTTGACCAGGATGTCAGCTGTCCTGGCACTGTTCCCTCATAGTATCTTCTGCCCCTGCTCACTGGCAGAGCAGGGGAAAGTGGAAAGTCCTTGGTTTAGAATAAGCACTGCTCAGCCACAACTAAACCATTAACTTGCTTTCAAAACAGAGTACTGTACCAGCTACAAAGGAGAAAATTGACTGTATCCCAGCTGATACCAGGACAAAGGAAGACATTTTTGATAATGAGTGTGGTTAAGCACTGGGAAATGTTGCCCAGAGAGGTAACAGATGCCCCATCCCTGGAAACATTTGAGGTCAGGTTGGATGGGGCTCTGAGCAACCTGATCTAGTTGAAGATGTCTCTGGTCACTGAGGGTAGGTTGCTCTTGATGACCTTTAATTGTCCCTCCCAACCCATGATCCTATGACAACAGCTTGGGAAAAACAAAATAAAATCACTGCAGAGATAGAGCAATTTTTATTTTGCTTAAAAAATACAACAAAAATAAACCCCTAAAATCTACACAAGGATGACAAGATTTGTTTACTGAAACCATTTCCTTGATAACACAAACTGCAGGGAGATTTAACCTCAGCTAAACAGAACAGAGATTAATTAATTCTGCTGCAAATTAGACTTCTATTAAAAAAAAAAATTATTCTGCTCACGATTGTACACACATTTTTGAAGACTGATGATAAAAGCATAAATATGACACATAACCAATATTTAATCTCATTTTAAATTCTGATTTTTTATTTACAGTTATTAATCTGTATTAAAAATTAAACTTTCAGAATAAGAGCCTCCATGATTTGTGTGTTAAAGCTAAAATATGAGATTAATTTGTCAATTCAAGCAATCATTATTGCAATTATAAAACATGGATCTCTTTTCATCCATTTTATGGGGGGAAACATACCACAGATAGCAACCACTTTCAAAAACTAAGCACTAAACTGAATATACTTCGCTGTTTTCTCCCACTCTGTCTCAGTGAACTGACCACTGAATTATTAAATCAAGTTAAAAATAAAAATTCCAGATTACATGATTATATATAAATAAAAAATACATTTCTCTAACATCTGCACAGTATTATAACAGAGCTATAAATTCATCTAAACCATAAAAATTAGGTTAAAAAATTAATTATAAAAGATAGGAAAGTGCTAATCAGATGATGCAGAATATCAGTATTGCACAGTATCATAATTTTAAAGAAAGGGACTACTTGGATGAATAATTACTGTCAACATAAAATGAGCTGACAACTTAAAAAATAATTCATCTGCATTTTGCTTGAATTTCTCCTATGTCACATGCAATTGTAAACACAGCTGGAATTAAAATCTGTGCTCTTCAATATTTTCTGTTTTATAACCTCTGTTTTTATTCTGAAACACACATCATGTACTTGGTTGTCCTTCCTGTGTACTGCTGCCTTCAAAATTCTAAGTGAGTACTCTGTCTTACTCTGTTGATGTCTATAGAAGATACTTTGCTAAGACAACCTTCAGGTTTAATGTTTCTGCTGTATCTCTTGGCTGAAAAACTTAGTGTGCACGTGGCTATGAGCATTCCCTTTGCTGCAGTTCAATAATGCCCTTGTTTGATGAATTAAGCATCCTGTCACTTTTAAAGCACAGTTTGATGTTTTATCCTATGAGTACAGTATGTAGAACTAAGATCAACTGTTATTAGTAAAAGCTTGAGGCTTATGACCACTTCTGTTGAATTTACCTTTCATTCCACATAAAGTAAATGAGTTGGAATTAACAGGTCTGTCCTTGCAAAAGTGAACAGGAAGGCTGACAAAGTAATTCCCTGGTAATCACAGCAAATTAGTCTTGAAGTCCACTGACACGGAAATATTCTTACTGGCATCAAGCCTGAGGAGTAGGCATAATCCCTGATCATAAAATTGTAATAATAATTGGGAAATCTTAACTAAGAAGGTCCCTTTTTCTTTTAGTTTTTTTTTCTTTCTATTTTTATCCTGTTTTAGAAACACTCTTTGCCAAAAATGATGTGTACATGTACACAGTATATATGCATATTATTCCAGTTTTGAAGACGTATTCATAGAAAGTCTACCCACATCTTTCTTTGGAGCTGTGTGTGGAAAAGAACAAATCCATACCTACTGATTATGACACTAAAATAATTTTATTTTTAAAGACATAACATCTCCCAATTACATGAAATCAAAATGTTGCCCTCTAGACACGATGACTTCTGAAAGCAGCCTAAAAGCCCTTTTTAGAGGAACAGGCCAAAAGCACCAATCCATGCTAGTAGAAGCAATAATTTCAGAGATTTACACATAGAACTTGAAGCTGTCAATCTCACACTAGGTACTAATGCTGATGAATTGACATTACTGTGGAAGAAGCAGCAATCAGATCATTACAAACCAGGCATGCCAAGTTATTCTTTTAACAGTGGGCATGTTCCAATGTGTTTTGTAATTCTGCTCCTGGTTTGAATCTCTCTGTATTTGTCTGCATATGTGTGGGAACTTAGACATAGCAGAACAGTAAAAGACCCTATGCCTGTGGTGTCACACAATATTAAAGTATGACATTCCTTTCTACATCATATAAATGCAGTATTTTGCATCCTCAGTATTGGTGCTATTAACTGCAGTAAAAAAAAACCCTCACTAAATCATATTTGGGGATTTTTTTATGATTTCTATCATGAAAAAATCCCCATATTTTATGATTTCTATCATATTGGTTTGTGATGGTGGGCAGGTATTTTGTTTTCTGGAGGGATGTGTGAAGCAACACTCACAGGTCAGCAGGGTGACCACCAAATCACAGCTGAGCTGCAGTGTACATTAATTTCAGTACCTCGATAACGATGTCGGGCTCCAGAGAAACACGGGGACCCAGGCTCCTCAGGCTCCGATTATTCTACCACCCAGCAGGGTGGAAGCAGGGCTGCTGCCTGCCCCCATATAACAAAAAACTTCTTGCAAGCAGAGTTTATCACAGGCTTGTGCTTTTATGATCTCCCTCTCCCTCCCAGCAGGAGGCTCAAGCCCCTCCCCGGGGGAGACTGTGTTATCTCTTTACAGGAATTCTAATTCTCAAAACAGGCAGAGGATGAATGACTTAGGCATGACTTAGGAATGACTTAGGCAGGAATGATTTATCCACATTCCTTGCATCATTGGAATTTCACCTGGGGGGAAATTATCCCCTCCCTCACTAAAACTTGTTTTAACTCTTTCCTCCAAACAGTGTATGTTATTATTTTTTTCTTTTTCTAAGAAAAATATTGGGAGTGATATTCTTACAGCTACTTCTAACTGTCGAATTGGCAGGAGGCATTTGGAAACCCAAGCAAGAATTTTAAACTCTTTGTCATCCAAAGTACATTCAAATTGATGGACATATGGATAAGAGTTTACATACCTTGCTACATAAGAGATCTCATAACTATACAGAAAATAGAAGCCTGAATATATTCATGATTGAATAGAATCAAAAGGCTGAGGCCTGAAAATGCAAGGTGGTTTGCAAAAATAAACTTTTTTTTTTGCCTTGCAAAACCTACAGTTAAGATAGAACAATCAACAAAACTAGGCAAAACACAGAATGGAATTTAATCCAGGGTTAAATACTAAGACGGTATGCACTGAATTGACCCCATAAAAATATCCACACCATACAGGTTGCATCTCAATGCTCTCGCTCAAGGCTCTCTGCCTTTCATCTTGGCTGTCCTTTTCTCCTCTCACTTCAGCATCCATATCTCCCTTGTACTGGGGAGCACAGACTGGGACACAGCACTTGAGATGTGCCTCGCCAGAGCTGAGCAGAAGGAAGGATCACCTCCCTCAACCCACTGGTGATATTCTGCCTAAAACAGCTAAGAGGGCTTTTGGCTGCCTTTGCCACGAGGGCATATTCCTGGTTCATGTCCACCATGAACTGCCAGGACTCCCAAAAACTGCTCTGCAGAGTCACTTTCCAGCTGGTCAGCACTCAGCCTAACCTGGTGCCTGGGGCTAATCTTCCTCACTTGCAGGATTTATTATATTATAGGTGTTAAACATCACTGGGCTTCATGAAGTTCCTGCTGGCTCATTCCTCCAGTCTGTTTGCATGTGACCCCTGAACAGCTACACAGACCTGGCATATCAAGTTTATTTCACGTATATTATGTTTCGGAACAAAGTTATGAATTCGTTGAAGAATGTACCTTGCTGAGTTAAAGTACATGAAAATTAGCTGGAGTTTGCTACTCCTTAAGTTGTCACTTACATATGGCAAACTTCAACACTAACTTAGGGCCTCCACTCACCCCAAAACTACAAAAATCCAACATGTCCCTGATCAATATGGCATATAACCATGTCTTGAGTTACCATAAGTATTTGGTGGTATTGAAAATCATCATAATTGATGATGGTATTATATTGACTTGAGACTTTTATTATGCTGTCCATAAATTGTAAAAATCAGTGAATTACCTCAGAATTAAAAATTTCCTATTTTCAGAAGAATATGAAAAATTTGCAGAAGAAATTAATGTCTCCATGACCAAGATATATTTTCAAATAAAACTAAAAAAGAAATACCCTTTCCATATATAAATATATGCTTTCCCAAACAAGTTTCATATATCATCAATATCATAAAAATGTAGAATATCAGGAACTTCTAAGGATAAACAGATAAGAGGTTCTGCTATGTCTTTTACAGCTCTAAATTCTGAAAAATACTTAACTACTTATTTACATAGATATATACTCAACATAGTTTTTGCAATTGCTGAAGACCTAATTCAGTTTACTTAATCTACAATTCTGTGATTTAAAGCAACCATTGAAACCCTCATCTTTCTTCTCCGAATAAGTATTCCAATCATCAACACATGGACAACAGAGCTTGACACAGAGAGAAGAAACTGGTACTCTCCAAAAGGAATTCACACATCTGACAAATTAAATACTAAAAAAAAAAAGAATAATGTATCTTCTTCTCTATCCATATATTGAAAAATTGGGTTAAAGTGCTTAATTCAAAGTGGTGAATTTTGTAGTAGATAAACAAGTCTGTAACACCCCCCCTCCCCCACCCCCCCAGTTATTTCCTACTGACAAAACTCAGGGGAGTTTCACTCAGAATGCTGCCTTCTGGGAGTTCCCATCCTTAGCAGACAGCAACATGGAGAGAGCCATAAATAGCTCAGACACTGTAAAAGGTGTGCTCCACAGACATCAGGCTCTCAAACAAGCTGAGGGATGGTATGATACACTTTTGTAGATCTATTGCTGCATGTTCAGCCATATTGACACACAAATAACCCTGAAAATTATAGCTCGATAAAGCCAAATCAAGACAAGGTTGTTCATAAGGTATCTTCAATGTCAAACTGGTAAGAGCAAAAATGAAAACACTGAACACTCAAAATTTTTCATTAGATGGATTTCATCACTGAAACTGCTATGAAAACTAAAGGCCAGCATGTCAAGAGAGTGCCAAAGACTTTTTGCAGAGATACAAGATTTAGCAGAAGAGTGGTAAAACAATAAGAAAGAGAAAAAGTTTCATCAGAAGTATGGAACACACAAAATACAACAATGGCTAAATAGAATGGAAAAGGTAAAACACAGATGTCACTACAAAGACAAGAAAAAAACAAAGAAGAGTGTAAAAAAAGGTGATTAATATGGAGAGTTTTAGAATCAAGGGCTGAAGATGGCTAGTCTTGGGGAAGTGGGAACATGTAATATAGTCTTTAGAACAGCAAATTGTACTACTATAGATATTGGATAATTTAAGTTCTCATCTGTAATTCATCTTCTGCCCAATAATTACCTTCCATAAAGCATAGTGGAAATGAGCTTTCCAGGTAATTTTTGAATGGCATTGCTATACATATACTCGTACATATACATATTCATACACATAACAAAGCTTTTGTGTTTTAAAAACAGACTGTAATGTCAAGGTTAGTAATTGGTACTCTGCATCTGGAACTGATCATGGTCCATAAATGATAATACAAACAAAACAGCCCCATTTCATTCCAACATAACTGCAGTCAACACACAGATCCTCAAGATAGATAAGCAGCACATATTTGAAATGAAAATCTCTCTTCTAACTCTTGCACAGGTGTATTTGTATCAAGTCTACTACGCTTGTCACAATCACAGGAGGAAAAAAAAAGTTACATCAAGCCTCATGCTCTCATGCTTTCCATAGCTTCCACTTTCAAAGGAGAGGAGAAGAAGTCTTACCAAACTCCCAACACTAAATGACTCTGGTTACCCTTCCATGAAACGTGCTTAATGTTTGCTTTTACTATTCATTGAACATTCTTTGCTAAAGAAGGACTTGTTTTTTGCCAGACAACTTCTTTATTAAAACCAGCAATGGTGTTATCACACTTACAGCAGAATAGAAGAGATACAATCCCTCTTTGTCATGCCAAAAGCAGACAAATAATCAATCATGTTGTAATTATCAGAGAAATACCATCATTATCAAGCTTTCTGGTCTTGCATTTCATAAATTAGATGGAAACCACACAGGAGAAAAATGTTAATAGTTCAACAACTCTACCAGCCAAGGCTTGAATGTGTAGCCTCATATCCCAAACTATGAATATTTACAAAGCTGAGAGATCCAGTATCCCAAATGGGAGGAGTTCTGATATTCAGGAAGACTGGTGGCTCAGGATAGTTATCATATAATAACCTTTTAAATTAGCATTGTTATTTTTTTGTTTTACCTTTTATATCCCATTGAGCGACAGTCACCACAGAGAACCAAACCTTGTTTCACAAAGAGCAGTCCAGTTGCTCTGCCTTGTTAAGTATTCATTCATTCATTTATCAGAAACAGGGGGAAAGTAGGAGAATTTTAAAAATTATTTTCTTTTCTTAAACACATTCTTAATCCTGTGGTTTTGTTCAGTTACTGAATTGCAAAACTATGTGCAATCTGAGATTGCGCATACCTTAAAGGTATCAGGTGTCAAATTATGTAAGCATATGTGCCATGTAACATTTTTGAAATCTTTTCTCAGTAGGTGTTTTGACTTTTTTTTTTGGTATTTACATGCAACTAATAGTACACAAACAAACTAGTAGAAAATCAAAGCCTAAATTATGTTTTTCAGGCTGTTACTTGCCTTTTAAAAGACACTTGGTGATAGGTCAATGGTGACTTTAGTTAGCATAATTTTCTATCATTCCATGGATTCTCTACGAAAAGGAATTTTTGTGCCATCTACAGCACACTGAGGAATGTGGTTTTCTATCCACTTGTCAAGAATTTGTGACCATAGTACTTAGTACTGACTGGATTTTGACATGCTAAGCATGATCATCCTTCTTAAAAATGAGAAGAATTTCTGAGAAATATTCTGGTTTCAGCACATTTCCATGCTGTGGAAAAGTGAGTCACAGCATTGTAATCTGTTCACGACAATTTCTATCAGGATTCAAAGACCTACTTTGTGATAACATCGTTGATCATTCTCAAAGAACACCTCTCAAGCAAAACAGAAACACAGTTTTGTGTATAGTATATATCATAACTACTGCTGAAGGATAAACATTGGCAGATTCATTTGTTAAAATTTTCATATCCTTTTTTGACATGTCTGAGTAGAACAGAGAAACTGTGTAATAAATAGGGCATTGCTTCCAGAACCTATATATTTTGGTGAAGTCCATTGCATATGAATCCTCTTAGAGGCACTGTTGCTCAATATTTTTTGTGATACTTCTTTCCTGCCTAATAAAATTGCTTCAGTATATTCAAACACAATGGCCTACAGGTACCTTGGAATATCCTCTAAATAACAGTGTCAATATGTAGGAACTCTCTGGAAAGAAATTTTAATCCCAGCTGTGATTTTTAGAGGGTGCTTTTTTTTCCTGTCTTTTAATCTTTTTGTTATCTTGCACCATCAAATACAGACAAAACCAGTATCAAAATTTTATCCAAAGAGATATCTGTATTACATTTCAGAAGGAAAAGCAATCTTTAGAGGGCACTCTCTATTTAGTACTCTCTAAAGAAACCAGGTTTATAAGCAACATTCCAGACTGGCTATCTCAAAAACAGAACCTCCCAAGCCAGTAGCCATTCCTAAAAAAATTTCATGTGATCTGTTTTGGTTGGCAAGGCTCACCTAGTGAAACTTGGACATTTATAGGCTGCATTTCTGAAAACAGTTTAACAAAAATCTAACTCTGTTTTCAGCCTAAAATTTGATTTTCTGTGACAATGGATAGTTTGAATTCAAAACTGTATTTTTGTTAATTGGAGTCTGGAGAAGAACAGATTCTAGGGGAAAAAATGGTGCTTAGTCAGCATTTCCTATTTCCACAGCCTCTAAGTTCCATTCTAAAGCACTATGGCAAGGGGAATAAAGATTCACAGGTCTTTCATTGAAAAACATTACCTCTCCTGCTAAAGGTACAGTTCTTCAAATCCCACTTGGTGGCACACACAAAACATTAGCACACTAACATTAAGTACCTTCTAGTTGAGAAGGAAAGGGGAAAGCATTCTCGAAAATTTGCTGATTTTGTCATATAGAAAGTAACTAAACTTGTTTACACTCTAAGGAATCAATTTGTTGAAAATGTCTTGATTTTTATATCTTCACTACCCTGAAAGTGTTTTTTGTGTGTGTAGATCTCAGTAAAGGAAAATACATCATGGAAACATGAGACATTAGCTACTTTGTACACAAAAGTCTATGTAGCCAATAGCTAGAAACTCATGGATTTCAACACTTAAACTAGTGAAAAAACCACAATATCCTTTCATCTGTGTTTTGCTGGGAGGGAATCCTACTACTGACAGAGCCTAACCCTTGGAAAGGGATAAAACCTATAACTATTTAACAGAACATTTACTTCTTGCAGCACAGGCATTCAGGCTCTTAAAGGAGTCCATGGTTAAAGCCTCAGTAATATCCTTTGAATTTCTTATCAGCTAATTCAGTAGTTGACTGACTGTTGTTGTCTGCTAATTGTGCAAGAATTCATTTGAATTCATCTCTGTTATGCATTGCATAGGAGGCTGAGATGTTTAACATAGGACTGTGAATACAGTGACAAATTCTCTAAAGGTTTACACAACACAGTAATTTCCTAGTTTCAGTCCAAATTGCTTGATATCTTCCCAAGTATATCTCTTCCTTTTCCTCTTTGCCTTTATTATTCCAGCAGCATAATGTTTGTTTTCAGAACATGGACTGAAGTTGCAGTGATTTAAATCTACAGAAATTTTTACTTGTGTTTCTTTTTGATAATTGTTTTCTTACATATAGCAAGATGAGTTTAAACCACATGGTGATCCCAGGACTGGTGGGTGCAAGGGATACTTAAGTATATGCAACACCAGTAAAACACAAAAATATTGTGAATTTCACATAAACAAAAAACCATGCACCAAACTATTTTGGTTGAAATATTATCAATACCTATTTTGTACTTATCATTATTACATTATTAAAAATAAATATCAAAATTACAAAATTATAAAAAGAGTCTTTGTACTGCATTAAAATAGACTTAAAACATGGTACTCAGCAGAAATGACTCAGTGTAAGCAAGCAAATTTGCAGGTTGTCAGGTTTTACTATAGCTCAGTTCTGCTATTGTAAAGCAGCAAGACTATTTTAGACTGAACTTGATATTGAAGGCATCATGACTGCATTTGTAAAATGCTGAATCTGAGCAGGTTGATGTCATCTGTAGCACAGTTCTCTACAAACCAGATTATCTACTCACTATTAATAAAGAATTTACTGGTTTAGGAATAAATAAAGAAGATGTAGGTTGACCCTTCATAACTTGAACTGACTCTTTTGGTAAATTACATTCTTATATGTCATATTTATTGAAAAATACAGAAGAAAATAAGTTAGACTGGGAAATTACAGCAGCTTTTAGTTTACTACAGAGATCTTTACCAAGATGAGCACTATCAACTTTCCCTTCTGAGGGAAAAACTATTTTTCAATAAAAGAAAATAGAAGTTATATTTTTAGACAATATTTAATGAAGGACTTGAATACATCTGTCTGCCTTCTTTTGTACTTCTGCATTCTTTTATGCTTCTGCATTGCTACATGGAAGAAAGAAAAAAGGGTGTTTCCTAGGCTTCTTATTTGTGTGCTATTCTAATACTCCTCACACAAGCAATTTGTTTTAAGAGACATACTATTTGTAGCTTGACTACCACATTACAGTTGTGTGAAGAAAATTGCAACACACAAACCTCCTTAACCTCTATTAGTCTTCAGCTGTATGGAATGCATTTTAACCTGTCAGATCTTGTGTTCCACTGCTCTAAGATCAAGCCATATGTAATATTCATCAGTTTAAATAATGTCTGAGACAAACACTGTTCACAGCAACTTCCTCAAAGACTGAAACCAGTAGCTGGTGTTGAGTATTATACCATTTGTTATCTACCTCAGCAATACAGAGAGTTCATTTTGGACAAATTAGCTTCTAAATTACTGATGCTGATCCATAAATAACTGGAACCAGCAGAAGTGTTCCTAAGAATTTTTCTTCTGTGTTTTTACATATATAACTGCTTGGAATGGGTATAAATTATGTATTCCAAGAAAATTTTTTCTTCCATATATATCTGTTTTCTATCATGTTCACTGCAAGCTATAAAATATCAGGTTGGTCTTGTAAATGAAAATGAGGAGACATAACTGTCTTTAGCATCTCGAAAGTCCCTAATGACAACTCACATATTTTATGAAGGTAGTGGTTCTGCTAACACCATTGTTTTGAACAAACTGCATAAAGACACTTCTGGTACATGCTGTAGTATTTTATCAGGCACTTAAATTAAACATGGTAACAAACCAGGATAAGGTGCATAGCTTTCCTTCATTAAAAGTAATTAAAACCAACAAACACACAAACAAAAAAAACCCAAAAAATAAAAAAAAACCCAACCAACCAACCAACCAACTAAAACAAATAGCCTTAAACAAACAAACAATGCTACCTTGTCTTGAACTACAAAAAGAAACCTAATAGTAGCTTGCCTTTGTAGATGACATGAACTGATACAACAGTGAAAATCAGGGACTTCTGCACTGGCACAACAGCTGTGCTTCCTTTGATCAAGTAAGAAATTCTGTTTCTTAATAAATTCATATATGCTCTGCTGATCTAGAAGGTTTATTCACAAGGTCAATGCAAATTCATCTTGAACTACTCTCCCAGGTAACAACTGATGTTATATCCCTTGGTTAGCTGGAGTTAATGTAGGAATGGAGCCAATAGGCCATGGCAGTAATATAAGTTTGGAAGGCAAGAAGCAAAAAGTTCTAAAAAGTTGCAACATTTTTTAAGTCACTGTAAGAAGCAAATGTTGTGTAATTACCTGTACAAAGTCTCATGTCAAAGTCAAATTCACTCATAATTAATTACCAGCTTTTACCAAAAGCTGGTAAAAACTACATTTTAAACCAGTCCTAATTTTTTGTAACTGTTGTCTGCCTAGTAAATGCTTTTCAACCTCTATTACACTTCTTCTGCAAAACAGCTAAGAAATTTACTTTTCACAATTAACTAAATTAAAACTTAGTAGCTATCTGATTACATCGATCCTACTTTTCTTACTCCATTCTTATTAAATATTTACTATCTGCTTCTGGAATGTTACACTGCAATGACTGCCATTTCCTTGAACCTTCCACTGTTTTGTACTGTGTGTAAGGTTGGAAAGAAGCAGGAAAGGCTAGTATTTCTCTTGCTGCCTCTACAGATTTTCTCAACAATTTCAGAGGCACAATACTCTCAATTCTGTAATCAGGATGCTGGCTCTATGTGCCATATAGGTTATGTATCTCTCCTCATTCTTCTTATGAAAAGATTGAAGTCTATCCACAGCTGGAAATCAGTTTGTGTAAAATACAAAATATGTTCTCATCTCTGTGAAAAACTGATTTTTATTAGAAATCATTGTTAATACCTTCTAGTTATATTTGTAATTCCATATGCTCTAAAATTTTTATGTCTTATTTCACTCACAGGAGTGATGAAGTTATTGAAGTTAAATGGGTTATAACCACACGGTAGGAGTCAGGTGAAGATGAAACAGACTTCTTCCAATTGTTATTCTGGTAAAATGTGACCCAAATCAAATTAAATCCACACACAGTTCTTCAGCTTTGAATCTAGGCATTTAGGAAATAAGGTATGAGCATTCCTTTGCATTAAGACTATTACTATATGTAACTCTCAAGACAGACTTCTATTTAATTCTTTTACTGAAATCTATTGAAGAGGCTCATAAGGTAAAAATACTGAGTATTTTTATCAAGACAACAAACAATACTAGTTGACTATATTCCCTCTGGTTTTGCAGCTCCATTGGCATTAAATATTTACCTTGCTCTTCTGAAAATTCAGCATTTTAATGAACACCTTCACGTTTTCCCTGACAACACCCACTGTCTTACATCACATAGTTTGAAAGTAGTAGCAAAGGTTAGTGTTACCCCCATCACATTATATTCATGTAATTATATTCATATCAGATAAGCTGATGCAGAAACGGTAGTTTCATATAATTAGGTCTCAAGTGACTTTAAAACACACGAAAAATTTGCAAAGAAAAACAAAATAACACAATGACAGATTAAAAAAATAATTCTTTGCAATTGTAAAATGCATACCAGGATTCTAATTTCAAAGCAGTTTCAGATTTGATCACTTCAGCCTAGTCATTATGAAGGAATAACCAGGTCTAAACATCCCCTTTTACTCTCTAGAGCAGACACCCTGTGGTAGACTCAGTTTCAAAGTGGCTTCTACATTCCAGAGGTGAGAGGGGAGCAGATGTGAAGCATACTGCCTGAGCAAATGCCACCTCTCACATTATGCACAACTTAGCTACTGTCAAAATGTTAGTTCAGACTACACCTAGATTTTTAAAATTGTCTCCTGAACCAGAAAGTTAGAGGTGATTTGCACAGATGGAGACCAAGAAATAGAACGCAGCTCAAGATATGACCTTAAACAAAGCTGGCTGAGGCTTTCAAAACCCAATGAAAAAATAACCAAAACAAGCAGAACTGGAATTTCAGAACAAATATCACAGAGAAATAATAGAACTCATCATTACATGAAAATATTGTGTGTGGGAAGAGACAAAAGGTAGCCTATAATGCAGAGGGTTCTTGCTTTAATTTTTGTTTTCTTGCACTGGGGCAGTAAAACATGTACAAACAAATACACATTCCAGATGGCTAAGGCAAGCATACTTGTTCCTAATAGATTCGAGATATTGTTTAGTAGCAGCTTCACTCTTGTGGAAGCAGAATTATCCCTGCAATACTGCTAAGGTCAGTGAAAGCATAAGATGCCTGCTGTGCAGCTACCACTGCACAATCAGAATGGCCCAAGAGATGCACATGAGGTAAGTGTCCCTGTCTACATTAGGCCATCTTTGCTTATAAATTGTGCTTGTGTAGACATTAGAAGGACCATAACTAAAGCACAATTACATGGAAATTGAACAATAATTGAGCATAACTAATTCATAAACAGACAACATATACATCGTAGTTTTGTCAAATCTTGCCATCTGTTGCATATGTTGTAAGTAGAAAAATTTTTTTAAAATGAGCTGATTTTTCCCTTGCCATGATCAAACTCTTCTGAATTCTTTCATCTCCTTTCAGATTGTCATACATAGATTTGAGGCAGTTTTGCAAGTTTCTGGAAGCCAAGAAAAATGAAAAAAAAAGAAATATTGTCATCTAAAAGGATGCCAAGTATTTGAAAACAATTTAAAAAAAATAAAATGTGTCTTTTCTTAATTTTTTGCTAAATCTGTTTCAAACCACTATCTTAAGAAACAAGTACATTAAAAAACTGTTCATAACATTTGTTTTATTTGGTGGCAGAAAAAAACCTCTTTAGTATGCAGTCAAATACGAAAAGAGAAGTTATCAAGGCTCCCATATTCAAGAAGAACACACAAAGAAAAAAACAAAACCTAGCAATGTCTTTATTACTTTTTTCATTTTTTTTTTTTTAATTCACTGTCAGTAAGGAGTCACTTTAGGCTAACCTAAAATTAAACACCAAATCTATTTACAACTTTATACAAAATGAAATGAAAGAAGCATGTTGCCATGGTTTTCCTGTACCTTGGAATTACTTCAAAATCCTTCACTAACCATATAAATATTTCAATAATATTTGTTCATATATGCATATGTATGTATGAGTACACACATAAATACATACACAAACATATTAAAAGTCATTATTATGAATGCAGGTGGCTTAATGTTACGGACATGCAGGAAGAAATGTTTTCTTTACCCTTTCCTTCCAGCAGAGGCCTGGGAAAACCAAACCACATAAGGGAAGAGCACAAAAGAAAATATTACTTTTATGTGGAAGAAACAGGCTAGGGTTTAAAGCTGATGATTCAGGAATGAGATGTTGAGGCTGCCATAAATATGTCTTTCTCTATAGCATCTCATTACTTAATAAATAACTAAAGAGCAAATAGAAATAGAAAGAATTACAAAGTGAGAAGGAGCATTATTGTACCAATGAGTATTTGAATGGCGTCCTCACCATTCACAGTTTTACACTTGCCACACTGGCCTAGGTGAGTCAGTATAATAGATTTTAAGTCTTATAATCTGGCAATAGTGCTAGGCAAGCATATCTATATAAAGAAACAGATTATATGCGCAGTGTCTGTTTTTTGGTGCCTACTTCTCCAGTAACTGATCAGTAAAAAGCTGTAAATAAAGCCATCTGCTGATGGCTTTCAATACTTTTTCTGAACCAGGTAATCTTTGTCTGCATTAATTGTTGCTCATTTCCATCCAAAGTAATTTTTCAAGGGGATCTAGGTGGTTAGGATGGAAAACTCAACAAGTTTTGGTTTCCAATTTCCTTTCCAAAGAGCAAAAACCTGTTTTGGGCAAAGTAATCCACCATGACATTTCCATTTACAACTAGCTAAACAAGCTATTAAGTGTACAGTGTTAAAGTTTTATAGGCCTTGGTTTCACAAGGAGCTTCAAGGCAGACTCAATCTCTGCAGCCTCCCGTGAAAACAGCCACACTGTAGCCTGAAACAATTGGTGGCTCCAGTTAATTTTTAACAGATTTATGACATGTTATAATGCAGCTGCACTCCTATTAAGTCAGAATGGCATTTTCAATTATGCTAAACCATTTTTATTGATCAGCTTTAGTTTCTGAAAGAAAATGGTTTCTTCCAGGAGTAAACAAGATCTTTATACAAGAGACCACATTTAATGTCAACCTTCAGGAAAAGTTGGTATTTTTAACACCATCTCTTAGCAATACCATAAAAAATATTTCCCTTTTTCCAAACTAGACTCAAGGATTGTGTGCTCGAGGCATCTTGAAGATTAGGCTAGCTTCTGCTTTTCCAGGATTTTTGAAGCCTACAAATTACACTTGTCTGGCTACACAGATATTAAAGTCTGCTATCATATTTGGCATATCACAAAACTTGAAACAGAAAGCAGTTAACATTCAAAGTTTTTTAAAGTTCTACCTGCTGTAGCCTTAGCCAACAGGTAAGTAGGCACAATTTACACAGCATGATATGTTTATATGAACAGGCCCAAGAGCACCAATGGTTACATGCCATACACTGCTGTTTATACACACATATTTGTACATAAAAAGATATCCAAATAAAGGCTTTCTCAGACAGAAAAATATCTAGATAAACTGTTGTTCTGAGACAGTGGGCAAAACCACAAGTATATCCACCCTATTTCAGTCACCACTGCTGTTATAACAATTTCTAATTCAACATTACCCCACTTATCACCTTCCAGTATTTTAATGTTATCTTTCTATGAGGTCAGCAATGACGTAAAGTGAAAAAAAGCTATACTTCTCAGTAAAGGAAAATGCAGTACTTTCTTTTCAAAGAAAACAGAATATTCCTAAAATATCTCTGTAAGGATTAATGTGTGTGCAATACGTATTTTACTTTGTAGCATTTTTGTTGTGCCAGCAAAGCTGCCCTTGATGCCTTGAGAAGCATTGCCCTTAAAATATATTTTACTAAGAAATACCTTCAAGGCATTGAGATCCTTGTGGTATAATTCATACACTTCAAAAGAATTACGTACAGGATGGATGTGGTCCACATTATCTGCTACTGGCATTGTTTACCTCCAGGTGGAATTGAATTCCCTGAACTCTGAAGAGCAACATAACAGCTATGTAACATATGTGCAATCAGGTCATTTGGCCTCTACCTGCTCTTTAAAAGATAATTCATCAAGAATTTTTTTTTTAAACTGTTAAAGTTACTAGGTGCATAAATTAGTCACATTTTTCTGTGCTAAAAATATATTAATTTTGACAGCTTTGAAAAACAAAATAATCACTGCTTTCATGCTGTTCTATATTTTATCATTTTAGGTCTTATATTTTCCTGTTTACTACTTTCTAATAAATCTCAATGGGTGCAAACACATCAAAATATAGTATATTAACATTTACTTTTCTTACCAAGAATTAAAAAATATTTTATATGCATTTAAATATTCTTCCTAAATATTCTATTATACCTACATCTAGTTTTCCCAGAAGACACTAGAACTTAAACATTATTAGAATGACGTTACTGCTGCAGTAATTTTCCAAGGACCAGGAAAATAATAACTTTTAAACTACAAGCTGATGGTTCTTGCTAGTGTTACCTTTTCTAATTACAAAGACATTTCTAAACTCAGGAGTTCATGAAAAAGGAGGCTGCATCAAGAATTTAGTACAATTCTCACTTCTATTTTTAATTCCATAAATTAGGAAGGTGTAGTTGCCAGGGATTTTTTATCCTACTGGGAGGCTTATTGCATTGAGTCATCCCCACAGAAAACCACACAAATACCAGATACAGGGGAAGGGAGGAAACAGTACTTTTCAAGTATGACTGGCAGTGAAATTAATTCATCTGGAAGCAGAAAGTATTAGTCCACCATGGTTGTAGCAAGGAATTTTCCCCTGAAGTAACCTTAAGGTAATAAATAAGAACTGTTTCAAACTGAAGCAAAGGAGAATAGATGAGCAGAAATTTTTTGGGGTTCCTAAAAAACTATTTTAAAGGGAATGGGGAGGTAAGGAAGAGTGGGAGGATTTTAAACTGTTTCCTTGGTAACACAGAGGGAGAGTACAACTTGTTAGGAGAGGAAAAAAAAACAACAAAAAGTTTAGTTTGCAACAGAATTATCTGCACCTTTTCACAATAGCTGGGTAGGTCAGATTATAAATCTTCATACTAAAATAAAGTCCTTCGCCTTGTTTTTGCTTAATGATTTATTTCCCTCAAGTATGGGTTCTCAGGTTTATTTTTTTTTTCCCCTTTACTTAAAGAAACAATCAATTTAGAGTCTTTACTTTCTCCTTTAATGAATTTTAAGGAATCCATGTCTGGAGTTTAAAATTATTTTGAGCTGGACACACAAAAGGATATTAGATACTATCTGAAATATTTTTATTTATCTCCTCATCCAGCTGTAACCTGTCAATTAAAAATGGAAAAGAAAACAAACAAACAAAAAACTAATTCAGTTTTAAATTCAAACCTTGATACATGACTGGCCAACAAAAAACAGTCTTTGTTTTCCTGGTTGCAACACATGCACAGAGTGGGGTGGGGACTACACATCCCACCAGTTCAGGTTGTCCTTTGAGCAATAGGCTGTTGTTTCCAAAGTTAGATAGTGGTGCAATCAAATCAATAAGAATTAGGGGGACAGCTTGTTTCTTGCTTTTTAAGGAGCAAAAATTCTCTTGCCCATGCCTAGCAGGACACAAAGCTTCCAAGCCCATGTGGTGTTGCGCACAAAACTGTGCAAACTTTAACTCAGACCGCAATCTCTACTTGGAGTCTGCTGCTTTAGACAAACAGTGTATGACACATGTCAGCTGTCCTCGGAGAAACAAGAACAATGGCAAGAGATGAACAGGTTTAGACCAGGACCATCAACTCCAAAGTGTCTGTGGCTTGCAGTTATCTTGAAGTAACTGAAAGGCCACTATCTCTCTCTACCACAGGGCTCTGTCTCTCTACCACAGCTTCAGTCACTCCTCTGAACACTCCAGCATGGCATGAACAATCCAAACACACGTAAAAATAACATCATCACAGTGCCTCACAGAAGTAGAAAATCAATAGTGCTGAATGACTTATTATTCAACAGTAATTGCAAAATCATTTTAAAATTAGACCAGAATTGCTGCAGCTATTCCTGAGTTTGTCTGGTTCTTTTTATTCAATTCCTGTGGTTACCCAGGAAGCATTAGAGTAACAATAGACATATGTAATGAAGTTAGTAAGATTTTTTTCAGATTCTGTGGGAGGTGAAAACATCTAAATGCGCTTAGCAGATGTGTCTCTTTATCTGGATGCAACTTCTTAAACCTCAGGAAAAAGTATAAAAGATAGTCCTAAGGACGTGGTATGAAAGTTATTCAGATAGATGCATGCACTATATTTGCAGTGTAACTCTAAATTCACAATTACCAGAACACCTTTCAGTTAGAGTCCCAAACATGTCTGATGAGAGTCTAACTACCCTCACCACTGCATATAAACTTTTTTTGTAAGTACTTTACTCTTCGTACAAACTAAGCTTACTTACCAAAATAAAGAATCACCCAGCTATATGGAGAACACACCAAATATTTACCGTGTTAAACAATTTCCTCTGGGTGACAGCTGTGGTCAATGAGCTACAATAGCTACTCTGCTGTGAAGATTGTTTATGCCCTAATGGATCACAAGCTGACTACAGCTAGTCCTCCAGAAGAACTTGATAGAAACAGAAGAGCAGCTGCTACCAGGGTAAAAAACCACTTTTTGAATGCACAAAAAGCATGTTTTCCTGAGAAGCAGTCTCCAGCTTCAAAGATATCTGATATTGCAGCAGAATGCAATTATAAAAGTAACATCACACAGCCACTCACAGTCCCCCAGTAGGATGGCAAAAGGATCAGAACAAAAGGTTGACATAAAAGAGTTTAACAGAAGAGGAAAGGGAGGGAAAATAATAATAATAATGATTGTGGTAAAATTATATACAAAACAAGTGATGCACAATGAAGTTGCTGACCAATTACTGATGCTCAACCAAGCCCTGAGCAATGGGCCGCCATCCCAGGCCAAACATCCCAGTTTTAGTGTTCAGTGTGACATCATAGAGAGTGGGATATCCCTTTCATCAGCTGGAGTCAGCTGTCCTTGGCTGTGTCCCTTCCCCACTCCTTGTGCATCCCTACCCTTCTCACTAGTGGGGTGGTGTGAGGGGCTGACTTGCTGTAAGCACTGCTCAGGAACAACTGAAACATCAGCATTATTCGCATCCCAAATCCAAAATGCAACTTTATATCAACTCCTAGGTAGAAAACTAATTCCATCCCAGCCAAAACCATAACTAATCCACAATGTAAAATGGAAATATATCAGCAACAAAAAAAATCCCATCAACAAGACAACCTATGAATAGAAACGTTAAAAATAATCCAAGTGTGGGAAGAGTGTCTATCACTGTTAGAAATCACTGAAATTGAATGGATAGATCTGTGTGTTAGGGTAATGTTTTGATTCATCATTCCCATTGACTTTATCGCATTCCTTAACATTTCCATTTTCTCATGTCCATTCACTTTGTATAAGTCATTATTTTGTACCTAAGGTACTTTAAGTTCTTCTAAGAGATAAGAAAATAAAAAGACGTGAGAGGACTTAATGAATTCTGCTTATTCACCTGTAAAGAAAGTATAATGTTTCAAATACAGTTTAATATTTGTGACCTAAATTGCTATGAATAGTGTTTTGACATAACTTTGGTGACTATCTCTAGCCACAGTCTGAATGCAGACAATTTCAGCATGAAGGTATCTAAACTCTTCCTATGTTCTCCTTTTAAGATTTGGGATTAAGGATAAAGTGTCACACAAGCACCATCCTCTTCATCTGTCTATTAAATTGCTAGACATAAAATGCCCTGGATTACCACAAGCATTTTCTGCCCAAGAAAACACATATTGACACATCTAAACTTTAAGAGTGCTCTCATTGTTACAAAGTCTGAGACATAATCTCTTTGCTCACACCTATCTACTTTCTGGGAAACATAAAATCATTAGGGAAAACAAGGGGATTTTACTATGCTTTAGTTAGGACCTCTTTTAAGACCTTTTATGACTTATTTAAATTTTTTGGGGGGAACGTAAAGATCAAATATATATACACATACATATATATGTAAATAACTTTAAATCAAGCATTCATTGAAAGAAGGGCTGGGATCCAGGTCTTCTAGCGAAACCCACTAACATTTCTCTTTGAAACAATAATTTTCCAAAATATATCAATGTGATAAAGAATATGAAGATTACTGTGAAGGTGACGTTAGTCCTAAGGACCTGCAATACACCCAAACAATACAAAGAAAAGGCACTATTTCTTCATATTTGTAGGATATATTTTAAGAAATATTTCAGTATTTCACACCATTTCTTAAAAAAATGGTTTCAACACTGCAGCATAGTTGTTATTCATGCTGACAACTTTTTGTTGTTGTTTTACAGAAATGGCAATATGTCACCACTTATATCAATGCTAGTTAAGACTTGCAAATCCTTAGGCTAATTTACCCTGACCTTATCCTCATTGACTACACTAAGAACTGTGGAGGTTTACTGTACTGAACATAGCAAACAGCACTTCCAAGTTACTGCCCTTTCTTGTTAATGAGGATAATAATAAACTCCCCAATTCATGGGAATATATTTTCTTGTTTATTGTGTGTATATTACTGAAATGATTTTATGATACCATTCAAATTCAAATTCAACATCTACTGAAGTTCACAGAAGACTCTCCATTCTGTACTAATGGGTGATATTAACACCACCTACACTCAATTTACTAATGTTAGTGGGAATGGTCTTAGTTTGGCAAGCTCCATAAACACGAAACAAGCTTTAAAAGTCATTGGCACACTCATTGGTTCAACAAATTCAAGTCTATTTTTAAGTGAATCTGACTTGAAATATATGGGAAGTACTATATTGTGTCTTGGATATTCTGCAGTCTGTAACATTGCACACCAACATCTAACTGGTTCCCGCTCATCTCTGCCACTCCATCAGTCTGCACATTGGTCAAATCCTAGAAAAGAACCTTTCAGTAAACCCAGGTCAACCCATTACACCTGGGAATTACAGCACATCATAGTGCTGTGTGATATAGCACAGACTTGGAATATTAGCAACAAACTATAAAATACAGAAATTAATGATTAGGTAAGTCTTACATTAGAGAAGCAGCAATAAATACTTACTGATCTTCTTTTACATTTGTTATTTCAATTCACCCATATTTCATTTTGAAAGGTATAAATGAGAAATTTCACAGGTTTGAATATCTTTTGTTTCTTTCCCTGGAAAAAGACTAAGGCCATATGTTTCTTGTTTCAGTGTCTATTGTTAAAACTATGCATTGCTGTGCAACATTTTTACATATATTACAGCCATAATGCTTTTCCTTCAGAGATTTTCAGATTGTTTTTATTCCAAACCTCAAACCTGATTTGCAATTCTTGCAAAAGACTTGGTGAAATACATTTGCTTATTTTTAGTGTTTTGTGAACAGGGTACTGTAACTTTACACTACCATAAACAGGCAAGTGTCTTGGTTAATTTAATTTGATTTAAACTTTATTTTAGGATTATATTTGCAGAGATTGAATCAAGATGTTTCTTGTTCTATATATACCGTAATTCTTGAAAAATATACCTAATCCATAGCACAATTTACAATAGGAGTTGCCCTTGCAGAATAATATATTCTCACTAGATGTCTTAACATACCTTTTAGTAGAATTTAGAATTAGCAGATTTGAAGAAAATCTGGTCTTTATATTGTCATGTATTCCCCTGACAAAAGTGTTTATTCATTATATCATCACTTTTAAATAAAAGTACATATGGAGATGTATAATTTTAAAAGGTTTTTTTTTATTTGTTTCAATTTCTTTTGGATTTTGTTGTGCTTTTTTTAAACAATTCTGTAAAAATATTATAGATCCTTAAGTGGGTTTTAAGATCAGTTTTTGCCATTTTGGCTGAGCAATATTAACAAAACTAAGCAAAATCTTACCTAAGCACTGTGATCCTAACATGTATGTGAATAAAGCCTAATATTTATGAAGTGTTATTGATTATTAACTAAAAGGAAAAAAAGTTTATTTCTGGAGAAATACTATATTCAGATTGCTAAAAAAGTGAGACACACAAGCAGAAAGCAGAAAAAAAGTTACTCCCTTTGAGCAGCAAACAGTTCTGAATAAGGCGCACATTTAACTGGTGTAATCTGATACAAACAAACCTCAACAGCCATAGAAAGAATGAGTATGAAATATCCAATTATGGCATTGAAGGCTCTTTCACTGAAAAAGATGTTTTCATTTTTTATATTGACTTTTACCACTATTACCATTATTAATGGCAGATACAACATTAGTGTACAGAAACACCTGTGTATACATATACAAGTAATGCTCTTTCCCCCCCCAGTTTTTGATAGAGATTTAATAAATTTTCAGACAATGATATTGCAGTTTTATATGGACAGGGAGTGAGAGGACAACACAGAATAAGAATGGAGACTAAGAAAGTTGTACCTTCCCTTCTCCCTAACAACAGTGCTGAAAATTCTTGTAGATTCCAGCTGATGCTTTGTACTGTTTTTTTCCCCTACATGCTCCAAAGCCAATAGAAAAATAAAGTGTGCAGCACAGCTACAAACTGCCCCCCTCAGTGTGCATGCCTGTGAGCAAGGCAGCCACTCAATACATCGTGGGACAAATATCAGGAGATTCACCCTCCTCTCATCAGAATTTCACTTAAAATCAGATTTGGATACTGATAGCCACAAACAGCTTCACTGAATTATACATCACCAGGACACATAAAAATTAATCATGAGCAAGGACTATGTACCATGCTCCAAGAAATACTAGTGGTTAATATTTCCATTGACTTCTTTAATAAAATTCATATCTGATTATAAGCCATCTCTAAATGCTATTGTAAAAAAAAAATATTTTGCTAATACTCATAAAACCTAATTCTTCAGTACATGGAAAAGGACAAACTTCTCACTCGAGTTAGAGGAGCAGCAGCAAAAGTTATTTCTGGTTTAAGTTTTTGGATTTTTTTGGCTTTTTTAGTCAAAGCTTACTTTATTTGATAAAGGAATAATTTAGATTCTAAAGCCTGATAAACTGATTTATTTATCCAAAGAAATCTCAAATAGGTGGTGAGGAGCAGAACGCTAAAAGAAAATTCAAATTTTATCCTTTTTTAAAGTCTCTTTCACCTGCACTTTCAACTGCACTGATTAAATTGGGGGGCGGGAAACGTCATGGCCTAACGTTCAAATCTGAAACACTTTCAAATAGATACTGAGAAGTTATGGCAATCTCAATTTCTATTCTAAGCAAATAAGTAAGTACAGAGCATGGATTTGGATAGAAGAAGATATTGTTTTAACTAAAAAGCGTTTACTTTTTAATAACTGCACTACCCCCCCCCATAATGAAAAAATTCAAGAGCGCAACTGAGTTCTGTCAGATTACAACAGATGAAGTTTTACAAACTATTTTTCTTTCTTCTGGTGGATACAAATGAAATGAGTTCCTAGTCCTGTGAAACAATATTCACATTCTAAATGGAGCATAGTAGTCCCAATTCCCATTGACTTCAAGTGCTCATGTTAAGTACTATTTGTTGCGCAGAAACATTTTTCAGTCTCAGGAGGTTTAAGCTCCACTTGAATGAATAATATCCATTTTCCCATGCAACTGATAGATTCAGGGAAAACTGTTCTTCATGCAAATTAGGTTACACCATGAATAGAATTAACCTAAAACAAAGGTATAAAAAAGTAATAGAAAGCTTCTCTTCCACCTCAAGTTCAAGTACAGGGGTGGGAAAATGATTCTGTTCCCTGGGTGAACTTCAGTTCTTAATTTGGCTGCTCTAAAAAACTTGACACAAACTGTAGATCTTAATGTCATATGCAGAAAATCCTTGAAGAATTATTTCCCTCTTTATTTCAGAGTAGTGACAGAGAAAGCAATTTAAACATATATTCGAGCATCTCCTACTAGTAGTATAATTTCTGTCTACCTTTTATCTTTACTTTATCACAACTTTTGTTTTCTTGGAAGCAACAAAGTGAAAACACAGATAGATAGCACAGTTCCTGAAATATCCAGTCCATTTCCACATAACCTGATGGACTCTCCATCTCCCTTTAACTGCCACAGGGTTATAGTTCGAAAGCACAAGTAAAGATATCTGGAACCATTGTCCAGTGTAACTCTGAGCAATACTCCATATAAACTTATCTTACCCTAGTGAGGGGAGGGCGAGAAAAACACTTTGTTCAGTCTTTGGAGGGATTTACAGTCAGTGGCAAACAGAGGAAACCAAACTGTCCATAAGAAGGTAAAACATTAGCCCACTCTGCCACCATCACTCCTCCAGAAGCAGCTCAGCATAGTAAAAGTGGAGGATTAACAATAAATAGAAGAACTGGAGAAGGAGTGTACACACTTGCTTTGGCCAGCTACTTTTCCATATTACTGCCATTATTATGCAGTATCACTTCCCCCAAAGCACATATGTTTTATCCAAGTCCTCTTGAATAAAAAAGGAAGACTCTACTCCCTTTTCTTATGGTTTAGGAATGGCTTATTCTATCAGAAAAAAAGAGATTGTCTCAGAGATTGTCCCATTTTACTCATCTCACATTGGCACTGGCACATACAGCACTAATTACAACTACATTCTACCTAGTAAGAGATGATGAAGCAGGATTAAAGATGACACTTTGTAAAAAGTCTGTAAAGAAGTGCACTCTAACAGTTCTTAGTTCTTTTTATCTGTATCCAGTGCAGGTGTGTCCTAATTGGCACACTAAATTCAGTTAAGAGGCCAGGAAACACCTGCCTCCAGTTAAAACACATGTGGAAGGGCATGCATCATGTCTTTGTATGTACTCCATTTTGTGGAGTACTGAAAAATTCAAACATACATTATAAAGTGGGGGAAAAAATAAAAGGAAGAGAGGAAGAGAAAGAGCAACATAAAAGAAATTCCAAGAGAAAGTTTGAAATGGCATGTTAAATCATAAAATATATCAGCTAGAAATTACACTATCTTTCAAGAAAATATTTCCTTTGTTGTACTGCTGATTAATTTCTCATGTAGAATATTTATCAATGTATCCTTAGAAGTACACTGGTTATAATGAGGTAATTGAGCTCAATATTGGAAAATGTCATTTCATTTGTCTTACTGGTCCATTAACATGGCTTGCACCTGAGTGGAAAAGTTACTGTAATATTTACCTGAGCCACAAAGTATTCTTCACATGTTTGCTCTCTACTGCCAAGGATTCCTTCTTTACTTGTACATCTCCATATGCATAATATTCTAGAAGTTTATACAGACCGATATAGATGTCTTTTTTCTCATTACTATGACCACAATGTTTTCTAAAAAATTATTCTACTATTATCTTCAAAGTGAAACAAGTATTATCCTAAACAAGCTTCCACAAGTGCTCGCAGTACTGGGAAGAAGAAATCCTTTACCCATCAGGATAGAGTCTGGCAGACCCAGCAGTAATTTACAGACACTTTTCAACAGTGCAACTACTAAGTTACATACAGCCAGTATGCACCTATTCCTGAACTCTGTTTAAATTTCAGGTTTAAACTCTCCTTTGTCATAAATATAGCTTAGTCATCATCACTGAAATATTCAAAAGCATTTCTCAAGAGAGGCTTTTTAAAGTGACCTATATTAGATGCAGTTTGGAGTGATGTTCATCATAAATGAATTATTGACTAGAGTACAGGGGAACATGTTTATCATGTCTTTCTCCTTACATTGATATATTGATATGAATTTGTATACCTTACTCTCCAGGTATAAGATATTTTTTGAGAATTGGGTAGAGTCACATGAGACTGAAGCACCAAATATGCTGTGAGAGAGGAAGTTATTTTCTGAAATGCTTCAAGTTTCATCAGAGGGTAGGAAGTGTGCTAGACCAGACAGAATGGAATTTGGATTACACAACAGTTTCAGTTAAGATCACAATACACATTTTTTGGGCATCATTTTCACAACATTAAAGCCAGAGGTCTTTATGTATTTGCACAAACCATTAGAAAAATTGCTCTGTATATTTAATATTCATCAGTGCAAAAATTTCAATTGAATTTTTCTTACAGCATTTAGAAAAGTAGTGGATTGACAATGGTTCTCAACTCCATCAAAACCATGCTGTTATATTTCTCTTCCAGGAATCACTTGAATAAAGAGGATGGGCCAATCAAAGCATGTTTATTATCTTAGGCACTAGAAAAACATATTAACTGTGTGCAAATCTTTTAATTGATAATATTTAATAATTTTAAAAATTAATTTATCTCATTAGTTGTCTAATTGAATGCCAGGGAACTCCCAAGTATGGCATAGACAGATTATAGAATTAGGTGTTAGGCCAGTACATTATCTGTATGTCAGAAACATATTCCAGCATTAAACTCTTGGGGATTCAAGAATGAATAAAACTGAGATAGAATAACAATAGAACTGAGAGGGAGTGGGGAAGGAGTATGGAAAGGGAAAAAGACTTTGAAAGGCTTGTAAGAAGACAAAGATTAAAAACTTTTCTTTTTTTTCCTGGTATTTGGAAAAACATAAAACAGAAAGTAACTGGACAGATAAGGAAGCAAAAGCTCTATCAGACTGTGCAGACAAGATTAGAAAAACTGAGCCAGTTTATTTACTGAGAATTACTGCACAGTTTAAAACCCAAGTAGTGAATATTGTTAAAGATAGTGCAGCAGGGCCAGACCATGAGAGAGTGGACAAACAATTTAGAATTGAGAAAGTCAGGCAAAAAAAAAAAAAAACCAACATTTTTCTTAAATAAGGTACAAGTCTTTATACTAATATCTAGAAACACAAGCCCATTCATCAATTATATGGCAATGAACCAAGACAATGTAAAGACAGCATTTGGATCTTGTCCCCAGACTGATCATATGCAAAGTTCTGTTGCTGGAAAAGTTTTCAATAAATAGATTCTATGTCATATTTTATATTTGAAATTAATCCTGATGGCAATGCATCATCTAAAAGATTCAGGAAACAATAAAAATAGCTTTTTATAAGTGCATAATAAGGAAAAAGTTGTTAACTCTTTTTCAGCTAATGTTTAGATATAATTTAAACTCCTTAAGCTTATTTTTATATATTAGTACACTCCCTTCTTTCTATTAAACTGTTATACAAAATGTTTTTTTTTCTTCTCAGCTCCTCCCATTATTTTTCAAAAATTTTTTGTTGAATGTTTTTATACCACATTTGGCTGCCTTTCAAAACATTATTGTGTGCAAAAGGAACTGTATTAATGCAAGCCCAAACCTCTGACCATTTTGATAGCTGATACAATAGACTGCTACCAGTCTTTCTCCTAAATTACAAAATAAACCAATAATTTTGCCCGTTGAAGTGAAATCACAAGTCAAAAAAAGATGAACTAGAAATTCAATAATAATACACTCTATGCTGCATACAGTTTACACACTGAATTTGAAAGCAGCAAAGGAAAATAAAGGACAGAGGAACAAAAGAATATTACCTCACTGAAGATCTCACATAGGAATACAAACTTTTTACACTATACAAATAGTTCATATTTCAGAGATAGAATCATACCCTAATAAGTTTGGCCAGTGGATATGAGCAGCTGCATATGAGCTGGAAATAAGACCCAAGATCCCTTAGCTTAGCAGAAAACTCAATGCAAGTTTAAAAATTCACAATTAGAGCTTACCCTGAAGAAATGAAAACAAGGCATTAAAGCAAATCATTTCCTCACTTTGTCGGCTGGTGTGAAAGACAAATGTGATTGGCATCCATCAGTTCTCAGAAGTAAAAGAGTTTCTTTTGAGTAGTCTCTCTAACAGTAATAGCCAGTCAAAGGGCAAAGGAAGTAAGTGCAGCTGAAACAATCACACTGAAAATAATACTGTCTACAGCTTCAGAAGACATTCCCAGAGAAAGTAACACTTGGCTGATAAATATAGTTTTTGATTGTAACATTTCTGACCTCTTCCAACACTGTATCAACCAGCTAAAATCAGTTGTATAATTCTACTGGAAATAAAAGTTTGTTTAATTATCATTTAAAATACTTTTTTTCCTTCCCTGTTCATATCAGATCTTCAAAAATAAAAAGCAACCAAAACCAAAAACCTAAAACCAACTAACAAAAACCTCAAAAATTAAATAAAAAGCAAAAATAAAACAAGACTTCAGTAATATAACAGGCTACTATTGTACTTGCACACAACTTTCTTTCAAAGGCCAAAGGAATGTCTCAGATAGAAAGCATAAGATTTGGAGAGCCTCTGGAAAAGGGAGGCAAAGTTGTCTGAACAAGACAAAGCCCAAGCAATACTGTAGTTGTTACATCTGTTGAACCACAGCACAGCCAACACCAAGCACTAGAGGCTAAATTTGCTTCTTGGAGAAACCTGTCATCAAAGACATAGCCCAACAAGTAGCGCATCAAAAGAGAAGTCCAAGTTTTCTGAATGACAGTATATAAAACTGAAAGAAAAGTTTAAAGTACTCTTTAATATGAGCAAGAGCACATTTCCTCACACCTATCCTTACTTCACACCAATAGATTTTGTTCTGTTTGTGGTGTGTTATGAAATTGTTGGCACATGAGTGCAATCAAAAGCCATCTGATAACACTACATTTATTCCATTATTCAGGAAAGAAATATGAAAGTGTTCAGGTTTTCACCTAAGCTCAAATTATTTTTTAGTGAAGGAATTTAATTTTGGATATAAATTTAATAATCAGTTCAACAAGACCTATTTACGACACGTGGAGCTTAAGTTCAAAGGGAAAAAATAGAGGCAGAAAATGTAATTGCTGTAGGGAACAGAGTTATAAACAGAAAACTTCTCCATAAGCAGTGAGAACAACTATAAAATAATAATTTGGGTTAATGTTACTGACAAGGTTGCTACACAAGGAATACTCTACACCTCTAGGAAAGTCAGAAATAATTTATATACAGAATTTCTCATTAAAATGGCACTAATCTCTAAAAAAAATCTTCCAGAAACAAAAATTCCCTGCTTCTTTTAATCTGATTGATTAGCATAGAAAATATCTTGGTGTGATTGTGGTGAGAAATTCTATTTTAAAAAACTGACAGATATTTTATAATGAAACAGGGGTTTAAGGAATAAAAACTATCAGTTAATAAGAATAACTTTCTAACTTAACAATAAAAGTAAACGTTAAAGGGACCTTTAGTAATCACTGTAATAGACATCATGATACGGTTCTTCTAGATCCATTGTACACAATTAGGCCAATTGGTTTGTAAATTTTTTTAAGCTCTCTACTAAAGTTAAAAAGTTGATATTTAGTTCTGATGAGCTTAGAAATATTTTAATATCAAATTAATTAGGCGCTTCACAGAATGTTATAACCCAGCCTGCTACAATGTTGTGTGGAAACATCACTGTTTGTCAAAGTACATAAACAAATCCTATCTGCCTTTTTTTTTCCTCAGACAAGGATCTGATATCAGAACATTATCAGTCTGACAAGACTGTATTTCAATTTTACCCTTAATTTCTGAGCATCTGAATTTAAAGCAACTTTGTACATAGAAAATACAAGATCTGAAAGTTAATGGTTATGGATCCACCTCCTCTGGTAATTTTGCTCGCTTTATACTCCTGTCCATGGCCAGAACATGTTCACAGGTGTTCTCAGCACTGAGTCAGAGTTGGTGCAATGTTTTCTTGCACTGCACTGATATAAACTAGAAATGTATAAATAAAAATATATCTGTCTTAAATGACAGAAATATTGTAAAACACAAACATAAGAAATAAATGTAAAGATTATAAAGGTAAACCATAAATCATAAAAATATACACCTCTTTTCAGGAGATCAAATCCTTTACTGTTCCTGGGATGGCTTACATAGACATCAACTAGAAAATATCTAGCCAATTGCTACCCTGGTTTAAACTGTTCAGTGAACCGCCTTCTTTTCACTCTGCTTGCAGACAAGATGTTTGTGAGTTCTTTTATCTTGTACCAGGCCTACTACACAGCAATGGCCTCTGCCTTTGGGCAAGTAACCTGCCAGCTTGCTAAAATATCTTGGATGATTTAGCAACTTTCTTACATTTCTCACGGGGCTATTAAATCCTATCTCCTTTTCAATTCACTTCCTTGTAGCTGGCAGTTTAATTATTTTACTGCTAAGCTTTTAAGTTCACGTGCTGCACCCTGGGAACCCCACAATATACATAGTGTTGATGGGCATTTGCCCAGGCAGGTTAGGCCTTTGTAGCTGTTACATCACTCTGCAATTACCTGGCTGCTTTAAAGATAGCGTGTATCAGTCTTGAAACTTCACAGACCTGAAGAGGCATCTCACTGAAATATGATGCCTCTTCTGCAATTCTCTGTTCCTATAGTGCCTTCTGAAATCTGAGTCAGAATGATTCATGTTATACCCCCAAAGAACACCACCTTTCCCTCTCAGTGCAGTTCTGTGCATCTGGTTGAACCTGTTTTTAATAGAAATTTTTCTTTTTAAAGGCAAATTGTGAATGCATTATATCACTGCTCTGAATTGTAGCTTTATTTGTAAAAAGAAAAATTTATTCTTGCAAGAAGGCACATAGGGAAAAATACAATACCAAAGTACAAAAATACAGCTCCTCTATGATTCTACCCTGAGACTAGACAAATCAGTTTTATGTATAAGCTTTACACTAAAAATATTCATAAAGCTATAACCACCTTATTAAATCTAGAGTGTTCTAAATGTACAATGAAGCCCAAACCTATTCTGGGTGTACTTAGCTTAAAAGCAACCCCTGTTCACATGCACAGGAAATAAAATAATTCCTCCTAGCCAAGACAATATTTTTACTGCACTAGTCCTAGACATCTAGGTAGCATTTTGTTGTGTTAAAAAAGACAAACAGAAATCAAACACACCTAATTCTTGAATACTTCCTGACCTCTATCTGTATGTCTGGTTTCTTTGTGGCATTTCTGTTGCAATAATCCAGCTCAATATACTCTGAGTAAACAAGAGAATTCATACGACACCTACCTAGAAGCAGTCATTTGTGACTGGGCCAAGGGTATATTGGCTGTAATCAGACAAACCAAGTTAGAATATAACCCTGTGAATTATAGAATGGTTTGGGTTGGATGGGACCTGAAAGATCATTTAGCTCTAACCTCTCTTCCATGGACAGGAACACCTTCCATTAGATAGCATTGCTCAAAGGCCCATCCAACCTGCCTTGGACATTTCCAGGGGTGAGACAGAAAGCAAAACTTTTGCAACAGGCTAGAGGACACAATTATTGAAGAACTACAAAAACCCATAATACCTCTGAATTTGCTCCAGTATGGAGCATCCTGACTCTCTTGCCACTTCTCATTGACTTTGCATTTTGCACTTAAAATAAAACCACTATTTTCTTGCAGCAAGTTTTGATGTAGGTTTGAATAAATTTTATAAGTCTCACAAAACTGAAACTACTCATTACATCTTAGTAGTTATCTAGCAAACTACTATAAAAATATTGTAGAATACCTTGTTATAGCTACTTTTATTTAAAATTGATTCATTAAAATAATAACACTACACTCAGACATACAATTTACCTAACCCTTTTGGGACTACAGCTATTATATGAAGAAAATAAGATATAAAAAAGTCCAATCTGGAGGAAAAATAACTGAATTATAGAGGAGTCCTTTGGCATGTGACTGACCATGTAAAACAGGCATTTCTATCTTTACAGTTACACTACTACATAGAATTTGAAAACCGTGCTAACACCAACTAACTCCCAGGGAAAGAAATCATGTACATATTTAATAAATATGCTTTATTGGTAGATGAAAATGAATACCTTTTATTTAAATTGTTTGGTGCTGAAATTCTGGGAATTCATTAAGCATGAACCTTATTACTAAGTCATTTATGTCTTTAATGACAGTACCTGGTTGTCTAGCATTCTGTTCATGATTTTTCTCCAAAAGAAACTTTTGCTGTACCTCAGTCAGTATCATCAAAATTATTTTAAAATTAAAATTTAAATTGTATAGTTCAAAATGTGTCAATATATCATTAGGATCTTAACTAGCAATGCAATATATTTAAATGAATAAATCCTTCCAAAACATATTGAGAAACTGTCATCATTACCTAAATTTACTTTCAATTACCATTGTCTAATTATCATTAGAAGTAAAATATTTATTTAGTATGTTATTGTATATTAATATATGAAGTCCATTTCAGAGTCTGCCTTAAGTTCTTTGCATAAAAGTAAGTTCCATAGAAGAATCATTGTTTTAAAAGAAGAAAAGCAAAGAACCCTCTTGAAAACAAGTAATCAAAATCCCAAATCACTCTGTATCATGCACATCATGCTGCCATTTGTGGGAAAAAATATTTTCTCCCCCAGCAAGTTGTACATCACTACTATTCCTTTGTACAGAAAAGGTTCTGCCCTTCAGCCTATCTACTCTATCATAGCTAGCTAACTGTCCCTGTATATTTTTTCTGTTTGTGATAAAAAAATAGTTGATGGAAGCAATTCTACTTATTTGTGGATATAGTATGGTCCAGTTCAAACACAGATTGTATTTTGTCCATTCATCCTGATGAACACCTAATCTGGCAAAGTGTTCAGTTTACATTACCTAACACCTGCATCCAGAACTTCAGTGGGTATCTGTGGCAGTGCAGTGGGCTGCATGAGAGTATCTTAGAAGACAGATCTTGCCAAGAAACCTTGCTGTATCTAACTGTGCTAGGACACAAGGATGCCTGCAGGGTTAATTCCCTGGGGATTCCATTGGGATACAAACCTTCCTTCACACCTGCACCTTCCATTTGTCTTCAAAAACACTGAACTTTCTCCTTATGTCTTTTGCACTGTGAAATAAATAAGTGCATTATTTAATTTGCCTGCATTTAGTATGCTCCTAGATTTTGAATAGTGGCAATTATCCAGGGAGCTGATTATTATTTAGTGCAAACACATTCCCAAACCTAATGTTGAATTAAGACAGCATCAGTGTAATGCCCAATCTGCATTTCCCTAACCTTTAAATAAATTGTAACACTTAATGCCCCTTAGCCTAAACTTCAGTTCTTCAAGAGAGAATTATTTCAATATTTAGAAAAAAATGTTTTACCTAAAATCAGATAGTTTAGGTAGTATTCTAAAAACACAGACTTTCAGATCTCATATTGACAGATTTATTTTACTTCAGCAAATGTAAAGCTAAACTCTACAGCATCTCTTTGAAATATTGGCTGAACAGAAAGAAAATTATGAAGAATTCTTTGGAAAAAATGAAACTGCTTTTATTTTAATAAAAGTGTTTATGGTGGAATAAATAAATACTTCTCTAGATTTTATAGCAGTCCATTTAGGGGTCACTAATTTTATTACTTTAGTTCTCTCTGGCAATTAAGAACTCAGATACTTATGATCAGAGTATGAAATAATTGGACTGTTTTCCCTGCTTTAAATTAAGTTGTTTTCACTGCAAGAAGAAAAAAAATAATTCAAGCATTGCTGAATTAACCTTACACATAAATACACTGTGAGGTTGTTTTCAATTTATTTAGAGAAATATTTGTGTTTTAAAATCATCCTATGAAAATTAGTAGAAGCTACAATTACACTACATTAAGAGAACTAAGAAACTTCAAACCTTGCATTACTCCCCTAATCAGAGGAATCTTCAGTGTTTTCAGTCAGAAATTAACCTCCAAAACCCCCCTCGCCCTTCTGCTCATGAATAAGAGTCCTACAACAGAAAAAGAATAATGGAAGAAATCAATCCATAGCCTTAATAAAGACAGGGACTAGAAAAGAGACCAAGAAGAGATAAATTCCCCTTGTCTGATATTATCTTATTTACCTCATGTCTTTAACATCTAACAAACTACAGACACACACACAAAAAACTTCTTTGTGTGATGATGAGAAAGTGTCTTGAATATAGATTCAAGAAATACTTTCTAAGTTACCAGTGGGAGGGGGTCGCTCTATAAGCATAATTCAAAATTGTTTACTTCAGCAGAGAGAAGCAAACCTGTTATGCATATCCATGAATTAGAAATTAATTATTTTGTGGCCTCATGGTGTAGAGCAGATGTCATTATGCCATTATGTGGAAAATGGAAAAGCTAAATATTCTAATTAATTATCACTTATTCATCTAAGAAAACTAAACCAATGTCAAAGAGTTAACTACTTTTGAGAGAGAGTTTGAAAGCATCTTAGTAATCAAGAGCTTGTTTTGTAATACCTGACATCCACTTTGCTAAAATCAAGTACCACTGGACTGAAAAGAGTTCCTATCCATCATCTTTGATTTTAAGTTTTTGATTATAAGGAACAAGAAAAACACTTGTCATTTCAGATCCATTAAAAGTGAGCACCAAGATCTGCATTTAGTCCTGGATTTTTTTCAGCTTTCACAGCACAAGTGAAGCTGTTCCATTAAACACATAATTCATTCATTTCTGTGAAAGCACTCTGTTCTCTCCTATATGTTCTATGAAGCAAGACCTTACTTTGCCTTAGTGGGACCATGAGAGATGCCTAAGTAGGGCATCACTCCTAAATTGTATCCATAAAAGAAATAGTTCAGTTACTTGACATTTATTATTCTTTAATTGATTGTATGTCTGAAATCTTATCTGTCAAGGTGTCACCCCAGCTGGTAACCAAGCACCTCACAGCCGCTCACTCATCCCCACCACCAGGGTTGGAGACCAGCATAAGATCCTAAGCACAAAAAAGAATTTTTGGTTTTGTTTTGGTTTTAATACCTTTCTTTGTCCAACTTTTAGCTTAGTCAGTATTTATTACATAACCTGATGTTAACTTTTTGAAGATAAACAGCATTGCATTTTCCTTAAGTGTAGAGGCACCAAGCTGACTTCTACAAATTTAAGTTGTTAGGGATAGAAAGTCAAAAAGTGCATGCCACTAATTTTTCTGCTGACATCTAATTGCATCTTTTCTATCATCCTACTCTATTCCCAAGTCCCTAACTATAGTATATTTAGCTTTCTTACATGTTGTTGCTCCATCATCTGTATAATAATGTCCTTTGTAATACTGACACATGTAATAGCCAGCAACTGCAAACATCCCATGGGTTAGCATTTATAATTTATAAGTTATGAACAGGGGGGAAACTGCTGTTAACATCTTTCATTTCATTCTTTATTCTCTTTACCTCCTGTTATTTTTCTAAATAGGAAATTGCTTATGGTCTCAAAATAACAAAAATGCTCTCTTCTATGGTATCAACTACTTTGTCAATACAGAATCCATTTTCCAAAATTCTCTCTTGTACATTTTAAGCCTCAAAATCTGGAACATCCTAAAGCAGCTGGCTTTAAAAAGAATGCAAACTCAAAAAATTCCAAATATTTTAAATTTTTTTAAATAGTTTGTAAAGTTCCTCACAGATAGACATTAAAAACAAACAAATAACATTTACTACTTCAGAAAAACAAGAAGCAAGTCCTTATTCTTCATCAGAAGACATCTGTTTGTATTAGGAAAATATCCAACTAAAATAGAAAAGAACTGAATATGGATATGAAAAACAAAAATCTCAACTTTCGATTTATTTAAAATTTAAGCTAGGAATTCAGCACCACCTAAGTGTTTCTCTTTGGCATAGGGTTTTGGATGGGTTTTTGTTTGTTTGTTTGTTTAAATTTCATTGGCTCATTTTTTTTGTTGTTGTTGTTATATCCACAAAGAGATGGTATTTCAGAGCTCCAGGAAAACACAACCAGAGGAAAGATGGTATGTCATGAAACCATTTGTTGTATAAGACTATTAAAATCACAATAAACTTTTGTCAATATAGCCACCTTCAATATGTTTAAATAACACTTTCTGCTCTTAACATGACTACTATAGCTATGACTATAAACACCTCTTGTGACTGCAAATGCAATCATGATACTATATACATGATATCTAATCTGAGATTTCATATGTTCTTTAAAAAAAATAGAAAAAAGAAAATACAGATGTTTCTGCAAGAAGGGCTGTAATATTTCTGAGACTCACATTGCTCCCTGAAGAAAAGATACATTTCAGAATAATTTCTTTGATCCCTACAAATGACTTCAGCAACAAAACCCAGGCACCTGCAGAATAATTCCTTTGTTGTCACATCTCATTAGTATATCTGTGAACCTCCTTATACTGCTCTCAAGGGTTCTCCTACTTTTTGTTTTCAAATGTTTTAAATCCATAGAAGAGTAAAATCAAATAGAAGAGTAAAATCAAATTTGATGGAGGGATCACAAAATTTTGGTTTTATTTTTATCTAGAAATTTCAAATACATTTGATTTGTCATTAAGACTGAGTCTCAAAAAAGTTCAAAGCCAAACATTTTAAAATATTTTAGTGATTCAGTTAAATTTCTTATATGATATAAACCAAGTTTATACTCATATGCCATTTCTCATCACTTATTTTTTAAAATATCTACAATATATTTCAGTGTATTGCTAATGCAGATTTCTTTGTAGTTTAAAAATTCTACTTTATTCCTCTTGTCTTGCCAGACTGGGGCAAAAAATAAAATACTCAAATGTCTAAATAAGATCTATTTTCCATTACTCACTGATGATGTTACATTCCTTGCTAAATGTTTACATACAAAGGTATTAAAATTAATTAATTAATTAATATGCTTTGCATATTCCTTAATTAATTTTATATTATGCTATGCATATATACACTGCATATTGCGATACACAGAAAAATAGCTGAAAACACTTCTTGAAGAGCTTGTTTTTATGTACTCACTCTGTAAGAATTAATGTTTAATGAATCTGGGGTTAATCTACATCTAATCTTACAATATGGCAGTTTTCCCACAGATTATATGTTCCCAAAACAGAATGAGACCAGAGAATTCTTCTTAAGCAAAGCTGCAGTATGATTCAGTTACATTCGACACTAAAGAAGCCTACAGGCTGCACCAGAGACCATCTTCATAAGATCAGCCAGTCATAAAAGAACTTCCTTTTCTTAAATAATTTCTCCCTTTGAAAGGTCATCAAGGACTTGCAGAATATGAGTCAATCTGCTTCTGTAAATGAGAGTAGTGCTATGTTACCCTGTATTGTGTGTACAGAGTTAAGAATATGAGGGTTATTTGAGGAGGACATAGAGTTGAGAAGGCACTTGTCAAAGCAAGCCAGAAGCAAGTGTCAGTAAAGTGTTGGTGTTTAACACCAAATTCAAGTTGTATTCAGGGTGTGCACATAGAATCATGTGGAATAGTTTGGGTTGGAAGGGACCTTAAAGATCATCTAGTTCCAATCACCCTGCCAGAGACAGAAATACCTCTCACTAGATCAGGGTGCCCAAAGTCCATCCTGCCTGCCCTTGAATACTTCCAAGGATGAGGCATCCACTGTTTCTCTGAGCAAGCTCTTCCAGTACCTCACAACCCTCACAGTAAAGCATCTCTCCCTAATAGCTAATAAAAACGTACTCTCTTTCAGTTTAAAGCCATTCCCCCTCATCCTATCACTACATGCTCTTATAAAAGCTCCCCCTTTAGGTACTGAAAAGGTCTACTTGAAACCTTCTTTTCTCCAGTCTGAACAACCCTAACTCTCTCAGCCTGTCTTCACAGGAGGGCTCATTGGAGCAGTTCTTTCTTGGATACCTTAGGTGCTGAGTGGGGAAAGCCCTTTTTGAAGGGATGATCTTTGCTTAATGGTCCAGCAATCACAGGAGTAAGAGAGAGCTTTAATAATGTCTCTGCCTTTCCATCGTTCTTTATAATGACAAATTATTCTGTAGGTTTGTAGAGCAGAAGGGTGTTACCTTTTTTTTACTCAGACATCCAGAGCACTCACCTTCAGTGTGAAAGTTTCAGTTTCCAGTCTTTTTCCCTGAATATTTAATGATCTAAATAAAGGTGGGTCTGAGAACAACGGAATATGACGATCATGTTAGGGCAGGGGTAGGGCAATCTCAGTTCTAATGCAGAAAGCACCGTGAAATACCACTTATCTTGAAGACCAGCCCAAGTGAAAGTAATGGAAGACAGATTCAAAAGGAATTAGAACAAGTATATATGTTCTCTACCAATAATTATGAGACTGGACTGAAAATTCAACTTAAATCAAAAGAAACACACACACACACACCAAATATTGTGAGATTCATGATAAAATCTGAAGAGTTGGTAAGGCTCGTTGCAGCACCTGTGGAAGGTTAGTTAGCACATACAGGTATTTTACAGAAACTTGTAGACACACTACAGACGTACAATATTTGCATATTAAACAGACAACATGCACTGCTGCAGGCACACTACAGGTGGTAGGTATTACAGCTATAGTTAATGCTTATCATGTAAATAAGAAATTGGCCCATTTCTAACTAAACATTCTAATAAATGAAAATTCCTAACCATGGAGAAAAATAAACTACCCTATTAGATGGCTTCTAATTTGCTGCTTACTGCCAGGTATCTGTGGCTTTCTGCATTTGAGAAATATGAAGAATTTATAGCTCGGTATTTCTCATGTGTTAGCCATCTTTTAACTGCAATTTCTTGATTTTCCTGTGTTATCTTTGTCCAAATAATGCAGAATTTTATTAAAAATAGGTATAGAAAGCCATTTGAAAAAACTGTCTACCAAATATTACAAAATCTGTTTCAGATTAATCAGAATTTACCAGTTAACTCAAAGTGCTTTATGTTCATTTAAAATAGGAAAATAATAAGAACTGTCTAATATAACTCACTTTATTGTACAAAGACATAAAGAGCAATGATTTATTTCATGGAACATATTTATCTTTCTGCAAAACATTTTCTGGGAAACAGTGATTTGACTGAGCTAGTTTAAGGGGTAACACAGAAAAACATGCATTAACACTACCATTGCTGTAGATAGCCTGCAGGTAAACTGAGGTCTTCCATTCCCAGTTTCATTTGATATCTTTGACTCTCAACGCCGAGGGTAGGATTTTCCAACACTAAATTCTAGCACTGAAATTATCAAAGCTGTACTAGTTTTTAGTGTTGCAAATCTCAGTCTTGCCAACGTAGTGTGCTTCTGTGGCAGTTCTATATCCAATATTATAAGATTAAGATTTTGATTATTTGCCTCAGAATTTACAAATTCTGTCTTGTCATAAAACAAAATGGCTTTGGCTGAGCAAATACTGCACGGATAGCAAATATCAAAACAAGTGAGAAATACTTTAGTTTGTTTTTATCTTTTGTATCTTCAAGCCTAGATTCATCCAATACTAAATGTTAATGGAACATGAATATTAGAAAAAGGGATGGAATATGACAGTGCATATGGAAAATATTAGGTTACCTTTTCTGTCTGAACTTTGTTTCAACTCAATTCCGACTAGAGTGGTTTTTTTAAAGAGTTAGACCTGAACAGTTAGAAAAGTGACAGTCTTTATATATTGAGTGTCAGAAGTAATCTGTTATATATAGTTCAAAAAATTTCACTGCTGTTTATGTTTTTATTTTAATTGTACAGTGGTGTGCACAGAATTTGATTTATGAGTCAGGGTTTTGGGTTTTTTATTAAATGCTTCTTTTAGCAATTCTTCAGCTTTGTCTATAGGAAGCTCTTTTAAAATGACTAACCTCTTTAAAGCAATTTGGTTCCTTAAAACATTTTGTGACCTCCAGCTTTATAATTTTATTCATAGAAAATAAAATAATATTAAATAGTTTCTTGTTTTAAGGGCTTTCAATCTGGGGGCAGCCCATTTTTTCTCATTTGGGAATTCAGCTTGACTGGACAGTTTTTTTTAATTCTCAGAATGCTCACTAACTAAATGAGTTTTTGGGAATGCCTAAGAGTTCTAAAAACATACCACAAAAGTCTTAAACAGGTTAAAAAGAAAGAAAAAAAAAAAGAAAACAAAAAAAAAAATAAAACAAGAAAGACAACAAAAACAAAAGACCTCAAATCCAAACAAAAAAATTAAACAGGGAAAAAGCATCACACAAAACCTTACAAGTAATTGAAAATATGAAAATTAGAGGCTTCTCTTAAATGTGTGCGCTGCAGTGTAGTAAGTTCTATATGCTGAGTGGTAAATCATCAAAAATTTAGTCAAAGTCCTTTATTCTATCTTATTCTTTGAGAAATAACATATAACATTTGTTTAAAATCAACAAGTAATCTTCAATGCAATAATCCACACAATAGGGAGGTGTGAGGGCTTTGGGTGACACATAGGTCTCTGCCCTTTGTATTTCTGAATACAAAAATAGAAAGGATACATCAAATTCTTTACAGAATTTTTTAAATTACTAGATTTTGGGGCAATATCTGTATGAAAAAGAAGAATAATTAAACTGCAGGAGCTTTGCACACTGTGAAAACACAATTTGGCAAAATTTGATCCAGATTTTCTAAGGAATTGCTGAGGGGTGAGCTCATCACAGTCTTAAGTCTCCTCAAGAGGGGTAGAGGAGAAGATGATACTGATCTCTCAGTGACCAGCATCAGTACACAAAGAAATGGAATGAAGCTGCATCAGGGGAAGTTCAGATTAGTAACAGGTTCTTCACACAGAGGAGGTGGGCGCTGGAACAGGCTGCCCAGAGAAGAGGTCATGGCGTGGCTCATGGAAGCATGCCAGAGCTTGGGGAGCATCTGGACAGCCCTTGTCACACAATTTTCTGTTAGTTACTCTTGGTTACTGTTAGGCACTAGAAATCAATGATCCTTATGGGTGCCTTCCAACTAAAGATATTCTATGACAGACTGTGATTACTTTGGCAGAGTTTTACATTGCCATTTTTTTGTGTAACTCAAGGACTTCATAGAAGAGCTATCTGAAAAAAATAAAATTATCTGTTTCATTATGAAATACCTTACAGAATGTTATTGCTTTTCTGTTTTATGAATGATGTCTATTATTAAACACATAAATCTTTATGTATTTATAACTTTACCATGACTGCTTAAATCTACCCTATTATATAACATTTAACTTTGCTCTTAAGAAAAAAAAAAATCCTCTGTGCCAGAGTATATTTACATTATGCAAGCTTTTTGACTTTCATTGTCTTAATAATATTTGGTATGTGTTACAGCTCTCAGAAGCTTCCTCAACATGGAAAACATCTATGATTATTTTAAATCACAAGAAGGAACAGTTTCATTACATTAGCAGTATAGCACAACTCAGTAATGCTGTATATCTACAGACAAATGCAACTATACTATATTTGATAAATGAAGTCACAGTAATTGGTTTCAGGATGTTATTCTGGCTAAAGCATACCCAGTAACACTTTTGGATATGAAATTGCATATTTCAAAATGTCAATTTTGTTGCAGTTCCACATAGAATGCATACTGATTACTGCTACTTTATAAATATATGTGGCCTAATAAAATCAAAATAGTCACATTAAACTACTGCAGGTTGTGAAGTTTATCAAAGTGCAATAAAAATAAATAAATAAATAAATAAAAGGATAAACATGTAGCATAAAAATTACTAACCTATTAATTTTTCTGTATGAAGAATGAGAAAAATATTTTCTAAACATTTCAAAGATTTCAGTAGCTGTGTGACTGAGATCTATTACACCTTTTTACTCTCAATAAAAATAAATAAATAGGAATAAAACTAGGTTTTATCCATATGTATGGGGTTAGATTTTTCTAAAAACAGTTATTTGAGACTTCAGTTCTGCTGTGCACTGTATCCATTAGTGCATATTTTGGAAAGAAAAAATACAAACTACTAGTATTGCTAATCATGCAATCTAGATTGAAAATGAAACAAAAAATAGGTAAAACTCCTTTAATATTATTTTTTTAAGAGGACTATGTATAAAAATAAAAGCTCTTTCTTCTAATAAAAATGTCAGAACTTTTTTCACACCACTAACATTTGCTAATGAAATTAAACCAGTCTTGTATTATTTTAAAATGCCTGGAACACACAACTTTTTTTTTTTTTTTTTTCATTTTTACTTAATTATGTTTATGCCATATCTATGGAAATGGCCCCTGGAAAAAAAAGTAATGGGAGATTAAAATAATCAGCACTAGGATTAGTGTGGTTGAATATGAGATTTTGTGGGAAAAATTCCATTTCTGAAGTGCAACTACCAATGGCTACAGCCTGTTCAGAAGAGACAGGGGAGGAAGGAGAGATGTAAGGGTTGTCCTCTACAATAGAAGCTGGATTGAGTGCAAGAGCTGTCTCTGAAGAAGAGCCATGAGCAGGAAAAAAACCTGTGGGTAGAAATCAGAGATTAAGGTAACAAAGAGAACCTCACAGTTGATGTTTAGTACAGGCCACCTGATGCAGGGGAGCCTATTGATGAAGCCTTCTTTCTCCCACCACAGGAGGCATTGTGCTCACAGACTCTTGTCCTGCTGGGACACTTCAACCTCCCCCAACATCTGCTGGGAAAGCAGCACAGGGAGCTGCAGGCAGTGCAGGACAGTCCTGCAGTGCATGGAGGATAACTTCTTAAGCCAGGTAATAGACAGCCCTGCCAGAGGGGAGGCCATACTGGGTCTAATGTCATGATTAAGCAAGCTAAATGGCGATGTGAAGATGAGAGGCAGCCTGGAATGCACTGATCATGCACTGGTGGAGTTTGCAGGCTTGAGGGATATGGATGCGGCAAAGAGTAAAGTGAGGCCCCTGGAATTTATGAAAAGAAATTTCCAAACCTTTAAGGAGATAGTCAACAGGATCCCTTGGGAGACCTCCCTCAGGAACAAGGGAGTGAAATAAAACTGGCAGATCTTTAAGGAAATCTGTTAAGCGCAAGAGCTGGCAATCCTTAGGAGAAAGAAAACAAGCAAGAAAGGCAAGAGAGCAGTATGACTGAGTAGGGACCTGCTGGTCAGGTTAAAGGGAAATAAGAAAATGCACAGCAGCGGGAATAAGGACAGATAACCTGGGAAGAGAATGGAGAAGCAGTTTGATTGAGTAGGGATGAGATGAGAAGGCCAAAGGCAAAGCTGGAACTGAACCTAGCAAAGGACACAAAGAGTAAACAGAAGGGTTTCTGTAGCTATAGTTAACAACTTTCTTGCCTCAGTCTTCAATGGCAGTCTCCCTTCCCACACCTCTCAAGTGGCTGGACAGCAGGATGGGACTGGGGCAGCAAAATGCTTTCAACTATAAGAAAAGATTGGGTGTATTGACCACCTGAGGAACCTGAATGCACACAAGTCTATGGGACCTGATAAGATGTATCTCAGAGTCCTCAGGGAATTGTCTGATGTAGCTGCCAAGTTGCTCCTCAAGACATTTGAAAAGTCATGACAGTCAGCTGAAGCCTCAGGTGACTGGGGAAAAGGAAACATCTTCAAAAAGACAGAAAGCAGGACTCGGGATCTGCCAACCTGTCAGCCTCATCGCTGCTCTTGGGAATATCATGGAACAGACACTCCTAACAAGCTATACTGAGGCTCATGGAGGACAGGGAGGCAATTTGAGACATCCAGCATAACTTCACCAAGGTCAAATTCTCCCTAACCAAACCAAAGTGGCTTTCTATGGTGGAGTGACTACATTAGTGGACAAAGGAAGAGCTACAGATGTGGACTTCTGTAAAGTCTTTGACATTGTTGCCTCACAATATCCTTCTCTCTGAATTTCAGGGAGTTGGATTCAATGGTAGACTGTTAGATGGATAAGGAATTTGTTGGATGGTCACATCCAGAGGGAAGTGGTCAATGGTTCAAAGTGCCAATGGTCATCGGTGACAAGTGTGTCCTTCAGGGGTCCACTTTGGGACAAAAGTTATTTACTACCTTTATTAATAATCACATACATGACAGAAATGAGTGCTCCCTCAGCAGATTTGTAGGTGACATCAACTTGAATGATGTGGCTGCCACATCTGAAGGATGGGATGACAAACAGAGGGATCTGGACAAGCTTGAGAAGTGGGTTCCTGGGAATCTCATAAGGTTTAACAAGATAAAGTGCAAGATGCTGCACCTAGGCCTCTGCAGCCCCCTGGTGCCAGACATGCAGCCTGGGGATGAACTGGAAATAACCTAACATACACCATAATATCATGCAATTTATATCAAGAGACATTAGTGCAAAGGCATACATGGTGGTTTCACCATTCAGTTGCTAAAATGCAGCATCTTTACTTACTGCTCCATAAAGCAGATTGTATAAATATTCCAAAGAGTGACAAAGACCTGTGGTTTGACTTATGAAGGTGAGCCTTTGCTACTATTAGATCCTTCACCGGAATTCAGATCAGCAAACTCATATTGTTTTCAATTTCATCAATTCCTTTTCCAGTACTGAAACTTGTAACACTCATGAGTTTAGTATAATCATTTGTGTATTTTGTCGCGTGGTAGAGATTAAAAATGACCAGTCAACTATTTTTTTCCATCTGGCTTTGCTACACTGTTCACAGATTGGTGGCATCTACCTTCTGCGGGTTCACAGTGACTCACAGCACTGCCTACCATTCAATGATTACTCTTTTACTGAAGCTAAGTTTAAACTACACCCAAAACATATTGACACTTGCTCATAAAATCGTTCTCATATTTATGTGTGGCTTTACTCACTGAATATTTTAAGTACATGCTTGTAGCACTAAGGCATCAGTACAAACAAAATGTTAAATAGAATATTCAGAGCTAAATTCTAGGCCACATTTATCACCTTTCATAATACAGAGACTAGAAGCCCAGATCCAGGACTCTGTTTTACTGTATATTGATTGGCTCTTTCCTTCCAAATTCATACCACTATGACTTTGTTGCTCTTATGATCTGGTCAGAAGCAGGCATATCATACCCTACAGTAAGATAAAATGGTGACACACCCCTTTTTTAATCTTGCAAAACCATCTCATTATTTATCCTTTTTTTATTTATTTATTCCACTAATCTTTCTTCAGTTAATTTGTTATAAAAGAAGAAAAAGGTTTCATCATTTTAATACTGCTGACAATTCATTAAGCCAGCATATGTTACTAGCTCTTTTCACAACATATTCATGTCTCTTCACAGTTGAGTGAAATTTGTTGCATTGATGGGTTTAAATACCCTTATTGTTCATAAAATTACTTTTACCTCTTTTACTGCTGCCACAGTGTACTTGAAGAGTGGGCAGATGTAGAGTCAACTCTTGGTATGTGACTGGCAGCTGGTCTCTTTTCTAATGAAGAACTACACATCACAGGTAATAGAATATACAAAATATCTTGATCTAAATGAAAAGCAAAAGATTAAGGAAGCTAAATGAGAAGTTAGCATGTAATTCTCTATTATTGCCTGAATCTTTCCTTTCAGGAAGGAGAATGGCTAAGCTCCTAGTCACTTTTTTATTCGGAGTGAGTATACACATTGAGTTACCATGTGATTCTCAAAGGCAAGATAGAGGTATTAAAATTTCAGAGTCCTTTGTTTTGACATCATTGTGTTAATCTGTGATCAGGCCTACCGTCAAATGCATGCAGTATTGAAAACTAAGCACGTAAAGTAAATTGGGCACTCTGGTGTTCACCTCAAGGAATCCATTACTAGACAAGGAATGGGTTGATAAGGTTAGTCTTCTGAAACTCAGGTATTTGTTGTTTGTTGTAGTTGTAGGGAGTTATCTTCTAATTGCCAACATTTACAATAATTTCCTAACTCTGTATTAGGAAGAACTATTATAGCGTTAAATAGATATTGGTTAAATTTTGCTTCTGGTGTAGCTACATTTTTAAGTAATAATTTTATTCCCAAAATAAAAACAAGAATAGGCAGAAGACAGAAATACACAGTGTAGACTTCACAAAGCAGTCAAAATACAAATTTTATGGTTTTTTATTCAATTCACTAATCTTTGTTCGGGACCCTATCTTTGTCTGCACAAGAGGATGCAATTTTCCTAACTTTTTTTTTTTTAAATCTCAAAAAAAATCCATGTTCCATTTTTTATACAGATACAGATGGATTATGATTTTTCATCTTACAAACTATGTTTAGTTAAAATATTTTAAGCAAATTGTCAATTGACTGGATTAGATCTATTTATTTTATACAGCTAAATAGTGATAATCACTTCTAGAGAAACTTGGGGGAAAAAACCCATAGGGGTTAGGAAACAGCTAGTTGTGAGGAGAGAAAACTGAAAAATAAGATTCAGCATGAAAATGCAAAAGAAAGAAAAAAGAAAGTTAAAAAAGAGAAAGAGAAAGAAAGGACTATTATGTAAAAAGAAAAATATTGGAAAATTCATAATGCTAGAAGAAATGTATGACATGAAACAAAAGCCCAGTATGATTTGCAGCCAAATATATAAAGTCATCCCATTATAAAAGAAACAGGATCACTTAATTCTATATATGACTAATAAATTGCACTCAAAACCTGCATTTATTTATGTGCACTAAAGTGACGGGAACATAACAGCAATATGTCACCTCATATGTTGCTGTATTTGCTACAGACATGGCTTAAAAATACTGAATTTGTGTAAGTAAATTAGTCAGACATCCAAGTCAGCTGATATTCATATGATGCAAAAATCATGGAGACTTTTAATAATTATATTTAATCAAAATCCAGGTAAAGAAACCCACAGAAATAAAAGTCATGAAACCGTGGGCCAGACCAGTATCAAAACAAGTACAGCCAAAATTTTAACACACTGCCATGCAAAAGCATAAATCATAACTGATCAGAATGCTACAAAGACAGATTTGGGGAATTCTATTTCCAGGTATGTTGGTCCTGTGAATTAAATACCTACTATCCGTTGGGAAATGTTATGTTTTTCCCTGCAACATACATTTTGTCTAGGTTCACTTAAAAGGAATTCAATCCTCATGCTACAACACTGCTCTGCAATAGCAAAGCTCTTTAAGTCTTTGCAGTCAGCAGTTTAAAGAATGCTCTTGCACAAAGTAGATTCATGCATAAATATACCCAAAGTCCAAACTGTGAGAGCAAAAACTGTTTGGCCTTTTGAGACTTAATATTTTAGCCTGAAAGTTTTAAAACACACCTCCAGGCACACTCAGAACTGCATTGGTTTTGACAGGACTAGGTATGCATGAGCTAAGTGTCTGGCTGCACCCTATCAGTTTCTGGAAATCAGACGTTCCGCCTACAAGGAGAAGGGAAGCATTCACTCCAGTATGTGTGAGAAAGGTCCAGTTCTTATTTAGAGAGCTTTAAACACCCTGTCTTCATTCCCCAGTGATGACACACAAACACTATGTCTAGTCTACTTCTATAACCTTTGTCTCTTGCTAAAGTTTGAACATTGATTACAGGAGGTCAATCTATTTGGGCAAGAGAAAGAGCAAACACACAAAACATGGTTCCATATGAGTCATTAAAACATCTGACTATCATAGAGGCAAGAATGGAAGTGAAAGGCAATCTTGTTCCATGTTATCTTAGTATTTTATCCAACAACTGTGGGATACACAAGTAAAAATAGACATGGGGACAGGAATCATAATCTGAGATGTTCCCTTCCCACATGCAAGTACAGAGCTGCTCATAAATATTATTACTTTGGCATTTCATAATAACTTTAGCATGAAGAAAGAACTTGGCAAATTCAGTGAGCTAGATTTGGATGTCATTTATCTGAAGGCTAATCCAAGCCCATCTCCTGCTTCAAAACAATTTCTAGTAGTAAATTAAATAAGTTTAATAACTAATGTAATCAGATCAAATTAAATGACCTAGTTTTTTTTCTTTATACTAGTAATGTCTTGAGGACTAGCACTACAAATGCATTTTATCAGGGAAGAGTCTGATATATTAGTGATCAGAGGAGAAATTATGTTGCCAACTCAGACAAAGATGAAATAAATATTTCATCTGTGTTTGTCATGCACAGCATAAATTCTGCATGTACATCTCAAGGTGCTGCAGAAGCATTAGGAAGTGCTGAGGTATCACGGTTAGTTTATCCAAACTTTAATGCACACAATTTAAAAATAATTAATCTGTAAAACTTTTTTTTTTCTTCACCCCCAAAGGATGAAAACAAAACAGCTGAGTTGTAAAAGAGGATCAGTAAATTATTCTGTTTCCTCTATCTACTTAACCATGCTGGGTGGTCTGCCCTCAAAATCTGTCTGCTAGCTATCCAGCTGGCAAGTACAAACCACTGTCTGTTGAAACTACAGCACAGCTGTATGAATGCCATGAAGGATTCTCTTTCTGCACAGATCACATCCAAGTTTCTTAGCCTACACTGAGCTTGGAAACTACGTTAGACAAATGACAGACATGATGTGAGTTAATGTTTCAAACACTCATGGCTATTTACTGGCTTTTTTTTTTCCCAAAATCAAGAAAATGGCAGTGAAATAACATAACAAATACAAAAGCCAGAGAGCTGTTCTGATGATTATATTTGTACTTTAGTTGTGGTTTAGAGGAACTTGTAACAGTGCCTGAAATCAAACAGCCAAATTCCTTCACACTTAACTTTCACAGCAGTCAAAGTAATTGCCCTGAAGACTGGTATGGACTGTTCATATACTCAGCTTAGTTTCATCCTTTGATGAGAGAAAAAAACTTTCAAAGAGGAATTACAAGTCATATACACACACACTGATTTACTGGTGTCCAGAAAACACCCAGCAGAGCTGAAAAATTCTGTGCATGATGCTTATCCAGAAATGGCAAAACACATGTGGAATATACATGTTGTGAAGATTCCTTGGGAATAGATGCTGGAGAAAGAGCAAGTAAAGAAGACATACAATTTTCTTTAACTTACTGGGTTTTTTTCTGTCACTGGTTATGAACTGAAGGCAGTCTTTCTGCTATGATAAATAGTTTTAAATTGTTGACTGTAAAGCAACAGGGAAAAAAAATAGTTCTTTGATAACTCACATGGCATCATTTAGTCATACGGGCTAATCTTCCTTGGCTAATTGATTGTTGGGATTTCCACCCATTTTTGTTTCCTCCCCTTTTCTTTTGAGAAAGAAAGATTTGTAGATGACAGCAGGCAGCACAAATAAACTATAAAGCATGAAATCTGTTAATAATGACCACCAAAGGAATGTTGCTCTTCTGGCAGATAGAGCAGATGGCCAGATAATGCAGTGTGATTAATAAATAGAAGCTCATAAGGACTGAGGTTTTGCTGGGTGCTAGAACAGCAAGGGTTAGCAAGTGAATGCTGTTTTGATTTGATTGGGATCTTCTGTGTTGATCTTTCTGACTGGCAGATTTATTTTTTTTTAATACCAATATTAATAATCTATTATCTTCAGGTGCTTACTCTCTGCTTTGTTTGAAATCAGCAAGTTATAATTCAGAGTTTAGCTTTAATATTTGCACACTTTAGAGCTGCATTTTTCATTTTAAAGTGCATTCAACATTAATAATTTCAGCATGTACACTGATTATTTGTTTGGTCAATTTCTACTACTTAAAAGGACAAGTTCCCATTCTAGAAAACTATCTTATTCAGAAAATAATATGGAAGGGTAATCTTCAAACAGATATTCATTTAACACAAAATTATATCCTTTAAGAGCAAACACATAAGCACTGTCTTTATATGAGGAACACTTCAACTACCAAAAAAATACTCAGAACTCTTAGAACTTTCTTTAACAACATGTTCTTTAAAAAATAGCTAAAAGAGACTTATTTAACTGGATAAGAGTTCTACTGCTAAGCCTGATGAGAAGCTGAACATCTGTCATGTCTGTAAAATAAGGAATCCAATGTTGAATTTGGAAATTACACTTTATATGTCACAATAGAAAAAAATGTAATTTAATTACAACATACAAATTTATTTTTAGAAAAATTGTTCTAGAAAACTAAAATCAAAAAGAGAGACACAAAATAAAACCAAAGAAGAATGGCACAGGAGGTATTATGATTGCTTCTGGTTTATGCCACATGTAGAAGTCCATCAATCAAAGATGTAGAAGTACATCAACCAAAAAACTTTTGTTCTTTTATTCTTGTTCCAAATATGGCACCCCTTTTTTTAACCTTTTTTTTTAGAAAACTCAGTGTATGAGGTGCTTCCTTCAAAACTGATATCAGCAAATAAAACCATGGTTTATTCCACAGTCTGTAAGTTCAGATAGAAAAATTAGGCATCTATTTTGCAATCAAACCCTTTGTAGGGCAGATTTTCCAGCTGTTTATGACAGAAATCCTTTCATAAGTAGGATTTACTAGATGTCCTCTAAAATCCCTTCCAACCAAAACCATTCTACGATAAGGAAATTCTTTCATAAATGGTGTACAGAAAACATTTTTCAGGAATTATAATATTAATAGATAAAAGGATACATATTAAAGGAAAAACTCCCATTGACCCTTTTTATGAAAGTAAAAGCCTACCCACAAGTATTTAATATTTTACTTTCATAAAGATCTGCCACAACCATGGAAGGTTGTGCTAACCATGACGTTTCAAGCTAGTTTGAGGAAACTGTAAAGGACTGTACACTGGGTGCTGTTGTTCTATGGTAAAAATACAAACTCTTTGAAGTAAAGATAAAAGACAAGGTGCTAGATTCTCAGCTGGGCTAGCAGAACCCTTGTTCTCTGGAAATTCTCCTTACTTTATCTCACTATTATTGAGCACATATTACTGACCCAGTCCTGGGAAGAGAAACTACAATTTGCCTGTGATTACAGCAGTCAAAGATGTGGAATCCTGTATCCTAGCACAACAGATTTTCATTCATTTTACTCAAGACAGTCACTTGTTAACACTTGATGGTTTAGGCACTTGTTAACTCCTGGGGTTTGTGGGAGTCAGAATTTTAAGACTCTGCAAAAAATAAAATACTTGAATCCCAGTTTTTCTTCACAGCTAAATTCTTTTGTCATTTGTCTATGCTGGCATAAGAGAAACCCATACAGATCTCTTAGAAGATCATAAAGCAAGCTAAATTAATCAGGGAAAAGAAAGGGAAGGAAAACACTAATTCTGAGAATCCTTCTTCACAGTTTTGGGATTTTGTCTAACACAAGAGCTTAAGGGTATAGGAAGGCAGCAACAGTATAATGACTTTGTATATATCCACCAATAAGAGTGTAAATGCTTGAAAGATTAGATTCAGCTGAGTTGTTTTGAGGCTATCAATGACACTCAAATGATAGATGAGTACTTAAAGAAAGGAGATAAACAACTACATATCTTTGAAAAATCTTAGCAGTGGTTGCTAGATATAACTATTTATCATAAAATAATTCTAGAAATGCCTACTGGGTTAACAAAATAGCCTTCAAGCAAGAGATGTTCCTTGCTCTACAATTACAAATGTTCATATGTGGCCTCTATCTCTTCTTTCACAAGAATATTCTACTTCTTTTTATCTGTAAGCACAAAAATCTTGGCAGTTAATTTTCTTTCTCAATTTAATGATAAGAACTTATTTTGCATCTGCCACACCTAATTTCAAGGCTTTTAACTGCCAACTCATCAAAAAGACGAAACAGGAGATGGCTGAATTTTTATTAACACACTAACTCATGTTATGCAAAAAGTGCAACACAGTGGCTTTAACCAGATAAAACTTGGGTCAGCATTATATGGTCCTGAAAGGCTGATCTTCTCATGCATATGAGCTGAAAATCCTCATGCAGAAAACCATAGAATTGAGAATATTCTGAGTTGGAAAGAACCCAGAAAGACCATTGAGCCCAGCTACTGGCCCTGCACAGGACAGTCCCAGGAATCCCACCACTCCCCTGAGAGCATGGCTCAGACACCTTGGACAACATTTCAAAGTGACTTCTGATATCTCTAGATTGGAAAATGAAGAAGTTCTACAATTTAACTAAAGAAGAAATTACACACCTTCCTTTTTTTTCTATAAAGAGGAAAAATTGTTAGACCAAAGGCTACCTACGTCATGGTTACTAGTTATCAATCTGTTCAATCTATAATGAAATGTTTTCTCTAAAACTCTTCAATATTAATATTTAATTTAATGGGCTCAATAGGAAAACTAGAATAATACACAAAGATTAAGAAAATTTGACTTTTTCTAATGTTTATTACATTAGATTACAATAATTTATCATCACTGCTATATTCATACTCATATATCTCCTTCATATGTGTAGGTGGAGGTTTAGTAATAATTTTTAAAAATATACCAAAAAAACCCACAAAAACCCCCAAACAAAAATAAACAAACAACCCCCAATCAAAACAAAAACACAAACAAACAAAAAACCTAGGAAAAGTAAAATATAATTCAATGAAATTGCCCCAGTGGATGCTGACATAATAAGGACATTTCAGAAAGTGTCCACCTGACCTTACTGGTAAACCAACAGGAACTATATTGAATGAGGATAAGTTTGGCTAAAGAAATAACCTGACTGCAATTTCCTGCAACCCATTAGCTGGTATTAATGCAGTGAAGGCCATGAAAATTGAAACATGGTTCATGAACCTTGTGGGGGTTTTCGACAAGGAACTCTGGAATCTGTGTTCTCTCTGATGACCAAGAATAATCTGCACTGTAGCAACCAGATTACGTGTTTCAGTGCATAACCTATTGACCAACTGCTGCTTAATATGCTACAGATGATACTTTAACAATCCACAAGAAGCGAGGAATAGACAGGAAAGAGAACCTCTCATCCCAGCTTCAATCCCCATTACCAAAAATCAGCAAGGTTTTTGACTGAAGAAGTCAAAGGATGGTTCAGTCCATAAACCAAGTACTTTTACCCCTCCTGAACTTCAGAAAAAAAATTTGCTTGCAAATAATAAATAACTAAGTGAATTGAAGTTTTACTACTAAAAACATAAGTTAATTTGCTAGAGATCTTAAGGTTACGGAGAAGCGTGAGGCTTTTCACTGAAATGCACTGTGAGAGGCCGAGAGATGGTGGTGATATAGTGAGACAGAGGAAGTTCTATATGAAAGGAAAAATAACATAACTGAAGATATCAACATCAGAGCAAGTATCCCCATGAGGTTCTGGAATCTGTCCTAGGAGATTTTCAAGATCCAGTTGAACACAGTCCAGATCAGGGCTCAGTCTAAATTCAGAGCTGATCACACTGAGTACAAAGATTGGGAACTGATTCTATGACAAGGGAATAACAATCAAAAACTTCTGAAATCTCTGAATTCTGCTTTCTAGATGTATAATCTGTATGTATATGCGTATAATTTTGACTTTTTTTGAAAGGAATAAGGAAGCATAAGCTCATTATGGACTTTATAGTACCTATACAATGATTAAATAATTATTTAGTTTTCTATTGCAAACAGAGAAAGGCAGATTCCTACAGAGAATAATTCAGACATGAAAAATTGTGTACGATGATCAAGTTCTGTGTTGTTATGGAATCGCCAGAAACACTTATCTCTACTTTAGCTTTAAACAAAGACAATTCAGATTAAAAATAATAAATTAAAAATGGGCAGGATGAATTTTAAACTGCTGATTAACAATGATAAAGTAAGCACCAAATTTTTATATATAAAATGCTTAATTAAAAAAAAAGCATAACAAAGCTGTAAAACGTAAGTGTTACTGGACTGAGTTTGTATCACTAGCAAATTTTTCACTCAATATTTTACTGTAGATCTAATGCTGTTCTCGAATTTTGGGAGTCTATATGTCTTTTTCCATGCAAGAAGCTAACATTCACCTGAAAAAATCTATTGCATTAATTGTTTTTTCAGTTCCAAGGCCACTTAAAAATAATTATATAAAGTTAATTTAACCCTGATTTCTCAGGCACCTCTGTCCCCAGGAAAATATTATACATATATTTAAATCTTACCTACTGCTAAAATTATTAAAAGGTCTAAATGTAATATGATCACAATCATGAAGCAAAGAATTTTTATCCAACTTTTATGAGTTTCCTAAATAATCTATTTTTTTATACTTGCCAGCACTGCAAACCTCTCTAATATATTACTTACAAGTATGTTACATTTGAAATTAAGTATTTTGTGAAATGGAAAACGTTTATCAGATTTCTAGAAAGAAAAAACCTCAATCAACCAACCAAAAAAAACCCCAAAAAACTGAAAACAAGAATAAAATCCTTCATATGTGAATCCTTTTTATGAAAAAATTATTCTTTTCAAAATAATAAAATAAGATACTTTTACCACACAGTCTCAAAAAGTTAAAAGGATCTCATGAATTTTCTAAACATTGTCTTGTAAACCTGTCCATTTTTATATGCCATTTTTTAAGACCCTTTTAAAAACATAATACAGTTCATTGACTTGCTTGATTAATAAGTGTTTTTAAAGTTATATGACTCTACCCTTTTTCTTTTAAAATATAACTATTTTAAAAATGCTTCTATACTATGATATTTGATTATAATTTTTAGGAGTCCTTGCTCATACATCATAAAAAAAGGCATCTATTATAACAAAAATATTCAAGACAGATTTTTCATAGTGCTGAATGTTGGGAAGATAAGAGGAAAGATGTTTAAGATAAAAGATGTTCCAACTGGAAAAACTTTTACAACCAGTCTGCTTCCATGAAACTCACAGTTCTATTGTTCATCATCATTGGAACTCACATCCTGCAATCAGATTTATCATAATTGTCAACAGATTTATTACAGGACAATCAAATGGCACACACATAAAAACAAGGAGATGCAAAGCAAGGATCCACCTTTGGTTTGCTTTCACACATAATCAAACTAAGAAGTAATTTAATCTATTTCTCCAGTTGAGATCAGGCTTAATGTCAATAAACCTAAAGGGAAATTCATGCTATTTTTTTTATCTTCTATAGAAAAATACACTATTGAATGTTATTTTCCAAGGAATTTATAGTTGTTTATTTTGCATTTTCTAGCATCCATCTTAAGTACAATGAGTTCCCTCTGAATAATACATGCTGTTCTAATATATTACACACATTCAATAAAAATTAACAGAAAAGACAACTTTGAAGTTCCTTTTCCTCCATGGGCATCAACTAATATGTCTCTAACACTGGCTACACAGGAAAGCATTTAAAGTAGAACTTGAAAACTGCTTCCCAGATAAAGGCTTTTCTGCCCACTTATTATTAATTTGCATCATATTAAATGGAAAATCTCATTTTGAAGTACTACCAGTTTATAAATTTTAGAAGATTTGAACTTGTGCAGCATTGGAATGATTTTCCACACTAGGACCACATGCTGCAAACCAAAAACTCTGGAATACATCTTCAAATAAACTACTGGAGTTAGTTTGTTATGTTTTAAAGAAGATAATTTAAAACCTTGTTCAATCATCATCAGAATAGCTACAAGCGTCATAAAGTGAAAAAGTATTCTACTTCTGATTGCTATAATTTGTTTTACTGAGCATAACTGTAAGATGAAAATAATCTTAAAATAAATTTAATATCATCTGTGTCTAAAGGATAAGAAGAAGAGTTAGTAAATCCTGCACTGTAATTCTCCCCCTCATTATGTCATGATTGTTAACAATATCTGAGAATTTTGTGTACAACTGAGTACAACAAAAGTTATTGCCAACTCTTATTATTAGCTGCAAAAACTCCTAATCAAGAATGATGCTTTGACAGCATTTTGGAAAATTCCTTTCCTTGTTTTAAGCAGCAAGTAAGTTTTAATTGATGTAGATATAAAGGGCCTGCCTCCATCCAAAACCAAAGAGTCCTTACATTACTATATACACCTCTGTTAAAGCAGAGAAATATTATGATATCGTTATATCTCTTTTAGGAAGTGCAGCTTAAAACTTCTTACTATACATTGGGCAAAGAATTGAGTAGCAAAGTTTAATCATGCTTTGAAGCACTAAATATAGTTCAGGAAAATAAAAGTGGAAAAAAAGATTGCACCTTGCTCTGAAAATCTTGTCAGACAAAATTATGTGAGTGGGAGAAATGTAAAGCATGTATATTTTAGATCACTGTGTATTCATATAGCATAAAAAATTGTTCTCTAATATGCAATTGATGACTTAACAAAATATATTTATATTTATATATGTGTGTGTGTGTGTGTATTCATACACATGAAACATCACATGAAAATTAAGAAAGAATAAAATTGACTTGGTAGAGGAGTTTAGAAGTTTCCTATAATGGTGCCTTTGATAGTGACATCTTTATGCTTCAAAATATACCTTTGTGGGGTTGTTGGGATTACTTGAGATTTTTGGTGCTTGTTTTGTTGGTTTTTTTTATGGAGGAGAAGAGTGAACCTAAATAATTATTTGAAATTACCTATGGAAACATTTCAGTTTGTGTGTTGTTTCTACACTTGCATAGTTGGAAACAATGAAACTCAGTGTCCTGGTAAAGGATACTCGCTGAAGGAACAGTGCATACCACCAGTGATCTGTTCCAAAATTTTGAATAGTAAAGTTTAAAAAGTGACTTGGGAGAAAGACAAGAGAAATGCAGAGTATGATCTGTTACTCAATCAGTAACATGACATAATATGCAAGCAAACTCAAGTATGCAGTGAAAAATCTCATTTTCCATTCAGTAACCAAAATAAAAGTGTTTGCTGAAAAAGTAATTAGGTAGAAAGATAAGACACGCATATATCATTCTGAAAAAAAAGCATATGCTAGATATATCATGTGCAAGTTTCCCATAAAGCTTAGCATGTAAATTTAGTTGGCTTTTTGATGCCAAGGGCAATGAGACCTTCAACGATCTGCTGAGTGTGGGTCATCTAGGTTAGAGCAGCCTGGAGTCACACTGAAATAATTTTCTTCCAGGAGAAAAATCAGAAAAAATAAACCAAAACAAAACCCCAAACCAAAAACCAAACAGATTCCCATCCCTGTATTCATATCTGACAAGTTTTGTAAAACTCTTAGAACAGAGGTTACAGTAGTACAAGCATGTTTGCATAAAATAAATTTCTCTTCACTTTATCACAAACTATAGTGAAAATAAGAAAAAACCCCAAACCCAACAGCAGTATGTAACCTGGAAACACCATGCAATCAATTAACTTGTTTATTAATCACTAGTTCAGAAAATCACATTAATAGTATAGAGTAAAGAATAGGTCATTTCAATAATTGGAGAAAAAAGTATGGGAAAAAAAAATCTATCTTCATGTCTCTCTTCAAAAGAAAATAAAAATTGGCTGCATTTACTGATTATATGAAATCTTGAATGTCATTTAGCCTCACAACAAGAGCTTAGTCAACATCTGGCATAATATTTTACCTTAGAAATTTAGTCTTGACTGACTCAGTATAGGCATGAAGCCAAAAGAAGTGGTGAATCACTCTGCATGTCATCCATCAGATATTGTTACATCAAAAGTTGGGGAAAGAGAGAAGCTGTTTAAAGCCACCTAAAAGTAATGGAACTAAATTGAAATTTCCATTGTTTGCACAGTCATTTTTTGACTAAAATTTAAGTTTTAGTACCTATACATACATACAAATAGCTAATGAAATATGTTAAATAAGTTAATATTCAGATGAAAGGTTTCTATTGGAAACAATAGAAATAAATTCTAATCATGGAAAATATTGGCCTACTTTTATCTTCCTTTTATTTTTTTTTCCATGAAAATTATACTATCAGGACTATTGTGGAATTTATTCAAGTCTTTTGAAAAACCCACAGTGAATATCCACAACAATAAAGTCATTTAGAGAGAACAAATACATATGGCTGGACAATTGATGTAATTAAAATAGCAACTGCCTTAAAGGAGATCTAAACATTGTTAGTCATACAACAAAAATCCCAGACAGATTACTAGTATGACTACAAGCTTTTCAAACTTAATTTGGGGCAATTTTTAACTTAGCCCATATGCCTCACCCATGTTATTTCCTTCTGTAATGCAACCAACAGTCAAACGTAAAACAATTACAGAAGAGAAGGCCTTCAGCATACCCAAGGCTTTTTGTTTTCTGTTGTAAAAGTTTCAGTTTGAATCTGAGAGCATCTGAGTAAATTAAAAATACAGCTACATAATTAGAATCTTGTTTATGTCATGAGTAGACATGAACAGTTCAAGTTACAGGTGAAACAGCAGTAGCTTAATAGTCTGTTTCTTCAACATAAGCAAGAACTCTCTATCTGAATTTAAAAAATAATATATATGTTACAGTGCATCCTAGTTGTCTTGCAATTTTCAGAATTCTTGCCTATTAGACATGAAATATTTTCCAACAGGCATGTCACATGCTAAACGTATCACTGAGAGCAGAAATTTATAGGACAAAAATCTAGTGAGAATGCAAAACAGAAACTTGCACAAAAACAAATTAAGGAGATTTGGCCAGCTTGAGAACCCAAGAAAGACAAATTTATGTCTGAGACTAATTTCTGTAAATAGAAAACAAGCTGCTAATATGAAATTACCTTGAAACATCAGAACTATTTTGTATTTCAGAGCAATACTAGGATTTATTTTAGACTATACTCCTCATAGTTTCACATAAGGAAAGACTAACAGGTGCTCATAGATTAATATCCACAAAAATTGGGTGTAGATAACTAATTTGTATTCCACAGTGAAGAGTAGCTGCCCTTTCGAAAAGTACTGTAAGAAATTTGTGCATCATTGTGGTCATATCCTTAATACTGGGAGATACTAAAGGGACCTCCAGCACCTTTGCTGTCATCTCCTCCATGCTGATAGCTCTGTTCTTTAAGTATCATAACCACCAATGCAATGGTCCTGACATGGGCAGTTTCATGTAAGCATTTTCTTTTAATGATATGATAAAGGTAATTAAGTAAAGAGTTAATTTATTAAACTTTTGCCATGGAAATATTATTCCACAAAATGATAAAAAATATTAAGAGTGCATTTTGATTGGATTTTTAGCCAGGATGAATGTAAGCCATTGTTTTTCAAACTCTGACAGTTGAACTTTCAATTTAAACAGCATAGAGACACATATTTTGAAGTATAACTTGAATTACATATGTGCATATGTATCTACACTGAGAAAAATTTCAAAAATCAGCATGTTCTAGGATTCATTGCCCTAAATTACTTCTGACACCAAAATAGGATAACTTTTGTTAAATGTTGTCATCTAAAATCAGAGCACTGCATATGCTATTTGAGCTGAATACAAAGATTTTAAACACTAAGAGTAACTGGAAGGTTTCTCTACTATTCTTTAAGTATATTAACTCTTTTCAGACATTTTCATAGAAAAGAATCCCTAATTTTCTACTCAAAGAGCCTGACTGACTAAAAACGTTCAAATATGCTGTTTGAAGGGAAATGTAAATCTTTTAAACATATAAAACCTGTGCTCACCCTCCCTGTGACACACATAAAAGATGAGCTAAAATTGATAAAGTAAAAAAGAAAATTAAAAGTAGATTATGCAGTAGAACTGTATTTCACTTCCTACTTTGAAATAAGAGGTGCTTTACAGAGATATCCTCAAAGAATCCAGGAAAATCGAATTCCTTTCCATTTCAGATGTAATCAATAATTTTCAACACAGGGTTTTCAATACCTTCTGAAATACTTTTGTACATTATCCATTTCATTGGAGCATAATCTCGTAAATGACTCTTTTATGAGCAGTCCTTCAGTATGTGACAGAATTAAAAAAAATTAAGTGTTTCATAGAATCTTAGAATGGCTTAGGTTGGAAGAAGCCTTGAAAAGCATCCAGCTCCAGCACCTCTGCCATGGGCAAGGGCACCTTTCACTAGACCCAGCTGCTCAGAGCTCCAGCCTGGCTTTGAATACTTCCAGGGATGGGGCATCCACAGATTCTCTGGGCAAACTGTTTTAGTGCCTCACCATCCTTGCAGAAAACAGGCTTTTTCTAATTTTTTTTATTATTTTAATTACTCTTTCAATTAAAAATCATTATCCTTTGTCCTGCCACTACATGCCCTGTTTCTGTCAGTCTTGGTTGTCCAGAACCGGTTTTTGTATGCATTTTTATGGATTTAGAAGCACATCTGAGCTATATTTTAAGAAACATAAAACTCCAAGTTATCCTAACATTTATTTTTTATGAACACAACATACTGAGTTATTGAAGCTTCTCATTTGAGAAACTTAAAAAAAAAAATTCACACTTTTTATGTGGAATTTTTCTATTCTTTCAACACCCTCATCAAATCTTGCATAATATAATTATGAACTTCTGAATGTGCATCTCAGAAACCAGGACTCCCACCATCTATGCAAGAAACCTATCTCACAGAATTGCATTTCTTATGTGTATTATTTCCTCCAAGTTCATGAATTTTGTATACCTTTGTGTCACATATCCAGGTGCAGAAAGATACTTCACCCAACCCTACTGCCTCCCATAAAAGAAGAAAGAAAGCTAGAGGAAACTTCAAATGGAGCTTCTCTGTTCCCTGTGTAAATACTCTAATAATCATTCAGTAAAAAATATATTATTATAGTAATATAAAATATGGTCTTGGCTACCATTCTCTGCCTATGATTTTTAGATAATCTATTCCTATTAAAAAACCCACCAAATCCAAACAAAACCAAACACCAAAACCCACCAAAAATGTACTTACTGTAAAGACAAAACTCAATGCCCTTGTCATCCACTTTACTTTATTACTGTAACCTTAAAAATCTGAGGCACCGTAGATGTGCCCAGAGTTTTACATTGATTAAATCTGGAGAACTCACTTATCTCATGTATGGTGTTTTGGGGTTTCTTTGGTTGGGTTTTTTGTTACTGTTTTAGTTGTGTTTCTCTTGTTTGTTTATTTTTGTTTGTCTTCCAGTTAATTTATTTGTTTAGGGCTACTTTCACAAAACAAAAAGCTCTGAGTTTGGAAGTCTACTCTTGATGGTTGCCTGAAGAGAAAAATATACCAGTAGCTCTTGTTCCTGAGTCTCCTATAAATTTTAGCTCCCATGTCACTGGCCTAGTTTGTGCTACTTCTTTTCATTGTCTTTTTAAGTCTTTTTATTCAAGTATTCCCCATACCAAGTTTATTACAAGTTATTAATAATACTATTTTCAGAAAGAGGTGGCTGAGTGTGGTACTGTTCCCACTTACATGCCTTAAATATAACCATTATTTTGATACCAAACTTGCATGATTTTTAGAGGTCTTCTTTTGCTGCTGACTAAAGTGTGAAATGCCAGTATTCTCACCTTGTTCAGTAAGGAAGGAAACACAAAACTGCAAGCCAGCAAAATTCTTATCCTACTTGTAGATGCTAGAGCCCTCCAGGGAGTTTCAGGTTAATTACTGATGACTCACTGGGACAGCTGTGCCTGATTACACTCAATATTTGGTTATAAACAAGTAAGAAGAACAATATTCTACTGCAAGTCCAGTGAATAAATTACAAAAGCTGGTATTGAAACCAAGGGAAAAGAACATAAAAGAATGCTGGTTCTACTTACATTTTAAGGTTGAATCTTGCTTCCTCACAGCATAGGTGAGGAAGGCTCAGCCCAGCCTGTTATTGTTTATTCTGTGGTCAGGTGAATGTTTACAGCTGGGTAAACAACCCAACTCAAACTCTTTCATGGGCAGAAGCCAGGTGCAATTATTATCTTTCAGTAAAGTTATGTGCTTTTCTGAGTCAGTAAACCTGCTTAGTTATGCTAATAATCCTCTTAAATTGCATGATTTCAGAAACTAGCAACAACAACACTATCCTTTTCCTTCAACCATTTCTAGACCAAAGTAGGATTATTCACTTATGCACGTAGTAATCTCAGCTACAAGCTGGTGATTGCTGTTGTCTAACAGTTCATATTGTAAAAAATACATTTCTAATTTGTTAATTTACTTAATATGAAAACTTTTTCTACTAAGTACATTTTCTCTCTATAAATATAAATCTAAATACACACACCTACATTTACATGTTACACATGGACTCATCCATGTAAACAACTCAGCTAAAACACTGCACACATAATTCTTCATCTGACATCTTCTGAGCCATTTTCCAAGACTGAATTTTGATATTAGCTGTCAAAAGAAAAACACAGTGGGAGAAAAAAGGATAGCTTGATCTCACATGTCATAGATGCAGGGAAAGATCATTGGTTTGGTGTTTGCTGATCCAGGAAGGCTTAAACAGCAAAACATTTTTTACTTAGGAATTTGGAATATCTCATCACTCTGGGATGGAAAAAAACCTAAAGACATAAAGAAAAAAAGGAGTGAACTTACTGATATTTTTCATCTGCAAACTTGTAGCTCCTGTCTATCTTACAAGAGAGCTGTAGAAATTGGTGTTCCTTTTATGGTAATGGCTTTAAATTTGAACTCAATAAATTTACAATGTGAAATATACAACAGAGTTTATGAGAGAATGGGACTGCTGAATGGGAGACCTCTTCCAGTTCCTACAGCATCTATTTTATGAAAAAATAAATCTCAAATAAAATATTTTTAAAAGAGTATTTGCATCTAAAGTACTTTTTTTTTCGGTTGTAGTTTCCTTCAGTAAAGCTATACAGCATAAGATAAATGTTTCCTAATTTTTGAAAATGTTCTTATTTCAACATGATTTTAAACATGCATTATATTGAAAATAAACAGTCGTCACATTAGAGTTTCATTGTTGCATGACTAATTTAAAAAAATCTGAGCTTTAGAAATGTATTCTGAACCAGACATCCTTAACAAAGAGATCTGGAAACATACTACCAATATAAAAGAAAAGCCCAGAATATCAATTTAGAGTTTAGATCTGGTTGTCTTTCTTCTTTTTTCCTTCTTTTTCCCCTTACACACAACAGTCAATTGTGTTACATTAAATTTTTTGTAATTAAAATAGGATAGTTGTAGTAGGAAGGGATAAACCTACAATTATCATCTAGTTTAACTAAAAATTAAAACATTTTGCTAAGGGCACTGTCCAAACACCTCTTTAATACTTACAGGCCTGGGCATCGATCACCTCTCTAGGAAGCCTGATCCACCCAGTGTTTGACTACACACTCAGTAAAGAAATGCTTCCTAATGTCTAGTCTAAACCCGCCCTGGCATAGCTTTGAAACATGCTCATGCATCCTTGTCGTTGGATCCCAGCGAGATGAGCTCAACATCCCCTTTTCCACCTCCCCTCCACAGGAAGCTGCAGAGAGAAGAGAAACAGGTTCACCTCTCAGCCTCTTTTTCTCCCAAAAATAGACATTAGGGCATGATCCAACAAAGAAAAGAATCAGGTGATCGACTAGATCTTATGTAAATAGTATCTTTACACGGTAGATTTAGTTAGGACAGGTAAAAAGGAAAAGCTATTATCTCTATGTTAGTTTTGCTCTGAGGTTTTAATTTTCAGTTCTCCAAAAAATAGGTAAAAACCCCCTTATAAATTATTTTTTATAGATATCTTGATTTGATATTAGTGGTTTGCATGACATTTTACTATGAGTCAGGAAACCACCATGCAGTGATATAAATATTTCTCCTGTAGCATACCCTGCTGTTTTATTTCTGTACCCCTGCAAGGCTAATAAGCTCCATGATTTATTATCATCATGAGGTGAGGGTAACACTCACAAGAGACCAAAGCATTTTGCTATTTATTATACTCAAAGCCAAATCATTTCCTTCACTATTAGCATAATCAACTATTGACTACAAAAAACTTTATAGAACAAGGAAAAAAAAGCTACAAAGCTACCAGATGTAACTAGAAATTGAGGAAAAAAAAAAAAAACAACCCAAAACAACAAAACAGTGTTTTCCAGAGAAGAAAGATGTATTACACATAATGGGATTTACCCTTCATTTTTTTAATATATCAGTAAAAAAAGAAAAAATAATTAAAAGCAATTATACAATGTAAAGTTAACTCCAATGAGTATGCCATATCTCAAAAGAGTAATCCACATTATTAGAAAACTCTATGAGGGGGAAAAAAAAGAAAGAATTGAAAAGTCTTAAGTCCTCAAAAGTATGCATATTCAAGCAAGCTATTAAAGAAAAAATATGCTGTATGCTATTATTGCCTGAAATATGAAGGAGGAATAATTTTTTTCATATGTAGAATTCAATTCTGGAGAATAGAATTATTTCAGTCATCTTTGACTAAAACAAAATTTCTGTAATTCTTTCTTAAAAAATCAAAACATCCTCCCCCGCTGCCCCCAAAACCCACCATACCCCTCAAACTCCCCCTCCCTGCACAAAAACCCAAAAGAAATACCCCAAAACTTTAGGATGACAATATCTTCTATTAGTTCAGGTTTCTTGTAAGGAATTTTTTTTGTTATTGTTTCCTGTTTTGTTTTTTGTTTGTTTGGGTTTTGTTTGGTTGGTTCATTTTTGGTTTTTGTTTTTAGCTTTCCTCTGCAGAAGGATTAAAAACTAGCACCTTGGGCATAAGAAAATCTTGTAAAGTAGCATTTTATGTACACAAAAATGTGGAAATGTAACTGAGATTTCATCTTCATGAAGACAGTTGTCATTCTGTCACCAGGGCTGTGATAAGCACTTCCATAAATAATTATATAATGATAGGTTCATGGTAAAGACACACTGGGATAGAAGTGTGTATGATCTTCTGGAAATAGAGCACTATCTATCACTCAAGGAAAACAGGTTTATTCTGATTTAGGAGAAAAATGGAATAGAAAAACTTTGCAGTGTATATGAAAGTATTTATGTGCTTGAAATAATTTAAGTCCATTTTCTTTTTAAAAACTGCATTAAGGAAATAATGCATTTTTTTCTACTTTAGATTACCATTATTCTTATATAGCTGAACTTAACCTTTGAAAATATGTAAAAAAAAAATTAAATGCTAGATTTATAAGAAGTTAAGTATAATTCTAGCATAAATATAAAATGCCCTTTTCATTCTCTCCAGCTTAAGAATCTCATTTATTATAATTAATGTTGGAATGTTACTTTTGTTGAAGTCATTCTCACATTAGTGGTTATACTGTTGTCACATAATCATCTGCTACAAGTTTTTTATTTCTTACGACAAATACACAAATTTAAGTGCTACAGCTATGTTGGCTAATATATTTCTGGAAGGTGTGCAGAAGGCATAGTATCTTTGAACTTATTAAAAAACCCAAACTGAAAGCTAAGTCTTCTTTTCTGAAGCACAAAGAGGCATCTTCACTAGTGCACATCATCACTAAAGGCACTGCTTCTTGCATTGAACTCCAACATTATCAATGAATAGTCCACCACTTCATTAGAAAGCTTAAAAAAATATTTTTAATATCTAGAGGGATGGTTTAACATTGTCTTAATTGCAATTTTAGGTGTTTATTCATGTGTAAGAAAAGGGTAATTATTCCTTAAGCCTTAAGCATATTACAACATTCAGCAAAATAACCTTCACTATATTGCTAGCAATAGAACTCCTACTAAAGGCAAGTAATGGCTCAACAGGTTGTTTTTACCCAAGCACATAAATTACAACATTTCTCCAAATTCTGGAGACTACTCTATTGAAAATTTCAGTCAAGAAAGGAAAGGACTTTCAGAAATGTTGCTGGAGTAGTGGAAGCTTTGCAAACTTCTTCCCTCCTGCTCCAGATGTTAGATGTACTTGTTAATAACAAATAACTTCTTGGTGGGAGCTGGAAAGATCAGCAAGGCTTGGAAAGGGTCAGGACAATTCTGTTGGAATTAAGCATTGCCAATTGCTTTTTTAAATCAACAGGATATTCATGAGAAGTTTAGCTTATTTAATCTCTCAACTCTGAGGAAAAACATTTATTTAGCAAAATGAATGTATTAGTTCATATCAAACCTCTATAGCCCCTTTTTCTTCACTTTTAATATTTTTCTCCCTTTGTTGACAAATTATGTGCTTGCAAATCACCATGAATACAGAGAAATTTTTCAGAAGATGAGAATAGTTGGTGTAAAGGTTGAACTTAATCAAACTAAAACTTGGAAGTAATTTGAAATTAGCAATTATCAGCAGCTTCCCCTTTAGGAAGCTCACTGATCTTTACAAAGAACTTCCTGTTCATTTTATGAAATATATTTTGCATGTTTCATAAAGATTTTTTTTCATTTTTTCATATATGTGAGCATCTTGAGACTTGTAGGATTTAGACAATGTTTTGAAGCATTCAGTGTTTGATCCAAAGTGTCTGTAATCCAATAAGCATAAAATGTAACAGGTTTAGATATTTGCTACAATTCTACATCCCTACTGATAGCATTAGTTACAATCTTGTCATTTGAAACTCACAAATAATGGTTTGTCTGGTTCAACACATACTACTTGCAGTTTTTTCATGATATCTTAGTATAAAACACCAGTTAAGTGAAAAGCATTTGCAAAATATAGGGCCTTAAGGATGGAAATATATGTAGCTTTTTATAATGGCTGTAAATCCCTTCTTTACACAGTTATATTAATGTGAATGATGTTTTAATCTATTTCGTTATAGCAGTATCTCAGAAATACTGTATGCTCAAATATTTTATCCCTTTTGTGAAGAGTAGTTCCCCTGCAAAAAGAAGCAGCCATTGTAGCATCATGCTAAAGAAATTTTAGTCCTGTGTCAGATATGGAAAGGCAAGAATAACTCCAATTTCAACTGTCTAAATTAGTTTATTATTTAATTGTTGCAAATTGATAATCCCTTTGCAATTACTAGTAAAAAAGGCTATGCGAGGAAGTCCCACAATGCACAATGTCCTCAGTGCTCAAGACATTTCGAAATTTTGACACCAAATTATGAGGCATAACACAGAGACTCTGCTCTCCAAGGCTTTGCTGTGAACATAGGAAAAAACCCCAACATTTTAAAAGGCACTTTCAATGGAATTTCTTCATGTTCAATTGCTCTTTCAAGACCTGTTTGGAAACTGTATGGTATACACTTATGTGAATGTATATGTGAATTTCTACAATTGGAAATTATGGGGTTATTGTTTGAAGAGGTAATCAAGGAATTCTGAAATTCACTTAATGAGAGAGTTTCAAGAAATATTTGTGAGACAAAATAGTGAATCAATATGGTAAAATTAAAAAAAAAAAAACAACTTTTTTTTTGGCAAGAGATCAGAACTAGTTAAAAATCTAGAGAGTAGGGAATTTTTTTTTTTCATCTCTGTTTTCCACCCTTTCTTGATGAAGAACAATTAATGTTATTTTCAGCTAATAGAGCACAAGCACTCCTGAGTTCCAATACTGAAAAGTACCATTACTTTCCAGGAGACAACAGTAAGCATTTCCCATTTTAGTATTACTACAATACCTCTTTACATTGAGGTGATCTGAACTTGTTCATGTAAGAACATTTAAAATTAGATTAATATAATTGCTAAGAAGTATAGGAATGAATTCTGCTTTGAAGCTTAGGCCACGACCAGTGTCCTCCACTACAATTATGTGTGCAACTATCTCAATCCACTGCTGAAGTTCAGCCCTATGTGGATTTCCTCTTTCCACATAAACCTAATGCTGATAGGAAGTGCCAGGTTGTGAGTAGACAGAACACTGTCCATGATACAAAGACCAAAAAGTAGCACTTGGCAGCCATTGCTATTCAAAGACTAATGGACCTTGTATCAGATCCTTTTACCTTAGTTGTTGTCTGCTCTCCTCTTTCCTGAGCTGACAGTCTCAACAGGATGCTAGTTAATGCTTCTGGAGGCACAAGCATCTCTCCAGTAGGCAATACTCTCCAAGTGCTAACTCATTTTATACAAGCCACTTAACTGTCACCTGAGAGTAATGACTTTCTATCACTCCTGAACTGAACTTGATTCAATTCTTTTACTATTTATCTTCACAGTAATAAACAAATTTGTCTTGTCAGTACAGTTTGTTTGCTTAGGCCTTTCTGAAAAAGAAGCTTCTAAATGTCTGTTACATGTGGCAGAAAACACAACAATACTAGGCAGAGAGGAGAGGTGGTAGAGAGAATATTTAGTTTTAGAAGTTTCCTAAGTTCCTCAATTAACATAACGTGCTTGTAACATTTATCAAGAAACTTCAGGATAACTCCTTTCTTTATGTTTTGGAGAAGTTTTTTCCCCTTAAAATTCATAGCATGAACAACAGCATGTGGGACGCTACCTGCTCAAAGCTAAAGGCAATTGTTTCCTTTTGAAGAGAAAAGCAAAAGAAAAATATTCACTTATCTAAACCTTCGGGGGCATCTTGGGTTTTTCTGCATTTTCCCATTACTATTTGTGAGATTAGATCTGACTGTGTCTCAAGTTTCCATATCTATGCTCCTGGCAAGTGAGCTATGCCTCTAAGCAACATCCTTTGTTAGAAACAGCGCACTGTGGCAGTATAGAGTCTGTCCTCTGTACTGTCACTTATAAAATCTAGGATGTATTTGACTCTCTCTTTGACTCACAATTATTTTGTTTCACCATTCTCTGTGAGCCAGCTTCTTATGCCACTGTTATTTCCCAAAGTTTAATTCTGCAGATATGACCATTTCCACTTTAGGAGGAAACAATGAGTGGGAAAAGTCAATTCTATTGTTGCCCCTTGCACACTGCTGTTGAGCTCCTCATATTAAATAAATAGACAGAAAGAAATTTTGGTGTAACTTAAATTTGATTTTTTCCTATCACCCTTTACCCTTCATGTTTGGTGTCATCCAAGTAGAGAACTATGGCAGAATATATTATTTTAGAATTTCTTCCAAGAAAAGAAAATGATAATATAGTGTCAAAATTATTAAATCCTGTTTTTCTTACAGATTTTCTCAGGCCAATCTTAATTGCTGAAATATGAGAGGGCTATCTGGAGCATGCTAAGAGCAGAACCAAAGCCCATGCTGCTTCTCTCCTTTGCCTCTTCTCTGTACTTCTGTACAACACCATGTTGGAAAGAGGGCTACAGGAAGGATGTGAGTCATCCAGGCAGATTCCATGACTCTTGAGTCATACTGTGCAGGTTCCTTGCATATTGTCAAATAGAACAGTCATCATTTTTTTAGTTCTTCAGGACTGTTTAAATTTCTTCTTACATGCTTTATATGCCATTACAAAATTTCTTTCATCATGCTGAAAGATGATGAAGCTACAGTTAGTTACAAGCTTTCAATAAGAATGAAAACTTGCTGTACGTATAATTAAGCAGGTCTCATTTTAACTACCTTTGCCGCCCCTTTTTTTAACCAAAAATAATTTAACTGAACAATGAAACTGTATTAAATACAATATATTAATCATGTTTTGGGTCATTGAGTGAGACCTCTTCAAACACAACTAAAATACTTAGATTTCTTATATTTTAAAAATCAGCATACATGATAATGTTACTCATGGTTGCTCTTCTTTTGTCCATGTGACCCCCTTAGCCCTAGAAACCACCAAAACCTAGAAAAAAAAGTTAGCTATTTTATTACTCTTTCATACACTTGAATAATGTCTGTGTAGGAGATAGCTAGAACAAGCACATATCCAGAGCTGTCAATTCTACTGATATATTAAAATAATCCCCATATTATTATTGCAATACATATCAGAATATGAAAAGAATGTTGGCATAAATTTTTATATTCAATAGCAGGGAATGATGGCCATTGTTAATAGAATAAAACATTGAGAAATATTAATAAAATAACATACCAGGCATAGATAAGTTTATCTCTCAAATACTTTGTTTAAAAAATAATGGGTTTCTATTCTCCACTCAGAGAAGTTTCTGTTATTGACTAACAACAGGAGAAGGTAAAATTACATCTCTCTTTGCCTTCTTTTCATAATGACAGTTTGCAATGTCATAGTCAACTGATAGTGTTACTTTAATATTTCATGATGATGTGAATATCATTGCCCTGCCCCAAAAAAGGACAGATTCTCCTCTTCAAAAAAATATGAATTAATGTAAGCAGGACAAGTACATAAGAAAACCACTGGCTGTGCACCTGAAATACTTTAAAGACAGTAGGACAGCAGGGCACAAACATCACACACTTTTTTAATTAAGGAGATTTAATTTGAAAACCTTTTCCCAGAATCCTCTCTATGGACAGCACTGCTCTTTATAGCACTAGTGCAATTTCAGAAAAAGACAGGAAAATCCTTGGATCAAGAAAGTAAATCTGCCATAAAATCATACGTGGGGAGCAAACTAACACTTTGGTGGAAGACAGTCTTGTTTGCATGCAATTTTAGATATGATACACTTTGATTTTTCTTCCCTTTGTGATGAAATAATGCAGATTGCTTAGGAAAAGAACAAGTGCCCCTGCAGGGATCTTCAGGGTTGATTTGTTTATTAGATATAACTAATAAACGGGTTAAAGCAAGCAAGTTGGGGAAGCTTGTATGGGCACACTTGATAGCAAGAAAGTACACAATAATCAGTATAAATTATCAATACTGTTCTTCCTTCACTGCCTTTACATATTAATTTTTTCTATTATCCAAACAGAAGTTTACCCTTATGTCTAAATTTCCTATTTTACATGTTAGAAAAAAGTACAGATTTGAATAATCCATCAAACCAATTTTTTTTATTTATTTAGTGAGACATGCTTTTGTCCTTTCTTAAAAGCTGCATAATGGACAGCTTCTTTCAAATGAACAGCAATTAATCTACAATAAAAATTTGCAATTAATATTAATAGAATTTATTACTCCAGTCTACAAGAAAAAAAAAGCATCTTATAAAATACTGATTACTAAAATACATTTTCTTATACAATAAATGCTGACTTTTACATTTATTATGTAAGAAATAAATCTGTGCACAAAAATTGTGTTGGAGCATAAAACCTCTGTGTTTTTGGTAGTAAGGGTTTTGTTCTTATCGCTGTTCCTTACCCAAAAAAAGTAAAGAAGCCCTGAAATATTAAGTTACTGTACTAATATTTTTAAGAAGCAATTTCTTAAAAATTCTAATGTATACCTTGTTCTAGCATATGCCATGATTTTTTTTTTACTTATTCAAGACATTTGAGTTGGCATTCACATCAAATGCTGTGTTGCTGTTGAGGCAAAAAAGGCAATATAGGTGATACTGTAGCAATATTCAGAAATACTTAAATGTCTGAATTCATGTTATGCTTGCACTTAAATCCTCTTGTGATCATAGAAATTGTTCCATTTCTCTAAAAATCATTTATAAAATATAAATAGAAAATAGAATTTTCAGAACTACAGATGACACATCATATGGAAGCTTCTAATTCCTTTAAATACCTTTGTGTAGATTTTGGCACACTAAACTTACATGTATGTTTGCTAAAATACATAAGGGATACACTTCCCTTCAAATTTTAGGATTTAAACATTTTGAAATAATAACTGAATACGGGACTTCTTATACAACAGCAAATTTTAGTATGGGTACAAATAAACATATTCTCTGTAAAAAATTCCTATGTACTGTTCTTTTACAGACTAGGAAGTTTATTTTTTCTTTGTCCAATCCAAGAATAATGGCACACACAATCACTTTCAAAACCCTCATTGGGAAAAAGAGATATTAATAGTTGCATGCAATGGAAACTGGACAAATTTGAATATGTAAATCCATAAAGATTACTAAATGCACATTATGTGGCTCAGGGAATCAGAATTCCCAACTGTTGATGTATAGAAGACTACTTGGAAAACAAATCAGTTTATTTGTCCTGCTATACTTTTTCCTGAGCACCTTATTTTGGCCACCAGATGATCTTTGGTCTGACCCTATACATTACCTAGATCTCCCACAAATAGAGGAAAAAGTATTTTTCACTGAAATTAAGATTAAATACCCCTATGATTTGGATCTTCATTACACTTGAAAATTTGAAGGGGTAGAAAGATCTAATGTTGTCCAGAAAATGAAAGAATCTATGATTAAATAAAACTAACTGGGAAATACAGTATGTTGAAAGGACTCATTGGAACAGAGGAAAAATAAACTTCCGTTGAATCTTTGCATTAGATTTTTTTCAGGAAAGAGCCTGCCTTGGATGCAAAGGTTGCTAAATATTCCATTCATAAACCAGATGTCTGTTCTTCCTTGAGTCTAAATTTTGGAATGCATTTTGCCTTCCATCTACATTGAGGACTGCGACAGTATCAAAGGGAGTTCTGCAATCTGCATCAGTGGGAGGCTGCCTGAGCTGGCAGCTGGCACGGAAGACTTGGACAAAAGCCTAACTTCACTAAGTCAGTTGCAAAACCTTCATCAGACTGGAAGTAAATGTTCAAATTATTACTTTTTGAGGGGTGCACAATGTTTGGATCAATTCACAGCATGACAGTGGACATACTGCTTTACTTTCTGATCATTTAGTTCTTCACTTGTCAGTTTAGTATGTTCATATCCACCTCAGTGAATTGATTTGAAATTCATAGATGAGGCAGGTTATATAACTGCAACTGTCTAGATCTCATGAGTATTTGCAGTGAGAACTGACTCACTGAGATGTGTACAAGTGTGCACACCCACATGCACATACAAACTCTTCCCTCCCTGCTTCATCCTAACTGATATAACTGCAGGTGTGTTTTTTTAAAAATTCAAAGTCTTCTTCCACTTAAATTATTGTTTAAAAACTGATGGAATGTAAACATGGAGTTCCTTTTTTAATGAGTAATAAAAGAAATCAAAGTTTTAGTACAAGGCATTTCAAGTTATCTGGTATCAATTGGCGATTTTAACAGTGGTGTGAACAGTTATTACTGTGTGTATTTTCTTTTTAAGAGCAGGATACTGAAATAAGGACTGGAGAAAGAAATCCTACAATATGATTTTTCAGAAAAGAGGCATATGCTATTCACTCTGCAGCACAAAAGGAGCTAGAACAAATACAATGGGAAAGCAAGAGAGAATAGGAAGAGACATACAATTCTAATCAGAAAATCAGAAAAGTGCTGAAAAATTTGTTTTGCTACCAATGTGTGGGGGTGGATTTCCAATACAGAAATATGCATTTTTTCTTTGATTCCAGCAGATCCAAGCATATGTTCTCTGAGCAGTTAAAATCCTGATCAAGCAGAAAACCATTCACAGCAAACTCAGGTACTCTTCATGAACAGAACAGAGAAGTTGCTGATATTTGTCTAAACAGTCAAGGAAAATAGACAAGGTATAAAAAATACTATTCTGTTGTCTTCAATGAGTGCTATTTCTCATTGTATTTGGTATATATTTGGGGCTTTACTTTGCACAGTGGATTTGAAGTACAATGTAAACATAGAACAGTCGATATATAAAAATATATATCAGCACTAGGAATTTGACACAAAATATATTTCCCTCATTTCCATGACAAGTATACATGCATAACACTTCAAAATACAAGTACTTAAAGTACAGGCACAATATAGTTTTGAAACTTAAAGTATTAATGTGCATATAGATTATCAACCTTGTTCCTCTGTTGAAAAAATTCACAGACATACGGGGTAAGGTGACCTAAAGGACCACAGTAAAAGATTAGAAATGGGAAAAAAATCAAGGAGAAAAGCAGTCAATATTTTTCCCAGACAGGTTCCTTGCCTTACATAAGACTGCACTACTGTATCAGGGATTCCTGCACAGTTTGTCTTCTGTCTTACAAGCTAGGCTTTTTTTTTTCCTCTTATAAAATAACTTTTCACAGATCTTATCAGAATGCTATATTCTCAAAAAAAAAATGGTTCAAGATATCATTCATCACTGAATATGCATGTGTTCCATAACATTACCCATGTGTGTTGCTAGTGTTACAGAATCCAAAATTCATCATATGCCTAATTATAGGTTAAGATTCATCAGAAACAAGGGTAAGAATTCTTATGTATTTGTATTATATAATAATTTTTGCAGCACTTTCTTGTATTTTGGGTTCATGCATGCAGAGTGATATTTAAGAAAAAGTAGAGGTAGCAGCCATGATAGAATAAAAAGAAACCAACCAAACTAAAAAGGAACTGTTACTGTGTAATCATTACATTGAAAACCTTTACTGCCTCTCAGATGGACTACTTACATGAACATTTTCAGGACACAATTTTAAAACAAAATTATTCTCATGCAATTTTAGGACCTGAATTCAAGAGGAAAGAACATTTGAAAATAATGGGAACTGCAAAAATGCAGTCATTCTCTGAAATAAGTCAATGAGTGTCTGTTTGCCATTATACAATAAGGACAGTTAAGTCTTCAAGAACATTAAGCTGTGTTATTTGCACAATAAAAAGCTAAAGGAAAATAGATTCTGTAAACATGAGCTCTCTAAATTAATGTATTCTTTTCCTCACACTTTGGTCCAGAGAACAGATTAGGAATCTATTTCACAAGCAAAAGTGAGAGAATGCTCTTATAGATAAAATTAATTATATGTATTAATTGTCAAAATTCACTTCGCATTTTCATCCTTTTGTTAGGAACCCGTTCTTTATACTGATGGTGGAACTTTGACTCTTGCAGTCTAAATCTGAAATTGTAATTGAAAACAGAGCATATTATCAGACTATGTGAACCAAGGTAATGCACTTCTCTTCCCTGGCTTTTATTTCATGTGTCAGTCAAAGAGTAATTTATCTACTGATTTCTTTGTGGGAGTCAAGTAACTGAATCACAAAAATTCTGAGCTCCTTTTTAAGCTCTTCTCCTTACTTTATCTGTGACTTCAGACATGTCACTCCATCTTTCTTTACTCCATTTCCCCCTGCAAAAATGGAATCTGTAAACCATTCCTTTATTTTCCTTCTTTCACAGAGACAACTGCTCCTCTCCAACCCTATTTGATATTGAAACATGGGCTAACCTAACATTCTGTGCTGCAGATCAAAGACATGTTCATGTAGAAGTACCTGAGCCAGCTTTAAGGCAGATATCTCAGGTGTGGCATACAGTTTAATTAGGACTGCCTGGAAACAAATCTCGAGGGAAGATCATACAAGCCATAACCTGCAGTGCTGCAGTTTCACCACTGTAGGTCCTCTAGCTAAATTAAACAGAAAATAAAACTGATTAGGCTACTACATGCATAAATAAACTGTAGGTATGCAGAAATCAGGGGGTAGGGAGAAGGAATATAATGAAATATTTCTCAGAGTTGCTAGAAACATGAGAGAGACCTAATAAAACCAGAAGAGAACTGAAACAGAACAATGGAAGCTCCATTTAAAGATCATATCTGTAATTAATAACATAGAAATTAGTATGAAAAAGTTGTCTTGTCCATTCTTCAGATTTTGAGAATACATCTTCAGCTATCCCTACCTTTGCTAGAAGAATATTTATAACCTAGGAAGCTTTATAATTCAGAGGAAAGGTAAACTATAAGGAAACATAACAATCCATAGTATTTGAAAACTAAAATAGAATGCTTCCATGCTCTTCTTCATAATGAAAAGAAAAGGAATAGACACTAAATAGTTAAATAAGAATTTAAAAAAACCAAACCCTAAATTTTTGTTAGCCTTCAGAGGATTTCACGGTTGAAATTCTTCAGGCCAGTAACTTGTCTTGTGGTAAATTAGTGGGGTTTTAGTACTCTTACAATTATTATGATTTAGAAAATCACATGCTGACTATTAACTGTTGGGGTCAGGAGGAGAAGTAATTCTGGAAGTTTCTGACACAGAGTTTTTTTAAAATTTTCTTCTGAGATGTTGTATTAGGCATGGTCAGAACTGGAAAGCTATGACAAAAGACCAGGAAACTAATTTACCATGGTAATGTATTTGCCCTTGATATACAAATATGAATGTAATGGAAATGTTCTTCAGAAAATTATTGTGCAATTTACATTAAGACAGTGCCATTCTAACAGCAAAATCAGAAAAGGCTGCACATATGAGCAGAATTTCTTTGCAAGGAAAGCTCCAAGGGCAGGGGATAAATTAACTCAGAAGTTACTTTTGGTTCTGCAGATTTTACTAATTAACAAGATCTTTGCATACTAAATTTTCACAGTCAATCTGCTAGCATTTTTTTTCTTTCTTTTTTTTTTTTCTCCCACATCTGACACCACAGCTAATCAGCAGAATAAAACTTCAATCTACATCTGACAGTCATGTAGGGTGGTGGGCAATGTTCACCATATTCTAAGAAAATCAACCCCCTTATCCATTTTTTCCACTTTTGCAGTGTTTTATTCTCAACTAAGAAAATGTAAAGAAACTCTTAACAGCAAACAGAAAGTTGAATTTCTTATATACTCTGCCTGCAAGCTGAACCTTTTAAATTTGTAATAGCTATAAAGATTACTTTTTTTTCCTTAGTCATCTAGGCTTGAAAAAAAAAAAAAAAGAAGGAAACATATTGGAAGATTTCATGTACTGTGCTGAAGATTATTATTTCAAAATCTAAAATGAAAGGAAATCCAAAGCAATTAGTTATAACTGCATTGTTTCACACCAACTGAAATTAAATGGTAAATATTTGAAGTAAAAATTGATAACCAAGATCATTTCCAAAATGCTGTTTCCTTGAAGAATCTTCATGAAAATCCACTATAAATCCTGATTAAAACCTAACCTAGCCAAACATTGAAGATTACCTAGATTCCAATTAAATGTGACAAATGAACTCTTGACAGACTTCAATTTCAATTCTATTTCTGTCAGAATGATCCATTAATATTGAAGACTACATTATCAGAATTTGAACAATTCAATTGTTAAAATACAAGTGGACTTAAGAATCATATGACAGAAAACTCTCACTTAAGTATCGGGTAATACATGTATGAAGGAACAAAAGTACATTCCATCCTGTTCCATCATTATTTATAGATTATTCTTAACATGAATTTCTGGAGGTAGATGACATGCCACTGTTGAAATCCTGTCTTTAAAATGTGACAGCAAAATCCAGAAATCTGTACAGTGTAATTTTCACCACAATATCACCCAGCTGTTAAAGGTCTCTGTTCAAGGTTTTATAAAGAAGGAGGAAATCCTGATTCTATGCATGTCTTACTATGCAAAATTTTTTTACTGGAGACTTTTTGTTCATTCACCATGAACTAATGTATTTATTTACCTCTATGTTTCTATCTATTAATTTTAGAATACTATTTTCAAAACCAAATCCAAGAAATTTATCCTACCAAATATAAAATAAACTATTTTCAAAAAAAGAAGAATGTAAAATATTTTAGTTATTAGAATGCAATTCCAATTTTTGCATCATTATGAAAAATTATTTTGCTTTAACTTATGACATTGCTCAAGCACTTTTTGTTTTCAGTTGCACTTCAGTTAGTGTGATTTTCTTTTTTCATTGTCTACCAAATAGATTAAGAATTATATTAATTTTTGATTCTACAGTTTCTCCAGCATGGATCATGCATATCCTATGTTAAAATAGTTTCTGAATTCAGAATTTCATGTCTACAAATTCTCTGCATTGCTGGATTTCCAAGAGAATTGACAAGTTGTTTAATTTTATCATCCTAACCACAAAATTTCACTACAAAACAGACAATAAAATAATCAGCCCAATTTAGGTACAAACTCCACAAGCTTTTTTTCTGACATTTTTTCCAGGAATACCATTATCACTTTTTCCCCCTCCACATCCCCAGAAAAATGAAATGTAATCAAATATATTCATATAAACAACCAAGAAAAATATATAAATGCAAATGTATAAACATACATGACCTAATATAACTTTAGATGGATAATACTATCTTCCTTTTTAGTCAATTAATTTTTTTGCTATTGGGATATACAGTTCAAGCATATGTAGACTTCTGTAGCCATTCTTCAGCAATACACACTAGATTTGGAAATATCTTACCATAAAAAATAGCATCGTTTTAATGGGTTGACAAGTCTATCTCAGATAAAACAAAACCCCAACAATTATTCAGTATTGAAATCTCTGAAAAACTAACATGCACTTAGCCAAACTAATTAATTCATTCTATAACAAAAAAATACACCACCCTTCTTGCATGTACCCACCTTTTACAATTGAATTAGAAAACCCATTATTTCTTTGGTTATCAAAGAAATGTTTGACATGTATTAGTTTATTTTGTTGTTTATGGGCAAATGAAAATACAATGAAGTCAGTCTCTGACTTCATAAAACTTTAGATCAAGGCCAAAAAGTGGATAACAGTGAAATATTCCTGTTTTATAAAATAAATCTCAAAATTAATAAGTCTTTTTGGCTTTTAAATCCTGAATAGTTTTAGATAGAAAGAAAAAGCAACCTGACCTGAGACTTATATTAACATTTTTTGGTTATTAATAGTAGGAGAATTACTGTGGAATAAATAATTATTTAACATTTTCCCCTTCTACTTAAATGGGCCCTGAATTTAAATGAAATGTTGTAAAATGTTGTCCAAAATAAAATGTGAAGAAAAGGAAAGTAATATTCTTCTATTCTGAATAATGAAGAATGGACCTGACATTGTGTTTTATTTTGAAAGCAGTCTATATAACATGTTTGGGGAAAAGAGAATTCTCTAGAGTGGGGTTTTAAAATACTATTTTCTTTTCCTAATGCTGTATATATCACATTCTGGGAAATTTCCTAAGTAGGTTTTGAGTCAAAAATGGAAGAAAATGAGGATATATATGTCCTTTATGGTCTTTTATCTAAAATGAAAAGTATACAATTTTATTCAAAAGTATATAATTTTATTCAATTGTTGTTTCCCCAGACCTCTACTGATATTTTTTCAGTGTTTTAACTGTTTCTGCAGTATAGATTTTAAGTAATGTAAAAAAAAAAGCTGTTTTAATTAGTGGTGTTATGTTCCATTATTTTGTATACCTGCATTTTAACAAACTTTAAAATCAAATAATTTCAATATTAATTATTTAATGTATTTATTTATGGTTTTGGACTGACCTTTCCAAAGTCTACTTAGTATCACTTGCTAGTGAGATTATGTGTGTGAATGTTGTGTTTGCCCCTACCATTTTCCATATGCTCTGCCTCACCAACACTGCCATCCGGCGTAGTCCTTTCGTAGTTGTCCTCTGGGAGTGGAAGGGCACCCAGTCTTGGCCCTGATGAACTCTTACTGCTTGGTGTTTCTGACTCCTCCAGACCGCTGTCATAGCAACTCTGCAATGACCCTTGATGCGGGTCCTGAGGCTGACTCACAACAGAAAACGTCACTCTACGAAACGGCTGCAAGAGAAAAGAGTCTGAATGTCACTGCAAAGTTCAGTCTTTGAACAACTGATTCTCAAAACATGACTTAAGCAAACTAATATTTTAACATTTACCAATTAAGCAATTTTGTCTACATTAAAGCAAACAGAAAGTACAGCTCTTACATAAAAGGCCACTGGACAGAGTATGCATGGAATTTTACTGTAATACATGGTCAGAGCCTTCAGATAGTTTATCACAGCCTCCTTTCAAATGGCTTCATGGGCTAAGAGAGCTGGTTATAATTATTTATAAATTTTGTACAGCTTCTCTATCAATCAGTAGAAATAAGTTTATCAGAATTAATATCAGACTTCATAAAGGTACTTTACAATGTGTGCACATGTATGTGTGAGGTTGTGTGGGTGGGTAAAAGTGCTTATCTGTAAACTATATTGTGGGTATTATGAACATAGCAACAAACCCAGAAGATTTCTATAAAATCACTACCTGTGTTTCTGATAGCTAGTTAACATGGGAAAGGAGGGGGGAAAAAAGGAAGAAAAAAAAAAGGAAAGGGACAAAAATGTCTCTTAGGTCCTTTGCCGTAAAAGCCAGTGCCTGGAGACAGGGTGTGTTGCCAGCTGACTTAATAAAGCCTTTAAAGTACTGCAAGCACAGCTGACACAACACGCTTCCACTGGGACTGTACAAACATGGATTGTTAGAGATTTGTATTCATTCAAAATGACAGATATTGCTGTTGCTCTGGAAGCCTACATGCTGAACTCTGGCACCAACGAGAATCCCAGGAAATGGAAGAGTCAGTCCTTCACATTTCAGAGGATGCTGAGGACATGCAGGATTTTCAGTGAGAAGTTGGTGGATTTTCATAGCATTTAAACTAGACTCAAGCAGCAATGATACATTTAAAATAATTTAATGATACATTTGGAGAAGTGCAGAAAAATGTTTGTTGTTCTAGAAAGAACAACACCTCCTAAAAAAAACACCAATAGATTCATTTTATAAGTCACCACACAAATTTTCCTGTGTTTAAAATGGAGTGTCTATAGTGCTATCCTTTGGATTCAGATGTGCTTCAAGCCCTATGTTAGATTGAGACATAGGCATACATCACTCCCACTGGCAACCGTAGTCACTATAGGATGGCAATATATATTCAGGCCAGAAGGGAGAAAACAGCAACTGCAACCACTCACACAAGCCCTGAAGAACAGAAGTCCACATGAGCTTTACAAGTAGAGGGGTAGGTGGAGTCAGTTTCATTTTGAGGGTACAAAATTCTTTTGAGGGTACAAAACTTTGAAAATACCAAGGTAGTTAGTGCTGATGGTAGACAGGCAGGACAACAAATATAATGCTAAACCTTCCTGGCATGAGTAGGTCAAAAGTTTAAACAGGTGACAGTTACCAGCAATACTTTTACTGCAACTGTTTGATGGACCAAAACTTCATGCATTGAGATGCTATAATCTGCAACTATACATCAATTATTACTTAGTTATGGGCCAATGACACAAACTGTGAATCTCAGAGATTTCAATTCACTTCGAACATCCCATAGATTATTCCTGAATATCATACTATTCTGGCAGTCACATTTGGATCAACTGAGCTGGGAGAGAGGCCCTTTGGCATCTACACACATCAAACTCACACAGTCATACTAGGTTTCCTTACTGGCTCAACACCAATTTTCCTATAGCAGAGTCTCAGATGTCTCAATCCTTGAAATAATTTAGTCTTGATGCAATAACCATATAAAAAATTAACAGCTTGAGCTGGTACCTCTGAGGAGAGACCCTGAACAGAGAAAATTCTGGGCTTTATATTTTCATAGTCTAAGCACATGGAAGTCTTGGGCTCTTCAGCTTCTGTCATGTCTCTGAGTGTCTGGTCATCTAGATGGGCACAGATCCCCATTCCCTTTATTATGCAAAGGGTTAGCACTCAATCACCTTTTGCCTGGGGCTCCCAACGCCCAGAGCTCCCACTGCAGCTGCTCACCAAGCTACCTCCACTGAGTGTATTCCTCAATACCAGAAGGACTTTGCATCATCTACAGTTCCTGCAAGAGCAGTTATGTAACTTAAATTGGGAATTAGAAAAAAAAAAAAAAAAAAGCCATCAAATATTTGGAACTTTATGTTCCATTTCTTATTGATTTCTTGGAAATCAGACTCAACTAGATCACAAGAAGAGAACACCTTTTTATCACATCTGTGTCTACCACAAGAGTAATAGCAAAGTTATCTAAAATAAGCTCTGGAACAAGCTATAAAAGATTCAGGAGCATCCTGTTCATTTTCAGATATTCTTTGAAAGTTACATGCCTTACCTAATTGGCATGTAAGGAAGAGATGTGACAGATGCAAAGTTTGACTGTTTTATAGCTCAGGCTGAAAATTCCCTAAGAACATCACTATATATCCTTGAAACGAAAAGAAATGTGATGTACTTTTACCAAGTTATTAATAATAGTTTTTAAACAGATATGGGTGTTAATCTTGCTTTTCTCTTAAGTGCTGTACTGAATAGGAATTATCTAACCCAAAACTAACACACAGAGTATTCAGTTCAGTAGAGCCAGTTCAGCCCTTTCCACAGAATATCAATGAGAATGACATAATGATGATAAAATTCTTTCTGAAAGAATGATGCGCATGTTAATGGTTATTTTGCAGGATTCATTACACTTCTACTTTCAGCATAAACATCAGAATTCTGACCTTTCTATTGCACTACCTCTGAGAACCAGACCTTCTCAGGCAAATGTATTACAAATTTGGAATGCATCCAGCCTCATGGAATAACATCATGGCCTGTCCTTTTCCAATAAAAAGAAATAGACTTGGATTATATGTCTGTTACCTGCAGGGTTATAAACAGTCCGTGTGATTAACATAAAGAATTTTAAGAACAAAATAATTAAATATCTGTACTGCAGTTGACTGTTTCCCACATCTTCATCTCTGATATGCAAATTACCATATAGTTTAGACAGTATAATCTGGATAAACTTTTGTTAGAGCAGAATTATCAGTTATAAAAGATACTGAGTTTTTATATACTTGGAATATTTGGGCTAAATGAATTATGGCACCTCATTTTTACACCAAAAAAACTAGGACATCTTAGAGATAAATTTGATAAAAACACAGTGGTATGGGGGTGCTCTAAAATGCCTCTGAAAAAACCCTGTATATGCATGTACATGTTACTGTTCATGAAACTCATATTAGTCCTTTAATTGTTACTAATAAGAGCATTTAAGTTAAATGAGTTTAAATCCCTACGAACTTAGTTATGAACGCTAGAATACTAATACATAGTAAGTACTACTTATGCAGTAGTTTCTATGAATGCAATATGACCCCTCCAAAACCAAGAACTTTCTTCATATACTCTAATCTTCGTTTATATCTGTAAAACAGTTGTGGTTTCACGTAAAACTGCGTATTAGCAAAACAAGCAAGAGTGAAAAATGATAAATACCAACATTAATGTTTCCAAAAAGTTATTGGTAAAATGCTGGTCTTCTTATGTATTTATTGCCATGAAAAAAACAAGGACAGTAAGCTCCACTTTAACAAGTGAAGACAAAGTATATACTAAATTTTGTTCTAATATTTATAAAATTACACCAGTAATTTCTAAGAAAAATGGACATGAGAAATTTCAAAGTGTTTTGTGGAGTCGTGGGTTGGTGACAGACACATTGACACGATGCTGCAGCACGGGCAGATGGTAGATTGCTGCAACCTTCCTGAAGCATCCCCATGAGGAGAGCACTCCACCAAGCACACAGCAAATACCACTCACACGCAGCACCGGCTTCTCTAAGATGGCAGAAGCAGGAAGGGTCTTTGTATAGGTTTACAGTGGTAGTTTATTTCATGTACATGCTGAAAGGGTCCAGGGACAAAAACAGGGAGAGGTAGAGGGTCCAGGACTACATACTGGTAAATAGGGGTGGAGCCAACAGCAACAATCAATCACCTGAAAGTGTGAGTAGGAAAAGGATTACAGTGACCAATAGGGAAACTAAAGGGTAAATAGACAGGGTACCAACGAGGGTAGAAAGAACAAAGAAACTGCTAGAACCTTGACCATATCTGGTTAACAGGCAGTTGAACAGCCACAGGGGGAGGGCACTGGGGTTGGTTGACAGCATGTCGCAGGAGTCCATGGGAGAGGTTAAAGTTCTAGGGGACATTCTTCCAGAGCATAGCCCCAGGAAGTCTAGCAGGCCCACAGGCCTCCACAGCACTGAGTCCTCAGCAAAAAGCAATAAGTTTCATCTGGATGTCCTTTTTGTAGGGGTTTTGGATTTCCTCAACTCAGATAGCTGATTGGATGGGACCTTTCTCCACCCAGCTCTCTGGCCAGCGCTGTATCTGGATCTCCACTAGAAGAGGGCTGGCTGAGGTCTTCGCTTGGGTTTGAATGCAACCTTTCCCTGCCTTATTCAGGGACTTGTTTTCTTCTAGGTTGATTGAGTTTAGGGGGCAGCTTCAGGTCAGCTGCAATGCGTCATCTGAGTGCTGACAAATTAAGGCACTAACCTATGAGGGGACAGGGTTATGTTTAGTTTTATTGATTTTCAATGCATTACATTAAGACAGCTGTGTCTACCACCACTGTGAATCAACATGGTTGAGTAACTTTTACCCAAAGTCCACAATTGTTCAATTTGTCTATCCCAGCAAAAAAGCAACATTAAGCCTTTATTAGTCTTTTGGTAGGGACTTACACTATTCAGGTTTATTAAGAAGACTGTAAGTTTAATAAGAAGACTGTAGGTTTGATGATTTTCACCCTCAGAAAACTGATATCTTTTCTGAGAACAGCATATGGAGTTCTTCCTAAATGTATCTGATCCTGGAGGTGAACAGATAACAGAGAAAAGATACACCTTTGCATTATATCTCAGTGATAAATCCCCATTTCTTCCTTATTTCATCTGTATTTCTTAAATGGGATAGTAGTTTCCTTTCCACTCATCCACAGAACAAAAAACACTGCAATGCCAAAAACATACGCTTCCTGATATCTATAGTAACTGAGCTCTATTAACTTATTCTATGGTATAGAGTTTATCTTAACCTGTATTAAATAATTCATCCCTATCCAAAATGGAAGCTAAAATTATATTTTCAATACATGAAGAACCCTCGTTTTGGAGGTTGACGTTAGGGACAGAGTTTGGCTAGACTTGGTAAAAAGCAATATATCCATATAGCTCCATAAGGCTAAATTGTGACACTTTTTCACCATTATGATAGAGATTTTTTTTTCCTATCCCAAAGTTTGAAGTTTTGCATTGTAATTCCTGATATTTCACACTGCTCTTGGATTATATTCTTTCATAGTTTCTGTATATCAGTTGCTATCAACATTATAAACATGGTTCAAAAATGTTGGTGCATTTGGACTGTAGTTGCAGAGTGCCAGAGTAAACCTTTTTTATGTTTAATTGTTTAGAGAACTAAACTTGCAACCATCAACCATTTCTAAGCCAATTACTCCACAACTTATTCTGTGTACAAAGTGTGCACGCTAAAGTATAACTATCTTAATTACTTAACACTTGGACAAAAACAGTAAGGCTTCCAGGCCTTCCTGTGGTCACAATACCTACATTGCAAAACCATAAGGACTGAAAACATTTTCATCAACTGTAAAACTGAGTCCAAGATGCAACTTAACATGTAGAGAAGCATAAAAAAATTAGCCTAGATTGCATAGTAGTATGTTTAGTATAGCAAGCTATATTTCTACAAGTATTTCTACCAGTTTATTTGTCATTGGCTTGGACATTACCCAAGGAACATTACCCTGGAACATTAGGAATTAAGGATCTTCTTTTTCCCTACTTTCAAATCAGATGACTTTCCACTTTAACAATGTATGATATTTTGGGGTGTTTTCAGGAATTTAAGGTGGCCTAAGAGCTAGCTGGGGATCGTCTAGTCCAACTCTTCTGCTCAAAGTAGAGTTGGCTAGAGCACTTTGCTTAGTGATCTGATCAGTCTGGTTTTTAGTATCTTTAAGAATGGAGACTCCACGGCCTTTCTGAGCAAGATGTTCTGCAGTTTTTCAACTCTAGCAGTAAAGGAGGTTTCTCTTAAGTTTCAATGGAATTTCTGTATTTTCTGTTTGTACCAAGCATTAAAAGCAATGGTGATGAGTCAGGCCTAAATAATATTATAATTCCTGTAAGCTTCAGAAAGTCAATCAGTGTCAAGCAAATTGTAAGAGTAATACAGTGACTCTGAGATGTGTATAGGGCAGACCTGAAAAACAGGCAGAAGAGATGCATCAACTGATCACATAAATTCAAAGTGTTTCTTTAGCACTTGAATTTTGATACAACATGTCATTATCCTTTTCTTTCTATTCATTCTTAATTGCTGGAAGCTTGTTGGAAGACAAACAAAATATTAATGAATGATTCCTATTCTGCTTGAATAGTTTCAACCCACACAACTCTTTTCCCTATTCAAATCACATATTTCTACTGTTCTAAACTTCTGTCATTGTAGTTAATATAAAATTGGCAGGAAATTAAATTAAACCGGCATTATTTTTTTCAATGGGAAGACTGAAACACCTGAGATTAGTATTAGAGTAGCAGGCTAAAAGAGGAGAAAGATGCTGATAACAAAAATGATTTTTTTTTTTTATATTTAGCCAAGTGCAGTGACAAATGTAACTTTAAACAAGACTTAAATAAAATTTTAAAAAAATTGATATTTCAGCTCTGCAGCAGACATTGCCTGTGATGAACTTGTCCTAGGGTGACGTTATGATGCTTGTATCCTCATTCATGTCTTCTGTTTATGCTGGATATTATGTTCTGTGCCTTTAAGACTGGCTCTGAAGAGTGAAAGTTTTGTTTGGGTTTTCTTATCAGCCTGGCGGGACACAGACAGGCAGTACTTAGTGCTGCTTTTGCTTTCTTGCTTTTGCTTTTTGCTTTGCTCTATCTCTTGCTCTTGCTTCTGCTTTGCATCTACTTGCTTTTGCCTCTGCTTGTTAGCTAGTTTAGCTAAACAGTCCAAATTTCTTCCTGGACTGTTTCTCCGTTCCTTTTTGTCGACCATCTCGAACCTGCTCCGGACTGGGACCTGGGAACAGCGAGAGTCTGCACCTTGCGGCCTGCAGCAGCTGCCCCAGCGCCGGAGGGACTGAGAACAGAGTGACCACCCCCGAGAGAGACTTTCTGAATTTGTCATCTTCTTCAGCGTGGTGTCATCCGGTATTGTTCATTCTGTGTGCTGGGGGTGCTGTGCCTGTTAAATAAACAGGTTCTTTCCACTCCTCTCCGAGAAATCCTTCCCAAACCAGCTGGGGAGAGGGGCCATGTGGGTTTGCTTTCTGGAGGGGCCCTCCTTTGGAGATTCTCTACCAAATTTACCCTAAACCAGGACAGAACTGTAATTAGCTAATTTTCATTTATTTTGGTTTCACTTTTATTAACTTTTCTTGTAGTAGTGGTATTCTGGTCATGAACCAGAAGTGCATTTTTTTGTTCTGTAAAAAGTTGAAATACGCATCCACTAATATCTATTTGTTTAAGCCCAAGGCTACATGTTAAGATCTGCTATTCAGGGATAATATTTCATAATTCATTTTACATGATGAATGTCATATTATAACATTAAAACATACTTTTTTCCTTTTAAGTTTAGTGTTTTTCTCAAATATATTTTGTTTTCTGTTACTTCCCTCTCTGAATTGCGACAAGGACTTCTGAGCAGGCCAAAATTATTTTTATTCACCTAGGTACCTTCATTAAGTAAATTCCCAATAATATTTGTCTCTAAGTAAACAAATAAAAGGCATTCCTTAATTTCAGTGAATATCACCAAAGAACCAATAAAATGAAGAACATCTCTTACTCAAAGATACTCTCAAAGATACAATACTTTTCTGTGCCAGAATCTTTATATCAAAATACAACACACAAGCTCTTTTAGAAAATTTAGACAAAATCTTAGAAGGCTTGTAGGCCAATATTCTTAGCATATCACAAGAGTTCTTGCTAGCTATTGAAATGTGAGCATAAAAAACCCCAAGAATAAATGAGAATCTGCAGATTGAAATGTGAGCATAAAAAAACCCAAGAATAAATGAGAATCTGCAGATGAGACAGTCAAAATAATTTTAGCATACTCTTTTGACTGCTCATAAAATGTATTTTTGTTATCACTTCTGTGTCCAATTGTTTGAAAATTATAAACACAAAGCATCTATGACGCTGAGGTGCTCTCCTATTATTCTGCTGCAAAATTAAATAGATGAAGTAGCATCCTAGACCAATTACAACATGAATTAAGATTTTTATCATATCTCCTTCAATTTTCTTAAAACAGAAGGTTTTTCCTATATCTTTCATGAAGACTAAACAGAAATTCAGTGTATCTAGTATTTTTTTCTGAACTCAATGCATAAGATTCCAATATTCTACTCTTTCTAATAATTTCCCTTGAAATCTTCTGAACACTTCTTTGACTAAAATCTATTATTAAAACACTATAAAAGCCTTCTTTTAGCTAAGTGTACAATATCTGGTACTATTCACTGCTTTCACATTCTTGGCTTATGTTCTCTTAAACTTTTCTGTGATATTATCTTTTGCTGGAATATTTGGGGAGCCTTTCTTTCCTGGAGGAGTTTGTTTTGTTTTCTTTGGTTTTCAGTAGAGAATATGCTGCCTGAAACTACTCCAGGGATATTAGTTCACAGCGTGTTGTGTCTCTCAGCTCCTGTCTTTCAGCATGAGAAATCTTTATCTTTGCTCTGCTGTTTCACTAAAGTCTTTAACTGGCTGAAAACAAACAAAACCCTCATTTCCATCTTACCAGCTCAATCACCCAAATATTTGGGTTGCAAACATCATCATCTTGTCTTGAATCTGGAATATCATTAAATAATTTAATGTGTAGAAAGGAAATAGAATATACTCTTAAACCTAGTTATCAGGCATGAACAAGCCCTAGAATGGAGGAAAGCCTTTATAAACCTATTTCAAAAGTCATTTACACAATATTTTAGTTCACCTAAGGCATGGACTACAGAAATTAATCTCCTTATCATCCCCAAGTTTGTACTTTGCTATCCTTAGAAGTATCAAGAAGCAAATCTATTCGACCCTTTTGGATCAAATTCCAAAGAAAATGATCCCAAAGCCTCCCTAGATGTCTTGAACTAAAAGGAGCTCAGTTCACAGTATCAGAGAAGCTACTCCACAGTGAATCTCCACAAAATGCATATTGTATGAAAATAAGTTTCAGAGCCCACTGTTTCACCCTTCAACTCAATTCCTCTTGAGCCATTCTATTTGCTATTGTAGACAGAGAAAATTTTTAAAAATTACTTTCTCTTTGTTTTGTTTCTCTGCTCAAAGAGAGGCTTGTCAGCAAAGGAGTCTTTGCCAGAATGGTACTGAAATGAGACACAGATAGCTAAAGCATATATGAATCTTTCAGTATATGAAGCCTGAATATTAGCAAATCACTGATGCACAAGTAATGTCTTCTATGTAATGTAAAATATTCTTGCTGCTCAGATGAAATATTTAGAATAAATTGAAAATACACCAGAGTGTTCTGTATAGAAATGATTGGCTAAAAAAAAAATCAGAAAATATTTGAATTATTAATGCATACATTGAATCAAAGTAGAATTTTCTTGTGTCTTAGATCTCACCTATGTGCTGTCATTGTTAAAAAGGCCTATTATTAATATTATTGCAACTATTTTGGTTTTAGCTACTGTTCACAAGACTCTAGCCCAATGTAAATGTGAGAGTCACAGCATCAAATTTTAGGAAAATTCTGCAATAATTCCTGGAAGAATCAGATCAAATTTTAAATGTATATGAATGTATAAACAATACATTTCCAGTTAATAGGGAAGATATGTAAATATATTCAATACCGGGACAAAGATTCATTCATTTTCTGAGTGATTAGAGATAAGGACTTTTGCACTGGTCACCAAAATTGTATTGATGATGACATATTATCCAAAATCTGCAGTTGAAATGTTTTCCAAAATTAGGTAATATACTCAAGATTTTGTATTGTTTTTATCTACAAGGTAGTCCTCGATATTTGTGTACTCTTTATTCATCTAAGTTATCCAAATTATTCTTTAACCTTAAATGTCTCAAATTTAAAGACATAGTGAGCTTAAAGCATTGACAAATTTCCTATAAATTAGACAATATAAGCTCAAGCATAAAATCTCAGTCAACTACACTTCTCCATAAAACTGAAAAGGCAGAACTTTTAGAAGTGTATCCCTTCTTGGAAGATGTTTAATAGAATGGAAATTTTCTTCACTACATATTGAAGAATTTAAATTAGCTACATAATTTGAGATCACTCAAGTCAGATGAAACAAATGCCATCTTGGTGAACACTGTAGCTATGCAAGTTATAATAATAAACATGTCAAAGGCTCAAAATGCAAGGCCTTGAAAGGCAAAGTTATTAATTTTTTCCAGAATTTAGATATTTGGAAAAGCAGTGTAGATTGTGCTATATAGGAAAAAAAAAAAAAAGAAGACTTGAATCAATGTAAAAATGCAACTTGTTCCATCATTTTTTATCAAGATTAAATACACTTTCCTTGTGACAGATAAATTGTTGGAAAAAATACATTTGAATAAGGTAATTGAAGAGGAAAATGATAAAAAGTAGTTACAGGCTAAATAACAGACGGTGTCCATGTCCAGAACTATACTCCAAGCATATTTATCTATACAGGTACCTTGTATAATTAAAACTCCTGATAAAGATGTGGAGCTATTTGTTAATTTGCTTATTTTTTGCATTTCATATGGAAAATTTAAAAGGATTGCATTACTGAAAAAATGGGGTATGCATTTTCTTCTATTGTAAGAAAATATTTGCATTTAGTGGGTATTTCAAAATTAAAAGGAGATATTTAGGTTATAAAAAACTAATGGTTGCAAAAATACCCAAAATACAGACAAGGAAAATATGGGGTTTTTTTTAAATTAATGAATTATAAACTTGCCGATATGATGCTATTGCTGCCTCTTTTCTACTTTGGCCATCTGGAGCACCATGCCTGTTGCTGTAGGTTAAAGTTACTCTGTAATTGTCAGCAATATTATATAAAGCAAATTGCTTGCAACTACTGAAATGTGAAACAGTTACTTTACACTTGACTCTAAATGTTCATTAACTATTTGAGAATGCTGTTAACATATTAAAGGTGCTTTGTAAGCACAACTTTATAAGAAGTACTGATATATTCACCTGTGGGATAGATTACAACCATCAACTTGTTATGCAACTATAACTGAGAAAATAGTGTAATGTCACAGAAGAACAGGCTTGATTTAATTTTTTTTCTGTTAAAAGTCTGGTGGTGAAATTATATTAAAACAAATGTTAACTTGTGTTGTCTAATAAAAACTTTCCTGGCAGATGTTTGTCAGTGCATGCTGTAGCCAAATATTAAAAGCATGACTTTTGAAGAAGCCAATGAGACAATTGTCTGGGGGAAAACAGCATGATCCTCACTAAATCCTTGAATATAACTACTTTTATTATCCTAGGACTTGATTTTCACATGAGCAGTTTAATTTTCATTTTTTCATGTCAAAATCACTTTTATCTTTTGCATGAGATTTGGCCCCAAAAAATGATATATGTTAATTACTCAAAATATTTTCATCATATACTTGGAAAAATCATCAGAAGAACTTATGTATCTGAATACAACTCAAATTAATATGCACACGTGAAATACCATAAAAAAAGAAAAGCATGAGTTATAATAAAAATGTTTAAAATCAAATTACTCACAGGTAAAGCTTTATAGTTCTGTTTTTCATGGAGTGTTACTATCAGTAGATTTTAATAGTCACACTACTTGAAAGATTCTCTAACTTGTTCACATTAAAAACAGAACACTTTCTCAATTAAAAACATGGCTGTACATGTCTGATTGCACCAACAGTTTAACAAAGTTGACATATAAAACTTCAGGTATGACAACCATCATTAATTATATAGCAATAAGTTATATAAAAATACTTTTTTCTGTTGATGAACACAGGATGTCCTTCAAAGATTAGAACCACAGATTGCTGCAAAGATTCCCTTTTAAAAGATTCAGGTCATTTGCTTCCCTTCCAAAACCTTTTCTGCAAAGCTCAACTGTGGAAACATTCACAGGCATTTCTTTGGATTGGTTATTTGTTTGTGAGAAAGATGCATTCATTTTTCTTAAAAGGAGCATGTATTTGCTAGATCTCATGTTCCTTTAATCACTTTAAGGCATTCTGAAAATAAGACAGTAGAAAGAAAAATAATCTAGGCTTAATAAATGTCTGGTTTTGATTGAATGTCTCATATAAATGAAATAGACAAGAAAGGATTCATGATACATTTTGTTATGTGGCTGATGAAGGATGAGTCCAAATTATGGTTCACTAAATCATACAGTTTTAGTAGTCACTGCATAGTCATCCTTGTCAATCACATTTTTACAGATATTTTTTGATCATAGGAACATTATCAAAATTGTTCATAAAGACACTGAGTCTCTAGAAAGTTCTACAAAGAGATCAAAAACTGGAGTCCATATTCTCTCATTTCACAGCTATAGACCAAATGGGTATCTTTCAACATCACAAGGAAACTGCCTGATGAATTTCCTGGAAGAAACTGAAGGCCCAGAGAGCAATACTGTGATTGAAAGATGATTAAAAGAAGTCCAAGTTGTGTTTTCAGACATCCCAATTCAATCTTACTGTGCATTTTCTCAAATAATCATCTAGGAATGTTGTTAATACTATGGCTGTAATTCAAGACAGTCTGATGCTTGTTATCAGTTCCAAATTAGATAAGTTATCCAAATTAAATAATTTAATAACAAGATATTATTAAAGAAAATGTGACAAGGCAAAATAAACCTTCATTGCTTCTACCATTAAGAAGTGTTACATAGAGATGGAAAGTTTTTGCCTAACCACCTTTCTTTCTCTCAAGAAAGGGAAGGACCAAGAGCAAAAAATGCCCTGGGCACATGATGTAATTCCATTTTTTCATTGTACAATGTCATGCAGAACATAAAGTGGGATAAAGAACATAACATTATCAGTTTTGGGATAATGAGGTGTCACAAAAAAAGAGTAACATTTGACTAAAGCAAAAGTAGAATGAAAATAAAATGCAAGAATTTTCAATTCTAAAACCTAGTTTTTAAAGTATTGTCATTAAGAAAGAAATTAAAGTCACATTTTGAAAATGTCATGTAACTTTGAAAAGAATCACATACTCCACAGGGTTAGGCTGGTCTGCAGGTTCTGATAAACTGCATGGGTATCAAGTACTGGAATCTTCACAGGACATGATCATTCTTAATATTCAGCAGGGCAACAGCAATGCTTTGATTTTCTCTCTGGATATTACAGAGAGAGCCTTTCTGGCAAGGAATCTGGGTTTCAGTCTAAACTTTGCTATGCATCTACACCACAAATTGGTTTTCTGTGAGAAGTCACCCCAGCCAGCTCTAAATGAATTGCACTGGAAGGCTGTTTGTGAGCTTCTTAAGTGCTTTGCGTCTGTATTTATACAACACCATATAGCTGAATGTGTGCAATTTCCACATTGAATGCCGCAACTTTCAGGATTAATTTCACTATTTATTCTTCATTTACTCCATGTGAATGAATAAGATTAGGGAGGTCAAACCCTTGGCTGATACAAATCAGTGTACTCTTGTTGTCTGACTCCAGACGTCTGTTCTTTCCCTAGTTATACCAAGATGTTTTTCTTTTTTCAAACAAAACAACATAACAGGCAACAGCATTGTCATGGCTGCAGACAGTCTTGGATCTTGATTGCATGAGGCAGCATGCACTTCTCAAAGCCAGCTGGCATTAACAAAACACTTTTTGGTCAATGCCCTCTAAAAATAAAACAGTATCAATCTCACCAAGAGCAGACCCCTATTTTAAAGTCCAGAATTAAATGCTGCTCTCCCATTTTGCTGCTTTACTCCTGCCACTATGCCATCTGGCCAACAAAATCATTTAGCACTGCATCAGTTTTATGTCTGTAACTTTTAAAGCACAAATATTTATATTTGAGTTTTGTCCAAAAATTCTCCCTGCTAAGTGGTAGAAAAAATGTTTCTCTTTCCAGTTCAGGACAAACAAAGCAGAAAGTCTGGGCAGATGTAGGGGAAAGAAACTTAATTCAAGAACTTTACAGTGAAAAAGGAATTCAATACTTGTGAGACTTTAAGACAGATTTGAATAAATAAATTATAATTGATTTTATGCAGATGTCTTCATCTTAAATGACATGGCTTTCTCAGATTGTTCTAGATGATTATAGGTTATTGGATCAAAACAGATGTAAAACCACAGTCTGTGTAGAATTGAATGTACAGTTGTTATTCAGAATTCTGAATGGAACAGTTAGACCAATTATCTTTTTGTTTTCTTTAATTTCATGCCTTCAAATATGAAATTGCACCTGTTTAAATCATTATGTAAAAGGTAACAGAAAGTGCACAATTTTCTAATAGCAAATTAAGTGATGCTCATGTAATTGCATTTATCACAGCACTCTTCAGTTAGAAGGAAGGAAGTTGAAAGGAAAAGAATGTTGGAAAATCTGGGTTTAATTCCTGGCTCTGCACAAATGTCATGTTTTGCTTTGGCAATGTCTTTCAACCATCTGTAGATTCAAGACAAGGAATACCCTTTACCTTTGTATAATGATTTCTTTGACCTCAGAAGTAGACTTTGTAAGCCTATGGTGGAGACTGTTGGGAGACAGATGGGAAAAACTGCACAAGCTAATGAAACAGGGTTTCAAATAACTGAAGACATTGCAGGGGGCCACCACAACCCTAAGAATCCAGAACACAGTGGGTACTGCTGAGTTTTTTATGCTACGAATCTTCTTGGAAACTGGAACGAAACTCTATGAAAATTTCTGGCTAGCAACCCTACTATAAATATGAAAACATCACTGATAAAATGTTTCCAATACTGCATATCATTATGCAAATTTCTTTCAATTGTTTCCAAATTATTAGCCTCTGCAAATAAACACAGCAAGAATAACTAAAAGTAAGGGGCACATCATTAGGATTTTACAAACATTGTCTGTGTCCCAAGAATATCTTCTGAGGCTGCTCTGCCTCAGTGGAGTATATGTGCTCTCAAAGCAGCTCAACTGCAAAGCCAGCTAAAACTACGATTTCTTTAGCTTCACTATTATGTTAATATTTCAAATTCTAATTTTAAGATCAAGGTTGAGCTCACAGATACTCTAAATAGGACATGACAAGCATGGCACAAATAGACATTTTTTTGATGTATACAAAAATACTGGTAATTCACAAGGAAAGAAAATAACATTTAAAGTGTTGAAAGACTATTCTTTTAAAAAAAGATTGTCAAGTCCGAGAAAACTGTAAAAGATATTTTTTAGGTTTTTTTCCCATTTTAATGTAGAAAAGGATAAATTATTATTATTATTATGTATGTGAATATCTGAAATATTTTCTGTATAGATAAAAATACTTACAGGGGTTTTCTTTGTAAATTTGTATACCTTGAAACAATTTAAATTATGTCTGTTTCTAAGAATATAATTTTTTGTAACACTGAGACATGTAATTACATTAAAGTTGAGTTGTAAATTTCCTCTGCAAGTGGTTTGAAAACAAAATGTCACTTCAGAGCAAACTTTATTCATGTTTTTGTGAAAAGATAAGGAAGGGATTTTGAAGGAATTTAAAATACTAAGTTCAAAAATAAAATATTTCTATTTCTTCTTTCTGAACTTAGCTGGTTTTTAAGGTGAATTGAGCAATATATGTTTTGAATACATGTTTATAAAAGATAAATGCTTTCACAACTGTTTTCTTAATTCCATTATTTCCCCCACAAACTTTCATTTTGATAAAAAAAAAAGTATCTTTTCCTATAAATCCAATGCTTTTTTTTCTATATATTTTTCTTCTCCCTACTTATTATGAGTGGAAGAACCCCACTGGTTTTATAAGGTATCAGAACTCCTGCAGTTCAGTGACCCCTGCACAGAACTCACATGCAATAGTACTAATGTAATGAAACTTCTTGGATAGAAAATCCCTCTCTTCTTAATCTTATAGAAATAATCATTCACACAACTTTATTTAAAATATACACATACAACCTTTATGAAATTTAATGGATCTGCACACACACCCCGGGGATGAGTGTATTTACACAAAGAATCATTTGTGTAATGCTTTTTTCTACATTCACTATTCTCATGCTGCTCATTTTAGGCTTAAAGCCTTCTTTGCCTCAGTCTTTAGTGGGAAGACAGCTTGTCCTCAGGACCACTGTCCTCCTGGTTGGTAGATGGTGTCAGGGAGCAGAATGGTCCCCCTGCTATCAAGGAGGAGGGAGTCAGAGAACTGCTGAGCTGCTTGGATGTTCATAAATCCATGGCCCAGACAGGATCCATCCCAGGGTGATGAGGGAGCTGGCAGATGAGCTTGTGAAGGCGCTCTCCATCATTTACCAACAGTCCTGGCTCACTGTGAGGTTCCAGATGGCTGGAAGCTGGCCAATGTGACACCCATTCACAAGAAGGGTGGAAAGAGGATCCTGGTAATTATAGGCCAGTTAGCCTGACCTCAGTATCATGTATGCTTATGGAACAGTTTATACTGAGTGTCATCATACAGCACTTACAGGATGGCCAGGGTATCAGACCCAGCCAGCAAGGGTTTAGGAGGGGTAGGTCATCAGAGAGACTGGGAATGACTGGATGGATGAGCAGAGTCCAATAAGATGAAATTTAATAAATCCAAGTGCTGAGTCCTGCATTTTGGCCACAACAACCCCCTGCAGCACTCTAAGCTGGATGGTGTGGCTGGACAGTGCCCAGGCAGAAAGGGACCTGGGGGTCCTGCTCGACAGCCAGCTGGACATGAGCCAGCAGTGAGCCCTGGTGGCCAAGAAGGCCAAGGGCACCCTGGCCTGGATCAGGAACAGTGTGGCCAGCAGGAGCAGGGAGGTCATCCTTCCCCTGCACTCGGCACTGGTGAGGCCACACCTCGAGTGCTGTGTCCAGTTCTGGCCCCTCAGTTTGGGAAGGACGTTGGGACACTCGAGTGCGTCCAGAGGAGGAAACGAGGCTGGAGAGGGGTTTGGAACACAAACCCTGTGAGGAACGACTGAGGGAGCTGGGGGTGCTTAGCCTGGAGAAAAGGAGACTCAGGGGTGACCTTATCATTCTACAACTCCCTGAAAGGTGGCTGTGGTCAGGTGGGGTTGGTCTCTTTCTCAGTTGGTGTCAACTGAAAGAACCAGAGGACACAGTCTCACCAAGGAAAGTTTAGGTTGGATATTAGGAAAAAATTTTTACAGAAAAAGTGATCAAGTACTGGAATTGCCTGCCTGGGGAGATGGTGGAGTCACCATCCCTGAATGCGTTTAAAAAAAGACTGGATGTGGCACTCAGTGCCATGGTTTAGTTGAGGTGTTAGGGCACAGGTTGGACTCTGTGAACTTGAGAGTCTCTTCCAAACTAGTGATTCAGTGATTCTATGATCTTCTTATTTTTATATGAAACCTTCTGTATGTCTGAGAGATAACCTCCATTTATTCATATTGATCTCCATTTTGGATGCACCTAAACTGGTATTTCATGACCAAACCCAGAATCAGACTTTAGAGAAACTATAATTGACAAGGAAATAATAGATTCAACCACATTCAGACTTGAAAAAAGGATAAGAAAGTGCTGTGGTGACAGAAAAATTGTATTACAGGCAGATACATTAACAATGCAGATGGCCATGTTTGCTGTCAAAATACTAAGAAATGTTAAAGTGACATTCAATCAGAGCAGAAATATTTGTAGGAACAAAGCTCAAAAAACATTCTCATTCCAATGCTTTTTCATAGTTCTGAAGTATAAACTCATCAGTCACTCATATACTTTCAGACATTTTGTCAACTGTTTGAAACTGTTATCTGTTTACTCAGCAATAGTACAATCATTGGTATTTCCTCAATAATTTATGTCCAACATTTTTAGTGTTCAGTGTTTCACCATAAAGACAGGCCTGGACCCAGAGTTATTTTTGTAGTAAATAAATAATTCTGACCCGCACTTCAAAGATATCAAGATATTTGTCAGTACGTAAACTTCCTGAACAACAAGTTTATGAACGAGTTATTTTAGACTGGGCTATGATGTTGTAATCTACAAGCAATTCAGAAAATGAGTGAGTTCCAGTAAGTTCTGTTTGCTGCTTGTATATAATCATATGAAGTAAGCAAAACATAAGTTGTTTGAATCTTCAGAGCAGTAGAGGATACTTTAATTCACTTAACTTTTCGTGTCATAAGACAGTACCACAGTGCATTTCACTTTCTAGGTCAGTTGATAAATAGTCAAGCTTTAGCTCTGACTGTGGTCTTTCACAGATGGTCAATGACATCTCTCTTCCTGTTCAGTCAGTGGCATCACTAGTTAAGATAAATATGAAAAATCATCCCCTTGTGATCCTGGAGTAGGATCCTTGACAGAAATGTGACATGGACATAGTTTTAGAAAGAGATTTTGGTATTCAGTGCAATTTAAATCAGAGGGTGACTTCATAGAACTTACAATCCTGTTACAAGAGCATGAGTGAGGTCAAAATCAGCCTTCCAACTTGCGAAGACTCTCTATTTTATTTAACCTCCTATATCTACTAAAAACAGGCTTCCTAATATGTTCTGTTTAGTGAAAACATGGCAATGATAGACTGAAAGGGTTGTTACAAGGCTACTCTTTTTTCTTTACCCAGCTTTCAAAATGTGAGGGGAGAGTCAGGGGCTGTACAGCTAGTTCTTCCCAAAGGCATCAGAGAACAATCTAGAGGTCAAAATACAGGGATCAACTTCCATTCATATTCTCATGGAAGAGTAAGGCCTAAAGGAAGCCAATTTCCTCTTTAGGCTGCAAATGAAAAGCACATTGATTATAACCAATAGTGAATTACACTCAAACCTCACAAGAGATTGAGGAGCTACAAAGGCATTGTAAAACCACAGGGCTATTATCAGGTCATATTCATTTTAATAACTAATAATTAATAGTACAATTTTTACCTACTAGTTTATACAGAAATAGGTTAGGATCAAAAGAACATTCTGTATGCCAGACTACTCATGTTGAAGCCTCTCTAGCTTGTTTTCATGTAGAGGGATTTATTTGGGTTTGACATATTTGGCATTAACTCTGCCTTTCAATATAACTATAAATAATGTTTAAAAAAAAGGGAGAAAAAAAACACCAACTGAGCCACTGAATTCTAAATTCCTGAAATCCATTTGCAGTAGCAAGCTGGTACATTACTTGTTCTTTCCAGATCTCTCTCTCTTCAAGTCATTGTAAATTGGAAGTAAACCCTTGGCAGCAATATGCCTGGAGTCTGCACTAACCTGTTCTCCAACATTTGAGACAGAAATAGGAACACTTAAATTTCAAGTGAGCAAGCACTGTAACAGGTGTCTCTTGGGGGTGATGGGTCTCTAGTAAGTGAGCAAGTGAGAGCCTCCTAGGGGTTTAAGGGGCATGGTTAATTATTAACCTCAGCTACTGCAATTCTCCACTACTTAGAACTCATGTTTTAAAATTCACAAGGTCAGAAAATATCTCTGTGTGGGTGGGTGTCTGAGTAGGCTCTCAAGGGGAGAGGAAGACAAACAGTGCTGAGAAATAAAAGCATTTACTGAGGCGCTGAGTGCTAGTACTAAGAATTACCTTCAAAGATAAGTAGTACTAGAGGAGGGGCATTTAAAAATGTGTAATGAAAAGAGCAGTCAATGATTTTTCTTCAGGAATCTTTTTGGTTTTGTTTTGTAGAAGACTGACTAAGAGCAGCACTAAGTTTTTTTTGTATAAATCTGCTGCAGTTTTAGAGTGCCTTTTCCTGTGGTTATTTTTCCTACTCAGTTCTATTTCCTTCTTCATGCACATTTTATGGTAGCATTGGTTTATTGTACTATTCTTTGGAGAAATTAGCATGCACAATCTGTCTCAGAGCTGCAATAATGCATTTTTGGACGAAGCAGCATCAAAAATATGACTGAAAGAGTAGTGAGCAGGGCTGCACAAAGAAGCCAAGACAGTAAGACAAGTCCTGGCATCCTTAAAGTTATTGATCTTGAATCATGAAAGGACTACAAAACATCAGAAAATCTTTTCAAAAGTTGAATTATGGAAGTAATTTCTTATGGTCTTCATTAGAAATATGAAAAGGGCAAATTACAAATCTAAGAGAGGTTACAATTGATAATTTGCAAATTTTTGCCCGTGTTTGACAACATCTTGCTTCCAGTCTCATTGTCTTGTTTCAATGTAGTAATGCAAGATCTCTGTTAAATATATATTGATTCAGTCTTAACTGTAGCAGAGATTTACATTGATTTCTGTACCATGTTGTCCTTTCAGAATAAATTTTCCATGGAAAATTCTGATATCTTTTGTTTCAGAACAATTAGGGCATGTTGTTTGAATAAGTCAACTGGCTAGGATGCTTCTTATTTTATTTATAACATTCAAATGAAAAAAACTATTTCAATAATAGAAATAAAATATCAGCATTTGTTTTCTTGAAAATCATAAATATTAGCACACTTTTTAAAACTATTTTAAACTTAACAAATGACATTTCCAATAGCAAAGTGTTCCATGTGAAAAATTCTGGAAATGCTCCACTTGATGTAGTTTCTTTGTAATGCTACAGCTATGCTATCTAGCCATTGAAAGTAATTTTATTTTATTTATTACAATATTATCCATGAGATCCACCCATACACCTTGTAGTTCCACACAGTCTTGAAACAAAGCACAAGTAGTGGATGGATGAGAACAGGAACATTATCCATAGCCATCTCTATCCAAAAATCTCCATTATGTGTTCATTCAATCCACAGTCTGAGGATTCTTAACAGGATTAACAATGTGGCTCATATTGTCAGCATGTACTGTCAAACAAACAATTTTTAACAGTAAAACAAATTATTCTATGAGTTAAATGCATAACATTGAGTATTTTTCTGAGTTCAGCACTGTAGGTGAAGAGAAATGCATACCTATTTGGGAAGGCAGGGATGAATACAGGACTCTTCATGTAATCAGAAGCTGCAATATGTTCTTCTGTACATGTCATTGAATCCAGACAGTAAGTGTAAGCTTTTGTTAAGAGCTACTGAAATATACTGGCAGATTTCTGACATAAGCAGTTGTGGTCATCTGAACTCAAGTGAAGCAAGACAGTTGTGTAGGAGATACACAACTGTTTATCAGGTAGCTGATAAACCACAAATGTGTATTACATGATATCTGTTGTCATTCTTTTAAAGAAAATAATTAGACAATTTTGTATATCAAGCTTTAGGAAAAAAAAAGTGCAAAATCATAATGGCTAAGTCCTCTTTATAAAATAAACACTGACTTGTACTTTTGTGATTTATTCTCTTTTTGCTATGGTAAAGACATACTGATTTTTTAAAATGGAAGTATAAAACCATTGTCTGGATAAAATCTTTCAGCAACATGCTCTCCTGGCAAAATATCATATAAGTAAAATTTAGTTTTGAGTTTTGAATGCCTTTTTTTTTTTTTGATTGAAAAAGTTTTAAAATAAGGAGGAGGGGTGTATTTTTTAAGATCAAAATGCTGTTTCATGCATCCTGGGAAAAATTATTATCAAAAGTAGGTGGTCTGACTAGCATGTAGAAGAAAATTTTGCATCTAAGAAATATCTATAACATTACAATGAGAATAAACAGTATAAAATTGCACCAATAGCTGACAAACAGGAACTGCTTTACCATTGGTTATGGGCCTCAAATTCTATGTCAATGGTCTAAATACTAATGAGGTAGCCTGGTCTTCTGCTGAACACAGGGAATGAAAATACAAGCAGGATAAATAGAGTAAGTATCCCCTGTCAGATCAATATGGATAAAGTGACATGTCAGGTACATACCACTGTAATTCTGGCTAGTCAGCTATTGTGATTCACTCTCATGCTGACTCAGTCCTTCACAGTGAAATACTGCCTCCCTCCCACTCCACTAGAGCTTGCCAAATCCCATTAGGAAATGTATAGCAATTAAGTTTAAATAACGCCTTGCTATCCCACTCTGCCCAGAAGGAACTCCAGAATGTCTCTGAAGTCAACTAGAAAGGAAGCCTCTCAGTCCAGTTCCAGCAGAAATGCTTAATATCTCTGAGTAAGAAGATCTGGGCTGATCCCTCCAGGAAAGTGAGCCAGGAAGCCAGGGTGACTCTTACGCAGGCCAGGCAGGAACAGCACTGAGTGGGAGCAGCCCTGTCGCACCTCAGCCAGGCGAGCAAAGAAGGACGGTGACACCAACAGGTTCTATCAACAGCATAAGGAGCATCAGGCTAATGCCAGCTAAGATCAGCCCAGAAAACTAAAGAAACAACTCATAAATAGCTATGTCTGAGCTGAAGTGGAGCTCCTGGGCCCACATGTTTCAGATCAATTGCTGTATTGGTGTCTAAGATTTAGCGTTACCGATTAATTTGCCCCTATCATTTCATAAAACCAGTCTTTTGTTTTCACAGATTTGTTGTGAAACAACAATCTCCTGTGCAAATTTGAAACAAATGTCCTCTATAGTTTCTTGTCCTCAGGAGAAAAAAAAATCAAGATTTATATTAATTAGGAAATGTATTTTTCTCAAATAGAAAGGCTCTAGCTACCAAGGCTCATCTTTTCAATGGAAAAACCCCAAACAAACCATTGCTATATCTGCCATAATATTTCACCTAAAATAGCCAGCAATAGAAGCCTTACTGCACAGGCAGATCACAAAAGGTCTTCTGCTGCAGAAGTGCAGTGAAAGGTAGCAGATCAGACACCCTTTAGTTTACCCTGACTGGCATTGGGCAGCAAAGGGCAATAGAGACAGAGGAATGCCATGAGTGGTCTCAGAAAGGAGCATGAAGATTAGCAAGCATTATGCATATCATCAGTAAACACCACTACTTAAAAAACCCCACTGTCTGCCACAAGCTGAATGTTCACTTGTCTTCTGCACAGACAGACCTAGAGCACAACAAGATTTGTGGGTGCTGGGTTTTTTGTAACTACTTGTGGAACAATTTTGATTACACTCTCCTCAGTATCTTGGCATCTGGATATGCAACCGCTTCGTAGGGTGTCTGAAAACATTTGGCTTTAGCCTGTGACTCATCATGCACTTTAGGTGCCTGTTTATTAATCAAGAATCACACACCCTGCTGTGTGTTATAATTTTCAAGGAAGCAACAGAACCATTAGTGTTCAGTGTTTCTTGTTTTGTATCTCACATCCAAGTCAGAATTAACCAACACACCTGAGATGTAATTACTCTAAGCACCAGCCCATTTCAGTCTGTCATGCAGTTCAGCCTTTCCCTGACATTCTAGGTTCTCACGGACAGGTCCTAAGAATTTCTATAAGCACTTCAGCATTATGGCCTATGTGTTCATATTCATATCTGTAAGTTTTGATAACAAATAACCTATTTTTTTTTAATCTTTCTGTAATCAAAGTAAATTTTGGAGGAAAATAAAAGTAATATTTAATGTTTTAAAAAGGCATACACTCCAGATATGTTTCTAAATTACACACACACAGATTTCCTACTATAACTGTGGAATTAAAGTATCACAAAAATGAGATCAAATACCAGAAGTAAAAATATTTCCTATTTTAAAGTTCTGAGGTCTTTTTAAATAATTGAACTTTGTGGTTATAATGCTGACTTTTCCTGGTCAATTAGCAGTTTTCTACTTACTTTAATGGAAACAAAAATTATGGAAGCCTCATCAGACATACTTGTCATCAAGTTGCCTGTTTAATAGACATGGGAAATTGCTGGAACTTTGGAAATATATATATATTTTTTAAGATAAATCTTCTTAGCAATTAATACTTCATACTAAAATGAAAGTTTGATAGCAGCCATTCTGAAATCAAATTGTTCAACTGTATTTTTTGCTCCCACTCCACTCTCAGTCTTGCTGATCTTCTACCATTTGATATTGTCCCTCTGCAATTTAAGACAGCCTAAACTTCCAATAGCTCCCAATACAACAGTCAAAGCAATGAGTAAAAGTAAAATGGCAATGAGGGAAAAAAAGAATAAAAAGGAGTTATGATAAGGGAGTTAGGTGATATTTCAAATCACCAGTATTAAATCTCTTGGGAATCTACCTGTATCTTGATGGATCATGAAACACCAGAAATTAGAGTAATCAGTGATGCACATTTCACAAAAATAACAGAATCAGTTTGGCCAAACAGGAACTAAAGAGGTAGAATAAAATATTTCAAAAACACCCCAAACACAAATAATAGGCCTTATGTTTACACTGAGGTAAAATTATGTCAGTGCTTTCTGATGCTGACTACCTGATTCATGTCTCCAGCATTAATAAAGTTGATATATTTTACTGATGGCAATGACTGTCTAACAGATCAAAAGTCAGTGTAGATTTAGTGCCATAATGTCTTCATATTTTTAAATGAAAGACTCAGAAGCTTCCTTCTTCTGGACCACTACGAGCAAATAACAAATTATACTTCCATTGTTTTTAGAAGAAAAGGAGTAAGATTAGGCTCTAAAGGACTCTTATATTTGCAGGTTATATTGACACATAAACAAGTTTTCCAGCATAACCCAAAGACTGTGAAGGTAAACCTTTTCTTATTTAGGGATAAAGAGCAATTAAAAATGTATTACTATATAGTGCCATTTTGTTTCCTCAAAAAGGAACATTAGGTTCCTCACCTAACTCAAAAAGGTGCATTAATTGCAAATCACAATTGAACCAACTTCCTGGAAGTGCTTATTCCACAGGTAATTAAAGCTATTGCAGAATTAATGTTTTTCACTTTGTCAGGAAGGTGCTAACTGTGAAATCAGAAGCATCCTACAGGTTAGGTGAGAAATCAAATTCCTCTTAACACTCACACAAGAAAAGGGAATCAGAGAAATTGCAAAAGGAAGCACTACAAACTGGTTTATGCAGGGAAACAAAGAAATTCGAAGGACCAAGACAATTCAAAAGCCTTTAGGAAACACTCTGAAATAAAATATATTTTGATTTTCATTGTATTTGTGTTAAGATAGCATGACTCAATTATCCTTTTTTTACATGTTTTATCATAAACCAGAGAGAGATGAAAATTGCATTTTTTTTTACAAGAGCTTCCTGAGAATGTTAGCACACTTTAAAAAAGTATACTATGTAAAGCACTTCTATATGAAAACATATAATGGGAAAATTTACATGGACTTTTTACGTAAGTTTATGACCTTTTATTGTCATGAAATATTAATAAAAAATTTTGTGGACTATTTTCATTTATAGTTACCTTACTTTGATTAGGATTTCCTCTGAGGCAATATTCTGAAAATACCGTTTATTATGTATATTTTGAATATATAATCTGGGGTGGTAAACCTCATACATTTCTCCAGAGACATGTGTAAGCCATAAACTAGAATGGTGTTGCTTCTTAGTTCTCCCTTTTTAATGTTTTTTGATATAATTTTCCCATTCTAAGTTGGAACAAAAAACTGATAAGTTTCAGATGTTTCTTACTAAGTAATAACTGGAGGGAACAAAGTAAAAAGAGGTCAATCAGAATTTCATCTTACATATTCAAAATTTGTCATGATAATATATGCTGTACCAGTATTAGTAACGCATTTCCAGAATGAAAAGTTATTTTTAAGTCAAGCATTTAACTTTTATTTTCCAAGTTGAAAAGCACGATATTTCATTATTATCAAATGTTTGTTAAAAAAATAAAAAGTCTTTTGAAGCAGATTTAGAAATGGTTCCAGCTAATGCAAACCAGAATTTTCCAAAAAATATAATAAAAATCTTCCTTTTATAATTTTAGGTAGAAAATATCAAATTTATTTTGTCATAAAAATTTGTCTGTTCTTTGGGCTTTCCCTAGGGTTCTCATTTTGATTTGATATCTGTCACTCTTTGCAATTTGTACTGGTACACCAAACAAAACCTGGTTACCAGCACTGGTGACTTTTGGATTAATGAAATCATACACAAGTATTTGGTTATCTTTAAAGTAGAAATAATCCAAAGAAACTGAGGACATGAAAAATACATTTTTTTTATCTTTGTTGGTTTGGGGTGTTTGGGTTTTCATGTATTTTTCATCCTTAGAAAAACTATCTCCAAATGACAAAAATATTTTCTCCTCCAATACATTGAAAAGAAATCCTTTAATCTTGAAAAAACCCTAATGGAAAATCCATTAACTTCTACATGTTTTAAAATAAAATAATTACAATCATTAAAATATAAGAAACAGGAGTGTGCTTAACAAAAATATGTGGTATACCCTTTCACCTTATCTGCCTCACAAATTTTTCTGGTCATGGTTTCAATAATGATATTTTACTAGCTTACCTCATTTGATTCTTTTGAACAGTAGCTGAAAATATGTGCCAAGTATTTTTGGCTACAAGCAATATCTCTGCTACTCTGATCTTTCATGCATTCTATGCAATGGCACTTTTCTGGCTGATCACCTTCTGTTCTTTTGGTGTATTCTGAATCTGGGGTACTCACAACAAGTTTGCTGCATTTCAAGTATACTCAGAGTTATCTCAGAATTGAAGCTGATTAGACAGAACAGTGACACAGGAAAACATATTCTCCTCCAGCACAGTTCTGAGGCTGACTAAGCCTTTGGAATCTCTCCCCACATCTGGAGTAACTACTTTCTTACATGTTTTATGCAAAATAATTCCATCTAAACATTTACCTTCTCAAGAATTCTTGAAAAACCTTGCACTCAGCTTTGATGAAAAATTCAGTGAACTAATACTTAGGATAAAGTTTGAGTTTTTGGCAGTATCTTCTGAAAAAAACACAATTTCTAGAAAAGACTGAAGAAAAAGGCAAACTGCTTATTCTCTGTAGAGACAATATATTAATCATTGTTGTCACGAAAAAAAAACCCCATTTTTAATTACAAAGATAGAAGAAATGCTAAATGAACACCTGAACACCTGACTTAAAGGTTTGTTGTTTGGTTTTTTTTCCTAATTAGATCTATAAAACAAGAAATTTCCTGTTTTGTCTTCCATTCTGATTTAGTAGATTAAAGCACTTTGGTATGAAGTGGTTCACTGTCAGTGCTTTTAAAATTTGTAAAAAAACAAATTTTTTTGGATCAAGAACCAATGCTTAGTTTGTACATTTACAACCCATGTCAAAACCAGCTAAAATCATCACACAAGTGTTTTACACCAAATTAGTACTGCCTTTTTGTTTCATGAGAATACCAAAATGAGACTGGTCCCATTTTAGCTCTTCTTGAATAAACCTGGAACTTCAGATAGACTTCAAATCTTTATATCTCATATGCTGATGCAGGCTGCCTGCTTGCTAGCATTAGCATTAGCTAAGCATTTCTGGCAGCGTCTAAAATCAATACAAAGCACTGAATGCCTTAATTCGATGTACCGTGCTGGATACATTATGACTGCATCCAAAACTCCACAGGAGGCTGAAGACACTGGCATATCTAAGAAAATGCATTTTGTTATGCTTCTGAACCAAGCAGAAAAACGTAGAAATGTCTTCCTAGACAAATTTGAAAAGTTTGTCAAGTGAGACTTTAACATAATACAGTAAGGTATGATCCATAAACCTCTCTCTGTATCAGAGAATACACTAAGTCATTTGAGGGTAAGTTTCCTATATGAAATTTTACTTTTATTTTATGAAAAAGGACTGGGATGTCTATGGCAAATATAAACGTGTATATGTATCTCTGAAATAAAAGCCAAAATATCTGAATCAGTTTTGACCTCAGATAAACTTTTTGTTAATGGCCTAAATGTACAGCTGCTTAAGGAGGAGAAGCTGCTATTAATACCCTGTAAGGATGGGCATTGCTCTGTGAGGTTCAATGGACTTGTTCCCTTATCACCAACCTCATTAAGTTTTAATTTTATTTATATATGTCGTATGTAACCAGCGATAAGATAGATGCTGCCAAAGCACCTAAAAATCAATTCAAAAAGCTTTTAAAGCAGTGTGGATAGACAGAGAGGGGTTATAAATGGAACTGCTGACAGACCTTATCTCTAGTGTCTTGAATGTTTCTTGGTCATACCCTAACATGGTTCTTAAAATAAAACTAAAATTCCTATCTCAACTCTTTTAAGAAGAGCTGAAATAGAAGAGGATAATCTGTATTCCAAGCACATTCAAAATATTGCACTTTATTTTTAATGATTTTTGGTAATTTCTACTGTAAAATGACATAGGGGGAAAAAAACCCCGTGTGTGCATAACTGTGTAGCAAGGGAGGTTTAACCACTGGAAGATCTTTGTTAAGTCTATATTTCTGAATATTTCTTGGAAAAAAACATGGTGAATAAATTTCTGTAAAATTATCTGCAAAATCTCTCTCTGAACTTGCTGGGAGACATTTCATATCTACATATACATATATACACTATAAATATTACTATACAGCTGAATGAGGAGAAGAATCATGCTGAGTCTGACATTTGGAAACTTCCTACTGAAACTAACTCAATAGCAAAAGATAGACTAAATCATAAAATCAGTAATACAGAATCTAATATGTAAGAGGGAAGCCTAAGAACATGAAAAAAAAAGCTCGTAAGTAATACTGACAAAAATACACTGCATAGAATATATAAACAGTAAAATTTGAAAATTCACCAGCTACAAAAAATATTAAAAGTTAGACCATTGAAACATAGGTTTGTTCTGAACACAAGAAATTTAGTGGGTTTTTTAATCAATTTTCTTTCCAGGTTTAACTGAAGTCTTGACCATTGTAATTAAAGGCTGAGAATGTACATTCCAAAGTGGACTATATAAATATGTAACAGAATTATAGGTGCCATTATTATAAGCAATTATATTAGAAGTTTTGCTAACTACTAAAGGAGTCCATCTGACAAATTACCCACTATTTTCAGATGATCCACAAACACTAATGGTACACATTTAATTACTCTTCTGAATAATATAAAAATTAATGAAAATAGCAATAAGTTGATAAAACTTACCAATTCTTCTTGATTATCATAGCCATTGAATTCTAGATTTGTACAACTCTTTATATTACTTTTGTCGACTGTGCTGATTTTCAGTGGAGATACAGCACATGAATCTGATGTAACCAACTTAAAAATTAAGCCTTGCATAGATGGCAAAGTATTTCCTCAGGCTAATGCCTAAGTTGAATATTAAGAAGACATCAGATAGTTCAGTTGGTTGGGATTTTAAGTTTTGGTGATTTATTCTTGTGTAATCAAGAAGATTTTTTTTCCCCAGTGCCCACAGTTTTTACCAGCACTAACCATTTCTTAAACCTGTGTGGTGTCTGAATAGGAAAGGTCCAGTATTGGCTCTAAGGACAGCTGAGAAAGGAATTTGAAACAATGGGAACCTGTTCCCTAAAGACACAAACATCTGTTTGTTCTCATAAAATAAATGAGAAACATAGAGGGTTTAGGATTATTTCATTATGCTATGTCTACCTGTGGAAAGACTTCTGGATAAGGAAAAAATATATAGATTTTTTCCGCAAGAAGAACAGAAAGGTAAATCCCAATACTTCTTTTATTTTTTTACTGTAAGACACAGCAATGTTGGAAATTTTGTGGGGTTTTCTGATGTACACATGTTTTTAGCTTATTTTTACTATATGTTTCTCCAATAAGTTTCTGCTATAAAGAATATAAATATTGTATTAATGTTATATGATTTTGTTAATCTTTAATTGAGTAAAGTCCTGTAGTGGCAAAAAAGACAAGCAAGATAATTTTAAGCAAATTAAATTTTAGTTACTCCTCTGTTAAATTTTCCAGAAATCAACACAAAATGTTGGTTGACAGCTTCTCCTGTAATAATCTAGATATGTTTTACCATGAGTTATCTTACCTTTAAATATGGAAATACATTTCTCTTTGTCAAAGCTCTGCAAGGAAGAAAAAACATTTGTTCTGATTCTTACCTTTCTAAGGTCTACATTTACCTCAAGGTGATATATATCAACTACTAAAAAGCAGGAATTACATCAAGGAAGGTGGTTTTTAAAGTGATAGTTCACTCTTAAAGTGACCATAATTAAAAGAATCTAGATTATTGAATGTGTTTAAACCAGAAAACTGACAATGATTTTTGAAGACAGGGACATTTCTTATGCTCATTACTAAAAGAAAACTGGTTTCAATTTTTCTTTTTTCTTTTTCTTTTTTTTTTTTTTTTAATTTGTGCTCTTCTCTACAATTGATAACAATGTGCAAATTGACAAAAAAGGGCTTTGGACTTTAATGTTCATAGGCTGTATCATACTGACTTTTTATTATTTTCCCTTAAATGCATAGATGACAACTAGAGTCTTTGTTAATGTTAATTGAAGAAAAGGTCTTCTTTCAGTATTTTTGCAAGTGCTGAGCAGACAGGTTTTTCTTAAAGAGCCACAACACGTGCAAAACTCTGAATCAAGTAAAACAATGTAAAATCCTTAGATTAACTACAGTAAGTCCTGAATTCATATAGTCACACTTCTTTAAACTTTATGAAATCAGTCATGCTCCACTTCCAGCAGGCAAAAGTAACACAGTACTTAAAAAAAAAAATGTGGTTTTGGGGCTGGTTCATTTAAAAAAGCCTATTCCTGTCATTGTAAATATGTGTCTCAGAGTCAGAAAACTTACTTCATATAAAAGCTGATAATACAGAAACTATTAGGGACTGTTCTGTAAATATCGGGTGAAATAGCAAATTGTAAAAGATGGAAAAACAAACAAAACTATTTTCAAAAAAAACCCCAAATTATTTCAACCTAACAATGAAGAAAACTTAGAAATCAGAAAGATTTCTAAATTTACAGATAAAATTATAAAATAGTTTATTTCAACTAAGAAGAATCAGGGAAAACAATAGTTTTAACATAGCATTTGGTGTCTTTGGTAAATGGGATTGTATGTTGAGCTTCATAAAAAGGGACTTGATTTGGTGGCACAATATATTTTTTTTCCAGTCCCATTTCTTATGTACATGAACTGAATTGCCTTTTACAATGAGGAATTGTCATAACAAATCCCCTTACTCTTAAGTAAGCTGTAAAACTCTGTTTGAAAGCTCTGGTTTCATTTTATACTCCACACCCTCTACAGACATCCTCAAGGATATTCTTCTGTGTCAGGAAGGAAGCTAAAAGATACAATCACTCCAGAGATTCTTGTCATTCCAGATCAGTGACTGGAGTGAAATGGCACCAGCATTTTTTCTTTTATCATCAGTTTCTGCACAGTTTATTATTAATTTTTAATTAGGTTTTGAGAACTGAGATATTTCTTACATTGAAAATCTTATGATGTGACTTTTTATGTAGACAGACTGGAACTATTACTGCAAAAATTATGAGAATTGTACTTCTGCTTTTATGTTGTGAATCCTAATGCTTGATAATTTAATGATCAGCTTTTCATTCCGTAAGAGTTGAATTTCTTGAGCACTTTTCCATGCTCAGTGGTGAACCATACATTTGTAAAACTGTCTCAGCTAATTAGTACAATATATCCACTTATGTGCACAAATGTCTGATAACAGTGTGGTAATGGCCTGCACAAAAGTAGTCTTCCAAATTGTTCAGGGATCTCTGATATCATGTAATAAAAATCTGAATGAGCAAATTAAAATATTTTAACTGTTGATTATTTTGGTGCTTAAATTGTTTTCAGAGTTTACAATAAATTCTGAGTTTTAGCACAGAATAATAGTATTCTAACTCTTTAGGTATTCCTTTGCCCTGACAGTGCAGATTGAACACATATGTCATTGACAATTAAAAAAAAAAAAACACACCACCAAAACACACACACACTCAGCCAAAAGCCTATTGCAGAAATATTTTTCTGTTATAGTTCTTGCTTCCTAGATGGACAGATTTCTACTAAGAGAAGAACAGAAAAACCAAAGACAAAGGTTTCCTCAGTCAAACAACCTAAAATTCATCATGAAATTCACCATTAATCTGAGTTTGGTACTAGAGTATGGGTAATAAAGGAAAGTTTTTACTGAGATCAAGGCAGAGGTGAAAAGGAAAAATAAAAGGCAAGAGGGATAATAAATTTAATCATCTGATGCTGAGAGACTCAGGGCCCAAATCTTCCAATTAAATCAATAGGTTATAAGTCAGGAGAGAATTTAGCCTGGAAATGTCAAATCAGAATGCCAATGTGATCTGAGTACCTGCTTCTTTCAAAAATTCAAGAATTCTTAGGGACAAATCATAAGAAGTTAGCATAACTTTTCATGGGCAAATCCTACCTTCTATAGTGGAAAGGCTGATGTGGAACAGCATGATAACATCACAGCATGATGAGAACAGAGTATTTCCTAAACCTTCAGATTAACCACTTTCAACAAAAAAGAAATCAAACTTAATATGGTCCACAAATTATATTTTAAAGGATATGAGATCTGAGCATCACCTACACTAAATTAGTTAGAGTCTAATAACTTCAAATAGCCATTTATGTCAAATGAAAATCTTATCCACAAACTCTGCCCATCCAGGAGGCTTGTGTTTGGTTTGTAGTGACCACGAACTTCCAGTTGCTGTCTGTATTACACAGTGAATCACAGCATGATTTGAGTCAGCAGGACCCCTGGTCCATCCTCCTGCCACAAACTGAGACATCTTAAAAGCAGTAGGTTCAAGGCCTTGACTAGTTCAGTTTCCAAGAATGGAGTTTCCATAACTTCTCTGGGCAACCTCTTGTACTCTTTGGTGAACTTCATGATGAAATATTCCTTCCCAATATCTGATTAAAATTCCTCTGGTTGCAGCTTGTGAGACATGTCCCTTTTCTTGTTAATGACTCCTCTGAGAAAAGTCCAGCTCAACCACCCGCAAGAATCTTGAGAACCTTTATCTTATGATCACACATAAAATGCATACAGACCCCCACAATATGCATGTATTGGTCTTGGATATCTTCCACAAAGCTTTTCTATCAGAATGATTTCTCTTAACATGCATAAGACTAACATAAAATCCTTCAAAGACTTGTGAACATGAAAAAATTCCCCTGCTTAAGCACTACATTCACCTCTAAGGGATGAATAGCAAGGCTTAATAAATATCTCTGAAGGACAGTGGCTTCATTTTATCATATAATTTTTAATTTAATTACAAATTTTAAAATACTGGTAAAGTGTAGAGTATGATTTAGGAAAAGTTTATTATGAACATAAATTGTAGTATTATGGGGAAAAAACGATAGGAAACTAATCAATGGACACAATTACAATATAGAAAAAAATGCAAATTTCTGGAGTAGTTTATTATTTTAATCAGTTATTAATTTTGCTTGACATCATTGCATGTGGAAATATTAAATAATACTAGGCAAGGCTGACTGATCTATTAAACATAATGAAAAGCAGCTGGTAACAATCAAAGCATAGGCAGAAAGGTCATTGAAAAAATGAGACCATTTTTCTCAATATATAACAAACTGGCATCTTGACTCAATGATAGAGTAGAGAGATTTTTGTGCAAAAATGCTGATGTGAGTTGTGGTCAGCACTTGTCTGTACAATTTACATTGAGATTTGTGACACCTGCAGATGCCCTCAAACTCGATTCCCCTCTTTATAGAGGGCTGCAGAGCTGCTGGCAAAGCATTCTTTTTCAAGGGACTTTTCCTCTGGAATGCTCTTCCTTGCCAAGGTCTAAAATAGCCATAAACTGTTGGCATTCTGGGTATGCTACAAGGTCCATCTGTGTGAGCTGACTGAGGCAGTAATGGGTGGGATATCTCGTGGGAAGGTGTGATGGAGGTGCACAGGTCTTATGACTAGGAATTATATGGGGTGTTAGAGAGTGGGAGGACAGAAGACTGCTGCTTTTTTTGGAAGCTTTATTTATTGCAGTCTCTACATTATGTTTTAAATTACATGCCAAGGTTGCTCAAAGTCTTAGGTGTCCTCTGGAGTGCTTATTTGGGATTAAAATCTAAATGAATGCTAATTCTATTCCTAGTGTTAATGATTCATTTTGTTTTCCAAATTTTTCAGAGACTTTCCATAAATTTAAATCTGAGCAGCAGACTCTTATTTTTCAGAATACATACACAATTAAATTAGTATGACTTTTTAAAGACTAAGATACTATGCAGAGTAAGAATGCAAGAATCAACCCAAATGATTTTGACAGTTAGAGCATGATGGTTTACAGCAACATTTTTTGTTAAAATGCCCCTGTTACACAAAATGTGTTACAATGGTAGCACTGGTTTGTTGTCAAGGGGTAAAAAAATCCCCAAAAGTAATGATTCTGGTTAAAAATAAAAATAAATAAACAGGGAATTTTACACATTCCAGAGTTTAATTAGATTAAATATCTCTAAGACTATTTTGATAACAATAGCCCCTTTATAACAAGGAAAATACAAAAAAAATTGAGTATCTATTGATTTCAATTTCAAAAGCATTCACATTTTCCTGTATTGAGCTCTATGACAAAAATGCAAAGCTCATGTCATTTTAATCACTGATCTTTAAGTAGCTCTTATATAGGTAGTCTACCATAGCATCTGTTTACAAGACTAGCCAAAGACCTACATATAAACTCAATTTAGCAGAACTCAGTAATAAAGATTTGCAGGTAACCAATATTAAAAAAAAAAAAAAAAAACAAAAAAAAAAAAACTGGTTTCTTACTGCATCTTTACAGGAATAACCTTTTTATTTATAAGAATTGATTCTTTATTCATAGCTATTTGAGAGATTTCATGCAAAAGCTTTCTCTTTTAACTGCAAGAATCCCCTGAAATTCAGATTTTAGCACTGTCCCATACTAGGCATAAAAGATTATTCACATCTTATATATTCTTTTTGAGACTAAGTACATGATTAAACATTGTTTTCACTGGTAACAGTAGGGATAGTAAACTGGGAAGAGTGATACTCCTAAAATCTTCCAATTTTTCTTAGTACTTAATCATCAAAAAAAAAAAAATCCAGCAGCTGATAACCATGGCAAATCATCTACAGTAACTCTTTCAAAGTATAGTACCTTCAGATAAAAATTTACTAAACTCAGTACCATAAAACACTAAGGTTGATCACACATGTGTTTGCTTTTTTTTTTTACTTTTAGCGGAATGGGAAAAAAAATTAGTGAAAAACTCATTATATTCAAAGTATTTTAGTAGTAGATCTGGTTAATAAAATATATTACTTTATTGGCTGTTCCTCCTTTTCCATCTTTTCATAAATTTCTCAGTTCTTCAATTTTAATTTTTTTAAGAAGGAATTAAATAAAATTTGAGATTGTCAACTCTTAAAAGGCCTTAATTTCTGCTACTTATTGGGTGCAATTCATTGAAAAATTTGTTTGAAGAAACTTTTATTTTAATTATTAAACTACAAATAATTAGAAAATACTTCAAGTTTAAAGAAAAGTTAGTCGGAGAATCAAACAAAGAATTTTTTTGATAGATGCTCAATTTTTGTTTTATTTTCACTATTCTTATTCAGTTATAGACTGCTGAGAACAATTAGTAATTTCAGATAACACTGGTGCACCAATAATATCTCATTGTAACAGGTCACATGTTGCAGTCACATAACATATTTTAAAGAAAATATAAAAATTTGAAAGTTTCACGATAGAAATTTATCTCAAAGTAAATTCTAAGATGTCTTAATTAAAAAAATTAATTCCCTGCAAATTTTATGTTACTATTGCTGCATTCTGGCTTTCTAAATATTAAATGCTTATTCTTTCAAAACCTACAGAAAGCCTCAACAGAAAGCACATTCTGGTGGAACAAACAAAAACTTTCACATTTTCAAAGTTATCTAGCTATTCATACTGTTAAGTAAATTGATTATCAGTCTTCAAAAACTATGCTTGGTAATGAATAAGCTCATGATAAATACCCTCCCCTTCTCTACATTCCTGTGTCTCCTTGATACTGTCTAACACAAAACCAGGCAGCCCCACAATGACTCTCATGCCCATGTAGGAAGCTATAAAAGCATAACTTTTCATTGCAGACAGCCACCAGCAACAACAGCTCTTCAATTATGTCTAAATCCACTCAATCAAGATGAATTTAAAGTCTTCTTTGGGATTTTTCCCCCTTTTATTTTTTTTTTCTGCACATCTTTACCACAAAATTGATCATGCTGCTCAAACAATGCTATAGACTCCCACTGGAAATTCCCAAAACATCAGAAAGCAAAAGCAGGCTTTCCTCTCTGATTCCCTGTACCTGCTCTATAGGTTGCACTGAATTGTTGTTTCCACACCTTAAAGATCTTAATTTTATGTCAAGTAGCCAAGAACATTCCAGAGTGCTGAGGCAGACAAACCCTCTGTGCCTGAGGTATGTCAGATACAATCAGCCTCAAGAAGCACTGAAGTAAAACACCAAGACCTTTTGAGGCTTATTCAAAAAGAGAGTCATTAGAACAGACACATTAATCAGGCTGGCATGATTAGCAGTGGTGTAAGTAGACATGACAACACAGGAATGCCACAATTTACCCCTCACTCTTGTCACCTGCAGAAACAACGTACAGCTCTCACAGGACACTGCGAATTCTAATTCATACTGTGGAGAGACAACTATGTCTGATGTCTATCTGAGGGTTGGGCAAGACTTCACTGCAAAAAAATTCCACACTTTCACTGTAGTATTTACAGATCCATACATCCATTATTCACACTACACAAGCAAAAGCTGCATGTACACAATAATAGGATATTCCAGCTGAGATAGCACTGAGATAAGAAAAGGCTGTCTGACAGCAAGTTTGAGGTCATTCTTTTAAAATCACTATTATGGAATGTTAAGGTTTTTTCATAAGGCCCATGGATCACCTGAACAACTATATATCTGTACAAATGTAATAAAACAACCCTGATCCTCCCAACAAATTAAACAGATCCAAGGATAATAGTACAGACAAATAGCTGAAACAATAGGCACTTTTATAAATCAGATTTTACAGAGCACATTTTACTGAGGAGAGAGCAAAACAGAAATGACATGTCTTTTGCATGACACACTGTATTCTATATTTCTTGGTTTTAATGTTCACCTTTGATATGCTGTAAGAAAAAGAAATAAGAGCTATTAAAATGATTCCTTTGCATGTTGAGTGACTTCAAAACACGGTGAAAAGCACTTTAATAAACAATCTTTTTTTGCTTTGCTGCCTCCCATGCTGGAGTGAACCAGGGCCAAGACTGGCAGTCATAGATTTCTTTGCTGCTGAACACTCTGCAAAAGTCAAGCCAATTATGCTCTGGCCTCTCTTTTCTGTCAATAACTCAGCTTTACTAGCACTCCCATTCTTCTGCATTTTCTTTCATAAAACATGATGCTGAAAAGTTGTGGAAAAAAAATGTGGAAAGGGTTTTGTATACAAAAAAGTATTACAAAAATCTGGGTTTCTAAATACCCCTGTGCTTCTTCCTTGGTACTTACAAATTAAATAAAACTGCAAATTGAAATGTGTAAGCTGTTTGTTTGTTAGTTTGTTTAACATAAAACAAATTACATACTTTAAATTCAAATGCATGTAAGTATGCAGATTATGCACATATACACATTGCTGCACTTTTTTTTCATTTTATGAATGCATTCTCTAAAGGCAGAAGTTCCTTATTTTTAGGACTAGAAATAATTAATGGTTTCAGAACAATAGCATCTTCCTCACTCAAGCCATAAATCTGCTTTTTATTAGATGATTTGTACCTTATTTCATGTACAATAAGAACCCAAATATTTAGGATAAAAATTATTTACAAAGAGCATCTCTTAAAAAATAATCATTTTCTGGGTTAGATATCAGTAATTAGAACACATCTCATGTTGCTTCCTATATAAGTGCCATTCAATTTATTTACTCCTAATGAAAGATATAGCTCAGCAGAAATTAACCTGTAAAAGGTGAAAATTATGAATAGAAACTATCTACACAAAAAAAATAGGAAATTAAAGGAAATACTTCCATTATCAGGACTTCTTTTTTGAAAGCATAGACAATGTACACACTGCAGACACATCCAGAATGCAGGAATATCTAATTTCAAGTCGTGAGCTACTTAAAATTCTAAAGCTTCAAGTGGAAATTATGCAGAGAATTGCAAGGTGTGAAACAGACTGTTAATCTATTATGTAAATGATGCAATATTTAGGGTAATGTAGAAAAGTATCTCCTGGTTAGATCTTATTGTTCTGAGTTTCCTAAAAATATGAAGAACATCACAATGTCTGCTTCACACTTCTTGGGCAGAAGGGCAAATTTTCCTTTCTGGAAGGTCAATACAGCTAAATACAAAAAGAAAATAATGGATTGAAGAGTTGAACCCCCATAGCATTCAGAAAATTTAAATGGAAAATTTTCTTGATAATTCTAAATGTGGCATTACAAGCCTATCATCTGAAAATTTTGCCTGTAATTGATGGGGGTTTATAAACCTTTGGTTAGAGATGCATCTGTACAGGAGAATTTGATGTACATGAATGTCACTACTACTCATGTTAGTATAAGAATATTAAACAATTGAATGTACTAGAAAGCAAAGTAGATTCTCTTGTGTAGAAAAATTTTTATACAATTCTCATTTTATTTTTTCATATGTAGCAGATGCTGAAGATAAAACTCATCTAACTAACAGTTAGACTAGCAATTTCTTTAATTGCTAGTTTTAATAAAATTATTTAAATATCTAAAATTTTACTGGATTTATCATTCCTTGTTTCTAAATTCTAACTTCCTGATCCTGGACTTTTTTACCCCTGTAGAACTATAAGTATAATTTAAACAAAAAAAACCCAACAAAACAAAAAGGCAGAACCTTCCAACCATCATCACATCATCTAAATGGGTAGACATACAAAAACCATCTATTAGCCTGTGTGTATATATATGATTATGCATATATCTATATCTATATCTATAACCTATAAATAACTTATCATCAGTGGAGCAACTGTCAGACCAGGAAGTATGTGAAACCTAGAGCAAAATGAAATACAGAAAGTCCATTTTTTTCAGCTTTTGTTATGTTTTGTATTTAAAAAATAAAAAGAAGAAACATAAATAATAAATATAGTGTTAGATATTAATGTGCACATTTAAGTAGCAATGGTAAATTTCTATGAAGTGTTTTACTCTGGAAAAAAATTTTTGTTTTCTTATCAGAACTAGAGAAATTTAGCAGATGACTGAGTGAAGGCAGAAAAGGAGTTGTCAGTTAGTAATTAAGTTTGAGAATATCCAATGCATCCTCCTTCTCCAGGAAGACTGTGCTTTAGCAATCTGAGGAGACTATAAGTAGGACTACTGGACCTGTGAATAGTAACATAAAGCTGGAGCTAAAATATTCATTTCTATGTAAGACAAGCCTTGTCAACCATTTCTGACTCAGGTGAATCTACTTTATCCCAGGAACAAGTTAAAACACCGTGTACTGTCAGCTTTGCAGAAATAACTGGGGGCACTTAGAGTTCCATTGGAGTTCCCTGACTTGGACAGTCCTCTGTGCTTGGGTCATGCCAGATCCATGTACTTACATATTCACTACGTGCAAACTGACTACAAATATTATTCCTAGTTCCAGTTCCAAAAGTTTTTCTGATACTACAGCTTTTGTCCCTGTCTTCCCTTCAGTGAAGGTAGGACTTGAAGCCCCTCTGATTTAGGCCCTTAGGACCAGGGTTGGTTCCTAAAATATCTTGATAAAGTATTTCTCTGTAGTGGTTCAATATGGTGAACATATTTCACTGCTTTTCCCAACGAAAGAAATAATTTGAGACCTAAAACACAATACATGCCCACTTTCTGGGCTTACACTAGGCTCCACTAATGCATTCTTTCTTCAGCTTTGGTCTACAGATAACTGATAGTTCAGGGAGCAGCAGTCTACTAAACAGGTGCAGTGAAAAATAAATAAATAAATCCAGACACATATCCTCCTACACACTTGGAAGGCATGAGTTGGTAGCTGCCAGAAAGTATTATGGGAAAGCAGGCCCCAGCTTCTGTTGGTGCCTCCCTGCAGGCAGCTAGCTCCATTTTAGTGCATGTTCACAGCAGTACAAGTTCAAGAGACTTGCTCATACAGACTCTGGATCTACATAATTATTTTCTGTAAAGGTTATCAAATCCTAGCTGATACAAAAAGGCATTTCAAGTATATTACACACAGTGCTTGCATATACAATCCTTGAGTTTATTGGCCTTTTTCATGAACTTCAGCAGTAATAGTTTCTAGATCTCACGCTGTGCCATGGGTGTAGGACCTTACAGACTATACCAATATGCCCTTTTGACCAAGAGACACACGACAGATATTCAGTGGTCAAAGAGGAGGCTGATATTTCACAGGTAGGCAGTAACAACAGTGTCAGAATCTTTCTTGGAAGCTCCTGTGCAGAATGGCACTTTCTGAGCATCAGGGTGATCCCAGAATAGTTGTTAATGTCATTTTAATGAGAAGTTGCTGATCAACTGTCTTGATTCAGACTACCCTGATTCAGTACAGGTCTCCCACCCCTGACATGAGTCCTATGAGAAAGCCACGTTTGAATTCGTTTAAGCTGTATATTCCACAGCTGCAGTTCACATAGTCTTGCTGTCAACCTTAATTCCATAACCCAGTCATGTTAAGCATGGCTAACTTAATTTCACCCTAATTTCAGCTTGATTTAGATGTGAATATGGGATTCAGGGTCTCTCTTTGAGACATACTCTATATCCAGAAAAATAGAGACAATAATAAATAGGTTGAATTTTTGGGGGTTCTTTTAAGTGTAATATAAAGCAGTTAATAGTTCTAGTTCTGTGGTTTCCACAAGAAGCAAATCAGCTTTCAGGAAAAATTAGGGAAATAAGTCTTGATAAGGCCCTGACATCAGAAACACAGTGTGAAGAAACGTACATTGTTTCATCAGATAATCTTCACATGCAAAATGGGATGGCAGAAAACAAACGCAATTAATTATCTTTTATAATTCAGAAAATCTCTGAAATAGAACTTGTTTACTTTTTAGATACAAAAATGCTGTGGTGAAAATGTCTTTAAACATTGTCAAATCCTATGAAGACCTATTCAAACTGGTCCATTTCTTGGCTTCAGACACTTCCTACATAAGCTGCAATGTCATAGCAAGACAGGTGTTCTCCAAAGTGGATATTAATTTTGAAGTGATATATTACACAATATATTTCTCTGTAGCTGATCATCCCATGCAAATGAAGGATATGACTTTTATGAAACAGGCACACAAATTTTAATGTGACAGTGATCTATCTATCTTTCCTTGTGGTGCATGCGGGTTCATGTGTAAAACATGAAGAAACAGCTGGGTGCTAAAGAAAGACAGCCCTCAAGGCTAAAAATGTAAAACATTTTACAAAATATAAGTTAGGAATGTACTGATATGTTTATATGGTAAATTCTTCAAAGGGAGTTTTCCTTATTGCATCTATACAGTGCCATTCTTCAGAAACAGAAGGACTGAGTCTGATCACAGTTAAAATTATTAATGCTAGTGGGAGATGTCGATAAGGGAAAGCAACATGCTCTTATAAGCAATGAGTGTAGGAATTACAAAATGGGTCCTTAGGCTTTCACATACAAAAAAGGGCTCAAGAATAGCCCTGTCTGTATGGCATTGTAGTGCTGCAAGAGGTTTTAAGTTCAGCAAGTATTTTACTTATGGAACAACATTTTTTAGAAGTAAAATAGCCAAATGGAAAGCACCCACTTTGTGGGAGCTTAGCTGCCTTCTCTTATGTTCGCTGCAGCAAATCCTACCAGCTCCAAAGAAGCTGAAGCAAGAACATTACACCCACTGGGAGAAGCTCACATCAAAATCTTCTACAATGCTGGAGGTGGTGTCTTGCTAAAAATAAAGGTAACTGTACAATGACATCCTTGAGGTTCTATTGGAATAGGGTTTGAAAGGAAGACAGATATGTCCAAAAAAAAGTTTATATTCAAATGAATAATGACAATGATGGTGTTTCCATTGAAAAAGCTTACAAATAGGCTGCACATAGGATTTTTTTTGACATGTAAAGAACTTGCACTAGGAAATGCTGAATATTACTTCATTTGTCTTTTGTATCAAAGGCAAAATTAAGTATGAATAATTTCAAAGCTTTTGTTTTCCATTACAATTCTGTACCTTCTAAATGTCTGTGCTATTCTATACCTTATTAGCAATCTTAATGAAGTAAAAATGTTTGTTTTCCATTTTTATGCTTATCACACCTATACAGCATAGCTGATAAAATTATTTTAATAAGTATCCACATTTGCCTTCTCACAAGTTCATCACCAATTAGTGAACTGAAAGGATTTTTCCCAACATTTCTCTTTATCAAACTACTCAGTGCAGCAAGCTAGTGTCGTATTTAAATGTGGAGCAATTTTATTGCAATCTCAGTGGTATCTGCCTGTCAGCAAAAGGGTGGTGTAATGGATTGTAATCATTTTTGCACACAGTAAGGACAGGTCTAGCAGAAAATATTTAATTCTAGGTGATAGCTCCTGCAGAGTCAGTAAAGGGCACATGCTAATAAGGAAGCTTCAGAAAGGCACTGGTGATGACATGCTCCCTGAAAACAGCAAGCTCAGCAGATACAGTGCAGCTAATAGAACCATTACTGCCTCATGTCAAGCTATGAAAAATACCAAAGGACAGAGTCATCACAGTGAAGGAAAAAACAAAGCTCTTGTATATTATAGTTGGAAATGCTTTATAGGCAGAACAATGTTAGGATAACAGTGTTATCAAATGCATGAATAAAAATATGGCAAAAAGCTTGCTCAGTAGAAAGAGCAAATTCCCCATTGTAATTCACTCTATATTCCACATGTTGTAGCTGTACTCATTGTATTAATTTTCACTTTGGAACTCATTTCCCACTAAGGTATCTGCTGTCTTCTGCTGATGGCAGCAAGTTTGCTTTAGCTTTCCTCTTTTAAACTTCAGTTTATGATAGAGTCCACAAGTAAAACACAAAGTACTGCAGAAGAAGATGAATACAAGGCAGAAAAGCATCCAGATGCTTTTAGAGAGAATTAATTTTCCAGACTCTGATTAAAGGCTTCTCTTACCACTGGCAAAGTGTTGATCAGCTTCTCTCCTTCTAAAGCTGGGAGTCTGTCCAGAACCAATAAGACTTTGAAATCTTCAGAAGCACTAAGATTACGAAACCTTATAGCATGCCTGTGTTGCAGCAAGAAGCACTCTAGCTGGTCACATTATACACAGATAAAAATCTGTTTCCATCTGACATAGGACTTGCAGTTTAAAATTTTGTTTCCCAAAATTTTGTTTCCCAAAATTTTATCACTAATTCCAGATAGGAATAAAATGCTAAATATAATCAATGAGGTATTGATTACATCATCTAAACACCTACTGCAAAATAAAATTTTAGCAGATATTTTCCTAACATATTTTTCAAAGAAACATATAGCTCTGAATTCAACACAAAAACATAAAGGGTGTCCTAATCTACCAGAGAGAATATTTCATTTGCATATTTGTTGGTTTTAAGGACAAAAAACAATTGAGGTCTCTCTCCCTCATTCCAGTCTGTGAATATGAGTTTGACTCTGAGCTGAGTCACTGCTTAAGAAAAAAACAAGCTAACAAATGACAGACACAAGAGTAGCTATCTAACTTTGCACTCTTTGAAATTGCAATGCTGCTAATGGGATCTTTGTTTTACTACCAAAGGGCTTAATTAGTTGGGATTGTTAGTGAAATGTGTCTAATAAAAAGCCTACTAAATCTATGGAGTCTTTCTATTGGCTTCCATTAATGCTGACTTTCAGAACAGTGTTCATTTGATGAGTAAAATCTATAGCACCAAATCTTGGAAATCAAGTTAGAGTGGGTTTCTGAAGTATTAATTTTATGTCCTTAATACTTACCAAAAAATTGACAGCTTTATTATTAAATGAAGAAATGTTTCAAAGTACATTTTTGTATAATTTCCCATTATACTGTTCTCCTAATTTGCTACTTAATACAAGCTGAACATCAGAGGCCAGCTCAGAAACGTCAGAAACCTCATAAGTAGTTCTCTGGAACATGCAGTTTATGATCCCCATTCTTCCTCTTCTCTTTACACTATTAATCAAGTGTTTCAGTGGGATATCCCTGAATAATGTAACTTTTTGCAGTTCCTGCCCTGCTTCAAACTGTCAAAAACACGGAACCACTACAAGAAATAAGTTAATTAGAAATTATTCTCTGTTCATTAGTGTGTGTCATTCATCATAAAGATTAATTGTATTAGGAAACAATAATTACGCCTGAATCTCATTTATAAGGAAGATGAGGGCAAGTGCATTTTCAAAGAGCTCGGTCACTTGTATTCATGGGCATTCTTTACCACTTAGACATTCTTGAGCTAAGTAAGCCTCAAGTAATTAGTTTCAACCTGACTCAGATTACCAAATTATTGAAATCAAAGGCTTGTGTAGTAAGAAACAACCTATAATTCACTCACTTAATGATTTGAATTGCTATAAAGGTCTCTTTTAGAACTTCAGAGGAACACTGCAAACCATGGTCACATGAGAAATCTTTTTTTTTGACATGAATAGACCCATTAAGTCAATGGGGGTAGTCATGTGAACAGAGACTCATGTCAAAAACCACTGATGCTGAGAATGCACTCTTTTGTATTTTCTTTCATTTGTGTGGATAAGCAAGGAAGGGTGCATAAGGAGTACTATGTGGAATATTATGCTCTTATTCAGTATTCGAACCATATTTCACAATATTCACAATATTTCACATATTTCACAATATTTCCTATTGAAAAAACTATGACATGCTCTTACTCACTTTATCCTTAAATCTTTAAAGTAGTATTAGAACAGTAGATGCTTTTGACTCCAGACATGATTGTAATAACACAGTAATTAACAGATTCTGTACAGGTTACCATTTCCTCCTTTGAAGTTTCCTATTGAAGTTTTTAATAGAAAAAAATCTTTATTAAGATTTTGTTAATAAATATTGTTTTCTCAATAATTCTCATGTTTCTACAGGGACTGATCTACTTTGCATTTTTGAGTAAGGTTATGATCCAGCACAGGTCAGAGAAAAGGAAGGTGTTTGAAACAATTTGGTTTTTTTTCCTTGTTTGTGTCAACTAAAGAGAAAATAGAGAAGCCAGAGAACATTAGAAATATACTGCTCTCCCCATCATTGCCACATCAAATATTCTCTTAATTGGACAGATTTCTGTTATAACTCTGCCATATATACAGGCTAAACAATGTTACTGCCATCTGCCAAAAGGTAGAATTAAGACAGCATGCCTTGTGTACTCCAGCTTGTGGCTCCAGTAAGAAAATAGGAGAGGTTGCCATCTGTTTGTGTTTGTCATTTTCTGCATGTAGATTACATAGCAAGACTGTGGAGGAGATCTTTCCACCTCTGGAAAATATTGCCAGGCTATAAAAATGGCTCTGATGATTTACTGCCACTTCTGCAATACCAGCATCTGTATACAGGGAACAAGCCTCACACTCTGCAAAGTACCAGAGTCCTTCGCTGAGGTTTAACTGGAGCTTCAGCATGCTACTGACTTCTACAAATACATGCCTTGCCTAAAGACAAGCAAATTTGAAAATATCTTCATGCTCTGTTTTACTAATAAAGTTGTGCTGTTCTGTTGTCCAGGCCAGGGGATTATTTAGGAAATAGGCTGTAAAGCTATCTAGGTTGCTTAGAAGCAATGAGAAAATTTTAAAAGAGATTTTCTTTAATATATTAATATAAATATATTATATTAAATATATTCATGCATACATCTTCACAACAGAAATTCTATCTTTCTTGTTTTCTTAATAGATTTGGAAAAAAAAGAAAAGAATAAGGAAGTGGTTTTAATTAAAAAGAGAGCTATCGTATTATCAATCTCTAGATGAATTGAATCAGGGGAAGTAATTTATCATCATTTTAAGCTAGTCACTGAGAAACTATGTTGAGGGCTCCATTTTGATTCAGCCTTTAGATTAGGCCAAAGGAGTGTGAAAAATTATATATTATCAGAAATAAAAAAAAGTGACTACTGTACTGCAGAGAGCAGAACTCTGTTTCCGAGGATGCACTGGCCTCTTCTGAAGTGCACCTTCATGGCATGAGCTCTTCTGTCAGAGAGGTGCTGTGACACAGTTATGGGTGAAGATTCTCCTTCCTGATAAAACACTCTGGTTTTGTTTATACTCAAAGCTTGACCCCTTTAATAATACTTGTGTACTTAATGTCATGCTTACCTAGAGTGTAGATGCAAATATATTAGTATTAGAAACCAGATCTAGTTCAGGTTTCCTTACAGCTGTAAGGAAAGGGACAATACCTTTTGATGTGAATCACAAAGCAATTATCGCAAGCTGATATAACTGCACGCGTGTTAATGCTATACAACTCCATTGGGAAAAAAACATCATGCTCCTATATAAAATAATTTAATAGACATAAAATCTGTATAAAAATCAGTAAATATCCACCCTCCATGAAGATTTGAAACATAGATAAGGCCGTCACAGTGTTATCTTCATTTTCAACTTTGCAGCCATAGAGAAGGCTCACAATAAAGCCTGTTGTTAAGACTTTACGGTTGTCATATTGCATTGTGTTATTATAACATTAAATCGTTACTACTATGAGACAGATGAGAAGGAACTGGAAATAGTCCCTCAAGACAGTTAAAATGCACAAACTTCACTTTTCATTCCATGGGAAGAGAATCTCCCCTGTTTTCCTGAAAATAGTGTTCCAATCAGTTGCTAAAGAGTCGCAAACAGCTGCTTACTTCAGCATGTACATGAAAGAACAAAAGCACTTCAGAGCAAGGGCCACAAGAACAAATGTCATGAAGGAAATACTCTCACCATTATGAAGTAGCTTGGAAAGTAAATAGGTCTTAACTGAGTTAGTTGAAAATAGGTGTCATCCCTGTCTCATTATGTGTAGTAAAAATAACAATGAACTTGTTAATCTATCAGAGTATTTATCTTTCCCGTTATTGGAAATGCTGTCAGAAAAAAATACCCAAATAATTTAGATAAACACATTTTGATTATATTTTTACTTTTCTATTTTCTCTGTTTTCATGAGGGTTCATTCCAAGATAGCTTATTCAAAATGCTTGAAACCACCTGATTGCTTTTTTTGATACAGGCATAATAGTCTCCAAAATTAAACCTGGGTATTTATGCGAATCTGGCCATGTTATAATCCTGTTTTGTAGACATGTATGGAAAATAGAGAAAGAAGTATAGGGATAACTGAATAATGATCAAAGATGGAGTCAATGTACAAAAGAAAGTGCGGATCTGCAGTCTATGAAAGTGAAATGAAGACTTGGCATTTAAAGCATAAGAAGCCAAAAACCCTCAATCTTCATCCAATTGACCTTGGGAATTAATAAAAATACAAGGCATATACAGGCATGCTTAGTGATGTACTTCTGAGTAAATACGTCCTTACATGTCCTTGTCACTGTGTTGCCTCCGAATACTTCATTTTACTTGAACAGTGATGAATGAAGGAGGAGGTAACTAACACCACAGGGTTGCTGACTAGCCTGAAATCTTTCAAACTGCCTGCTGGAACACCACACCAGTGTGGAGAACTGCACATTGCTCTGCAACACTAAAAGCAGGGTGTATCAAGTGGACTTATAGCTGCACAAACAACTGCAGATGATGGTATCTGAGAGGGAATGTGCTCATGAAGAATCATCCAGTGGCCAAAATCAGTCAGAAAAGCCCTCTGACATAATGAAGTATGGTGACAAGTGAAGATGAAATGAAAACTTTTAGGTTCATATAAAGAATTTTACCAAGAAAAAAGTATGCAGTATTTCCCTCTGTATTTGGCCATGATGTTATTTATCAGTGAAAATTTTTTCAAATTTTTACAATTTGCCTTTGAAAAGAAATACTTTGTAACCCACACTGAACCTATTTATTCATGGAACATAACTTCTTTCTTCAGTTACTTTGGGTACATGCAATTTGCAGATGAATCATTTCATTTGTCCTTGTTAAAAAAGGCACAGAATTCTATTTTTGTCTATTTAAATTACATTTGAACAAGGGGATACTCTTATATTACCATCAAACATAAGCATTTAATTTCTCTTATACTCCATCCCCACATCATTATCAGGCCAACACAATTCCAAATCTATACCACCAAATTGATATCCTAACAAATGAACTTGATCTATCATTCCATGGAAATCAGTAACAATGATGGCAAAATGTTAATCTTATAGGTATATATTGCTGAAGGAACTTGCCCTTATCCATGAAACATTCTTTAAAGACAAGGTTTTGAGGTCAGGGATTGATCTGCTATGCTAAAGTGTACAATTGGGCTATTCAGAGTTTGAAATAATGTTTATGGTGAAAGCCAATGATTTTTGAAGACAGGTGTATTAACTGGTGTATAATCAATGTACAGTTTACATTTAAAAATTCCATTTTACAATGCCAGTTATAAAAATTCTTAAACCTATACTCTCCCTGATGTTACACTTGTCTCTCTTATGGAATTCATAGGGATAAGGCAGGTCAAGAGCACAAAAATAAAAATATTTCTCTTTTAGAAAAGTTAGTTGTAAGGGTGAAATCTATAGCTATTTCTAAAAAAAAAATCATAAATAGAAAGAAAAAAAATTAAGATATTACAAACCAAAAATGAGTGAAATTGCTATCATGAACTATTCCTTTGTATTCCTGATTAGTTTTACAAGGCAATTCAGTCAGATTTCCAGTCTCCAATAAAATAATATAAAGGCATTTTTACTGCTAAGAGTTGAATTATCATTCCAATTAGAACTCATTTTCAGTGGATATTGATGTGTTGCTATATTAAAAGGTTCATTAGAAGTCTTTCAGTAAAAATGTGTATACTTCTACACCTTTTTTTTTAACAAATATCAGGTGGAGTACTCTATTGTAAACCAGAGGCTGATGTATTTACCATTACTATAAAAATCCTTGTAACTCTCCCTCTCATAACCTACCCATTTGCTGGGGTAGAGAAATGAGTTATTTTCAATAGAATTCATAAGCTATTGAATTAACTTAATTCAGTTCTGGACCTTAAGTGCAGTGAGAATTGATTCATACTTGTTCACATGCAACTTTGATTTATAGAAACCAAACCATACCCTCTAATATCTTTTTGCACTGACCCAAAAAACATCTAGACTCTTTAAATTGAATGGAGGTCTGCATATACAGCCTAATAATAACATCTGTTTTAGTTGAAAAACTTCTTCAGGAATGTCCTCTACACACATTTATGGTGCATAAAGAATCCCTGTTTTAAGGTTACCACAAGACATACTAGGGGAAAAGAAAACCCCAGCTATTAGAAAACTAGAATAATTTGTCTTAGGAGGTTCACTTAATGTTTTGGATCTTTTGATTTTTCTAATCCATATCAGTTTTTAGTGATAAATTTATTAGAAAAATATATTCAGTTATGGTCCTTATTTCTCAGTGTCAAATGTCTTCATTACCCACAAGGCACTTGGTTTTAACATGCCTACAATAAAAGCTGCTGGTCTATGACTGAATACTTCAGAATCAAGAAAAATTGTAAAAGTGAGCTCATTGAATTTTACACTGAATTAAAGAATTAGGCAGAATAGGGAAGTAACAGGGATTTAAACACAGGTTTTAAAATGTGTTCTAAACTTGTATGTGAAAATGTAGATTGACAAATTGTACTCTAATTCCTTTTATTCATGTGTCTGTAAAATATAAACTAATGTTCTCCTGGAATAGTATGCTTTGTAAAACTCTCTTCAGCTCTGTACAGGTGTTCCTCATTCATCTGTAAATTAAAGATATTTCTTGTTTTGACTATTTTGGCTGTGTCCACTACAATCCAGACAGAATACAACAGTGTGCATGTCATGTATTAACATTGAAAAAGGCTAACAAGTCTATTATTTCGATATTAGATTTTATTATTTAAATAAGAAAACTAGAATTTGAGTTTAAAAAATGTTTCTATAGATTTAAATCTATATAGATTTGTAATAATTCTTTTTGCACAAATGAGTGGAGTATCGGGTATAGGAATTAATGTTTGTTTGTCTGTTAGTAGAATCCTGACAGCTAGAAATCTGCATATTAACTAGTGAATATCATCTCACCCACTTGAGAAGATGAAAATTAAACCTATATAGTTATTTATTTAAAATACCTTCCACACCCCCAAAACACCTTCTATATTCAAAAGGTTTTTGCTGAAATCCTATTAAAAGATGTCAAAAGAGCTTGTTGAACCTGCTCCTTGAATGTCAAGTAAATATGACATGCACTGAAGATTTCAAAAATATTGAATACAAGATAAGGAAAGAAAGGTAAAAAAAGAATTTAAAATATAATGAGGAAGAAGATACAAAATAACTAAAAAAGAGCTGTTGAATATGTTCATAATTCTTATTTATTCCTAGTGATTCTTAAGTCTAGTTATTATATGGGTGGGTAATTTTATAAATATATTCTGAAATTACTTTATTTCATTTTAATTAGCTGAGCAAGAGATACTGTAAAAAAGTAAAAATTTTATTATTATTATTATTATTATTATTATTATTATTATTATTATTATTATTATTATTAGGGAAGAAGGGACAGATTAGATGAAAATTCAACTGCATTTCAAACATGAGCAGGAAGCAAGAACTGGTACTGTAAGATTTTCTTTTCTTCAAGTTACAGAGTAAGAGAAAGCTGAAAGAGGACAAATGTATACTCCAAAAACCATATCCTCAGTATATTTAAAATAAATAATTGATTTTTTTCATTGTTGAATCCTTTGCAGTGTTTCAATGACTCATGATTTCCTTGAAATCAAGATGTGCCTTAAGCCTCATTAAGCATGTCTATTGCTATAGAACTATACACCTCTAACCAGTACTGAAATGTATGTGGTTAGTCTGCAGGTTATATTCTTTAGAAGATCTTGAAGATTTTTCCCTGTCATTTAATGAAAAAAAATCAATTGCATTCTATTGCATTCTAATTGCAAGCAGTATTTTAAATGATCTCACATTTTAATGCCAGCCCCATGGAAGAAAAGTTCTTCACCCAACATTTATTTAATGCTTGAAAGGCAAAATTATTTACATTGCAGGATATACTTATCAATATAAAGCAGGTTTTCTGCTTTCATAACACTGCAATTAGTTTTCATTATTTTGCTTGCTTTTGTGAACCTTTTATTATTAATTTATTATTTATAATCATCTTTTTCATTTCCTAATCAAAAGTATGATTAAATTCATAACAGGATAATTTTGTATGGGAAGGTTTACTAAATTTGAGAAATCAGGTAAATCTTCTCCTTGCTAATCCATGAAAAGTCTATAAGGCAAATAACAGGGACTCAGTATTGCACATGTACTAAATTCACAGAAGGTGAACAGCCACATGGAAGCCAACTGAGCTATACATTGATTTAAGCATATAATGCAGTACCCAAGGAGGTAAGGATCTGATAAAGTAGAAAATGAACTTTAATGACATTGTCTTTAAGAAAGCAAGTGGGTCTCATACTGTTGAAGTCAAGTCAATGGAAAAGACATAAATCCAAAAGACCAAGATGGAACTTTCTGCTGACACAGTTATATATTATTGCTTTCAATGAAATTATTTAAAAAAAAAATTTTCTTTTTCTTTTTTTTTTTAAATCTAATTTATTAGTTGTTTTATCTTGGATTACCTCAATCCCAAATGAAGTACCATAACTAGTTCTTTCAGCTTCTAAATTTTTATTTCAATTACTCATTACTAAGAAGAGCAGTGATTGTTTCAGATCTGTAAGCAGAGTACAGTAGAACTAATAACACAGTTAAAGAAACATGAATGACAATTTTGTTTTCTTAGATACAGCTAATCTTAGAGGCCTGCTCCTCTCTAGGTGAATCTAAATGTCTGCTTAAAGTCAGTGAAGATCACATTATCTAACAACAGCTGCCTGTGTGCTCTTGCTTTTGGACTCTTAAGGAAAAGATTCTGCATTTCATCTTGGTGCCAGCAGAAGTATTAACAATCAGATGCATATACATCATTGGCAATATAATACTTTAAAGACTTTAACCCATATGAAAACCCTAGAATAAATGCAGTATAAAAAAGCTTATAATACTTCAGAGCATCATAGAAATTTTCACACAGAAAATTATTTTAAGGAATCTTAATGAATTTTATAATAAATTGAATTGAATAAATTGAATTTTATAATAATTAATATTAATATTTTTATTGAAATATTCTGTAATAATTAAGAGCACCATCATGGTACTTTGTCATACGACAAAAATGTCAGTATACACACTCTCTCGCTGTCCTGAAAACCCCATTATATGCTGAAAAGTGGTGTATTTGACATTGATGGTGTACAGAATGGAAACTACACCTGACAATAAGATCTATATTCTCAATAAATGCTCAGACAGTAACAGACTTTGGGGGGGAAAACAAAAAATAAGACCTAATTACAAACAATATTAACTTTTATAAAAGAACTATGGTTTTTTTAACTCCTGAAAAAGCAGCAGAAGCCAACTGCATTTATTTTCTGTGACATAGCCTGTCACAGAAAGGATTACCTCAGTTCTAGGGAAGCCAAACATCCAAAGTACTGCACAGTCTCATTATTCAGCAGCAGAACAAGTCTTGATTTAGGGCAAGAACTGTCAGCCTTCCTAACAACAGGGAAGATTGCCACCAGCTGAAAGAGGCCCAACACAGCGATCCCTTCAGGTCACAGTGTGTTGTTTCATAGAGCAGATTGCACGAAGAATTTCAAATGTCTTATGACAGGGATACCCTGATCTTCATTCTTTGTAAAATGAGATGTGTAGGACATCATTTGAACAAAAGTATGGGCAAGGAGAAGGATATTGCCACTCTGAAAAAGTGTCTGCAATAGAGTGAAGCAACACACCAATTTTAGAGAAAACAGGTCCTACATGACAAGTTTGCTGCAAATGCCTGTCAAGAAAGTACTGAAAAGGTATTTGTGATTCCTTCACAGTGCCCATATATGCATGATGAAAATGTTACTAGTTAACTACGACTGAAAAAGTAAATTGGATCCATCTTAAATGGTTTTATTCCTGTTCCTCTGTCCACATAATCATGCTGTAGGTAAAGTTACCACTTCATTCTAAATTTCTGATCAAGGTTTTGGCCTTCCTTTGGACTTGATCCAACAGTTGAATGTCCTTCCAGTACTGGGGTCATCAGAGCTGGACTCAGTACTCCAGGTGGGCTTTGCTCACCAGAGCAAAATAGAGGGGCAGAATCACGAATTTTGTTAGATTGCATCAGCAGCCTTGGCTGAAGTGGTTCGGCGACTTATTCAGTGTCCTAAAGTGCTCTCAAACTCTATGCTATTATCTCTTCTTCTGTTGCAATATTGACTTATGAAACATAAGTTGAACAAAGGTAAAAGCACACGTAGCACTGCAGCCACAGTGGACGCACTCATGCCAAAATATGATACATACTCTGTTACTCAAACTTCCATATCCATGCAGAATAGAAGCATTGTAAGTATTTACTAAACACTTGATTAACTCCAACCATACTAGAATACACAGACAAAGTCAAAACAAAGGTAGCCCAGTGTGTATCACGTATATTTTCTTCACCATTAAAAATATATGTATTACAAAAGCAAAGCAGACAGGAGTATTGGCAGTGTAACATAGCCCCATAACAGCATTACAGAAAGCAAATATGCATAAAGAAAAGACCAATGAAATAAGTTTAAAAAGAAAATTTAAAAGAATGTCGGTTTTTAAGTTTAGAAAGGCAATTAAGGCTAGATCAGAAGGAAAAATTCAAGCAGGCTGCTTCACAGAACTATGCAAAAGAACATATTTTCACACCAGCAGGCATGATTGTAGGAAGGATGGGGCAGGTGGTGAAGGAACTGGATGAGAAGCAAAGCAAATTAAGATAGATGAATGTTTGAAAAGCTTTTAAAATATTTGGAATTTGAATGGGAATCAGTTGAAAAGCATGAGCATCCAGCTGCCATTTCCATAGTTGTAATTAATGAATTTTGGTGGTTATTACTGATGTTTGTGGAGTACAGAAAGCTTTTGTCAAAATGTGGATTCAGAAATCAAATTCTTAAGATAGTATGAACCAGGAAAGAGGTAAAGCAATATTTCCAAAGTATATATATATATATGAGAAGTGGAACAACTCTGGTGAAAATATGGCTGTAATGACAGAATATATGAGGAATAATTCAGTTTGGGGTCATACAATATATGATATATTCTGATATCATACCAGCATAAATTTTGAGCCAGAAGAGATTTAGGGCTGCTAGACCCTCTTTGCCAAATAGTAAAAATTTCCCCTTGTATATTTGAATTACTGTGAGCATGGAAGACTTTAAGCCTAATGTGAACAAACATATAGGTGTCCAGTTCAGAAACATATAGAATTAACTTTATATTATTAAGATACCTGTCCTAATTTTGAAAAAAGGGAAATTCATTTTAACAGTTGTATAAATCATGATAAAGAGAAAAACATTAATTGTATCTTCTATGTTAAATGCCTGGTGAACTTATCCAGGTATGAGATGAAGCATTTTTATTTTAATGTGTTGTTTTCAAGGGGCCAGAACTGGTCTAAATAGTAGTGATTACATTCTTATTCATTAGTGTTTTGAGCAAGAATAACAGCTGATAAATACCACATAAAAGGCCTCCCTCTTCTAGTATACAATTGATTTAGAACCTATTCATGGAAGTTTCAAATTTAAAAGACAAAAAATATCACTTTGAATTCTAATTTTAAGAATTTAAGGTGCAAAATAAAAACTTAATTTTATAGTTCCTTTGTAGGGTAGCCCAAGTGAGAAGGTATTTTTATGAATTTGACAAATAGTCCACAATGGATCCAGAAAATCCAGACAGACATCTTCAGAAAACCTTGCAAAACTTTCCATCTTGCTATTCCAGTGAGTGGTTCTTCAGTTCTAGGAAGGATTTCAATAAAGCTATTGATTTTATTGTGGAAAATGATAAAATATATAGTAGTGTTCATTAAACACTATAGTAGGTATCAATAAAAAATTTCAAACTGGGTAGAAAGACTGATAGGGAACTAGATAATAAAAAAAGATGTATTTATCTATAAGCTGATTGTAATAGTTCAGACCAATCCCACACTTCCATGTGGGTAAAATAAAACTGTGGTTAATGTTCTATAAAACAACTGAAATTCTACAGTGCTGCTTACAGCATTCTTGGCTTAAAGTGATCTAGAACTACCTCTTTTCCAGTGCAGCAGTAGAGACAGAATACCTTTGATTTCTGTAAGTGCAATGGATATACATTTTGTCAGACTGGTACATCACAAGGACTCTTCATCCTCTGCTTCATTTTGGTTTTGACCAAATAAGCAGTCCTTTACACATCAGTTATGTGGACACCTCTGTAATTCTTGTGTGAGGAGAAGAGTTGGGTATCCCAAGGACATGAGGAAGATGTACAGAAAACTTCTTACAGACTAGTCTACTTCCCTTCGACTTATTCAAGTTTTACTTTTCTGCCCAGATATTTTAACTAATACTAGAAAGTCAATTACCAGACAAAAAGGGTTTGGAACTCTGAAAAAGCTTAATGTATAAACTGATTTCAATTTTTTTCAGTAAAAATAGAAGAGGATATCAGGTCAAATTTTCTTCAACAATTTTCCCTTAAATAAGAGTAGTAAATCCAAGGAAACCATTCAGCAGTCCTAACAGGAATGCACTGACAGCATTTTAAGATTTTACATGCTAATAGCAGGAAAGATGAAACTTTCAGTGAGAGGCTCTACATTTTACTTCTAATAAACTCATTGAAGTTTAACAAAGCTGGAATCTTAGCTCCCTGTTGTATGTGACTCTCTTAGCTTTGCGCTTGAATATGGAAGGTGAAAGTCTCTTCGTTACCATAACAATAAAATTGACAGCTAAAATCAGAATTTTCACAGCTTAATGTCGTTGAGACTTTATGCAAACGTACACTTACTGTGACACACATCTCTTTTTTCTGCTGAGAAATGAGGATATCAGATCATTAGGTAGACTGTGATGCAGTAAAGTTTTGCTCTGCTGATGGAAAGCAGCAGAAACTGTGCACATAAATTCTTCTTCCAGTGGTTCAAAATTCAATTATACAAGCTGAAAATAGTCCCTACAGCCTGTCAGAGCTTCAGAAATCTGTCTCTTCCTCAGCCTTACTCTTTCACTCTTGACCATTAGGCAATTTCCCACTCTCTGCACACCCAAAAGAGATATTCCTCTCTATGCTCTTAAAATACTACATGAAATTAACACAGCCACAAGACACATATATGCTATTCACTCTGTAGTAGTAATGTTTTCTAGCTCTGACCTGAGGAAAGTGCAAGAACAAAAGATATAAATATTGTGGTCCCAAAGATCTATTGATGTTGGAATTCTCAGCAAAACACAATTCCTCTCCTCATCCCTTTCTCACTCATTTGTGTATTCATTTACATTTTCTCCTATATTGGTCCTAGGGCTCTGGCTCAGACTGACAGAGCTCAGCTTCAGATGGCAATTTCACTTTTAAAAAGGTTATGCCAGTATAACTGAGCAAAATACAGACTCAAAACTCGTATCATGCTTAGGTGACAAATAAATGCCAAACCTAAGAGAAGTCAAGAGCATAGTTAGTGAGCATAGTCCTATGTGGCTGATGCCACATTACTCTTCACAAAGGAATTCACAAATGAGTGAGGAAATCCCAGGTGCATATCCAAATATGAACATGCGAAGTACTTCTCTCCTATAGATTTCAGAAGGCAAACAATACTGACTAGTCCATAACAGCTGTGCATAGTTCTCTCTCCAAAAATGGGTTAACTCTGCAAAGATCAGCATTAACTCCCACACAAATTTCTGCTGGAAATCTATCAGGTTGCTAGGATAGCATGCTGTGCATAAAGGCTGCTCCCTGGCTGTGTACCCTCCCCGCAGGCACATGAAGCCCTAATTATGAGGTATACATACAGAAGAGTTTCTGTGGGCTAAGGAGAAGCATCAACAAATACACTGCTTCCTTTGCTCCATGAGTTACAGGCCCTTTGAAGCCTTTTCCTGTTCCTTGGTTTGTGCTTGCATCATCATATAGGAGGCTGTTTCCTACTTCACTTTTATTATTCTGACCAAAAATAACACCTAATCATTTACTGTTACTCATTAATTTAATTTTAAAATCTAAAGTAAACAAATCCTGAACAGCAAGCAATAAACTAAAAACTGAAAGGGGATGATACTGGGCTCTGACAGCAGGACTGCCCTTGTCCCATTTCATTACCAGTTAATGTGACTTTTTTCCTTTGCAAAGTCATTTAAATACTATATGAGAAAAATACTTTTTTTTAGTCACATTATACACCTTTATCAACTTATTTATTGGTGCATTTATTTCTTTATTTTGCCTCATCATGGGGATGTGGAGGATAGTTTCTTTCTTCAAGTTCTATTTCACTTTGTTCCTGTAGGTATTTAAAGACTTCTTTGCCTCCTACGACCAAAAAATTCCTATTTTTTTTTACTTTTTTCTATTTCTAATTTCTATAATTCCAGCACCAATTCATAAAGGATGATTTAAGCATCCTTAGAGGCCCACCAGTATGGCTGCAGTTAAATGCAAAGAAAGGGTGACTACTCCCAGCTGCCAGGAGCTTATATGCTATTTCCATCGCTTTCCCTGATGCTCCATAATGAAAGTCATGAGACTGAGATTCTTCTGCATTGCTACACTAGCACATAAATCTAATTGCCAAATACTTTGAGAACCAATATGTGTGAACATGGAGAATATTTTTAATTTCTTAAATAACCAACTTATCCGTGCATTTAGAACATAAAAGTTAAGAAACAGAATAGAACAATCTTGGTACTGAGAAAAAAAATATAGGTGAATTTCTTAAACATCAGAGAGGCACAAAGAAATTACCCTTTGATTTACAGTATAAATCCTTTCCAAATCCACACAGGTTAAAAATGCTAGTTGTCATATTTGTTTTATGTCTTAGCATCTTTGTTTTCTTTATGCTTAAGTTGCCCTCAACAATCCTCACGAGTATAGCTAAGTTGGAAGAGGAAGGTTAGAAAGATTTATAATATTGCCAGAGCTGTCATATGGGCAACAAACAGAGAATATTTCATCATAAGGGCTATGAAAGTATTCTGCTTACCATTTCTTTTAAAGTACATTTTTTCTTTTTTTTTCCCTAAAGAACAAATATCAGTGCTTTTGAAACAAAAAGCTAAATTATTCATAACAATTAGAACAGCTGCTTTACCTTTGTCTTGTGGGTAGAAATCACAGACAAACATAACAAACACTGGCAGAATTAAGTATGAAACATTTGCAGAATTTGCATCAATGAGTTTTAATTTTCTTATACCTAGTTCACGTAAATCAAGTCCTCCTTAGTTCTTTTCTGCTTTTTTCTTCTACTCATATGTAAGTGCACACTAAAGGGGCTTCATCCCCTTATCCCTCATACATCACATTTTGTATAATACATTTAGATTTATAGGCTGGAATTCATTCCCCAAAAAACATGAAAGACAGTAAGCAAACCTTTAAGTTACATTCTGCAAGTATATGTACTAGTCTGACAAACATAGAAATTATAATTAAAGTATTATTGATAATACTTGAATAATAGTATGATAATAAATACAATATTAATAACAGCAGATTTTAATTATGTACATTGATTGAACACTGCATGGCTCTCTTATTTTAACCAAATACATATTTCATGACAGTTATGACTTTTTTAGAATTTGGTTGGGTTTTGCCGTTCTTTCCTGAAGAGCTTCAGCAGACAATCTTCATCAAAACCAGCCCCAAGGGGGAGAAAAAAGCCACCAAAAACCTAAAGCAGCAGCTCTGAGATACAACCATACTAGATACCTAGTAGTTCTCTGGACCTTTAGAAATATCCTAGCCCTTTTGGGGAAGCAAAAACAGACAAAAGTTCTTAGATAGTTCTTACAAAATAGATTCAACTGCTTTATTGAGACAGGAACTCCTGAAAGACGAAAACTTCTCATGTTAAGAGGATGAAGCCCCTCTATGGATTAAGGACAAGAAGTAGTTCAGGATTAAAAATATGAACACATTAGTGATTGCCTGCCTTGGCAGTGAAGAGAATGGTGTTTCTAGCCTCAGACAAATAAGGACACTAAGTAATTGAAAAGAGACCATTAGGCAAGTCATAAATCTATAGAATATTTTATCTCCCCAAACATCTCCCTAAACAAATAATTTACTTAAAGCTTCTGTTTCTATATTAGGATAAATGTATTATACCAAAATGTAGCAATCTCTTATTCATTCTACTCAAGTTTTGGGCTTCTTCCCAGCACCTTAATTGGAAGTACAACAAAATTGTCCTCCTGCAATGTGTAGCATCAGCAGTGAAGAGCAGTCAAGGAATTCTAGCTTTGTGCTCACTTTCAGGGCATTTACTGTCTTAGATTTTTAATGTAACACATATTAAAATTTTGTTATATGAAAATGAATAAAATCTTTTGTGCTTAGTTTTTAAACCTCCATTGTGTTTTGATTGGTTTTGCACCAGAGAAGATGGTCTTTCCAGCTTCCCCTCTCAAACATGAAAGTGAATGGAATATTTATATGAAGGATCTAATTTATTTCAAATCAGGTAAGTTTCTTTCAGCAATCTCCATTTAAATGTTATTATTGGCTGAATGGCAGAGCTCAGAGAGTCATGATCAGTGAAATAGAATTCATCTGGAGACCCATAACCAGCATTGTTCTCCAGGGATCAGTACTGTGTCCAGCCTTATTCAGCTTGTTTATCAGCAACCTGGACTAAATAGAGTGTAGCCTAAGCAAGCTTGCTGATGATACAAAATGGGGGGGAGTAGCTGATACACCTGGAGACTGTGCTGCTCTTCAGCAGGAGCTTGAACGGCTGGAGGATTGGCTGGGGAGAAACTTACTGAAGTGCAACAAAAGCAAGCATAGGGTCCTGAACCTGGGGATGAATGATCCCAAGTGCCAGCACAGTTTAGGGGACATCTACTAAAGAGCAGGTCTGCAGAGAAGAACCCAAGAGTTTTGGTGGATGACAAGGTCACTGTGAGCTGGCAAGGCCATTGCAGCCAGGAGAGCCAATCCCGAGGTACATCAGGAAGAGTGTGGCCAGCAAGCCTAGGGATATTATCCTCCCTCTCTGTCCTACAGGCTGCATCTGAAGTGTTGGCCTCAATTCTGATCTCCACAGTCCAAGAAAGACAAATTGTTACTGGCGAGGGTCCAGCAGAGACCACAAGGGTGATGGGGGTCTGGAGTATCTCTCCTAAGAGGATAGACAGCAGGAACTGTGCCTGTTTAGTCTACAGAAGAGAAGACTGAGAGGGGACCTCATCAATAAATACAAATATTTTTAAGTTGTGTATCAAGAGGATGGTGCCAGACTCTTTTCAGTGGTGCCAGTGAAAGGACAAGAAGCAATGGTCATAAAATGAAACACAAGTTGTTCCATCTCAACAGAAGGAAGACCTGCTTTACACTGAGGGTGGCAGAGCACTGGAACAGGCTGCCCAGGGAGGTCATGCAATCTCCCTCTCTGGAGATATTCAAAACCCACCTGGATGAGTTACTGTGTAGCCTGCTCTAAGTGACCCTGTGATCTCCAGAGGTCACTCACAACCCTAACCATTCTGTGATTCTGCGATTCTGTAGCTGGAACCTAGTTACAAAAGACAAAAATATTCATTTTAGAGAACTCTGTGTTGAGCTTTGTTCATTATTTGTATTTTTCCACCTATCTGTGACATTACAGTGAGCAGTCCTGTTTCAAGATATCAGCTATCTCATCCTTCTCTTTATATTCCCTCCTTGCAGTGTTCTCTACATATATAAAACCAAAAATCTGAAACAGAAAAATCCAGACTGTCTCCAATAGGTGATCTTAGAGAATGAAGAAGAAATTCTAGAGGGACAAACACAGGCAGAAGTTAACTGCTGCTTTTTATATTTTCTTCCACATAAAACCAAACAGCAGCTAGTTTGCCCTGAGCATTTTGCTTTATACATTGTGTAGAATACATATTCTTGTCCATTTATATTCATCAGATCTGAATCTGGAAATTGCTATCATGCTGACAAAGAACCAGAGACAGAATCCAACTCCTGTGTTGCTCCTGTGTATGATAATATGATTTCCATGACTGGAAATTTACTTGGTGCCCTTGTACAATGTGAAGATAGTATCAATCTGCCTGAGTAAGATTAGCAACATCCAGTTTCCAACTCTGATATGAGGGGGAGTGAACTAAACAGCTAGAAAATTCCAGTGTCCACAAAGAAAAGACAATATATTCTTGTGTATAGTAGGAATTAATCAAATATTTTCAGTTGCTTCTCAAGTTTAGATACTAAACCATTAAAAACCTTAATCCATTACTCTTCACAAAGCCAACAAAAACTGAAGCAGAGCACACAGCTAGAATCAATTGAATTGCCTGCTTTCAGGAGGAGTTCTGAGATACCCATTGGAGCTCCAAAAAAGGCCTTTTTCACCATTTGGGGGACCTTATATAAGCTATTTTGCCAAAACATCATTCATATGACATTCCAAAAATTTTGCAAGTCAAATCAAAATGAACAGTCAATGCTTTATGTTTTCTGCCCCTTCTATTCAGCAAGAACAGCAAGTTCAGCAAATTCTGTCCTAAAAATTTTAAACATGGACCACTGCTAGACTTCAAAGTGGGGCTTTGGACCCCAACCATCCCATTATCAAAGTTGTATTAGAAAATGCTACAAAGAGGACACAGCTCTGAAAACCAAGTTGGAATATTGTAACTTCATCCAGAATGAAGAGTGCAGCTTTCCAATCACTAACACAGTTATGGGAAGCCAGAATAGTAGCACAGAACGAAGGATGTTTTCAGGAGCATATTTCACATTAATAAAAATCACTGGACATGGGTGATTTAAAAAAAAAAATCACTTTCCTAATGCCTTCTTACACTAACTCTTAAATGTGACAGAAACTCAACTTTTCCATCTCTGCCTCAGATTTTACATTAGTCTTTGTGTTCTTGGGGTTTGTCAGCACTCTCCTTATCAGCATTTTGACTGAAGTTTATGTTTTGCTCTAAAGGGCTTTACATGTGTATTTACTGCAGTGGTATATAAATGAATAGAACTTCAAAGTGAATGACTGAATATTAAATAAATCGAAAACATAGTTTCAAAACACTTTAAGTGGAAAAGTACTGCATTTACAAAAGTGCCAGATTTTTTTATTCAAGGTATTTACTTCCCTAATACTGATCGGAGACTCTGTGAAGGCAAGGCTATCACTAGCCCAACAAAGAAAGCTGGAACATTGCAAATTGGTTTGTTTTTCCTGCAAGATATTAGTGAGAGATAGGTTAAACTACATAGGACTACAACTTTCTTTTCCACAAAGTCAGGTAGTCAGAGATGACAGAACTGTACACCAGGGAACTTAAGCACAGGGAGATTCAATTTTCACCAAAAGCATTCCCAGGGAAGAATAATTCCCCATGGAGAAAGAGGAAAGAAAGGAAAAAACACAATCCCAAGAACTTTCCATTGTATGTAAAAAACGCACAAACTAAATCTAAAGAACTGAATGTTTAAGTGAGAATAATTTTTTACCGAGTGAATTACTACATTTTATTGTAATATTTAAAAGGATATTATAACATGCAATAAAATAATGATAAATATGGTGATAGAAAAAAAAAACAATTTAAGGGTTTATGGTTGCACCATCCAAAAAGTCCAACCAAGCAGGGATAAAGATAAAAGCTGGTTCAAAATTGTGTGACAAAGAATGCATTAGTCACAGGGAAAAAAAAAAGAGAAAACTTAGAAGAAAACAACGAAAGAGGTTTTAAAAAAGGGGTATCAAAATTCTAAATAAAAATTCTGATTCCAGTAAGGATTTTTGAAGATCATTTAATTCTTATGATTTATTAGTTCTTCAGCAGAACTACTGCACTGAGAGACTATGGGTTTTTATTAATAGAAAATGATTAATGCCACTGCAATCAGTAAAACAAGGACTTTCATCAGCTAGTGGTCTGGTGCTGATCAGATGATGAAATCAAGGAAAGTGAACTGGTAAACCAGCTGGAGAAAGCATTTCTAATATGATTTAAGATAACAACAACAGAAACCGAGGAGCTTTCTCATTTTTCTTTAGTTCACTTCTGTCTGTAACAGTGTGATTTCATTTACGCCTATAAAAAGTGTACATAAAATTCTTATCTAATACTTTAGACTAACCACCTCCTCTCAAAGGGATATATTACAGTACAATACAATTACAGTGGAAAGATAAGATCTTGGGATATTTTGTGTCCTACCCTGTATCTTTACAATGGGAAATAAACATGCACAAAAGAAATCCATATTTTTAATCCTTTCCATGCTATGAGTCAAAATGCAGGAAAGGGTACCACATCCCTCTGTTTGTGAATGAGTGAATGAGAATTTTAAAAGACTAAAGAAGCAGCAAAACACACACAGACTCTCCCTCATTAGATTTTTTGCACAATAGTGACTACAGAGATCTATGAATGCACAGTACTATGAATAATAAAACATCTGTGAATTACATAATGTCACTAAGTACATTCCAAATGGTATGCATATATTAACCCACAAACACAGGCTGGTACTTATTTAATACAAAATCAGCAAAAGAAAAAAATGGTGTTTCACAAAGGCCCTGGAAGTCCATTATGTTATCCAATTCTCACATATTACTCTAAGGAATGTGATGCTATTGTTACACCACAATAAACAATTGTCACAGCAACAGCTCTCAGTGACAGGTAGCAATATCTCTGGGAAATCAATCAACTTTAATAAAACAGTTTAAGGAAATGTAATTACTTCTTGTATTTTAAACTGTCTGGAGTCTACAAGATAAAAAAAATAATGTGAGGAATTTTTATACATATTAAGATTCTGGATTTTCACAGCATTTCATATTGCCATTGAAATGCAAAAGCAAACTTTGAGCCCATGACACCTTCAGAGAATCAGAAAAATGTTCCTTTGTATCACTGCAGACTTCACACAGCTTGATTGGAACCCTCTGGTTTAGAAGTGCCCCAACACCACCCTGGTGATAAATAATTTTAAGGTTTGCATGCTTCCTGTTAGCTTTAATACATGATATGCAGCTTTCTCACTGCTGAAGCAAGGCTTCTTTTTAAACAGCTGTAGTAGTCTCTTGACAGTGTAATACAGATATGGATCCATAATTACAAAGGGAAGTCAAAATTATGATTTCTCTGCTGTATATTCTTCTGAATGACTAGTTCAGAAACAGGAACATAGGACTATTGTTTTAAACACAAGTCTGAAACCCCAAGAGGGGGTTAATATTAGATTTTTTTTTAAAAAAATCCCCTTTTTCTCTCTCACTTTGAAATCACCTACAATTTCAATTAACAGAAACCCATCACTTAGTAAAAATACAAAATATTTTATTATTCTATAGTAGGTTGATACCCTTATTTGGAAGTCTTTTCTATGAAGTAGCATGCTGTTTATCCTCACCTACTCATATATAACATCAGACAATTTGACAGTTTACCACACTAAATCCTGATTCAAACCCTCCTGAAGTCACTGACTTGCATTTTCCTTTTACTGGCTTGAGTCAGAAGTCTTTTAAAAGTCAAATGCTGTTCATCCTTTCAGTCCAGTATGCAGCACTCCAAGCTCACCTCACAATTTCCTCCTCTGATATTCACCTCCATGGTAAGGTAGTGTAGGAATGGTTTATTCGGTATAAAAAACTTAGGATGAGGCCAGGGTTTATGAAATTAACAGATGGCCTCAGCCTAAGTGTATTTAAAGGAGATTTTATTTTTTAATGAAAATAATTTGAGATTGGGTATGTAACCAAAACTCAGGTATGTATTTGATCTTATCCCAGAAATAATTCAAGATAGATCATCCAGGTTACCATATGGACTGTATTCCATTCCTATTTCTATTAAAAGCAGATTACAGAGTGGCTAAAGCTACTTATGATTTTTCAAGCTTACCAGTATTAATTTGAATAAGATAATAAATGAGGGAAGAATGATTGGCAACCATTCCATCCACACAAAGTACAAATCTCTTCAGCAGAATTTCAGTGGATTGCAGAGCTAAGTATCAAAAGATCTAGTGATAATTTAATCTTCCATTTTTTTTTAAATAGGAGTATTTCTTCAGGTAACATTATTCACTCTACTTTTTCCTAAAAGTAGAGATTTGCCATATTTATATTCTGTCCTAAAATGAAGTTCTGCAAAGTATTATGAAAGTTTGGATATGTACTGAGGTATTAGATATGTGCGACATAAAGTCTGTTGGTGTGCAAAAAATCATGAAGTTCACACAGTGAGTTATGAATCCAGTTTTGTTCCATCCCTTGAAATCCATGTCTGGGGACAAGAATTCCAATTGCCATATCTTTCCTGGTTATGGCATGCAGGGAAGCAGCTAGTGCACCTGTACAGTCCCTGAGAGACAGATGAATAAGCCAGAGAGATGATACAGATGTCCAGAATCTTCCTACCTGACACCTGGCTGAATTCACACCGGTAATTGCAAGATGTGGATAACCATCTGCCCATCTGTCTGGCAGTTACTCTTAAGGGTCATACTGTTTCAAAGAGTTAATCACTGGAGTAAGTAATAGGAAAGATTTTTGAAAACTCAACACTATTTCCTACATGAACTATAATAGTCATTATAAGTCTCTCCTGGTGCAGTTCAACATGGCCAGAACACCACAAATCCAGCAGAGCTGATGCACTGTAAGAGAAATGTTTTAGTATACTTCCAATGAATTATGCAAAAAATGAAATGGTTATATTTTAAGGATAATTCTCTGCTTTTTTTTTTCTCACCATATTAATAGGAGAAAAAATTATTATTATGACAATGGCAAAGCTGAAATCATTATGCCAGGCCTCATGATTCTAATTTTTTAACTTCAACATATAAAAACACTGCACATGTGGAGGTGAAGTGTTTCCCTAAATTTTATGGTAGGGCATAAATCAGCAAATTCCCATTGACACTCATGTATTATGGATAGAATTTACTTAAGCAATTCTTACCATGTACTGTAATGTAAGCTGTCCTACATGTATTTAATACACCAGACAGTCAAGGCACAGAGATCTAAGGTGGCTTCTTTCATCCCAGGATAGTAGGTCAGTATCATAAATAAGTTCCCCAATTCCCACTTCCCAGTTCTATGTAGTAAACAGATAATTCATTTGAAATAAATAGAGCTCATGGTAAAATTGCAGCCTCTACTGAAGTAGGCAATAAGACAGAAATATGTCCTGTTGTATGCATGTATTATATATAAGCAGAAATCTAAAAAAAAATATCAAGGGGATTCTAGAAAGTTAATGGACTAAATGGCAGTTCAAAAATCTTCTGCCTTGTTTCAAGACTTGCTAATGTATCATCTTCTATCATTACTTACAGTAATGAATTCTGTAAAGCAGAGATTCTGACATTACTGTCTGACCTCCCATAGTTACAAATCCTATTTTTCTGAAAGCATTTTTTTCATTGACATGTATTAAAATAAGCCACAAACTCAACCAAAAGTACAAAAAAATTAATATAAAAAATCACCCTAAAGACGTGTATAAAAATAGTATGCATTTTTCAAAAGTTATCTATCCAAAATAACTTTTCAAGTGAAATCAAAATCTGTCTGGTTCTTCTCATTGACAGTTCTAATTTCAGTGAGAATGATTAAAAGCAAAGTGCAGAACACTGCAAAGAAGAGCTCCACAACACAGTACAAAATGAAATTGTGTCATATTTAAAATCTAATGCTATATTGGAAAATTAAATTTATTTTTTAAATGGGACATTAAAAATTTAAAAACAGTTTATTAGTACTGCCCCTATGTCTTTACCTTTTCACTATTTTAATATTAATGCCAGAAATCAACATCATCAATGTAGAAAAAAGAAAGGAAAACTGGAGGCTACATCTAGAGATTTTATTAGGTTTAGCTCCCTGCATTCATTCAAGTACTTTAGGAATGATCCAATGTCTGTACATGAGAAAGGCACAAGCTTTGCTCAAGAGCTATAGTCAGATTAATAGAAATATTTAAACTGATCTTCCCTGAAAGATCAAAAACCGAACTCAACAGGTAACCAGCAATTATCAACTCCTTATCTCTGCAAGATCCTCAGAATTCACATACTTTTAAGCATTTGAAAAAGAAACTGAGAATGACATGGTGTCACGACATGACATCAATTTTACAGCCACATGTAACTGTACAATTTTCAATCTTCTTTCACCATCTTCTTTGCACTATAAACTCTTTGTCACGCATAGGAAACACCTGACTAATTGCATCAGGAAGTCTACCCTTTTTATTCCACAACACTGCCTGTAGCTGCTTCTTTCAGGCTCCCTGGAGCTTTAATTCACAACTTTTTAATGCCATCCACAGGGAGTATTTCAAAATGAGGGATGGAAGCAGGATAAAGGCAACAAGAAAAACACTGAATCTTCCACAGCTTGTCTAGTTTTCTCTTTATAATGTAAGTTTCTCAGGACAAAGCTCATGTATCCTTGTGTCACTATCACACTGAGTATACAATCAATGGTTTCACAATACTATTGAATTAGTTACTTCCATGTCTTTTCTCCAATTTGTTGAAAAACTTTACCCACTAACCATGTCAATATATTCATATTTCACAGTCATGAAATACTTGTATAAAAACAGATGTGTTATCTATATTCAAAATCAATATAAAATGTAAATTTGATAATAAATTTTAATAATATTAGAATATTTAAGCATAAAAAATGTAACCTGCAAATTTTTTTTCTTAATTGCAGTATGGTTAAATCCAAAGCATTTTTGGACAAAAGTGCACTGAAACATATATATATATATATATAACTGTCCCATATACTTAGTGATGAAAATTAATATCTCTTTCAAACACTTTGGCCGGGAGGCAGTTTGTAGCTGTTTTGGAAAAAAAAAAAAAAATTTCTCTGAAAAATAGTTCTCCCATCTTCAGTGAAATGGAAGATATTGAAGGATTTCTACAACATCATACTACTCTTTGCAGACATTTCTATGGATCTCAATACTATACCTTGTAAGTAATCCACCAAAAAATGGATCAAAGTATTTTTTCTGACTGAGAATGAAATTACCCTTTTCAAAGGTGTAACCCCAAAGAAGTGGGTACTAGGGGCAGATCTAGGAAAAGAGACTGAATTTTCTGGTTTCTAGCCCTTCAACAGGTAGACTGATTTTCTGTCCCTCCATGAAAATGGTGTTGTTATTCAGTAAAGTCAAATATACAAACTGACTTCTATCATTAGATGTATGCTAAAACAAACCAAGTGTGTTGAGACATTTCTACTTAAAAGTGTTCCATGTTGACTGACATTAGATGCAGAAAGATTTTGAGCTTGAACACATAAAATTCCTCTGAGATTAAGTCTCTCTGTAGACTCTCAGAGAGAGTCACCAAAATAGGTTTCATCCTGAATATTAGAAAAAGACAACTTAGGCTGAATGAAAGAGTGCCCACATATACCTACTTCCTACTGATTGTAACACTGTGCAGATAGGTGAGAAGCCAAAGTTTACAATATTCATAATTCACCTGTTAAAATTATGCCTGTACAACTGGCTACATGCTAACTCCCTTCTTGGAGGTGAAAGCTGAGACTGGCTGGAGTTATCTTTACTCCCTGTGTGCTTCTACCATTCTCACAATACAGGGCTGGATAGCAGAGGAAAATGATCATTCTTCTGAGAGTAAAAAGGAAAAGCAGATGGACATTCATGATATCAAACTCTGCCCACACTTCTTATGAGGTTAATTAATTTATATACCACTCTTTTGCTTGTGTTTATTAGAATAAAATTGCTCTAGACAATAGTCAAATGATACCTTTTATCCAGAAACAATTGTCTGCCCAGAGTTTCACAGTTTAAAGAAAGGTTATTTTGTGTCAAAAGCCAATTGAAAATCCTGCTTTCCTGAATAAAAACTCTGCAAAACGTAACACAAACAGATAATTAAGCCTGATAAAATAGGCTATAAAGCATAATCAGGTTTATTAAACTCCTGTAGAACATTTTTCTCTGTCATATTTCCAATAGATAATATATAAATAAATATAGTATTTATAGAAGTAAATAATAAAAAATGTAATTATTTTAATTAGCTTGGTTGGCAGTTGCTATTCAAAATAGTGTTACTGGGCTAGAATAAGACTGTTTAAACGTGAAAACTAATCTGATTTGGAAGATAATTAATTTTAAACTGAATGTAGAAACATTAATGCCTTTCTTGAATTCCACCACTGAACAATATTGAGGGCTCTGTGGTAACTGCCAGGAGTCATAACAAACCTTTTCTTTTTTCTTCCTCATTAGCACCATAAATTCCTTAGAAAGGGCAACAAACTGGTTTCCTGTGATAGATGCCATTCCTTGGAACTGCAGATCAAAGGAAATGCTGAAATGGCAATCTACTGGGGTATGATGGAGAATAGAATTCAATTGTGGCTTCTTGATATTTCAGGAACACATTCCAACAAAAACAAAGAGCTTAATGCTAAACAGTGAAATTGTAGACATGTTCATGGTGAGAGAAAGGATTTAAAATATTTGTCATAATTGCCATCTCTTAATGTAGATTCTGGTAAATATTGAGAACAAAATAGAAGATGGAACAGCATTTCACATATTTATAGTTTTCCCTAAATGAAATGTCAAAAGTCAGATATAATGTCTGCAAGCACAATAGCTTAATTTTTCCCCAATGAAAAGGGAGATAATACTGAGTTTGTAAGAATGCATAATTAAGTATACATTGGAAATTTAAATATAGCTGGTGCATTTGAGAGTACAAAGCTATCTTTTACTAGCTCAGCAAAATTCAGTCTATTGAATGACTCTGAAAGAGTAAAATGAGTAACAGGTTAAAGCATGGATTGTCTAGTCTTTTTAAATGCTGAGTGGGTAAATCCAAGAATCTGTTCTTATGGGTCCATATGAAGCTTGTAGGAAGAGAGAGAGTTTTTTTATAAGCTTGAGAAATCTCAGGTGAAGGTTTTAAATTGTTTATGAGCCTTTGCAAAAACAATTTACTTGACTTGAATTGTGTTGTTAACCCTGAGACTGAAGTGTGATCTGGGTGGTGCAAGTTTACTCAATTTAATCCTTTAGTCTAGGTTTGACAGATAGCTTAGCATGCTGACTACTACCACAAAGACCATTTCTACTGCACCATTTGTATGTAAAATTGTGTTTGGCATCACTGAAAGTGCCTCTACAAATTGTGACAATATACATTCACCAGAAGTAGAACCATTTAGAAGAGAAAAAGAGATCCTCTTTTGCCATTTCATATAATATTCCTACTAATAATATATCTAACTAGCTGAAAAAATTGTATATCACAACTTGCCTGATAGTTTTCTACTGACATATCTTGTTCTTCAGTGTTCATGTATAAAACAATTGAAAATAAAGTGATACTGGAAAAAGAGTGGTCTTATACCAGAAAGCTCTGGGTATATTTGGCCTGGTCATATGAGTAAGACAATTCAGATTTGTCTTTAAAAGCTCTAAATTAACCACTTCCTAAAATATAGGAAAATGAGAGTCAGATGGATGTATTTTTTCTCTCATCCAAGCAGGACAACAGCAAACAGAAAGTAGAATGTCACTTGTCACAAATATCTTTCATTCTCTCATTCTGACATAAAAAAAGACACTAGCCATCAATGAAGCAGCCGTAGGAGGCAAAGAGGAAAGAAATAGTTCATAAAAGCTATATTACCCCTTGCAATTCAGAAGCTCCCAGTATCTTGCAAGTTGATATAACAGAAGAAAAAACTCTTCATTTGATCTCCCACTGTTTTGCTGCCCTTTCCTCAGTGGTGTTGTAGCAGGAGGCAATACAAAAGTGCTTTTATTCCATACAAATTGCTTGACTGCTAAACTCTCTGAAATCTGAAAATTAGAGTAGTTCCACAATTTTTTTTAAGGGGTTCTTTCTTCGCAATTGCTTCTGACCAGAAAATTAAATACAGAAAAATGAAATTGTAACAAACACAGAAGACACAATTTTGACTTCATTTCCAGTTGAAGAATAATTTTATTGAAATAAAATTGTTATATTTGAGATAAGAATCTGTTTAGAGGTACTTAACAATGCCTTGACATGTTCCACATTGAAATTTTTTTTCTAAGATAAGGTCTATATTCAGAAAAAGGCTGAAAATTTCACAAATATATTTGCATACGTAGTGTATTTATTTCTGTGAAATGTTACATCTTAAATATTTTGGTGGGTTTTTCCTTTTTTTCTCTCATCTTTAGGTAAGATTTGCAAATGCTCTGAAATGCTCTCACAACATATGGTCCACGGACTGAAGGTATTTCCTACACCATTTCTAAGCATCAATTGAGCTAAAGAAAAAGGATAGAAAATGCAAAAGAAGCAACCTGTGTGCTGATTTTTTTGACAAAGATGTTGGCACCAATCTTTATTGATATTCCTAAACAAGTGCTTTTCCTGATCTCTTTTGCATCTTTTTCCTTCTTATTCCTGTATGTCTTAATTTTAATTTTCTTTGTTTATTTTATTAATAATTTCTTTTATGCAGAATTACTGAAGTTCCAGACTAGCAATCAAGTTTAAATAAACAATGTCCATGTAGAAAACCTGAATCAATTCAAAAATTAAAGAATTGATTTTTTTATTTTAATTTTGCTCATTGATTTTGTTCAGAGAAACAAAATCAATGTGGTAGCAGCCTACTGACTTTGAAGTTTGATAATTTATCTCAGTACAATAAAGAGGTCAAAGCCTGTACTGTATCATAAATTCCTCCACTCAGAACTAATTACTCCAAATGGGAAAGAGTGGCAGACTATCAGTTTTGAAGGGATAAACACAAAGGATGAGCTAATTCAGACATAAACACATAACAATCAGGAGAGAAAAAGTATTTTTCAGTATTTTTGTTCATACAGTTGAAAAGCCATACTATGAAGGCAAGTCACAACACACAGTCTTGTTACGAATATCGTGTCATTTTCTCACACAGCTATATACCAGATTTACTCCACAAACTTCAATGGGCTGAAGTTATGCTTTATTCCTAAGAAAAAAACCTTGTTGGAAAATTATTATTCAAATATCTTTTTTAGTTGCTTCTTACGATGAAGGATATGACTAAATAAATTATTTAGGAGGAAGTATTCAGCCTTTCTCTAAATCATAAGCTGATATATAGAGTAATATCCAAATACATATATAAAATAAATATAAAAATTGGTGTATATATATACACACACACATATATAAAATTGGAATTGGCACTATAGTCTTTGTTTTTATGTGGTGCATATAGCTTAGAAGTGACTGCAGGTTTAGAGCTTTTCTGTGTACATGATTTTGATACTGGCATTTGTACAATCCTTGATACAATTACTCTAGTCTGGAGCACTCTAACTGAGTGAATTCAGTTGTCTTTAGCAACCAAACTCTATGTTCACCGTGTGAGTGGCTGTTGATTTCCCTGTTTGCTGATAGTCATTTAACATGTTTGGTTTCTTCTTTGTATCTACCTCAACTTCCTTTGAGAGCTATTTCTCTCAGCAAAATCTGAAGGACCATATGACACTTGACTTGAATCCTCTTCCACACTCTCCCTCACATCCCTGAGCAGGTCAAAGATTTTCAAATACTAAGACTCTTTTTAGATTTCCAGAATTTCAGTCCTGAGGTATATTTTTTCTTTGTTTATCTAGCATATTATCAGGGGTTTGTTTTTGGTTTTTTTTATCAAACCACAAATATTTCATTGATTCAAACACTGAAAATTCAACCTTCTTCACACTCATCTCCCAGTTACTAATTCAACAAATCATCTATTCAAATTTCAGTCTTTTCAAAGATAGAACAAAGAAGAAAAGGGTGAGTTCTTTCATCCTATTCATACTCTTGAATTAGATGGTATTCGATCTTCTTCCTCCACTTACCATCAGATCTGCTTACTAAACCTTTCTATGTACCATTTGTTTTCCTGTTTTGGATTCTTGCTTTTTTGCATTCTCCATTTAATGTCTCTTCAAATGCATCCAAAATGTAATCTGAATTTCTTGTTTCAAGCAGTTTTTATCATGCTTTACCATGTTTTGTTTTGTTTTGTTTTTCTAATAGCTTTGCTTTAAAGGTCCACTTAGTTCTGCAGTAACCCTGCCTCCTGGGAATCAGTCTTAACATAAGAGTAAAGAGAGTTCATGGATTTTGTGATCCAACATCCCTTAGAGTTGGAGTGTCAGTTCATAAATAATTCACTTACGAGCACATACATTCATTTTACATGATTCCTCAATATGGCCAGGGTGCTGCGTGGTCTGCACTGTATCCACCTACAAAAAATACAGAAATATATGTCTGCTTACTGGGATGTGAGTAGGGTTTGGCTGACTTAATCCTCTACCATGGATCTTACTAGTGAGCAAAAAATTTCTCTTTTCTTCCTTAGATCCAAACACATTCCATAGAATAACTATTTTGGCAGCAAAGACAGTTAGAACTGTCTGTTTCATACAGACGTGCCCAGAAGCAGGCTGTTTTTAAATTATAGACAAATTGGAGTGATTTATAAATTCTTCCCTTTCTTACTCAGAGTTACTGCAGACAGAGTAAAAAATAATATAACTGTCTCAGGTATCAGTGATGAGCATAACCATTCTCCATTAAATGATGGGATTAATAGTGCAGTACAGAGTTGAAAGAAGCAAAAAATGAGAATTTTACAAGAAAACAAACAGGCAACTCCTCTTTTCCTTCATCTCTCTCACCCAACCACCAGATAAAATTGAGTGAGCAAGCCAGATTTGAAGGGCAACATACAGTGTACAATAACAGTTCTATGAACATCTACATTCTTCAAAATGCCAGATATCAACTATCTTACTCTGAGGTGGACATAAAAAAAATGGAGAATTGTGGAAGAACCTTCTTCCTTTGACTCACTTTGATCAATATGCTTGTGAAGAAAATGAGACACTAAATAGACATGCACATCTAGTGATAAACAGTGAAGGTTTCTGTCCAATATATTCTTCAGAAACAGGACTTAAAATATCACTAGGAATTGGATCATCCACAAAAAAAATATTAACCCATTTTTGGTAGTTACACAACACATTTTTTTGGCATTCACCAGTCTTTTCAGCTTTTCCAGTACTGTTAAATTATTAATAATTTATATTTATTTTACATCACTGACTACAGCATCCTTATTTTAATGAATCATTTCTTGTAAAATGTTACACACATGTAAATTTAAAACCAAGTTACACAAAAGTAGGATACCAATGTCAAGCATCTCTATAAAACATCTTTTCCTCTATGAACATTATCCATAAAAGACTCCTAAATGTCCTCAAATAATAATGTCTGCTCCTCAATCTAAATATGATCTTCTTACAGGAAGCCACCTGGGACAAGCAAGCAAAACATTCTCTTTTGGTTGTAGAAGGAATATATTTACACCTTAGAAAAATTCTTCAACATTACCAACCAAATTATATACAAATCTCTTTGTTCAATTTACACTGACTTAATTTGACAAAACAGCAAGAACACTAAATAGCCCAAAACATTCAATAAAAATAGAGGTAATGTATCTACCTACTTACCTACCTACCTACCTACCTACCTACCTACCTACCTACCTTTTTTTATAGATCTATCTGTATCTTTCATTTAAGTTCATTGAGTACCTCAAAATTACTAACTTAACAGCTGTTCAAATTTATATAAAAATTAAGTTTTGCTAACTTCAAGGAGAGTACATTCACTGGAATAGTAGACTTGTCCAGTATGCAATGAACAGGGGTCTATTAACATGTATTTTAAATACTTTTCTCCAAAATATAAACACAATGGTGAGTATCTGGTGCATTCATAAAATATTTCTGAGGTAAAAAATATTCATAGATGTAACTTATACTTTCTATAATTAGACCTTTCTTGTAGGAAAGATACTGATACTAGTTGTTTGGGTTTTTTTTTAATTAACAAATCAAATCATAAATCATGAGAGAAAATCTTAAATAAGCAAAACAAATTACCTGGCGCATATGAGACAAAATGTTGAATCTTTTTTATCACAAATGCAATATATTATATCATTAAACCTCAGGCAATCATGGAAGTCTCAGAGTGTGTGTGTCTATATTACCTGCAGTACACCTGATGCAGCAAGGATGACAGTGCAATTTGTTGTGCCTCTTTGCTTTACATCCCAACAAGCCACAAGGTCTGCATCACCTGCCAATCTTTGGCACACACTGCAGGCACAGAGAGCAAACTGATGGAAGGCTTGCACCTGCACTTCAAGTGCTACACACTACATGACAATCTAAAGACAAAGGTGGGACAAATCAATGCTTCAAAATGCTCAGTGATGCTCAGAAATATGTACAGAAGGACTCCAAACTTAGACTGAAGACAAATTCACACCCAAGTCACATTCCCATGCTCTGTGTCATTAGTGGACGCATCCATACATCATGATTGACAGAATATAATTAGAAAATTTTCTTTTCTCCCCAAATTTTTGTTAAATTGCTGTTTTCCCCATTTTTCTACAGCAGTTGAAGAATCTTGCTAATTTCCGTGAAATTGTCTTGTTCCTCCTTCCATTTCCTTTCCCAAAAATGCACATACACCAGAGTTAAATGAAGAATTGATAGTCACTACTTCAGTTGTCATGAGCAAGATGCTTGCAGCACTCCACTAGTCCAGTTCATAGTACTAAAATATAGGCCTAGAAGTATCTTGTTACACACTGAGTACACCTGCTTATCATAGACATAATTTCACATAATTTCTTGATAGGTTACAATTATTTTTCCTGAATATTTCAATGGGAAATTGCTTCCAGAATTTCAATGCTGCAGTACATAAAAATTATTGTAGAACCCACCTGAAATTTATTTATTGATCTTTATTTCTGTTTCTCCTTTTCCTTAACTTACATACTCATTGCCATTGGGAAGTGACCTTTTAGCATTATTGATATATATTTGCCATTAATTGTAATTATTTTTCATTAAATAAGTGAGAAGTCACACTTTACCGGAGTGTAGTGATCCCAGCCATAATATATTGCTGCAAACTCAAAATTATTAACTTCTGCAAGTATAGTTTTATTGTGAAGGGGGGGGGGTTTGCCACTCATTTCACTTTATTCTTAGAACTCTGTCTGTAAATATGTTATGATTGCAATATATATTATATATTCATCTGATTGACATGCACACATGACTAAAAATGTGACAGATTACAAGTTTCTGCAACATTCTTGAATGGAACTGAAAGGCACAACATGCTCATTTTTGCCCACCACAGAAAATGCCAGATAAAAATATATCTCCGTAGATTTCCTGTTACATTTCACAAGATACTTCTAACCTATTTTTAAACTTCTTATACACATGCAGCTTCATTTCCAGTTTGTGACAGAAATCAAAATAGGATATGAGGAACTATAGAAACTGTACTGAATGTATTTCCTTAGAATGTATGTGTTACATAAGGAAAGCTAATTTTAATATTCTTAAGTAGACAAAAGAAAATTAATCTGTAAATAAAATATTCACTTTTTTTATGCTGTGCCATTTGTATACACATGTAAAGGCCACATATAAGACAAAAAATAGGCAATATGGAACCCATGAACAGTTCTTTTCTGAATAAGAAATTAATGAGGATTTCTACACATGATCACAAAGGGGTGCAGAGATTTTGATAACTAAAATCTCTGTAATATGGTCTAAATTGATATAAAAATTTAATAATCCTGAATATAAAAATTTTTAAAAATAGAAGTTAAAGACAATAGTTTTAATGGGCAACACACCTAGACTTAGTACACAGTTTAACATGATTGGATTGTATTCTCACCTCACCTCATTTAAATTAAATTTGTCATATTTTTTCTGTGACTACTGATTTCTGCATGTTATATAAATCAAGTTCATCAAAATGAATATTTTTAGTTCTTACCAAAACAAAAACAAACAAACAAACAAAAAACCCCCAACTAAACAAAAAATTATCCTCTTAACCCATCATTACAAGCATAAAATTGATTTATTTAAGTTATTTATTGCAATCAAGCCACAGAGACTCTGGGCCTCCTAAAAAACTGAACAATACTGCCGCGTCAAGAAAAAAAGGGTTCACAGAAAAACAGAAGCACAAGTACCAATATCTTTAGATGCTTCTGTTGCACCACACTGAGAAGTTTGTGCAGCTCCTTAAACAGCCTACAGAACGTAGCTTGATCTTGGCATAAATAATGCTACTAACATTTTAAGCCATCATTATGGAACTAGGGCCTTAAAATCATGGCCCACATTTTCTTGCTGTTTTCTTTTTCCCTTTCCTTAGGAATGCACAAACTTACTGGATGGAAAATATCTGTGTAATTGTATTATTCTGAACAGATGAAGTTCCATTTCAAGACTATCAAGATATTTTAATGTTACCTCAATCTCAGAGAGCTGAAATCTTTTTTTTCTTCTCTTTCTAAACTAAAAATATAGTGTTACATATTTGCTGTTATGACAATATTACTGTTTAATAAGTTTTCCTGATATTTATTCCCAATATATTTATGAAGAACCATCACATCTCCTCTTTCCCCTTGCTTTCTCAAGGCTCTGAGGTAAATGTAGCAGTGGCTTAAAATCAGAGGCAGGAATATTTAGCATCTGCTCCACCCCTCTGATGGGCACTGAAGCCTTCAGGGCAGGATTATATGGCATGCCTATGAAAGAACTCATGTACTATTGCAGTCTTCAGCTGGGTGTATTAAAGAAAAAGTTTTGGTTTACCCTAATATACAAAGCAGTGGTTCACAGAGTGATTCAAAAGAGCTTCAAGTATTCGTGCCTTGAGGATAGTAACAACTTCTGCCATCCAATTTTAGCTTGCCACAGCACGTCTCTCAGAGCCTTAAGTCTAATAGGCAAAGCCCTTTTAGTCTTCTCTTCCACAGCTAAGTCTATATTCCATGGTTATTAAACAGCTTTTTCTGAATGTTTAAAAGTAAGCTTAATTCTTCCTGAAAATGATTGACTAGAATAACAAAACAATTTTTCAGAGGCAGTCTCATTAATGACTTCTCAAATGACCTGACAATGTCTGTCTCACAGCAGCACTGAAATTGATGCAGCTTTATATTGCAAAAATAAATTTGTTGTGTCACTAATGCTCCTAGTAACTCTCACCTAATTTATTAAATTCTTCTTTTTTTCTACTGCTCCCATACAATATTTCCTAACTGAATTTACAAATTCTTCTTGTTTTATTTTAAGTCTTAACTCCTAAAGTCCAGAAAATTTTCTAGTCTTTCATCTGATACAACCTAATTCTCACAAAAATTAATGATTTTATTTGTTCCATAATCAAGTCTCCTTATTACATTTACACTCATTTTGCTTTAAAATATATAGCAAAAATATTCTTAAGACTGATTCTTGACTCAAGTAACTTCTTATAATGCTTACCTTTGCAAGAAAACCAATTGTCATCTCATTTAAGTGAATTTCTTACATATTTTTTGATTCCTTTAGTAGTACCCATCTTCCTCAGGTGCACAAATAATTTCCCAGGTGGCACAGTATCAATTGATTGCTGAAGTCCAGGAGGGAGATTACTAAATTTTCTTTGTCTAGAAAATTGGTTATCTTTTCAAAGAAAGTTATCAGATTGGTTTGTATGAACTCTTTGCAGTAAAGGCATTTTCAATTTTCATGCTATCTTCCCTTGCTCTTTATGTCAGTAGCTTAATTTTTTTTTTCATATAAACTCTGCTCTACTGTTTGATAAAAGATGAGTTCACACTTTCAGACCTTTATCTCTTCTTTTCCATCTTCTCCACTACTTAAATATAAATATGGTATTTGCTATTCTCCAACAAAACAGTACCTTTTTTTTTTTTCCCTAACAGATTTATTTAAAAGAAGACATGACATGCTTTGCTCTGCATCACTCAGAATTCTGTGGTGACACCTATATGGTCTTGCTTGACTTACATACATCAGACTCCTGGTTTTGCTTTCATCTCAGGTGCTTCCAGCTTTTGTTTTTCCCATGTATATCTCTATCACATCTAAAGGACCTTTCACTTCTAAGTGTAATAATTGCCCTGATTCTCTCCCTTGCTCTTATAGCTTAATAAAGTTTTCTTTTAATCATCCCTTTAATGTCGACCTCAGCTGACATTTGTCAGAGCACTCTATCCTGATGATGACCACACCCCTACTTTGTACAACTCTCTATCTGACTTCCCATCTCCTTCCATTTCCCACTCATTGCAATTTTCTGATCTCATAAATTATTCCATTTAAAAAAATATATATTCTGGTGTATCTACATGGGATAGACACCTCTGCAGTTGAGACTCTGAAAAGGAGTTTGAGATATTTTACTTCACGGACAAGTATGAAGAATATTTCTGCATCAAAATCCCCATTTTCCCTCTATCTGTCAGTGTATATAAAATCATTGCCTACCCCTACTACTGAAGGCAATGATGAAAAGAATAAACTTTATTGATTGAACAGGGGACATACATTCCAAGTCCCAGAATTAATCTGCCTAGAAGCCAAATACCTGTTTTCTCTATTACTGATCCTTTGACACTTCAAACATAGTATTATATGTACTTATAATTTCACTAGCCATCACACTGTACTCACAAAGACAGAAAGACAATTAAGAATGGCAAGACTTCAGTGTCTAATATATAAAAAAAGCTGAGGTAAATGACAAATATGGGGGTTTTTATTGTAATTTTATTTTTAGAGGCATTAATATTTGTTTGCTTTAAAGGAGACTTTTTTAATCATTGCCTAATGTATAATCTACACAGAATGATAGCTGTCAATTAAATTTGTTGCTTACTAAGGTTTCCACTCACACATACGAGGCCAGAAAGGATTTTTAGCGAAATGCTCATGAGAGGCCAAAGAATTACTCAAGTAATTAAATCCTTTATAGATATACTTAAAACAGATCACTGTGATGCAGTAGAAATAGCAAGCTGGTACATTTAGTGCTTACTTTGTTAAGGAAAGCCTTACTTTTCATCTCATGGGCACAACAGACTTGACAGGAAAGCTGTAACTTCAGGCCCTTGGAGGCACTGGGCCAGCAGTCCTGTTCAGTACAGACACTCCTACTCTACCTGGGTACCACAGACTGCAGGGGCTTCTCTTGCCCCACCAGCAGTCCTCAGCCCCCCTGCTTGCCCTTGGCTGAGAGAGGCATTATTCTCCTCTCTAGTCAAAATGCACTAATAATGCATGTGGAACAGAGACCTGCTGCTACTTCTCGGGCAAATAAAACTCCATCCATCAGGCAGTAAAGAAGATTATCCCAAAGGCACAGTAGGGCTCTAAAGGTAGAGACTTACACAGCAGCCGAAACTAAAATAAAAAGTTATGGAAAGCAGGGAGAGTGAAAGATGTAGGGAAGTTGGCTTAACTGTTCTATACAGAATCCTTAGGCAGGAAATGACAAACCTTTCTATCAAATTCCAAATTACAAGTAGATATCACTCTCACCTAGAAAACTCACTGATCACAGCAATGCCTCTCCTGGTAGGGATGTTTCAGTAAAAAAAAAAAAAAAACACACCTATGAACCTCTGAATAAAATGTCAGAAGATGAAAGAAAGCACTTTCACCAGCCTACCAGCCATTTGAAAAGAAATGTCACAATAGACATAGGTTGAACCCACTGTTTGAACAGATCTCAGAAAACATGGATGTAAAATACAGATTCAAAAAACGACATTAAAGGAGAGTGTTGTTCAATAAACGAAACATAAAATTAGACTTGACTTCCATAATTCCTCTTAAGTGCACCTCCAAGGTACAATCAAAGGGATTTTAAAAGGTACAAATTCTCAGTTAGTCTGTACATTCATCTAAATAATCACTTATGTTATGGAAGCATCATAATGATAAACTAAGTTTATAAAGAACAGAGCTATTCTTAGATGCTATATGTATGCAAAACACTAAATTGTTGTAACAATACCATAAGCCTGTCTGTATTGTCAACTGTTCATTTTCCTAAAATTAAGTTCAAAGCAAGAAGGGTTTTCTTGCATCTATGCCTTCCCTTTCAAAGGAAACATAAATCCCATGCTTCTAAACCACTTGCAAGTTTTGAAGTCCTTTATCAAGGAGTAGTATGGTGTTTCCTAACAAATAAGAGATTATTTATAATGTGCCTTATGAATACACTATGGTAGATTGGTTTAACTAAAGTCTGTCAAATTATCATAGGGTTTTTTTACATTTTGGAAATAATGGCTTTTTCTTATCTATTCACTTTTTGTTAATGGAAACAGAGAAAGTTATTTCTGTCTTTAACATATGATGTAGAACAAAGATAAACATAAGAAAAAAATAAGCAGGTAATGATGTGACCTTTAATTTCTTAGACATGCTTTTAAATTAAACCTAAAATTAGCAACATTAAGCTAGATTTGACAATGGTTATATGTGTGAAATAATGTCACTTACAAAATTAGGCTGTCATGCTAAGAGTTCACATGAAAAATATTGGAAGAGTGGAAAGCAATAAATGTTGCATACAAATATTTGTAAGATCAGATGAATTACCTCACATTAAATTGCACTCTGGTGATTTGAACATAGCATAGTTCACACACTTCCAGATTTTAGGTGACTACTAATCCTTTTGCTCATAAATTTCTCATGGCCAATTAATATAGATACAGAATTTGCACATGGGAGTACTACATATACACTATAAACTGGTTTCATTTAGTGTTTAGGGTTGGATTTTTTCTCATATTTGATCAAAAATAAAAAAAAAAAATCTTTTTCCAGTGAAGTAGCAAAATTTTTATTGTAGGACCCAAAATCAGTCTGAAGCGTGTCTCCACTTCTTTTCTATTAAATTACATCTAAGATGCAGAGGGAAAAGGCTTTTCTCTGTCCTGGTAAGTTACAGAGGGATAGTTCAGTTTATTTTTCCATGGCTGCCCCTACTCAGAATGTTACCAGCTGTAGTACTCAGAGTAAAACACTTTTAAATGGCTGCCCCATATCTTTGAGGGGAGGGTGAACAAGAAAAGATATTATTCCAATTAAGTTTCAGGAGACACATGTACATCAATGAAAGTGTGCCTAGCCTGGCTGGCAAGCGGAATACACTAGACAAGACTGATTGGTTACAATTCTAGATATTTATTTGTGGGGGTGTATATTTCAAAGGGAAGCATGTCTCAGAAATTAAAAATTAGTATATACTTCATGTATATTTTAATTGGTTTTCTGCATCACTGTAGAGCATTTTACAAATGAAAGACCTCTCTCTTTTTCTTCAAATTGCAAGACTCCTGGGCTGATTTCATCTTAAAATTTGCATAACCTTTTCCCTGATGTCTTTTCAGTAGTTATTTGTAACTTGAGTCCTCCTTTGGATGCCCACAAACATAGAAATTTTTGGAGAAATTTCTAAGTAATGGCTTTGCTTCTTCAAGAAATTGAGAGACCCTTGAAGATATTTTCTTAAAGACTTCATGCTACATATCTGAGGGAAAAACATTAATACTTTGTTCCAACTTCTGGCTTTCCTAGGAAGAAACAAACACATGGTGTAGGTCCAAAAATACTCTCTGCTTTCTAGGATGAAAAATACTTAAGTCCCGTCTGTGTATCAGGCAGGAACTTGAGAAACCCAAGGCTGTAGATCTTTTGCTTGGATCTGCTGCATTTAAAACAATGCAAATTCATTTTGTGATATTGTAGAGAGGACTAAAAAGAAGGAAAATATCTTGACAGTTTTTAGTATAATACAATAACAAAGCTGTGTTGGAGCAAATTGCCAAATAAGACCAGTTCATTGCAGAACATAAAGAAAGCAGCAGCATGTGCGTCTCTGGTGTCTCCTTGTCAGTATCTGCACAGACTGTGGGTAGCACACAAGGTTTTTACTTTATGGATAGTGGATTCCACTCTCAACAGAACTTTAAACCTCAGTAAAGTCTTTCTGCAAAATATTTCAAGTCAAATGTGAAGGGAACATACACTTGCAGCAAGTCTTATGCCACCTTTAAAAATAGCAGAAGAGAAATATTCATTGGTCATTTATCCCACTACTCCCTGTTCCCCACTGAGGAACAAGAATTTAATCATAAGCATTTACATGTGCTCAAGTTGAGAGCCATGCTCAATAAACATTTCCCCCTCTCCTATTTTAAAGACCCTATTTACAAAACCTGTCTTTTTGTAGATGCTTGCTAATACTCAAAACAATTGAAACAAACAGGCCAGATCAACTTTTTGATTCGTGATCCACACAAGTGCAGCAGGAACCCATGAAACTGAAGGTTTAGAAAACCAGATCTGACAAAAATATTCTTCTGAAGCCATTTACAAAATATAATCTGAAGACTATAAGACTTCATTTCAGTTTCATTTTACAAAATTTTATATAGATTATGTAACTATGTTTCATGAAAGCCTGTTATAATTCAAAACTATCAAAAGATAACAATTAAACCAAAAGAACTATGCTACTCATGGAGTGTTTTACATTTAATAAGTCACTGTTCTTCCATATGCTTATAAAGAGAGAGGAGGCAAGGAAAAAAATAAAAGGAACTAAAAAGCTTTTGCATCTTCAATGCATGCAGACATTTTAGAACTATTTGATTTACTCAATTTGTTTTTAGAGTAAAAAGCAGTCTTTGACCAAACTGTCATCTTTAAAACATGGTGATATTTCATTTTCTCTCGTCTGCACTATTTAGATTGCTGGGAACTGAAATACTTCCAGCAGTCATTGTGTCCAATTTTTCAGTGCTGTCACTTCCTAGCAAATCTGCTTAAGCAAAACACTTATGTTAGAAAACAGAGCAAATATATGATATAAAATACATTCTACATTTCTTTGCAGGACAACTGGTATTCAAACACAAAACAGAATGAATATGTAAACATCTGTAATTTAAGTCCCATAGACTCTTGTAAACCATAAATCTGATTAATTTCCAAAGTCACTCTTTTTGACTATGCTGATTTTATTTTTTCACAATAATTATAATCAAAGTTATAAAATAAAGAAAAAAAATCAAAATGTTATTTCCAAAGAAAACACTCCAGGTCACTAAAACTAAAAAAACCCACTTCATCTGAAAGACAGAAAACCAGAAGATGCTCAGTTTTGACCCCCTGTGGTTCACATGCTCTTTTGGTCTGTATTTGATGCCCTTCAGGGCAACATAAAACTGGAACAAATTTACACTTAAGTGTCTTTAGCCTCCAATATGAAGAGAAGAGCCATTACATGAAATGCAAACAAATCCTGTATGCTGCTAAAAACTACACTAAAAAACAAGTTAAGATCTTTACCTAAGAGAGATTACATTTTGCAGAAGAAAAAAAATATAAGGAAAAAAACCTAACAAAACACAGTATGAAATAAAATGCCTCTTTCAAGAGTGAATTTTAAACTCTAGATGCCAAGAAATTTTACATATGAAAAAATGCAGAATGATGGTGGCTCTTACAAACCAGTTAATATTAAATTTTATTTTCAGAATTTTAAAAATATTATCCAATTTTATTAATTTAATTATACAAAAATCTTATTAATATTTGAACTTTACACATGAGGAACTATGTAAGACTCACATTACTCCTACTGCTTTAAAAAGCCTGTCATGTTACAGGCAAGTCAGTGCTTCTTACCGTGTACAGTTCAAATCCCAATACTCTTATGGCCCGTTAGCACCAAATATGTCACCCTTTAACACCACAGAATCAATACTCTGGAATGTCATGGCACCCTGAAGAGCCACAAAGCCTCTGTATGCATTTATGAGACAAAGATTTTGTATTACTTCAGGGAAGAAATATGTCTAGTTAGAATCAATTTCAAGTTTCTTACTAGGAGGGAAGGAAATCTCCTAGGTAAATAAATGATTTTATTCCAATTTTACTCAATCAAACATAGGAAGTAAACAAAGAAGTTAAAAGTCATTTAAACATCCCCCTTCTGATGAAGGACACTTGCATGTGCACACTGCTCTAAATTCTAGTCCTCATTTTCAAGATTTTTGACAGCTCTTTCCCACCCAGATCATCACCCACACAACCCTTGATGAAATCTTCTTTGAGGATAGGTTAAAGAAATATAACCTAAAATAAGAATTTTAGTAAAATCAAACAATAGTATCTCAAATATTAGGTATAAAAAGCTCTTCTAAAGATTATTTCATCCATTTTCTCATATTACCATCTAAATATTGGGACTACTATAAGACAAGGCAATTTCTTACTTTTAAAAAATGCTTCTGAAGCACATTACAAGGAATTGGAGACAAAGTTACTGACCTTTCTGACAGATGTGGAAAATTGCAGATGAGACAAACCCATCAGCATCTTCTCATAATTATATCTTAAAAATATTTTCCAAATCTAAGACAAGAAGTGTTGATTATTTGTGTTCCACCCTTGGATAAGCAATACATACTGGCCAATCTGAGATTACTTGGATGTTTAACAGAAAAAAACCCATTTTTTAAAAACCTCTTCCTCAGCTGCAGTGCAGCTGTCAGAGTAAAGATTACTGTCTTTCTTTAACCACTGGATTTTAAAGCTATGTACATTTGACACACACAGAAGCACACACATGCAACTTGATTCCTGTATATCTCCAAGGTCTTGTCAAAAAATAAAAATGTATAGTTTTCAGTACTCACATTTCCATTAAGGTACATTAACTACTTAAATTCATAAAATAAAGTCTTCCTAATCCATGTGAAAATTAGTTATTTTCTCAGTTAAACAGCAAATGGCCAACACAGATTAGCAAATTAAAACTGGATTCTTATGAACTTTAGTGTTGCATTAATTCCTCACAATATACAACAAAATGCTGCTGTAAAAATTGGATTCTTCAATACTTTTTATAAATATGATTCTCCAACTGATTTATATATGTCAGATAATAAATGTATCTGTATTGAAGTTCTAATAAACATTTGCATGTAAAAAAATACAAGTAAAATATTTAATGTGTTTCTAAGGTAGTAACATAGGCCATATTGCTGAGAGATAAGAGATAACTTTTTTTCTTCAAAGAAATATAAACTAAAACCTATTGCATCTCATGAAATTTTTCTTTGTACTGACATAACATACTGGGATGGAATAAATTGTGTGCCATTCTGTCAATGCAGCTGCTGGCTGTCTTGCATAATACTAACTAAATTGAGGGGATTATCAGTAGGGCTTTCCTTTAATACATTAGTGGCCATAAACACAAAAAAAAAAAAAAAAAAAAACACAAAAACGTCCAAAATAACAAAAAGAAGAGCTGAATATTGTAATATTGTTTCTACATGCTGCAATAAAAGCTGAAAATTTCAAATGACTTTGCAAATCTCCCACCAAGTAATGGGTTTTACCTGTAAGTCATGCAAATTGTGTACTGTGAAAAAAAAAAAAAAGAAAAGAAAAGAAATTAGGAAGATCCCTGAGAATATGAATATCCATGTTTTGTCTTTTGTGAAGCATTCCCCACAAAAGATTGTTACTATTGCTGCTTTTCCTGGATGTTAATATTTCTATGGCATCTCTCAGCAGCTCATGAGTATCTCTTAACAGACATTGCTGTGCTTGGCTGTAAGTCTCAGGAGAGCTAGAGTACTTTTGCCAATTAGAAATAAGCAAGTTGTTTAATTAACACACCCTTTTCATTAATAGTTTAACCCAAAGCTGACAAAGAGTCTTTGTTGCAACCCAGGAACAAAGAAAGGAGTACTAATTAAACACCCTGAAGTTTCTAAAGTGAGAGTTAATTTCAGTACCCAAGGGATTCTTTGAACTCCTCAAAAGACCTCTAGAGCCTTCCAAGAGCACTTGGAATTTCTTATAATTGTCCCACTCACTCTGGAAAAAACCCCAAAACAAAACAAAACCAAACCAAACCAAAACAAAAAAAAAGCCACAAACAATATACAAACCAACCAAAAAAGCAAACCAAAGTGTAAATAATCTGGAAAATTCTGATTATTTTGATTTCAATGTCTTTGAACCAGACTAAAATGAAACTGATTTTGATTTCAGAGTAACACAACTGTAAACTCAAACCTGGAAAACTGTTTTCAACTCTGACCTGAATTCATGAGATCAGTGCTATGCAAGCCACTGTGAGCTACATTAGACATTACAGGGGAGCTAAACTGATGCAGAAGAGGGGAGGAAAGGTGATTCCCTGTACTGGCACTAAGTACCTACCAGAGGGATAAACAGAAAAATCTGTTCTATGGTTGCAGACTTGTTACTTTCTACATTCTTTCAGACTTTCTCTTCATTTTATTGTGCATATGTGATGAATACATTGTCTTAAAATCAATTGGCAAATCTAAGTAGCAAGCAAAGGTTTCCAACTGGATGTGGGTTTGAACTGAGAGCTTCTGCTGCAAGAAAAAGAGCAGCTTTTCTGATAGAAGTGATCTTTGCTTCAGCTCTCCACCTTTCTGCCTCTTCACAGACATATACACCCACACCAGGAACAGCAAAGCTGTTTATGAGGCAGCAGCTAACAACTGCGCTTTACAACCCAGCATAGTGAGGCCAAAGAGCACCGATTCTTTAATATTTGGGCTTCAACTTGCACTGACCTAATAAGTGCTGCATGAGCAATTCCTCTGCTCAGGAGCAAACAAGTGATAGACGGAGGTGCTAAGTGTCACAAAGTTAGACATTTGTGCCCATGCATCAGACCTCTAAGGTGGACTGGGCATGAATGTAATGTGCTAAATGGAATGTGCTTTCAGGGAGCAGAAGCAGTATTACACTATTTTATTCTCCCTTATACCATTATACCTAGCTTCTAAATTTTCTAGAGTCCAACAGAATGACAATTCAAGAAAACATGACAAGACTTAGGAGACCTGTTAGACCTAAGGCTCAAAATACCAGCTATCTAGACTTTCTGCATCTAGCTTCCTTTCTATTTTAAGAACATACTGTTTCCTTACGATTTTCTACACATTTAAACATTTATTTCATTAGTAACCAAAAAATTAGGGAAAAAATTCTTTCATTTAACCAAACCTATGTACTTGTTCAAACATGTATTCAGATGCTGAATTCAAGATTTTTATGATAATGTAAAGGAATTATTTTTTAGATTCGGACAGATCTAAAGTTCTATCGGTCCATGCCTCATTACACCACCACAACCAGCAACAGACCAAATCCTGTGTACTACTGTCACAGACATATGAGAAATAAACAAGTTTGCAGTGCAAAAATTGAGCTACTCTTTTTATGCAGTAATGGATCAGAATATAGTTTACAAAACAGATTTTAAACTATTTGGTTTGTGAAGCTTGTTTGTAAATACATTATTAAATGTACGTAGGAGTATTTATTTATCTTTTCTTTTACAGTGCTAGTATTTTGGAAAAAAAAACTTTTGATAATATCAGTGACAGTATTTCAGTTCAGTGTTTCTAGACACAAAAAGTCTGCTACCAAGTACTGCCCACGTTAGAAATAAAAAGCTCTAAGGAATCACGGTACTAAACCCACTGTCAACTACATTCAATCACAGTAGGCCTAGAGATCTAAGAGTATACCAAAATCCACTGACCCAAAGATTTCACAGTTTCTTGTTTCATGATTCAGTGGAAAGGATATGAATGAACAAGTGAGAGAAGAACAAATAGAAGTGAATCAGGACATGTTCTGGAACTCTAACAGGCAGCTGGGCTCCAGCCAGGAGTCTGCACTTGCTTCTTTTTCCTCCCTAAGGAACAGTTCCAGCATACTGAACTGATTCTTCAACTAACAAAAAGAAGCAATTTTTACATCCCCAGCCTGAAAATTTAAACTAGTCTCAGTTCCATAGAGAAAATACTTTAAAATCTAATCCTTATTTCAGGCTGTGCTTCAAAATCCTTTTTAAAATAATGTTTAAAAAGATATATATATATTATACAGAAAATATTCACAGTGAGATTCCTTTCAATAAAATTTTACGTAGATGGGATACACAGCAGCTGACCGGTACAGCCCTCTGGAGTAAACATTTCTTCCTCCAACTCTGAATTTTTTCCTTTTCTAATTCTCTCATCCTGACAATTAACCTGGATCTGATCTAGCCTGAAGGAGTTATCTTTGGAGGCACTAATCACCCACTGCTCTTCACTGATTGTAGTGAGAATTGTCTCTATTCATCTGCCCAAAAAGCAAGCTTTTAATGATCTAGCATAATGTAACTTAATTTTATAAACTATTTTTTCTAGCTAGTAATTTCTAAATTTTAATTTAAATTCTATTTCCTTAATTATCTCACTTTTATTTTTGAATTTTACATTATGCTCAAATGAAAAGAAAAAAATGTAAATGGTGCTAGTAAGACAAATAACTTTTTTCAAAATAGCTTTTCTTCTGTTTTTTTAATTCCTTTTAGTTGTTGGTTGTTTTATTGGAACTGCTTTTCCTCATCTACAAACATTACACTTTAATATAAATATTAAAGGAGTTGTCCAATCAAATAGAGTAAAAATAAAGGTAATTATTCTATGGACTCATATAAATACGAGGAATAAAATGGAAAAACTAAATGAAAATTATCATTGTGAAAAATTTGAAGAAATCTTTGTGTATTTTCTTCTTAATTAAACAAAGTACTTTTTCTTGGAACAAACCTAAGACATGATGTTTCAGTAGATCATGAGATACAAACTATAGAAGCATAGTTGCATATGTTCAAAGAATAACAAAAAAGTATAGGAACACATCTATGCAGCATTTTTGAAAGCTGCTTTTAAATCAAATTTTATTAATGGAATTTAAAAATCAAGCATATTAAATGAAAAGTTTTTCTACTGCTGAACTTAAAAATCAACGCCATGCTTTTCCAAAGGTTAATGTCATTTTGGAAAAAAAAAAAAAATCTATTTTGAAAACTACTTTTCAAACTCATGCCCACATGAATTAAGACCTCATTTTGGCAGAGTTCAGCTGACACATAAGAGCTATATACTGATATCCTGATCACATATGCATGTACCCACAAGACTGAGATATCTCCACAGTATGGTTCTCTTCTCTCTTCAACCAGATATTACTTTCCCTTTTCTTTCTATTCCCCTTTGTTTCTATGAACAAAGGCTGACAATGGAATAAATGGCAAAGCAAAAATGCTGTGGAAACCAAACAGCAAAACTCCTTCTTGTTCCCTTTTTCTCTATCAGCTAAGAACTGAACAAATTGTAAATGCATTATCATCTCTTTCTGAAGCCAATGAAAATTTTCTGAAGAGAAGGAGAGGAAAAATAACAAATAAAATATAATGACTGCTTTAGGAATTGCAACAGAGTCACGAAGCCCATGAGCATAACCCATGAACAAATAAATCTATCTTTGTAGCTTCCATTACAAGAAGTCAAACTTGAAAGGATGCCTTGCATTAACTAAGGTAATAGCTATGACGTGCCAACCTCCACAGCAAGACGAAACTAGAATTGCTACAGCTGATTTACCTCACTCCTGCTTTCCTAACTTTAGAAGAGCAGCAGTGCAGATAGATTTAATTAGCAAGTCCAGACCACTGGATTAATGGCTGATACACAAAATGAACTATCAGCTATTATATACAGAGTTATTATTTCAACATTAGAAGAACTCTAACTCACACAAACAAACAAACAAATAAAAGAAGAGTTTGAAGCTGCAGGAAAGCTGCTGAACTAATAATCAATGATGACTGAACTAATAATCAATAAAAATAGACTTCATAGAAGTAGCAAGTAGCAAGTGGCCCATAGGATCAGGCCAGAGTCTCTGTGAGTGCCAAGCTTAGCAGCAGTTCCATAGTTTTCTCCATGATTTAGATGGAGGCTTATGCTGCAGGGCCCAGTGAGATTGGATTGTGTAATGGAACTAGCTTAGTCCCAGTTTTAACCAACTGATCAGCAGTGTATGGCTGCGTGCAACTGCAAAACACTGAACTCATATTTTTATGGGGTTTTTTTTCCAGTTCATTTTGAATTCCATACTGCCATTACTACCTAAACAAACTGGCTATGTTGCTATGTCCCAATTGAGGGTATGACAATAATATAACCAATGTATTCAGTATCTAATACTTGTCTCCGTGTCTGGTATTTAGTGTGCTTTTAAACCATACTCTTTGAAATTTAATATGCACATTTTTTCAAAGAACATTCAGATTTTCACTTGACTAGAAGTGAAAATACAAAAACACGAAACTCTGTCATTCTTTTCTAGGAGGGGTTTTGATTTTGATATTCTAGTAGTTGTACTAGCTTAATTTATTTTGGTTAACGGTCATTCTTTGTATGTAAGTTAGTTTATTCAAAGATCATCTGACCTAAAGCCAGAATTGAAAGAAAGAAAGAAAAAATCTTAAGTGACTGAAAGATTGTATAGACAAGAGGTTCAACAGTAACTTGCCCAGATGAAATGACCACAGTATTAGTGTTCTCCATGACACTGATATTCAGTTAGCTGAAAAAAATTGCCATTTGGTAGCTATCCATATTTTGCTGGCAGAAAAAGGTGAAACTGCAAATGAGATGCTATAGGAATATTTCTGGCATTTGGCTCAATATTTCTTTAATCTTGAATAATGTTATACTCCTGCAAACTGTGGATGACCCAAAACAGGGAAAGGCTCTGAGCACCAGGAAGAAAGCAGGATTGGAATTCAAATGACCTTGACAAATCCACAGACTAACTCTATAATAGAACCGTAACACTGGAAAAGGGTAAAAAATCACAAATACATAATAAATTACATTTTGCACTGCCTCACAGACATGAGTTGTTCCAAAGGTACAAACAATAGCGCAGAATGACAATGAAAATTAAGCCAAGATGTGTTGTAAAGAGTCGCACTGGGAAAGCAGGAAAAGGAATGGTAGTACTTAGGACACTGAGAAACCCATTTTCTATTCAGAAATTTTAAGACTCCAGTTATAATAAAAAGCATTGCTCAGTACTAGAATATTTCTGACTGTATTGCATCTGGTCTCAGACATACTGATAGGTAAGAAAGAACCCGGAGCACAGCAACAGTTAGAAGCCTATGAAACATAAACTGTCTTTCTTTATGTAACCTTATCAACACCCAACAAAACACTAATAAGATTCTCCAAATTGTTATAAAAGAACAAGGAAGAAATTTTTTCTGTGTACTCTAAGGAGTGGTAAAAAACTACCTTACCCTGGTTTCCACATTACCATTTCAATGTGCCGATTTAGGCATTTATTGCCTTCTTCACACCCCATTCACTGACTCCCCTTTTTGTCTCCTGTTTGTTGAATGTTTCTTCTTTCTCACTTTTTTTTCCCTCTCAGTCAAATGTTTCCATTAAACACTTTTTGTTTGTTTTAGCACTTAAAGAATATTTTAAAAAACCCCAAAAAACAACAGAAGTGACCTCCAGATATGAAGAAGGCTTGAGCAGCTCAGGGACAGAGGTGAAGTACTCTCAAGCAGAACAAAAAATCACAACAGCAGTAGAAAAGCTTTTAGGAAAAAAATACGTTCATAAATTCTATGACACTGCCAGTGTATGCTCCTTTTTTTAAAGGTTTTGAAGAATTTGGATGCAAGATGTCTAACAGTACACCACTAATGCTTCTGCAGTTTTGTATCCTTGGATAAAAATGTCTAAAAGATAATATGCTGGGTAGCAGCAGAGTTTCTTGTGCCTCTCCTTTTCATCCTGGATTTCTAAGTTTGTGGCCAAAGCAAAGTAGAAAAGTATTTAAAGCAGCATCCATTATGTTATAACAAATTTATAAAAAAGTAGAGCTAAAACACTTAATGAAGAAACATTTATGAGGGAAATCAAATGTAAAAAGACACCATTCAGCATGTGCTTAATATATATTCCATTAGCCTTTTCCCTCTTTTTTCCTTTTAGGTAGTGTAAACATGAACAGAATGGATTTTTATGGCTTCTCATTTGTGAGTTTCGTAAAGTTATTGGTTTAATAGATAAACCTCTCATAGGTAATAGTTATAGCCTGGGGGAAAACAGTCCAACTATGTATTTTGTATAATTACCATTTCAATATAAATCTCCATTTACCCTGTCATTCCTGTGATTTGCTGCCATGATCTTCAGCCAGCTATTTTGTTTGGAAATCTCTTCCACAAATTTATCCACTGTTCATAATATGCCATTTAGGAACATTTGAAAAAAATAAGTTCTTTCACATCCCTCCTCCAAGAAGCCTAACTGGATTATTTCTTCTACAATTAGAGGACTCAAAAGAAACATGGATAATCTTCCAAAAACAGGTACTGCAGTCTCTATACAACTCTATACAACAAGCAATCTCAACACTTTCAAATTTCTCAGAACAATTTAAAAAAAAATTAGCAGTTAAAATCCCTTATTTCCTTTTCTTTTTCCTCAGAACACCATTTCTATATTTATGTGTACTTTGAAATCTCTACCACAGGATGACAATTAAGCATGCTGTTCTGGGCTAGGAGGTTACTGCCCCCTCTTTTTACCAGCTGCTTCTTCCAGCTCTTTCCTGTTGGAGGTAAGAAACTCCCCACATCTGACAGGAGAAGCATATGTGCACTTACTTCTCAACTCAGTCCTGAAAAATGGTTTCCTTTACAAAAAAAAAAAAACAAAAACAAAAACAAAACCCACAAAAAAAAAAAAAAACAAAACGAATAAACAAAAAACCACAAACAAACAAAACCCAATAAATCAAACAAAAATATCTGTTTAGGTAGTGTCTAAGATAAAGTAGAATTACTTGTCTGAATGAGTCCTAAAGGCAATTTATCCTTAAAGTTCAGAAATCAAAGCCCCTGTTAACAAGAACAAACAATAGTAATCAATTTATACTTCTCAAATGGTTTCCAAGGCTCATTCTTTAATGCTCAGGGGCTAAAATGTGGAACATCTGATGGTTAATAAATTGTTCCTTTTCTACTAGATTAAATATTGACATATTTTACAACATATCATGCTGTCTTATGCAGTTAGCTTAATCTGTGATTGTAGACAGCATTGTGACATATTAAGATATCATCATGTTGCCTATCCAGATGAGTGTATATATATCATGCTTTTAGATTTGCTTTATTATTCTTCTGAATGATTGTAACATATTTCTCCATCCAACTGTATGTTATACAGAAGCCTTCAGGAACTCTGTTATAAAAGATTCTATGACTATGTTTGATACAATTTGACATTTGATGTAACATCAGAAATAACTTCTTACAGATGTTATTCAACATAACAGAGCAGCTAATAGCATGGAGTAAATGTGAAAAAATACATCTTAAGTCAAGCCAAATAAAACTAGTTTGATAAATATCTTTTCTGCTACGAGTAGGTATATGTAATTATGAACAATCTGTCCTGAGTTTGTGAGAATTTATAAATAGGTGCTTATCCAGATGACTTTCAGGTCAGTGTTAAGACTTCCAATGGTTTTGCTATTCCAACTACATTAGGTCCTGAGACAGAATCACCAATTTCTGTCTGATCCTCTGTGCTGCCTCATGACCCAAGCCAAAACAATGAATTTGAGCCAATTATTTTACTGCTTTGAAAAGGTGATTTTTTTATTACTATTATGATGAAATTATCATTAAGACCTAGTAACTTGAAGAAAAAATGACAGAAAATCAAAGCTCACCTTACTCCTTGGAAAAAAACTTAGAATATGAGGTAATTAAATAATTAGATGGCTGTGTGGCATCTGTCTGAGACTGACTTTTCTTCACAGAAGCAGATATGGTACCATGTTTCACATTTGTGACTGAAATGATGTTGATAGTACACCAATCCTTTGTCTATTGGTGACAAAGGCTTGGGCAGAATCGAGTTGCACTTTTCCCCTCTCTGCCAGCAAGTAGACCTGGGGTGAGCAAGAAACTGGGAAGAAACACAGCCAGGACAGCTGACTAAATCAACCAACAGCGATATCCCATGTCTCATGATGCCATGCTCAGCAAGAAAAGCTCAGGGAAAGAAGAAGAAAAGGGGGAAGTTTGGGGTCATGGCATTTAATTTCCCAAGAAACCACTACTTGTGATGAAGGCGCGTTTTTGAGGAAGTTGCCAAAAACCTGTCTGCCAATGGGACTAGTAAATGAACTCCTTATTTTGCTTTGTTTGTGTGCACAGATTTCAATTCACCTGCAAAACTGCCTTTATCACAATCTTCAAGACTTCTCATATTCCTTTTATTTTCTCCCCCTCCATGGAGAGGAGAGTGAGCAAGCAGCTTTGTGGGTGCTTGGCTGCTGGCTGGGGTCATATTGTAACAACGGCAATTTATAGTAATTTACTACAACTAAACAAAAATCAATTAATGTTAAAGATGTAAACCTCATAAGAACTCCAGCATTACTGAAAATTTATCAGTGTGTGATACTTGATACTTGTGATATCAGTGTGTAATACTTGTCTTTTTAAATCTAATATAATTTCCAGGAAGGTAATACGTGATCTTAACTTTTTAAGATCAAAAAATACCCTGATTTTGTCAAGATTTTTGTTCATAATAAAGGTTCTTACATTGCATGACAATTTCTTTCCTGTTAAAAGCTTGTAATGCAATGCATTATGAATAACTCTCACAAAAAGAAAACCTCTTCGATTTCAAGCAATTTGAAATTAAATATATTTTCCCATTTAAAAAAGAGAAAAAAAGGAATTAAGTGATACATTTGGGCTTCTATCACTACTGCAGTTGGCTTGTTACAGACAATTTCCCAGCTATTTGATGGATGACTTGTGTGTGTACAACAGCCTGTCTTGTATAAGGCAAAAGGGATTTCAGGATATATTCTAATGAGCCGTGTTAAAGGTTAGTAGCTCACACACACCTGATACTTTTTTTCAAGCATTGCCAACTGTTTTTATCAATCCCAAGCACATAACTGGATAATAAAGATTGATTGAAACCAGAAGTATTTGAATTTGAGCATCACGGGATATGGAATGGCAGAGCACAATAGTCTCACTGAACTGCTTTATGTAGCTAGAATTATCCGTATTTCGTGTCCTGCTCTTGTGAGTTTTATCCATTATGAGGTTGAAATAGGAATTTTATCTATTTCTCATATAATCCTCAATGTATTTTGGTTTCTAAAAACTTTCATACTTGGGCAGATTTTTTTTCCCCCTAATTTGCTCCAGCCATCTAGGAATTATCTGAGTGTGAAAGAATGATATTTAAGTGGGTTTTTTTTCCTCTTAAAAATGATTTAATACTTCTTTCCTTAGGTATTTAAGCATGCATCAAACCCTGATATTAGCAGTTGTACTATATTTTTCTACTGATAGTAGCCATTTCAGAGCTTTTATATCTGCATTAACCCTAATGCATTTTTATTAGCTTACTGCAATGGGAAATTCCAATTGTGCCTCAAGAACTGACTGAGAACCTGTCATAACATTGCATTGTAAGAATTTCCTGAGGTTCACTCAATACCACCGATGCCTGCTGATAACTACTTACACTCTATTCAGGGACTGCTCTCAGCATCCTGTGGTACCCATGGCCATCCTGAGATAATGTATTTCCCAATGACAGGAATTTAAGTTCCTACACAACTGTAGGGATTTCATTTTTAGTGTTGAGAGAATGTTTCAATTGCCACTTTGCAGAAAAAGATGTAAAAGTATCATGGGACATATTCTACTTTCAGTTATATAAATGTAAATTTAGAATATTTTTTCTAGTGTGCTTTTATACCTAAGCTGAAATGAGAATTAGAGTTCGTAGTTCCATTGGTAATATTCCTACAAAAAGCAGTTTCAAGTGGTTAGTAGGAAGTGCTGTGGGCATTATTTTTCCCATGAGATTTTATTTAATAGTCATATATTGGAAAGAGCAAAAGAACCCTGATTCTGTAGAGCACTGTAATCAGAGTAGCAATGCTGATATTTACATTAGAAAGATTTATTAAAAAAAAACAAAACAAAACCTACTTTTTTTAAGCTTTTCAAAGAGGCTCAAAAAACCAAGTTAAACTTGGTTAAGAATAATCATACTTACCACATAATATTATAGGGGTTTTTTTGGCTTTACTTTGCTTTTTTTGTTCTTGTTTTCACTTTTTCTTTAAGCTGAGATCCAAAGTAAAACACAATGATCCTACAAGTAATAGTTTGCACAAAATCCCAAGCCTGATGTTTATGAGTCATTTTTCTAAGTGCATGCAAAAAATATATCACATTAAAAAAATATGTGTGAATGTAGATACTTAAAAGTCTACTTGATCTTTTAAGTCTATCTATATTCAGTCAGCATGCGAAACTTCATTTTCCATATGGAAATATAGTTATACATTAGCATCTTGGCATATAGCTGCAATACAAATTTTTTTTTCATTTTTAAAGAAGTCCATTACTTCAATAAACTAAAAGCTTTCTGAGAGGACAGTAAAGTATTATTTTTAGTAGTAAATTGTGCAGGGTCATGGCGCATTCTCATTTTCTGATAAGTGAGCCTCCATAGCACTAAATTATCTGCATGACCTTTAGTACAATTTTGGTTGATGCCAACGGGCACTTGGTCCCCAAGAGTGCTTAGCCACAGTTCAGCAGACACCACTGCCCAGGAATCATTCCCAATCCATAGCTTGAACCCAGTCATTCTGTTCTGAAGCATAAGAGAAACATGATAGCTAGTCTGACAAAGAACAGGTATGATCCTATGAATTAAATTATGTTAGTTAAATATTTTTTGGCATAAAAATGCAACAAGCTCAAAAAAAAATTCTGAAATAAGGTTTTAAAATGTCTGCAGCAACCATAGCTGCTTCCCCTCATACCTGGGGATAAAAGCAGGAAGTAGTCATTGCTGTATTTTATCAGTCTACCTGCATATTTATGTAAAAATGTGACCTGCATTTTTCCTTAAAATACTGATTAATGTCACGGTTCATATGTATAGAGAGAAAAATGTCAAAGCCCAGCATACAAGGTCAACTTTTAAGAAAGAAATTGAAACAAATTACATATATCACTGATTACTTTAAAAGAATGCAAAATCTCTACCTTTCTTCTACCAAGATAGTATCAAAATAAAATTCTACAGTGATATTACACTGCAGGGTACTACACAGAACACATAAGGAAGATTGTCCTCAAGTAGGTCTCATGAGAGGATAAATACTGAAACTGCAATGAGTAATGCACTAACTTCTCTGGCATCCTCTGGGAATGTGATAACTTGGAAGAGACTGTGCTGACATTTGTAACTGCTTATCACAGATACTCTATTAGCTGTTCTCTTCTACTGGACTTTGCCTGCTGGGATTACTGGAGAAGAATGGGATGCTCCTAAGTATATCACAGCGAATTTCGATCCCTTCCGAAAGCCAGCAGGCAGACGCTTACCAAAGGTGCTTGGTCCCTGATCGCTCTCACGGCGGGTGAATGGAACACTTACAGAATTATATCACTTGCCAGAGTGTTTCCTTAGGTAGGTCAATGAGAATTTTTATGTTCAAAGTTTCTAAATTGTCAGAGAAATATCAAAAACAACACTTTTCATTTGCTGCTAGGAATCTAATGAATTATTTCAATGCACTGCACTAAGACTACCAGTAACCAATCAAACACAGCAGTGATCAACCGGTGCATAAAATTGTAGCCCTATACTCTGGTATATCATGCTTCTTAAAACAAAACAAAATCCACAAATTAAAAAAAAATCCAAACAGGAAGTACCGTGTCTGGTGATCAAGTAACATCAAGCTTCTCATTTTGAGCAGGGTCTGTATTAGCACATAAATTTACACACACACACAGTGTTTATAAAGTTTCTTTATAAAATGTGACATAACACATTTTACGTGTGACATTTTATACTCTGAATGTTCAGCCCTGAAAAATATTATTGTATAAGTGAAGTTGAATACAATTGTAAAAACACTTGTACTACAAATCCATTCAAGTTCCTACTCTCTCTATTCTGAGATATTTCTCATGCCTCTTTTTAATGCAGACGACTTTGTTGTTTACATCATTTGAGTAGTCTTCTTTAAAATAACACATTTTGCATGAATGCCATGTTTGATTAAAAAAATTAAGCTTTAAATGTCAAAATTATTATATCTATGTAAATATAAAATGAATGCACTTCTAATACATATGGTCATAATTTTTTTCTTCTAAATTATCCACTGCATGAGTTGAAAGGTTATACTAAAATAAATGCAAACTAGCTTATATACATGTGGAGGTGCTAAGTCTCAAAAGTTCCTTAATCTGTTAGCTAATGGAAAAAATCCAGGGTAATAACTTGTAAAAAATATTTTTTTTCCTTTTCTCATTTAATTAATAAATTTATTACCATAATTATTGCTTGATATTATTAAATATATTTATTTGTCATTCTATTCTATATAATTAATATTTTAATTGTCATGTAGAATATCAATTCACATTTCATATTAATAATTAATTCTATAAAGTAAACAAAATTATTTAATTACATCAGAGGTGCCAAGCAAAAATCACTTTTTGTTTATTATAGGACAAAACATTAAGTAGTGAAAACCAGGGGTTTAGGAATTGAAAATAACTCTATTGATTTAACAGTAAGTCTGAGAATAAACAGCATATAAAAATACCAACCTGAGGTCCTGTAAACACAATATTCATCAGAGTTTGAAGGACTGTGCCTTTTATTTTTTTCTCTGTGTTTCACATGTGAACTCTGTTTCTTTGTTTTTAAAACTGGGATATAGAATACTAAGCCACTGATACATGGGTGTTTCCTTTCAAAATGTGCGCAGTTCAAGATCAGAGAAAGGGATAGAAAATATTTCTTCAGTTTTGTATCTCTTTGAAAATCATCATCCTCACTTTACAGGTCACCTCTCCCCAGTCTGAATGATAGAACAATTCTATATCAGCAATGCACTGCTCCTCAAATGGTCTTTTGCTAGAACAGAAATCTGCATTGAGGCAATAGCTTGGATCCTCAATGACTTCTCCAAAATCCACTAAACCAGGGACTAATAACATAAGAGTGATGACACTTCTAATTATGTCCTCAGTCTGGCTCTTTGTCTGGTTTATGTCTCTATAGATGACAAATCCAGGAGAACAGGAACCAAGATGTGGCCTTACAAATTTTTTACAGTGATTGACATTAACTTCCTGTAATGTTAGAGGAAACCAGTCACAGGAAGGAGATACACAGTTTATAAAATTCTTCTTATCACTCTGAGTTGTATAGACCCCTAAAAATTCATAGACTAGGCCTGTGTCTGTGTGCTGAATGCATTTGAAGAAATAAGGGTTAATAAAGTTAAAATTGATTATTAAAAATCCAGGCAACCTAGATATTATGTTGTTTGGGCACAAAGAGTCTGTAGGTCATATATAATCAATTATAACATAACAACCACATCCTGGTATCCTGCATAAGTTATGTGAAATAAGGTAGTTACACAATCTATTAGAAGAACCCATGGTACTGAGTTTCTTCTCCTTATCTCAGACACTGCTAGAATCTGTAAGCTCCTCTGTCACAGCACCTTATTCTTCACAAAGACATAGGCATTGATGGACCATATAGCCCTCATCTGCAGCTGGACAGACACTCATCAAGGACATACAAATCCATCCTAGCTGGATGGATCTCTCTGAACCATTTCAGCTAAAATTCCTGACACACCTGTCTCCCTGTTCAGCCATTATATTCCTGTGTGCAAATATTTCCAGGTTCATTTCTGGTATTTTCCTTCCCAGGGAAAAAATGCATACTTTTCATCTTCTCACTTGAATCTCCTTGATCTGCCTCAAGACTTTTTCTATCTCAAACATCAGCTTTTTCTCAGCAAAGAGAAAGCGGGATATAACCTTGAATGTAGAGACACAGATTTTGGAAATACATTCATCTGACACTCAGATGACACTATAGTTGTTCTGTTTTCAAGCCTAAAACTTTGTTTGTTAGAACAACTGCATTACTACTTTTATTTTTTATTATATTTCTACAAGTATATTATCCATTTTAAGGGTAAAGAAAGATTGGTGGCAGAAACAGTTTTTATAAAGTCACCATAAAAATACCACTGAAGAAATTGTAACAAAACACTATGGTGTGTTATCACAAAGCCAGGATGGTTTGGTTTTTTCAAGCAGACAGTTATCACAAAGTATTTTGTGTAATTAAAGTATTAATCTCACAAAATTTTTTTTCTTTGAACTTCCTTAAATTACCTTTCCATTTTTTTGAGTTTGTGCTTGTTGTTATTATTAAGTTTTAGATATGATCATTGCTAGCATTTCTAACTCATTACTGTTTCCCTTTTTCTTCCTAAAGAGGCCCAACTTAGAGGAAAATTTACCAAACCTCTTTCATAATCTTCAGCATCAACACTATGATGAACAATAAAACAGTGCATTATTAAAATCTGATGTTCCTGCAATCCCAACAAAATAAAAATCCTGGTTTTGGCACATTTAGATACAGCTTCTATGTCTGTATCATGATATAAAATTTATCTATCTGCTATTTTCTCTTGATTATTACAAGCTGTATTTGCTAGATAAACGCTAAATAGAGGACAAAACATAAAACAGTTTAAGACACTGTGGCTGCTGTATGTTATCTTAGTTATTATTAAAGCTATAAATACTTTCTAGTATATCAGTTTACATATTACTCATTTTCTAGGCCTAGATAGAGAGAACAGAATCCATCAATGTTATTTATGACATGTGATGAACACTACACGTCTTTTTTTTCTTTTTAATTAACTTTGATGTTTACTGACTATAAAAATTGCCTAGGGCAAGAGGACAAAGCAAAGCATCAAAATTCTCTGCAGATGTGAGGTGAAATTAAAACATGCATAAAGCATATCCTGGTGGTGATGAACTCACAATCTCTTGTATCACCATCACATAAGTGCTTGCATTTCCATAATTTGTACTTTTTACTTAAAATAACTAAGGTAAACATCTAACTACAGTTTTTAGAAATAATGATATGACTGGTATTTTGAGAGAATATCTACAGAGCATCTGCATTTTGCTTGCTTTCCTAGTTCCCTCAGTCCTTTTTCACATTTCCAAAAAGTACATACAGGCAACAGGTGAGAGGACAGAAGGATGCATAGCTACACTCCTTCAGCAGGCCTAGTCCCTGTGTTCTTATCCCCTGCTTCCACTACCAAATGCATTTGTCTATGCCCCAACAATCAAAACATACAGAAATACCTCAAATATTTTTATTATAGGTCTGTGTCATCGTCTGTGTGGGTGAAATATCCCACCAAAAAAAATCAAAACTTTTACCTGCTTTTGAAAAATCACAGGGCATCTGGAATGTCAACCCAAATCAGTGACCTAGAAGCTGCCTAAACTACTCTTCTGCCATGATCAGTGGAGACAGAGGTCCAGTAGACACTACATAGCTAAAGTAAAGAGAATAGCTTGACTCTTTAAGGCATTTATTCCTCTTCCTGTAAATTGTCCCTACATAAGTAACTTGGGCTAGATGACCAGCAAGCTGAGGTGAGATAAATTGGCCTAAGGGCCGAAGTGCACCTTTAAGTAACAAACTTTGAAAAAATATGTCCTTCATTAACATTGCCATTTGTACCTCATTCTTACCAGGAGAACTCAGTCTGATATACATATAGGAATGTAACAATAGTTCTGTTGCCTGAAATACTTTCATAGAAATGAGTTAAACATAATTCTATCACAGTTATTTTAATCTTTCAAGGGAATACAGAGTTAGAGTAATACAGGGAAATCCCTCTACAGTCAACATGTGTGAAGTTAAGCTTATTTCAATAGTGCTAAATAAGGGGAGTATGCTCTAATATTAGGATAAAATATCTACTATATTCCAATAATGAAACACAAACTGAACATACAAAGAATGTAGAGATCTATTATCCTGTTATCAACATCAGTAAATAGGAATGAAATTCTTAAATATGTACCATAATAAAGTAAAATGTATAAGAAATTTAGTAAGACACTATGTTCTCAAGAGAACCAAATTTAAGCTCTCTTATGAAATCCATTATAATTCATACTTCAGTGTAATTCAATCCATTTCTATAAACATATATAAAATACATAATCTCATCAGGGTAATTTCAACCTGTCCTACAAAAAGTGTCCTACAAAATCCAACATTTCTAAGAGCTGAATACATTAACCTTACAATTTGTGCTTGTTTGTACTTAGGATTTACAACACCACCAGATCAGAGAACTGAGTCTCACAACATTTTGGTCTCTGACTTGCAGACTAGAATCCAAAATTCTGCATGCAACAAGAGCACTTGCTCATTTACTGACCTCTCTCCAAACTTGTAACATGATCATGAAGCAAAAAAGTGCTATTATCTATTTCCTATGGACAAGAAACCAAAAGGGTGATATTAAGGGCATGTCTAGAATAAGACAGAACTGAACATATGTTAAAGGACACTTATGACAGCACACTGTTAACAAGGTTCTGTATTTCTCACATGGATTCTTTCTTATGTAGATTCTTCCTCTGATGAGAGGAAGATGAGAATATTTGATTTTAAAAAATAATTTTAAAAAAATTAACTCCCCACACTTTGATGTGATTTCATTATGTTACAGTTATATTAATGCATTTATCTGCCAGTCATCATGAAATATCTACTGTTTAGAACTACTCTAAGACTTTGAACAAATTTAACCCCAGGGCATAGACAGAGTTTGATAATACTGCAGCATACAGTACTACATCATGTATTAATGTAATTAACTAAATTATATTACTGGATATTATGCACTGTGGATGGTAGTTTCCAATGATTTTTATTACCTCTGCTCCATACTTTAGATGCTGAATATTTATTCAGCTTAAACTCTAATAATAGGTCATCAGAGTGTTTCTATTACTTTGTCTGTACCACTCTTTTATTTCTATGACTGTAAAATGCCAACATATAATTTAATAATGAACTGCCAAGGAGATAGGTAAATGTTTACCCAGAATTTTCCAGTCTGAATAGCTTTCTTTTAAATTCTCTTAGCCTCTTTTAAGACTGTGTGATAAACCCTTAAATTCTCTTAACCCACTCTAAGGCTGTGCTATAAACCATGAATCTATTCATAGCTTGGATCATTAATGAGTAAGTATATTCCTTCCTCTAAAAAGAACTGGCAAAGGCGTAACATTGCCTCATTTTCCCCCTTCACTGTCAATTACACACAAAGTCACAGAATAAGCTTCTCACAAATCAGGCTTCCTAGCTCTTGAATTATGGAAAAGTAGAGAACATGGGCACTATTTCATTTGTGCTCAAAATACTTAAGCCTCTTTTGGAAAGAAAAGGTTTCATGAAAGACAGAGGATTAGTCATAAAACTGACAGCGTCTCTGTTTATTCTCTACAGCATAGGTCAGTCATAGGTGTTTGCCAGACTGACTGTGAATTTGACTAGGGGTATTGATTCATGGAGACAGAAATCAGCCTGAGTTGGAGAGCATTTTTGCAGGTTTTGGTTGATTTGGGGTTTTTTGGTGTTTGTTTTGGTGGGTTTTTTGGTATATGGATTTCTTTTTCAATTTTTTTTTTGGTTTTGTTTTTGTTGTTCCTTTGGTTTTATTATAACAGAAAGAAATCCACTCTTCAGGAAAACAGTATCCAAGAAGTCATACAGATGTGCTGTTATTCCATGGGACAGGGAAAGTCTGTCAGTGAAGATCTTTACTGTCTTCACTGTCTTACCTTTCATCATATATGCTCAGATCTTCAAATATTTAAAGTTTTAGAATAGGATTTAATTATAAAAAATAAAGAACATCAAACAAACACAAAACCACCAAATAAACCCTAATAGCAGCATACTTATAGATCGACAACACTTTCTGTAATCCAGCAGAAGGAACAAAATTGAAATAATATTCAGTCTCCACATTTTCATAACATTTGATCTCTTATTGCACTATCTGACTCTTACAGTATTAGAAAAATATACTGGTTTGGTGGGAAGAACAGACACTGAAACGAAAATCCAAAATTCTTCAAACTTCTACCGGGAAGATGAGACTATAAAAGCAGAGCACAAAGCTGGTGTTAGAGGACAGATAATATAGGAATCCATGATATATGTGAGTGAAATTCTCAGCATATGGATTCTGCTGCCTCCTCAACAACGGTTCTCTGTCCAAAACACCAATTTTACAGATTGGTTTATTTGGCTCTCAAAACAGCTTTCCATAAAGCCAACATATAAATAAATATTTTAAGGTTCTCTAGGGTGACTTTTTAAAACTGGAATCTTCATATTTAACAAAAGAAAAACTGGGAAAAAAGATTTTGAAAGCAATTTTTCCATCACAGGTTCCCTTAATTTTCTTCTGTAAGTTTTAGTAGTAGTTGCCTAGTCTATGCTTCCTGTAAAGTCCCATAAAAATCATTCCAAATATAAGCATAGAAAAAACAAATAGGCAGTCGTACAAATACTTAAAGATTAAATTTTCCTATCTATCTGCCCCAGTGTCTTAAAAGTGCACTGCTTTTGATGAAGATGATGAGAAAGGTAGAGAGTATAAGTTTTACTTGGCAAAGTTATATACAAATATTAATTAATGAAAGACATTGCCAGAATCTAGAGCGTTGGATGATTAAAAACTAGATTTTCTTAATTTGAAAGAAAATTCTAGATTTAGAGAAAAATAAAAATGACAGAACTCCAACTATTCTCCTTTTCTATGAGAAAAGTCTTGCTCAAATGCTAGGCCTTTTCTTTTGGGAGACAAAATAAATACCTACAGATTCACATTACAGGAAAAAAAGAAAATCTGGATTTCCTTTTCTCATTATATCTTTCCTTTTCTTCCTCCAGATTATAGGCTTACAATGCCTTATACATGGGATCTACATTACAACCTATCATAAATGTACCTCACTCAGTAGCCAGATTGTCTAATTACTGAGCCAGAAATTCAGTGAGAACATATGCCTCCTGGATTTGCAATTTTTTCTTATTAATCTTGCAATGAACTGTAAACTGTTGATTGTATCTTATAACACCAACCTTGTAAATAATCAAACTGTCTTCTCTAAATGTTTTATAAAAGTTTGAAGTGAATCTCGGTCATGTTAAAAAAAAGGAAAGACAGCAAAATATTTTCTTCAGAGATTCAAGGACTCTGAGACATGCCCTTGGTCCAGATTAGCATGGCTTTGATGATGTTCGGAATATGTGAAAAAAATTACCAGCTCAGTGAGGATTTCAGAAAGGCTGAAGATTAATTCCCTAGAATGATAAAGATTAAAAAAATGAAGTACTAACATTTCTAGACATGTTCTTACTCAATTGCTTCCCTTATTCCAGACTTTCTACTGTATAAATGAGGATTTCTTTTCTCTGTTATCACCTTGAAAATTAAGCGTAAATATTACAGATTAAGTATTCAAATTCTAATTTCTAATTTCTTATGGTATACAACTTCAGAATGATGTCCAATTATTACTGAAATTCCTGTTTCTGTCCATAATCCAAAAATGTGGTTTCTGATTTGAAACACTCCTATTACCTGTAAATGGTACAATCTCAAAAGGGAAGATGATCTACCACATTTTGATTTACATAGAAGTAGTCAGGGAGCATACTTTTAAACAAACTTGCAATTTAGACTTCAAGTGCTAGGTTCCTTTAAAAACTGTTTTAAAGCACTCTTGAAAGTCTTAAGAGTCCTTCTGACTTTTATTAATGCCAAACTTGCTATAGTATTTGCTGACCTTTTTTAAAGGACCTTTCTGTATGTGATTACATGTTATATATACAACAGCATTCTGCACAAAACTCCTAGATTCCTTCAGTGCACATGTTAAGAAATTCACTAATGTTGGTAAGAGCTACACATTTCATTATGCACAAAGAAGCCTTCTCAAGCATACTCATGTTAGTATTGAATTATAATTGAAAAAGATCATTAGCAGTAATAGAAAAATATTCACTATTTTAACTTTCAGTAAAGGCAAGATATCTTTTATGACTTCAGGTTTAGGGGCATTTTCTGACCATCTCTTACACTGAATTTATCAAGCTTACAGTGATAAATGCATGTTGTCATAATCCTTCACTGTCACTGTGTACTGCTGCCCTAACAGCATCCACTCTTGTAAAACAGAACTGCAATCAAAAAGTTCAAAATTAATAGCTGTGAAATCTCAAGCACTCATAAGCATGTGTTTTTATCACTTCCATGCTCTGCAGATCGGGTACTCTTGTTATTTATTATTTGTGACAGTGAACAATTCCCACTTGCTTTAGAGAAAAAAGTGAAGAGCTGTTTCTATAACTAGCAAGGGGAAAAGAAAGATTTGAAACTGTTGGAATCATTTCACAAGAACAATGTACACAGCCCAGAAGACAGTTTTCTTCCAGAACACTATAATGTGCTGACTACAGGCAGTATTTGCTATTCCACCCTCTGTGTTTAACAGCAGCTTTTGCAGTGCGATCTGAATTTGTGATGCACCTGAAATGATGGAGTCTTGGTACAGTACTGGGTCTGCTGTGTGTTTAATCACCCTCATCAACTTCACACTGGAAAAATGTGAATATTTATAATGTCTTAATGATGTAATCTGCACATCTTCTATATGCAGTTACTATGTGATCTGCAGTTGATCCAGAGAGAACTCTGGGACCCACACCCTCAACAGCTAGTCCATCCACACCAGGGGAGAGTGAAGCACTGCTTCCTGCTGCAGTTTGTAAAACATGGTCCTCAATCCCTCACATAAGCCACAGAATATGTAATGTTACATGTAAGTACTTCTTTAAGTATCAGCAGTACTTTATCTTCTAAAGAAGAAACTGTTTTAAGAGGAGAAGCTAAAGGAAAAAGCACGGCTATAATGTTTCCCTTGAGATTTCTTTTTACGCATTTCTTTCCAGAAATTAGGCATGAAGGTAGTGTCTCCAAACAATATATATTTTCAGTTAAAAAGGAAAGGTTAAATATGGCAACTGCAACAAAATTACTCCATCTGATGTAATATTAACATTCAGAAAAATATATCATAGATCAGGACAGCGAGTAAGATTTGCCTGTGGGCAGTGCTATTATCAGTGCACAATTAGTTGCAGATTGGAGACACTAGCCTTAGATCTGTGCTCAGGCCTGTAATCTTTTTCCTAGCTGATTGAAAAGCAACAGCTCTTGGTGAAATGCTATTTATTTAGCTACTGACCATTTGATTAAATGTAAGGGTAATAATAAAGCTAGTAATGCCCAACACAACATGAAATGGTGTAGGCCGTATTTTAATTGAGACATTTCAGTGAAGGATAGGAAATTATGAAATGAGACAGGATATGTTACATGAGAAGCTTTTATGGCAAAGTCATTTTCTTTGGTTTAAAGAAAAATAACCCACATTGTAAATGCTAAAAGGAAGTCTTTTCTACTGTCAATTACTATAAACCCATCACAAAGTATGAATACTTAGTCCTTAATGCTAAGTCTTTCAAATCCTTGGACTTATTTAATTTATTTTTTTCTTTGATAACAGATGGATTTTCTTTTATCCTTAGTAATTTGCATCAATAGTAGATCATGAAGTCTTATAAATATATAAAGTCTTTTAGAAATATTTGGTAGAGTGATGCTTTAGCCAGACCTTTCATATTTCTGTAACATTAATTCTCCAGGAAGTTTACCATATAATTTAAAGAGTTCAGTCCCTTCATATATTTAATTAAGAAGTAGTATAGAAAAAATGCATAAATTTAGCATTCAACGTTCCTAGAAAGGTGCACTAATGGGCAGTATTAGAAAGTCCAAGATAAATTTTCAATTCTTTCATCAGCTTCTGAAGGGCCAACTGAGTAAAGCATCAGCCAGTCTCCTTGAACATGAGACCACAACTGATAAAACATTTTGCAATATAATGAAAACAAAATATTCCTAATTTATGCTGGACAGAGGGATTTCACACTGTTACTCATCTGCATTAAAGAACAAACAGAAAGATCCAGAATACCAGCAACACTATAGATAATTATTTAAAGACCCAAAGTTGCACAAAAAAGGATAAATTATATAAGCATGCAGTGATCTCTGCAAAACACCGGATGGCAAATGCAAGCCATTTTGTAAACACTTGCACAAGTTCCCTTTACTTCTAAACTAAAACTGTCTTATGTATTTTTTTTAATTCTTGTACAAAAGCACAGAAAAACACCACAAGTAGCAAGTATTTTAGTAGTATACCTATCATTTCTACCTGTGAACCTGGTGAATTTAAAGAGAATGAATTGCTGTGGTGCACCAAGCCCTAGTGAATTCCTGTCTGCTCAAGGGTCTGCCAGTTACTGAACCTATTGGGTGAACCCACCCGTTACACAAACCCATATGCTGCAAAGCACCCACTGTGCCTCGGTGGTAGTTCTGCCAGGCTATGAGTACTACTCACATCTGCACTGTAGTTAGTTCAGATATGTCATACTCTTCTCTTGCATATGCATCTAGTAACAAATTGAGCAAAATACATGACCCAGACTTTGTGTTGCAATTCCTTGGAAAATCACTCATATTTTAAAGACTCTATGGAAACAGGTTCTGCTCTGTTTCACCCTGCTGTCACTTTTACTCATCAGAATTGACATCTGCTCTAGAAATAGCTGAATTTTACTCATATTCAGAAAAATTCCATTAAAATAAAATTAAATTTAATGGAATTTTTCTGTATATGATTAAAATTTAGTCCCTTATATTACAGAAAGAAAAGTAAAACATTTAGCATATAGTCAGAGGAGTCATCTGAGTGATTTTCTAAATCCACTAAAGTGTGACAGATCTTACCCAAGATCTGGGCTGAGCATGTAGTGCCCTGTTAAGTAGATACTTCTAGTTTCCAGTGCAATTATTCCCTCCATATAAAAACTCACAACATTACTTGAAAATTCAACAAATATTTCTCTTTCAAGTAAATCAATTACTGTCCTTCTGTAAACTTGTACTGCAATTGGAATATAATTACATGCTCACTGAAAATAGCACTTCTCTAATCCAGCAGAATGATTGATATCCTCTCTCACTATCACACAAGGCACAGGTTATGTCATTATAACCAATTTGGAATACATGGATGGAGATAAGGAAACTGATTAACTATTTCATTACTCAAATTTTAAGGCAATGTAACCCACCTTAAAGCAGGTATGACATGATCAGATGTATGTTAAAACCACCAAAACTGTAAAAGTTCTGAATAGCAAAAGTGCAAAATAGGGACTTAAAATATCACTGTGAAAATATTAGGAGCAGATGACCTAATGCTTTTGTTTTCTGTTGGTTTATTATCTGTATTTCCACTCTTGTCTTTCACCTTTACAAGGACTGCAAACTACAGAAGTATTTTCTCTTGTACAATATAGTGTTTTAAATGGGGCTTGCAATAAACCAAGCAGATTTTCCCAAGCAAATGGCCAGATTTCATCCAAAACAACATTTTGCATTATAAAGTTGCTGGGGTAGTTTTAGGCCAAGCCTTTCTTGTAAATATGCCTCCAAGAGGTAACACACAGCTCCATGAACAAACACCATGACCTGTCTGTGGACCAAAAAAGGTAGCTTGACATATGTATACTTGCTGTATCATTAGTTTAAGCAAGAATGTATTCAATACTAAAATCTTACTTTTTTGAAGTGTCATTAAAGCCACATCATTTCCAGACCCTTTTAGAAAGATAACTTTAGATTTGGATGTAATACATGATGAAAACCTACTCTGTTAATTTGCAAATGATACTTATATACATGTTGATAACTTAAATGCAGGGGATTAACATCCAAACTGATAAATTGGTGCTCTCTATCTATATTTTATTCTAATATGAAGCATTTTCTGAATATTACAACACCTGACACAATTCACTGCCATTAATACTAGCTAAATTTGATTGACTTTAGAGGTATTACCTGTAGTTTCACCTGAGATAAACATCAACCTGAGAGGTCTGACAATGAATGAAAATTCAGTTTATTGCTTATATGTAATCAGATGTCTGCACATGCAGATTCTGTTCTATTAATTGGCACATGTATGGCACACACATTTGAAAACTGTGCTGAAGTTCTCACAGGAAAAATAATTTTCAGCCCTGCCAAAGTGCACCACACGCACAGAGTGCTTAATTCTATTTCAAACATTGTTCCTTTAAGTAAACCAAAGGATTTAGTGATTGGTTTTTTGTTTGGCCTTGAGCTGCAGCTACAGAAGAGTCACAGAAGACACTCAAGTCTTGCATCATGCACCCTGTGCGTGCAGCTCTGTGCAGACAGCACAGGAACTTTCAGCTACCTAAGCTGACATCAGGATGCTCACCCTCAGATAGCTGAACCATAACCAGAATGTCATGACAGTCTCCATAACTTCCTTTAGTTCATTTGCCAGCACAACACTGAAGTCAGAAACATAATTCTACCCCAGATTGTGTCTCTTTAAATGCATTGTCCTGGTGAAGGGTCTATTTTTTTACCGAAGGATAAGTCTCTGTGTTAAAGTAATTCTGACTCTCAAGATTTGGTATCCAAAGGAAGTAGGGGCTACTTCTCATATTTTACACTGCTCAAGGGCTGAAGAGACCTTGATATTTATACATGGATAGACAGAATAAAGTACAGCACCCCCTCCCATTTCTCTTTTAGAAGTGTTACAACAGACAAAACATTTGACACATAACACACAATACATTTCCTGGCCACACGACCAGTCAAGAATCTAATTTGAATGGAGTTTATGGCAGATTCTTCACAATAATCACACGATCATTCAAAATTCAGGAATTTTTATGCTGTCAGGTGGCAATTTTCTTTTACTTAAAAGGGGTACCATAAAGGAATTTGTTTACACATGACTGCAAGATAATATTGTGTCTGAACTTTTGGCAGGTGGAATCAGTATTTCTGTATTCTGGTTCTATCTATGAGCAATTTTCAGCATCAGCTAATTCCTACCTTCTGTACCTAGCCTTAAAACACTAACTTTACATTATCCATAATTATCTGTAGATAATAAAAGACCTTTTATCAAACAGTGGTAAATGCCAATTTTATTGCTTCCTAATACTGCAAGAATGCTACTTGCAAGGACACATTCATTTAATTCAGTTACAAACTAGAACATTAAATCTGTAGCAAAATCTCATTCGACAGAAAAATGTTTGCCTTTAAAAAGTATACTCACTCTTTTTAGTAGTTAATAAGGTAAATTAGGTTTTGAAAGAAAAAGATAATGGTTTTCTTCAACTTCTAATATTTATGCTGTTTATGATCCACTCTGAGTAAAACTGATCTTTTGGGGCTATGCTGCATCATTTTATAAACTAAAGATTTCAAAGCAGCTTTTTGCCTAAATGAGAGGAATTTTTTTTACTGGTATAAACAATAAAAAAGTTACATCACTTTTACACAGTTTTAAATGAGGCCAGAACATTGTTTTTGTTCAAACTTCTAAACCCAAAGTTTTTCTATATTCTCCTTTCACAAAAAGTAATAATAAATCATTCCTCCACACTGCTTGTATGTGCTATATATACAGCTAATCCCTTGGGGTTTTAATACCTTCAAAAGTTGTTCTTAATTTTAATTTTAGATCTCTTGTCAGTGAAAATGGCCACATAAGAGTGAGCAAATGACTCATGCTAAGCACATCTCCACAGAGTTGGACAACTTCAGTGTGTATCACTGACATAATTCAGGAACCTGACTAACTCATACTTCAGTATAATCACATTTTGAGATTTTACTTGTGTGTTCATGACCTGCTCTCAGTTAAATATTTTTAGAGGAAATTGCATTAAAATAAGAAATTAAAAAGTTTGAAATCTCCTATGGATTATTCTGGTCTTATTCCATTCTGATTCTTGTCACCCATTTCAGAAGCCCCACTAATCCTAGTTACTACAGCATTACTGTGATATTTTGTCATCCACAACAACAAAATACAAGTGACCTTGGGAAGTCTATTTCCTGAAATATATGAAAAACAGTAAATTAGTCATAGCTTGAAATATACCTTTATGCATGCCACAATTTTCTTTTATAAACTTAATTAAAAATTAAAATAATACAAATTTATATACAAAAAACAACAATAATTTAAAAGATTTTTTGGTCCTTGATTGTAGCTGTTGGTCTATGTTTGTAATTTCAATTATTGATTAAAATGAATGTATAGTCTATGCTACAAAAGTCTAAAATCTGATAACAGAAAACAAATTTACTCTTCCAGGAAAGAAAAATCAAGGAAGAAAAACAGAAAAATACCATATTCTCAACACATGCTGAAATAAAACCATCTAAAAAGGTATTTTTTTTAAATGGAGAAATATAGAACATAAATTACATGGAACATATTTCACGTAATATGGCCTAAGACTGAAAAAAGTATATTTTGCAGCTTTAACAGCTTCTAAATATCTGTTAGAAGCAGACTTGCTGAGAAAATCTTCCTGTTAAATACTGTACTGGATTGCCTATATGCTTCTATCAATATTCCCTATATATATAGTCAAAATTATGTTAATCTTGTTAAGATTAGTAATTAAGTACTAAAATGTTTTGCAATTATAGTGAAGAGTTCAGAGTGCTTGTCAAGGATTTAGTTGACTTATAATGCTAACTACCTCTGAAGTTTGTTGATTTTCTTTTATATTTTAATGCAAAACCAAATTGATTAGTTTTATATGTCAAAGTAGCCTAGCATATTACTAAGTACATAAACCTTCTTAAACTTTTGAAAGAAAATACTTAAAGGAAAATGAGTCTGAAGCTATACAGATGAAACAAAGCTGTACTGATGGTCAAACTAGCAACTATCCCAAATACTAGAAAAACAGATAACTAAACAAAAACTTAAAAAAACAACAGAGAGAGAAAGAGGAAGAAACACACTCAGAAACATAAAGACTGACAGCAATAGTAAAGCTGCTAACCATGGTTATAACCCAAGTTCTCTATGTATAATGCCAGAGAGCTGTCTGAGTTGATAAATCAGGTTCTATCCTTTTAAAGATGTTTCTTGCTACCCTTTGCCTATAATAGTACAGTTCTTTACTTATTCAGAGCATGTATCCTCCTTTACTCAGATCCTGTCCCTTTTGGCTCTGTACATCTCCTGGGAGTGCAGAATGATTCAGTGGTAACTTAGTCATTTGTGCACTGTACAAGATGATTTTACTGGAGAGGAAAAAAAATAAAAGCTGCACTTATCAGTGGAACACTTTCTGTTAAATAAAGATAATTAAAGCATCAATGATACATCCATTTCATGTTTAATTAGCCCCTCTCTCATCATAATTTGCTACTGAAGGTGAAATGTGGGTCACTTTTAAAAACTAATTGTAAAATATTTAACATAATGCAAAATGAGAACAGAAAATTGAAAATACTTCTGTACATTTTTCACAAAATAGTATGAAAGTTAAATGTATGAAAAAAGTCACCAATATAAATGTTTCTACTCAATAAAAATGTTCTCTTTTTTTTGACATGGGACTTAGTGCCACAATAACATTGCTATTTTTATTATTATTATACTGTAGTGTATTTGCTTAGCTTAAAGTTGTGAAAAAAATTATTCTTTAGAGGTGTTTGGGAATATAAAAAATAGCCTTTGAGATAAGCCTTGGTGTGTGTGTGTGTGTCTGTACATAAACAAGAGGAAAGATGATGCCCTCCTGTATGGCTAAACTGATTGCCTCCTTAATGGGTGAATTTGGGGTCCTATTAGGGCTGCTGGGTATATGTGCATGTTTATGAGGAAATTGATCCATTTAGTTTATAGATTGACATACATGATAACCAATGAGTCAAAATGCTTCTGCAATATTGCAGCAGACTGATTAATGTTTGAAATTTTATTAAATAAATTAACTGGCTACTGAACAAGGATTTTTTTCCAGCAAATAATTTCTGTGTATTTCACTTTCAGGAAAGTAAGACTTTACAGAAAATGCAAATAATTTTGATTGGAGTGTCAGCACACTGGTTTGATAAACATTTTTCTTCATGAAACAGTACATTTTCAATGAGAAAAGGCATTGGGATTTTTCACAAAGAATTACAGAGGCTAAAAAGCCAATATCTGAAGTACAGAAATAATTCTGTGCAGGAATTCCTTTACTGTTTCTATAAGTTCCACCTATAGTGACCAATATCTCCTAAAAAAAAAGAAGCAAAAATCCCCTCAGCATTATAACTGAAGTGTTTTAAAGAGCCAATAATCATTTCTTAGTAAAGCAAATAAAAAAGAAACTGAGATAAGATGATGGCCAAGAAGCATAAACGTATAAAGAGTTTAAAAGGCCTTTCTTCAAAGAGTGATTAGTAACATGTGGATTCATGATCAAAATTTTCACTGAAATAAAACTGCTTATATCACACTGTGAGACAAAGAGGTGAAGTATATATTACAAAAATATATCTGTAACTAAAAGATAAAATAAACAAGTATTTACAATTAAAATTCATTATGAGATCTATGATTAAGTATGTAGCTCTCCAAGCTGTTAAGTGATTCTCCTTAGGCACTGAGCTTTCATTATCTTTGGCTGTCTTTGCTGGAAATCCCAGTATCCAGGCTCCTCACAGGCAATGTGCAGCACCTGGAGGTTTCAAATTTTAAATCCATGATCCAGAAAAACATTTAAACTCATCCGCATTCAGTAAAACACTTCTGTGCAGCTTTAACTTTTGGCAAGTGATTAAGACCTGTGGAATGCTAAGTGTTTTAGACATTTGTAGTGCTTTACTGAAAAGGAGAGAATTGAAAAGTGAGAGGCTAAAAGAATATTTCAGAGTAATACCATGCTAAGTAAGACAAGGATAAGAGTTAAACTTGTTAAAGATCTCCTACAAATAGTGACTGTGAAATGTCAGAAGTCTACTGAATACAGAATTTTGTTTTAAACTTTATATAAAAGACATGATGCCGGAAGGAGAGTTACAAATTGTTTGCAGTTTTCTCTAATTAAGTTATTTTATAATGTCCTGTATCAAATATGATGTATTTTGAAACTCATATAAGAATTCAATTCAACATCTTTAAAATTAAGTATCAAATCATGGGAATGAAAACAACCTGTGTCCCCTGGGGTACACCAGTCGGTCATGTAAGTAGAGACTTTATTCCTGACTGCTGTATTGTAGTTATAGGAAAGTATCAGTTACCAGTTCTAATTACACTAATGGGTAATTAGCATCACTCTCATCTCCAGTAACTTAGAGCAGGTATGTTCTGCTGTGTCCACTTATTTGTTCTAAAATTTTATACACTCTCTAATGTCTACTTAGAACAAGGGAACTGACAATGAGTAAATAAAGGCAGTCTCAGAGGTTTCAAGTAGTCTCCCTACCACAGTCATACCATTATGCTACTGGTTCTGTTCCACAGGTACAGCAGAACTATGAAACAATCTGATATACACCCCATCAGAACCCTTTATCTGCATCTGCTTCACATTTCTCTCTAAACAATTGTGCTGAACAAGAGCTCCACGTGGTTTGGGTGTTAAAAATCCTCAGGTGTTTTGCCTGCTAAACTGAGAAATACTGCACTGTCAATACTTGAGATGTGAAAACTGTACATTTTATTTATTGTTTATGCAAGTAAGTCTTAATGTCTTCAGTACTATGTAAAATGAGCAAAAGTATACAAATGTCACTCAGCAACAATCTGGCAAGTACACATAGGAAAGTGGAAACAGAGGGTTTGTGACTGATAGACTCTCCCATAAAGTCTGTTATTTAACACTACCTTTACTGTTTTCTTGGACAATTTCCAATTTATTTGCATGCTTTACAAGTGTGAAAATACTCTCTACATATTTAAAAATAAATAGATAAGACATTAGAATACTGGCTATAAACTACTTGAATAAGTGAACATTCCTAACAGGCTAAATATTTAACACAAGAGAACTATCAACACTGAGAAACTGCTTTGCAGCAAACAGGTAATGGAGCAATTCAAGATGCACTACTTTGTAAAAGTGCAATAAAACCATTTTCTTCTACTAAGTTTTCTCATATATTTTATATCAAAAGAATTCCTTGGAATATATTAAGTAATTCAAAATATATTACTGTATGATAATCTTAAACAAGTTTGAGGTTTTTTTATCAAGCAAAACAGAAATTTGTAACTTTCCTACTCTTAGAGTGCAAATCATTCTTTTACACTGAAATTAAACTACACTTTAGCAGATTATAATCCATATGTTTAGATGAATTGAAGTATCAATAAAGAAGTGATAGGTGATTAGCATATATTCCACTACTACTTTTATTCCAGTGTTTGCTAAAATGGCATAATCTACTCGTGCTTAATAAACCTTAGGAGATGAAAGATAAAGAATTTAGTAATTTGTATTTTATACAGACTATTCTCAAACTGAAATTGTGATGTACTCTCTAGGACAACACTAATGAAATGTGTCACACAGAAACTGCTGTGTCAAACGTTCTATAAGTCTGTATCACTTTCATAGCCACATGTACAAAGGCACTGGTAGATATTACAATCACACTATTTTGGTGACCTGAAAGATTGGACGGGGTGGCTTACACAATTAGGTTTATGCTACTATATTTTAAGTATTTCTGAGCAGAGTGCAAATACTGGCAACACTTGTAAAACCTCAGTTTTAGTAAACCAGCAAACATTTCAAAGTATAAAAAAATGTCATCGTGTACCATATTTGCATGTTAATAAGTGGAAAAGAAAGCATTTTTGTCAAACTAGTCAGAATTTCCCTGTTCCAGACTTGGATGTGTAGTTACATGAATCAGCATTCACTTGCCTCTAGCTTCCTGTGTAATGTGCATTGCAGTTGAGAAAACGTTCAGGATGTTATCTTACACGTACTATCACCCAAAAAGTACTCCCCCAAAAACGAGGGACCTCTGTTCAGGGTACATAAGCGTCTTATAAAATAAACGGAAGCCTTCACTTAGGAGCTTGATTCCCCTCTGTGCTATCCCTATCTTATTTCAAGGACTGTAAAGACTGTCCCTACCATCACCAGTTTTAGGCAATCGGAGCTTCACTGAACCGAGCCCTGGCAACACAGCCGAGACCAGAGCCAGCCACTCGTGGCACCCCTGAAGGCACATTTCGCTCCGAGAGGTCTCACGACTACAAACAGCAGCTGGGCGAGCAAATTAGGGCCTCTCGGCGTGAATGAAAATTCACGAGGTAGGCAAGAGGGGCATAAAAAAAAAAAAAAGCAATGAGAACATAACATACTGAGGTGCGACTCTAAACTAACGCCTATGTGTATTCAGAGCAACTGCTGCAATGAGTGCAAATCTCTGTGGTGTAAATTAGAGCGCAGATAGGCTGTGTAGATTATTTAAACCTTTTGGTCCTAATGAAAGACCCGGTAATTACAGCCATTAACGCTTCAGCGCTGCGGCTGCAAATCCACTCTCACCCACAGCTTTAGGAAGCGTCAGGCAGGCAGCACCCCCCTTTCCCCGAAACAACTGGCTGCCGAGGCGAAACTTTCCTCCTCAGCCGGAGCTGACACATCCCTAGGGCTGGGAAAGCATCTCGGTGGGGGAAGCGCCGGGACAGGCTGATGGAGGCGGGGCCGGGGAACGGGAGGGGGATGGCGGCTCCGCCTGGTTGGGGGTCCTGATCTCCCCTCGACCCCCCCAAAACCGCCGGGTTTGGCCTCCGGGCTCTTGGCTGATAAAGGCATCTCAGGCTGCCTTACAGTTCGCTGTCGGGACTGGAGACAGAGCCCGGCCCCCGCGGCCGGCTGCCGCTGCGCCTGCGGCGGGGCAGCGCCGGCTGCACGGACGGGCTGGTCGGCTGCCGGATCTGATAAGCGGGGACAATGATAAAAATTATAGTAATAGCAATAAAGATGTCTGACTGTCCTTCCTTCGTGCTGTGTGTTGGTCTGTGCCCCTGACTGCCTGCCTGGAGCGAGGGGGCGGGGGCACCAGACTGAACGGGTCACTGAAGCTGGACGGGGTGTGTGCCTGTGCCAGGGCGGGAGGCGGGGGGAACGCGCATCCTGGCTCCCTCGCCCGCTCTGTGTGCGTGTGTCTGCGTGCTGGGGCCCGCGGGGTGCAGCGCTCTTACCTGCTTGCTGTACTTGCTGCTGGCCTGGCAGCTGTACTCGGAGCAATGGTCCGAGCCGATGGAGATGTTGTCGCCAGCGCCCACGAAGGTGTTTGCTGGGGGCAGGTCCTGCACGGCCTGGTGCTTTTTGCCAGCAGTGGGGGACTGTGGGTGCAGCTGGACCGTGGGCAGAGGTGAGCTCGACTTGTAGTGCCTGGCCAGGTCAGGGCTGCCTGGGCCACCATTGACCGAGCGATATCGGCCCATGCCAGGGCTGTCCGAGAGCTTCTCGTTCACGCTGTCGTAGCGCTGCCCATTGGGCTTGGAAGCCTCGACAGTAACAATGCTGCTGTAGAGGGGCTGCTTGCCCTTCTTGCCTTTCTTGTCCTTCTTGGGCTTCTTGGCCTTGTCGTGCTGCTGGGGGGTGAAGAAATCCTCATGGTCCTTCTTGCCGGCCTCGTAGCCATGCTTGCCCTTGGATCGACAGTAGCGGGCCATGACCACCACGAGGATAAGAAGGATGACGGTCATGATGCCAGCCACCACGCCAATGACTATGCTAAGCCTCTGCTTGCTCAGCTCATAGCTGGGATCACCAGCAATGTCCTGGGCCAGTGGGGTGTGAAGGCTGCGAGCCACCTGGCTCTCCACCACAGTGGCATTGGACAGGCTCTCGTTGACAAAGACATGGAGCAGGGCAGTGGTGGACTGGGGGGGCTGCCCACTGTCATTCACCTGCACAACCAGGCGGTGCAGGCCATAGTGCTTGGGGGCCAACTTGCCCACCAGTGACACCACACCACTGGCCGGGTCTATTTCAAAGAGTTTGAAGGGGTTGCCCCCAACAATGCTGTAGTTGAGGTCAGCATTGAGACCTGTGTCAGCATCAGTGGCGACCACTGTGGCCACCACAGTGCGCATGTTGCTGGAGGGTGGCAGCACAGTGTAGGAGCTGTTGCTGGGGAAGGTGACAGTGGGTGCATTGTCGTTCTCATCCATCACAAAGAGAGACACGGTGGCTGTGGCAGACCGTGGTGGCTCTCCCCCATCCACTGCCTTCACCTTAAAGGTGTAGCTGGTCTGCTGCTCACGGTCAAAAGAGACAGTGGAGAAAATGGTTCCAGTGTCATTCTCTATGGAGAAGATGCCAGCTGCCTGTTCATGATCTCCAGGCTGAATAGAAAGGCTGAGCTCGGCATTGCGGCCCTTGTCAAAGTCCATCACAGTCACCATGCCCACGGGGCTGTTGGGCTGCAGGTTTTCTTTCACATAGAAGGTGAACACATCCTGCATGAAGCGTGGCTCGTTGTCATTGCGGTCCGACACTCGCACCACCACTGTGGTGGAGCCCTGCAGCGATGGCACCCCCTTGTCTCGGGCTGTCACCTGAAATTCATAGGTGTCCCGTTGCTCACGGTCCAGCACTGCCTGCACCGACACATCCCCAGAGTCAGGGTCAATACTGAAGATGCTGCCCGGTGCCTCTGAGGAGAGGGGTGAGGCCTCCAAGGAATAGGTGATCTCAGCATTCTTGCCACTATCCGCATCTGTGGCAACCACTGTGGCCACCCTCTCACCAGGCAAGTTGTTCTCTGGGAAGGAGACCTCCAGCACAGCCTGGCTGAACATGGGAGGGTTGTCATTAGTGTCCCCGACCCGCACCAGCAATGAGTTGTTGCTGGACAAGCTGGGGCTGCCTGAGTCCACAGCCACAATCACCACGTTGTAGTCACGAACGGCTTCATAATCCAGAGGGGCCGAGGTGTGGAGGAAATACTTGCGCTTATTCTGTGGCTCCCCTTCACCCTCACTGGCCGGTTTGAGCTGGAAGGGCACATCGCCCACCACGGTGCAGGTCACCACACCATTTTCACCTTGGTCTCTGTCTGACACCTGCACCAAGGCAATGGGGGTGTCCACCAGCACATCCTCGGCCACGCTTGCCACCCCGTCCCGGAGCGGGATGCGCCCAATTTTCCGGATGTCGATGGTGGGCACGTTGTCATTTTCATCCCGGATGTTCAGCACTACAGTGGCCTTGTCTGTCTTGGGGGGCTGGCCCCGGTCTCGGGCCATGACAGTGAAGCGAAGCTGGTTCACCTCCTCCCGGTCGATGCGGTGCAAGACGCTGAGCCAGCCCGAGGTCTCGTCCAGCCGCAGTAGGCGCCTGACGGACTCGGTGGCCGCCCCGAAGACATACTCGATCTGCCCGTTCACCCCCACGTCCAGGTCGGTGGCTCGCAGCTGCAGGATCGGGGTCCCAGGGCTGCTGTTCTCCGCCAGGTCCGCCTCATAGACGCTCTTCTCGAAGCGGGGGCTGTTGTCGTTCACGTCGGTGATCAGCACCCTCAGGATGGCCTGCGAGGACCGTGCCGGGTCGCCGCCGTCCCGCACGCGGAGGCTGAGCTCGTAGGAGTCCCGCTGCTCCCGGTCCAGCGCCCCCTTGACGATCAGCTGCGGCTGCTTCTCCCCGTCCAGGGTGTCGGCCACCTGCAGCTCGAAGACGCTGCTGCGGGCCGCCGCCTCCGCCTCCTGCCGCCGCTTGCTGCCGCCGGGGAAGGGGGCGCTCTCGGGGGCCGCCGCGGCCGAGCCGCCCCCGCCGCCGCGCCGGCCGCCGTCCCCGCCGGGCTCCTGCAGCAGCTCGTAGCGCTCGATGCCGTTGCGGCCGAAGTCCCTGTCGGTGGCGGTGGGGAGCAGGTAGAGGGTCCCCACGGGCCGGTTCTCCTCCACGGTGAGCGTGAGGACGGGGGAAGGGAAGGTGGGGGTGTTGTCGTTGATGTCCAGGATGATGACCCGGCCTTCGAAGAGGTCCACCCAGCTCTGCGAGGGGCCGATGACCGACACCTCGAAGTCCAAGAAGCACTCGTTCTCGTCGAAGATCATCTGGCACTGCGGCAGCTTTTCGCGGTCGATGCGCCGCTCTGTGGTGCTCAGCTCCCCGGTCATGTTATCGATCTTGAGATAGTCGGAGCCCGACTCCAGGCTGAATGTCACCTCTCCGGAGCCCGTCACGATCCCCAGGTCGGAAGCCACGTTGCCGATGCGGATGTCGGCGGGTCCCTCCTCGGCCAGCCGGTACTTCAGGAGCTGCTTAGCCGCTGCGAGGCTGACCCAGAGCGGCGGAGGCAGGAGGAGCAAGAAGCAGCAGCAGCAGCAATGCACAAAGCGAAGGAGGGTCCGCATCTTCCTCATCTTCCTCGTACCGAAACCCCCCGCCCTCCTCTCGCTCCCACCTGCCCCCCAATAAACTCCCCTGATAAGCCAACAGTGCGGCTGAGAGTCCAGGTGATCAATTATAAAATCCTTCTATTTCTGGAAACTTATTGTCTCATGACTGGTGCAATTGGTGGTCAAAACCCTGCCGCTGGCTCCTCTGCTGCTCTCCCTGCCTTCCAGTTCCGATATACTTACAGTTCACGGGACAGTGGATTTTGCTTTTTAAAGATTCATCTCAGTAGATAGGATGGGATTTTCCTCCTCCTCCCCCTTCTCCTCCTCCTCTCTGATTTTACTGTAATCACTTTGCAAGGTTTGCAATAAAAGCAGGAGCAGTACTGTACGATTCGAAGCCCCCCAGGTCGTCGTCTTCAACACTAGAGTTAACTACAATTCACACACTCTCTCTTCTCTCTCTCTCTCTCTCTTTCTCTCTCTCCCCCTCTCAGCCGTTTACGACCAAGGCAATAGCTTTATTCTTCCCCCTCTCTGCACACACAGGGGAAAAAAAATTGTGATTTGCTTTATTCAAAGGGCTTGGGTCCGGGAAAACTCCAAATCCTCTTAGCAATGGGCAGCTCTTAAAAAAAAAAAAAAAAAAAAAAAGTAAAAAAAAATCCCAATAATGTCGGTAGCTGCACAGCTGATAGGAGAACCCCGAGTATTACAGTGCAGTCCACAGAATATCCCCTTTGGCTGGCAGAAAAGCACCCAAATCCATCTTCAGAGATCGCTTAAAATGTTCAGCTCTTTCTCCGGAGCGGATTTTTTTTTAACAACTCTGCGCAAGGTCATTAGTCACAAAGCAACGATACAGAAACTGCAGAAGCCGTTTGCCCAGAATTTGCAAGGCTGGAGATAAGAACATAGACACACAACAGTCCCAAGTTTGTTTTTGCATCCGCAGTTTGTGTGTGTGCCTTACCTGCATTTGCACTGCATGTGTTAAAGCAATCTGGATCTGCAGCACTGAGAGCGATTCACAAATGAGATTGCAGTCTCTCTCTCTCTCGCTCTCTCTCTCTCTCTCTCCTCTTCCTTCCCGTCCCAATGCAGGTAACCAGATCTGAACTTGATCCTTTCAGTTCAAAGGTTAGCAACAAAACTATGTGTCCAAAGGCGATTATTGGTCTCTCGTAATTATACCCGGAGCGGAACAAGATGTAACTGGATCCCCCATGTGAATTAACACAGATTCTGAATTACATCCATATAAAGCGGAATGGCAAAGGGGAGGGGAAAAGAGCCGCGACGCGATTTAAAAAAAAAATACAGAGTTCTATTTGCAAATAAAATTGTATCAGTCAATTGTTTCCTGTGATCTGCACCGCCACAGTGGGTGAAATCTGCAATTGTGTATTCCCTCCTGTGTCTTTCAGAGAAGTGTGGATCAGACGCTTTCACGGCAGAGCGGCTTGTGCATTAAAATGTTGAATGGCAATTGAGAAGCTTCCCACTCGTAAGGAAAAAAAAAAAAAAAAGAAAGAAAAAAAAAAAAAAAAAAAAAAAAAAAAAAAAGAAGGAGAAGAAGCGGTAAACCAGCAAGTTTGCCCAAAGTGGAGGGAGCTGCTGAAGCCTCTCTCGGTAGCTCTTCCCTGACGCTGCAGCAGCAGAACCGCCTGCGCTACACACACACAGAAAGAGAGGGAGAGAGAGAAAGAGGGAGAGCAGAGAGAGAGAGAGAGAGCGAGAGAGAGAGGGAGGGCGGGAGGGAGGGAGGGAGGAGGAGGAGGGAGGACGAGTCAAGCGCTGCACTCCAGAAAGCTCAGTCTTACCCTCTGTCTCTGCTGCTAGTGCTGCAAGTGGGATAGCTGCTCATCACAAAACACCAGTTCAGTCCTCAAAACCGATCCTCATTTCACGCCCGAGTGTTGCTTCTGTGGCTTTCTCAAACCCGTGATCTGTAGTGATTTTCTCCTACCCTTTCCCTCCCCACGTCCGCTATAGACTGTGAATCGAGCAACGATTTTTAAAGCAAATGTTTGTTCGCCTTTCTTTGCTTCTATTCTGCATTTTGCGGAATCAAGCTGGTAAGGAAACTCGTTTTGCAGATTCCCACCTTCCCCTGTTGTGTCGGTGCTTTTGTGAAATAGCTGCAGTCACTGTAACTGCATAAAACTCCAGGGAGGAAGAGGGACTGCCTTAGATCTCAGACTTTCGTCCTGTTTCCCAGTGCTGTTTCTGCCTCTCGGTCTTTGTGATTGTGTTCTTCCTATTACCGTGTTTTGAATGTGTCTTTTCAGCATGTTTGTGGGTATCCTAGGAGAAAAAAAAAACAACAACAACAAAAAAACCCTCGGAGAATATTATCAGGAAGGGAGCGAGAGGGTTAGTAGAAGAAACACATGTAAGAAGTATCAGATTTATTTCCGAACACAGACTTGCTGCTTCGATGATTGCTAAAATGTAGCGTCACCTACCTGGGTAAGTGGGAAATAAACTTTAATGGTAAAGCTCTCCGGCTCAACTTTGCTTATTCTGACGTCTCTAGTTCGCGTCTCCTTTTGACTTTGAGCCATTTAATCTCGTATGGCTTTTGTGTGCTCCCGCCCTACCCTTGGGGATGCCTGGTTCCTTACTTGTCCTCTCTGCTTGGAGCCCGGAGGGAAAATAGGGAGACTCCGGGGGCAGCCGAGCTCGGGGCAGCCAGAGGGGAGAGAATGAGCGTGTGCGGGTGTGTGTGTGCGGGTACATGTGTGTGTGCGGGTACATGTGTGTGCGGGTACATGTGTGTGCGCGGGTACATGTGTGTGCGCCTGTGTGCGTGCGCGCAGCCAGGGGAAGGCAGGAATCCAGCTGCTCCTTCTCCCTCTGTGAACACATGTGGGAAAGCAAGTTCTGTACGTGCGCGTTCTGTATGTGTTTGTGTGTGCATTCCTCAGTACAAATGGCTCTTTTGAATAAAAACGCATGCAGACCAATGTAGCGAAATGTCTCTTTCATCGCGATGATATATTTAAGCGAAAAGCGGCCGGATATGTTGAGGTGGTTCAAAGCAGCGGTCACAGCGTGTCTTTGTCATTTGGGGCGGTGAGTGATTGTAGGAGGGAGGGAAGGTTGCCACCTCTTTCCTTGAGGAGTCCAGAGACACAGAGGGGCAGAGCCGCGCCGCATGGAGTCGGCGCTAGGGTGGGAGGGACTGCTCCCTTCTCCGGAGGGCTGCAGGGCTGCTCCTCCGGAGCCTCCTCCGGCCCTGGCACCGGCCCCGGCCGCTCTGCCTTGCCAGAACACGAAAACCCTCCCCCGCCGGTGCTGGAGACACTCGGCTTTCTATCTGCAGCATCAGCGAGAAAGCCCAGCTCGGCGCAGGCTCAGTGCTCACCGCCGCAGTCCCGGACGGAGGAGGGGGGTTCGGGAGCGCAGCATCTTCGCAGCGGGTTAAGTAGGATTAGTACCAAATCCCTATTATATTTGCCAAGCAACTTGAATTTGTTAAAATTCCCCCTCGCTGTTCTGGAGCTCCGCGAGGAGGAAATTTTGCTCACAGTGTAAGATCCAGACATGCCAGTACGCAGGAATACCAGCATACTGCATTACACTGGCTCCCTGCGCTGGAAATACAACTGCGAACCGCAGGTCCCGCTGTTCCCGTCCCTTTGTGTTTTTAAACGCAGCCAGGAAACTTAATGTGTTCGCCAGGGAAGGGGCGGGATGAGAGCGTTTTTAACCTCCCCGCCATAAACTTTAATCGGATTCCAGGCTGTTGCACGGCATGGACGCTCGCCTTCTTGCCTGCGTCTCCTTCCCCGTTGTTTCTACTACGGTCTCCTTGCGAGTGCCTCTTTCAAGCGAATGAGTGATTTCTTTCTCTTGCCATGTGCAATTGCTCCCCCTTCCTTTCCTACTCTCGCTGGCCTCTCTTACACACACTATGCCTTTCACACGCGGTCTGCGCCCCCCAGTCCCCCCCTCCTTTCCTTCTCTTTTGCAGTGTCTTCACATGCAATCTCTCTCTGAATGTGCAATGTCTTTCCTGCTCGGGAGTGCTGCGTCCTTCACAGTGGATTGGTTCCTCTTTCGGAGCAGAGGTAACGGCCCCCCCTTTCCTATCATTCTCCCTTCCTCCCTCCCCTCCTCCTCTCCTCCCCTCCTCCCCTCCTCCCCCAGGGCAGGCGGCCGGCGTGGGAAATGGGCCCGACGTGCGCTGCATGGTGGATGGCCGCGCTGCTCCCGCTCCACGTGCCCCGGCTGCCGGGGGGAGCACGGGGCTGTGCTGCCCGTGTGTCCCCCGCGCCCCCCCGCATCCCACTCGTTCGAGACGGCAGAGAGCAGAATTACCCCCGCACCCTCCTCTCTCCGCCTCCCCGGCCCCGCAGACCGCCGGTCCCGCGCACCCTCGGCCTCCCGGGTGTCGGCAGGAGCAAGCGCGGCTGTTCCAGGCGGGGGAGGTTGGTCCCTCTCGGGCAAATCTGTTGCGCAGTGTGAGTCCCCCCTGCCGGCTGCCCCCCCGCTCCGATGCACACAGACGCCCACACGCGCTCCGACACGACACGGCATTTGTCCTCCTGATCTGGTGAGATCAAGTGGGAAGAGGGATCACAAATGTAATCGTCTGTAATAAATAAAATAGCCCGAGATGCTGGTGATATACAGAGGGGAAATAGGAGCTTGTGTCCTTAAAGGGAACATCTGATAAGGCCACCGAAGTGGCATCTTGCGTGTGGGAAGGAATCCGTCTTGCTGACAATCGCAGCCTGCTGTACGTGGGGAAATCCTAAAGCAGCCTGGGAGCTTCCCCGGCTCTGTGCATCCCCCAAGCTCCCGATGCTCTGCACCGGGGCTTTGTTGTCGTTGTTGTAGTTGTTGATTGGAAAGACAGGGGTCATCGTTAAAATATGCAGATATAATTAATGGCTGGTTTATCTTCTTGTGTTGGCTGAGCCCAGCTTCTGCCGCCGGCAGCCGGACTCGCGTCCGCAGTTGGCGCTTTCAGCCCACGACAATTTGGTTTTCACAGTTTGGGAATGTCAGTGGCTCGCACTGGAAAATTACTTCTGGGATCTGCAGTCGGAATCAGTCTCTGGTTAAAGAGAGACAGATTATTTACATATCCACACCACTCTGTACCCTAACAAATACACACTGCATATTACTATTTTCACTCACAAAGTAAAAAGAAGCTTCAGGAGGGGAAAAATCATATTGCCTTGAAAGTAACGTATTCATAATAATACATGGAAAAGATTAAATACAGTAAACATGACAGAAAATTCAAAAGCAGGGTAAAAACAAGGACAGAACCCCCACATGAAGCAGTTAAAGCCATTTGACGGAAAGGCGAAACTAACTCAAGAACTCCACCAAGGGACAAGCAGCTGAAATGACACCACAGCAGCACGGAGCCCGCGGTGACCTTTCATCTCTCCAAAGTGTCTTGCTGATCTGGTGCAATTCTGTTGTGACCTCTTCACTCCCTTCCCTACCACAAGTGCCCTCCGGCCGCCTCGGAGCTCCCTGAGTTGCTCGCAGTGAATGTACTGGGAGGCCGGCTGAGTTACAGGGAGTGCTGACACTTGGCCAGTGTCTTTCACAGCTCTGCAAATATGCTTGCAGTGTAGTAACATGTAATAGGCAGCAGTGATTAAATTATTCATTGCAGCAGCAGCCTTTCTGATAGATGTTAAAACGTAAGAGTTTAAATAAGAAAACCACAGATTTACTTTTAAGCAGATAAACCCCACATCTGTGCTTATTTAACTGAATGCTAGCTAAGCATGAAACCAGTTACTTTGTTTAAATCCTCTCTCTTTTACTCTCTCGAATTTTGAGCTAGATTATGCACCATAAAAGTTACTGACAGAGCAGAATTAATCTGTGTTGGATAACAGTGGTTAAATCTCGCATGATTATAATCGTTCATTCTTAAACTCAAACTGAAGTCTGTTCAAAGTGAAAGGTTCTTGCATAGGCATGATTCCATCAGCATTTCTGAGTTCTCACATTTATGAAGAATGATGAAAATTAATATTTAGCCAAAGAGATAGTGATTCTGTTTACTAAGATTTTTGCAGTGTGTATATATTCCTCAAAAATCACAATTATTAGCATTGAGATTTTCTTTTTCTTTTTCTCTTTCTTTCTTTCCTTCTTTCTTTCTTTGTTTCTTTCTCTTTCTTTTCTTCCTTTCTTTCTTTCTTTTTCTTTCTTTTTCTAGAACTTGTCATGGAAGGCCATTTACAGACCGGGTTTTTTTCCCAGATGTTTACAAAAATATCTACCCACTCATAATAATGTAGAAATAACAGAGAGAATATGCTTAAAATCAGAAAGAAAAGTTAGTGAAAGGTCTTTAAAAACTCATGTGAACTTTAATGAAGGGAGGCATATTTTTGTTAAATTTCTTTCACATGCAAGTGCTAACTTCCCTGGATTTGCAGGGATATAAATGAGTTCTGTACCCAGCCCCATTATTTTATAGATTTATTTTTAAATTAAACTATTGTTCATGTTCTCTAAATGCAAAGAAAACGATAAAAAATTAAGGTGAGCTTTCATGAATTCCTATAAAAATAGAGGAAAATGATGAGTCATTAGTACATTTTCTTCATAAAAAGATACAATGAGACATTTAGAAGAGATAATTAAACTGGACTTTATTTAAATGAAATGTATGAGAACCAGGTAGCACCGCCAAAGAAAGAAAAATACGTTCATTGTCACAGAAAATATTAAATGTGTACAATTGGTATGTATGTAGGGTTATTAGCAGAGAACAGTACAGTTACTCTGGGAAATAATTTAGGTATTTTTTTAATATATATAGTGTTTCCAAGGTGGCTATCAGTAGTGAGCACACTGAAGGTCTCAAAGTGCTTTGTAAATTATCCCTAGGAGAGAAAAAGAAGTGCAATGACCTGTGCAGTCACCCAGGCAAACCACTAAAAAAATTTACTCTTTCCAGATTAGGTTCATTAGACCATAGTTGTGCATTTCTTTATGTTATTTTACTATATTCTGGGTTCACATCAAGATTTGTCTTTAAATATGTGACAATAATTTCTGCTTTATTTGATGGATTGCTGGAGAGTCAAAGAACTCTTTCTGAAGCCTTTAAAACAGGTTTGTATTCCAGACAACTACATACAAAGAAAATCTTGTGTCATGAAATTTGATGGATAGCATTAAAATATACTAAACTGTTACAGATATATTGAAATACAGATGTTTTTAAGCACGTGCTCTCACTTACTTCAGCCAGCTATCCTTTATATACCAAACTGAGTACACAGACTTTGTAAAATCATTTCACCTCAATGTACTCTTGAGGACTTCTTGACCTAATGTGATTTTTCAGTTCTATGTCCTACATTTTCTACTGGTTTTTTTTTTTTTTTTTTTGGATGCTACAAATTCTTTTTCTGTAAATGAAAGTTTTCTTCCATTTTTGAATGAAAATCATGAGGGCATATCTTTTGCCTAATGTTCTTTCTTAGTGCATCCTGTGCAGTTTTGATTTATTTTTAATATAATTCAGGAGATCATAGAAGATCTGGTATGTCTTCATGATTGTGCTGTGTTGTCAGCTGCCTGTTGAGCAGAAGATAAAATACTTAAGCAAGAGGGCAACTCTGAGAAGTTCTGAAGAAGAATCTTTGATATTATAATTCAAGTACTGGTATTGATAACTGAATGCTGTGCATCTCTATTCCTTTCTGTAAGTTAATGCCAATATATGTTATTGATTACATTTAAAATTAAATTTATAAATCTACACATATACTCACTTAGCTGGGAGCTTTAATGTTTCTGTCTGCTTTTTCAAAACAATAACTGCTCTCTGGCAGAAAAAAGAAGAGTAATAGTTGTACAGAACAACTAGGGTATAGAACACAGTTGTTCTATATTAGGGAAATAAATATGGTGGCAAGGAAAATAATTTAGAATGGGATCAAGCTGTTGATTGCCTGTTGGACAGGCTATTTGGCTTTGTTCTGCAATGTTTAAAACTACTTTCTTTACTAGGTATTTTATAATGTTAGGCTTGTCATTTCTTTTCATATGAAAAGTGCATCATTAGAATCCTTAGAGGTCATGTTGCTATAAGCCTTATTCAGCTGTACAGTGGAGAAGCAGAAAAAGTTTTCCCTTAATTCACTGTTTGACCCTGTCAGAGACATGAGTGTTCACTGAAAAAAAGTAAGGGCTATTCACCTGCTACCATCAACTGTTTTTGGTGAGCAAGAGAAAGTATGAAGAAGTAGAGTTCCTTGTGCCTTTCCCTGAAGTACATTAAAACATAAACTTGTATATCCATGTCTATAGTGTACAGGCCTAGTGAGCAGCTTTGGTATTTAGCCAAAATAGCAATTAGAAGCTGAAGAAGACCCTGGTTCTATCACCCTAAACCAGGATCCTTTTAGAACAAACAGGAGTAGCCAAATATATTTTGGCTGCTAAGCACTGCTACATACCTGATCAGCTTTGCTTCTAAAATGTTTTGCACTGCTATCTGAACTCTCCAAAATAGGAATTAAGGGGTTGTAGTCACCCTTCCTGTGAGGAAGATTACATAGTCTGACATTGAAATCATCTGATCATCATCTGATCAATCCTGCTGTCTCACTTGCACTTTCTGCCATGCAGACACAGCCATACTTTTACATCTGCTTTAGGTGTTTTGCAAAGTTTCTTGGTGATCATCCTTTGCATAATTACATTTTTAGTGTCCTTTATAAGAGTAATAAGTACTGTACAGAGTGGGTTTTTATGACTAAAATATATCTAGAGGAAGAGAGGTACTGATAAGTTTCTATGTTTTTCATCTTCTGATAGAAACCTGACATATCTTCTAGTTCATTCATTCTGTGAGATGATTAAAAAGTTGCTCTTCAACAAACTAAACCTCATTCAGGGCTCAGCAGGAAATAACTGCAATCTAAGCACATTAAAGAACAGACAGGGCAAGCCAAAGTATACCTTTTTCTTTCCCTCTTAAGATCATGGGGAAAAGAGAAAAGCAGTCTAATACTGTGATAAAACTGCAGCCTGCAGCAGCTGACTATGGGTAAGGGTATAGAACCTAATACAAAGCACACAGAAGTCAATGGAAGCACTTTGACTAAATAAGCTTTGCATTAGGCACCTTGTGAGTGAATGATGTTTAAAGCATTCATGTAGATCTTAAGCAGATGAGTGAAGAAGAAAATTATGTGCATTTGAATCAAAATAAATGCCATTAAAACACTGACCCCAGAGATCGTCTTTATGACTCATAAAAAATTGTCATTCTTGGGCACTGAGTCCTATCTTCCATTAGTGCAAGAACTCATGTTGCATGAAAAGCATATCTTTAAAATATGTGTTTGTATATACATGTAAAATTCTTATGTTGATACTTATCTTAAAGTTCAGTACATTATAAACATCTGCAGGCTCTTTTTACCCATTCATGTGTTTACAGAGTGAATTTCTCTCATCTTAGGGTTAGGTTTTTTTCTGCTAAATAATACAAGATTTTTAAATTTCCTTTCATGATCTAAATTCTGCATTCCTGAGATTATGCAGACAAACTTCCCCTTCACCTCCCTCCACTCCATTTTTAATGATGTTTTCAGTGAACCCTTTTTTAATATGGAGGACACAAGTGACTTATGATTTTCATCATAAAGATGTACTCTACCTCATGTGGTAATGTTAAACATCTCTTTATTTAACCCAGAAATATTATGTTTAATACTCTGTATTAGCATTTTTCATAGCTACATCATGTTTTGATGACTAGTAGTCCTTCTTTAGTAGATTGGCTGCATCTTTCTTTTCTCTGTCATTTTCAGCTGATAAACTCACAGTTTATAGATGAAAATCTAGTTACATTGCTGTTTGTACTATTAAATGTAATTGCATTTCTATTATAGAAGTCATCAAGTCATCTGATTCTTCTTGTTTGTTTTCATCATTTTGATGGTTCTCAGGCTTGCTTTACCAGCAAATTTCAGCAGCATGTTCTGAGGTTTTATGATCTAATTTTTAACTTAAATATCAGAAAGCTCTATGGCAAGACACTCCATAAAAAACCCCTTAAAAGCTTCCATCTAATCATGCAAACACCTAACACAACCTGTCGTCCTCTCCTGATTAGTCCATTCTTTATCTTCTCTGTCTTAAGTAATTATTTTCATATCAGATTGTGTCAAAAGCTGTTTTGAAGTCCAGATATGTGAGATTTCATGCCTGGAATAGAAGATACATTATTAAAGATACAGAGATATTGATATATGGTAGTATCTTCTCTCGAATATGTTTGGATGTTAAGTTTGGTTTTTACTTCTGTTCTCTATACTTCTGTACTTTTAGAAGAATAGTGTCGCCAGCAGACCAGGGAAGTGATTGTCCCCCTGTGCTTGACACTGGTTAGGGCAGACCTCAGGCACTGTGTCCAGTTCTGGGACCTTCAGTACAAGAAAGACATTGAGGGGCTGGAGAAGTTCTGGAGAGGGGCAGTAGAGCTGGGGAAGGGTTTGGAGGGTAAGTCCTGTGAGGAGTGGCTGAGAGAGCGCTGGAGGGTTGTTTAGCCTGCAGAAATGGAGGCTCGGGGGGACCTTCTTGCTCTCTACAGTTGCCTGAAGGAAGGTTTTAGCTAGGTGGGGTTCAGCCTCTTCTCCCAGGCAGCCAGCAACAGGACAAGAGGGCATACACTCAAGCTGTGCCAGTAGAGGTTGAGGCTGGGCATCAGAAAGGGTTGTTAAACACTGGAATGGACTGCCCAGGAACCTGGTGGAGTCGCCCTTAATGGAGCTGTTCAAGAAATAGATGGATGTGACATTTAGAGCCATGGTCTAGTTGAAAAGTTGATGATCAGTCAAAGGCTGGACTTGATGATCTCAGAGATCTTTTCCAACCTAAATGATTCTGTGATTCTGTTCAATTACTTATTCTTAGCTTCAAAAAATTATTTTGAAACTTTGCATTCTAAACCCATAAAAAAAGTCTTATTGAAACATTATTTATTTCCTCTCTTCTCTTTCCCTGTTGAAACTGATACCTTTACTAAAAATTCTTGTTCTAGTCTCTTCAGACATATGCATTAATTTCTTCAGAATTCTGCAGTGTAGGTTATCTGGACTACTGGCTTATACTATTCTGTAGTCTTTGAAATAATTTTATTTCAGATGTGGTAATTTTTGTTCTATGACTTTGCTTGCATTGATCACTTTGCTCATTTCAACATCACAATCCTTACTGGGACCTGAAACAATGTACACAATTTATTTGGGTATCTCTAGGTAAATATTTATAATTTTACTTAACTTTGTGTTTATTGCACATTCTGCAAAAGTAGAGCCAATGCTTTCTAAGCAATTTTTGAATAAGGTCTAAAGGTTTATATTTGACATTTTATTAAAAAGTACAACATGTAACTCTGAACATATTTGCCTATTTTGCCACTGCATGTCTTATTTTCTGTCTTGTTCATGCATTACTCATATGTGACCTACATTATCTTCTGAAAATTCATTATTTTGAATGTCTGAATGCTTTATATTAGAAGAATGGCAATGAAAGTGAAGATAAGTAGATCATTCCAGAGTAGAGGAACCATACCTGACCAGAAGGAACTTTGCACTTTCACAGAGTTGAATAATATACAGCTAGATTAAAATAATATACAGCTAGATTATTAAAGCTGTAAAAAGACTCTGAAAACATAGATTTGGCACTTACAAGACCAGAGCCACCCAGAATGTCAATAGTCAATCCAAATGACAGGTGATACTACCAGTTGCCAAGTGTTATCAAACTGAATATACAGAAAGTGTATATTTATATATATATATATAAAGTTCTTGATGAACAACATTCTATGAAGAGTCTTGTATCAAATACCTTAGAGAAGTTTGGAGAGATAGATCAGTATAAATGGATTAGAAATACAATAATAGAGAGGTGAAGATAAGAAATGTTTAGGTTTGTTTTAAATTTTGTGAACAAATACAATTAAAAATTTATAAGGGAGAAATGAGAAAAAACAGATTTCAGAAAGTTGATGGAGTTCCAATTCTAATGCATCAACACAGCTACTTAAGTTATTGGAGCTTTATTTATTAACTTTTGTTTTTCTTTTAAAATAATTTTAGCATTTTTGTACTAAATGTCTATTTTTTTCAAGGGGCACTGCATGACTCATAGTGCAACTTAAGGAGGATATATTTAATTTACTGCAGTTTCAAAAAGTTCATGAACAAAAAGTATTGATAAGAAAACTTTTTGAGTTTTCATCTTGTGTCATTCTTGGAAGAAGTTATTAACTTAACTTGGTATTATTATTCCTCTGAAAGTTATAAGTAAGAATGATAACTATTATGACTTCATGGCACTTCAAATAATATATCCCTTTTTTTGCTTGCCTATTACCTTACTGAGTTTTAGCATATAACTTCTTTACAAGTCCACATCTATATTTAAATTTTTGAAAAAAGTCAGCCTGATTCAATGATATCTGATAATGAAGCTAGATTTACCCATGATGAAACTTATAGGCAATCTTATTTAAATATTTTCAGTATTTTTATACATTCCACTATGAACTTGAGCTTTTAAGAAGCTAGCTTTTTGGAGTTTTTTGTCTGAATATAAAAATCAATCCATCCAAATTTGTTGAAATTGCAATGCACTAAAGTATTGTATTTACATAAGAGTGGTAAGGACTTGACATTTTTAGGCAATAAGCTCCTCAAATATTTTATTCACATTTTATGTAGCCCAACATGTGCTTAACTAATATTCTATTGACAATCTCATCTCTTTGTCCAGAAACTACAATACTCTGGTATTATGTGGCCTCTTCTGGGACATAACAATGGTAGCAGGAAGCTTCCATGTTTGAACGCAGAGGGATGAAAGTTAGATCTGAATAGAGAGAAAAAGATGAAGTGCTAGTGACTGTTCCAGGTATCAGTGATGTCAAAAATAGCTATGGAATTTGCTATAAAATTATCACATTCATTCTGTCTCTAAACAATGGTAGCATTGTATATATTTAGTTCAATTTGTAAAGGCTTTTGCTAATGACCAATCACCTAAGTATCAATAAGGAAACATAAGACTTAATTTTGTTGTTTTTTCAGGTTTCTTTAATTTCAGTTTTGGCTGATAAATAACCTAGGAAAAAAAGTAAAAACCCAAAAATTAATGTAAAGAACAATATTAATATTGCCAAATATGAATAATGTAGTCAATGTAGCCCTCAGAAGCCAGAAAATATCAGAATACTTTCAGCATACCCTTAATGCAGTGATTACAATCTAATGGCATGTTTATGTATACTTTCTACACTGAATTTCAATTTGGAATAAAATTAAAATAAAAAAGAAAAAAAGGGAATGAAGGAAGGAAGGAAGGAAGGAAGGAAGGAAGGAAGGAAGGAAGGAAGGAAGGAAGGAAGGAAGGAAGGAAGGAAGGAAGGGAAAGAAAGAAAGAAAGAAAGAAAGAAAGAAAGAAAGAAAGAAAGAAAGAAAGAAAGAAAGAGCAAATGAAAAAAAGAAAGAAAATAATTAAATAAAATAATCCTTATTTTTATTTAATTACACAGAAGAAGTACATAAGGTTGGATTTACTAAGAAAGTTTTTGTTCATGTTCAGTATTTGTCCCATGGCCTTATTGCCCACTGTTAGAACAGCATCCAGCACACAGAATTATTAAATGGTATTTTTTATGGTGTATATCACTGTATTGTTTAAAAAATTTAAAAGCTTTATTTAATTTGTGGAAAATTATATTATACTGTGGCGTACAATGATTCCAGTATTAAAATGTGAAGGTACTACAGAGACTGAGGTAAAAAATATCCATAGATTTAGTATATCTGAGTCTTTAAGATTCATATCTTTGAGGAGTGTTGAGAATTACATACTTTTACATATCCAAGCCAAACTCTCAGTGACATAAGTGTCTGGAAATGTTCATTCTTCAGTGAAACAGTCTCATGATTTCAGGTAAGAACTCAGATATGGTGAAATCACAATCAAAATGTTTTGTTCTGTGACATCATGGGGGAATTGTATCTGGAAGTGAATGTCAGTCTCCAGCTTTAAAACAAAACATTCAGACACAATGAAACCCTGGATTTTGCCTTGATTTAACATCAGAGAAGGTCAGTTCTGTTCAAGGCAGCAAGTAGGGATCTTGAGGAGAAAAAATATAGCTCTAATGAAAGACTATATCAGACTTCACAAGTACTAGTAGTTGTACAGGAACTATGATTACATCTATAGCTTAATTTCATAATTTTCTAACTATGAAATGAACAGTTAATTTTTTGACCCTAAAAATAGCCTTCTAATATAATTTTGTGGCATATAGTAATTTCTATTGCAGAGAGAGGACAGCACAGGTCCCTGTCTCTACAAAAGGAAATGTACCTAGGTATGCAACACTTTGGAGAAGAGGGAACTGGGGTGTGGGTAAAAACTCTTGAATAAGCATAAGTGGGAGATGCACAGATGGTTGAAGTTCCCAAATGTTCTATGATTCTCTCTGGGCATCTTTTGCTATATAAGTGTGATAACATTTGTTAGAAGGCATGATTAAGGCTTTGTAGGCTTCACAGATGGAATGTAATTTAGTGGAAAGACTTGAAAGAAAGAAGGTTCAGATATGAAATGTATTCCATGAAAGGAAGGGGTCGGGTCCAGACAAGCAACATAGATACAATAACTAAACATTGTTCTGTAAACTTTTCTGTGAAAGAAAAGACAGGAATAAGTTCCCTTCACCCAGAGATATCTCTGGTTTTCTCAACTGAATATATAACATAAAACATATTAGCAGTTTAAAAAACTAATTTAAAGTAATATGTTCAATTAAATAGTGTATTAGGTTACAGCAAAACTTCCACCCTTTCAACTTCCAGAAAGCCTCATGTCCACTATGCTGTACATGTCTGGTAGGAAAGAAAGCACTTTGATGAAATAGCTCAGTAAGCTTCTGAATGGAAATAAACTATTTCTCTTGACTTCCACTTGATGGAAATGGAAGAAAGTCATAGCAGAAAATTTAATTTACCTAGACCCCATTTTAGAGATTCCTGCATAACATATATGTGTGTATATATATATATATATATATATATATATATATATATATGCTTGTATGTGTATATTTTAATATATTTCTACATATATGTATGGTCACTTGATTATAGCAAGAAAATATTTGACCAATAGCTGCTGTTGTAAAATTTCATAGAACACAAGAGTTGCCAATAGGACATCAGAAGTAGTTAACAACAATACACAGAATATGGTCAATTTTCTCAGATTCATCAATTTTCTCATTCTTCAATAGAAAGAATTGGAGTAAATAATTTATGTTGATTTTTTTTCCTCTTTTATGTAGCTCAAAAGCAGGAATAGCTTTTAGAAAATAATTTTGGTTTTAATAAAAAAGGATTAGATGCCAACTAAATGAGTACAGAAGAATGCAAACATCATTCATGCTGGAAATTTAAGGTCTGAGACAGAGAACAGCCCATGTAGTAGTGTTTTCTCACTACACATGTGCTCTCATCATAATCATTCAAGGCTCCTGTCACTTTGACTTGCTAATTCAAAAAAATAAAAAGAACTCTGGGCCAAAGTGAGGACTAATCAATCATGAAATACTGTTTTAAAAATCATATTTTGCTGTCCATAAAGGGAAAAGAAAATTTCTAAATATTCAGCTTGTGCCTTATAATTACAACAGAAATATTTCTTTTAATGAATCGTCACTAAATCTGGGCAGAGACAAAAATATTCCCATCCTGTGGCTGTTTTTTTTGGACCTTGAGATATAATTTTGAAGAAAAGAACATATCTTTATAAAACTGAGGGCATATTTCCATTTTAAAGAAGAATGTCGGAGAGCCAAACTCTCCTATTTGATGTACAAGTATATTGTGGCCAAAATTTCACTTGCTGGTAGCCTGTTCTTGATAAGGTGTTTGGTTTTACTGGCTGGCTTTCTTCAGTGTTTTGTTTCCCAGAGCTGTCTCTCCTTCATAAAAATATTTATGTGCCAATTTAAGGCATTCTAAAGTCAATCAGTTGCAAATGTAAGCTTGTATTATGGGACTTTCCTCTACTTTAGTGTGGTTAATGACTATGTTCCCATGACTTTTAAAAGGACTGGTGCCTCAGCACATTTTCAAAATTATGCCATTTGAAGACATTTCCATTTATAATGCAGCTTAAATCTCATTTCCCTCAATATGTGCCCTCACTTAGTCTATTTTAAGGCTTCTCTGGAAAAAAAAAATTATATCTCAGCTGCTGCTCCTGCTCTTAATGCCTTCCTAGTCTCAGTAAAGCAGAAACCAACTGATGCCTCATTCTGATACTCATACAGAGACAATATGCAGACACTGCACTATCCTCCATTCCTGGCTGAAGAGCTCGGTCCTACCATTTCATATTATCTACACACACAGCTGCTGCTTTGTGTGTCTGCTAAAGCTTCATGCCTCTCTGTAGTCTCTATGACTTCACAGTTTCCCTGTAGGAACTTAGAGTGAGACTGGTAAAGACTGCCTTAATTGCAAGATACTGCAGATCCTAATTGGGAAAAAAGAGTGTCACCTGAAATAGTAGTACAGACACAGTCCTGGATGAGTGGAAGAAGGAAAAATAGAAGGGGTTATAAAGAAGGGGAGAAAAGAGGTGGAAGTTGTACTATTTGATTGTGTCCTTAACTTGCTGAGTCAGCAGGAGCCAAGAGCTCTGCAGGGGCACACTTAGCCTTCACGTTTCTCCATAGAAACCCCATCTGGCCAACTAAATTGCCAGCAATTGAGAAGCCATGCAGGAAGCTGTATCCAGCTATTCTCATTCAGTGTGAAGGTTACTGTGTGTGGAGGCAGTGGTAGGAAAAATAAGGAAAACTTTGCAAGACTATGCCTCTCACATACAGTAATGGAAAGCATCAAATATGGATCAAATTTGGGCTGCTCACTGCTGTAGTTGGTAGGCAAATAAAGAATTAAGCATTGCAAAGAACTCTAGCTTCTATTTTAGAAAGACCCATAATCAGGCAAATTTTTGAAGAAAAATCATCCAAAAGAAAAATTATGAAGGAAATTCAATAACTGTATTTTACTATAGTATTTGTGTTTGAATTTCAAAATCAAAAGCTTTTAATCATATTTTTCTATCAGGTTATCTGAAAGAAATTTCATGGAGCCCTACTTGGCCTTTGCAAGGACATCTAAATTCAACCTCCATTTAAAAGGCCTAGAAAAATTAAATGCCTTCTCTGGTCCTGTTAACTTGCAATGTTCATTCAAATGCAGGTACTTAAAGAGATATAAGCCAGAGACAAATACCATCATTGCATAAAAGAATCCAGTTTGTTATATGGGGAATGCTCCAGAAGAATGCATCAGCCACTGGTTTATGTGCTGTAAAACAGCAATTGCACTTTATCCCTGCAGTTCAGTGTTTCCCAATGAGCAGGGTTGCTCTCTAGAGAGATGTGCCAGTATTAAAGGTAAAGCACAGAAGAGAGTGCAGTCCAATTAATGTATTAAGTGAGGCTCTGTGCCCAGAGTGGCATTGCTAGTAGCAGCAAACTGAAGGAAAGAAGATACTCAAGTACAGCAGTGTGAAAAAAGAGAAATGGTGGAGAAGATGATAACACAGTGTCCAGGAAAGCTTGGTACCAGTGATTTGTCTCTCTGCTCACAGTAAAATAGGTTAAATGAGTCAACATCCCTTCCCATATAACTCATTTTCCTAATGCTAGTTGTAGCTGGTGTTGGCACATTGTGTTGTTCAGGAGAGCTGAGTTACACTTAGGTGACTAGGACTCTTGGTAGTGCATTATTGATGAGGTCTTCACATGGTGTAAGCAGCTTACAAGGGCATCAGTATTCAGCTTGCAGTACAGAATGAGTGATCATTCAGATTCAAAATTATTGGTCCTCTGTGTTTTATGTGAAGCATTTTAGTTTCAGGAAGAGAACTTAAATTTTAATTTCAGATTAATTTTTTCTTTCACTGATTCAACCTAGTTTTCTATAAGCCTTGCAAAGCTTTGACAACTGGGCATGAAAAAGTTTCCCAGGAGCAAATTAACTAGTTGTTTATAAGAACACTTACCACCCCATGAGTTTTCTAAATCATCGGTTCCCAGCCAATAAGTCTGGAGATATGTGTCACATCACCAGTGAAGCAGAGAGCAGAACAGAAACTAATAAACTTCCCTCAAGAACAACACAATATACTTCATTCTTTTAATGAGCAGTTGAAGCTAGATATCAACTTTTTCTACTATCTTACATCTATTAAACTGGTACTTGGGGCGGTTTTCTACTAGCCTCAGTTAATTTTAAAATTTTAAAAATGTTTACATAAAGCTTTTTTTTTTCAGAAAGGCTAAAGAAACGGATTATTAACTAAATCTTTTCTAGCAATGTAGAAATACCAATGAATTTTAAGTCAAGTTACAGTGAACACTGAAGAAAATGTTACAGAAGCTGACTTGCTGCTAAAACCAAGTAGCAAAAGCAAATTTATTAGGCTCCTTCTAGAAACTGTGTTATCTTATAAATCAGATTTTAATGCAGAAAGTATTTCTGTAATTCTCTGCAAAAATCATATTTTAAGGATATATGTTTATAAAAAATACGCTCCCCCCCATGGCTGCAGTAGTAATCTTACTATATTTCTGTCCAGAATTGGCAACAAATACAAATGTAGACATATTCTTTCTGTGTGCTTTACAAAGCTATCTACCAAACAACGTTCTTAATCCACTGGAATCACTGTCCTTTAAGTACTGAATTTGAGTATGCTGCTTTATCTTTTTGCAATGTAGTAACTGTGAGACACTATTCATGTTTGAAACAGGGTTTCAAACCAGTGCACCTTTAGGTTACCTTCTGAAGTCTTTAGGACATGTCAGAGTGGATTTTAACAGCCATAATGAGGTTTTCTGTTGCTGCCTTCTGCTAGTTTAACACAGTGCTCTTTTATTGCAAAGATATCTTCCTATAATCACATCTGTATAATTTCCTCACAAAATTTTTGGGGTCAATCACATGACCTTTGAGCCCTAACCACAGAACAGAACCTTTTCTTTCTTTCCATGCCATTGGGAGTTTGCACGCTGTTCTGATGAGTCCTGGAGGGCTTCCCAGGGAAAGCTAATGCAGACTGACTTTTTTCCAAGCTTCAATTCCTCTTGCTCACCAAAGAGGAGTGGGAACGAGCTTGTTCTCCTGTGGACTTCAATTCTATTCCTCATTCATCAACAGACAGCAGTAGAAAACTCCCTCCTTTTCCATCATAGGACCAAAGGCCTTACAAATGACCCTAATAATGACAAAGCAAGAAAGAACATCCAAATCATTGCTGTATAAGTATTTTATATATATATATATATATATATGTATAAAATGCTCTCTAATCTTTTCAGAGTAGTGTTAAATTCTTCTGAGGATTAATTTTATGCTGAGCCCAAATGACCAGAAGCAGCTACTACTTTGGGAATGACTGTCTTTCTGGATGCCTTTTGTTTTTAAAGAATTCTTTTATAGATGGACTTTATTTTTCTAGTTGAGAAAGAATATATTGAATATAGATTAGAGCAAATAATTTACTTTCCCCACAGATAGATTTCTGTGATAAGAAATCTGTTCTCCTATCTCAGTAGAGGCTTTTTCAAATGTTATCATTGCAGTGACAGAACAAGTAATTTAATCATTAAGTTTTTGAGACATGCCTTACTAGATTTTGTCATTTCATTAATTCCTCCCCCTTCAAATCAAGTAGATGGTATAATAAACTTAGTGAATTCTTTATATAGATTGAAACACTAGGATGCATGGAATATAGACTAGTTTCTTATTTCATTTTTTAAAAGATGCTGATGTCTTGGCATTGCCAATCAAAGAAATAGGATTACCATAAAAATTTCTTAAAGGCATACTTTTCTGTAATGTATAATAGTGGGTGTCTGATATAGGAAAATGCATATTATGTAATTCTCTTTTAGCTTCAAGGCACATGAATAAGGCCTAGAGTTCCTGATTTCTATTCCCACCTCTTTCACTAACTTATCTTAATAATTCTTTGCAGTTCACAATTTTCCAGCATGCTTCTTATGGTGAAAGAAACTCATTTCAAAGGAAGAAAGAAAGGAAGAAGAAATGTCTCTTTCAAGCATTGCTGGAAGGAGTGGCTTAATGTTCTAAAGATAATGGAAATGTCTGAATTTGCTGAGCCAATGATTTAAATTGAGGTAGGTTTGAGTGGAATCTTCTTGGAGATGTGAACACTGATTGTTCCTTCAATTTAGTGAATTGAATTGAATTGAGTTTAGGATCTTTTTAGAGTAAATTTTAAACACTGACCGTGTGTTGGCTGTGTGAGGGTGCTGCTGAGCCCTAGCGCAGTTGGCAAAAGAAAGTGTATGTCCTAGAAGCAGTGCAGAGCATTCTGCCTCCCCACACTTCTGCAGAAATGTTGGGGGAAAGTCAGCATTGTGCCAAAGCCATGAAGACTGAAACCTCATTTTTGAAACATTTTTCTTTTTGCATCCTCACCATTATTTCTCATTTAATTGCGGTTTTTTTTCATTTGTTTTCCTCCCCCCCACAAGGAAACAGAAAACCTGCCACGCTAGAATAGGCTTCAGTCCTGTTAGCAGAAAAACCTATTGATTTGTACTCCTCCCCTCATCTGTTTTTACCATCTAAGCATTGTAAAGTTTTCCTATAACTAGGGAAAGGAGATAAATAGTATGGTAAGTATTAAAATTATTTTACAAACATTTTGGCAGTATTTTAGTTTTGTAACTAGTTTCAGGTAGTGGTCATTTTCATATGAAAAAGTATTGAACAAAAATGGAAGTAACACTAATTCACTAATTTAAATAGTGTTGTGGAGCCTGATACTATCTTATTCCTATGAAAAATACAACCTCTACTATAAAAATGAGGGTTTAGTTCAGGTATATCTATTTGAGTGAGGACATTGGTAACAAGTTTGTTATGTGTTAGCTAAAAGTAAATATAAAACAATAATAGAAGATATAATTTAAGAGATAAGTACTCATACATAGAAATAGTTGCAGAATCTTCATTTAGTCTTATCATTATGTCTTTAACATATTATCATGTACCTTTATTTTCAGTGGACCCTGGATATTAAAAATACACCTTGATTTTTTCCATGAATAAATTGTGTATTCAGACTCTGCACTCTGCATCCTTCAGCTTCCTATGCTGTGAATAGGAAAACAAGTTAGAGAATGAAAAACTCATCATGCACTCAATAGGGTTTTCTTATGGTAGTGTTAGTATTTGGAAGATAGTAGCTTCCTTTGTAAATAACTTTGAGATATGTTTTAATAAAATATTACACAATAATATATCTATGACACAGTGTGAAGTTTTTTTTGTTCTGAATGGAGAAAAATTAAACAATCCACCAACAAGTGCATCTGCACTGGGAGTATGTTCTGGATGAATATTGAACTTCTACACCTTTAAATTTACATATTAGTTTTGAGGAACTACCAGTGTTTGTGCATAGCATGGAGCAGGCCAGAATGTAGCAAGCCCTCTGTCTTCCTCTGTAAACCCTGCTGTATTGCTTCAGGCACAGGAGTGGATATTCTAAACATTAATGTATTCAGTGCAATAGAACAGCTAGCAGGAGGGTTTCTGGTCTGGACAAAGCACCTCCCTAATGGGACCTGCATTGTTTCTGGGATGGCTGGGTGTTGCAGTGTGTCACCATTTCCTTCTCACCTATCCCATCCCCCTCAAGGATGCCAACCTTTCCCCCTCCCCTTTTGCCCTCCTGCCTGGCACCTTCCAGCAAGGCGTCGTGTGATTGGCAGATGCCCCCCAGGCCTGGGCTCATTGGTTTGTCCCAGCGTCCACATCCCCTGACCCTTCCCCTGCTCACACCTGCTTGGCCCTCACCTGTCCCTCCCCTCCCTCTGTCCCCGGGGCTTAAAAAGGACACGGGACCATGCGGTCGGGGTCTCTGCTGGGTCTCTGCCGTGGCTCCGGCTCTGCCTGTCTGGCTGGAGCTGTTGCCACATTCAGAGGTCAACCATGCTACAATAAACTCTGGATCTAAGCTACACGGCAGAACCCGCTCCTTTTCTCTTCACCGTCTGAACCTTTTCTACCAAAGGTAAACTGAGTTCCTATTTTACCTGGACTTGTTCTGAGCGCCCAGCTGCAGCACCCAGCCAGCCAAAGGCATCTCTGGGGTGAAAAACGCCACAGCTGCCGCCTTTGGTCCAGCAGCGAGGCCAGACGAAGCCAGGCAGGACACACATTCGGGGTTTAATATTAATAGCTGGGGATCTACATTGCTGTGACCGACCATCCATGCCCAAAGGTCTTAGGGTGCCTGAGGAAAGCTAAGACCCTGTTTATTCCACAAGTGGTAATTTTATAAAATTGTACCAAATGTGTGTGCTGTATGGCTGGCAGTATGATGTGAGAACTGTTGAGCAGCAAAGGTCCGGCCTTGCAGTGGAGGGCTCCGTGTGTGCCATGCAGGTGTGTGTGTGACTGTGGTGGTGCAGATGTGCGCACAGACCTGTTGCAGTCGTATTCATACTGCCTATAGGTTTACTTTGGAGTAAATTATCCCCACCTGAAGGTTCCCTGAGAGAAAATTAGCTGTGACAGTTCAAAAGAGAGCCCAGGAGCAAACTGACATACAAGCAGTGTGAACTGTCAATGAACTGCAGAGTGAAGTGAAATGGAGTGCTAAGTTGTTTGACAGCATGCAAAGGTGACTTAGATCAATGTAGCTTGTCAACTGTATCTGTATGGCAGTGATGTCCTGAGGAGACATATCCTGAAACACCATCCTCATATCTTGAGTTAACTCTGCAAAGATCCCTGCACAAAGACATGCATACCATAGCTAGCTATTTTTTTGGTGTGCCTTCTCATTTCTGAAGATATTTTGGTGTCAATGTCTTCCATGTCTCATGTATTTACTCAGCTTTTTGTGCTCAAAAATACTTTACTTTTCAATTTTCAATGCAACTCTGATATAACACAGAAAAACTAAATGACAGTTTAATTCTATTGTGAAATATTTTTTCCAGAATACAACCTTATTTTCAAAGACGACACTTCCTGTGCAAAATAAATTTCAAAGTGACTATTTCCATTTTCTTTACTGTAATTTAAACTTCAAAATTAATTTTTTTAAAAGTTTTTATCCCCAAATCCTGCTTTTGTCTAGCTTTAAACAGATATTAGAAAATTGTATTTCCCTCTTTGCCTTCCCCTTATCCAAAATTCTGTATTTGTATTTATAAAACAGAAATATTTTCCTCATTCATTTTGTAGAGATTAGACAGAAAAAAAAAATAAACTAACTTTTGGGAACTTTCAACTGTAAACCATAAACCTTTCTTTTTAAAGTTTTTTAACTATAAGAAATTGTATGCCTGTAACGAATTTGAAGAATTTCGGTGTTTTGAAAAGTCCTGTTACTTGAAACTCTATTTTCTTAAAACACTGTTGAAAGAATATGGCCAGCACTAGAATATGAATTTTCAAACATTGGAATAAAGTATTCATGGTCAGATTCATATTGGGCAACCAAAGTGAACTTTAAAGCTGAAATTAAGCTCCTACATGCAAAAGAACACTTCAGAATGTCTCTATTAGCATTAGTTCATAATGGAGAAACTCTTATTTTGGATTACCAAATCTCTGTTACACTGTCTAAAAGGGAGAAAAAGTTTTGGCCAGGAGAACAGGCAGGAAAGAACCCTACTGCTGAACTTCCAAACTGCCCTCTTTTCAAATTTGCTTTTTAGTTCAGTGTATCTCTGGTATGTAATGATCTCAAAATTCACACACATGCAAAATGTTTTGTCTGCTATGCTACAGAAATTGCATGCTCTTGTTTAGGTCAGGAAATACCTGCATACATGGCTTAATAGCCTTTATAGAAAGTATAGGCCTGAGATACAGGTTTTATTATCTCTTGGTTAGTTGAACCCTTTTCTGGATTTCCATGTAATTTGCTGTGTGAAACAGGACAACTAGCCACTGTTTAAAAAGGAAAATTTTGTTCTGCTCACTAGGCTGTCTCAAGAGATAAGAATGATCTGATTGAAAAAAATACCAAACATCTTAAAAAAAGACTGCAAGCTCAAACTCAGTTGTACTAAGTGGGTTTTTTTGTTCGATATCTTTAGAGAGATTTTTTTTTTTTTTGTGCAGCCTGTGTTTAACTTTTACTTTAAAGAGGTGTTAGATATTTTTAAAAATTGTGATGTAGCAGTCATTTCCTTTTATGTACTGGGACTCCTAAAACTCATACTCATGGTTGAATATGGTTTTGCAATACATTCTATTTTTGGTGACTTTTATGTAAAGAACTGCAGTCAAGAATGGAATTATAACACCCTTGTACTGGAACATGGAAACACTGCCATCTGGCATGTATGGGTTTCATCATTTTGCCAATTTTTTTCCTACAGCTTATTTTAGTATTTGGGAGAACCTTCTTTTACTTGGTGCTTTTGTCAGAGGGAAAAATGTGCAGAAAGGCATACAGTCTAAATCTGTAAGATCTGTAAGATCTCCTTTTCACTATCTACACTGTGCTGAATGATCTGGTAAAGATTCAAAATCGTCCGTACTAACAGATTATTATATAAATATGAAATTTTTATGGAACTGCTGAATTTGTTGTCACCTGCATGATTTAATAAATTTATCAGTAGATCTTTTTCCACTGATTTTTTTAAATGAAAAAAAAAACCTTGTTGTCTCTCAGTGTATTTACTCAGTTTCTGTACAATTGTGTTCTTAAAGGAAATACAAACAGGAAGCAATTCAGGGGTCAAGAAGAATCATAGTATATTGCAATTGGATTTGGACAGATAGTTAAGAGTTAATCTTTCTCCTCCAAGAGTCCTGTTTTTTTTTTCCATTCCTTTTTTTATGGAGTGAAAATTTAAAATGCAATTTATGTTTCTCGTGGAAAATTATGTTCTTTCGTGGAAAAAAACCCCACTCTGGAGTACTTTTAAATATATTTCTAGCTATTCTATTTACATTTATTAGAGGAATTTTAATTTTTTTCTATTAATTTAGTGCTAGTTTGGGCCACAACTCAGTAAATGGAAACAAGAATTCCTCCTATTCAAGCACTCCAGGGGTATGTGTATGGTTCTAGGAAGCCTTAATCAGCTGTGCTCCACATTGGGCCTGGAATTGTGAGGGTTATTACTTAAAACTACCAACAACAAATTCAAGTCTCACTCATACTTTTTTAAGTACCAACTCCAGGCAGATGATGATCCCTTTCAACTTACATCTTTTCCTTCTAGAATGAGAAGGAGTTAAAGAATGTGCAACATCCACTTAATTTTGCATACTCTTTTATTCTTTTAAGTCTTCCTTACTGCAATGCATAGGCATCTCACAGAACTAAAAATTCTCACTCTTACATAGGGCCTCTTTAAAAAATCTGTAAGAAGCTCTCAAAAGTAAGAAAGACAAGGTTAAGTAAGGTCAGGAACACTTCAGAATAGGTATGGAAAAAGGTACAAGCCTCTGAACTGTTTTTCATAAATTAGGTCCAGTCCATATTTTAGTATGTTTTAATACTTTATCCTTTGTGACTCTGGTCACATGAGCTATAATTTTCATTCTATTCTGAAGCTGTATTAGAATTGGCCATATTCTCTGTATGTGACATGCAGAGAATGGTGACACAGAGGTATGTATAATCAGGGAATATTTCCAACTACCATTCCCTAGACAGGGAACAGGTATCTGCTTCTTACTGGAAATAAAACAGTGAAACCTTAAAAAGCAAATTGTGGATAAGAATGCTGAAGAAGTCCAAAAATGTAAATCTGGTGTGTGAAAGCTCATCTGTATCATATCTGCGTTCTCTGTGTACTTAACTTCCTTTACCCCTTAATAGGGTGAGGAGTTTGGAAGGCTGCCTTCATTTTGTCATATGCCAGTAGATAGCAAATTAAATCTAAGAATTAGCCATAAAATAGATTATAGTCCAAAGAGTCCTTGCAGGAAACAACAGTCAGACAAATTGAAAATTAGTCAGTTCTGCTGGTATCCTGTGGGTCAAGGATTGGAAGAGAAATTATAATGCCCCATTATAGAAAATCAGTACTTTTGGAGACCCAAAAAGGAGTTTTAAAAAGATGAGAAGCTAGAGGTGATAAGGCTTTTTGGAACACAGAAGTAACTGACAATGATTCATTTTGCCTTCAGTATGGTGCAACATTGGTAATTTTAGCAACATCTGATGATGTCTGTAGTTAGGAATATCTAAATATTTTCATTATGAGCAACATTTGTCAGACATGAAAGCTTTTGCTATTTCAAGCTGTGTAAGTATGTATTTTTTAAAGCTGTAATACTACCATCAGTACTTAACTTCTTGATCACCCCACAAAATTCATGAAGTCGTTCAAGTCTGAATTGGAAATTTGTGATGTTGCTGAAATACCCACTGAATCATCATGAATCATCACTGAAAAAAGTTAAGCTTCTGGGGAAGACAGGAAGAAAATATTTTTTAACATCAGAATAGAGCATGCATTTTTTTTCATTTATTCTCTACTGAAGATTTTTTGTTCTGTATATACTACTGCTGAAATAATGTCAGTATCAATTTTATAACACCATAATAGATGACCAACTGGTCAGTCAATGCTTTTGAGACACACCAGCTCAGCAAGCCTGGCAAGTTATTTAAAGTGCATGACACCAGAGACTTGATAAGCATATGTGAAATTGCCATTTTCTAATACCAATGGCAGCAGGTAAATCTCTTGAGATTTTTTTGAAAGAGTTGTCAAAAATGTATTCCCTCAAAGAGTTAACAAAAACTTGCCCAGAAATTCCATAGGTGAATTATATAAGAGCAGCATTTTTATTGTAGTTTACATTGTTATATGAGACATCTGTACATCTCCAAGGATAGCAGCAGTAATTGTATTAGTATTAAAACATAAAAATTTGCCTATTGAGTAAATCACACATTTAATACTGCCTTTACTTCCAGTCTTGTGCCACCCTTTCCTTCTTTTTTTCTCCTTTTCTTTCTCCTTCTCCTGGCATCTTGATCATTTATACTAATAGAACCGTAAAAGTTACAATGTGCTTCATCAAATTATTGTGACATTTATTTTCCTTCTTTTTTTAATGCTTCATAATTGCTCTTACTAAATCAATAACCTTAAGCCTAAAGAGGTAATTATGATATCTAGAACCACTGTATAAAATAATCAGGACTAACAATAAGGCTTTGATTAGCTGTAAGGGTTACTGTACCAAAGTTCTGTTTTCATTTTTCAAAATACTGTTTTCTATGTACTTTTGTGTTTGCTTGTATTCAAGACACATACTGCACTTTGCAATCAAGAGAATAAAGGAAAATCAAAGAAATGCCCACCTTCGTGTTGTTAAAAAATGCTGCACATATCATCCACTGCATTTCTGATTGACAGTTCTTGAAACTAAGATTGACAACATGTAGGATGTAATGAGTGGGAAGACGACTGGAGTGTTCAGCTTATAAAAGAGAGGTCTGCCTTCACAATAGCACTAGAAGTTGTTACAGTCATCTGTTACTGCATTTGAAGAAGCATATGATAAACAGTGTCTAAAAATCCCAAAATGATGTAAATGCCTACTTTTTTAAATTATGGCTTATATTTATGGATCTGCACATTCACCAAATTGTTTTCTCAGGGAAGTGCTGTACTAATGATATTTTTCTTAAGATTTTAATAGACAAAGGAACAGAGGGAAGACAGATAGTAATTGCCAGTGAATGGACAGTAACTTGAGACTATGCCCTCAGTACTATGTAAAAAACAGTCAAGGAATGAGAGCTTCTGAGAACTGAGAGTTTCTGAGGTCAAGAGAAAAGCTCATTTCCACATGGGTTAGAGATAGCCAGTCTTGCATAGCTTTACCTGATCCACACTACATAGTGCTCAATTTTGTCTTTTATCCAAACCTTGAAGCCCCTGTGAGGTCATCTTTAATTTACATGTCATGTGGCAGGTGGATTCCCCCATCTTCACCCAGATTAAAATGCCAGAACTAATGTGAAAACTATCTTACAGCTCCCTAGAGTATCGATTTATTTGAAGAAACTCAGAGGATCCTGTTATTGGAAGTTTTGAGGTGTGATGTGGATTTGTGATGAGCGACTGTGTGACAAGTCTGTGAGGACCATATTTGAGGGAGGGAAAACTGGTGGAAACCTGATCAAGTTTTATCTGCATACACTTTTGAGATTTGCTCATGAAGAAAGCTGTCTCCCCTGTGCGGATCTTGTCTTAAAAAGAGGTATTTGGAGCAATCTAAAGCATAACTATGGAAAGAATTATCAAATAAACAGGTGTAGATGTACTGAAGTCTAGTGCTTAAACAGCATTCCTCTTTCATTTGTTGGGACAGATGGAACTGTAGATACCAGGAGTCAGGAGAGACTTCTTTGCCCATAGTGCATGGAGTAAATTAATATTGACTCATAGGCTAACAGTGATAATCCACAAGCCTAAAAGAAGCAAGTCCTATTATGGCTCAAAGCCACAGAGTTCTGTGTTCTCACACTTCTATCCCACTCTCTTTTTCAGGTAGAGGAATATGCCAGCATGTATGAGTCCTGTAATGAGAGTGGATTACTTTCCAGGACTCCTAGGGATTGGAGAGTTCTATACAATTTATAGTCAATTTTCTAGTTCCACATGCAAAGAAGGGTAAACCAACGGTTCTAGAGAAGCTCCTTGCTACCATAATTGCAAGCAGCTACATAGGCAGCAAATGTAGGCAGTATGAATGCTGAACAGCCTCATAATTCCTGGTGTGGGCACAAAGCCAGGATCACAATCTGGCTCTTCAAGACTTGACACATTCTCAGAACACTGTAATACAGTATTGTTATTTATAGAATTTTGGACCTGTTTGAACTTTCCTACTTTTATATCAGAGGATAAAACCTGAAGATATCTTCTATAATCTATAAGACATGGTGTATCTTTCTGCAAACTCTGATAATAATTAGAGAGTAAAAATTACTCTAGACCTTTCAGATTCCTGTGCCCTAGTAATGTCATTTTATCCTATGTATTTTGCTGGTTCTCAGCAATAAAGGAAACTCATTTGATTATTATCTCAGGATATCTTTTCTATTCATTTTTATTATACAGAGCCATTGTGTCCCTAAATTTAGATATAACACAGCAAATGGGGTAAAATCAAAGAGAGGGTATAGTTTAAAAAATGCTGGAATAGTATTTGTGCTTATTTTGGTGTGAAATTGGTTTTTGGGAAGTAAAGGATTAATTTCCCATACATAATAGGAATTTAATTGGAACAATTGTCCTGACACTTTTTAGAATCTTAAAACATGGTTTACTCCAAGATGTGGCAGTGATTATCACATCTTAGGCAAGACTGGACTATGATGTCTTCCTGTTGCATGGGACATATTTTGCCTGAAAATATTTGTTTTTAAAATATGGTGAATTAGCCAGTTGAAAAGATTCTGAAGAAAACTTGCATGCATGTGGATCCTGGAAAGGTTTGTAGGCAGTGCGTACCTGTTTCTACTTGTCAGTAAGAATCAAATATATTTATAAAACAAGTTTGCTCAGTTCATTACTGAAATAAACATGCAGGGTTAAGGAAACATGGCTCTGACCCCTGTTTCTGTCTGGTTTTACTTGAATTAAATTTGACAAGATATGTAGGCATTGGGGCCAGCAGAAAACAGAGAGGAAGACATGAGCTGAGGCTGATTGTCCTTTGGTCACCATTCTCAAGAGGACTCATAATGTTTAGTGGAAGTACATCAGAAAGGATGATTCTCTACCTTCAAGGCACCAGCTAGCCATTAACATTTGCTATACCACAGTATAATTTTAATGGGGGCAAGTGACTTTGAAACTTTTACACCTTGCTGTCTTGAGTGCAGTAGCAGAAACAGGGTGCATGGAAGGAACACTTCACATTCTTTACTAGCCAGCAATTCAGGGAAAGAGGTTTTGGTGCTTATTTATCTCTGAACAAAGACTTTTGAGGGAAAAAAAATAATTATTTTTCTTTGCCAACTTTATCATTTGGTCTAATGAACAAAATACCTTTTCCCCATAACTTTTGTTCTCTTCTTATACTGCAGAGTCCAGAAAAAAGAAAGGGGAGAAAGGTTATCTCTTTTATTTGCTTTTCCTTATTCACACAGGTAAGCAGCAAACAGCCTCAGTTCATTGCAAATGTTCTCAGCTAATTCCATACATCTTTCTTCTAATGTATGAAACATGTGTTTATACTTTTTCATAATAACAGGGGTTAATGAAGACATGTAATATGTAAATACTAATGTCACCATTCACAGAATAGCCAAACCCTTAAATTCATGCCTGTTTTCTTTATTGTGTGCCAATGCAGGAACCACGGGCACATGTAAAACCATTTTCCTTTTGAGCAGACCACTGATCTTGCTCATTTACCTGAGAGCAGGCAGACACAGAAAGGTATTATTAGAACAGAGCAAAACAAACTGCAGAGCAGAAGTGGAGAAGAAGCTGATCATGGTGGAATCATGATGCCATTTATCCTTTGGAATGGTGCCATGTATACACAGGTTGGTTTTAAGCTTGTGCTCTAATCCCAGATTTATTACAAAAATCTGTATCTTAGAGATTCCATCCAAAACAATCTCCTAAAAAGCACTATATTGACTTTTGGACATGTTTACATTTTGGGGGTGGGGACATTTGTCAGGTATTTACTGACAAGTAATGAAGATTTATACCTTAGCTGAGAATGGGCTAGATTCCATAATTTCTCGTTTTCTGACATTTCAGCATTTGGGAATTTTTTAAACAGGTGATTAATTTTTGCAAAGGAAGAATACTACCCATAATCAGAGTTGGCTAAGGCACATCAAAACATGCTTATCCTGCATAGATTTCAACAAAGGTTATGCTTAAAGAATATTTGAATATACTAGTGCTTGGTAACTTTGGAGAATGCCTCCATTTATCAGTGCAGAGACCCCTCAGATACAATTAGAAATGGTATAAAATTGGAACAATTTTTAAAATTATTACTCAGATACATACATATTGAATAAGATTGCTGTTTGTTAGACTTAATAATGTATGTTTTATACCTTTAAATTTTTGTCTTCCATTCTGTTGCCTAACTCAATTAAATATAAGTGATTGAGGATATGTCCCATTTTCCATTGCCTTATGCATTAGTGCTGTTTTTTAATCAAATGAAAGATGAAAGAAGTACAAAAATTCAGTCATAGTGTAGTCATAGGCTGCTGAAAAACTAGCTATCCAAAATCCATTTAAATATGCATAAAATCATTCTCCTTTTTTCTTGGGACTGCATTATTCCTTCTTTCCCTCTCTTCTTGTATGCCTAACTTTTCACTGTACAATATGATTTAGATATACTTGATGGGAAAGATAACCTAATCTCCTGTTTCAAATTACCTGCTTGGTTCTAAAAATATCTTTGAAAAAATCAGTGAATTTCTGACTTTTGTGCTGCTGAAATCTTATCAAGGAGACCTGAAGTCCTACCTAATTTCTAAGCAGCTGTTCTGTATGTCTGTATCATTTTACAGCCTAACTTTGTAGGCATCTAAAGGATTAGTTGACATCTTTGCTGCTTTCACACATTTTAGTGGTATTTATTTTGGGGATATAATTATATATTTCATACTTATGTCTCTTCTGACTAGGGCACAGCAAAAAAAAACCTACTGAGATCTGTAAGGGCATTCTGAAAAAAATGGACATGATCCTAATCTTTTAGCTCCTAGCACTGTTCAGCTTCTTCAAAATCACTGTTTACTTTCAGCATTTTTCAGAGAAATCTGAAAATTTCCTTTTTTCATCCTATTCGTCTTGAGGCAGAAATGAAATTTTTTCTAAATTCTGGGAAGCCACCTTTTCACCTCTACTGAATTGTAAGTAAACCTAATACTGAAAGAAACAGAGGTTATTAGACTCCAAATGTCTAAAAAGGATCTTAGCAAAGTTTATTTATTTTTTTCCATTGTTGACCTAATATAATACAAATATGCATTACAATTAATAGCCTATAGGCTTATTTTTTCAGTTTTAATCCTCCTGAGACAGGAGCTTAACTCCTTGAAGTGTCAGGTTTCTTGCCCTTTCAGCTCTTTCAGTATTGTCTTAAGACATACATTTTATTCCCCTGCTGTTAAAGCAGGCACAGAACACACCTCTCCAAATTCCTAGGAAGATGCTCTAATATGAAGTATTAGGTAATAGCCAAAAAAGTACTAGTGCATCCCCTTTGGAAGAGCCACCATCCATCTTAGAAGAAGCTGAGACACATTAGGTCCTGAGCAGAAAGAATTGCCTAATGGAAAAGCCAGCTAGACGCCTATCCTGGATATGGTGCCTTAAACAATGGAGGGGTTTTGAAAATAATATGGGTGTGATGGGGTTTTTAAGAAATGCCACCCCTTCTTCACTGATGAAGTGGAGATTTTAAACCTTGCCTTCTGAGAACTAAATTTTTCCTCATCTCTCCCACAGAGACAACCACCTAAAATTTAGATCTGTCAGTTTAAAACAGTCATCTTGACCTCTAGTATCTTTACATTTTCTTTGTTCTTACTTTATTTTCTTTTGAAACTAATTTGAGCTTGAATTTTGAGAACAGTGGTCTTTTCAAGTTTCATCACCGCAGGATAAAGGCTTTAATGATAACATAACAAATAATTTCTTAATTTTCTTTAAAATAACAGGAAATATTTCAGTAGTCTACAAGTATTCTACAATACCAGACACTAAGTGCATTTCAATCGACAAAAGCTCTATAACATTTGAATAATTTTTCCCCTCAGCAGTCAGTATTTCACTCAGCACTAATCTTTAGTGAGCAAAAAGAAAATTGCTCCAACATTTCTGGTTATCAGTTCTCCATGGAACAAGAAAGAAAAAGGGTGCAATTTGTGCTGTTACTTGTTTTTAGCGTAAGGAAAAAAAAATCATGGCATCAGTTAGAGCTGAAGTCTGGGCTTTCCTTCTCTGTTTTATATTCTCTAGTGACTTTTTGCTATTATGCTTCGTGTATAAGTGTAAAGGAACATCTTATATTCAGGTACACCACCTACATGGATGGTATACACACACTTAACAATTTCATAGGGAATTTACTTGATTTTTTCCTTTGTTTTTCTTCTTTAAATATTAATAAGTTCATCTTTTATAAATAGAGTATACAATTGCTCTCTAAGTATTGAAAAGTATTACATTTACTGTCTGAAGGTATAGACTTTCAAAATCACTATGTCCCTTGAACCAGTTAGAGATAGTTGTTTTCTTCAAGGTAGCTGGCTACCTTTTTGTTATGAATAAATTGCTTTCAATAAATTGTACATTTGTCCTATTTTCTGCTATTCAAGTGCTGACAACCCTGCACAATTTCTTTCTTCTTTCAGTCATCTTAAAACTCAATGAGACCTCTATTTATTGAGGTTAGGAATATGAATTACACGCTGACACGCTTATAGTGTGAGAAAGCTTACTGTTTGACTTTTCAAAAAGACAGAGTTTGTTGTGTTCAATAGGTTTTCAGCAGCCTTAGAAGATAGCATTCTGTTTATCTAATTCTATGCATAAAAATCTTTCCCCAAAAAAGTGAATATTACCTCAGCATTGTTCTTTGTAATCTTAAATCAAGAAATAACAGCACATTTCTTTATGGCAGAACAGATAATTGAATGGCACTATTTTATTCTATTGTGATGTTATCCCTTTTTAGGTCATTATCTTCAGCAAGAGCTTTGCTGCTTTATCAGCTGCAATTTAAAATACAGGTGCTTTTAATGTTCTTTCAAAGGCTTAGCTGATAATATCAAGTAAAGTGAATCTGAGGTTTAGTACAAACAATTCCTCTTACCTGAACAATCATTCCTTGAAAGATGCAAATCAAAATGAGAGTTAGAAATTATGTTCACTATGTACTAATGTTCAGTTTTATATTAATGTTACTCCAGAATAAAACTTATATTTTTCTATTAGAACCATTGCACAGTTTCCCTGATGGTACCATTAGTAACACACAAAAACTTGACACTGACACAGAGAAGAAGGACACTAATTTGGGGACTCGTTTTTTTTGAACATGGAAAAAACCCCAGCAATGTGATGTTGTGCCTACAGTACAAAGCAGATACATGTGTGGTTTAATGTTTTTGGCAGCACCTCATAGCCTTCATGGGAACATCTTGGCCAGGCCAAATGTCCCATGTTCATACTACTGTCATTCAACAGGGCAGCTCTTATTCTTTTCAGCTCCAAAGACAAAAGGTCTTGAACCATGGGGTACTGTCTGAGTCTTTAATTCAAAAAGACAAACCATTGCACCATCCCTCATGCTTTGGGATTGAGTGATCATCTATGGGGCATTCATAAGTTCTACTTTCACATATCTCATGTTCTGTATTTTAAAATGAGGCTGGATTATTTTATGTCAAGGTATCAAAAATGAGGAAAAAAAGGAGATATTTTCTTAGACTACTGGAATTACATCTTTTGTCTTTGACATGGCATTTTTTAAATTGTCCTAGGAAAGTAGCTTAAACTGTTTTTTTTAGTAACAGCATAACTGGAAATCTTGAAATATGAACTGCTGAGGAGTCTCAGCCGCAACTGAAATGAGATCTGTTTGGAACATGTGAAGTATGAGATAATACAGAGCACTCTGAAAATCATGCAATGAATATCAGATTTGATTACCCAAAATTTATAGATATTTCTTAAATGTGTTTCTTTTCACTACCTGACATCTATTCCTAATCTTTTATTTCCTCATATAGGTGTTGTGAATTAACTAAAATATAATTATAAAATATTCACTTAATTCAGCAAATTCAATAAATAAATAAATAATTCTCTTTTTGTAAAAAATAAGCAAAAAAAAGTTATTGGTCTGCAGTAAATAATTTTTTGGATCATTAATTTGAAATACAAAAGTGAGCTAAATTCAGGCTGCTTAATGAAGAGCCTCCCTGTTCAATGTGTTATATTCTCTGTTCTGTGATTCTGGTTTTCCAACTTAGCAGTTTCCAGTCAGACCAGTACAATTCTCTACTAGGTCACGTTAGGATTAAGTCAATTTTTTCATTGTATATTATATGGTGCTGTGTTTTATGTCCAAAACTCAGTTAATTAAAACACCAGTGTTTTAGCAATTGCTGATTAGTGCTTACAGAATGTCAAGAGCCTCTCTGTTTCTCACTCAGCCCTGCCCAGAGAGTGGGCTGAGGGTGGGCAAGAGGCTTGGAAAGCACAAAATCAGGGCAGCTGACCCCAGCTAACCAAAGGAATATTGATGGCATATGACATGGTGCTCAGCAATAAAAGTACCTTCTGGGGGAGTAAATTTTCAAAGATAGCTGGAGGACTGTGTGGGAATTGATCAGCTGCTGGGAGGTGGTAAATGCCTTTAAATCACTTGTGTGTTGGTCTTTCTTTTCTTCAATTATTAAATTGTCTTTATTGTGATCCATGAGGTTTTTTTGTTATTTTTTTTCCCTTCTGATTCTCTCCTGCATCCTGTTGGGGTGGAAGAGTTAGAGAGCAACTGGATGTGGACTTTGCTGTTGGCCAGCAAGGGGTCAACTTACTGTGAATTATAAGTCATTTGTTTCTGACTTTATTTTAATAATTCTGTAAGGCTTTGTAGGCGTCTAATGTCTTCTCCATGCCAAATCCCCCACATATTTGAATCAAAAGTGTTAATCTTTCATAATTTCTTTTTATCAGTGATGTGGATGGTACAGGAGAAGCAGATTCTCATCTTTTAATTCAAGCACTGGGGCTTAATCCAGAGCGCAGGAGAGCAGGAAAAATCCCCCTGTTCTCTTCTACCTCTGATCTGGGTGTTAATTTCCTGTATATTTTGGTGTGTGTACATCCTGAACAGACTTGGAACTGTGATAAGTGCATATCTGTTGAGGAGAAGAATAGTCAGAAACTTATTAGGCAAACACTACCAAGCACTCAGCAGCATGAAGACTCTTGCATGCTTATGACTTTTCCAGACTCGGCAGAATTTGTTTTCAGATCTATATCTTTGCCTAAAGCCTCGTACCTCCTGCCAAATTTCCAAGTGGCCTGACTCTGTTTTCATCTTCTGTGTATTTCCTGCTTATGCTTGAGTAATGACAGGAGTCCTTTATTCATTTAAGCAGACCTTTTGCCTCCCTTGCAGGGGATTTTCCTGCCAGCCCAACCAGAAATCCCTTCTATTCCCTTCCCTTCCCTCCGTTTCCAAGGTTCCATTCTTCTGCCTGGTGGTGGGAGGGTGGGACAACCACCCTTGCTTCTTGTGAAGTGTATGGTGGGTGCATTTGTCTGGGGTATGGTAGAGTGCAGTTCCTGCAGCAAATCTCTTCCTCAGAATCCCTAAGAGCTCTCAGTCCTTCCACTTCATCTCTCATCTCTGCCAGGAGGCTGAGCACGTTTCTGGCCTGATGGCATCTCACACAGCTGATCTCTGCTTCCCTCAGAGAGCTGTGCCAGACTCTGGCACTGCCAACAGCCTGAGACCTGGATCCTTGCATGCTCTTGTAATTGCTCCTTCTGGGTCACTGCATCCTTTGTGGTGTGTGTAGAAAAAGAAACTTTTGTCTGAGTGAGCACCATACCTGAGCTCTCTCAACAAGGGGTATGATCCCCAACTGAGCTAATTGTTGGAGCTGACAGATAGATAATTCTTATTTTAAAAACCCCAAACCAATAAAAACCCCAAAAACCCTCTCCCAAAAAAACAAACAAAAAACCCCCAAAACAACAACAACAACAACAAACCCCAAAGAAACAAAACAAACAAACAAAAAAACCCCCAAAACTTGCCTCCCTTTATTTCCTAACAAAACTTTGGATAAAAATGTAATATTTAGCAGACTAATAAGTAGCAGACTACTTAAGCCAGGAAGTAAGTAGAATCATCAATGCTGGATAACACTAGCAATCCTGTCGGTTTTGAAAAGGACTTTTATGAAGCACGAACTATGAACTAATGTTGCAATATCTATCATTCCAGAGTCCCTTCTGAAGGCACTGAGTTTCCCTAGTTCAAGCACAGTAGTGAAGACTTAAGCCTGACAATTTGTATCTTTCATACAGAATTTAATTTTTCTGCCTCACCTGCTCTTACAAGTGTAGGTTATCATCTAGTTTTCTATTATGTAAAAAACCAAAATTACTCTTTTGTTCAATTAAGGATTTTGTCCTTGTCTGAGAAATATTGAGGCATCAAGGATTATGCAACTTCCTAAGGGTGAGCACAAATATTCAACCATGGATATTTTTCAGTCTCCTTATACATTTTATTGCACAGACAGGTAAACAGAAAGTACAGATTTTAAAATGCTCAACACTGAATTACATATGCTCCTCATGAGTACAGGATTTTAGAGCTAGATTCATGAAGAAAGTGTGGTGGAGCAATGATAAATTTCAGTGTCTAATATACAAATACATGATCTAAAGGATTAATTGACTTTGATTCTTTAAATGATACTGTCTTACTAGTGCCAATAACAATCACAGAATATTTCCAACATTACATGACATTGTATTATGGATAGAAAAAGTAATTTCTACAAATACATAATAAATTTAAGTTTTAATCTCGCAAGGAGAGCCACTAGTGTGGATCCATATTCCCATTTAAAAAAATAGTAAAAAAAATCTGGTGAAAAGTGTGAAAAATTATTGTTACATCTATTTACTATTTCAACGCAGTACAAACATCTCCTTTGTAGTCTCATTACATAGTGATTAAAGGATGAAAATAGAATTTCATTTGCAAGGTATTAGTATACAATGAATTTTTTGTAGTTGTCAGGGCAAAACTATAATTACATAGAAATTAATTTTTCTCTTCAGGATATTAAGTGATAATGTGTGCATTTGGATGGAAAGGATGGGAATAAGTTCTAAAACCAATGCTCTGATCAACAAGCAGCTGCAACTCAATATATGTAAAAAATAATGAAACCAAGCTGAATAGTGTAAACTTCAGTGAAAAAGTCATCTCTTGAGATGCAATCTTCTTGCAAAGCTCTTGAATGATTAATGGAAATGGTATTTCACTTGTGGTTGTTTTTTGAAGTGGGTCAAGAACACATATGTTTATAACACACACAGAAATAATGTTAAATTTTAAAGCTATGAGAAATTCACAAGAGCCAGACATATTTAGGATTAAAACTTTGACTATGTCCACAGTACATTCCCCCTGTGCCTTCATAATTGCAATGTTGTTAAGGCTTGAAATCAGTGCTTTTATGTTACAAGTTAAAGATTAATTGGAAGCCTTATCTTTGAATTTTCTTTCCTTCTTGGGTTAAAGGCGAATCATTAAAACAACATGAATGCATTTTCTTTTCCTATATTAATTTCTGTTTATTAATGGAAAAGGGGAAAGGGAAAGAGGAAGGGAAGGGAAGGGATCACAACAAAATATTAACTTTCAATTTATCTCTTCATTAAGCTACTAGAATGACTTGAAAAACAGAAAATGATTGGTTGCTCTTTTGTGATGTGCAAACCAAAGGACATACACCTTTGGTCAAAGAAATGTATCCAGCTTTCTGTATTGGGCACCTTCTGTCAGACCATGATCAATTTCTCCAGCTGCCTGCTGCAGAGGAAGAGAAAATCCTTTAGACATTACATTTGAACACCCAGGCTATTTCTGACAACAAACGCTGCTCTTTACCCAGCTTTTCAGAAATTCCCAAATTACAAGTTTTCAATAAAGTTTTCTATAGACTAGAGTGGGACAAGAGAAAGGCACAAAATTCAAGCTTTAAGAGAGAAGAGAAAAAGATCCTTTAAAACTGGCAGAAGTTTAGGCATGCACAGCTCAGTGCCTAGGCTGGGAGTTCTTCAACATATAAAACTCTTCATAATTAGTTGACAGGTGAGATCAGATTTTGTATATAGAAGTACAAAGGATGGATGTTTGTAACAAGAATAGGCACCAGACCCATCAAGGCCTCCTTGCCACTTTTGCAATCAAATGTGAAAGAGATATTTTAATAATTGTTAACAGTTAAAATGCATCTTAAAAAGTCACCAGATCAGTTTAGGCCTGAAAAAAAAAAAGCTACTAAATAAGAACTCCCAATGTAGGTATTTCTCACAGATCATTATTTTTTCCCATTCTGAAACAGATATGCTCTCCATAAATCGTGTGAAGCTAATGAGATTTATGAGTGCTCATCAGCCTTAAAATTAGGCTACTTAGATTTTCATAATATTATGAAGATACAGGGGCCTATACGTCCCCCTTTTTCCACCTAAGTTTTGAAATTTCCATTTCAAAATTAACCTAAAAATCATATTTGCTGGGGGTTTTAGCTCCTTTCTCTTTTATGCTTTCAAAATTTACCTTTGCAGTGTTAAATATCAGTTTCAGAAGATGTTGGATCAAAGCCCAATATATCTTTGTTTTGCATTTAGTGTTATCTTGAATCTTAGAAGCTCTTTTCAATGTCAACTCCCAAATGATTTATAACTAACAAACAAATATTAGCCCCCCCCGCTAGCTACAGCGTCAGAATGATCAGCTGGCTTGACACTAGGTGGCAGACAAGACAACTAGGAAGACCCTTGAGCAAACTATCCCTACCTCTGTGCTCTGGTGTGCTGCCTTCCAGTTTAACACCTCCTAACATACAGGCAACAAAATCAAGGAGTTAGTAGTGCAAACGTGCTAATTGCAGCACAGACTTCCTGCACACACTATTGTGTGTGACTATATCTTTTAATGCTCGTGCTAGTGTTTTGCAGAATGAATAACACTCTGAGAATCCTTTGTCTTTGAAGCCATGAAAAAGTACACATTGATTAAAAAACTTGTTTTCTTAGTAGTTTAATTATGAATATATACATAGATGCATGTGAAAGAATTTTTATTTCATAATATATTAGGAATAATGTCTAGCTAAAACCTTTTGTTATATAAATATATATCTTGCTATATAAATGTATCTGTATAACTATATATGTGTATGTTAAGTCTATTGGCCTATAGTCAATCTAATATTGGCTAATATTCTAGGATCTGCTCCCCAATGCATTCAGGAGCAATGCATTTCAACTAAGACAAAGTCAGGAAAAAACACCAGGAGGCCTGTGTGGATGAACAAGGCCAAACTCAGACACAAAAATGAAGAGTACAAAGGATGGAATCAAGGACAGATAGCCTGGGATGGATATAGAGAGATTAACTGAACAGCCATGGATCAGAATAAAAATTCTAAAGACCTGATGGAATTAAATCAACTCATGAACATCAAGAGTAACAAGAAAACTTCTATGGCTATGTTGGTGATAAAAGGAAGATTAGGGAAAATGTGGACCCTCTCTGTAAGGAAATGGAAGACCTGATTACTCAGGGGATGAAGAAGACTGAGTTACCCAAAGACTTTTCTGCCTTTGTCTTCAATGGCAAATGTCCCAGCCATGCTTCCTGAGTCAGGACATAAAGTCAGGGACTGGGAGAATGAAGAATCTCCTACTGTAGAAGACCAAGTTTGGTACCATCTGAGGAACCTAAAGGAGCAAAAAGCATGGGACCTGATGACATGCATCCATGGATACGGAGACAGCAGGCAGATGAAATGTCTAAGCTGATATCTGTTATATTTGAGAATTTTTGCTGCTCCAGTGAAGCTTCCACTGACTGGAAAAGGGGAAAGTTTACCCCCCCCTGGTTTTAAAAAGGGATAAAAGGGAACCAGGGACCTACAGATGCCAGTCTCATCTCCATGCCTGGAAAGATCAAGAAGTAGATCCTCCTGGAAAGCACGATAAGGCATGTGTAAAATAAGGAGGTGACTGGTGACAGTCAAGATGGCTTCACTAAGGGCAAATTGTGCCTGATGAATGTGGTGGTCCTCTGTGACATGGTTAAGGCATTATGGAATATGGGAAGAGGACTGATGTAATCTATCTGGACTTGTGCAAAACATTTGACACTGACATGACAACCTTGTCTCTAAGCTGGAAACATGGAATTGACAGATGCAATATGTGGTTAATTAGGAATTGGTTGGATGGATGCATTCAAAGATTTGCAGTCAATAGCTTGATGTCCAAGTAGAGACCAGGCATGGGTGGTATTCCCCAGGAGCTGGTGTTGGGGCTGGTGACATTTAATGTCCTGGCTGGTGATGTGGACTGTGGGGTTGAGTGCACTCTCAGTGCTCAGCAACACCAAGCTGTCTGGTGCAGTCAACATGCTGCAGGGAAGGAATATGCCATCCAGAGGAGCCTTGACAGGTTTGAGAGGTGAGCTTGTGCACTTTTCATGCATTTCAAGAAGGCCAAGTGCAAGGTCCTGCAGCTGGGTGAGGGCAATCCCAAGTACAAGTAATGGGCTGGTGAAGAAGGGATCAAGAGCAGCCCTGAGGAGAAAGATGTGGGGGTATTAGTGCATGAGAAGTTCAATGTGACCTGGCAATATGCTCTTGATATAGAGATATAGATGGAGATACACTGAAAAGTTTTAGCTGGACTTTCTACCACACTTTTATTGAATGGTTATATAATATTTTATCTCTATGGCAGTGAAAGTATCTGTCTATTGCTTCTTTTTTTATTCTTTTTCAAATTCTGAACCATCTGTTGAATATTGTGAAAGGCCTTCCATAAGAATATGCTTAAATTACATAATTAGGTCCTATGAACAAAACAAGAACTTTGCTATAAACTCAGAGAAATACCAAATTTGCTAATATAATTAAAAATTTAACACTAACATTAGTAGACATATTAACAATATCAATCAAATTGTAAAGGAAAAAAAAAGAAAATTACTTCCAGATTATTTTGAAATTTTTTTTGCTCCAAGAATGCAAAGTTATTAGTCGTCGGGGACTAAGTCTATAATCTGATTTCCAACTCTTAAGAAACTCTGTTGGGTAATAAACTTGTAATGAGAAAACAAACAAATTAAACTGCCTAAAAGGACTGATCTTTCAATTGATTTTTTTATTTTAATGAAAAAAACCTATTGAGTGGAACTTGAATTTTCTTATTCACTTAGTTTTGAAGACACCTAAACACACATAATATTGCATCCTTTTTAGCTGTCAGCAAAATCAGTTGAAAAAGCATCAATGGTAATTGAATTTATATAAAAGATATCTATCCAAGTGATCTAGGACCTTTTCAAAAAGATACATAAGCAAATAGAAAACACTGACTGTGGCCTTTTTTTAGACAGTTAAAACTGAAGATATTTGAAAGTTATCTAAAAAAATAATGCCTTCAATTTTCACTTTTAATTAACTGTTACATATCGGGAATGCTGTGAATAATAATTCATAGATAAAATCACTGTGAAGGTTAGATGGAACACAAAGCAAAGATAAACAGGAGGTTTTCTCATTGTTTAGCATTATTCATTTCTGGATTGAACTCATTACCAGAGACATCAATCAAGCAAAGGTATTTATCCAGTGAAGCTGAATGTATTTGTTGCATTCTGACAGTAATTCATTTGAAAACATGTTGCATAAGGAAAAGGGTAGAAGCTCAGAATATACAGTCTTGGGCTCCTGCTGTGCAGCTTGCAGGATTCGATGTCTCTGGGTGTATCTCTTTGTAAAACTAAACCAAGCTGCAGATGCAGCTCGCTTTAATAGTTCTGAATTAGTTATCTCCACACCCAGGACAACTTTTCTCCATTTCCTCCTTTATGATGCATGTGCCAGCAGTGTCATTGTCTGCCACAGGCTTGCTTTACAACAGATTGTGCTGTTTTGCTCTTATGTTGCATTCATTTTGGCTTCCAAGTGGAAGTGGTACTAATGCATTTCTTAGGCACTTACTATAAAAACAATTTGTCCTGTTGGCAGTTTCAGATGCTCAGGAATTCTATGTACTTGTCTTCACTTTGCAGATCATCTTTTTTTGGCACTTAAATATCACAGGAGGAACTTCCTGACTGGAGATAGCACTTACCGTATTACATGAGCTGTGCATTCTTTTTTGGCTCTAGGGCTACACTTAGAGACAAGCATTTGGCTCTAGCAGGCAAAACAAAAATGAACAAATTACATCAGTAGAAAAATTCAGGTCAATATAGTTTTGAGCTTCAGAAAAATTACTTGATTTTTACTTCCCTTGATGAGTACTATGGGTCCAGTATTTTGGTTGGCTTTTTTTTTTTTTGTCAGTGCAGTCTTATACAAGACCACATTTATTTTCATTATAGATAAATTAGTGTTTACTTCCTCTTATGAATATAGTTCAGCTTCTAGTTCTGTTCTAAATGTTTTAATCATCATTCCATTGTTAAATAGAACTGATATAAAAAATGACACTTTTTTTAAAGCATCATCTTTCTAATGAATATATATCTAAAAGGATGCAATAAGTCTGATTTTTACAGCCAAAGCTTTCAATACAAATAATTCTTATTTGATAGCATATATTTTGAAACTAATAGTTTTTTTTCTGTAATAGTTAATTAGGGTTGCTTCAGAAAGGAAATTAGGTACCTGCCTTATACTGAATACATAGATGAACACTCTTTTTGAGATCCCTTGATTTGAGAGCACTCTTCAGTATTTATTGATCATGAGGAAAGGCAGAGAAAAAGTAATGAAATGGTATGCAAGACATAGTAAAACTTTCAACTTTTCTATGTACTATGCCCTTTTTGAGATTCTGAATGTCTAATAAAACAGAAAACAATACTTGCAAAGTGAATGCTGGTGATACAGAACAACTTTTTCCTAAGAAAAGCATTCAAAAATTAGAGCTGGAGGATGTGCAAAATCAAGGGGTGGGAGAAGGAAAGCAATAATCTCCCAAAGGAATATGATGACAATGCTGGATTTAAAATTCAGATGAAGAATAAACCAGTAGGTATTAATAAAGGGTAAGATAAATTTGTATTGAATCAAATGAATCATTTGTATCAGACTCAGAGGAAAACATATTCCACTGTTTTTTTCACCTCCCTTTGTAAGTAAAACAACACAATATATGTTAGTGGTAGGAAATAATACTAAAGCAGTAATAATAATAAAGAACAAAAAAAGTATGCTGTCATTATCTAAGAAGGATATTTAAGTAGCAGTTCTGGAAAGCAAGGAAGATGTGCTGGAAAGTAACTGCAGATGTAGCAGACACATGGCTGAATATCTAGGTCTGTACTAGTAAATATGTGTCATATGGTCTTTCTCCATTTGCTAAGATTTTGGTCCTTGGTAAACTCAGTCACTTGCTCAGAAAGCAGTAGCAGGTGAAATAGTCACTGACAAGTGTATTTTGGAAACGTCTCACAAGGTCCTCCTAGGGAGCAGTTTTATAACACATTTATTGGTATATACTTAAATTCGGTGTATACTTAAAGTTGGTATATACTTAAAATGCTAACTCCCTTATCATGAATTATTGATGCAGGAGTGCAGTGAATTTCACACAGGTGAAAGTTAAGCTAACATTGTAAAATATGAATCGAGCTTATAAATGAGTATACTGATATTTCCTTTTCTCAGAAACTCTTTGCTGTGCTTTAGGAAGGTTCCTAGTTTCATTCTGTTTATTCTTTCCCTCAGTCCCTTAGAGAAATGCAGAATGGATTGTCCATTCAATAAAGCTGTGTGAACCCAGCTACGCCTTGGAATAAACAGTAATTCAGAAATAAAAATTCTCTAAATAAACAGTAATTCAGAACTTCACTTTGAAGTGGTATGCCATCTTCCTCCCCAGATATATCATAGACCAAAAGACATCCTGACTCTGCTCATTCAGTTTCAAGGACCTGGAAGAGACAGGAAATTTGGACACCCTGAAAACCCTCTAAACTATTAATTCATCTCATTACTGAATGATAACCAAACTTCTCAAGGTTAATTCTGCTTTTCAGTATCCTTTCGCTTGGTGTTACATTTAAGTGATATCTTGTGGAATGTTGTTACTTTGATCTGACAGTAGATTTTTGTTTTTATCACATATACTGGCATTTGACTACATAAATAATAAATGCAACATCAGATGTATGTAAGAGGGATTTAACAAATGGGGCTTCAGAGGTTACACTGTGAATGAGGTGGAAATTAAACAAGTTAATACTTTATAGTGGAGCTTTAAGTACCATTGTCTTGGTAGCTGTAATAGTCTTTCCTTTAGAGACTCATTCAGGGAACTGAAGATACCAGTGTTCTGTTGATTTAGGCAGGAAATTTGAATGCACAAACTTCAGAAAAAAAAGAGAGACATTAAAAAATAATGAAATTTGGCAGATTTCTAGAGATTACATTAGACTTAGAATGCCTTATAAAAATATCTTTTCTTATACTTTCTGGTATGCATGGTAGCTACCAAGTAGTCTAAAAAGTTAGCAGAGTCATTTTGGTTTTAATGGATTGGTCTTTGTTTGGGTTTTTTTAAGTAGAGACTCATTAACAACTATAACCTCCCTACTAAAAATATTTTTTCCCAATACTTCTGTTATGCCCACTCTCAAATTTTCTAAACAGATTAGACATAAAACATGTTTTAAAACATAAATTTTATTCATATTACTCAAATAAACTGATCCTGTCAGATCTGCTTCTGTGTATCTTCCATATCTGGATGAATACATGAAATATTAAATATTTAGATATATTTTGACTTAATGTTTTACATCTGCAAAGTGGAGATTTAAATAAGTTAGATGTCTTAGACAAGATCACGGACAAAATACTGACAGGCCAAGGAACAGTGTTTAGAAGGTGCTTTTGTGAACCAACGGGTATTTTTAGTCTGTGTTTGAATGACATATGCATTTTACTGCATTTGACAATTATTACTGTTGCCATTTTACAAGTAGAACCCATATTTTATAGCAAATAATAAAAGCTCACATGCATTCTTTTTAATTCCAGATGAGTCTATCATATAATCATTCCCTCCAAAGGTCTTCCAAATTCTCCATATCAAAGTAAAGAATTCATCTGTTTCTTAAGTGCTGGGCTTAAGCATTAAAGTGTTCTTATCCATTCATTAATTTCTTATTGAATTTATAGAGTTTATTTTGGTTTTTTGTCATTCTTTTTAGTAATTTGTTATTTTTGTTTGTTATATCTTTTTTTGAAGATTCCAATTATGCTTTAACTTCCTCCTCTGAAATCGCTTCATCCTAACCCTAACTTTTGTGAAACAGAAAACATTTGCTATCCAACTCTTCAGAGTCAATGAATCAATCAATGGATCTTTTTTCAGTCCCATAGCTTTAATCCTAAGGTTTTCCACTACTGGATTTTTCAATTCTAATATATTAAATTCATTCTAATCATAAAAACACACTGTGAAGATATGTAATGAAAAAAATGTAGCATTACATACCATTGAGTAGGTTTGCTCAATATATTGTGAGTTTTAAGTCAGCTGCAGTTGTAGCTCAGAATATTTCAGTGAAAGTTATTGGAACAAAATATTGAAACAAATTTATAAAGTACATAATGCAAGTCAGAAATATTAGCATATTTTTAGCTCTGTCGCTGTTCATTCTATAATAAAAATATTTAATACTATGGCCTAAAATATCTAAAAGCAATGAAACAGCACAAGAGGTCTCTAAATTAGCTCTGAATTTTCTTTTAATCTATTGAAGTTAGCCTGAAGATAGAAATTTGTTTATGTGATTTAATATTTATAAGGGTAAACTAACTTCATAAAGTAGTACATATTTACATGTCTAAGTAAGCGCTCCCAGTAATTAGTTAATTGCATTACTAGGGATTGCAAAGCATTCATCAAAAATATTTTCTGCACATCCAGTGATTTACAAACTGAACCTGGACTTCATATAGACATAGTGTACCTATTATAAAATAATTATTCATAATTTATATGTGGTTATTCTTTGTGCAGAAAGCTTTACTGATATTAAGTAGCTAAAAGTAATTTGTTACCACAGCACATCTCTAGAACTTTCTCCTGCGCCTGCAAAGTTAGCAAACTTTTACTTGCATTTTAACATTATTTGAAATAACGTCATCTGCAAGTTTGATTCAATCTGAATGCTAGAAGCACAGAATAAAAAATTTCTTGTATCAAGAAGATACAGAGGAAATCTTGTACCTTTTGCATTTATTCTGGGGCTTGCACAGGAGAGCAAAGAGGTTAAAAATGAAAATACTTTCTAGATTTTATGTTCATCCACAGAATATTTGATATTATATTTAAAAGCACTGATTATAATACATTACTGATAGCAGTTTGAGATGCTACAAAATGTCAGATTGTTTTAATAGTACTGCAACCTCTTTTCAAGGTCTGTATCTCAGTGACAAAAAGGCAGGTTACCACTGCAGGCACATGGAGCATAGATGCAAGTGTGAAGAAAATGGTACAGTTTCCTCAGAAAATAGAAGGATTTAAGTTTTTCTAAATAAGGTTCTGATGCTTTATTTTCTGCCACAGTGCTAAAAAGGTTTTTTGCTGAAGACAGGGGAGTCAGGTGGTTTAGTAAGTCTACAGATCCAGATTCTAATCATGTGTAGAGTTGGTTATACATATCTTCCAAATCCACACTGATAAGCCCCAACAAGCTTCTTTCAGGGATTAAAGCAGATTTTAGGATTACATATACTGCAACTGTTTGAGAAAGAACATTGCAACTATGAGCAAGATATGAAAAGAGTGACAAAGAACTTTTTTGAAAGCTGTATTAGAATATTGCTTAAAATTCAGATAAATATTTACAGACCAAGTTCTGCCTAGGGGAAATCAAAGAGAAATTAAAGTAAGGAATGATTATAATAAGAATATCATTCTCTAAAGTATATAATGCCTAGTATAAATAAGAAAACCTCTATATCTCCATTGGAAATATAATGTAAATATGAAACGAAGGTACACATATCACCCCCAACCTTGTTTTTTAACAAAAATACAAAGATTTTATTGTTCTAAATTATACTACCAGAAGCAGTTGATAGTAAAAGAAATCATAGAGGTCATGTATAGTTTTGTTTTGTCTCACTTTGTTTTAAAATATGCTAGCTGTCATAATTTACTGTATGTAGGAATAAATGACTGTTGCTGACAGTGTTCCACTCCCCCCATCCCATTCAACACTGACATTTGATTCTTATTTGAGTCCATTCTGGAAAGCTTCTCTGTTTGACCAGGTCAGCATGTAATATCAACTGAATAGTAGAGAATGCACATTTTCACTTTGGAATTTTTACTCTTGGAATTCTGAAATATATTCATGGAGTAATATGCTTCTGTTAATGAAGTTTATCTGGAACATAAGATTAAATCTACAACTCTAATTACTATACTCTAGTAACCATGGAGTATAGACTGAGAGTTAGCAGCCATTGATGGATGAAATTTTCAGGTAGGTGGCATGTGAAGCTAACACTACACTTTGAATGTAAAAAGTCTGGGTTTCATCTTGTGATGAAAATTATCAGTTAGCAAGGAGGACTCCTCTGTTCTTGTCCTGTTTTACTTGTTCTGTTGTTCCCTCTTGTGTTTTTGCCTTCTTCATGAAAGAGTTCATATGCAGCGCTTTGACCAGAGTGTTACTCAATGTAATTCCCATGTTTTATTAATTTCACACTAGCAAAAACCTGGTCTGGTTTGGTTTGTTAACAAGCTTGGTAATTTTAACACTAGCTATTACACTACCATGACTTCATGGTATTTTACTGCCTCAAAACAGAGTATTGAATTTATGTTCAAAATGGGTTGGAGAACTGAAGGGGTAGAATTATCCTCATTTTTGTGACTGAAATATTGAGATGCATTATCTGGTTCAAAGACTGGTTTGAATATCTAGAAGCTTAAAGTACTTAGCCCTTCAGTTTGGGCTACTGTTCCCAGTATCTTCAAATGCAGCTGCAGGCATCCTGTAGTTCATCTGGTAGTCATTCATGGCATTAAATTGTATTCTCAGAAAATGAGGAACTCAAAACCTGCTGCATGAAAAAATGGTGTAAATGGTGTAAATGGTGTGATTCAACTGTTCTACTTTGTATCACAAAGGTTTTGCATGTCCAGACTCTGATAAACTCAGCTAGAGGAAAATCTTGAAACAAGTAGCTCTCAATGTTCCTTTCTTTAAGTGAACATACCAAAAGACGTTAAAGACTCTCAATCTTTAAAAACGGATTATTTAGAAAATACATAAACTAAAACAAAGTAATCCTTTCTGTAAAAAAAATCAGATATGCTCTGTTTCAAATATCAACATTACCTGAGAAGGCTTTAAACAATTCTCCTTTTTCTCCACCATCTCCTTTTTCCTAGCTTTACTTTTGAATCAAAGAACTCCCTGTGCTCTGGGTCAGAAAACCCCATAGATTCTCTCTAGGTCTTTTAAAAAATCATCTTTAAAAAAATTATCTTGCACAAGTTTGGCTTTTGTTTCTACCTAACAACAAACTCTTTGTTTTAAACAAGGTCTCAATCTCCCTTACCCTGTAGGCTACCCCTAAGTGCCTGTCTCACATGACATTTTTCAAGCTGACCAAATGCTCAGCCTAAGATAGCAGTCTTCCCTTTCCTGTAAGCATTCCTTTCAACTAGGAAGACAGCAACGTGGACAAGTAGCTGTTTTCTCTCTTGTTCAACCATCCCTTATAGTCAGAATATATAAACATAAAATCATTAAGATTGAAAAAGGCTTTGAAGATCATCAGGTTCATTGAAGTGTGTCACAAAGTGTCACATCTACTCCAGGGATGGTGATTCCACCATGCCCATGGAGAATTTCTTCCAATATTTAACACCTCTTTCAGTAAACAATTTTTTCCTAATATCCAGCCTCAGTCTCTCAACATGCAATGGTATACACATGCAATGGACTGTCAGATAATTCAGTTCATCATAGAACTGTAGAAATCAAAGTCTTCCAAGTCTTAGAATTTTTCATCAACAAAATGTGAATAAAAATCTTTTTGACTTTCATGGATAATTTTAAGGGTAAAGAGTCACAGTTTTTTCCCTTTGGTGATTTGGTCATTAACCCTTTTGCCTTCTATAGTTCTCTCTCCCAGCCCATCTTATTTCACTCATTTCCTTTATTCTTTCATCTAGGTTCTCTGTGTCATCACTTAGTCTTCACACAAATACATTGACTCCTCACCAGTCATCCAATTTCTTTTGTTCTGTTTATTCTCAGATCTTTCCTTGTCATTCCTGTTTACTCTCACAAGTTTTTGCTTTCTGTCCACCTACAGACCTTTTCTCTTCTAGTTTTTAGTCTCATGTGCCTTCTAATGAAAAAGAGCCTAAGAAGGTGACTTTCCTGAATTCAGTACCAATTCAGTTCCGGGCACTAGTAGTTTTCTGAAGAAAGATTTGGTCAGTTCTATATTGCTAATCATTATTCATTCTGTAGTAAAAACTTTTTAGAGCCTTATACCTTGAGCAGATTTGAAGATGTTGTGGGATAACAACTGACATGTTCTTGATAGACTTTGTAAAAATCTCTTTTCCAAAGTGTATAGCAATGCAAATTGTAATACAAGGAAATAGTATTTAATTTTGTTTAATTTTCCTTAGACACTTTCTTGGGAATAGCAGATATGTTTGATTGAACATTTATGACAGAAATGCCAAAAAAATGGCAAATTATTCCACCCTGAGTTGTTCACTTAGCATGGAAAATATGAGTTCAGACCATTTAATGTGTGCGAAGTTACAATTAACTTAAAATATGAACCACTGGCCAACCTCAATAATAGGTGGTACCAACAGTCCTGCTTAAAATCTTTATGATGTTCTTGTTGTCATGGAAGCAATTGTTAGAACACAAATTCTCCTAAGACTTCATTCTTTGATAATAAGAATAATATACTTCATTTAAATATACTTGTGTATGGCTCAGTTTCTCAGGGTGGGAGCACCAGTGTTTCAGTTCTCACATCATCAGCATAAAATATCTTAAAAAGGTATATATTCTAGACATACTATGGAGTAAGATTTGAAGTATGGAGAAGTCAAGTCTCAACATAGAGTGACTGAAATCCCTAATACAGACATATACGTACATTATATTTGGTAACATATAATGATTTTACAAAATGGAGTGGAAACAACTTCATAGGTATAGTTGCATTTCCTCCCACACAATTGTTATGGTAAAGTATATTGATTACCATTAGATTCTGTGTAGAGACTGGTGAAGGCTGCTGTGAGCTTCTTGCCCTTATTTTTACACATATATACATCTATTGTACAATTATACATCTATGCTAAGGAACATTATTTCTTCTGGCATTTAGAAAAAAAATGCCTTTGAAGACTTTGGTGCTCCTTAAACTTCCTCAGTAATTGAACCAGAACTGTACACAAAGAGGGAAATTTTTTCTTGATAAATAAAGAATAATGAGAAAAATGTAAAGAGTAAGTGAAACTTAGTTTAAATAGAATATTACTTAAGATTTTTATCAATTATTATTCCTTTACATAAACTTTGATTTATAGAACCACCTCTTCTTACCTTGAAATATAAATTCATTACCATCTAACTCTATATAATCAAAAAACAACTGAATACATGAATGATACAGTTCAGTTTTCTATTAATCTCTAATGCTTAACATTCCTTACACCATGCTACCAACAGTAGAATACATCTTAACTTGCTAGCAAAGGAGAAGCAGAAGCAATAAAACCAATATACATTGAATCCCTTGGCTCCAAAAGTTTTTACTGGTTTTCAAAAGTGCTGCACATTTCTAGACAGGATATAACATAACATATCTATTGCAACATTTAGTTTTACTTATCAACAGGATGAAGAAAAGGAAAAATTCCCTTCCCCATCATATGTTCAGTGATGCCTTCTTTAAATGTTTTCTAATTTGCTGGTACTTCAATTTCTCTTACTGACAGTTATTCTACCTGTGAGATACACCTTGTTCATTTTATAGCAAATTTCACTGCTATATTTTAAAAATTGTATCATTTTACATTTAAACACGTTCAAGAAGTGGTTTCTGAATCCTTGTCCACTTTTCCAGTGCGGGGCAGTGAATGACTGGCTATGTGTGGGACTGAGATGCCTGCTGGAGTTAACCCACGGCTGCTTAGTCAGGTAAGAGTCTGCATTAGTCTGCATTAGCTCATATTTTCTCTGCAGAACTCTCTGGAAGTTGCTGCTAAAGTTGAATACTCATAGGCTGGGTGCCAACAGAAGAACATAAGGAGACAGGATTTCTGCAGGTATGCAGTGAATATAGTACAGTTCTCAAATTTTCCATTGCCATAACAGGATCAGTTGAGGCTAGAGTGGCCTCTGAAGGACATCTCCTCTGACTCCCCTACTCAGGTTAGGTCACAAAAAGCTGCTTTCTTAGGACCATGTTGAGATGAAAATGAAAATCTCCAGGGATGGAGACACCAGAGCCTCTTTGGGCAAACTGTACAAGTGCTGTGAGAGACTAAAGATTGGTGTCTCAAGGTATTTTGGGGTGCACATGCATGGGGGAAGAGGCAGGTCAGGCCTTACCCTGGCAAGGCAGTGCCTTGCTCTGCAACCCCCATCCCTGAACCTGTATCCCAGCCCAGCAGTGCCTGTCAATCCCTGGCACAGCAGAGGCAATGCTCCACACCTACTTCTGGAGCCCCTAACCCACCTCCTGAGTGGACAAATGAGTGGAAGTCTTACCTGAGGGATGGGCCCAGGAAAGCCCAGGGGTATTTAAAGCTGAACACAAGGCAAGCACATGTCTTTACACTACCTCCTCTTGGAATACCTCCTATCTGCTGAACACTGCTGGAACCCAGGAGTTGGTAGCTATTTGTGCCCTTTTCTATATAGTTTCTGTCTCTATTGCCTCTTTTTTCATCTAATACTCTCTGCTTGGAATTTTTGAGTAACTTACAATCAAATGGGCTTGGATTTTGCTAAATTGAGTAGGCTAAATTAATACTTTGAGAAGGGTATTATGTTGATTGAATGCTGCTCTAAGCCTTTGCCAAAATCCTCTGATTTTTGAAGGTTGCCAGCAAAGTTCTTTTTGCTGTTTTGATCTCTTGAAAAGATCTTGTCAGTACATGCATCTAACTCAGACTACATGAACACCAATAAGCCATTTTAAAAGTCTTGTTGAGCAAGTGTTTTGGGATTTTACATATGCTCAGTCACAGTATCAAATATAATACACAACAACAAATACAATCAAATATGATAGAGTATGGATAATATTTTCTGGTTTTGCCTGGGTTAGAGTTGATTTCATTCATGGTAGCTATTATGGGGCTGTCCTTTGGCTATGTGCTGAAAAGAGTGATGCCTTTCAAAGTAGCACAGTATTGTTATCTCTTATATATAAAGTCTCACACCACCCATTGGTTATAATGATTTTCTCTTTTTTTCCTTCTCCACATATCTTTGTAAATTTTAACATGTTATGAGCAGCAACTGGTTGTCTCTAAACTCACTTAAGAGGTTAGTAAAGCATGTAAGAAAAAAAGAAGACCAAAATCACCAAGTAACAAGTTATCAATGTAATAAGTGATCAAATAAAATCATTATAGTAGCAAGCTCCTGTTCTGGTTCAAGTTACTCAAAATCTCTTTGTGTGTCTGCAAAAATGAAACTCAGCTATGTACTTAGTTTGCTGCAGCCTGAAGGTTTGCAGACAGGAGCTTGTGCTGAGTCCAGAGTCCTTTATGTTTCTCAAAGGTTCTCTTATAGGAATGGAATGAAGTAGACAGGCAAGCTGAGTACTAGTTGATTCCTGCTATAAAAGAGGATTAAAAGTTAGGGTGGCCTCAAAAGCTAGTGCCACCAGCAAAGTAAAACTGAAAAAGGAGCAGAAGAAGCTGCTGTACAAATTGAAAAATCCATTGGATAATATTATTTTTGATACTAGAGCATAGGTATCATACTTCATAAATTGCTCATTATTGCTGCCTTCTAGTAGCAAGGTCACTGTAATGTACTCGGTGCCTGGCCACTTTATTCACTTCTAACAATGCTAGGAGAAAAAAAAACTTAAATAAGCTGTTTTTGTAGCCGGAAAGCAATTTGCCACAATATCAGCTAAAAAGAAAATAGTGAAGATTTCAATTCATTGCTACTGCAGTTTTATGCTCAAACAAATTTTGGGACTGAGGAACACTGCATATGAATTCAGAAACAATTTGAAAATAGATAGGGCAGATGTTACACTGACCTCTGCCCATTGGAATGTGATAGATGGTTTGGTTTATCTTGTTTTTTTTGGCAGATAATATTACCAAAATATATGGGGAAAAAATTATTTCAGCTGAAATCCAAAATTGATTTTGATACTGCTGGTGTATAACAGTATAAAGAAATTAATTCATAAATGTACATACATAAATAAAGATACGGTCCAACAATAAGAAATTACTTAGTAGATGTTTCAATTACTATTTTTAAAATAACTTACCATCCTCCTTTTCATAATACTTTTACTGACAGATCTAAATCATACTTCTAACACTAAAAAGAGAAATAAAAATGGATTGCTGTCCTAATGAAAAAGTATCCCATAGATTCTTACCCCAGAACCTCTTTGGACTTGTGTATTTGCATCTGAATTGAGTTTTTGTTGATGGTTTCTCCACAATTTTTGATTCTTAAATAAAATAGTAATAAAATAGCTGTCTCGTGAGGGTTTTTTTGGCTGGCTGATGTCAAAGCAATGTATGTTGCATTTAGAATACACAGTAACAAAGCACTGGTGAAGACACATTTCACAGCTTTGTGAAAGCCCTGAAAAAAATCTGTTCTACCGTTTCCTCCACAAACTGATTTTCATCTTACCTATGTTCATTTCTAGTATATGATGAGTGTAAGAATTTTATTTTTCTGTACTCTTAAAGATCCTTTAATTATTTAAATCATTAATTTTCATTGTAAATAAAGAAATGACCAATAGAGGAAAAAAATAAATCAGTAGGGAATATTTGATGTTTTGTGAATGAGATGGGATTTAAGACATTTTAACCTCCTATAAGGGGAGAAGTTTAACAACAAATCTAAGGAAACTAAGGTTGTTTATGTAGAATCGTGTCACTGATAAATGAAAACAAAAGCTCCCCAAATATATAATTTTTTTTCCTGAATGAAAAAAAGATCTTTGAACTTTCAAACTATTGATCTAGGCATAGCATATACAGATTGGTTATGCACAAAAGAGGAATACAATATACTTGTCTATCTGGAGTTATCGACAATAATATATTCTCTATTCTCTGGTTCCATTAATCACTAATGGTAAAGGGTTTTTTTGACACAATTTTGCATGATACCAATATAGTTGTCTAAACAGAAGAATTAGTTAATAGACTAAAATATTGACTAAGTAATATGATATTAATTGTAAATATTATATTGTTGTATCTATTAGAATATACAATTGTAATAGAACCTGCAATGTGAAGTTATAGAGTCATAAAATCACAGCATGGTTTGTGTTGAAGGAACCAGAAAGATAAAACCCCCTTGCCATGGGCAAGGACACCACCCACTGGACCAGGTTCCTTAGAGCCCTATCCAGCCTGGACTTGAACACTTCTGGGCATGGAACATCCACAACTTCTCTGGAGAATCTGTTCCAGTGCCTCACCACCCTCAGAGTGAATAATTTCCTCTTGTCCATGTTTCCTGTCCCAGAGCTGATGGCTGCAGGGGACAAGGAGCAGCAGGGAAGCCAGCAGGCTCACCCTTTCGTCCAGCCATCTCATTTGGCCTGACATTGCCCCACATGGCTCAATGCAGAGGCCATTTCTTCATTTAACAATCATTTAATCATATCTACTCATATTTCTTCCATTCACAACAGTTAGATCAAACAACTAAGAGTTCTTTCATTTAATTCACACTAGCATAATTGACTGTTAAATAGATCTCATATTTAAGTCTATGTCATAACTGTATGTAGGATTATTAATTTAAATTACTTCATATATAGTATTTTCAGTACACATATATACAATGTTCAAAGAAAGTGTCAGTGGATACTAAAAGTTCCATCATTTTGTTTAAGTATGTTTTAAACTTCCATTTCACTGTTCACTGAGCAAATTTAGTTCATAAACTATTGTGAACAAGATAAAAGTTCTGTTATAATTTTTGCTTATTAAAATAATATTTTTTGTGGGTAGGAGGAAGATAAAATTTTAAAAATAGGTAAAAAAATAGCTTGCTAAATTTGGTTAGCAAATTTCATTTTTATATTCCACAGAAAATATTAGGATTTGAAAGATTAATGTCCTCACACAAAAACAGCAAAGCAGATTTTGTGATGAAACAAAACACATGCAGATGTTTATATATATATATATATTTATACATCTATCATGCTATACAGTATGAAAAGCATCTACACTATCAGCATGAATAGTTTATTTCTATTTCTTGGCTCCATCTTGATCACCCAGGATACAAACCCAAACCTTAGTCTTGCTCAAAAATTGCTTTTATCTTTTTCTGATACACGTTTGTTAGTAAACTGAAATTGTTATTTTATGTCAGTAAATATTATGCATTGGCTCAAAATATTTTAAATTATATTTTATTATTTCTTTTCATGAATTGCTATTTTATTGTAACTGAGCAGGGTTTTCCAGTCAATATTCCCTAAAGACACAGTAACCTGACTTTGTAAGCGGATAGAACTGATCTAAGACTGCAAGTTATTAATGTGTTTAGCAACTTCCATTTATGAGAATTAGATTTCTATTGCCATCATTGAAATAAATTTCAGTTTTTCCAGAGATCCTATACAATTTCTTCAATCTTGACTAGTCTGAATAATGTTGTGTTCCTGTTCCAACATCATGGCCTTCCTCCACATCATCTTTTTCGTATCAGTATTGAGTATATGTGAGTATAACAACCACATTCCTCATACAACATTTTGGAAAATCCAGTTATTAGCTTTTTTTGTCATGCTGAAAATCGATAATTTATTCTTACACTTTATTTTCAATATCTAAGTCTGTTAGAATGTATTGCAGTATTTTATCTTTCTTCACATGAGTAGGAAGTTTCTACACAGAACTTGCTAATGATTTCTGGAAGGCCTAAAAATATTACATGAACATTTCCCATTTATCCACTATTTTAGTAGATTGGAGGGGCCTGAATTTCCTTTGTAGTAGCCATGCTGTTATCTCCATCTCTGTTCTGATTTTTAGAGTAACAAAACACTGCTAAGAGTAGATTTCCTTATTCTGTGTTAACAGGGAAGCACCTTTGTAAAGAAAATTTGTAATTTCTGTTCAAAGACTAGCAACCTTACCTAGCAACTGATTTATTTGCATAGACTAGCTGTGTTTTACCTGACAGTTGGTGGTCATTTTGTGCAATGGTGATGACACAATAGTTCTTAAATCTGGAAGCACTTTTTCTGCAAGTGGCATGGGGTTTTAGGGGGTTTTTTTGGGGTTGGTTGGTTGGCTGTTTTTTTTCCCTGGGAGGGAGGGGGTGAAACCCAACTGGAGTTACAATGTGAATATGAAATATTCAGTTGGCTTTATGAATAAATCCCACAAAATCAGAATGAATGTGAAATCTGTTTTTATATCACAAGACAATTTTCAGAATTTAGGATGACTTTCAAATTGTTGAATATGTGTCTCCTTCTCTCCCTTTATTCAAAATTTGCTTTTTCATACCTGCTAATATCAGAAAATATAGCCTCTGTAGGCAGCTACTCTGATGCAGCCTAGCTTTATTATTGTCTCTCTTTAATTTGTTTCTCTTCTTTGATGATGCACATAATTTTTACACTTATTTTCACATGTGATTGAATTCCAAAGAAAGAAAAAACATCTGGGATTCAAAGTAAATTTAATTAATGGAGAGTTTCTAATTTTACCCTGATATTTGTGTAGTTTCTTCAATGATATTCAATATTAATTCCTCTTCATTAAGTGTGGTTTTATAGTTTTCCCAGGATTTGTCTATGTTGTGAAACAGCTTATATTTGCACCCTGAAATCTAGTAGCTAGATAACCATCTAAGATATATTTGGTATTTGAGCTCACAGTAAAAGTCGTCTGCATCTTAAATTAAATATCATGCAAGAATTTTGTGTAACTCTTAGCACTTTCAAGGTGAAAGCTAACTTCTCATGACTTTGATGTGTGTCACAAGATTTTCCTAGCTAATGAAGCAAGATCACTTGAAGAAATTCTTGTAAATTAGAGTAAAGGGACACTTCCAGGCTCTGAAACTCTGTTCTTCATAATTTAAAATTGCTAGAAAAATCCCTGAAATACTTTTACTTTGTGAAATGTAGCAGTCCTAGGCACAGTCTGGAAACTAATGTAAGTCAGAAAATCCCTAAATGGAAGACACCTGTTTTGGAGAGTAACAAGGTTGGAAGTAACAATGTGAAATATTTCCCTTGCTGGCCTCAATATCAGAAAATGATTCCATGCTTTTTGTGGTAGTGTGGACATAAATTCGCCTCTGTGTCTTTTAAATACCAGGAAGCAGCCTGTTTCTTGCACTCTCAAAAATGTTCCATTTAACTAAATTTCAGGATTGTCTGCTCAAAGGAAAAGAAGTTTTAAGAATTAGCCAATGCACATTTAACCACATAAACTAGCTGAACAAATATATAATATGCTTCCCCTCAAGTTTCATGTGATAAATTGGTATGTATTTCATTGGACTTGAAGAAGAAAACTAAATGAGTACTTCAGCCTTTGTAAATGTTTCCCAATCTCAATGTCTTTGTAATTAGTTTCTCACTCTGGAAGTTATTTGGATTAATAACAGTTTTTTCTCCCTTTGCACTTTATTTATTATTCTTTTATCCAAATAAAAAGGTGTTATCTATATTTCCAACCAGCTGCATTTTTCTACTTTTTTATTTGAAGGTACTAATTGCAATCTTAATTTGAGATTTATGGCAGGTATTTAATAACTGTTTATCCCTAGCTGAGCTATTAACAAGTTAAAAAGTCATTGTGAGAAAGAGTGTTCTTCCTCATTAGCAAATGCTCAAGGATTTTGTAACACACCCACTTCATAGCTCAGGGCTAACATAGACCTGCAAAGCATGTTTCTATCAGTTGCATGAGTAAGTTAGCAATATACCTCAGAAAAGACCAGAGGTAATGGTAATCATGACATTGGCACATAAAATTATTGAAGGAATTTAACTTGTTTTGAGTAACATGATTAAGACTTACTACTTTGTTTGACTAATCATCTCTAGTAGAAGAGAATTTTTAATTTTTTTTACATGCTTCCTAGATACCTAGCTGCAATTAAATTTTTAATAAACAGTTTCTATATTTATATCTGCTTGTGTGCTTATGTACCATTCTTCTTACATGAATCAAGCCATATGAAAAATTATATGTGTTCTCTCTAATGTCTCCATAAAGTGAAATAAATGGTTCTTAATAATAGTAACTACTGAATATTTCTTTAATTTTCTCTCCTGAAAAAAAATCAAAGATATTTACAAAGGAAAAAAAATTCTCTCTTTAATCTCTGATAGAGAAATCTGTATGTTATTAAATAAAATAGGACTGACACTACTTATCTGGACCAAGTAAAACTTGCTGTTCATGGAGTTGGACATATTACACGTTTGGATCACAACTAATTACTTTGTATGTATAGCTCTAACTACCTTCTGCTTTTATACAGGTTAGAACACCTTAAATGTTAGAAATGCAATTTAATTTTACTAGCAGAATTCTCTTAAAAGTATATGCATAACCACCTGTTTTAAGTGGTGTTAAGTAATTAAACACTGATTGGCGCACAGCACAAGGCAAAAAGTGATTTTGATTCTCTAGACTTGTTTTTAGACTATTTGCTAGCTGAGAAAATTAAAGGTGGCTGGGAAAATGAAAAAAATAACACAAAAAGTCCAATAGTTGATGCAGCTTTCTAACAATTGGTTTATTAAATAAGTAGGGATAAATAGTCACCAAAGCACTGACAAGCTTCTCCAAATGAGAGGAAACCAACTATACTTGATAGATAAATATATAAGCATGGGACATTTTTGAAAAACAGTTTGTAGTTTGATGTTTCAATTATGTTTAAATTGCACTCTGTGTAAGTAGATCTCTAATATCTTTTATGTATCTAGATCTAATTTTTAAAAAATTCAGAAGTGATTACAGCATATATATCTGCATTTATTGCTAAGTTTTCTTGAACATACTTTTAAATTATCTAATTGGGACATTTTATAAGTTAAGAACCCAATATATCAGTAAGAAAAATACAATATGTGATGTGTGTGATTTTAGTGTCTAATACATTCTGTGCTTCTGTTTTAAAATGTAGTATTTTTCATAAATTGTATTTATTAAATAGCATGCTCAATATATTTTACAGTCTTACTGACATTGTTTTCCATTTAAAATTCAGATAAACTCTATCAGTTACTGCAAACATCTTCAAATAATGGCTGAACAGCTGATAGTAATATTTTATGCATGAACTGACCATTAATTAGACAGATTGTTCACTCATGGGAAAAGGGGCTAGTTAATTTGTAAGAGTAATTATTCTGTCTTTGGACTGGGAGAGTTAATCTCTTTACTGATTTTTCAAATGTTGTTATACTGTTACACAACCCAAAATTTAGCAATTAGTATACTGTGTGAAGTAAGGGGTCCACACCATTACATACATCTCTGTATGAGAAGAAACATACAGTCTCTATGAATTAACCAAATGAGCTAACAAATTACAGTGGATAATTACAGGCATCTAGAGATGTGAGACTGCTAGCAATCAGACACTTGTAATGCAAAGAGAATAATTGCATCTTGTGGTTTGCCTTGGAAAGGATTAAACAATATTTCACCAGTCTGTAGTATTTTGAATTATTTTGCTGCTCATTAATGATCATCTGGGGAGCAAGGGAAAGAAAATATTTTATTAGTCTCTCTAGAAGACTACAAAGTACTTTCAAACAAGGTATCACTTAGTGAATATGACAAAGAAATTAAAAATCTGAAAGTAGACAGAAATAAGAGAACACTGCCTTAGCTTCAACTTTTACCTTAAACTTCTTATATAGAGGGTTTGTGGCAAAAAGTGGTGATCTAAAACTTAACCCACCTAGACGACCAAGGCAAGCCAGCTAATACAGTCTTTTTGGATTTCAGTAAAGCTTTTTGTCTCTCATAGGATCCTTCAGAACAAAATATCCAGCACACAGCTGGATAAACACAGCATGGGATGGGTGAGCAGCTGGCTCACAGGTCAGGGACAAAGGGCTACAGTGAATGGGGTGACATCAGAGTGGTGACTTTCCACTAGTGGGGTTTCACAGGGCTCCATCCTTGGCCCTGTGCTCTTCAACATCTTCATAAATGACTGATGCATCCAATGACTGGAAGGGTTACTGGGCAAGTTTGCAGATGATGCAAAGCTGGGAGGAGTTGTTGACTCCCTCACAGGTAGGGAGACCCTGCAGAGAGACCTCAACAAATCAGAGGGCTGAGCAATCACCAACCATGTGAAGTTTAACAAGAGAAAGTGCCAGACTCTGCACCTAGGATGGGGTAAGCCTGGATGTATGTACAGACTGGGGATTGAGATGCTGTAAAGCAGTGCAGCAGATGTGGGATCCTGCTTGACAGAAAGCTGAACATGAGTCAGCAGTACTCTGGAAGCCAGAGGGCCGCCTGTGTCCTGGAGTGCTTCAGGCACAACATTACCAGCCAGTCAAGGGGATACTAGTAGTGTCCCCCAGGGATCAATTTTGAGTCCAGTCCAATGATTCCAGATGATTCCAGAAGACCACCCACAGAACACAGCTAAGCCCATCATTTAAGCTGGTGGTGCCTCTAGAAAAACATATTTAAGAATGGAAAGAAAATTCCAAACAGGCAGAGAGAATACCAAGAGTGAGAAAGAACAGAGGGAGCACCAGAGTCACAGTAAGAGGTTTTCCAGGCACTAAAGAAAGTATTTGACTTGCAGTCCATGAAGGAACCCCATTAGACAGGAGATGACACAGAAGGAGCAGCAGAGACAAACCACCATGCACTGACCGTAAACACTCCCCAGATATTTTCACCACTGACTCACTGAAGAGATTGAGACAACCTTTAGGCAATTAGGAGGAGAGGGGAGAGATGAGAAAGTTCTGTCTTACATTTCTTCAATCACTGAAACAAAAATCAGTTAATTTGAAGAAGTATTCAAATAAAAAAAAATTCTTGCTATTCTGATGATATCTCCATAAACCTCACCTTGGGAATATTGTTGAAATATCTGCCAGGTCTTTTCCATTTCTGAACTCATGCCACTGAGGGAATTTCAAAAGCTCCTTTGTTTATCTTTTGAAAAGGTGGTCTCAACTATATTTTCTTGACTACAAGGTGCAGTCACCTTGTGCTGGGCTTTCTTTGGAAGCATCTACTTAAGATTGCTGTGTAGCCTCATTTTAGAATTCTGCTGGCCTAAGACAGAAGATTGATAGTCAGACTATTCCTCTGGGGAAAGAAAAGTAAAGAAAACAGATTAATAACGATCTAAAAAGAAGTTTATATATCAAACAGTCTGTAACATCTACAAAAGCTGCTGAGTGTAGTTTTTATGAAGGAATGGTTCTGGACTTGAAATGTCACTAGGTATTGCTGGCCACCTTTAGAATCGGACTTGGTCTCATCACCTAATATATGGTTTTTTTGAATTGTGTGTTTGTAAGTAAGATAGATTTTTGTGGCAATGTGGCTGACAGAAAATGAGTAAATTTAAGAGATCAAAAATTGTCAACTTTTATACTCACCTACAAATTCAAAGGTTTGACAGCCTTTTCAATCAAAATTGCCTAGCCATAATAAGATATTCAATGAACATTCCTCCTATGGTAATTCTCTGTTACATCACAAAACTTAATCATTCTTGTAAATATGTGGCACCTAAAATTCAAATACAGCCTGGATGAAGACATCTTTTTGCTGATAAGAAAAACAGAAAATTAACAAAAATTGATATCAATGTCTATGGAGTCTGTGAGAATCCATAGGAAAGAAGACATCTGAGGACAGATTTTCTTCAGTCTAGTAAATACATGGACTGTATACTTGATTGTTTGTATTTGTATGCATTTTAATTTTGTCTGTAAAGAACAAGATTGATGTCATTCGTTCTCTCTCTGTTTTTGGAGGAATGTAAACCTGGAGGAATATAAACCTATATTGGTTGTTTTTGAAGTGAACACATTGTTCTGTATTATATTGATTTTAGATATATTTGTAAAGCTAAGTATTTTTATTGAGCTAATTTCAAAAGGAAATCAGCTTTATTTAGAATGTCTTAGCTTTCAGTGGTATTTATAGGCATTCAATTACTTCTAAGTCAAGCAAAAAATGTATTCTATATCCTAGGTGATTGTTAGGATACAGAATACATGGAGCTTGGTTTAGCTCTCTTACCTCAAAAATAATTTTTACTTTGAGCAGTGAATGGAAAAATGTGCCACCTTACTCCTTGGACCAGGATTTGGGTTTTTGATTTGTCTTCTTATTTTGTGTGTAATGTAAACTCCATGTGAACTCTGCCTTAACTCAGCTAACTCAGACCAAAGAATTCTGCCACGTAGTGGTGCATGGGAGCCAAAGTGTCAATGTTTAATTCCTACACCTTTTCATCTATTTTGGGGCATTGCTGGAATGTCCTCTGCCAGCTGAATACACACTTCCATATTTAGTTAATCAGTGATTCAGATCTCCATTAGTTTAAATCCTCTTAATGGCTCAGTGTAGGAGGTATTCTTATGTCTGTATTCTCCTCTGTCTGATAACAGAGAGCATTAACTGTGGAAGTGTATTTGTGACTGTTCTCTTTAAAAAATATTTTTTAATTTTAGGAGATTATATTATAATGGAGTTCATTGAATGAGGACTGCCTTATTACATGGATTGATAGAAAACTGTCTCAAAATATGCTATTGACAGACCACCAATCTTGTTAGAGTGTGGGAATTCAGACAGTGAAAGTGAATTCAGATTCACTTTCATCTCAAACTTAATGCTTTAATCTACAGCCTGCACTATGGGACAACTATGAAAGGGAAGAAGAAAGACATATATGAAAAGGAGGGTGGTTTCCAACTTTCCTGTTTAATCTGTTCCTACATAGTTAAGAGTATAATATTTATGGGGAAAGAATGAGAGGGAAAGTGAGAAAAAAAAAAAGAGAAGAAATGTATGATACTGAAAACTAGTGGCTAGAATATTTCAGCAGGATGGAAAACTGAGTTCTCTCTGCTGCTAAGATTCTTTCCAAATTTTATTTCATTACCTCTGTTAAAAAACTAATACCAGGAAAAGATTTTTTCACTAAGTTCTGAGTAATATGACTGAATTTTGGAATAATAAAACAGCTCAATTTTGCTTTTTCCACGTAATGTGGATGCCTTCTCATGTTTACTTCATATTGATTCAAGACACCTCTCTCTGTGAGGAATTTGCAGACTTGTTTCTAGATCAACATGTTTTGAACCAACACATTTCCCTGAATGCTATTTGCTTGTTTGAAGCGATCCTCTGAGATGCCAGCTTTTTATGGGGTCTTACCTCTAGAAAAGATGGGTCAAAGAAGATCACTGATCTTATGCTACTAAAGAACTAGTGCCTACATTTCTGTGGATGGATTCAGAATTTGAACCATATCTAATATTCCAGGTGACAGATAGTCCTGATAGATAGATTTTCAGTTTGAGAGGAAGTTGCTAGCTTTATGCCTCTGGCTAAATCCACAGAATGACCGCCTTCTGGAAAGTAATTACTGAGACATCATGTCTAGAACAAATTTCTTCATTAGAAGACCAACTCTTTATTAATAGCCCAGCTTTGTTACTGAGTTGGCCTTTACTCAATAAAGTGATTGCAGAGAAAGGCTCTACTTAAAATGAAAATTAGTCTGGCCTACCTTGTGCCCATTAGCAAAACAGGTGGTTCTCTTCTAATCAACTGTGTCTGTCTTTCACTCTGTTAAAGAGAAAACCTTACCATACAAAACCAAATGAACGAATGATAAAATTTATCCTCACTGGGGAAATACACATAGGTTAATAAAAAGATTGAAAGAAAAATTACATTTGAAAAATAATGTTAGATCATAGAAATTTTTCTTCAGGGATGTTACCTCTATTCAAGAAGAATGAGTAGGAAAAATAGAAAAATACTTGAGTAATACAGGAGTGAAAGGGAATTGTACTAGACACACCACATTAATTTTGGAGGTTAATTTGTAGTTTGTGAAAGACAGGTAAATTCACAAAAACTGTTAGTGAACTATTTAATCCATAGATCATTTACTTTACTTTTCATAAGAGCAGTTTAAAACCATTTGAAGAATTTTAAATTCATATAGTTTTTTTTTTCCTATTTCTCCCTTGTTATTTGGTCATTAGACTACTTAAAATAACTTGGTGAAAAAGGTGAACAGCCTCTTGGGTTGTAATGATATGACAGCAAGGTGCATAGGTCATTTAAATCTGATGTCTAGACCAAATGTTTAGTTGGTGGAAATCAAGGTCTATACAGATATGCCACTTTGGATTAAACTGTAGCCAATGGTTGCTCCAATTAGCTACTGCCTCTCTGCTGAAATGTGTTAAGTAATTATTTGCGGGTTTTTCAGACCTTTTAAGTGCTTCTATACAACTGGATGAAACATCAGGAAAAAATAAGAGGAGTTACAGATAACTACACATCTATAGGCCTCTGACCTTATTGGCAGCATGGAGACAATGGAGACATGGTGGTATGGCTCCTCAGGAGAATGCACCCTAGCAAAGACAAAGTCAGGCAAAAAAGACAGGATATCTGCATGAATGAACACTGTCCTACATGACATCCTTGTCTCTAAATTGAGGAGACATGGATTTGACAGATGGAGAAGTTAGTGGGTAAGAAGTTTGGGTGGATGGATGAACACAAAAAAGTTTCAGTCAATGACCTGATGTCCAAGTGGAGACCAAATATGAGTGGCATTCCTCAGAGGTCACTACTGGGTGTTACACTGTTTGATATCTTGTCTGGTGACATGGAGAGTGGAACAGTGTGAAACGTCAGCAAGCTTGCCAATGACTCCAGGCTGTGTGGTGTAGGTGACACACGGCAGGGAAGGGAGGCCATCCAGAGGGAGCTTGACAGGCTTGAGACGTGGCTCTGTGTGATCCTAATGAAGTTCAACAAGGCCAAGGATCAGGGCAATCCTAGTGCAGGCTGGGGAGACAATTAAATAAATGTGACCAGCAGATAAAGGCAGGTGATTCTCCCCTCTACTCTGCTCTCATGAGACCCCACTGGAGTGCTGCATCCAGGTCTGGGGCTGCCAACATAAGAAGGAAAGGAATCTGCTGGAGCAAGTCCAGAGGAGGGCTGTGAAGATGGTCAGAAGGCTGGAGCCTTCTGAGAGCCAGGCTGAGAGAGTTGGGGTTGTTCAGTCTGGAGAAGAGAAGGCGCTGGGGAAACCCTACAGCAGCCTTCCAGTAAATAAATAAATAAATACAAGAACAGTGGAGAGATACTTATGACAAGGACATGTAATGATAAGAAAAGGGGGAATGGCTTCAAACTGAAAGAGGATGGGTTTAGATTAGATTTTTGGAGGAAATTCTTTGCTGTGAGGGTGGTGAGGCACTGGAACACGTTGCCCAGAGAAACTGTGGATGCCCAATCCCTGGAAGACCAGCCTGGTGGAGCAACCTGGTGTGCTTGCCCATTTCAGGAGTGTTAGAATTAGATGATATTTAAGGCTCCTTTCTACCCAAACTATTCTATGATTCCAAGATTTTATGATCTAACAGAAAATACAATCAAAATCTTTTTCCAAAAAACAGACATTGAAGTTGACTAAATATGAGTGAAATTAAGAACAATATACCAAGTACAAAATTCTGGCTAGTCACAGAAGTTTAGTTGGTTTTACCCTGTGTTTTGTTTCCAGAGATGAATATCTGTGTATTTGAGGATTCTACAAATGAGTGAAGAAACAGTGAGAGAACATGCACACTAAACAATTTGAACTTGATCAATAGACGCCACTTAACTGCATTACTGAGACAGTGGATGGAAATAAATAAAGATACATAATCAATATTGCAAAATTCACTTCTTCCAGAAAAGATTTAAGAAAGATTATGATGCCTTCATTTTGATTTTGGCAAATAATAAATAAGTAAGGTGGAGGCAGACAGTATACCTTTACTGAAGTATATTAAAGTAGATCCTTTTCAATTATATAAAAAATAAGTCTTCTGTTTAAATTATAGAAAAGAATAAATAAAAGTCTGGCTTAAGGATTCTTACTTAAAGAGAGAGAAAAAATAATTGTCTGAATGTGGATAATATATGAAATTTCTCTAGATACAAATCACAAATATATTTGGAGCTTACTTATAAGGAAAAAAATCATCTTAATAGATAACCTACAAGGACAACAAGAAACAATATATTTTTTTTCTCAGCTGAAGAATCTGTGCATTCTATTTTATTTGTCAAAAAGTATGGAATAAAGGAAGGAAAATCAGACATTGATGGACTGAGTTAGTGTGGGATTAAAAATTACCTAATTTTGGACTTAGAAACTTCATGTTTGAAACAAAGATTTGAATGTAAATGCTGTGGATGAGGTGGTTATGTTAGACAGAATTGTATGAGGCAGTTTTACTAGTTATTAGCCTTAGAACACAGGAATGTGTGAATGTCTGTGGTAGATGTGAGAGATGACCATGTCCACATAAATGTACCATTTCAACACTGACTTTATCTAGGGCAGAATGAGAACACAGCCAACATATGGTGCTTCATCCAAATGCTTACCCATTCTCTATCTCTTTTCAGCTCTGAACTTTCTAATTCAGAAAAAGAGTCTGCTTTATAGCTTTCCATGAATCTCTAGCATGTGGTCAGGTCTTGACACTTTCAGACTTAGTAATTTTTTGATCTTTTCTGTATCCTGTGGCAAATTCAGCTTCTTGCATTGAAGTTGATGAAGAAATGCATTTTTTTTTAAATCTGACTGTTAATACCTTACTGATACATTCTAAACATTTTTAATATAGAGTGAATAAGCTCCATTGGTTCTGTTTTATCTAGCATATTCTGATTGTTGAGTTTTCATGTTGGCAATAAAATGAGTTACATAACCTGTCCTTATACTGTGACTCACTGAATATAATTTTTTTGTAATCCCTAGTAAAGGGTCACACGATTAAGGAAGTGACAGAGCAGTGTGTCAGGGAGCTAGCCACACATAATTTTGGCTTTTTTTAGCAACTGGCCACTCAACACACCTGTTTTAACATCAGTTCCTTGAATTCCTGGTATAGTAGAAATCTTACAATCTACATAGTCATTGCATAAAACCCATTAATTTTTTTAGTGTCATAGGATAATAAATACCATTGGCTGCCTAGCGTCTGGGAAATTGTTCAATGTAATGATTCAGCACAGGACTGGCAGGACACAGTCCTCACCAGCCAGTGCCTGTCCCATCAGCCAGGGAGGGGGCACGGAAGCCCTGATGCACTGGGAATAAATGCAGGGTTTGAGGCTGAGGCTGCCAGTGTCCTCTGTGGAAGAAGTGCACAAATTGTCCTGTGCTGCTCACAGTGGATCCCAGACAGCTCTAGATGGAGGGAAATAGTCCATGACACCTCAAAACTTCCACCAAACAGAGACTCACATATCATTTCTTTCTTTTCTTTCTTGAGGAAGGATGGCTGCTACTGGGAGCAGGAAATGCAAGCAGAACACAGGAGGACACTCAAAATGGGACACATGATAAAGTATGTGAAGAGGACTATTTGGAGAAAGAATGAGGAAACTGAAAGAAAAGGAAAATTTTGGGAACATGTAATTAGATGAACTCCTGAAAAATTGCTTTGGAAGTGGGGACAAGGGACACCCCTGAGGGATTACATCCTTTGTGTTGCCTGTGCTGGGGCAGGGGCACCACTGAAGGGAGTGTGGCCCAGAGGCAACCCATGCCAGAGCAGGGGAACAGTATGAAACAAAAAGTACTTGCAGAAAGAAATCTCTGTGTACTGTTCCCAACCTTCTGCACTGCCTGTTTCCTCATCAAAACGGTTTGGAGGGACTGAGTGTAAGGTGAAAACAAGAGTGGTTGAGACGAGGAAAGAGGAAGAGTTGCACTAAAGCTGAGTCTGGACAAGAGGGAGGGAAGGCATTTCCCCAAATATTTCATTACTCACTACCTCAACAGATAATTAAAAACTGATAATTGGCAATAAATTTATTTAAATGAAATTTAATGAGCTGAGATTTTTCAGCTTGTTACAGCCAGCTACGGTGACCAGAGCCAGAAACAAGCTGATGTCCCCAGAGGTTGATGGTGGCAGGGACAGATGAAGCAATGTTGAGATAACATCCAGGACATGGGTCAGGATAGGCTCAGAGGGTAACTGGTGTCAGACACAGACATGGAATGGCTGGAGAGGGCAGGGGAGTGGAGGAAAAACCAAGGGCAGGCTGGTAGATCAGTATGCAGGCTGGACATGTCTCAGGTGGCAGGGTGGTGCTGGAGCTGTCAGGTTTGTCCATCCTTTGCCAGGTGAGGGGAAATTTACTGAAACCAATGAGAAGGAGAGGGCTGTTATTAGAAAACATAGAAAATAATCCCTAAATGGTTGACAACACTGAAGATGAAGGGACATGCCCTTCAGGATGTCAGTAATTTCCTGTTATTACAACTCTTCTCTGCTTGAGGAAGGCTGGTGGCACAGACCTTAGGACCTAGATGGACTTTATAGGGATGAGCATAAGAAAGGAGAAAAGATATTTTGATTTTTCTTGTATAGCAACAAAAATACAGTGCTATTATTAATGAGGTGTTCTATATTCATTCAGACTTACGATTGCTTGCTTTAGCCTGATTGTATTGCTCAGTTTTTATAAACAAAAATTCTTGGCTATATGTATCTGTATTTAAAATATTTATGATGCATTTCCTTTTAGTCATACTAAGATTTTGATCTTTGAGATGTTTTTGCTATACTTTTGATTTTGTTTCCATCGTCTTTTCCATTGTTATTTTATTCTTACTGAGAAGAATGAAACAGAATTTTACATAGTACTGAAAATGCAGGATAATATTGGGTTTGTACATGGAAAAATGACAACATTTTTTTTTTCCCCGACTGACTTCTAATATCCTGATTTGCTTTATGGCCACTCCTGAATATCAAGTTAATGATTTTTTGTGATAACTGCTTTTGAAACCCCTAACCATGCTTCTGATGGGTTGATTGTCAGCTCAGAGCAGATCATTTTTTATGAGAAGTTGGACCGGTTTATTAAATTTTTTATTACAATTGTAAAGACAATTATTATTGCATTTTATCTTATCTTTATTAATATTGAAGTTCACCTGCCATTTTAGTAGCTAGTTTCTCCTAGTTAATAGTTCCTTCTGCAATTACTTATAACCAGACTTTATCCTTACTATCTAAAATAAACTCCTGTCACCAGCAAACTTTGTCACTTTTTCCCATCTGCTAAACTGTATATCAATATTTTTACAAGTCATGTCAGTGTAACTCGTCATCAATTTCTCCCTAACTGGTGGTCACCAGCAGCTGACCTTTCTTTCCTGTGAGAACTGACTTCTCTTAGCTTCATTTCCTATCTTTCTCTAAATAATTTAACATTGAAAAGCTCTTTTATGTCATTGCTGATCATATTCTTTAAAAGTAAGAACCCCTTCAAACCTTTGGAAACCCAAGAAGGTTTTATCCATTAGATTATGGGATATTTGAGAAAGCAATTTAATTTTCATTGATGTTCACAAAAAGTCATAAGGTACTCATGAAATTTTCTGATGACAGAAAATTGGAAGTTAATACCAATACAGAAGTGTTCAGAATATCTGATTGAAAGAATTAGATGATCTTAGAAATGGGTTGAAATACGGGTGATCATCCGTTTATATATTAAAAAAACATTCTGCTATAAAATGGGATTTTTCTACTTCAAAAGATACAAAGTCAAAGAAATTAACATTCTGAGCAATTGCAGAGTGACTAGAGTATTAAGGCTAGAACAGGAAGAGGTGAGGGGTGGGACATACTACAAGCTCTATCAAGAAATTATTTCTGTTACAGAAAGGAAATACCAATAACATTCATAAGGTATTGCTAAAATCTTACATTGACTCTTTTATATAGTTCTGGACATAATTTTTTTTTTTTAATATGAGCTGACCAGAAAGATGAAAACTTTATTTTATTGAAAGCAACTTATTGAGCACAGAAAGTTTTGTAAGGTAAAATCTGGGAGAGGATATATTTTACCTTCCAGAAATAAACACCAGAGAAAAGGATGATTTAAGGTAAAATGCATTTACACAAGAGCAAACAGGTATAAACTTGCTGTGATCAAATGTAGCATCTATCTTTCAGGAATATTTGTAAGCATGAGGGAAATTAATATTGAAACAAATATTGTGAATGGGATTATTTAATGAAGTTTTTTTGCAACAGCAGGGCTCATAGTCTATTACAAAAAAATTTCTGCAACTGAAAGATATCTGTAACCTTTGAGTGAATGAGTGAAGTAGAACTGTATTGTCTTGCTTCTTCCTCCTACACCCCCTTCTTTTTTTTGCCTTCTTTCTCATAATGGTTTACATATATTTGCTTAAGGGTATATTTTTAGTGCAATGAAGCATAATGATATAGAAACCTGGGGTGTCCCATATTGTGATTCAGCTTTGGAGTTTGTTTTAGAATTCTGAAGTCATAGTTTACTGAGATGCCCTAAAGTGACAGGAGAGAATGACAAAGGATCTCAGCAGTTCACTGACATGTGAAGGTAACTATCTAGCAGTGGATAAAATTCTCTATAATTTGTTAATTCATTCTTATTAATAAGATGATCAGAATTTGAATTAGGCTATGGAAAATATAGAAAACTGAAATACTAAAGAAAGAGGAAATACAAATATATTAATAATCAGGTGGAGAGCATAAAACCGAGCAGGAATAGCATAACTAAAGTTTATTTAAGCTAGGGAAATGAGAATATTGTTGACAAAAAAAAAGGTGTTTTTTTTTAGTTGCTCATATAAGTATAGTTATACTGTACTTGCAGAGAAATTTTGATTTAGGATAGGTTCTATAATACTTGCCAGTTATAATATAGTCATCATAATGCTAAAATATTCAACATTTTCCAGACAGTACTTTACTTCAGCCTTTGCATGCAGTTTACTATATTTTCATGTTTATGGGGTGTAGTTACACATTGCTGAGGATACCACTTAGAAGTTCCTCTCAAATCTGAGATTTTATGTGGACAAAGACCTTGAGAAGTGGAATTTGACACAAAGTGGCACCTTGCCACTTACAAGATATACAGAGGAGAGAAGGAAGATTAGTCACATGAAGAAATAAGAGGGAAAAAGCATTTGATCTTATGCCCTCTGCCATAAATGTAGAAAAGAAAAAACATGAACTGAACAGTGATTTTTATCCTTGTTGCTCTTCACATCACCTCTTTCTTGTGAACTTTGATTTTTAGCATTTTTCCAAGAAGACTGAGTTAGAAGGGTTTTCCAGAACTTTATGGTCAACAGCAAAAACCTAAATAAAACCTGTTTTTTTCTGTCTTCTTCCTCTTCTAACTCAAATGGTGCTAGTAATGCTCTGCCTTTCAGTGAGAGTGGTGGCAAAAAGAGCATTGTGCAGAACAGCAATGTAATGATGTAGTCTGACTGACACATTCCAACACGATCTGCTGACACCTTTGCCATTTTAATATATGTCCTTCATTTTTTTCCTTTTAAAAATATTGCATTTTTAATTAAAAAAATCCTCATATCCATATTTCCACATTAAAGATTTCCGTTCAAGGATGCGTGTCTAATGTTGCTAAAATCCCTTAAAATAATTGAAACATTAAAAATCCCACTGCACTTGAGAAAATATTTTAAACAGAATCATGATTGCTAAAGCACTAAAGGTAGTATGTAATTTAACAGAATTTAGAAGAGAACAGCATGAGGAACAAGTATCTGCGAGTCTTGACTTTCCTTAATTGATGTGTTCAATGACAAGGTTCAGGACGAAACTTTTTTTAATCTTAGAAAAGATTTTTAAAGGAGAGGTGAATGCTTTTATCCATAAGAGGGGAAGAAAATTACTGCCTGAGATCCAATTCACCAGTGAATTCTTGTTACATTACTCTCATTAATACTTATACGATGGGGCTACCATAAAATATAGATCAGCTAGGTAAGAAATACATAATATAAACAGAGAAAAAAAAATAGTCCTAGACTAAGTGCCTTATAAATATGATACAAGAAAGGATTTCCTCGCAAATCTTTAGCTTGGCAAAGATCTAAGTATTTTTGCTAATTCTCATGTAGCTGGGAGAAAGTATGTGAATACTGAGCATATATGCAGTCTGAATCAGTCAAATCTCTTGCTTTCTTATAAATGATAGAGGGCTGTGAGAAGAAAAATTTTTGTATGATGTTTTTTATAACAGTGAACCTTGTGAGTTTGTAGGGCTGTAGCTGAGAAAGGGTGTATTTGATGGAAAAAGATGGGAAATAAAGTATGCGGATTCGAACTTTTCTAAGGTATCTAAAAAGTCAATGTGTTTCTTCAGTCAAATTGTGAAGATGGTTATCTTTGGTATAAGCAGAAAAAAAAATTAACTTTATCCAGTTTTATATTTTTGTGGAGTATTTTGTGAGCTAAAAACTGTGCTGGACCCCATCTAAATAGTCAAGTTCTTATCATTGCTTTATTGAAGACTCTTTTGTTCTACAGAAAGGCTTCTTTGACTCATTTCTTGTCCAAATGGTTTTCTGAAACACTGACTTTTTCAAGGATTTTGGCCCCGTCCACGTCTGTCCCTTGTCTACCTCTTTGGAAAATAATTATAATAAATTGTATTTTTTATTTAGGAATTGAAATACAAGAACTACAATCTGAATATTTTATAATACTTGTATCAAAAGGACAATTAATTTCAAGAAGATAGTTTGGGGATCAAAGCCTGCTTTTATTGCAACTGTGTCTAAATGGACAGCTTCAACCTTCTGCCAGGCCTTACTTGGTATACTATCAAGAAAGACTACTGAGGAGATCAGCAATATATTTAGGTAATTTGGGCTCCTAGACTCAGAAAAATTGATCATTTTACTACCTGTGTGTGTCTACTCCCTTTCAATATTGCTTGTTTTCATTTGTAGTAAAGAATATTCTCTTTTACATCCAGTAGAGTGCAGAAAATTCAGTCATCAATCATTTCCTGATCCCTGGAGCTCATGGCACACAGGAGGAGTAATCTGAAAATCCTGTTCCTACTAAAATTCATTTAAGTGAAAAATACTGAATAACTTGTGTGATCATGACTTTTGTATAATGTATTGTCAACAGCAGCTTGAATGGGAATATAGCACATGTTCACATGTAATCTGTATCCTGTCTCCTTTTTTTCTTGATAATCTGGATCACATAGAGGAAAAATATTTTTTTTCTTTGAGAGGCAGAGGTTTGCAGTTCCTGCTGAGTTTACAACTCATGGGTGTTGTAAGATAGTGCCTTAGAGCATGATAGTGCTGATTAGAAATATCTTACCTTTGAGAAGAGGAAGGACTCTCACATTCCACTGACTTTCAAACTCAGCAGGAACATAGAGCCAGGAGCTATGGTTTCTTTCATATTTACCTCTGTCTTTGTCCTCATTTAATAACACTTTCCTTCCACATAGAGAAGACTCCTTTTAGGTTTTCTGAGCTATTACCATAAAGATTGCAGAAAATCCTAGGAAGAGTTTGTGAAAAAAAATTGGGCATGGAAACATCAAAGTGAAATGAATTATGAAAAGTTTCAGCTATTAAAAATAAAGTGAAAAGAAATACCGTGAGGATGAATCAGGGTTGGAAAGACAGGAGGAAGTGTCATTAAAATAAAACTAGTGACTTTCTCACAAGCAAACAGCACCTGTGAAAGGGACAGTTACACCTCCCCCACTCCCCACCTTTTGCCTATGGACCTCTTGTATCAGGACTCATGACCCTGTGTCTGTGCAGTAGGAGGGATAAGCAAACTGATGTAGCTAAAAATTAATCTGTGATTATGTTGGTTTAACAATCAGAACATAAGCAGTAGCTCATGGAGGTCTAACAAAGCACACGAGGAAAATTTCAGCAGTGGTAGACCTCCGTCATATCCCTTCGATCAGTAAAGAGGGCAGCTGCTCAAAATTAATGGTGGAAGTTGAACATAAACAAACGATGAAAAGTTTTGACAATTGAACCTGGAAAGGATAGTTAAAACAGAGCTGTGTGTTTTCAGTCTGAAGAAAAGAATGGTAGGGGCAGTTGTAATGACTATGTAAATATAAAGGGACAAAATAAAGGTGAAAGGAACAATTATTTTCAATAGCCAAGAAGAACAGAATGAGCAGTAATGAAAAAAAAAATAGTAGTAACCTTTTATAACCTTTGATGTGTTCAAAATCCAGGAAGAACTAATTTTCACAATGTTTCTCTGTATTTAGTGAATACTATCAATGCATTTTATGAAAATACTGAGGTAAAGGTTTTTTACCTTTCCCTAGTTCAATTAATGTAAAGCCTATGCTAATATTGGAAAAGATTTTTATTTGTTTTTATTATGAATATATCAGTGCTCAAGATTGAATCCAAAAAAGGGACTGACCATTCCTGAATGTTGACCTACGCTCCATGTATACTGAAAGGAAAACAAACACTTCACAATGAATTCCACAGAAAAGAAAATAAAAAGCCTATTTTCTAGAACAAAAAACAAAAAAAGGTTGCCTAGAGTTATAGTCCATAGAAAGAATATTAAAAACAAGGATTTCATCTCTCTTAAAGACTCAGTAACTTTAGTGGGGCTGCTCAGAGACAGTATCTTAGGTTGGCAGGACATAGTCTTTCCCCAAAGGTGAATCTTTGGGAATTTAATCTTAAGGACTGAAGTCCTTCAATTTAAATTTGTTCTTCAAAGAATATATAATATTTCTCAGGAGAAAAAAAAAGGTTTTTTTGTGGAGGTTTACATACAGGAAAAAAGTAAAATACATTTTGGGATATTCATATATGTTCATACACAGAGATATTCATATATGTTCATATACAGAGATATTTTCATATTTGGACTGAAAGTTCACCTCAAAAAAGGTCAATATGTTTTAATTGTCTTCAAAAGTGCTAGGAGTTAATTTTCATATTTTATATTGTTGTCTTAATCAGTCTAAATAATGTCATTAAAGCCCTCTTTTAGGGCATCTGTGTAGGGTTCACAGAAGTGTGTTAGATTCTTTACAGTCATGCAAAAATATAAGCTGCTTCCTTGAAGTGATTTCAGTTTAAGTAGACAGTTTGCATAAGGAAGGGGAAAAAAAATTAAAAAAAGGCAGAATATAATTATTTTCCTTTTTCCCCTGTGCTTTAATAATTTCCTCTCCCCTGTTTGGTTTCACTTAGCTGCCTTAGAATGATATAATACTGGAGGGTCTTTTTCTTCAGTTCATAAAAAAAACCCCTATATATTCCGACATCATCTCATTGCACATTTCAGGAGTCTTAAAGTCCATTAAAGTAACTTTATCTTCTGCTGATTATCATTCTCTCTACTTTATTATTTCCCCAACCTGTGCTCCTTACTTCACCATGCTTCAATTTAAAGTTGTTCTCATTATATCTGTCAGTATGCCTTGTCAGGGACTGTTATGCCACGGCACCTGATTAGGATTTTTTATAGATTAGACCAAAAAGAAGTTTCATTTTGAACCCACCTGATGAAGAATTTGAGATTTTTCTCACATGTGCATCCCTTGGATGGAGTGCCAGTGCATTAAATGAGAATTAGGATATTGTGAAGACTAGACTAATTTCCCATACTCTTTTAATCTCTGTAAATTCTTTTAGAACTTTTCACTGTAGTATCCATCCTTATGCCAAGAAACTTTTTGAAACCTTGAAGCATAGGACTGCTAGCACCTTCGGGCAACAGCTTAAAGAGAACTACAGACAACTGCATTTACCCAGTTAGTAGTTCTAACTTGATTTTAAAAGCAGAGATGTAGCTTTTTAAATTCTTGATAAAGAATTCAAAGTTAAGTTTACTAGGCAAGAAAAAAAGAATGTTTTTATTACAGAAATATGTATCTGAGTTGAGCTGTTTGAACCTTTTTACTTCATGCAAGGTACATGGAGATATAATGTGGTCACATTCATACACCTGACATTGTTATAATAGGATATAATTAATTTTGCTAACCACTCAGCACAGAATCATTGATCCTGTAGGTTTAGTCAGGGTAGTTTGAGTGCTGAGCATGAATTCTGGAGAACCTGTTGTGGATAGACTCTTTCTTATCCCTGGAAAAATACTGTTAAGTGGCTGAAATTCTGTCCATTTAATATTTACAAAGATATGGTCAGAAAAAATTCAGTTGTATGGCTTTAATTCCACAATATAGGAAGTCACAGCTAAAGACCATCTGCTATAGCTGATAACAATGTACTGGTGCTGTCAAATCTCAAAGCAGAACAGGATTGCTGACCTGCAGAATACTAGAGGAAAGCAGATGCAGTGACTCTATCTGTGGCCTTTACAATCCCTGGCCTGCTGAAGTAATTTCTTTAGAAGACACAAAAGTTGAATCCTCTGATGTCAAATCTCCAGATGACTTCATTGTCATTATGCCATCTAGGTAGCACGGTCTTTTAATCCCAGAAACCCGTTGTAATGAAGCTAAGTTGACGCTCCTAATGCTTATTAGAAATGCGTCTTCCTGAACCCGTGTTCTGCTCTCCTCTTCCCAGTTGTACACTTGCTTATACAATGTTCATTAATCAGTTCAAATTACTTTCAAGCTGCATTTCCAAGTTTCAATAATATTACCAACAAATCCTCACTTATAGAAAAGATGTCTCCTATTGACCCTGGAAAATCATATCCTTATCTTCTTCATACTGCAAAGGTTGACCACAGCAGTGATATCTCTAATTCAGTTAAAACCCTTCTAGAGGCAAATTTGTAAAAATTGCTTTTTCCCTTTTTTTATAATGAGGTAGAATTATTGGACTGTAGCAGTTTTGCTTCTGTATTTGCTTCAGCTTTCAAAATTGTTTAAATCAAAAAAGTTAATAGCCTTCTGTTATAATAAAAAATAAGTATTTTTTTAAAAATTAATTTAGACCAGGAAGCTTTCTATATCTACTTTAATAAGTGCAGAAATTCCACATGTCCAAACATACCAGCTGTGAAGTTTATTACAATATTTAAGAATCAGTGTTTATTGAGAAAGAAAAAAAATCAACTGAAGGATAAAGGAAAAACACACTGTGAGAAAGACAGCAGTATTTGTCTTGTCTTGGAGATTTACCTTCATATTTTACTTACTTGTTTTTTTGGAATTAAGTTCTGGGATGCTAAAGGTTAATTAATTAGTCTCATGGGTGATCCCCAGCCAACAACTAAACATCTCACAGTTCTTTGCTCATTTTCTCCTGGTGGGATGAGAGAGGGAATTGGAAGGGTAAAAGTAAGAAAACTTTTGGGTTGAGTTAAAGACTTTTTAATAGGTAAAGCAGCAGCTGCATGCTCATGCAAAGTCAAATAACAAATTCATTCACACGTTCCCCTGAGCAAGCAGGTGTTCAGCCACCTTCAGGAAAGCAGGGCTCCATCACATATACTGGTGACTTGGAAGACAAACACTGTCACTTTGAATTTCTCCCCTTCCTTCTTTTTCACCCAGCTTTATATGCTGAGCATGATGCCATATGGTATGGAATATCCCTGTGGTTATCTGAGGTCAGCTGTCCTGGCTGTGTCCCCTTCCAAACTGTTCTGCACCTCCAGCCTCCTTGCTGGTGGGGTGGGATAAGGAGCAGAAAATCTCAGTGCAGCTCAGCAGTGAGGAAAGCATCCCTGTGTTATCAACCCTGGTTAGAGTGCAAATCCAAAACACAACCACAGGGAATACTCTGAAGAAAATAAATGCTATCCTAGACAAAACCAGCACACTTAGCCACTAGTGGAATAATTTTAATACTGAAAGGCTGCAGCAGTACTGATGCTAAAAACAGACTATTTAGTATTTCATTGCAGTTTCTTTTTCCATTCGCCTTAGAAATATCAAAAAATTATCATAAAGAAAAATGAGGAAATTGTATATTGGTAAGTTCTTCACAAGTTGCTCTAGGATTTTGTTTAGATTTGTTAAAATGTACGGTGGAAAATAAATTGCTTTCATTAATAAATGATTTTTCACAGGACCAAAGTTTCACAAGAAGCATATAACATGTGCTTAATTTCACTGTTCATTTTATTCTGTTGATTATGACAGCTATGGTGAGTAATTTGTGATAAGCCAAAAAAACAGGTTTCTGAAAGAAATGAACAACAACTAAAAGAACCAATATTGTCTTATCACTGGTAGAGACGAATATTATTACAAGAGAATGATGGGAAACAGCACAGAGAACATAAGCAAAAAGAAATGGAATTGTATGAGAAAAGAAAGGTATATCCTAAGAAACCCATCTTGATGCAGTTGAATGTGCTTGGAGAAATAGAGAAAAGATGAGGGAGTGATATAAAAATGATGAAAAAAATTATCTTAGTGGTTACATGAATTAGAGTGGGCTTAGCATGTCACAGGCTATGTAAGAGTTGAAAGTATCTTACATGTGTAGGAAAAATAAAGGAAAGCAAACAGAAGGCAATCACAATCCTAGGGGTATGTAGGGATTATTTTTTATCATCATAGCTGATAAATGAAGAAAACAGAAGCTCCTGTAGAACAAGAAAGAACAAGTTCACTTTTGACATAAGAAAAGTGCTTTCTGATGGGTTACAGCTGACTGAAAGAGATGTGAAAAATATCACAGATTTCTAAAAATAAAAATATTATTTTGATGGTTTATGCTTCAAAGGTTCTAATGAGACTGAAAACAAAAAAAATATTTTTAGGCCTTCAGAGGTCTGCAAAACCATTTTCTTCTTTCTTTTCTAATCACAGGAATTAAGCAAATATATTAACTATGAAAAAATCTGAAGTTCTTTGTCCTGCCAGTGTGTGGTACTGTGAAGTATACAGATTAATCAAAATGACTCTATAGACTTTCTTCTTAATTACAATAACTTTAACTACATAGAAGAAATTGAAGCTAAGACTAGCCAGGTCATGTTATATATTGTCATTTTCTGACTACATGTGTATAGAGAGTCTTCTAATCTGATTGAGTAGACAGCTATGAGAATACTTCTTACTGTCACTATGCAGTTTTAACGAGAGTAGTTTTAACAGAAAAAATAGAGGTTTTTTTAATTTAGAGGTATTTTTCATTTCCTTATTAATACATCTCTTAATATTAATGCATGTTACTTCTATTAATATTTGTGCATATGTTTTTTTATTAAGTAAAGCAGTGTTGGAAAATAAAGAGCAGCATAGTTAATTACTTAGTTTTGGTACACAATCTAATTTTTTTTGCATAGCAACTCTAGTACCAACAACTTAAGCAGTACTTGTTGTATGCCTCAGAGCTGACAATCTCTATTCTAGCTGTGTCCACCAGAAAAATCTTAGAATCTGTACATTTTATTTCCATGCATGCAAAAGCGAGGTAGCAGTTTTTATCCCTGTATGCAGTGTATGATTATGAGTAATTTACAATGTAGAGCAGAAAAGTTGAAAACTTTTAGGATAGACTGATAAACTCATAAACAAATTAACTTACAATAGAATTTATGGTAGCAGGGGAAATAAGCTTGACCTTTTGGGTCCTTAGTAATCAGATGTTATTAACAACTGCAAATAACTTGTAAGATTTTGAAGAGACCTGCAGAACTTACAAAATCTGATAAAATTTTCAATGTAAAGGTAACATAAGAGAGGTAATGTGTTTACATGACTTCTTTCTGTTGTGCTTTGCCCTTATTATTGGTGTTGTTTAGTTCTGAAAGATTTGTTCATTAATATTCCAAGTAAGTTTGCCATTGTATCAACCTGGGAAGACAGGTAGAGAATAAATAGAAATACGCATCTGTTGTGAGGGACTTAAATGTTTCTTTTGGCTCTGCAGCTGGAAGAGCAGAGGATAAAGAGGTCAGAAAGTAGTAAAGAGTTTGGTACTGTTTCAACAACCAAGGAAACAACTCTTTCTTTGTGGTGTTTTGGAGTGAACATATCTTGAATATTGCATTTAATATTAGAAGTTGCCTCCAAAAGAGATATTGACAAACTGAATGAGGCTGTGAGGACAAGTTCATAAAGCAACAACCCTCCCCCAACACACCAAAAAAAAAATCAAACCCAAAGCCTAGATCAAGGAGATGGAGGGCTTGATTTCTGAGGAAAGATAAGAAAAGGAAGTATGTACATTTGACTTAGCAATGAAAAGGGACAGGGAGAATTAGCATGCTACACATAGCCAATGGTTTGAAGTATTAAGTCAGAGAGAAATAATTTAGTGCAGGACAAGATGATGTAGTTAGAATTTTGGCATTAAATTAAGGAAAAGAAACTGTAAACTGAATACCAGAACAACCACTGCAGAGTAGCTGTGTTGACTGTTTGATTGGATTGAATTACAACGCAATGGCAGTTGTTACACTACTAAGGTTGATCTTTAACCATTAATACTAAAAATATCGTAGAGATACATAATAACACTGAGTCAGAAATTAAGATTTTTGGTGATACTGTTTTATTTTATAATCAAATAAATCATCCTGGCCTATGTTATTGGGAGTGTTGACAGCAGGTCGAGGGAAGTGATGGTTTCCCTTTATGCTTTTCAATGAGTTAGTTCCTTTGAATATTATTTTAGTAAATTGCTGCCATGAACCTATACAAGCAAAGGTATCATGAGGAAGAATGAAGAAGAAAATAGTAAAGGAAAATAAAAGAGAGAGACTAGAAGCTGTGTGAATAGACCATGTGGATGTAAAAGTAGAGATTAATATTGTCAGGGCCCCAGTGACAATATCAGGCCTTGTTGTCCTTGCTGAGCCTCACCTGCGGCCTCTCTGTGCCCCTGAGTGGGGCTCTGGACCCCATTATAGCTTACTGGGGCCTTCATTCTCTGTCCCAGGGCTGGTGTCCAAGTCCACACAGCCCTGACCATCCCTGGACCAAGCCCACCTGCCAGTCCATGCCTGGGCCTGGAGTCAGTGCCTCCCCCTCCAAGGGCTCAGTGGGGCAACTGGGGCTTCCCCCAGTGACCCTACTCCCCTTCTGGCTTGGGCAGCGGGACAGGACTGTCTGCCCAACCGCAGAATTCCCCAGGGTTCCCACTTCCCACTAGGGGAACTACTAGCTCACACCTCCATGTTGAGGAGTATACTCAAGAGAGTAACTCGTAAGTGGGTGAAAAAGGATTCTTCTAAATCATAAATCATTTGCCTCAGGGGAGAGAAAACTACTCTCAGCTGTTATTTAGCTCAGCTTCACAGACAGCTCTCTCTTTTAGAGAGGTGACACGTTGCATGATATTTTTCTATGACAAGTTAAAGTTTTGTGTGATTTTTTCAGAGCAGAATTCTACTTTCTGCTAACATAGTTTCAGCAAATTTGTAAGGACTTCTTGGAACTGAATTGCTTAAAAATGTGGTGTTTTGATTCATATGCATAAAATATATGTACACTTTGATAAGATATATGCATTTGACAATAAGTTTACATTAGTATTGCATTTACATTTGCAATGCCATTGTGAAAAAGTTGCAAGTTACAAGACCTTGAAAAGTTTCTACAGCATTGATAATTCAAATAAGTCTTGAAATTTGCAGTGGAATATACAGAAACCTGTCAGTGTTCTAATACTTGAATTTAAAATGGCCAAGTTTATTAAAAACAAGTAAATCGTGCTTTAACATTATATTAATATCACTTTTTACCAGCTCTCTGAGAACTCTTCAATTTATTGCATTGAATCAGTGTCCTTTGTAAAAGACCTGATTATGTTGCCCTTGCCGTTCCAGAAGTCATATTTTAAAAAGGTCAAAATGTTTATCTTTATAACAGAAAAAGTCATAGCTACTTATTGGTCTTGAAGTTGTTTCCTCATCTGTTCCCCTGACGTTAATTTTAGTGCTTTAACTTTCTTATTCTCTTTTTCTTATAAGCCTGAGGTATATGCTTTTGATGTACATAATTCAAGACAAATAAAAATCAAACCAAATAGAAATGAGCTCTTTGATCGTCTAAATAAATTGCTGAATTAATCTCCTTTTCTTACCTATATTTTTTAAAAAGGACAGTGGTGCTTTTGATGTACTGAAAGAGCAAACTGCCCCTTAGCTACATACCTCACTGCTCTTCTGGAATTACTGTTTTCCTCTGTTTGTCACGAAAAAAAAAGTTAAACCTTGGCCTTCTAAATGACGATCACCTTTCCAATGACCATAAAGGAATCACAGGTTTTCCTTTTATAATTGTTTAACCTCTTTAGTTTATCCTTGAACATTTCTGTTGATAGCTCAGGGATGAATTTTTTTTCCCTTTAGAGCATGATCCCATCCACAGCTGGTAAATGTTCCAGCCCTACTTGTACATGTATGGATGAAACATTACAGAAATACAATAGAGCCTTTTAAAGTGGTTTTGTGTCTAATGACATTGAAACCTACTATTTTAGTTAAAGATTTGCTATTGGAAATCCTTGATCTCCTTTCAGATGCTTGTTCTTCTCACTACTACCAAATGCTGAACTGATGGTTGTATGGTCTTACTCAAAATGTGAAATTTTTTTTTTTGGAAGGTGAAGATGCAAAGATAATATTATATATATTTTTTAAATTCATTTCAGTTTCTGGTTTAGGAAGCATAGAGAAAAATTTCTGACCACCCTAAATTTTTCGGAAATTTTTGTGATTAAAAAAATTAATGAGAAAGTTGTCTTGCTGAAAACTTTCTATATAGACATAATAGAAAAAAGTTACCTTTATAATGATGAAAGCACCAGTTTTACTATTTGGATGAAATATAGAAATTTAATTTAAATGAATGAAACATAAACCACTAAAACTTGTAATATATTTGTTTTGGTAACTTTTTAGAAGATGTTTTTGATATTTGTCTATTTTTAAAAATTATTAATGAAGTTATTCTAATAGTAAAAGAATTTGATAAAATATTTATATGGTTCTTTTGTGTTATAGTCATATAATTTTACATCTGGTGCAAAATGTAAATACATTTGACATATAGATAATGTAACAGGACTTATGAATTTCATAGCGAAAATATGCTTAAGGTCATTAATTGAAGTTATAGTTGGACACAACTAACACTTTTTCATCTGGCAATCATTTTTTTCTGTCATGTCAGAAAGCTATATATTTTAGTATAAAAGGAATAAAATCTTTATGGGAAAATGTTGCTTTCTATACATGTTTATTTCCATAATAAATGATGCTAACTATTTTTCTTAACTTCATTTTATGTAAACCTCTATCTTTCAAAAAAATATTTTTTGTTCAGAAGGTAAAAAATAGAGTAGTCTGTTTTGGAAAAAGAAAGATGACACCACTCAATATTTTTTGTGTATGAAGCATCACTGTCTTAGGTATGAAGCTATTTGTTGTAGAGACTTGGTAGCTTTTGACATATTTCTTACACTAACATTTAGTCCAATGTTCTAAATATTAATTGATAAAGGTGACAATGAGACTTGGAAGTATGTGATAGAGGAATGGACAGGCCCTGTGTTGTCAAATCAAGAGCAGATTTTTATTCTTTTTTCTCTGTATTGCCTTCAGCAAAGTATTTTCATGGCAACTTTATCTATCCCACGATGGCATAAAACAGCAGATAATTCATAAGGGAATTAACTCTCTGCTGTATAAACCCTTTTCCTTGTATTAACAAAAATGTGTCAGTCAGGTGGGTGTGAGAAGGAGTCAACCTCTTTGTATGGCATTTCTAAGTAGCATTGCCTTTCATCCAGTACATTTTTCATGGGAGGAGAGTTCACATTACAGCCATCTAAGAATTTACTGTTCAAGCAAACACTGAAAATTATTTTGCTACTTTTTGCCTACTGTCCAAATAGATAGCTACAAATTTTTTTTAAAAAGCTCATAGATATTTGTGTTGCTTATAATTCCTCTCCCTTTCATATGGGAAAGCTTTGAATTGAGGCTAATCAGTTAATTTTACCCGTGAGAATTCCAGCAGAAGTGGGACATAATTTTATCTTGTGGACACCAACAAACTTTGGACCTTAGCTGAGTCTTTTGTTGTTCAACATTCCTTGGACTTGAAGAGTTCTCAGTATTATCAAAACCAGAATTTGTGGAGCAAACAATACATTTGGAGTTCCACAGATGATCTAAAAAAAATCATGTTTGTATCTACACAGTGTTATATTGATGCCTGAGAGATGAAACCTGAGCCTGGTTAGGCTGATTTTTTTTCCTGAGTCAAGCTTGACTAGAAACTTTGGTTGTATTCCTAAGTTTTGGTATCATGAAGAAGCTGAAAGGCTCTGATTGTCAGGCTCTTAATATGCTCATAGGTCTAAATGACCCTGACCAGCCTCACCTGGGGCTTCCAATCCCACCATCTGTGTTGGGTTTCAGATGCCTCATGTGAGCTGAGGCCTGATTATCCAGTGCCCTGTCCTGGGCTATGGCTGAAACATACCTGTCCTGTTCATGTTGTGTGGATGGACCTTGGACCTACACTGAAAGTAACTTGTTTCCTGAAAGGACCTCTCATATGGCAGTTTTATCTTGCTTCCAGTCTTGTCTTTGGTCCTGTTTTCTGTTGCTCCTCACTGCATACCTGGGTAAACTCCATGCCTGGTTCATCTCCTTGCTTGGTCTGGGAGCGATGCTGGACTCTGTTATCAGCTCAATGACAGATCCACTTTGGTTGGCAAGGGCACTATCCTCTGAGTGCCCTGAACACTCTTGATTGCTCTTCCCTGAGGGGTGGCCCTGCTCTTTGTGTTTCCCTCTAGTGCTACAGTGTGGTGATTCTAAACAGAGAGGAAGGGGGATGGTAGTGGTAAAAAAACCTAACTAACCAAACCAAAACTTTGAAAAAACATTCAATGTTGGACAGGAGAATACAAAAATCTTGGTTTGTAAAAAACTGGTGAACCTCACCTTGCCTGAAAAAGTAAGAGTTTGATGCACCAGCTGAGGGCTAATCTATCTTTAGTAGTACTTCTTGCTTGTACCAGTGAGACTGTTCTGCTGTGTGAAAGCCAAAATCAAGATCCACAGATCCACGCTAAGTATCTGGTACTTTTAAGGGAGGGGTTTTAAACCGGGGGCCTCCTATTATTACTGTCCCTATGGCTTGTCCAGCAACTACTGGTTGTTCTGTTTTCACTCTCTTGTTTTCCTAATGCAGATGTAATTTTATATGTGTAATTGAATGCTTTAGTCTTAAAAAAAGAGTTCTTTGACCACTGTAATAGTATTTGTTTTTATAGATAGATAATATTTTCTCTAAAAGAGACCTTGAGAGACACATTTTATGAAACACTTTGTGAGCCTGTTGATTAAAGTATTCATGAGTTCCAAAGACCATTTAAACCCTCAGCTTCTTAAATAAGGAGATCTAATGTTGGGCTTCTTACCTGCTTGTGTACGTTTTGAATCTGACTGTTGTTCTGTATAGAAATCTTACTCTGATTTTAATTGAAACTGCATCCTACAGCAGCATAGAACCATTTACATTAAAAAGTAGCAATATCTAAAATGCTTTCTGTCCCCAACTTTTTTTTTTTTTTTTTAAAGCAAATGAACATTTTTCTAATTGAGAAGCTGTTGGCATGAAATGTTTGACTGGTCCTAATCACTTAAACTGCATATTTGAAAAGGGAGATCAGTAAAGAGTGTTACAGACTTGGAACACTTACACATCTAGCAAAAGTAGAAAAGTAAACAAGCATTGCTCTCTATTTCAACAAATGTTGGCAAGATCTTAGGTATATTTAGATGTCTTCAATAACTTAAAATATTCAGATTTTGCCAAGATTTCTCAATATCAGTTGCTTTACTCTGATGGAATCTAGGAAGAACTCCTCATACCCACACAGTTTCTGAATCCTAGGTCTGTTAAGATCCTAAAATTAATCTCTACTACATATTTCTGCAACAATTAGATATTGTTTTCAGTGTATTTTTATAGTTTTCCTATAAATGGTTGGTGTTCATAAAACACTGATAGATATTCTATCAATTTAATAATATTCTCTCAACCTTCTGATGTTGTTAAAAAAAAAGAACAGCATATTTTTGGAATTTGTTATATTTGTTCATGTCAATAAATTTGTTCAGTCCTGACACACATTATTGACTTTAGCACAGACAAATCACATCTTAGCTTCATCTGAATGGACATGTTTCTCTGAAACATCCTTTGCTCCCATTTGATTTTTATATTATGATATTGTATTACATTAGAAGCTGATTTTTTTCACTTGAAGGATATACATCATTTTCTGTCACATACAAGAAACTTTACACAAACCATGATTATTGTATGAAAGTATTTTTAAGTGTATTTCATAGTTTTTAGAATTACATATCACGGCACATTTATAAACACCATTGTTAGCCACAAAATTCTGGGGCCACCATGACATAATAGCCACATTTTTATTAGCTCTTAGGTTACTGTGTAATTTGGGAGAAAAAAATAACTACGGGAATAACCAATCACTTGGGGAGTGTCATGGTATTAAAGATACTGCTGATTTTGAGTCTATCAAAGCAATACTGTTCAGAATGATAACTAGGTATCTTCACTTAGTATGTGAAAAAGGCAGGCCTAATACCTCTGCAGCCTTAATTTGATCCTCCTGTATGTATGAATTGGGGTAGTAATTTTAGTTATGTAATTGCATGCAAATTAAGGGATCATTTCCTTATTTGTTTTCTTCTCTTTATTAGAAGACTGTAACTTACTTCATGTGTAGTATTTTAAATTCTTGTCTAATAACTGAAAAACTGTAGTGTTTGGGTTCCTTTTTCCTTTATGGAAGCCATATAATTATGATTCTTTTGTTAGATGACTCAGCTGTTTCTCAGTACTATCAGTTTTTACAAAGCAAAATCACCTCTAGAATAATATTTCAGATTTATTTAAAAAATTTGTTGATGTCTCTCTAATTGCTTCTACAGAATTTGGTAGGACTGAATTTAAACTTGAATGTATTATACTCAAATACTTCCTATTCAGAAAGTTGTAAAAAAAGAAATAAAAGGATATTGTACGAAAACCCTTTTTCAAGTATATTCTGTTTTGCTTATACAAAAGTTTTAGTTATTTATACCTGGCTTTATACCAGTAGTGGTTGTCCTCTAGCAATGTTATCAAGCTTGCGAAAGTATCTGAACTCAGAAAATTCTAATGAGTACAAAATAGAGTTCATATTAGGGAAAAATGTAAGTGTGAGAACATATAAATTAATAACTAAGGAGATTAAAGTAAATTAAGTAAATCATCATTTCAGTCCTTGTATAGATAGCATGGGTGGTACACAGACTCTTAAGAAGTATATTATCATTAAGAGCTATTGAATTTAAGCTTACTTACCTTAAATCAATCTTCCTGTGATTATAGTACAGTTATGCAGTTAAACAATATTGAAAAATTCCTAAGAATTTCCAATCAGGTCAGGTTAATAATGATAGTAATAGGCTGTGCAAGGGCAGGTGTTTTTTCTTCTGTTTTTTAGTGGATGTGATCAAGGTAAATGCTTCAGTTTCTATTGGTATCTCATAAATAATAATTTATGCAGTTTAAAGGTAGTATTCTTTGTTTTGTCCAACATCTTCAGGGACAATTTCTTTAGATTTTTTGAGTGAAAAGCACTATTCTTTGTAATGCCTTCTGTAAATGCAATCCTTCTGTGTCAATCTGCATTAGAATTTTTTGGAATCTAGTCACATTCCCCACAAGGCCATCCAGATTAACTCAGGAAATGTCCTCTGTAGATATGAGACTTCTCTAATGTTTTGATGATGGAACTTTTTGGTTGCCCTAATGTGTAGCAAGTCCCACAGTAGAACACTATAAAATTACTGTCTGAGAAAGTGGTCTCTTTCTACTTTTGTGTTCCTTTCTCGTACTTTACTCTGTAGCACTTAAAAGAACTCCACTGAGGTGTCCTTTTAAAGTAATTTGTATAACTGGAGTGTATCAAGAAGTCATCCAATTATGCTATTCCTTGACTACTTTTGCAAATCTATATCCTCCTTTGACTCGTGTAATCACAGAGAATTCTGAAAGCATCCAAAAAAATCTCCAGATGTTCCATATCAGTCAGCATGAGTAGCAATATAACTATTTGTAATCTTAAGGATGTCATCTTAATTAATGTACTTGACACAAGTATAGTTTAATTGAGCTCTCTCAATTAAACTGAGTATTTAGGTGAAACCAAAAGCTTAATTTAGCTTTTTCCTGAGTAATAGATATTGAAAATGGCTGTTAATGGGAGACCAGATACCACAGTTAACATCATACACTGTACATACCTCTGCTAAATATAAATTTTGGCAATGGTAAATATAACATTTGTTTCGTGGTTTACAATCTAGAATAAAATCAGATGTGATGAAAGAAAGAAAAATTTGATCAGATGTGATCAAATTTAAAATGTGTGATAGATTGCAACAATGAGAGTGTTAATCAAATAATGAAAAATATGACATACTTTTTTTTTAACTTAACAAAATAAAAAGTCTCATGACCATTCTACAAACTCTCTGCTGTAAGACAAATTCTGGAGGCTCATTCGAAGGACATTCACTCATAAAAACCTGAATTCTTTCACAGCAAATTGTGGGAGAATATCACTGACTATCAGGGGACTGATAGTTCCAGTATTTGACCAACACAACCTGTATCTTCATTGCAAAGGGCTTGTCCCAAGAGGAAAGCTACACACAAACCCGAACTTACATCATCTGAATGAGAAACTTCATTCTGAAAGCACCACTCAACTTCTTCTATCACCTTTCAGAGTAATCATCTTTGCAAAAACATAAATTGGTTTTCTCAGCATCTTTGGATACAGCCTATTTGGTTGGAAAAGAGATTTATAACCTATGTATTTGTCACATTTACTATGACAATATGATGCTCTTCAATGTGCAACAGAACTTACAGACTATTCTGCCTGAGGTGATGCTTGGGTGTGTCTGATCAAGCCATACCAATCATGAGGTCTAAGAAGCTAAGCTGAAATGTTATCTTAGTCAAAATTTGTGTCTTTTCAAACTTTCACAATTATATCTAATATTTTCTTCTGCTGATTTGAATCATATTGTAAATTTTGAGAAAAATCAAGTAATGTGACATAAATAATTTTTTCCCCTTCAGACAGAAAGCAATTCATGGCCTCTTTTCAGGAGAAAATTGCATTTTATTGATGCTGAAAAGGACTGGCTTTCTTCATACTGATATGAAAGTCTTTATGAAAGTCTTGTGACTGAGAGCTGGTATTTTTTTTTTTTAAATCTGGTTAATAAGACATATCTGAAAGAGACTATACACTAGGAAGTGAAAGGCTGCCTATGTCATATAGTATAAAAATATTAGCTCTTTTGAAAACAAATTAAATTGAGGGCCTTGCACCAAGGCATGTGTCTGTTCAGCTTATAGTACAATAAAGAGTGCAAGTCTGAAGATGAATATCCAGCAAAGCCCACTGTTGATTTGTTGACACTATCCTATGCAATTCAAAGACCAAATCAATGTCATTTGATACAAAACAATCACTGATTATTACTATTTTTATTCATTATTTTTGCCTGAAACCTTTTGTGTTCCTGTAGAGTTTCCTGTGGATATACTTACTGAAACTTGATTCCAGGACTTCTGATGTAACGGAATCTTACACCTCCTTCTGATCAATTTTTGCACCTATTGTGGGGGCCCAGAATGCACTGGCAGGATCAGCAGAGTGCTGCCGAGAGCAGCCCTTCAGAAAGGTGTCAGCAGGAGAGATGCTCAGAGAAGAACCATCTGAAATTCAGCAAGGCAAGTACAGGGTCCTGCACCTGGGGAAGAGTAACCCCAGGCACCAGCACAGGATGCAGGCTCACCTGCTGGGAAGCAGCTCTGTAGGAAGGACTGCAGGGGCTCCTGGTGGACACCAAGTGTCCTTGAGCCAGCAGTGCCCTTGTGGCCAGGAGGGCCTGCGGTACCCTGGGGTGCATTAGGGAGAGCATTGCCAGCAGGCTGAGGGAGGTGATCCTGCCCCTCTACTCAGCCCTGGTGAAGCTCATCTGGAGTTCTGTGTCCAGTTCTGGGCTCCTCAGTACAAGAGAGACATGGAGCTCCTGGAACAGGCCCAGAGGAGGGTGACAAAGATGATTAAGGGAAAGGAGCATGACTCTTTTAGGGATAGACTGAGAGCTGGACCTGTTTGACCTCAAGAAGAGGCTACCAAGAAGAGACCTCATCAATTTCTATCAGTAGCTGAAGGGACAGTGGAGCAGGAGGATGGACCCAGTAGTGCCAAGCAATAGGAGAAGAGACAATGGGCAGAAACTGATGCCCAGGAAGTTGCAGCTGGATATGAGGAAGAAATTCTTTACTGTGCAGGTGACTGCACTCTGGAACAAGTTGCCCAGAGAGATGGAGTGTCCCTCATCGGAGGTATTCAAGAACCATCGAGATGCAATCCTGTACAATTATTTCTGAAAGTGAATAGTTTAACAGTTACACTGTGTTCTTCCTCTATCAGGATTTGTGCTCTTCAGCAGGCAGAGGTGGAATGTTTGGATTGATCCGAATTACAGTTTCTGGTTCTGATTTATATTTTAAAAGATTTTTTTTTCCTCAGATGGAGCTCCACTTTTTAATTTAGATATTGGTTGCTGAATCTTCATTCAATAAATTAATATGTGTTAAGCTGTTCAGAAGTGGGATATTCATTCACAAGAAGCCTCTTTTATGGTCTCCTGAAGATAGTGAGAAACCTGAGACTGCTTTAAAAAGCAGACAAAAAGGTAGTCTTCAGATCCTTCAATGAGATTTTGAAAGAGAGTTTCTGTGACCTTTTGTCTTTGTTTTTGCAGTCAAAATTATGATTCTAAACTACTTAAAGAGATGAAACTCTTGCTGATGCTAAATCACTGTATGACCCATATTAATATAGTCAACCAATGAAATCTGAGTGATCTGCCTTACAGATCTCTGTTGATGTGCAAGACTAACTTCTTTATTATAATGATTTAAGATTCACTATTCCCAAATCTAGTGTGATAATCTTTAGAAATTTTAATATTATGTGAATATTTCTATAAACTGCGGAGTTTTTCCATTCATATGTTATTTTTATAGCAGGCGGATTTCTGTCAAGCACAAAGGTGTAGTGGAAGCAAAACCACATAAATGTCCAGGCTTGAAGAAATTGTTAAAAACTCTTCCTGGGACACTCCCAACCCAGATTTGTTCTACGGTGTGAACAAATCTGCCAGCAACAGGTACAGTGTTGCTCTTCTAGAGGTTTCTGTCTAGCAGATCAGGTTGCCAGCTGGAAAGATATTGTGGGAAACCCCTGGTGAGCAAGTGCAGTATTTTATAATCTCCTTCCAGCTGGCAGACTGCCTAGGATGGTATTTCTGTGCACTCTTCAAAACACTTTAGGAAGTTTATTAAGATTGCAGGCAGCAACCATGACAACTGGTAGGAACGACGTTTCTCAAGTGCACTAGAAAAGCATATATACAAATAAATGCATATTGTGGGAATATCCAGGTCAGTACAATTCTCTGTTGTAATTTCAATATGTATTGAATAAAGTGGTAGCTGGCATCTGAGCATTACAGCTTAATCCAGGTGAGAGAGCTAATGGAACAAAGCTTTACAGTAACATTTTTGTACCTGTTTGTTGTGTATCAGGTGATATGTTTTGTGGTGCTGGGTCATCTTGTCACGTTCCTAGTCGCACCTGTGAACCTGCACGAGGGTCACTTCACACTTAACAGTTACAAATGTTAACAATGAGCTGCTTTAGCATATGATTAATTCTCTATTTACTAAAGACTAAAAGCTCAGAGAAACCAGGTCTCTTGATGGATCTTGTGATCAGTAGCCTGCCCTGCGTGCTGCAGTCAGATCCTGTAGAGCTCTGCCCTCCTTGGGAGAGCAGTGCCTGTGCTGTGGCCACCTTTTATTCATGGCTCATACTCTGTGGAGCAGCACTACTCTTTCTGCTCTCTAACACACGGATAAAAATCATCCTAACACGTAATGTGAGGAAAAACTAAGTAGACCACAAAAGCAAACTCAAATAATGACTGAAATAAATTAGTTGAAAATGAAAGTATGGTGAAGCCAAAGCAAAATTAAAAAACAAAACAAAAAAAGAACAAAAGCAAAAGTGGGAATATAGAGTAATATTTACATTAAAAAGTCTAAAGCAAAAAACAAATGAAACAAAAATCAACCAAATGCAGGCAAAGGAAATTGAAATGAAAAGGTCTAACTTAAGCATGTAAAAACAGAAAAAATAATGTTCTCACATAAATCAAAACTTTCAAGTTAATAGTTTATATAATTTTTCTTCAGTGATTTTAACTATCACAATTTTAAAATCTAGTCTATTGAAAAAAAAATCTGGTTTGAGTAGACGGAAGCCTGGAAAATGCTAGTTACATACAAAAAATATTGATTAATTTGAGGTAATGTGATTTTGATCCCATTATTAAGAAGATGACCAACTTATTATAGAATTGAGTTTTCACTTTTATATTTTTGTATAATAGTTGTAGCACACTGTAGTACACTAGTAAATGACTAATCCTTATACAAGGAGTGAAGAATTTGTTCCAAGGTATTACCTCACTACATTATAAAAAAACCAAAAAAACCCCTATCATTTGGTTTACTGATGATATAAAGAAGAGGGGAGAACAGAAAGTGGGATTTTAGCTGTAGTCAGATATAACTAGACTGACAAATTCTTGGACTACTGATATTCTATTTTAGACAGATTAAGTACAAAACAACATCAGCACTTTCTCAGATTCATTCACTGCCTTATATATCCTTGGAAACAAGGGTACATTTCTCTGCCATAGTCACATTCTGATTGTTAGCACAAGACCAAATGCAAATATTTTATCTTGTTTGGAAAGTTAAAGCTGAATACTTACCTTTTCTTCTCAAGAAGCCATTTCTGCCTGTATAGATTTCTTCTGGACTCCTTAGAATCTGTCACCTCTTAGAGCAGGGAAAAGGGTCTCTGTGTAAGGATACTTAAGCTTCAAGAATTTCATAATAGAAACACCAAATCATTCAAATCTATTTTAAAGATATTTCTTCAAAGAAAACAAGTGTTCCATTTTCCCTTTAGTCTTATTGCAGGAAAAACTATTACAGAATACTATGAAAGTGAATTGATGCCCCATGAGAGATGGCTGAGAATTGAAAATGGAATTGTTTTTAAGACTTATTAAGAACACAGTTTGATACCTGTTTCCTGTAAATAATTTAAAAAAAAAAAGGAAAACCCAAAATGTTTTGATAACACCAAAACTATTTGGAGTCTGGCTTAGAATATGGTTGTGTTCCAATTAATGACAATTGTTAACACTATAGAGTAAGCAGTGATAAAAGCAAGTGAACTAAAACACAGAGGAAATTAGTTCTGTTTAAAAAATCAACAGAAATCAGTAAAGCAATAAAAGAGCAATGAAGTCTAACAAGTAAAATGTTAACAGTAGCCAGCAGATTGCACAGGGCAATAGTTTCTAACCTTTTCCTGGGTTGTTGGCTAAAGCCTACAGAAAACATTTTGTTCTTAGGTATGTCTCTGTAACTCATTGGCTTCTGTCTCTGAGTGTTTTAGTTGCATCAGCATTTCTTATAATGATCTTGCAGTCTTGCTGCAACTGAAGCAAATATCACTTGGGCCCAGGTTAAAAATTTATTTTTCTTGTGCACTCATTTAAAACATTGTAAAATGGGTTAAAAATATTTACTCTGACATGTTGGACAATGATGAGGTAGGTCTCTTGCATTTGCTAGAATCAGGGAAGAGGAGGGAAAGGGAAAAATTATATAAACTATTGTATAAACAAGCATTTCAGAAAGGTTTTTTTATTTTTTTAGTAGATTTTTTAAAGCCATTAAAAGAATAATTTTTCCTCTACTTATTTATGAACAGTTATCAAGTTTTATGGAAGTTTTTCTAGCCTTAGTATACTAATACTGAACTTCTGCTTATAGCTATCTGATAAAACCACTTGTGGTTCTAAATTAAAATAAGAACATCCCTCCAGGCAGTAAGAACATGTGTAGGGAGAACCACTTATGGAAAAACATTTCCTTTGTAGTCTTGCATAAAAGTTTTATTTTATATCAGGATTTCTACAATAAAGTTATGCTTTGTTATGAAGAAAAGAAACAGATGATGACTAACTTAAAGTGAAAAAAAAGAATTGAAATTACCAACGCAGAATTTTAAGTAACCCACTAAAAATGGTATAAAATGATTTTTAGAATTCTGAAAAATGTGGGGAGGATTTTAACATTACTATATTCCTTATTTGTGGGTAAATATTCTGTATCTTGAACAGATGGAGGAGTCATGCAGTAGCTGAATTACTCATGCAAGGCCATGTAAGGAAAGTATGATTAAGCAAGGAAAGGATACAGATATTTTGTAATCTAGGCAATAAACAACCTTCCTGCTTGCTGAAAATGAAGTGAGCTCTATCCAGCTTTTTGTTGTTTCTTTAGACTTTTCCTTTCCTCAAGTTTCTCCTACATATCTGATTGGGACCTCAATAAAAGTAATTCTGTGAGTGCAAGAAAAATTCCAGAAGGGAATTATATGGAATATATTTCTCTTAGCAAATTTTGAAATTAATACCATGGACCTTATGTGAGTCAGGACCCTTCTCAGTGCTGGCAGAACTCTGTTTTTGCATGCTGCAGTGCCAATGAAGCAATTGAGAGTTAGCATTTTACATTTCATCTCAGGAACTCACACTCTGGGACTCTGGGACCCAAATAAACACTTAGGCAACATTTGATGACAGTTTCCAGTCCTTCTTGATATGTTTGCAATTATAGTCAAGCCAATATTCAATATTAGGTGCTGGAATATGCCACAATAATATCTTCATTGTGCTCCAAAATGTCATAGTGAGTAAAGTCTTTTGCAATTGAGAATGATTCTGTCATGATTTTTCCCTATTTTTATTTTCTATGTAATAAATTACAACAGTACCAGATTATCTGCTCAGCAAAAAATTGCATATGGTTTGTAGTAGAATATCAGATCACTATATATGTCTGGAGAAGATGCCTTAAAGTTTGGTAAGTATCATTACAGCAGCTTGAAGATTGTCATAATTGACAACATATTTCACACTCTTTATGGTAATATTTTAGAGAATTTAATATATTAAGGGCCAGATATCATCACTGATTCAAAGAAAAAAGATACCTACAGGTAGCTCTTCAGTACAAGAAATATTTCTGTCTCTTGGCAGGATTTTATGCAGTAAGCTACTGCAACAGCAGGGTTCCCTTTGCAGCTCCTGTGATCGTGTTTACTTGTTATCAGGTAGCAATTGCTGATAATGGACTCCTCCATAGGCTCTGGGGTGAGATACAGTCCTCTTCAACTAACCCCATGCCTGAAGAAACAAGTAATTGCTGAGGCACATCACCCATGTACCTCTCTGATCATATGCTTATTAATCACCTAGCTAGTTTTGTGTCCAGTCAGGTACACGACAAGATCCTACATTTCTCCCATTTTTGCTGCTCTTTACAGAACAATTAACCTAAATTGTTAAAATCTACATGGGAAACAATTATTATATCAACAGAGGAGATAATTAACAAACTTAGCTGAAGCAAAGGCTCTATGTACTGAAGGAAAAGGCTTTGCGTAAAGGTATGTAGGGTTAAAAACCTGCAGTTAAAACAGACTTAAGTGATATGATTAATTTAGAGAAAATTTACAAGTCTCAATAATAAGGAAATGTAACTGTAAAAGTAAATCCTTTTTTCTCTGCAGTCTGTGAAAGAGCAAGCTGGCAAAATTCAGTGAAACATTTAAAGCAATGTTAGCAAAAATGTCATTAAAAAAAAAGTTGTAAGAAACATGTCTAGCTGCCTACAAGACAAGAAAAACTGAAAAAAAAATAGATTGATGTGTGTACTGGCACAGAGACTAGGCAGCATGACAGACTCCATACATAGTTAATACACCTACACGAAGAACAGATGTTCTGTCAGTAGAGTGCACAGCAGGCCGTGAGCAAAGGGTAAACCAAAAGTTTGTTCTCACCAATCCATAGCCTTGGGACCATTCCAGCAATCTGAATTCCCCTGTGAGAATTCCTAATCTGAGGTTCCTGAGACATAATGGTAAAACTGGAGCTCATTTCCAGAGAATCACTTCTACCTTCTCCCAAACTGCATATATACCCAGATCAAAAACCTCAACAATCAAAGGGTCATAGAAGGGTTTGGGCTTCAAGGGACCCTAAACATTTTATTTCTCCACCTCCCCTGCCATGAGCAGGGAACTTTTCACTAGAGTAGGATGTTCAAAGCTCCATCCATCCTGGTCTTAAACACTTGCTGGGATGGGAAGGCCACAGCCTCTCTGGGCAACCTGTGCCTTGCCACCCTCACACAAAGAACGTCTTCCTAATATCTAATCTAATCCCGCTTCCTTTCAGTTTAAGGCCATTCTTTCTTGTCCTATCTCTACATGCCCTTGACAAAAGCCCCTCTCCAGACTTCTCGTGGGTCCCCTTTAGGTACTATAGGCTGCTGTAATATTTCCCTGGAGCCTCCTCTCTAGGCTGAACCCCAATTCTCTCAGCTGGTCTGCATAGGAGAGGTGCTCCAGCCTTCTGACCAACTTGGTGTCTCTCTTCTGGACTTGTTTCAACAAATACAGCTTTTTTCCTGTGCTGCAGGCCCCAGACTTGGATGCAGTACCCCAGCTGGGAAGTCATACCATGCCTATTAATCAGTTAAATCCAACTTTCTGCATTGAGGAATAATGCAATATATTTTTGGAAAAAAGACATACCCAGCCTTCTGATACTTAAAATTATCAAGAAAAGGACTAACATTTCACATTAAAAAACTTTAAAACTTTTTAAATGCCATAAACATATATTAAGAATATTTATATACGTAGTAGTCATGGCATATGGAGTAGTGTAAGTAGTGAAGCATTTTAATGATTCTGCATGACACTCTAAAAATATTTCTTCTAGATTGTGACATGAAGTTGCATCGACAGGAGTTTGGTGAGACTTACTACAGGAGAAAATGAATGGTGTGCTTCAGAGTAAATAAATGGTAGCTGTTTCAAAAGGATTTTCATACATGCAGATTTATGTTCTTGAGAACATATAATGTCTGTCTATGCCCAATTACATAAATAATTCCATCTTTTAAGTCTTGTAACAGATGGCTTCTGTTCTAAATCAGCAAAATGTACATGTCAGCCTGAAACTTGAGTTGATCCCACTCCTCGTCCCTAGGTTTACAATCTCTTTTCACCTGTATAATTGTTAGAGAAAAAAAATTGTTGCAAGGAATATTTTTCCTAAGGAAAATGACAATACCACAAGCTTCAAACTCTCCTCATCTTCATGACTGTTAAACATTTAAACATATTTTCCTAATCTTTTTTGTACTGTGATCTGTGTTGAGGATAGAACTTGAACAATATTCTGGAAATAATACAATTCAATGTGTTCTAACTAACTGCAGTTACATTTATGTTGCTCTAACAAAACTTCACATGAAGGGGTTTTTTTGTTTTTTGCTGTTCTTTTTTCATTAGATGAGTGATCAAATGATAATTTGATTCTTTTTACAACTATGACTGGGCTGTAGAAATGTTGACATTTGAAGACTATTAAGGACTTTTTGAGCCTAGATTTTATTTTTAAAGTACACCAAAGGTAATTACCAGAGCTGAGTGTTTCAATCTTAACCTCATAAAGACCTTTCTTCACATTTACCTGTAGAAATAAATTTAATTTCGTCTTATAAATAGGAAAAGATTTTTGGAAAGGCAGGGGAATTTTTAGAAGTTTTATGTTAGTTAGATTCAACTACTCATGCGAAGCATGTACTGAAGCACTTTGAAAGTTATTCCTAGTAATAGGGACATTCTGCTATTATCTTAATGTCTCTGTGCTTTTTAAATTCTGTATTTAGGCCCGAACTTTCCTCTTTCCTTTTCATTCCTGCTTTGTACCTTTTTTTATGGAATAAGACTTATGAGAGTTGAGAAATTAAACAGTCTGTAACATTAGTATAATCATGAGCAAGAAAGACTATGGTTTACTAGAATCTGAACTACTAAATGAAATGAATAGACAAATATTTTTAGGCTAATCTTTAAAATCATACCTGACCAATTTCACATATATGATTCTGTATTCAATTTCTTAAGTATAATTTTAAAGTAACTATCTACACTGATTCTGAATGGCTGAACACATTTGGTATCTGAATTTGATTATTAACATCATTAATGACTAAAGGAAGGAAGTTGGAACAGTCTGTAACTTGCTTTACTGGTTCAGACCTCCTTTGTGTTTCTTTGTTCTTGGAGGTATTTTTGTACATATTTACAACTAATTGTTCAGTATCTCACTTACTAGATAAACATTTCTATAAAAAGAAACACAGAAAAAAATAAACTGAAACTGAAATGCATAGATGTCCTTTTTCAATGATGTCTGAAAAAAACAGATTAGTAGTTAGGCCACAACTAAGCTAGATGGGAAAGTCACCTAAGTTATACTGTATATTTTTCTGAGCATCAAGCAAAAATAGCTTATATTTTTTAGATACATTATGCTGAATGTTTAAAATGGATTTTTTAAAATTATAATTCATTATTCTGGGTACTTATCAGCAATAGCGCTTCACCAGCTAATACCTTAAGGTACTTAATTGTAGTCTGGATAAAACCATCAATGCCTACACTGACTTTTATGTAATAAAACTGTTTTCCATGAGCTTTACATTGTGCACTTGTGTCTATTAAAGCATGAGGTGTTCTGATGCATTTAACACATTAAAGCTTGACATACTTCAGAACTATTTAGAGAAAATGCATATATGTTCTTTCAAAAATTTACCCAGGCAAAAATAACAAATGAATTACAAAATGAATTGAAATGTGAAGAATACTTCTATTATATTTTTTAGCTAAAATTTTAAAAATACACTAAAATATTTAAAATCAAGGGGGATATTATAATTTTACATTAAAATTTCAGTATTTTATCTATTGATTCTTGAAAATATAGCACTCTTTCAATAACAATTTGAAATTGAGTCAACTCCTTTGATAGTGGTGCACACAAAAATTTTTATTGCAACTTTGTTAACTTTTTAACTTATTGTTCAGTCTATAAATAGAACTCTTTAAAATCAGCTTCTCTCTCCCTTTGAGAAGATCTTTATAAGTGAAAGCAATTTGCCTACTTTGCTTTTTTACCATAAAACCACCAAATGATAATGGAGATAGACACCTGCCACCAGAAATAAAATTAAAAAAAAAAAAAAAAAACAAGAAAAAGGGCATTCAACTCCCAAAATTACTTTTTTTTAATGTAACCAAAAGCTTTCTTGGACATGTTTTGAACAAAAGCAAATTTCTGTAATATATGTTGTAAAATGACTGTATTTATTGAAATGGTAGTAATAATAGATCTAAGGTTAAAATGAGTAAATTCTTACCACTAAAATTTTTTCATTAATTCTTTTTAGACTTTGTTTATGACTGCATCATGCACTTTATTTGTATTGCAAGAGCACTGTGATAATGCAGCTGTTATCCAGTTACATATCCTTTTCTTTTTGGACAATGTATCCTTTACTGTCACAATGACCTGATATCTGGGTAGAATAAGAAGGTGTCTCAAATGAAGTAAAAGCCAAATGTGAGGAAAGAAAGATAAAAAGAGGATTCATTTTCAGAACTTTGTCAATACCACTTCACTATTGATCTAGGACATCTAATCACAGATCATTAAGCCAGTGAAGTACCTCGTGGTCACTCTTGTCTATTTCCTTATTCACCTACAATTCTCTTTTGTATTAAGGAATTTAAAAGGGAAATATGAAAAGGTAATAGTGCAAGACAACAGATAATGGGCTTAATCAGAGCAGAAACTGAATGTCTGAGAAGCTGAGGAGCTTTTTAGTTATGAGGTACCAGCAGGTGACTGACAGCAAGCCAGGGCTTGTCCCTATAAATTTGGAGATTCATACAGAAGCACAATGCTTAAACTTTGCCTTTTCCAGATGTGTTTGCTAGTTTGGGTGGAGTTGATGTTGGGTGTGAATTGTATAGTTTTTTAACAAATATGAGAGGGTTTATTTGACTATCATATTTAGTGAAGCAGCAGTTAAATTGGACAACAGGAGAAATGTGCTGATATTCCAAAAGACTGTAGACACAATCTACAGTCTTTGAGTCTTTTCAGCTTCCCAGAAAAATGCTGTGACACAGAAATTCTATTGCAGATTAGACGTGGGTTATCTCTAATTTTGTATACAGATGGTGTTAACACAAGCTCTCCAGCATGTTATTAAATGGTCTTTAAGATGATCTGTGTTCTCTGAGAAAATAAGGATTTCACCCAACCTTACTATAATATAATGAGATAAATCCAATATCCCAGTAAAAAAGTGATAATCACTTGATTAATTTTACCAAGCTTTACACTTGCACCCAAAGTCTAATTTGCAAAGATGTTCTGTGCTCTCCTTTTTGTCAAAGACATTCCATTAATATCAATGTTCCAAATTCCATATTAATTGTCTAAGATCATAACTGTTGACATTTTCTATTTTTCTGGAGTTTTTAGGTCTTCTGCTCTAAGAATTTACTGAACCAGTGCCATTCCTCCTGAAACAGTGAGGCAGGGAAGGAGAAAAATAAAATAGATGGCAATACTAATAAAATTATCATCTGTTTCAACTTTCACTTGAGTTAGCATCAAGTATAATGCATAAGGCAAAATTTAAATAGAAATCATAGTCAAAGCATAAGCAGAAGGTTTTACCAGAAAGAAACAGCATTTAGTAAGACAATTTCAAAGTACTAGGAGACTATGTTAAACTAACAAGACCAGGGTATGTTCAGTGCATTAAAAACTTGTACAAACATGGAAGTAGTTGTATTGAACAGGATATAATGTCTGGATTTCTGTAGGCTGGGCCTAGAAATTATGTCATTTGAGCCTTTAATAAATATATGAAATCTCTGAATCTTATTTGGTAGGATGTGGTAAGATTCCATTGTTTGGCAGGATGATCAAGTCATTAAGTTTCATCATCAGGCACAAGGATTAGAAGAGGATACTGGTGTAGGACTCAACAATCTGATGTAGTATTGGAGAAAGAAGCAAAGGTATATTAGGAATAAAAAGAGGAGTTTAAAAAGAAACTTAAGTGGTAAGTCAACTTAGGAAATTTCTTCTTTTAGTGCTATGTCAATGAGTGGTGATGTGCAAAAAATTATGTTATTAGTAGGATAGTAAAGTCATAATTAAACAAGAGATTCCTTTTCTATTTTGTTATCTGAAATTAGTTCTTGTAGACCTCCACTAAAACAGCATGAACAATTCATTTTTCCAAAGTTTTTGCTAGTCTAGCTTTGAATTATTGCTATGTGACTGACTATATTTACTACATTTAAAGCTATCTAAAGTTCCCAAAGTATTTTACTACACTTGTTTCCTTTAGTATTATATATAGTAACCTTTTACTGGTCTTGCAATATGACTTGGCTTGTGAATTAGCATTCATAAAATATGAGACTGTTTGTCTAATCCTTTTATTTTAAAAAGAATAATCTCATTGGTGGTTGAGGCAAATTGTGGGCATGGTATGCTGTCTGATAGCTCATTTTCAGGTAATACGGTATCCGATGGATTTATGGGATTCTCCCATATTTAAGAGAACTGTTATGACCCCTGAAGGCAAGGGCAACTCAGGTTCTTTTTATTAGAGCCCTTGGGGCAGATTAGAGTGAAATGACAGTGAATCACTGGCGTTTGTAACTAAACATATAAATGCAGGATTTATTTTAGAACAATTTATTTGCAATGGAAAAGAGCTAAATAGCCATTTTGGGTATTATCTCTAGTATTATGACAAAATAAAAGCTTAAAATAACACTTAAGAAAATGTATTAGGAAGAGAAATAAAAACAAGCTATAAAAGTAGATTGTGGAAAGATGTCACCACCTGTGGATTCAGTGACAAGACTTGATTGTTGCTATTTCGATGTCTGTTGGTCAAAGTGATGGTCACAGTCTTGATCTGCTGGGGTGAGGGAAGCCTCTGAGACATAAAATTCAATGGCTTAATATACATTTAGTTTGGGTGGAATACCCTTGTACTTCCTCTTGCGGAGGGGAAGTTTTACACTGTCTGTTGCTACACTGGAGATCATACAGAGTCTTCAGGTGGAAGGCCCCAGAAATTAGTCAGGGGGCACTCTGGGGGTCTTTGATGGTGTGTGACACCTAAGACATGACAGCTGCCTCTCAAGTCAGCATGGTGGAGCCAGTTATACCCCATCAGAAGGAACAAATATCTTCTTCATGGGAATGTCCCGTGTGAATATGAACACCCCGATAACTTCCCTGGGGGAAAGTGTTACAACTGAGCCACTTGTGTAAGGGAGGACATTGGCATAAGAAAAAGAACTTTTGCTCCTCTGCAGGATCTGCTTCTTACAGCCTTCTCTTCCATCTGGGTCAAAACCCAGCTTGTATTTTCCAGGGGTGGGGATGCACCCTCTCTGCCTTATGTAGATAGAGGTTTTGCCACCAGACAAAAACTCTCTTTGCAAAAGACTCCCCTTTGGTTGGGGGTGTCTGTGCAAACCTGGCCTCAGTGAAATATTTGCTGCTTTTACAAATGACCAATTGCGTGAGTCATTAATCTTCAACATTTCAGTTTCTCACACACACCTTTTCTGGCAAAGTCTTTTGAATTATGTATTTTTAATTCATGGAATCAGAGAATGGTTTGGATTGGAAGGGACCATAAAGATCATCTAGATCCAAGCCCCCTGCCACGAGCAGAGACACTTTCCAGTAGACCAGGCTGCTCATACCCTTATCCAACCTGGCCTTGAATGCTTTCAGGGATGGGGCATCGACAACTTCACTGGGAAACCTGTTCCCATGACTTACCACCCGCAGTATAAGGAACTTTTTTTTAACATCTAACCTAAACCTACTCTCACCAATTCCTTGCTTGCAAAACATGTGCTGGCATATAAGATATTTTGAGGGTTTTTTGATTATGTATTTAATATTATTTGGAAAAGTTTAATACTTCAGCCCTTTTTTCAGATGAAGAACTAAATGTCGTTTGTAAAATACTAACATAAGTTTGTTTCGAAGTATTCATTAGTGCATGAAGTGAAAATTCTCAGTCCAATAAACAGTCTTTCTTTTTTTCTAAAACTTAGGTTATGGGAGCCAAGCTGATACACTAAGCCTGAGGTGAGAAGAATCAAAGGAAAGAATTCTAGCCTTGAATGCATTATTTGCTTCTATGTCTATATTTCTTTGTATTATTCTTAAAAGTGATGTTATTTTAAGTTCTTACCATGGCAAAGTTCGTCCATGAAGAAATTAATATAATAATAAGTTTTAAAGAAAAATTAGTTATCTGAAAATGTTATACTGAAAAATATAGATAAAATGAAATATCCTATATTGATTACAATGAAACCTTAAGTTAATAGGACAAAATTGCTAAGCAGAGGCACATAAACTATAGAAATGGAAGGAACTACATCAGTTTAATAATCAGATCATGTTTATGTAACTATGAAGGGATTTAAAATCATACATTCAAATAAGCAATCTAATGACAATATATTGGTGTTAATTTTTGGAACATATCTTTTCAAAAGCAGTTTGCCTCCCATCTTTCCTTTTAATCAAAGTTGTCTTAGAGCCAATGGGTTTTATCACTGAAGTAAATACTTAATTAGACCAAAACTGAGCACTTCTGGAAAATCTTGCCCTAACATTTACATAATTAAATTACCATATAAATGACTGCATTGTAGGATAAAAACAATTTTACATTACAATTGTAATTGCATGGTTTTGTTTTCTTTCATGTTGCTACGTCTTAAGTACTTGGTACAATTAATAGTAGTTAAATATTTATGATTTTTCTAATGTATTATGTTTCAAGAATGCATCTACCGAATATTAAAATTAGATATTCCTAAAAGCCTGATATTTTGTTAAATACTAAACCTTTTTTTCCTCTTAAAAGCATATTTTAATCTTAAATCTATCAAATATTTTATTGAAATTGTCTATGAAAGACACAGAACAAATAAAGACTAATCATTCGGTCATATTTATTAAATGTTTGACAGTGGTTGCTGAGTGCCTAAATTTTAATTAACTGCACATGTTCTCAAAGCTTTGCTATGTTTTTTTTTCTCACTCAAGAGCTATTCTGTGATAGAGAAGGTTGTTTGTAATATCTAATTGAGAAATGCAGAATTCAAGCTGTGTGTAGGTGATACATGAATTTTTCACCCCTGCTGACAGCCACATTGACTTCTGTGTAATTCTCTAAACTGATTCAATCAAACTCATGCTGTTTATGCTTTTAATTGATTGAATTAAAACATCATTTTAAACACTTAATCATTCCATTAGGCAAGATTGTGTTTGCCTAGTCTGTGCACAATCCAGCACAAAATAAGCACAGATTTCTTATTCACAAGGCATGAGAAAACTCATTCCTTGGTGTCTCAGTCTCCCTGCTTTGGTAGCCTCATGAAAGCATTTTGCAGAGGAGACTGAAGAGGTACTCTAGTAATAATGAACCTATGAATGACTATAAGGATTATTCTGTTTTGGAAAACCAGATGTGAACATTGACTTATCATCTCAGAATGAACTGGTGAATAAACCTTAAACTCTGCTGCTTCCAAAATGGATTCATAACAGGAATTTCTAGTCCTTAGAGTTTTCCAGTGGAAGCCTTTGGAAGAGTGTTGTCAGCCTGGAACATATGATATTTTCACAAAATTTAATCTTTAAGAGTTTTCTTTACTTAACAGAGTAAGAAGTACAGACACATTCTGAAGCTTGAAAACCTAGGTAGCAACCTTTTGAGAGTAGTAACAACAAGAAATGTCTGAACCACAGATGAATACTACTGAGAAAGAAAATTCTCTGACAAATTTCAGTTGCTTTCACAATTCCTGACTAGAATTTATGGCAAACTATGATTTTTTTCAGCCTATATTTCTGATTAGATTTACTGTCAGTAATATATTTATCAATAAGGGACAAGTAGACTTTTCATTCTCTTATTCCATTTATTTTGACTCTTACTATTTTCTTTCTTCCACCTATTTTTTTTTTATCCATAGCTTTTTATTAAAGCTGAGTTTTTGCCATTTTATTTTAATAATGCTTATGGTTTTATAGTGCTAAATTTTGCATATTTCCGTATAGTACATTATCTATATAGTATAGCATCCCTTTCATTTCTCTAAGATGGTTCCATAAACGTATTTTAAGATATTGACCATGTAAGTGGTGATAAAAATATTTTGATAAGCTGTTGAGATATATGACAAAAAAAAAATTGTGGGAGGCAATGAAGAAACCACATACATGATCACCCTAAATTTTCTCTTAATTACTTATGAATGCTGCTTATATTAAAAATTCTCAGAAGCTTAAAATATCATCCATGCAGAAATGAGATTTTTGAATACAAAATTATTCTGGTTTTATCCAAACATGGGTACTATTTATTTTGTAATAAAATTTTATTGGTTAGAAGAGGCATTATTTTGTTCTGAAATGGTAAGGAACTTTTACAATATCTTTGGCCTAAACAGTCACTGTCTCATAGTTTCTATGCTTAATGCCTCTCAATGATATTAAAGGTGCATCTCTAAAATGTTAATTTATTTATTTCTAATTTCACTCCTGAAATCACAACCTGAGCTGTTGAGCTCAAGCTGTGTTTTTCTCTTTGTATCTGTCATCTCTGCTAATAAGGATTTGTGTGCCAAATTAGGCCCTTGGTTACAGATTAAATTCCATTACATTCGTATTATGTCTTCAGTGATAACTCCTTAATTTTATAACCTTCATTTTGGTGGTACACCTGTAACTAAATAAATGTTAATCCTGATTTAAAGGTTATTAGAAACAATATGTCTTTAAACTGACTTTAATAAACTTTAAATAAGGCCTTTATTTATCAACTCTGTTAATGACATGCAAGAAGGATTAATAGTCATCTTCTTAGCTATGTCTGTTAGTAGCAACAATCAAAAGTATTACTTCTTTAAGAGGGCAAATTTTAAAGGCCTCCCTGGATTTAGAAATGAAAAAAATAAATTTACCCTTAAGATCAGTATAGTTAGTGTTAGTCAAAAAAAGCACTACTTTTAAGTAATCATGTAGTAAAATTTTATCTTAGCTTTAAATAGAAAATTTCTTCATCATAGGAATATATGTCTTTGTTACTAACAAGAGAGTAAAATTTCACAAGGACATATTTCTGAAAGAAAACAATGGAGAAAATTATCTATCTGATAAATATAGAAAGTATATGAATGTTAAAATAAAATATGTATTTATTATAGGCACTGACATGTGAAAGTGTTTTTTTGGTATGATCCTCCATAAATCTGTAATATGAACATGCTTTCTGGAATTACAGAAAAGAGTGACAAAAATTTTGAAGTGTGTTTAAGTTGGTTAGTAGCCTGTATGTACATAAAATTCTTTGGGATAATCCAGAATATTCCTAATTTGAATTTTATCTGACTTTGGATAAACAAATGTATTTTAAAAATAGAAGTTGGCTATGCATTATTGTAAAACTTCAGGTCAGGAGGAAAAAATGCTCTGTGAACTGCTTTTATTCTAAAAACCACTGTTGCTATGACTACTTGAGTAGCTCTTAAGGTAATGTCCTTTTGATTTGAAGTATTTTTAGTACTTTAGTTACCCTAACAACAGACTACACTTAAAATAGCAACTTCTCGCAAGTTAGTTCTTGTTTGCAAAGAAAGTCTCATCTTTGTCTTTCCTGATGAAGTTCTAGTCATTAAATGATGGAAAGGATAAAAGAAACTAAGCTTCAAAATCATTCAAAATTAAATTTCACCTATTGATGTTTCTTTAATAGCTTTAGTCCACACAGCATCAAATAATCTCTGTTGATAATCTCACTGGATTTTTTTTTTATGAGCAGATCAGAGGATCCAGATTGAAGAGTATTAAAAACATTTTTGGCTGTCAGAGCACAGTGATCTTGTATTTAAGTAGAAACATATTTTTAAAATAAACTGTAATATTTTATATAGCCTCCCTTACTTCAGTTAATAATAGGGACTAATACATGGTCAGGCTCCATACCTGTAAGAAGAAATGTTTAATTTTTGTTACTAAACCCAATGTCTTTATCAGACATGAATGTCATTGAGTGCTAGAAGACTCATCCTTCTCAGTTACTATGCAAGGGTCAGTAGCACATCTTGAGTGTATATGAACTGTATTTGTCATTCTTTTCTGACACACTTTTCAATTTTACAGTGGTTTGTAGTACATTCACTCTGCTGAGTAGAAATAGGATGTCTCATTTTGATAAATTTTGCAAAATTAATTTTTTTTTTATTTATTCCAGTGGGTTTTTTTAAAATTTTGGTGAACTGCTGTAAATATCCTCCATCTGCTCTAAAAAGAAACTGTTTCTCATCTTTGTTTCAAATTTGCCACCTGCTCCTTTCAGTTGATCCAGAGAGTAGTAATCTATTCAATTTCTCCATGTCAGTCTTTATTTTAAAGATTTCTATCATGTTCATCTCTAGTTATGTCTTCTATGCTGAAGAATATTATTCTGGGAAATCTTTGGTGGTAATATGCACTAGATGTACAGACTGTTAGATGGATTTAAAACTGGGTAGTCTATCACTTTTAAAGGGTGGTGGTTTATGTCTTAATATCTGGTAGCTGATAAAAAGTGGAACATCCCTGGAGCTCATATTGGTCAACACAAGCTTTATGAAGCTCATCAAGAACAATCATATAGATCAAAACAGTCTGGAAAAGGACTGAGTAAGAGCTTAGCAGAAAAGAATTGGCTAGATTAAAAAACAACCCCGTAAGCAGTAACGTCAGATGTTCTGTAAGCAAGAGGCTGCTAGAAGTCAAGCACAATAATACATCCATCACAACAGGGACCTGGCCAGTCTGAGCTCATGGCTGAGATGGTCCTTGTGCAGTCATTTCTAGGATGAAGAAGCACACAAAGAAGCAGTTCACAGTTACTGGATTCTCTGAGCTGCAGAAATAATGAGACCAAATTCCTCTGTAGAGTAGCAGATTATTGCCCATTGTTATACTTTCACAATCTGTGGTTTGGAAAGTTGAGACTTTTCCTCTTTCTTCCTGTGGGAGGGTAAGGCAGCACAAGAACTGTCCAAAAGCAGACTACCAAAGCAGACAGGCCTTGCACATCCCTGGACCCATGGAGATGCCCAAAACCCAGGGTTGAGGCTGCCTCTGGCTCTCCCCAGCCTGTCCTGCTTCCTGGCTGAAGGTTTCTCTTCTGCCACGCCCATGGAGAACCCCTGCCCTGTGGAGGAATGGTTACGTGACAGGGGCCACGTTCTGACCAAGAATCGGGAGGATGCAGCTAATCTGGGTCCCTGCACCTGCAAAACACTGTGTCCTTGAGCATAGCTGTGGTACAATAACAAGTAGTGAGAGAGACATGAGAAAAGAAAGATGTAACCAACCCCTAAGGTATGAGGAAGAGCTGATATTGTAGTATAGCCAATAGATTGCTTAGCTTGCAGAATATGTATGAGCTTATTACTTGTTGTGCCTAAAAGTCTGATGCTCTCTTCAATAAACGAAGCTTGCTAAGCACTCATATTGAGCGTCCAAGTTTCCCCCACTGTGACACTGCCCTACCGTCAGTCTGGCAGATTTAAAAATATCCTATTTTAGAAGTTTTTGTTTGAGTCATATCTATGTTATAGTTGCTAATTTTCCTATCTCAATGAACTCTAGTCAGACGTGCACTCTATGTAAGTGAATAACTGAATGCACGCACTGCTGACAGGTCATTTAAAATGCCACATTAAATAGACTAGGGTGCTGGTGAGGCCCTGGAAGCTAACCTAAAGAGTCTACAGTAAGGTAGCTTGAAGCTTCACAATTTCTTATCTAAAAATTAAATAACTAGAAAACCAATTTACCACTTGATCACAAACCCCTAAATTCTTAGTTTCTCATGAAATCAACTAAACCAAGAATTCTGACACATCGATAAACACAATATCTGTACATTTTCCATGACCATAGTGAAATAGCTTATCACAAAATTTAAATATTAAATGTTAAATTTAATGTAGTCCATTATGCTGTATAACCAAGACAGAAAAATTGTAACATCAATCATGCAATTTCCATTTTTGGACATATGTAAAGGGTATGTATATACAAGATCTAAGGAAAAGTCAGCTGCAACATCTGAAAATAGGTATGTTTTCATAAGAGGGAAAAGAAAAAAAAGGAACAGCAAGTGGAAAAACACAGATAGAGGCTTATTGAAGTGTAAAAAAATATCATTGTAACATGAAAAAAATATGCTTCCTGTGTCAGTTAAATCACAGGTGTTGATAGATATTACAGTCTTACAGGAACATTAAATGAGGAAACTTCCATCACAAAACTGTAGCCAACATTCTGTTCTTATTTTAAAACTACCATCTCGAACAATTCTAAAGAATAAATGACTTAAGCCTAATTATCATTATGCTTTATTAAGTGCTATATACAGCTGTCTATTATCAGCAAATATCCAGTCAACTGGACTGGTTATTCAATTTTGCCATAATGTCTCTGGTGGGAGCTGTTCCTGGAGCCACTGGGATGCTGGTAGCATTTACATTTTTATACAGCTTTTCCTAGTAGTTTGGTTTGTTTTTAATTACTCCTTCCTACTCCATGTAAGAACATCAATTTCCTTTCCTTCTGATAATATTTTCCTATTTTTAAGTGTCATTTCCATAATTGATACCTCAGTCCTAACTCCACTGTCCATGGTATGAATATTTTCTCTCTGTAACATGGAACTGTACATATCAGAGCACTCTTCTTCCGACTGAGTATGACCATGTTTAAATTGGCACTTCCTACCTTTGCACAGGTTATGCTCATTTTATCTGCCTTACATCTTTCATCTTTCTGAGCCTTCTGCTCAATTTATAGTTTTGCTTTCCTTGTTCAAATAACTAAGTGTATTGCTGCCTCCTTTCTTCAGCCTACTAACAACCTTCCAATTTAGTATTATTCCAAATACCACCTAATTTAGGATTATAATCCCATTGTAGACAGAAAATTGTATGGTAACTAAAAAAAAATGGCAGCCTTTGAAATAGGTACAGTAAAAAATAGATTTTAAAATATGAGAGCACAAAGAGATTACTTGGAAGAGACAGAAACATGATTATATTATTTTGGCAGATTATGTTTTGGGTTTTTTTAAATTACAAGTGATTCACAGCCATCATGCACGTTAATGTGTGTGTTTTATTTGGAATGTTTCTAAGTTCTTCTGGCACCTTTTCAACAAGGAAGGAGTTGATAAAGGAAAAAGAGCCAAAAGGAAATTAATGAACAGAGAATAAGAGAAAATTATCAGACCATTAACATGTAAACTTTGACATTTACTTGGGAAGATGAAAGTATGAATGGCTTATATTTCCAAAGTAATGTACATCACATGGAATTAAGAGGGATCTTCTGAGTGTAGGATTTTGGAAAGACTTTCATCTAAACCTGTGAAACAGAAGGCTGCCCAGGACTTATCAAAACAACCAAATACATCAATATGCATATAAGAGAGGAGGTAACATGAAAGTAATTATAAAAATTATTGGTATTTGAAAATATTGGTGTTATCAAGGTTGCTGTGCATATTAGATATGCATGAACCAATAAGAAATACATAGTCAGTTTATAAACATATCCATTACTAAATATTCCCAAGAGAAGCAAGAATCATTGAGATTTCTTTGTAGGAAAACTTGCATATTTTGTTTCCAGCAGAGAAAAAACCAAACACATCCCATGGTTACTAGTTTAATCTTCACTGCAGGTACACATCAACAGTTGCTTCAAAGAGGTTTAACATGCACCAAATTTCATTTTCCAGTAGGCAAATAGAAAGTCCTGTGTCAGTAAAACCAGCTTCATCGCTGCTTAACACAAGGGTGGTCTTCTCAAATATGTCAGTAGAGAGATTTAGAGATGTCGTGTGGTCCATTAAGCAGGTGTTAGATACAGAGATGGATTGTTATCCTGCAGGGCTGCCAAGTCACTAACATCTTTGTACTGAAGAGTCATTTAGCACAGACAGCTATCAGCAGGCTCTCTCATACGAGAGTTATTGCAGGGGAGCAATAGAAAAGAAAACTATCTTTTGTAGAAGTGGTTTTGCTCATGTAAAAATTAAGTACAAGATTTACATGAACATGGATTGTCTCAAGCATTCTTAAAAATGGGGTTTTTTGGTTACCAGCGTCCATAACAGTTTGCGGAAGATGGTAGTATGCTTATAGTATTTTAAAATGAGAACCCATGTCACAGTTAAAATGAAAAAATAATAATTTGTCTACTTCAAGACACTCAAAGACACACTTATGAGCTGTTGGTTTTACCTCATTAAAGGTGTGTTTAAATCTCAATGTGCACTTTAACCCTTATCAATATATTGGATTTGAAATTAAGTTCTATGGTATATCAAAATTAGGCAAAAGAGGCATTCATCATTAAAAAAATATAATCAGTCTTGCAAGACTTGGATAGCAATTTAAAGTCTTAAAAAAAGAAAGAAGAGGGGTGATTCACATACAGAAGATGGCATTTCCTTGAAATAGCTTCCTAAATTTTGGCAACTACACGTTTAGCAGTTTTCAGAACTGAAGATTTTCATTAAGACCTTCTGATTTTATAGGTCTTGATGGAAATCTCTTACATATAAGTGTTTAATTGCCCTTAAAGATATTTGTACTGGAGGCCCCTACTGTATTCTAAACTCTGTGATGCAGTTTTCTAGCAGGTGAAAAAGTATTATTGTTTCATTTCAACTGTTTTATTATTACATTGATTGCTGCCTGCTTCTTAAGTTGTGTAACAGGTGGGCTTTTGCTATTCAGCCTTTTTATACCACACATGACATTTATAGATCTTTAATAAAGTCTATTTTGACTATATCTGTTCCTGATAGTCTTCCATGGCCTGTTTACTATCCCCAAATATGTCATTATATTCTTTTCTTCATTCCCATTTCAAGAAATCTCAGAAATTGATTTCCACTTCAGTGATAATTCTGCCAATGTGTTCTGTATCTTTTTAGTTCATTTGAAAACAGGGAGACTAGGCTTGATCACAATATTGAAGATCCAGGTGCATCAAAGAGTAACATAATGATATAATTATATTGGGTTGCTTTCTAACATTCTAGTACCGCTTCCAGCTGTCACAGGCAATTTTAGAACATGTTCATAAGTCTTTCTAAGGTTTGTTTCCTGACTTTTAATGACTAGGACTTATCGTTATGCATGCATAACTAGTACTGCTTTTCTAAATACTCTTTATGTTGTTTTTATTAATACTGAATTTCCCCTGTTATTTCATTATTCAATTATATTTCAAAACCAGCATTACACTGATTAACTTGAATAATTCGGTAGGAGCATTTAATTTTGTTAATTATATGCCCATTTCTTTTGTGAGATCATAATACCCGTACATTAGGGTCCATAGCACAGATGTATACTGTTGATCTTCTTCCATTAAAGAATTAATTACTCATTTCTATCTTTGTTTCTTACTTTCAAAACATATTAACCATGACTATTCATGCCTCTTTACACCTGTTACTATGAAAGTTTGGTGAAGGTCAGTGTCAAAATTTATTTTTTAAATTCATGAGTGCAATTGCAGCATGATCATCTTCATCTGAATGCTTTTTGACAATTTCAAAGAACTTGAGTTTATGATGTATTATTTCCTTTATTTTCTGTATTAACATTAGTTCAGTATACAGTATATGTCTATAGGATGCACCTATATTAGTACTTTAGTTCAGGTCTGGATGTAGATTTCAGGTCCATCTCCTGTTTATCCCTATTTAGAATCAGAGAATTTTTAAGACTGGAAGGGACCTGAGGAGGTTATTGATCCAACTTCCTGCTGAAAACAACTTTATCTGTGATATTGGACTGGGTTACTCAGCACTGGATTCAGTCAGGTCTTGAAAACCTTCAAAGACAGAGACATCACCATGTCTTTGGACAACCTCTTCCAGTTCTTAATGGTGGAAATGTTTTCCTTAACTTCAGATAGGGCTTCTGCTGTCTCAATTAATTCCTGTTGCTACTAATTCTCCCATCATGCACTACTGTGGGAAGTTTGAATCCATATTCTTAATATACTCTGCATAGGTATTGGGAGACTCTTTGATCTCTTTCTCTTCACATAAAGATCTGGACATTTGATCAGAGAAGTTGATTACACCGATGGTTCTTCTCTAGTTGATCCATATGCACTGCTGCCAAGAACCTTTTCTCTTTCATGAGACAGTCACAAACATTTAAAATAAGTTTACTCTAAAATACATAATTTAGCCACTGAAACATAGTTTATTGTTCAGATGGTCAACTCTGATTGATATAAAGGAAGTCAAAACAAAGTCTGGACAGCCCCCCTAAATAATTGAAATAGATTTTTAGTGAAAATATAGATTTATTTTTTGCTACCTTTAAAATTCAGTCCTTCAAAGGTCTGTGCAAAATGTCCTATGTTATTTACAGAGCCCCAAACTTTAGGAAGAAAATATTCTGTGTTTATAAAAGGTGGACTAAAGAATTTTCCAAATCTTTACTATGGCTTCACAATCATATTAAGAATCCATATTCAGCTGAAATGACAGAAAACAAGTAATTTTTAATATTACTGGGACAAATTGACATCACATACCAAATGAGAAGAGTAACAGCAGAGAAGACATGCTTTCTTCAAAGAGTGAAATACCACATCAGTAAGAATATATTCTAGTCCTGCTGCAGGCTGAATTTTAATGGATGCCCATGATATGCCGAGAGCTGTAAATATTTGTTCCTTATTTAATGCATTATTTCTACCTCCATCTGTTGTAAGTGGCATTTTATGGGAAGGAGTTCTTGAAAGAGGCAGTTTTACTGCTTATAGTGTGATGCAAACAGTATCACATTACATTCCAAATAGAATTAAAAGACGTAAATACATGTTTGCATTTGTGCATAGCTGTCCAGTTACATATACTGTTACAGCAACCCTTCAACATGCTCACAATATAAATAACTATTAGGTCATTTGTATCCATACCACTTAAACAAGGTTTGACATCATCTGGATGGACTAAATGGACTAATGGACTAAAACATTATTTTATTAAGAATTATTTTGTATTGAAAAATATTCTTTCATTTAACCAGTTTCCTGGAAAATAATTTTATTAATTAACCAGATTGCTTTTCTATTCTTTTCAGCTTTACACAGAGCATACACATTTAATCTCAACCCTTACTCAGAAAAACACTCATTATATCATAAGTGTGCAGAGTGCATGTCTACTCATCTCCATTAAGCAGAACACTGTCATTCCCAACCTATTCATCACAGTCATTAATCATCTGTATGCAGAGAGTGAATTAGTAAAAGGTTTTTGCAGATTTGCAACTTAGTTCCAACTTAGGAAACAGTCTGTGTGAAGCAGAGAAAGGATATAGGCAATTCTTATTACTGGAAAATAAACCACTGTAAAATACAATGTATTTTTTTATACAATCATCTCTAATTAGCAGACATGAACCAGTATTTTGGCTATAGGTATTCTGTAACCAGCAGTGGAAATTTCCAACAGACTAATCTTTATAGCACATAAAAAATATATCTGAAAACAGATGCTGTTTATAAATCTTCATGTTAGGATTTATGAATAAAGTGCTGTGCCTGCAAAAAATCTCCCCCCACATTTCTTGGGAGTGCTAATTTCAGAAAGGTGATCAAAGATGATTATGGTCATTCTTGTACATTTAAACTTGAACCATTTAATGAGGTTTCTTTGTATTAAAAGAGGACCACAGAATAGAAACAAAGAGACAGATACAATCCAGACATATCTAGAAATCCCTTTACCTGTCAAAAAGAACCAGAAAGATAAGACAGAACACAGCAAATTCAAGTTATAGCTCACTCATAGGAATATACAGAACCTAAAGAAATAACTGAGAGTCAAGTCAAGAATTTCCAAGTAACATTTCTGCTCCTTGAAATATCTTCAATATTATTTTCCGTTCAAATGCTAATTGTGAACACTAGTTGTATGTTCATAATACATTTTTGAAGAGAGCAAATGCCATTAATCCTGCTGGGGCTCAGTTATCACAAGTGATACAGATTCTAAAACTCATTTTAAAAAGTCAGGTCCCCTAGTACATCTCATTTAGCTATTCCTATGTTAAAGATGCAGTCATAAGTCCATCTCATGCTTGCAAAATGATGCACACAAAAAGTGTCAAGCTCAGTCAATAGCAGAAGTGGGAGCTAAGACTCCAGCAACAAATCTCAGTCCTATTTCGTATGTATTGTCACTGTTATAATTTCATCATTGTACATCACTTTCTCTGGGCTACAGAGTTTATTGGAATTTTAGATTAATTTCTGTACTGTTGCAGATGACTCTTGCTGATTTTTGATATTTTTTTTCCCCCACAACTTAACAAAAACACAGAAAATAATTTCTAAAAACATAACTGAGTATGTCTATATAGTTTCTGTTCTGAAATTGATGATATGATGTTAGAAAAGGTTCAAAGGGTCCATTTGAAGTGATCATAAAACAAGTGGAGACTGTGGCTTTTTGCAGAGCTGTAAATTAATGTCTCGTGTCAAATTCATAGTGGCCACTGAGTTGCAGCTTTTGTAACACTGTACAGAAATACAAGGATACACAAGTTAGTTATATTACATTTTAAAGCTGACAGATTGCTTTACAAAATATTGACTTTACAAGACAGTAAACTTTGATAGCTGCATGATGTCTCTTACCTTAACAAAGTGTCTCAAACATGAACATCCTCATTTAATTCAGTGATTTTTATTTAAATTTTACACAATTAAAAATAAACTTATGCTTGTCCTTATCAAATTCAAAATCAGGAAATAACTACACTTCATGTTTTAAAATATAAAATAACGTATATATTTGACATCCCATAAAAATAAATCTCAGGATTCTACAGAGTTCAGTAATATTTCCTTATTTTATATGTAAAAAAAGTGAAGTTAATAAAAAATTTTCACAATTTCACTGGGAGGATGATCATGCCTAGAGTGAAACAAGATATTAAATGCTTCATTATAAGTAAAGGAGAATGCAAAACTTTTATTTCCAATATGTAATGCTGTCAAAGCAATTTCAAGTATTGTGGCGAAAATTCCTTTTCTCTTCACAGTCTCAGTATACAATGAATGAGCTGTTTGACTATGGAAGTAGAGTGTCACTTTCTTAAGTCCTATGCAATTATACTGTGTTCTGAAAGACTGACTTGCTTAAGCTTATGAAATCCTTATGTGGAAATGTTTCAAGGTGCAGACTAAATGCTTAAAACTATCTATCTAAATTACTTTAAACTAACCCAAGTTACATATTTAGGCATTTAGGAAGGTCAAGATATGTAGATCTCATTTAAAAAGTACTAAAGAACCTATTTTACAGAACTACTTGAAATTGAACAGTCTAAAATGAATTATTGCCTCCAATATGAACTACTTGCCTAAATTTGGATGCCTACGTTTTCAGAAACACATCTAAACTTAGGCAAAATTATCCAGTGTTGTGGTATACATGGAAAATATCTTGCTTCGAAATCCTTGAATTTCACTATACTTGTTTAAATCTGTGAAAATTGTTTCGCAACTCCTTTTTTTTTTTTTCTCCATGAAAAGAAGTACAAAACATAAAATTCTGGCTGAAACATTTTCCCAAAAGTAAAGAAGCCTATTTCACAAGAGATTCAAGTATATTATTTCTTTTTTTTTTCCCCTGTGGAGAAATATCCCTGTCATCATGCTACAGATAGATTATTTTTCTCCCAATCTGAATACGGATAATTAAAAAAACTAAGTTTAGAGATGTTTCTATACCAGAAGCCACCTGAACAGGGGTTTCACCTTGTCAACATCAATGCAGACTTTAAGCCACTCAGTTCTTCCTTGAAAGTAGGGTCAAACAACATGGTGATGTTATTTTAACAAGGAGCTGGAAAATCAACCCCTGTATTTTTACTCAAAAAGTAATAATTTGTGCTAAGGAAGTGGAAAAACTAAATTTAGTCATTTTCACCAAGACCACTTCTACTTTGCTGTATGATACTTGAAAAGTGAAACATAATGGAATTTTACTGGGGATACGATGAAAAGAGACATCAACCTCTATTTTTCCTTTATAAAGTGTGGGATTTTTGTCAGGTATGGACAAATTATAGGCTCAAATTAAACAAATTTACAGTTTAGAGGGGATGAAAAAGGGAGGACTGTATTTACATATTTGCTTCCAGGTCTTTCAAATTCACAAACTAAAACTCCAAAATTACATCTTCAAGAGAGGTGGAATTCAGCTACTTGCATTCACAAAAAGAGTGCTGTAATTATCAGTCTAGGACATTCATGATTCTTCACTCAAGCGGTCCAAAATTAAGAACACATTTTTCTCACGTCAGTTTTAGAGCTTCATTTGTTTTTTACATTATGGAACCAACAGTGCTTGAGAAATCAAACACTTCAGATAGACTGCAGTGCATCAAAACTATACAGATTTTTTAAAGCAAAACAAAACATAAAATACTGCATAGAATGTAGTATGTACATATCTATGTATCTTCATAGACATAATAAAAATTTTCGTCCTGTATTTCTCCATCTTCATTATCAATTCAATGATCATTGGAATAAAGAATAAATGACTCTTAAGAGAAAATCATCACAACTTACATGTATTTCAATAGCATCAATATCACCTTTCTCCCCTTCAATAAACTCTTGTTTCTGAGAAATAAGTGGAAATTCTAGGAGTGGTGAGATGAATGCAAGCATGAAACTTTTCTATTGAAAACAATTTTCTACTGAAGTCCATTACACTGTCCAGTAGATTTCTTTGGGAAAATGTAAGAACCTGAGCTTTGGGTTTTTTTCTTAAATCAAATTAAATTTGAATGGCTAAACCAGCTAAAACAGTTGAAGCAAATCTTTTGTAGCAGCTATAGTAGGCCACATGAACAATAAACTTGTTGGGACTCCTTTAGTTTCAACTTCTATTATTATAAATAACTTTCTTTCTTGTAGTTAAAAACAATGTTCAAGCATGAATAAAGTTTGATTATACATCTAAAGAGATTATTTATATGTTAAGGCAGAAAAGGTGGAGAAAGTCTGGGGAAAAAACATCAGAATGGGAAGAAATGTACTGAGTATTTATATAACAAATGGTTGTGTTTTACCATGCTGTTTACATAAATATATATCAAACCATCCTGCTAAATCTTGTAAGAATTTTTACTAGACATTTCTAGCTCCAAATAATTTTTTTCTGGCCTCAAGTCCTATTTTAGAGAAAAGTGGAGGATCACATGCTGGAATGATCAAGATAATTTGTACACACATAATCTTTCATCCTGATTTCTGCCATCTAGAAGACGAATATATTTTCAAAATTTAAATTTTCCATTATTTTGAAAATGAAGGTGTTCTTCTTTACCACAAAACACTTACTGTTGAGGACCTGAGTTGAGGATCTCATTTCTGAAGTACAACTTTCAGAACAAGGGCTCTCTGAGTCAGCTTTGGCTTTTGTTGCTCAGTTCCATCATTGTGCCTGATCAAAGCACCTGACTTATACCTTTGTTTCTCTGTGAGCACATCATTCTTGTTAAAGTCCTTGAAATCACCTTGACTGCTGACTTTAAAGTTAGAAATAGTGTAATTTTCCTGGTGTCTTGAATATTTTTATTTTAAACCCTTGGAAAATAACAGGATTGTGCAACTGCAGAGCAGATACACATAAACGAAGTGGGGTTCATTTTGCTAAATTATTTAGACCAGCTGGAGGTGGTTTTGAAGCAAAAATACAATTATTAACTGACTTATGTTTGGCATTCCCTTCTGTCTCTTCACAAACATGGCATAAAACTGGTGTTTGAGATACCAGTAAATTCTCATCTATTGTAAATCTTGGTTCTCAGTACGCCCATGTCAGCTTCAGAAGCTGACAGCTTCTGCTTCACCGTAGGGTTCTTTTCTTAATAGGTTGCTCTCTTCTGATCTTACTTCTTTTAACCAGAGCAGAAAATCCTCATTGCCAAGAATTGAAGAGTAGAGTCTTCCCAGCTTTAAATTTTGCTATTGTTCTTGAGTGGATTTTTTCTCACCAAGAGCTTTTTCCCTCCTCTTTTCTGCAAAGCTTCTCTATAATTAGAAAAAAACCCTTCTATTTCTATGCATTCAGGCAGGGCAATGCGTCACATATAATTTTGAGATGCATATTACTTAAGGCAAAATGAACATATCTATCCTACACAAAAACGTGAAGAATAGACTTTATTATCTAAGAAAGACCTCTAAAATAGTCTAGCCTGACAAAGAAATTCAACATATTCAACATATTCCACAAAGTACTTATTTTCCCTATTATAAATGGCATGAAATGAAATTAAGTATTCCTTGAAAATAGGATCATAGTCCATAATGATTATATTTTATTTTTTTATAAAATAAAGTATTTTTATATTTTATTTTATATTTTTTCATATTTTCTTACAGAAAGTTTAATTTTAAAATTTGTAAAAGCCTTTCATTTAAAATATTTAAATTCCGCAATAGCAATCTATGTGCATACAAATATAATCACGTTGTTAATAAAATTGTAATAAATATCCTAAATTTATTACCAAATTAATTAGCAACTTTTTTCTTTTAATTAGAGAAGAAAATTCAAACTACAATTATGACATTTTCTATGAAGTGAAGAATTAGATATATGTATATGTTTTGCCTTCAGAACTGTCAACTGAGACAAGTAGGAACCAATTTTGCATTCCTTGAAAATGTGCACCGAGGTACAGTAAAATGAGACTTATAGTTTGCCCAAATACCTATTTGCAGTAGTTGAAACAGTTTCTGAAACTGACAAGCTTTTCTTCTGAAATATGAATAATATATCTGAGAAACAACTTTTTTGGTATATAATTTCCCCAAACCTAGTCATATTTAAGGGTAGTTATTCCACAACTGAAAAATAAAAAAATATGGGAACAGAAAAGGAAAGCCTTGTTCCGCTCTCCTCTTTGAATAAAACTTTATCCTGAATTATGAGTTTTATAAAATTCAACCTGCAGAATACTGCAATACAATGTTAACACTCTTAAAAAAATTCCATAATGACTAAGCACTAAATACAGGTAGACATAGGGATTCACCTGAGGTTTTTGTACAGGAAAAATATCAATTAAACCAAAATTAAATTATTTTATCATAATAGAAAATCTGGATTCAGGTGTTGTTAGGTGAATTTTAATATAACGTGTTCTGGAAGACACTTAATTTTCATTGTCAGTAGTTTACGTTTAATCTGTTTTTATTTGAAGTGGTGTGCTATAACAGCTTCCCAGTGCACAGGGCAGACACCCGGGAGGATGGCTGCACCTAGGTGGGTTATCAGCACAGGATTGCATTTATAAATGTGCTGCAGCACACTGTTCTCAGTTATAGTCAGGCTAAGTGCCTTAGCATCAGCTTTACAGTGGACAAAAGACATTATGTCTTCTCTGACACAAAGTTTGAGGGGTGAGAAGAGTTGGTAAGAAATCCAAGATAAGCTAGTCTGGTACAAGAGCAGTGTGCCAACATCTTGTTAATAACCTGTACAAGAAAATATACTTTATTCCAGATTAGCATTTTAGATCAAGATGGCTAAATTTTGAGCTTAAAACTCACATAAATAATTTGTTTATTTTTTTTTGGAACACCTCCAGAAATACATTTTAATCTCTTAAGGAGGAGAAGATTTGGAGAGAGGGGAAGCAGACGGTCCAGGCATCAGATCATTTTATCATCCAGCCAAGATCAACCCACCATGGATACTTTTGGTGAACAGTGCAGGGCCTGAGGAATTCAAGACAAGGAGAGGTAATGGGCAAAATATGGACTGAATGAAGAAAATGAAGAGAATGAAGAGTGGAATGATCATGGAAATTTCAATTGTCATGTTGTAATGATGGGACAAGGGGTGGAATGAGTGTAAATTGTCTGCTTTCATTTGCATTTGTGATGATGTTAATGTGATTTTGGTGTGAGGATCCTTTTTTTTAATTTTTTTTTTATGTGAGTGAAGTTTATGAAATCTGAGAAGATTGTGGGATTAATTTGTATTTTAATGATAATTCTTAAATATGTGATTCACAGAGGAGAGTGAGGAACTAATTGGGTTTCCATGTCAGGGGTTAGGATGTGGGGTGCTCTAAGGATGGCTTTTTTGAGATGCTGCCAGAAGCTTCCCCCATGTCCAACAGAGCCAACACCAACCAGCTCCAGGATGGACCTGTTTCTGGTCAAGGTCAAGGCCATCAGTGGGGATAGCGCTGCCTCTGGGATAACATAGTTAAGGAGGGGTGAAAATTTCCTGCACATACGTAACCTGGAGAGAAAAGTGAGAATATGTGAGAAACAGCTCTGCAGAAAACAAGGCGGGTTAAGAAGGAAGGGAAGGGGATGCTTCAAGTTCCCCTGCAGCCCATGGAAGTCCACAGTGGAGCAGATGTCCACCAGCAATTTGGTGGACATCATACTGGTGGAGGACCCCATACTGGTGCAGATGGATGCCCCAAAGAGGCTGTGACTGAATGGAAGGCCACACTGGAGCAGGCTCCTGGGAGGACCTGTGGCCCTGTGGAGAGAGAAGCCCTTGCTGGAACAGGTTTGATGACAGGACTTGAGACCCCATGGGGACACACTGAAACTGTTCCTGAAAACCTGCACCCCTTGGAAGCGACACATGCCAGATCTAGGTTTGAAATATAATTCCAAAGTATTCTCCTGATACACAGATCCCTAACTTAAATCCAAATATCATCAGCCTGTTAAACATGTTTGGATTTTCTAGAAGGACCTCTCTAGTTCCATCCATTCCAGATGATCCTTTGCTTGTCTCTAAAGGACAGTTCAGGCATAAATTAAAGTGCTGAAGCTCTGAAATGCAACAGCTTAGATGAGGAAAGTAATGATTAATGCTTTGTTCCTGCAATGAGCTGCAATGAAACTGACAGTTCACTGCAGATTTCTGTGACCCTCTGTTTTGAGAGGTATTAAGAAAATGCAGGTGCAGCTCTAGATTGGTTCATTGGCAGCTTGCTCAATCAGGAACAAAAGAATCAAGTCTATTTTTTTAATTTAAGTATCAGTCAATAAATAAAAACCAGGATTCCTAAGTTTTCAAATATCTAATAATTGCTTTGCCCCATTTCATCAACTCTTAAACCAATTGACCAATATCCATGTTAAAAATGGTCTCACTTGGAGAGTTTTCTATTCCTGTTGACAGCAACCCTAAAACAAATTGTGTTTTAGTATAAACTGGAAAGTTAAAAGTTTAGAAACACTTTTCTTTCACAGGCTTAAGAGAACTACCTCTACTTATTTTCATGCAGAGAACAAAACAACATGCATATGTACAAAAAAATGTTTACAAGGGCATTAAAGATTCCTCAGAGTACATGCCCACACCCCTATGCATCATCATGATACTTGTACCAGAAAGATACCCTAACAAACTTCAGAAATCTTGATTGCTTGCATCTTGCTGTGTTGCACCTTTGACAGATGTCAGAGTCTAAAGTCCTTACTGAGAACAGAGACTCCCAAATAAAAAAAATTCCTTTCACCTTCCTGCCAGATTTCTTAGCTCTGATTACTGCCTCTGGGTATAAAGGTCCATGTGTACTGTGATCCTAAACAGTCTCAAAATTATACAATAAAAAACACCTGGACTTCATATTTTCACAAAAAAAAAAAATAGTTCCATCAATCCTTCCTATAAAAGGCAGCTAAGTGTTCTATCATTAACATTTTTCCTTTGTGGCCAGTCTAAGAGGTCAGGTAGGAATATAATGGAAAGAGATATCAATCCATCTGTGCTTTTTAGCCTCTCTGGGTCCAGATTTAGAGAGGCATGATTTTCTTCCTTTTTCTCCCTCTTCTGAAAGTTTCCTACTGCCCATCCTACTCTGCTTTAATTAGTATTTTAGAAAGAAAACCCACCAAGTGTGATGCTTGTGTACTGATCCATACTTTTAGCAATATTGTCATCTACTATTGCAGTTAACTCTGTATATCTACATATTCAAATAGAAATGTCATGTGATAAATGCAATATTGTAGCTGGTTATATTCTCTTAACTGTGGATATTAACTGATGGAAAATAATCTGATGTGAAATAAAGACTGATCTTGCTGAATAGGTAGAAATTAATTAGGAACTTTAAAGGAGTAATATTTTTTAAATTGTCAGGATGATGGGGTTACTTTTGGTGAAATGCATGTCTAGTCATGTAATTACTTGAGAAACTGGAGTGAACTGAAGACAAGTGTTCAGAATTGATATATCTCTTGCAAACTCCGCTTCTGGGCAGAACAAATTCACTGGAGATGAGAAACCCCAGAGTTGATCATTGAGGCCAATTAAATGAATTACTGTAGAAGAGCAGAAAAAAATTCATGAGTGACATCTAATCTATTCTAATTTAATTGAACAAAAAGTTAATGTGGATAGTTTCAATGTCTGTAGTGTATTGTGCAATGTATCACACTTTTAAAAAAACATTTTCTGAGACCTGCAGTCAGTTTAGTGTTTTGTTAGAGATGTATAATATATTGTTCTCCATTAGAAATATTGTTAGAGAAGCCCTGTGGAGATAAATGTCATTGTGTCATCTTTGTATTTTGTACAGGGAGACAAAGGCTCCCTCTGACCTGCAGGCACAAATTGTAATTTTTATGAAGAGTGTTCTTTTCCCACAGATAAACTTGCTAGCTTTTGTCAGTTTGAGAGGCTATGTCACAGACAAGGAGAAAAATTGTTTATATTTTAATTCCTTCCCCAGAAATATCTTACAGCAAACCAGACCTTGGGAAAAAAAAGGCAACAATGAAAGATGAAGATGCAGAATGGACAGAATGAATGTCTATACAGATCTTCTACCTTGTTATAAGCCAAAGTGTGCTTTGGTTTGTATATATCTGTTTTGCTAAAAAAGACATAAGGTACTGCTTATGCTGATATGCCAGTTGCTTGACCTAGATACAAGTAAGAGTAGTAAAAGAACATTTTTGTCAAATGATTCTTTACTTTTGCCTTTATTCTTTGAAATGGCTAAGTAGTTTTTCACTTTTCTCACTATCTGTCTCACAGTAGCTTAAAAAAATAATATGTGCTATTTTGTAGAGCAAGGAAAATATAATGCAGCTAGTATTGACTCAATAAGGTTCTGCTGTCTCTTATGCTGCTCCTTGTCCAGTAGAACACTTTATTTTCTTCTTTGTTCCATCTGCCCCTTTTATATTATGGTTAAACATACCATAATACTGCTTGACAAGAAATCTATAATTAACGTGTCTTGTGTGAATGTCACTCCTGAGGTCTCAGTCATTTCTCCTTTATGAATCTTTACGAACCAGTAAAGATATTTGCCTTAATACCTTTTAAAACATTCACAGAAAATTATAGAATGGTTTGGGTTAGTAAAGACCTTAGAGATCATTAAGTATCAACCTCTCTCCCATGGGCAGGGACATTTTCCACTAAACCAGGGTGCTCTGAGCCCCATCCAGCCTGGTCTGGAACACTTCCCTGGATGGGGCATCCACAGCTTCTCTGGGCAACTGTAGCAAACCTGGACCGTGAGGAATTTGTGTGTTGCTCTGCTTCGAACACTGAGGGCCATTCCAGTGGGTAGGTTAGAACGGGATGTGGCTGGGAAGGGGAGGTAAGGCAACATTTTTCTGAGGCAAACTTCCCTGTTCTGATCAATGGAGACTGCCTAACACAGAAGAGTGAAGTGGGGGAACGGGATCAAGGAGGGGTCAAGACCCATAGAGGGGGAACAAGACCAACAAGAGACCCTCAAATCCCCCCAACCTATTTCCAGAAAGGTCCAGAAAAATGGACTGCACATGGTAACTCATTTACATGAACAGTGAGAAACCTAAGCTGAGGGTGGGGTAAACTTACCTATAATAAGGTACCCCCACAAAGCCCAGGTGGTCTGGACCCAGGACTGGTGATATTCTCCTCTCTCTCTCTCTCCCTCTTTCAACCTCTCATTCTTCTCTCTTTCCTTTCATACTTTTATTTCTCTTATTATTAGAAAGTAGGTGCAAAAATATACCAATTTCCATGAGAAATGTGTAATTTGCTAATAAAACTTGTTTTTTTTTTTCTTTTTTCTTGGACCATTTTGGCTTTTGCAATTCTTTTTTAACCTTTTTAAACTTTAACGCAACACAGTGGTTCCAAGATTACATACTGCACATAATATTCTTGTATGTTTGTGGATAAATATTTTCCTGTTTGCTCTTTTTTGAAATGCAGGATAGCTGAAATCATCCTTAGAAGAAGCGATTTCCCTTATAGGAAATCCTTATAGGAAGATTTTATGGAATTTCTGCAGGTTTTGAGATTTTGTTTCTGGGCAAAATAACCATCATAAATAAAAGGTGGATATTTCATGTGTCACCTCAGCATGTTTAAAATGCCTTTTTTTTTGACAAAAAAACTCCCTGTGTTGTTGCTGTTGTTATTAGTACCTCTACAGTGAAAAATAAATTTTTAATAATAAAAGGTTTTTAATATGTATTACTTACGTTTTTAAATACATTTTCCTAAAAGGATCAGTGTTTTTGTGCTAACATAAAACTGAGTGAATAGACAATGGCTGTATTTCCACAAATTCTAAATTAAGTCTACTTGTCCCATTGGGGAAAAAATGTAAAAAGAAAAAATGTATACATACAAAAGAAATTAAAATATCTGGAAATAAAAATTGGATATATAGTGCAAAATAGTTATTTTCATCAACTGACATTTTGGTTCACTGAGCTTATTAAATTAGGTATATGGACTTACTCAGGCTATTGGAATAGACTTTTATTATTTAACTGTATGTACATTAGAAGATGCAGATTAGTGAGGAAGTCCACATCATTGATTAGATTGGCCATCCCGTGATTCAGCTAATCCAAGTTCAGGGTTTTTTTGATGTGTGATGGGTTTTAAAAGCAATAGCTCTCTAAAAATATAGATAGAAGATGAATAGAATTTCAAAAGCACCGGAGCATTTAAGTACTGTTGAAATCAATAAATAGTAGTAGTGAGATCCAAAAATGCACTTAGGTATCTGTAGTACAAGATAGGTATCTGAGACCCAGAGGGTTATTCAAATGCATTTAGGTTCTCAGAATCAGAAGGTATTTTAAGTTTGCACTTGTCTTGTTGCTGTGAAGGCCCAGGAGATGCTGCTGCTACTTTGGCAGAAGAATGCATTGAGGGGTGCTCCCATTTCCCATTGTAAAGACTAGGCTACTTTTCAGCTGGGGTAAGCGCCCTACAGGGAGAAACAGGACAACGAGTACCTATGAAATTTAATATTTTGGCTATTTTGTTAGAGGAGTCAAAACATGGCTTCTCATTTTAAATAATTTCTGCTTTTTTCCAAGGCTCCATACGAAGCCTGGATTAGTGTACAGATCACTGTGCTGCCTTGTACTCCCTGGCTCAGTAATCTAGTAGCTAGAATATGTTCCTGCAGACTAAAAAGGCTCAGATGAAAAGGAAGGCCAGAGCTGCTGACTCATGTGGCCATAGAAAAAGTGAATATAAGCACTCTCCCCCTCTCCTGTTTCTGGTCTTCTTCAAACAAACAAATAGATGAAAAAACTCAATCAGTAATTCCAGCATCTAACCAAATAGGCACTTCAAGTTCATGCACTCTCAGCTTATTGTACTTGCCTTAGTCCCTGCTAATTTTCAAAACCTTGCCAGACAAGACATTGTGCTCTTATAGAGTACTTAGTGCTATTTTACATTTTTTGCATATCTAAATATTTCTGAGATTTACTTTTTCTGCCTGTGAGCTTTTCTATTTCCCAATATTTCCCAACCTTTTCTGGGTATTTTGAGGATCGTAACATTAATGATTGCAAGGGGATTACATTTTTTGTAACAAGATAAATATAAATACAACATATACAATTCCTAGTATCACATTTCAAGAGAAGACAGGCTCATTCCAGATAATTAAAGCAGTGATAATCTGAGTCCTTACAACTATAACTACTGAACTGAGCAGTATTTCATCATTTTGTCATGAAAATTTCTGGACCATGTCTATGCTTGAGCTCACTATGTCCTTTCATGAATTATGGGCAGATACACAATTGTTGAACTAGAGACAGTATTTTTTCAAAGTGCAGTCAAGGTCAAAATTAGCAAATTGAAACGGAAGCGTATTTCGAACAAATATTTCCTTTTGAAATAAATAAAGCAAGCCTGGTCCTTCAGCATAGAAGAGCAAGCTGGCAAAACTTCAGCCTTTAAAAGGACAGAAAAAATCAGTCACATGAAAAATGTCCTTCGTATTTATAAGAAAGGACTATACAAAATCAAAACATTGACTATCTGAATTTGTAGAGATAAATGCTACATTAATGCTAAAAACCTGGAAGGAATTAAAGCTTGCCGATATCTTTAGGTCATGCTAAACTGTTCTTACTCATCCTTCTTTCTCTAAAAATCAACTATTGGCTACTGTCAAAAATCTACTATGGATTTTTAGATCAAGTTAATACTGAGAGAATTCCTTTATAATATCAAAATATGTATTTTTAGGCTTAAAATCAGACTGAGTCTCAGCTTCACAAAAATCTGTTTTCCCTAGAACTTTTTGGTGGTTTATGTAATATGCCAGCAGTAGTATATAGAATTGGATGGACCTTCAGATACCAACTTCTAGTGTCTCTATTTCACTAAATCAAATTGAGGCAGTTAATTTTAAAGTTTTCTTTGTTTGTTTGTTTGTTTTTGCCAAGAAGTCTGTGTTCCTTTGAATTATTTCTTGATTTCTATCTTTTAGAAGGACCTATATTTTGTGGTTAAGAAACCAAAAGACATTTCTTAAATGATTCAGAAAATGTAGGTCCTTCTAAAAGATGGAAATCAAGAAATACTTCAAAGGAATACAGACCTCTAGACTATAGTTTCAGAGAACTAAGGAAAAAAAAACAGGTAGACTTGTCTAGATGTGACACCTGGGCACATGGGTTAGTGGGGGTCCCGGTAGGGCTAGGCTGGCAGTTGGACCCAATGATCTCAAGCTTCTTTCCCAAATGAAATGATTCTATGATTCTATACTGCAAGTTCCTAACTCTCCTTGATTCAAGTCAGTAAAAGACTAGTTTATGGCCTCTGTATTTTAACAAAACCAAGAGAATAAAACACATTAAGCAAAAAATTCCCTGAGCAAACCATGATTTAATTTGTTGAAAAAAATTAATTGGGAATACTGTGACAGTGTTCACAGGGGTTCTTGGATGAGGCAAGAGACGAGAATGTTGACTCCATGTTCAGAAGGCTTGATTTATTGTTTTATGATATATATATATATATTACATTATAACTATACTAAAAAGAAATAGAAGAAAAGATTTCCTCAGAAGGCTAGCTAAGAATAAAATAGAAAAGAATGATAACAAAAGAATGATAACAGCTAGCTCGGACAGAGCGCGAGAGCCAGCACTGCCGTGACTGGTCAGTAAATCCAAACATCCACACGAGACCAATCAATGATCCACCTGTTGCATTTCACAGCAGCAGATAACCATTCTTTACATTTTGTTTCTGAGGCTTCAGCTTCTCAGAAGAGAAAAAATCCTAAGAAAAGATTTTCACAAAAAGATGTCTGTGACAGGAATACAATATTTTGATGTACATAAAACAGGAAAGAAAGATATATTTACTAAAAAAAGAATAAATTAATCCCTGTTTTTTCAAATTTACATTTTAAGGGGAATGCAGATAGTTTAAAACATCTTAGTTTTAAGCAGTGCTTTCCAATGTAAAATGTGTGTTTGTGTGTGTGTGTGTGTGTGCATTTTAAATAAATTCTTGTTTGGTATCTTTGAAACTCTAGGCACTATGATTATAGATGTTTATTTTAGGATTAAATGGTAAAAGTTAAACAGACAAAACCCCTTTGACATCTGTTTTATCTGAGGTGGGGGGAAAAAAACATAAGGCAACCTAAGTAACAATGCTTATTATGTGAAATTTGTTGAAAAGAACTATATTTAACAGAGAAATATCTACATTTTCTAGCAAACACTCTGTTCTCAAAAACAAATACAGGGTGCCCCAGACAAGATCATATAAATAAGCAAATCTGAATAACCAATATCACAAATATTTGTTTAAAAACTCTAGGGAAAAATAGAAGAGCCCCATATTTGCTTAGCAAAAGGTCATCATTCTACATTATGTATAAATGTAGTCACTTTGAAACAGAATGAAGAACTGATCTAAAATCCAAGCACATTATTGATCTTTCAGTGACAAAACAATCTTTCTCATCACAGCAAATTTTCTATGGAGGTAGAGAATATACATCTGATAATTGTGAAAAAAAAAAAATCCCAGGCATGTAATGGGCAAACTTAAGATTTTCTGATTTTTCATAAGCCTTCTTATATTGTGAGACATAAATTGACACTGAAACTCAAGTCAGTTCTGTATGAAAAAATGCCATGAATATTTGAGATGTATCTCTTCCTACAGTATGTGGTATATCCATTAAAGCATCTAAGAGCAGATTCAGAGTCAGTATTCATCAGCTTCCTTCCACAGTATGGGTCTGCAGCTCCCTGATTCTCAGCTAAAGTTTTAAGCTGAAGAATAACTTCCTCTACTCTTAATTGACTCAAAAGGTTATGGTTATACAGTGAGTACTAGGTTGTCTGTTTGTCTGTCTTTACTACATACTTCTCATGGATAAACATCAATAATGTATTTAACTCTCTAAGTATTTTGCTAAAAGTCAGTTGTGTATATACATACATACATACATACATATATATACACACAAACACACACACATGTAAGAAGCTTGATACACTGAGTTTGAATTTTCACTTCAGGGTCAACAGTTATAGTGCAAGTAAAGAACATGATAAAAACTACTAAAGCTTTCTCAAAAGGGGAATGTTGAATGAAAACAGATTTTGCAGATGATATTTCATTCCTGCAGAATATTTTCTTTCTGGAACTAGACTTCATAGTATCTCATTTCAGTGATATTGAGATATCAGAGATATGTCTCATCTTTAAATTCACAGTTGTGGATTCCACTTTTTCTGTCAAGGGGTGGTGAAAAATAAGCAGCTCTGGATTGTGAATACTACACAAACTTCCTAGTATTGTTAGGCCTAGTAATGCTTCCTATTTCTTCCTGAATTATATCAATATTTGTGTAAAAGAAATAAAATTAAGCACTAATAGAGTTAAAATACTCTATCTCACAGGTTCTCACATTTTCCACTGTTTTGCAAAGTGTTAGGACCATATATCATTAAGAAATTGCTTCCTTGATCTGCAATAATATTCAGTGTATTTCTGGACTGTTATATAAATAAGAGTTAATTTTCTCCAAACTGCAAGCCTTTTAATTCTAAGTAGTATGTTCATGGGTTTGTGTTCATAATGCGGAGTTTCTCAGTCTCAGAATACGTGCTGATTTAGGCTGAGATAGAGTTACTTTTCTGCCCGGCATTTAGTGTGAAGCTGTGGTTGGATTTGTGCTGAAACACTGTTGATAACTCGTAATTGCTATTCAGCGCTTGCACAATGTTTTGGCCTTTTCTGCCTCTCACCCCACCCAGTTAGGGGGGTACAAGGGGTTGGGAGGGGTCACAGCTGGGACAGCTGACCCCAAGTGACACAAAGCAGAGCCCATACTCTGCTTTCATGCTCAGCACAAAAGGCTGGGGCAAGGTTGGCTGGGGCAAGAGCTGCTCAGGGCCTGGCTGTCTTTTGGGGCAGAGGAACTGTTTTCATTTGCATCACTTATCTCTCCTGGGTTTTATTTCTCTTCCTTTTTTATTTTCCTTCTCGTTAAAAGGTTTTATTTGATTGCAATTATTAAACTGTTCTTATCTTGACCCATGAGTTTTCTCACTTGTACCCTTGTACTTCATGTCCCCTGCCCTGCTGGGTTTTGGGAGTAAGTGAGCAGCTCTGTGGGTCTTCATTGTCATATGGGTTTACACCATGGCACATGATGCAGCTGACTGATTTCATCATATAAAAACTCCTCCCCCCCCCCACTTCCCCCCCCAAAAAAAAACCTAAACAAGATTAAGGAAAAAGAAGGAAATAAGGAAAATGCAAATGCATGGGATTTTACTTTCAGTGAGCATTAATCAAACAACGTCATTATAAATTCCTGAATAACTTAGGGAAATTTGTGGATAATATTGCAAAAATCTGCAAAGCAATACAGAGAACAATGAATTAATTTGTCATTGATAGAATCTTTTGGATAGTGCTTAACATACCACTCTTAAAAAGCACCAGCATTACCAGTAAATACACTGTAGTTTATTACAGAATTTTCCATTACCCTTATTATGGGGTTGTTACCAGAGGTACTGCATTCCTAGTGAAGCAGCTTCCAAGCTAACAAAAAGACACCCAAAAAACACCATGCCAGGTTATTTTTAAAGAAAATTGTAAATTTTCCTATATGAAACCACTAAGGTTTCAACAAAAAAATGAAAAACTCATTATGCAAGTCCTACTGAACTTCTAGGAGGTTTGTTATTTTCAGCTGTTTCCTCCACCCGAAAAAATACAATCATCCTAATTTTTTATTCTATGTGTTTGATATATTCAGATAATGTCCTATTTTTTGCAGATACTTCATGTGATTACTGATGAAAGGAAGAATTCACCTCTTCTAAAAGAGTTAAACCAAGTCCTGAATACCTGCAGGTAGATTACATGAGTGGTTGCTTACCCTGAGCTTGCCTTTCCCAGTGCCCTAACTGCTGGCCCATCACGAGTTTCCTGGGCATCCATGGCTGTTGGCCAATAGCTTACAGTGCATGTCCTTATAACCTAATTTTTCCATATGTTTTGTTTGATCTCTTTTCTTTATTTGTTTCTTTTGGTAGTGCTTCTTACCTCTGTTAACCACAATGACTGTTGAGGAGGAAATTTAGGAAGACTAAGACTGATTTAGGCAACAAACTAAAATAGGTGCTGTGAATATCCTCTCTCTGGTACTATCAAGCATATGAAAGGAAAAGAGAACCTTGAAGTATATATAAAATTTTCAATTTGCCCTCTAACATGGGTACTATTCTGAATACTAGAACACAAGACTGCAATAGGAAAAATTAACACCTAGCTTACTCTGTCAATGAAAATTTGTCCAGGGGAAATTAAAAATTCCTGATGATAGACAGCACTGTAGTTTAACAGCACTCTTGAACCAGCAAATTGATGGGATGAACCATTTCCATTTAGCCTGACAGCAGAACATTAATTATAAATTAAACTTTATTAGCGGCTTGTTGCTTGATAACCCAATGATATGAGAATAGCATTTATAGTTTAACAATAATTAGAAGGTTGAAAACTGTTTTATTCTCTTCAGTGACCATAAAATGGTCAACATTTATTTACAGCTGATTTAAGGAAGAAGTAAATAGAAGCCTGTGTATGCTTTTTCTTTTTTTTTAAATGTAGGTGGAAATGTGGGGTTTTTTTTTTCTTAATAAAGAAATTAATTTACCAGAACATTTTTAGTATAATTAGCCTTTTTTTGCTTTTATGTTAAGTGTTAATTTTAGAGGATTGTTCACATGAGAGAAAGCAGAGACACTGTCATATATGGTCTTCTCTGTTTTCAGAGAGCAATAAAACTTTCAAAAGGAGACAAATACATAGATTTAATGAACTGTTTAACTATACACCATGTATACTGCTGCTGACATCCTGAGTGCTGTGCTGTTTTTTTAAAATATAAAATTAATTATATTTATAATTAATTATAGATTAAATAATTAATTTAATTTAATTGATTAAAATTAACTAAAATTAATTAATATAGTAATCTGAAATAATTTAGTACTATGACTATATTGGCTAAACAAGATCAGGTGGGTTTTTGTTTTGGTCTTTTATTTTTATCTGCAGATAGAGACCCTCAGAATGGCTTTTGAAAAAATTTCATTTTATCTTGGTCTGTCCTATTTTCTCTGGCAAAAGAAGAAATTATTTATTGTTTACAAAATAAAATTACTAATTTTTATTTGGGGCATCTTCATAATCCTGAAAAAGTACCTCAGAAAATCCGGGAAAGGCAATTCTACTTAATATTATAACATTTGGAACTGAAAACATAATTTTGGCATTCAGGTGGCTAAAACAAGACTTTTCATGAATCTCTGTGCTTGTATCAAAAGAGATGTTAGTTCATAATAAATATTTCACTAAAAGCAGGTGGGAAGAAAGACAGAGAAATTACTGCCTTGTGTTATGTTGGCTGTAGGAAGGAGGTGTCATACAAATCTCTGAAATAAAAAGTACAAAGGTAACTCATCTTTTTTCCCCAGTGTTTCAATTTTATTCAAATGTATATATAATTATAGTTTTCACAAACAAAATTGCCACGGAGAATAGAAAATAATAAAATGGAAAAAAGGGTGACTGTGAAACTTAGATTGAAGAAATGGTGCTTCTGCAAAGTGGAATTTTCCAGGATTCAATTAAGTTGAAAAGGAAAACAAAAAAAATGCAGTGGACTCACAAATTTAGTGGAAAAATAGTAGGAATTAAATTGAAATAATGCATAATATTTTCAGTATTCAATATTTTAGGAAGAAAATATATTTTAACAAATCAGTTTTAGTTAAACTGCCTCATGATAAACAGTCTCTGAGATCCAAAATAAAGAAGTATCTGACTGAACATGGGAGGAGAATAAGTGATATGTCATACATATATCAAGGCCAGCAATGTCTTTTCATGGAGGCAGCAGTTTTTGCATTTTAGTCAATACCTAATTTCCTCCAGACTAATCAGATTGATTTTTGGGAAGAAATTATTGCAAATGGTCCACTTTTGTAGGTTCACAGAGGGAAAGGGGTATTCATGCAGTTTTGGAAATAAATGGGAATAATTTCATTGAATGTTTTCATCAGTCTTCTTTACACAAAAGGAAAAAAAAGAAGGGATGCACTAAGAAAATCTTCAAGTGAAACATATCTGGAAGGTTTTATACAGAAAGAAATGTACATCAAGAAGAATGAGGTTATCTCAAAGACTTGAATAAAAACAAAATTAAATATATTAGTACAGAGTGCAGTGCTAAGCAGTCATGGAGAATTTCTGAAGCATTACAGTCCCAAATATGCAGAAACTGTGAATCATGCCTTTGAAAGAGCCTAATGGAACTGACTTTAAAAAATTTAAATTATACATTTAAGATTATTTTCCTTGCTATTTACTAAGAAAATACTTAAAAGGGAAGGAAAAAAGCCTGTTACATTATGGAAGGTTATAGAGTCCCTGAGGAGGTAAAAACAAAACAAAAAAACCAAACCCACTATGAAATGGTAGTACGAATTCAGAACTTGTTGCAGATGAAAATTCATGTTAAGGCAGCAAGTTGTAGAACATAGATGAAAGTTTTATATTCTCATTTAATTTTTTATTATAAAATACCATCCCTTTTTTGTTGTTTTTTGCAAATTTATGACAGTAGTTGTTTTGATAGGAGAGGGGTTATTTTTCTCTCGTGTTGCTTTGTGGGGAATACAAGTTTTGAGCACTTTTTTTCCCTTGATCATGATGATTTGAACAGCCTTACACCTTTGTGGAATCTGGCCAAAGACAAAAGATGAAACTCTGTTGTGAGGTGTGTTTTGTTTGCTTTTATTTCAGGGAGGGTAGAGTTCTCCTTTCTTATTTTGCTTACTTTGATTTTTGGTTTGTTTCCCCTTCTGTATATCCAGAGCAACTGTAATTTAAATCCCAAAGAACATTGAAATAGAAAAATATGAGGCACTCAAACTTACTTACAGTATGTTAAAAATTCTTGAAAGAGGGTGCCACACATGTTCATGGCATTATATCCCACACAAAACCCTCGAATCCCTCAAAAAATTAATCAAGGATTTTTCTTTTTGTCCAGACATGAATTTAGCCTATTTATATTCCTTCTGAATGTCAAACAATGGTGCAGATATTCTTTGTTGTGCTTCCAAAATTCACTGATCACACAGCAGCATTAGATTGTCCAGACAGCCCACTACTATGGTTAGAGGTTTTTGCTGTAAAATCCTGAGACAGAAAAGAGGCTTGATGTGGCTTTCCTGACCTTTGTGGTTTGGTTTGGGAGGTGTTTTTTTTTTTTTCAACTATTATTTTTTTCTTATTACTGTCAAGGCACAGTCATCTGAGTCTAAGAGTAAGGGTGTGCTTACAATCCTTTCTCTGCATCTAGCCAATGTATATGTACACCAAATCACAGAATCATCGGGGTTGTAAGAGACCTTCAAGATCATCATCAACCCAACACCACCATAAACACTCTTCAGCCATATCATGAAGTGCTACATCCTGATACTCTTGAACACTTACAGAGGTGGTGACTCCCCCAGCTCCCTGGCAACTTCTTCCAAAGCCTACCAACTCTGTGTGAATATTTTTTTTTTCTAATATCTAATCTGAATCTCACCTAGTGCAATTTAAGGTCTTTTCGTCTTGTTCTGTCACTTGAGACATGTCAAAAGAGACTGCCCCCCCACTTGGCGATAATCCCTTTTCAGGTGGTCATAGAGACCAATGAGGTCTTCCCTGAGCCTACTCTTCTCCTGATTGAGCAACCCCAGCTCCTGCAGCTGCTCCTTGTAAGACCTGTGCTCCAGACCCTTTACCAGCATTGCTGCCCTTCTCTGGACTGGCTCCAGCCCCTCAATGTCCTTTTTTGAAGTGAGGGGCCCAGAACTGGACACAATACTTGAGGTGCAGCCTCACCAGTGCTGAGTACGGTGACACAGGCCAGGATTCCATTGGCATTCTTGGCCACCTGGGCACACTGCTGGCTCATATCCAGCTGGCTGTCAAACAGCACCCCACGCTCCTTTCTGCTGAGCAGCTCTCACACCACCCTTCCTTGTGCCCATAGAGATATATGGCATTGTCGTGACACAAGTGCAGCACCTGTTGAACCTAACACAGTTCTCTGCAGCCCAGCCATTCAGCCTGTCCAGATCCCTCTGCAGAGCCTTCCCACCTTCCATTAGTGTGACGGTGTTCACAGGGGTCCGAGGATAAGGGAAGAGACAAGGATCTGACTCCATGTTTCAGAAGGCTTGATTTATTATTTTATGATACATATTATATTAAAACTATACTAAAAGAATAGAAGAAAGGATTTCATCAGAAGGCTAGCTAAGAATAGAAAGAATTAATAACAAGGGCTTGTGTCTTGGACAGAGAGCCCAAGCCAGCTGACTGTGATTGGCCATTATTCAGAAAAAACTCTATAAGACCAGTCAAAGATCCACCTGTTGCATTCCACCGCAGCAGATAACCATTGTTTACATCTTGTTCCTGAGGCCTCTCAGCTTCTCAGGAGAAAAAATCCTAAGGAAAGGATTTTTCAGAAATATCATGGCTGCACATTAGAAAAGCTCTCCCACCCAACTTGGTGTCTGTGAACTTACTGAGGATATACCCCCTCCTCATCAAATTGTTGATAATGGTTTTGAACAGAACTGGTCCCAGTACTGAGCCCTGGGGAACAGCACCTGCTGGGTTTTACTGCATTCATCACCACTCTCTGGAGCTGCCCATCCAGCCAGTGTGTTTACCCAGCAGAGAGAACACCTGCCCAAGCTATGAACAGCCAGTTCATCACTTCCATCTGTTTACAAATCCTTCACATTTTCTGCAGAACTGAGTTTTCAAGGAGAAAAATTTAAAAGGGGATTGTTTCACACTTATGTGCAACTCCTTGTAGTGTGGATACAAAGGACATGAAACAAATAACTCTCAGTTTAAAAGCAGTGCATTTGTAGTGTTTACTCATCTCCAATAGTAGAGAGGGTATCCTCACAAAGTTCAATTGTTTAATTTAAGTTCAATTTAAATTTGGGACTCTGTTGAATTTATTATAAAGACAACCAAATAACCATATTTATTTTGTGTTGATGCAGATTTTTTTTCAGTTATAGAATAAGTGAGTTGTTCTAGAATAGGCAAGGATTCATTGGTATTTATATGTTTGTGTAAAGCAGCATTTACATGATTTCTAGACTTACTAATTCATTACGTCTCTCTCCACAAATAGACAAATGTGCAATTGCCTTGTTATCTTAATTCCTCCCGCTCTCATAAAATATGTTTTTTTAAATCAGCCTTTTGATTGCTTTGTTAAATTTCAGTTTACAGCAATAATGAAGAGTCAGTAGCAAGTTGCCAGAAAGGGTATTTATTTTTCATTTAAATATCCTTACAACATGAAATATTTCTGCTCTCCAAAATAGTTCTATATGGTTTTTTAGACATCTCTACTTATTTTGAAATTAATTGGTAAAGAAAATTGTAAACCACTGAATTGATAAATGATAGTCAAGCATATTGTTGAGAAGAATTACTATAGCACTATATATATGACCTTTCAAAGCTTTTGTTACCTTCCACTCAATGTTATTTTCTAAATAAATTATATTTTGGCCTACAGATGATTTCTCACACAGCTAATTTCATATAAAAAAGTGGTTTCCTTGAGCTCTGATGTTAAAATTGTGGAAGAAATATGTGAATTTCATTTATTTGTTCAATATTTCTGAGATATTTTATATATAGAAAGACTTTTTTTGGCATACAGAGCTTTATTCTCATACACTCACATCTTAATGTAATTATATTGAATGAATTTTTACAGTAATTATCTTCTTAAGAGCATTCCTAACACAATATATTTTTTGAAATAATTTTCTAAAATTGAAACCAAAAAGACATCCATAATGGTCTAGTTCACAAATTGCTGTTTTAAGAGTTTCCATTTAAGTAAATTGCCTAAGTGCATATCATTTTAAATCTAATTGTCACTCTTATAACACTGAACTGCTTTGATACCAACTATTTATAAGTTCAACATACCTACTTCACAGCTTTGTTTGCTCTATTTAGTAATTTGCAATATGTAAGAGCTGGCAGTATCAAACAGTGATGAGCACCATGACAGCAACAGCAGCTCAACGTTTTACTACAGTGAGTTTCCCAAGAGAAGGACACAAGTAGGTAAGCTTATGTAGAAATTACTATTGTAGCCATGACTTAGTCAGTTGATCACTGATCTAGAGTAAATGGAGTCCGTGACAGTTCTTTTGGTTGAAAGACCAGGACTATTGTTTTTTAAGACTGATTTACCACAAAATACCATAAAATTAATAAACGTTTGAATATGGAAACTTGAAATAATTTAAGATTGGCTGTTTTATTTTTGGTTTGAAGTTTGAAGTTTTAGATCAGTTTAGTCACTGAAAGACTATTACGTAGTAATCAGATGCGTTTATGAATTGTGTCAATTCATCCATATCATCTGGAATTTTTTGTTTCATCTGAAATTAAAATGAAGTAAAAACCATAAAGATTTCCAAGTGTTTAAATAAATGGATATTTTCATGTACATAAAAGGGCAAATTTAAAAAGTGCCTAAGCATTGCATTTGTATTATAAATTGTAAAGTTTAATTAGTTTTTCATCTCATCACCATAAAAAGTGTAAAAGTAAATGGATCATCCCAAAGTATCAGGCAACCAATATTCACAGTCCAGAGCAGCCTATTGCCCGATTAACACAAGGAAGGATGAAAACTTGAAGTTCAAAGCTTATCTGGTCTAGGAAGCCCATGAGACTGTCTCACAGAAGGTGAAACTGCTGCAGTCAGTGCCATCAGGCGTCTGAGAGAAGCCACTGACAAGTGGACATGAAACACAACACCTTTTCACCAGACTAGTTCAAGTTAAAATACCTTATCCTAGGAAGGTTAGGAGTGTTTTTTGTAGTTTATCCAAAAGCCAAGTGTTTTAGATTCCTCAGCTAGTATCAATTATTTCTCCCCCAAAGGATTCACAGCCATATGTTTTATTTGTTAAGTGAGATGTGGTACAATTATAATATTTTGTGTTTGGTGAGTTTCTAGTTTTATAGTGTTCAAGTTATTATGTTTTGCGTGGCATATTTGAATATGCGTTAAACATAGAATTAGAATCCAAAGACTTTTTCCCCACAAGCACATATAAAAACACTCCAGTTGCTAAGAGATAGAACTGAGGGCTTTTTGTTTGCTTGTTTGTTTGGGGTTTTTTTATGCCCTGGTTTGATGAAATGGCTTTTGGCTAAAAGCACCTTTGAATTGAATTCTTCCTTTTGGAGACATATTATATTTCCTTTTCTTCTTTTAATGGACTTCATAAAGGAATTTTCCATTTGTGCTGAAAAAAATATCCTTTGCATGTTCCAAAGAAAATAGTATTTCTTTTATAAAAATTTTATCAGAGAAATAAAAGTTTTTACCTGATTACTTTCCCTTCAGCATCTCTGTTCATCAGTTAAAACATGCTACCAGTAACTGAGACAATCTTTTGAATGGCATATGACTCTAGAAAGAATAATATGCACAGTCAGTATGGTATGCAAAATATGACTGCTCTTGGAACAAGAAATTATTTATTTTAGCAAAGTTTTATTAGGAGCAATTTGGAAATACTCTACTGATGGTAAAACTAATATTATTTTCTGAAGCTATACTTTAGTCAACTCCCAGGAAATTTTAAAATTTTCCAAGGAATGTTACAAGAGTATAAGAGAAAGTTAAAACTCCACTGCAAGCTTATTTTTGTCTTTACTTAATGGATTAATTTATTTCTAAAGCCTTGCTATGTAGAAACATTACGTATCTGTGCTATATTTAGGGAAAATATTGTGAATTGCTAAAGGTGGACCAATGCTTTATGGACCCTTTCACATATACTGTGGGTACTTTCAGGGAAAATGAATGATGCAAAAATGTAGTTCCATCTCCTTCAACATCTAGTAGTGGGGTTTTTCACTCTTCATAGGATCACTATGAAAACTTAGTGATATGTGGATGAATGAGTAGCTTGACTGGTTTGTAAAATTTTTCACTGCTTTTCTTTGTGCTGTTCATTTTCTTTGTATTCAAACTATGTCAACCTTATGGGTGAGCTGAATAATGTTAAACTCATAGACATTCCAGGTTAGGAAGCCCATATTATAAGCATGCATGTTATTGCATTGTATCACATATTTTCAAGGCTAAGGCATAATGTGTGTGCAAGGTTTGTTGACACTACCAAAGACGTGAGCAAACCAAGGAGCAACTATCATGTTCTTGGTATTGGTATTACTGATGTCCATAATAGCACCAAGGTCAGTAGTGTCATATGATAAAGATGTTAGATAAAACCAAAGATTTTAATTAATATTTGGAGCAAAGTGAGAGGAGAGCTGGTGTAAATAACCAGATAAAGTCAGTTGCAAACAAAATAATTATATCCTCTGTCTAAATCCAGCTGGTTACACTGACTGCTGCAATGCCAGACTTGTTTTTTTTCTAAGGATACATCTGGAGAGTGTTTGGCATTTTGTATGCTTTAACTGAAGTACTAAAAAACTAGATAAAAATTATTACACTGTGTAAGTGTTTTAAAGAACTTGTGAGAACAGCTTATGTCCATTACTCATTGGAAATCTGGTATGATTCAAACTCAGAAGCAATGTGATGAGCTACATTCAGTAGATATGCAGATGAATGTAAAATTCAGAGTGACATTTACTTCTTTTTTTTTTCTTTTTTGCAGTTAATTTTAGGAGTAATTGCTTAATAATTTTTAAGTTGTTTCTACTAAGGTAATTTACTGCTCTTTTCAACTTTTGTGAATAAATGGCATCTTAGAGATTGCTGTGAAAGAAGTGTTTAAATAGTGATCAGGTCAGTTTTAAACTTCTAAAATAAACTTTACCAACTTTTAAGTAGCAATATATCCCATGGTATTTCCATCTTCTTCATGCTTGATGCTTTAATGCCATTACTTTCTCTCTCAAAAGAAGGGGCTTAAAATTGCATTTTGATGCAGGTTTTCCTGTACTTCTTCCAATTTATTGGTCAGAATGTATATATTTGCATTCCTTGCATTTATTTTGTTTTTGGTTTTTCAACATTATGCTACTGGGATGCCCTCCCTGTACAACTCCTTTGCCTTCTTGGTGGTCAAACTGCTCATATGCCCCTGCAAAATGCTAATTTACATGTGTCACAGGGCTTTTCTTCTTCTACAAAATGATGATCTATAACATATGAAGACATACTTAAATCTTTCATATTAATGCATCTATTTTTTATGAGTCCAAAAACATAATTGTTATGTTTTGCTAATTTTTTCTCTGCATATTTTTTATGCATCATCCTCAAATGGGAGATTTCTGTGTTAGAAATACCATCACAACTGATGCAGCTTAGTTATCTATATTTACCAAATGCTAGTTACTGAAAAGGTGGTGTGGAGCCAATATTTGCTGGTTCTCTGAGTAAACAGAGATAAATGTGGCTCATTTGCTAAAGTTAAAAAGTGCCACTATTTACTCTAGTAACAATTTGGCTTCTGACAGCAGAGATGGCTGCATATGGGGGAAGTGTTCTAAAGGTGTGTGGATGTGGGATGAGGGGATATGGTTCAGTAGTAAACACAGGGGTGTTAGGTTAACAGTTGGGCTCAATGATCGTGGAGCACTTTCCAACCTTAATGATTCAGTGATTCTATGTAAATATTGTTGTATTTTTTTTACTATTTTATATAAAGCATGCATATACTTGAAGTGTTTTTCCCCATCTTTTATTTTTCCCATCATCTTTTGTTTTCATTTTTCCTCTTTTATAAAATGTTTTATCTGAAATGCTTATACTTATTTGATGAAGTCCTAGCATTTTGAAAAGCTTTAGACTCAGAAAGGGTATTTTTGAAAAACATTAAAAATTATTTGTTCATCTTTCATATGGCTATTTTAAAGTCACTATAACCTCCTTAGTATGTAACTATAAATGATGTATCTGCACTCTCTAACTTATGTACTGCATAATGCAAATGGATAAATAAATTAGTGATAATTTTCCCATCAATATTATAGAGTAGCCAGTCAGAAAAAAAATCTCTATTGTTAGCTTGCACTTAAGACCACTAGTAATTTGAAAAAAAATTAAATATCTGTGTTCCATTTACTTTGATGGCATATTGTATGGGCTGGGAATCCTGGGAAGCCTAATTAATGCCTTGTGTCATGAACTATGACAAACAGTCTTTTACAATATGTAGAACCTGTATTACCTTGATAGTCTTTACCACAATTACATCTCTCACACCGTATTTTTTAAAAATCCTTTTAAAAACACAATGAATGGACCTCAGCGGGGTACACTGATATTATCTTTGCTAAATAAAATTTCAGAGTAAAATATTCTCAACAGTTTCCAGATGTTTTGTGCTTATACTCTTGTGTGTATATGTGTGTGTGCGCATTCATGAGTGTTTAAGTAAAAGATAATCTGAGCATGAGAGTATGGAGCTTCCTTGCAGACTCGATTTAAGTGGGAAAAGAGTTTTTTTCCCCTGATAGGAAACACTGAGCACCTTGCCAAAATAGGGCATCATATGTAACACTGCATAAAGAAGAATGTACCTGGGTATTTGCTGCATAAGTAAAACCTAAAGATTTTTTATCTCAGTAGAGTAAAATTCCAGATTAGATATTGAAGGTCTCTGCTTAGAATCAGACCAGATTCTCTGCACAATTGATCTTTCTAGACTCTGTTCTAATTGAGGCAACAGTGCATGGTGCTGTCTCTGCTGTGTTCTCCAACTGTGAAATTATGGCTTCAGCTGTTTCGAACATCTCTTATCCTTATTTTCCATTCCAATGGAATTCAATTCCTCTTTCAGTCCCTTATTATGCTTTGCCATGTCATATTTAGCATTAGATCAGGGAATCGTTTGAAAACTAACTCTGGAAAGAAAGCAAAAATGTTAATTTTTCAGGCAGATCAGTTAACTGTTGACTGTTAACATGTTGATCAGCCATACAGATACATTTGCTTTTGGAACAACAAAATTAAAGGAAGATAAAGAAACTTTGAAAACTGACTTTTATTTTTTTATTATTTTTATTTTTTAATTAAAGGAATACATGCTCAGATTTTTGTTAAGTTTCAAATTTTCATACTGTTTTCACATTTTGGAAAATTCTTAGAGATCAAAAGAATAAGAAATAGATGTTCACAGTTAAGGGAATTTTCTTGAAAAAATTAAGACTTTGTCAGTTATTTTATGATATGTAACAGAATTCTTTTTTCTCCTCTAATTGACTATGATAAAGAAAAAAATAAATAAATAATACTAGATTAAAAAATAAATAAATAACATTATATCTAAATAAGCTGTCATCAAATCTTTATTGCAATTTACGTCTAAAATCAATCACTGTCATAAATGTCAGAAGGTTCAGAAGTATCATAAGTAATAAAAATAATATCAGAAAAAAGTCCTGAATATTTGAAAAGAAAAGTAAATAACTTTCAGAATAAAATCCACTCTGTTATATTAATTTCTGACATTCAGGAGACAGTGTTAAAAGCTTTCCCGAAGTCCAGGTAGAAAATATCCACTGCTTTTTCCTCATCTACCAAGCTAAAAATTCAATCACTGACGTTTATCAGGTTGATCAAGCAAGTCTTCATCTTCATGAGTGCATGCCAACTACTCGTCATCACCTTCTTGCCTTTCATGTGCCTGGAAATGGTTTCCAGAATTAGCAGGAATATCTTTTACTTTGGCCATGGCCAGTCTGGAGTTATGGAGTGTGGCCTTGCAATCACATCACCCGCTTCCCTTGGCGCTCGTGGCTGCATCTCATCAAGACCCACAGACTTATGTGAGACCACTCAGCTTGAGCATTTCCTGACCTGATCCTCTTCTGCCAAGACTATGTCTCCCTAGTATTACTGGTAAAATCAGGGGCAAAGAGACAAAGAGAGAATTCAATACCTGATCCTTTTCTTTGTCCTGTGTTGCTAAGGCTCTACCCCATTCAGCAGCAGCCTCACATTTTCCTAGTCTACCTTTTGCTACTTATGTGCTTCTAGAAGTTCTCATTTTTGCCCTTCTTACTGCCCCACTTGTATGGTTTCAGTATCAGCTGCAAACTTACAATTTATCAGAAAAAAACTCAAACAATGAGATTATAGTAAAACTTTTTACACTCTTTAGTGTTTCCCTAAGGATTATCTTGAAACTAACAGGAAAAAAAATTAACTTATGCCACAGTGAAACAGCATTTCATTTCAGAGTTCAATTATTTTTCACCTTAAAGAGCAGGTAAGAGAGCTCTGAGTTCACTAATGTGCGACATACCCAAACTGATGAGTTTAGGTTTCAGTTAATAGAGGAAAACATTGTCACAGTATCTAAGTAATCTATGAATGGCCAGAAATAATAATGTAATACACTTTTTACTTGTTCTAGTGCAAGCATTTTGTGTCACTATTTCCAAACTTCCTTATACCAAAACTATGAGAGATCAGTTTTAAAAAGTCTAAGGTAAAGTTATTTTCTTGCTATCTCTGGAAAATGGCATAACATTTCTTTTCTTGCTTTTGGGAAAGTCTGCCATGATCTCTCAGAGATGACAGTAGAAATTGCTTCGTTCCCTTGGTGCCCTTGCTATCTACTCCCTTGAACCTGTGCATATCCAGTTTGCTGCATTATCCTTGAATTCATCTTCCTATCTTATGAATAGTACTGTAATCTTTTAGACTCTGCCACAAGGCAATGTGAACCTGGACCATTTCAGGAGCAATATTTCCACTAAAGGCAGCACTGACTGCCTCATCTCTTTCTGAGTCCGTTGTCAAGAGTTCTTCTGCTTTTTGTGCATGAGAATGGAATTGACTTTAGCTTAAGCTTTGCTTCAGCTGTAAATGTAAGAGCCATTAGCTTTCTTCATCTCTTCATTTCCAAGTTCAGCAGAGATCTGATTTTATTACATCTTTGAATGTGTGAGTAATGTTTCTGGGTTCTTCCTGTGCTCATTGAATGTTTTCTGTGAAGGTACTGATGCCTGCATTTTCTGTTCACTTAATCATTCATTAACATTGGCAGATCTTTTCTTCTTTGAATGCCATTTCCCAGTCTCTTTCCTAGCTCCATTCTTCACTTACAGATGCAATTTTACAACCTTGCACATATTTGTAGTATTGTTCCCTATTTCATACCAGATGAATAGTTGCTAGAACATGAAGAATCTACCTTACACAGGGAAAGACTTGTCTATTATGAAGACAGGGGAGCACCTGACAGTTTGGATGAGAAACTGATACCTACATCATCTTTCATTTCCTCATTGCAGTAAAAGTAAGGTAACAATAGATTTAGGAAGTCTATTTTTCCAGGGTAGAAACCAAAGCTTTGCCATGATAGGAAGAATGCAGTGATGCTTAGAAAAGTGAAATCATGGTGGTTTTCTACTTGAAAATACCTAATGTTGGGTATATCATCATAATTATTTATTTTAAAGCCAGCAATTTTGAAAATATGTACAAAAGACCTTGCTTTCCTTATAAGTAATTAAATTATGTGGGGAGGCATTTAAGGCGGTTCTTTCTAAGACTGTGTGGATATATTTAGAGATTCTGAAGCACCCAAGTGAAAGACCTACTTTTTGAAATGCTCTTGCAGCAGCTGCATATGCTAGCACGAATAAATCATAACCTTGCAATTACATATGTGTGGCCATAGTTTTAATGGTCAGTTTCTTTTCATATTTGGAACAGAGTTCTGAATGAATCTGTGCCCTCATTTCAAACCAAAGACAATTATCTCAAACCCCAGCCACATATTTACCTTCAGGATGAAGTGTTTCATAAAATAAACATTATTATATACCTAACATACAGATATAAATTCTTGTATATCAGTTTACAAGTGTAATCAGTGGCCATTTCAACACAACAGCTCAGCTCTAGTTATAAGTATTTCTTCCTCCTGTGGGCATTGATGTTATGCTCATGTCCATGTTGAAAAAACTGAAGAAACTATAATTGTAGAAAAAAGAGTGCCTAATGAAACTCCTCTTTCAAAAGCAATCTTTGAATAAGAGATATATTTTGACTACTATCATAAATTTCATGTTGTACTTCAGTCTACCTTAATGACTCATATGATTGAATATATTTTTTACCTAAGAATGTAAGACTGTAAATCTACTTTTTACCAGTTAAAGATTCTTTAAGAGAAAATTTTCTGTTTAGTCAACTTTGAAAAACATCTGCCTTAATTAAAGTTATTCCTTTCCCCTCTTGATACTCCTTTTCCCCTCTGCAAGAAAACAAGCATAATAGATTAAGGCAATATCTGCTGTTTCAAGGATTTATTCCTATAAGGAATGGGAAATGAGAAGCTTTAGTGTAAAAAGAAAAGGGAAATGAAAATGTTTTCCCTCAGAGATCTCTGATACGCAGTTACAATATATATGGGGATAGCACAAATATTTTACAGGACAGCAGAAATCTCAGAGGACATCTAATGAGCTGCTCTCCAGTTTGTCCTTCAAAGACTTTTGGCTAGAACTTCATTTTTCAATACCTTTAATTTCCTAAAATTAGGGAATATTTTAATGTCACTGCAATTGGCTATTCACACCAGTAACTACGGAATATACCTGTGTGCAATGAAGTGTTCCTAGCATTTACTCCATTTTTTTCTATCATCTCAGCTGAGTAAAAAAATATGTATTTCCTAGGTGATAAAAAGAAATCTACTGAATATAATTGCTATCTTAATTTCTTTGTTTAGTACGTATTTGGACAAATGTTTAAAATAATTTTTTAAAAGGCCATAAGATTTTTTCTTTATCTGCTGATTCTTTTTTTTATTATTTATAATGCATGTATCTGTGTATGTATGTATGCTTGCTTGAATATTAAAAAAAATAACATCTCTGCCTTTGATTTAATACAAAAAAATTTTCAACTGGTCAGACTGGTCACATACAAAGTAAATTAAACTCCATGAATATAAAACTAGCTACAAATAATTACCTTAAAGTAAACTTTAGAAGCCTGATTTTAAAGGCTTAAATCTTTTTAAGGAATTTTTAAAGTCCTTAAGTCTCAAAATTCCAGAAGTTTGCAATGTTCAAGAAAATAAGGCAGAACTTAAGAAGATTAAATCCACCAATTCAGGAAGGTCATACCTATGTCTAAAAATATAATATTTGTAATATAAGGCAAATATAAAAGAAGTACAGCTTAAAAGAAAATCATTATATATTATGCAAAATTAAAGGAGTAATTAATAAAAGGTAACTTTCCATTATGTATTCTAATAGATAAATATTCTATGTTTTCCCTAACATGTTCTTCCTTAATTTCTGCTATGCTGAGTGGTTAGTTCTTCAAAAAGTTTTGGGGGTTTATGTGTTTTTTAGAACCAAAAAAGTACGTATCATGTAAATTTTTCTTTCAGAGAGACCGAAAATATTGTTGCTATTTTTCAATATAAACCTTCATTAAAAGAAAAAAAAGAACACATAAAAGATTGTATTGAAAAAATAACTTTCTGAAACTGGAAATTCTATTTAAGAAGGATGGTTTGGAGCAACATTCAGGGTAATACTCTTATGAGAAAGTATTCTCAAAAATGATGGTCTTTAACACAGCTCATTGGTAAAATTCTCTAGTGTAGATGACAGATAACACAGATTATAACAATGGGAAAGAATTAGAATCATTTTACTATTTTTGATTATGACTTTAACAAAAGTTTTAGGAATGTACAAAAGGTCCTTCACTCAGTAAAATTTTTGTACTACCAAGAGTGTGGGATTCTTAATTAAATACATAGTTTGTTGGGAAGAAAAAGGTTAAAGAGTAAGAAAATGCATTATTTTTTAATGTAGTTTAGGATTTCCAAGTTGCTCAGAGGGGTTTTTTGAATTTGAGGATTGATTTTTTTTGTAATGGTAAACTATATGAACAATAATAGTCTTTATTGTAAATACTTTTATTTTTTCAGTTCCTCTATTTTTTTTCCAGTGTATGCTGGGCTGCCCAGTTGTGTGAAACCAAGTCATAAATCATCTGCTTACTGCCACATTTTCCCAGAAGAAATTAACCTGAAAGCAGTTAGCAGACTCTTGGCTCTCCTAAAAGTTTCTGAACAAAAACGTGTTTCCTTGTAAACCAAGAGATGACAAAATTTTTAAATCTGAAAGCTTTCTACCAAAAAATGTAATGTTTCCCCTTTGTGAAGACCCAATTTAAAAGAGATAGATACAAAACAAAACAGAACAAGACTCTAACTTGTTTAGTAACAAGACTAAAATAAATGACTGCTTTTGGTAAAATTATTTAATCTCATACTATTTTTCATACTTCTTTTCATCAGGAGCCATTTTATTCCTCATTTGTTAAGAGGAATAACTGACATAAAGAAAGCTTTTTTGAAGGAGGAGCACAGGATTTGAACTCAAGTGTTTGAACTCACGTTTTAAAATACACCCATGTTCTGCTTTTTTGGGTACCAGCCACATATAGGGTGTACACACATGGACTCAGAAAAAGATATCTCTGTTGAATTTGTTTCACCTTCAAACAGTGTCAGAAGGAACATGCTGATTTGTTAATGATTAGCCATTCTATTGCACATTATCTTAATCTTTCCATACCTTTATTGATAAAAAGTTGGAAAAGACAGAATAATTATTTTAAATCTTCATTCTCATCACTTACTGATAAATATATGTGTTTATGGTAAAACATTTCATTTCTTATGCACAGGGAGTACAAGAGACAGTAAATATGTTAATGCTGCATGTAAAAATATGTAGATTTATTTCAGTGTTGATTAAGAAATTATTCTAGTATTTACTAAGTAACTTAATGAAATCAATTATTAAAAATCCAAGACAATAAATGGAGAAGGGTGTTTTTCCAATTTCATCATGATGAACACTTGGTGATTAAGAATAGGTTTCATTCCTTAGATATTTCTTTCATTCCCCTGCCCCCTAGGATTCCTTTCACTGGGTTCAGCTGAATTTAGGGCTGTAAAGTATGTTTGTATCCAGTCTATGCTGTTAGATATGTAAACTTTTTTGCATATGGATATGCTAATTTCATGTTTGTTTGTAGACTATACTTGTATTACACAAGGCTAATAAAAAAATTGATTTAAAAATTCAAAACATACTTTCAGAATGCATTCCAGTCAAAAATACAAACACAAACGAATTCAGATGCTGAGCATGCTTTAATCCACACTGTCAGTCAGGATTATAGGGGCCAATAGACCAACTATGTCCTGAGGGTGTGAACGGGGACAGATCAATCAATTTACAGAGCTTTGGCAAAGGTTGAACAGCTGGTGCTGAAAATCTTTGTTGGAGAAATGACCAACCCACCAGAGATTACAGATTTAAGCCAAGATTGATGGTTAAACCTTGCAAATTAAATCCTCTTCAAATGTGCTCTGACTGATTATAAAGCTAGTTTAAAGGCATCACTCCATAGCACTTTCTTAGAACAAGATACTCATTAAACTTCTGGTGTTCAAAAAATTCTCTCTGAGGCCTGCTGCTAGTAGCAAATGCATTAGTGTTTTCATTTGCAGATTATTTTTAAAAGGTCTCTGTTGGCCAATTTCTTTTTATTTGCGTATTTACTAGGGTGAACTTACATTATCAATAATTACTTTTACATACTTAACACAACAGAGGGTAAAATGTTTTTTGCCCTTTGAGCACACAGCAGAAGCTCTCTACTAGCTCAGCAACTTTCTAAAGAGTTCATGAGAAATCTTTGATTATGTAATAAAGAAAGTTCTTCTAAAGAAGAGGATGTGACTATCAGTTGAGTTGAACTTGGTTTAGTTGCTCTGCTGGCAACTAAAAGCTATGAAGCTGCTCATTCACTTCCCCTCCCATCTGCCCCAGTGGGATGCAGAGGAAAATCAGGAAAGAAAAAAAAATAAAATTTGTCAGTTGAGATAAGAACAGTGTAATAACAGAAACAAAGTTAAAGTAATGACAATAACAGTAACACTAACAATAGCTTTTATACTGCTAATAATAGTAATGACATTGTTAATGATAGTAATAGTAGTAATAACAGTAAAATTGTTACAACTACTAATGATAATAACTGTAATAATTGTAATAAAAAGGAAAGGAAGAAAGGGAGTTGAAATCTAAGAGGAAAAAATTATGTACTTCAGAATTGATCACCACTCATTGACCAATTCCCAGTCTGTTCCCAAGCGGTGATTGGTCCATTTCTGAGTAATTGTTTACTGGGAATGGCGTTCTATGTTATGGAATATCTCTTTGGTCAGTTCAGATTATTTGTCCTGGCCATTCTCCCTCACAGTTTTTTGTGCACCTCCTCACTGGCAGAGCATGAGACACAGAGAATCCTCAATTTACAGTAAGCTCTATTTAGCAACAGCTAAACCAACAGTGTGTTATAAACATTATTCTCATACTAAATCCAAAACACAGCCCTGTCCCAGCTACTAAGAAGAAAATGGATTCTGTCCCAATTGAAACCAATACAATGGGACAAGAAAATTTCCCTAAAGAAGAGAAATTAGGGTATCTGAAACAATGCAATAACACACAAAAGTGAGCATTTTTTAGGGAATAAGGAAAGGAGTCAATTGACTAAAAATAGCAGGTAGAGTTAGGATAAGAAGAGAAAAAGAGAGAGATTGGAAAAGGGAGAGAAATGGGCTGTATGATGAGCCAAAAAAAAAGCCAGGAATAAAATCCTTCAAAAATATGCAGAATTTTAAATAAAATAAAGAAGGGCCCTTCATCCTTCTGGACCAGGAGTCTTGGGAGTTATGCAAGTACCTAAAAGTAAATACAAGCCCTGATAGTCAGAGTGTGTTGTGTGTGGTTCTGTTTGTAAGGCACATTATCCCATAAATTTCATCAATAATAAAGTATTGTGTCATCTCCTTGATGTAAGCAAGAATTTCCCTTTATAAGCTTGTTTATAGATACTTGGGCTGGGTGGGAACAGGCAAAAGGAAGTTGAGGACATTGAAAAAGAAACTTAGAAGATTGAAGATTAGAAATGAGTGTCATTAGTAGCAATTTGAAATGTTGAATTACAAGATTTTAGGTCTTGTAAAGCAGGGTTGATGGTAGAAAGACTTCCTTCTGTGAAAAACTTAAAGAAAGAAATGAGAAAATATGTTCCACATAATATTTTACAATTTAGTGTTTCAATTTTTCTCAAATTGAAAATCTAAAAACTCAATGAAAAGCTAATGAAATCTAAGCTATAACTAGGCCTACAGAAGACTGGAATGTAGCCTATGCAGCCTGAATTTTAAATTCTATCTTATTTATTGAAAGTGCAAGAAAGGTGTTAAGGGAACAGGCTTTAAAACCTTAAAATGTTAAATAAAGTGATTTATTTTTGCTGAAAAACAAGCAGGAAAGAAACACAACCTATGTAAGAGGTGGCAGGGCTGGGAATAAAAGAAGTAAACAGATTTGGTGTGTAAGGGATATGGCATCTTTGCCAACAGACTAAAGATTCTGCTTTATTTTAATGTTTTTGCATGTAGATTCAACTCTGACCTATTGTTTAGTGGAAATAATTTTAAGGTATTTGGATAGATTTTTTTCATTCATTACTTCAGTTTTTGTAGCCTACATCAATATATTGTTGCCTTTCATCACTTGCTCCTTTATGAAACAAGTGGTTTCTCAGGTTGTTTCAGAACTTGAAGACCAGGAAAGATTTTTTGCTGTACTAGTTGAAGTTATTCTCACTAAACAGGATTAACCCAGCTTCCTTATCACAGAATCACTTCTCACTTCCAAATTTCTTCCTGCAATAGTTAGCTTATATTTTGAACACAAATAGCTTGAGAGTTATCTGACGAGGGAACAGAGCTGTATTACTTTTGAGTATTAAAGAAGCCTTATTAAGAAACATTTTTTTCTTATTTCTCAAGAAAAAGAAAAAACCAAAAAGTACTAGCTATCAATTTATGCACTTATTTCTCCTCTAATATAAGTTTCCCGAGGAATCAGGTTATATCAAAACCCCCAGAAAAAGAGAATTCTATCTGAGTTCCCACAACGAAAAATGCACCTTAGGAATACACTGTCAAAACCTATGGATGTAATACAAGATTATCCTCAATCCAATATACTGCATTCAACACAAAAATCGGATTTATAGAAATGAGGTGGGTGAAACAAAAGAGTTAAGCCCTTGAAAAAATTGTTACAGAGGAAAGGTTTATCCGTTTTCTTTCAAACCGTGTGTGTAATAGGTACTTGTTATCTGTTCTCTGTGTGATTTCAAGAAGAAAAAAGAAATTTTTATTACCTGTAATTGTGGTTCTTTTCTATGCATAGTTTTCTTTCCTACCTAGACAGGAAAAGAGTTCAAACACAGAAAACTTTAAATGCTGATGCTCAGAATTCCCGAAAGACCAATTTACGTGAGTGTTACACAGTGATGAAGGTTACTGTGTAGATAAGATTATGTTTACACATATGCTTAAGACTAGTCTTAAATGGGGTAAACTGCAGCACTAAACACAGTATTTAAGTACAATTCTTTGCAGTGTTCAAGGAAGGGGAATCTGATGTCTGTGAAGTATTATGAGAAATCTGTGGCTAGTGATGAGTTTTCAAAAATAAGACTAACTTCTGCTCAACAGAGACACAGAAATTCAGTTTCACAAATCAAATCAGGCTCTACTGTAAAAATACCAACAAAGACATAAGCTTGCAAGTTTGACTTTGGGCCAAATAATAGAATCAATAAAAAGATAGATGAAAAATGTATCTTTCAACAGAGCTCTTCAACAAAAGAACTCTCTTTAGCAAAATTATCACCTCAGTACAGCATAAAATTTCATAAATTCTCAATATTGAAAACCTTATGCCTAGAAGATTGAACACCCTTATGCTTAGAGGAAACTTAAGAAGGATTATAGTTCTTAGAAAGTAAGCCAATAAAATGCTCTAGAATTAACATTTCTAATGTCTTTTAAAATAAATCATCTGCTGTACTTAAACTGGCATATTTAGAAATGTTTAGATTTCAGGTATCCTCAAACCTGCAACTTCCTCTGACCTCATGGGTTTGTTAAAAGCACCTTAAAATCCATGTTGCTCTCTAGTGCTAAAAAGATAAATCTGGATGGACAAAGAACCCCAACCCTTAGTTATTTCCCTTATTTTATTAAATATTATAAAATAAAATATGATATCTGAATGAAACCGCAGCTTAACTGAAGGCATATATAAATGAGAAACAAATAAAAAATTTTTTCTTTGGAAAAAAATAAGTATGCTCTTCTAGCTTTCACCAATGCAATTGTTAATTTTCTAGAGGGGCGCTTCATACTTTTGTTTTGGAGAAAGGAATTCTTTTTTTTTTTAACTGTGCAATGAAAGGCTGGTTTCACCATTCTTTTCCACAAACACAGCTAACAATGTGAAGACCTACATTAAACATTTATGCATACATATTATGCACACACTCAAATGTTGCACGGGCCACAGAATTTGAGTTATCATTTTTAGAGGAGATGCAGAAGAATCATTTGCTATCATTTGCTATTTTACAACCTAAAAGAGGTTGTACACTTTAACTTGAACAAGTACACACCTTTGAGAGCCAACCATTTCTGTTGATAAGAGCCATAGATGAGTAGAGCCATGTATTTTACTGATGGCAATATCTGGCAATACCCTTAATTCAATTATTTCAACTGTTCCTACATTCCAAACATCACCTTTAGTAATCTTCTGTGATTCAATATTGTATGTTGTATAAATGTTGTCAAACCTAGGTTTGGGACTATAACTAAAATGCAGAGATAGGCTTACAAGGACATTTTATGTGGTTACAATAGAATGGATGTATTTACTTTCTCTGAATCCCTTTCATGTCATATACAGCCTTACTAAACATTCTTCATGCAAGCTCTTTGCAAATGATTTACAATTTGAATTGACAAGTTTTGTTGTGACCTATCTGTAATGTTAAATTACTTTTCTGTCTTTTTATTGTTAATAAAATTATAAAAAATAGCAGCAAAAAATACTCAGAGTATTACATAGAATTTGTATCTGTAGATCTCTCTGCACTTTGAATGTGGGTTAAGAAAGTACTAATTATAGTGTACCTCAATATCTCCTTTTTAAAATAGAAAGTGTTTAATGTTCATCCTTCAAATTCCCTCTGCATCTTATTATTTCTGCTCTGTGGGGTTTTATATTATGTTAAATTGTGTTGATGTAATGAGACACAGTCATACTGTGCTCATGATTTTATCAGTAGGGCACAGTATCCCTCTTTGTAGCAAGAGTCAAATTGTATCATTACTGAAGTGCCTTATTTAGCTTCCTGGGCTTTGTTATTCTAAATGTGATTCACATACAACAGTTAAATACCTTTCACATATTAAGACCATAAGTTTAACTTGAGTGTTAAAATATAGTAATCAGTTCAAGTTACCTGGAAATTACTTTCATTAATTCTTATCAAATCCTATTTTTACAAATTCTAGTTATTCTCCCTTTATTCTTCTTTATTGTGAGCCTCTGTGGGGCTCACAATCCGAGGTTCACTGATATGGTACTAAAACAGCAAACAGACGTGAGAATCATGCCCTGGATTTTTAAAAGAACTCTATTGATTCAAACATTCTTCTCAATATTTTAACAAAGTCATCAATTTATTTATATTTTCTAGTACTTTGGCTCACTTATTTGAATTATCTTTTTGCACAGACATCAGAATTATATTTTTTTCATACAAAATGAAACTGGCATTACCAAATTTGCTAACAAACTCTTAAAATCTGAAATCTTTTTAATGTTTAATATAACCATGGGATCTTAGTTCACAAATTCCACCTCCAGTGGTTTCCTAGGATACAAACACACAAACACAAACAGAAAGCAGCACAGAAAAACAAGGTAGAAAGCCTGCAGCAGTTTAATTTTTTTTAATCTTTTCAACTGCTTTGCATTCTCACAAACATATCAGTGCTAAACCTCAAACAAAACAGCTGGTGATGGGCTTAAACTACAAGTCATATCTGTGTCATTTGTAAAAGTTGACAAAATTCTCCTGAGAATCCTGAATAGACCAACTGAAACAAGAAATAAGAGCTTTTGCACACAGTGCATCATGACTTTGGAAGAATGAAGCAGGAACAATTAATTTCAGGGCACTGCTTTAATAACAAATTAAATAAAAGGGAGATATTAACTGACTCCAGCTGCTAAAGTGGAAACGAACGTGTAAAAGGCAATTACAGAATGCATTATGTATGCTTGGTGATATTTTCTAATAAAATAGATGTTCTGTCAAAAGCAATTTTAACTTTATTCTCTCATCCTTCAAATGTCCCTTCAAATGTACAATCAGTGCACACATGATTGTATGTATGCATGCACAAAAATTTAGACAATAGCTACATTATTTTTAAAGAAGAAGTGGAATTTCAAAACAGTTCTTAAGAATACAAAATCAATGACAGAGTTGTAATGTTGGAGTCCGATGATAGATCAAGAAAAAAGAATGAGACCGTGAGATGTAAACCTGGTGATACTCATGCTGGAATATTTTATTCAATTTAGTTATTATGTTTCTAAGAGACCCCTAGAAGACAGAAAATCCCTGCCAAAACTAAAAATAGTGTAAGAGCTAGAAAAACCTTGTACAGCAAGAAATGAAATTTATTAATTCTTAGTAGGTAATCCTAAGAAACCAAGTAAAGAATAAAAGGTGAGGTGACCCAATTACAGTATAAAAGTTGTTATGGGTAGAGATATCACACATTTAAACAGGAAGATTTAGCAACACCAAAAGCATAAAATTGAAGTTTGATAAAGTAAGAAATAAGGCAAAAAATGCTGTAAACAGAAAGTATGATTAATGATTGGAACATGATTATTTAGAAAATGATGGCTTGTAGTCTCACTACTCTGGAGATCAAGATTTGTGTATTTCATTCCAGACTGTAGTTATCTTTGTGTTTGACTGTAACATAAGTGGAATTGAGAAATAGTGACATTTAAGCTCAACAAATAAAGTGTTTGCTCTTCCAGGACTGGATGCTACAAATCTCTGACTTCACAGGATAAGCGAATTGGAAGGGAGCCACATGGATCACCCTATCCAGCTCCCGGGCCACCAGTGCCACGAGTTACACCACGTGTGTGAGAGCATTGTCCAAACTCCTCTTGAACCCTGTCAGGCTCTGTGACCTCTTCCCTGGGAGCTTGTCCCAGTGTGTCATCTGTGACTTGATGTAGAGCTCACTGTACTAACTCTCATGTTGCAACATTAGTAATTTTGATGGCAATTCAGTGTAAGAAACTTGAACCATTCTTGTTAAATATATTTAAAATCGCTCTCAGAGTTTCAGTTTCATTTTGCAGCTACCTACTTGTTATCAGGTTACTGGAGTTTTCATAATACAGGAAATAGCTTTGATAAAAGCTAAGGACAGCATTACAAAAATGGAATCTGCGAGGCTGGCATAGGGAAGTTAATGGATATTGTAATGTCAAATTATTTAGGCCAATGTTTCACCAATCTTTTGGATGAGTAGACAGAACTAAATTGAAAAACGTCTGTGTAAGAGAAGGGAATCAAAACTTGCTTAAGAAAGGCTAGTACTTAAATGAGAATGGCATACAAAACAACAGAAATTGTCACAGTGGATTTTTATTTTTTGCCGCAGTGTATGAAAGATCATAAAAATCATAGAATGGTTCTGGTCAGAAGGGACCTTTCAAGATAATCTGGGAAGAATCCCCTGTCACAGGTAAAGACACACACTAGATCAGGTGCCTCAAATACCTATCCAACCTGACCTTGAATATTTCCAGGAATGAGCTCAATCACTTCTCTGGGCCACGTGTTCCAGTGTCTCACCACTCGCATCATAAAAATATTCTTCTTTTATATTTTTTAGTTTAAACTGTTTCCCTAGTCCTATCACTACACACCCTGGTAAAAAGTCTCAATCTTTTAATGAGCCCCTGTAAAAGGTTCTCTTACTCAATGAGCTTCTTAAAAGGGCTTAGGCTTTTTTTATTCTCTGAGATTAGTGCACAGGATAAATGGACAATACTCTCAGGAGGTTAAACAACATTTTTACTGGAAACTTTAGAAAATAAGGGTACTTGGCAAATTTTAAAGCAATTGAAATAAAGCATTTCACAAGGCATTGACTAAGAAAACTCTTACCCATTGAACTTTAAGTTACCCAGATTTAGAGAAGTGGAAATTAGAAAGGGAGGTTAGAGAGGGAAAGGGGAAATTAGAGAGGGAGAAAGAGAGGGGGGTACAGAGAAAGATTTATATTATTTGCTTGAATTCCAGCATGTTCTCAGCTACTATAAAATCCAAAACTTTGGGCCATGAGCACGTGTCTTTGTGCAACTGCTTTTATCTGCTTTGGTGTCCCAGGTCCTGCCCTCCAGGTGGGGCTTCAGGTGTGCCACTGAGTGACAGCCACCCTGGGCTGCACTGGAGTGAGTGTGGGACTGTGCACATCCCACTTCTCACAGAACTTGAACTGCTCCCCCCCACATATTCAAGGTGTTTTGAGCCAGTAATCATTTTCTCCAGTTTCCCACACCCCTTTTAAGTATTGTAAGGCTTCAATATGGTCTCCCCAAGGCTTTTCTTCTCCAGGTGGAACAACCCCAAATCCCTCAACATTTCTTCACAGGTAAAGTGTTCCACCCCTCTGATACTTTTTATGGACCTCCTTTAGACCTGTTGTAACATCTGACTTATGCTGAGATCTCCAAAGCTGGATGCAGTAGTCCAGGTGAGGTCTCACAAAAGGGAAATTAAAGGTCAGAATCACCTCCCTTGACCTGCTGGCCACACTTCCTTTGGTTCAGCCCAGGATATAACTGGCTTTCTGGGCCACCAGCTCACATTGCTGGCTCATATCCAATATTTCATTGACCAATATCCCAAAGTCCTTCTCCCAGGGCTGCTCTCAGTGTATTCATTACTCAGTGTCTAAGGATACTGGTGACTGCCTTGACCTGGGTGCAGGCCATTACACTTGGCCTTGTTCATTTTCACCATGGCCCACCTCTCAAGCCTGTCAAAATCCCTCTGGATGGCATCCCTTTCCTCAAGAGCATTAATTGCACTACTCATCTTGCTCTTAATAAAGAGCACGGATTCTGAACACTCTTCAGTAGGAATAATAAGAGTTGGCTACACATGAGGAAAAAAAACTTTTTCCCCCCAGTTTCTCTCAAATAATCAGCAGGAAACAACAAATTTTTGTAAACAAAACAAGACTGCAGATCCATCTTTAGGATTACTAAATGCCAATCAAAAGTAGACTGGTTGTACCACAGTGTAAAGCTGTCAGGTCTTTTGAAACATGAAAATGTCTCTTTGAAATTATGGTGACAACATAAGTGTTAATATAAATCAAGCTTCCAGGACATTTAACTTGATCCTTACCCATCTGGGTCCAGTCTGCAGTAATTTTTCAGTTGAAATTCCAGATGTTACCAAAAAGCAGAGATGTTATGCACTTAAAAACCAGTTCAAATGATAAATGATACTAAGATGGTAGCACAACAATGTTCAGAAAGGAGTCTCAAATCTTGGCTATCTTCGTGTAATGCAATAACACAATGTTTTTTACGTGAAACTCAGTTGATAGGGTTTTTTTTTTTTTTCAATGTCTCTCATTTCCCTGAGTCTCCTCAGATAAAAGAGATTCATAAAAGGAATCTGTATGTAGGACATCAAATTTTACCCAGCTACCCTAACTGAAAGTCCCTTACATGTTTGAAATCTGTGATTGAAGAACATGTGTATGCACGTATTAAAGTCACTCACTACACTTCTGTGTTTAGAATGTGAGGTAGTTGTCTTCTACATAAATGTTTCTAGATATTTTCTAATATTGAGCTGATCAGTTAATTCTACCAATACAGACTTACAATTTAGAATATAAAAAAGGGTACAGCTGTTGAATACAGTAGTATTAAATTACATTTTTTGTTTTTGGAATTACAGTGTAAGAGATGCACATTTTCCAGAAATAGCTGCTCTAGAGGGAGGAAAAAAAATCACACAATACTGCAGGTAGTTTGAACATGAGAGTTTTGCTCCTGTCTCATGACAATAATATAAAACAGATATTATACCTATGAACTAATAAATTGGAAAAAATTTCATAGTAAATAATTAGTTTTAAATTCTATAGCACAGAGGGTAATCAGAGTATATGCGTATCTATTTATTTAAATTAACTGGCTCCATTATTGAAACTGCTGTTTAAGTTTATTGAACTCCTTCTGCAGCAACATGAATGTGTGATTTAGATTATTTTTCTAAGTTGGTTGGAGTGTTTTTTTTCCAAGATTTATATATTTTAAATTACATTTGCAGGGAAGTTTGACAGCTATTTGGTATTATTTGTGAGTTCAATGAAAATATATGGTTTCCTCTGTATTGGGAAATTATTATGCCCACATAGTTTTAATAATAGGAAAAAATAGGAAGAATATTGTAGTTGGTCAGCCATTGATCTTTTCTCTCTTGTTATCCTTCTCTTTTCTGTTGCAGCATCATGCAACCAGAATCTAATTTAATGTTCAACACTGACAAGTTTTTTTCTTGCTATGAGTCTTAAGACATAGGTTCAGTGCTGTCTGCAAATTATGTGACTGTTCACGTCCATATATCTGAAAGTACTTGCACAATGTTTTATTGCAAAATTTCTCAGGTTCCAGAAAATTTTTTGTTATGTACTTTTCCATATGTAGTGCATACTGAAAAAAATCTGTCTCCTTCAATTTTCGATGAAATAGAAGTTTTGTCATTTGGTTTCCTTGCAAGTTGAAGCCTTAAATTTGTTACTTAATAAATGTGACTTTTACACTTGGATAATATTTGCTTTAATGCCTACAGAATTTCAGAATTTATGCACTCTGAGAGACTAAGGAATCTGATAAAAATAATTGTCCATCTTTTGCCACAAAAACTCCATAGATCCATCCTGAAGAATTCACTGTATCATTTTAAGAAGGTGCATGAGGTGAACAGGAGCTTTAAAGAAGAGCAAATGTGAAAAATGAAAAAAATTAATTATGATCAGTATGAATAATTTAACACACCTTTTCTTTATAATAGAATACCACCATCATAATTCCTAAACAGGAGATGGACATGCTAGGAATTTTCAAATCTAAAGACAACAACAATAAAAAGAGAGAATTAAAATGATGGCTATAGTCAGAACTGCATGACATACTATTTCAAAATCAACCTGTACTGTAGAAATGCAGGGTTTTTAGGGTGACATAAATTTGTTTATTTTAGCATGAAACTAAAAATTGAGGAAATTTGACAGACCAGAAAAAGGAAAACCACAATATTATCAGCAGGTCCACAGAAAGTCGCTTTAAAGTGAACATTGTTCATTTGTACCAAATAACCCTGTAGCTGTTTAGTAGATGTTAGAAGGCAAATTCAGGTAATGACAGAAATTACAAGTGACACAAATGTTTTGAAGTTACCAGACTTGCAATCAACTGGCTTGCAGAGTCTCAGATGCAAAGATATGTCTTTTTTTAAGACAGAAAGAGAGCGTGCAATATACTCTATCATTACATAATATTTATCATTTAAAAGCTCTGTCATTTCAGGGCTCTCTACTGCAATTCAGAGGTATCACCTTGCTTTTGTTCTAGGCCTGGAATCAGACAATGTTTATTATTTTGCATTCAAGATAACTTATTCTTGTTCGTATAACTCTAATAGTAATTAATACAGTTGTACTCAGATAATACTGACTGATCTCATCATTTAAAGGTCAGATTGTGAAGTTAAAATTGCAACCCTTTGACATGGTTACTGCTTCTGGTGAAAGGGAGCTGTTCTTAAGTGTGGCTGTGTTTTTTCTTTCGTTTTTTACTCTGTTTTTGTTGTTTGATTTTTTTTAATGTATGTGTGTGTTATAAACCATCTTTCATAGTCTGTCATCTTAACTGCTCTAGGCAGAAGTGTGGTTCTTAATTACAAAGTGTCATAAATTCATATGCCATTTGTAACTTTAATGGCAAATCATCAGTGAGATTTGTTCTGCCAGGGCTGTGGAACATTGAAAGTAGAATTTCACAAGTTAATGGCCTGCCCTTTTCTGACAGCACACCAAGCTTTCACACTATTAACTAACACTTTGCTTCACTCAACCACTGAACTGTTGACAAAAGCACTTTAGCAAGTCTGAACAGCAGAAAAAAAATCAAGTAAATCAAAAGCCAGTTCGGAATGAGGCAGAAAAACAGGGAAGAAAGATGAATCAAAGGAAAAATTTTAACAAGCAAAACAAAGCAACCTGGTATGCTTTGATAAACTTTACCATTAATACATCAACATAACGAATAATACCTGCTATAATTTTTCAGGTTTTGAATAGTTTTTCTTCTCAAGAGTGAGAAAACAATCTTTGAATAATCCTGAGTTATTTCAGTTTTATTTAAAGGTTTGATCCTACATAGTTGAGGTACTGCTTTTTTATTCAACTGGTTTTGAAGCATGAAGAAGCTGAAATCTTCCCTGTAGAGATAACTAAATTTTATAAAAAAACATTCACAATGGAAATATTGATTCCTGTACGTATTGCAGAAAAATATGTTTTAAGAGCATGAAAGAGATATTAATTTTTATTAATAAATAAAATCATATGTTTAGATGCAATCATAAAAATAAAATTTTTTCAAGTATGCTAAGTTTCTAACACATAAATATCTTTCATTTGCAACAATCTATCTAGTATTGTATGTAAGTGTATCTTTATCTGTTAAATGCATGCAGACATATTTCCTGACCACAATTTGCTTATGTGCAATGACAGATCATTAAGGAATACATTCATGTTATTTTATCCAGAATATTCTTGGAAGTGTAACCTAATTCTTCTTCAGTAGCAGAAGCAATATATTATGAAGATTTTAGTGAATTGCAGGATTGTATGATTACAGCTTTGGACTGAATTTTGTATAAAAATTAGCACATAGAGGAGGTCTGCAAAAAAAGACACAAAGTTTCTGATCCACTTCATGGAATCTTGTGAATATAAATACTAGGAAATGCACCTACTTGTTAGGTAAGTCATCTACATACTCAGATTTTTTTTGGCAGGTGTCCCCATTCTTTTAGACAAAATGATTTAACATTTATTTGTTATCATGATTCATAATGTTTTCTTTGCCCTTGCATGAAGCAAAATTTCTTACTCTCCTAAAGCACGTTGGAATACTACACTGGTTTCAGTGAGAGGCCTGTGTCACACATGCCTATGAGAAGAGAAAATTAAAATATTCCTAAGAAAACTTCTGCTTCTGTCTTCCTCTGTAACCATTGTCATTTTATCTGTATCAACACCAACAATTTACTGCAAACTGCTACACTGATGGGTTTGCTGCAGGCTATTCATTGTTCAGTTCAAATAATTGAAAAACATTTGAGGGCAGGGAAGAGAGTAGCAGATTTTTCATTTATCTTGTTTCAAAATTCCAACTTTCGTAAATTTGGACATCTGCATAGATCTTTAGACTCCTTACAAAACATGACAAAATGAAGCAATATAATCTGCAAATTAGTTAAAAATCTGAATGATATAATGAATATGACATAGGATTAACCATGGAATTTCCTAAGAAAGCCAAGGGGTCACAGCTGCCTTTCACAATTGCAAAGCTAAGGCACCATAATGAATCAAACTTCCACCGCTAATCCTAAACACATCATATGCAGTTTAAGTACTTAGTACACATTTTTGAAGTCGAGTCACAGTAAGACAGGTGCCAGAGAAATAGGAAAATGAAATGGGATGTAGGTGGGTAATAAGAGAGAGAAGTGACAGAACAACCCAAGGATAAAAAAAAAAAAGGCAGTTTAGCTGTCAGTCAAAATTTCCTGTGAGATATTAACAAACTTAGGGATGATTACTTTCTAGTTATTCACTCTTTGTCCAGTTTGTCTCAAGTGTTTCTAGGAGGAATGTACAGCATCAAAATTTGCATTTAGTGATATGAAAATTTATACTTAAAATCCTCTTTCCTTGTTCAGTCATGGACACAAAATATTTCTGTTTGGCCATTATCTGTCCACTTTTTACTTTTCAGGCTGAATTCTTAATATATTTATAAAGATTTTGAGGTAAAATTACAAGAAAAAGAAATGGGAAGATTATTGATGACAGCAAGAAATTTAAAACACTTAGATTTAACTCTTGAAAAATAGGGTCTTATGGTAAACTTGGGGATAATTTTTCTATCACAGAATCAGTCAGCAAAGAAAATTAAAGTTGAAATAAAGATAGAAAAATGAATAAATATATAAACATTCTGCATAAGCACATAGGTAACTTTGGAGAGAAAGTAAAGTAGATTTGATGTTGAAGGTGGAGAGGCCTCAAACTGAACAAAACCCCTCAGCTCAGTTTAAAAACAAGAAGACTTTGAAGAGATTGTTCTGCATACATAGAAAAAAAATGTTAATTCTCTGAATAGTGTTGTTTACAGCAAGTAAAAATATTCCAAACACTAAAAGAAGGACTTTATGATACAGGAATGAAAAATTTCTTTGTTAGATAGCCCTGCATTTTCTGTAGACAATGTTGTAAAATTTGTATTCTTTTACATCATGTCCAGGTCGGGGTTAGTTGAGAAGACTACCTTCAAAAGACATTGTGAGCTAGAATTAATGCAAGACAGTAACATTAGTATCTGATCCGTCTAAAATAAGACATTCTCTCAAAAATAAAAACTGTACTTGTATAACAGAGTAGAGTTAAGCATCCTGTTCTACTCACACATGAGTGATTTTAAGTATTTCTTTAAAGTTTGAATATTTTTTATGAATTCTTGGTTTCTATTAAAAATAACAAGTGTTTAATGTAATTTCATATATTACTTCATTTTTGTTTCCATTTGAAGCAGTAAGGCTGTCTTCTTTTCTTCTCCTATCAAGTGATATTCCTGAACTCACAATAAAAGACTATGATTTACTTTTTACATTTTGTCTAACTGTTTCATTAAATTCTCTAATTCTCTGTACAGAGATGTTGAATTCGTGATAGAGAATTCTAGGCCTTCCATTTATATTTGAAATTTTGACTTCCTTGTATACAATCCTATAACAAAAAATGAACTTTTGTACCCAATACTTAATTGCAAGATTAAGACACACTAACTGAATTTTTTTTTCTTTTTCGTAGACACTTTATTTTGTGATTCACTGATCCAAAATGAAAATTTAATAAATTCATTACTTCTCCAGAGAAACTTATTTCTCCAAAGCTCAAATAACCAGTAGGTCATAAGGTCAAGTATATGAAAGTTATGTTCAGTATTTTAGAACAAATCAAGTATGCACTAAGTGATTCCAGAGCTTTTGGGAAAAACTGAAAAATTTCTGTGCAACCAAAAATAACACATTTCTCTAATTAGGCTGGTTAATGATGTTTACATTTGCATAATTACCACAATGCTTCTATTAATTTTTGCATGTTTCACATTTTTCTTTCCATTTAGCAATTTCTCACATTGTTTGTGGGGCAATGTGGTGGATTAATCCTAGAATATTTGCATTTTTCTATAAATAGCATTTTACATTGCTAAATAAATAGAGTTGAGTGGGCATTTTTGCCTGTTTTGCTAATCATTTGAATATATGTGTTTCTGTTACATTTTCTTTGTATGTTGAAAGAAATAGCTTCTAGGCCAGAAGATTTATGAATCCTGTCAGAAACATCTTTAAGGAGACTTCATTAAAGGAATGCTTCTCTGTACAAAATCTTTTTCTTCAGTAACATAGAAAAGTTATTTTACTTTTCACAAAACTTGGCCAAACTGATAAAATAAAGCATAGAAGAAAGTAGGAAGAAAGAAGCGCTCACTATACTCATTTGCAAATAAAAAAAAGAATTATGATAAAAGATAAATGATATTTGCATTTTAAACAAATCTCAGAAAGAATGGTCAGCATAAAATCCTTCCTTAAGAGATTGGTGGTTAGGTTTGTATCACATATCATAGATACAGAGTATGTTGAAAATGCTACTAGAACATAAAAAACAGTAACAGGAGAAATACTATATTCTGGAATACATGTTATACAATAATGTAAATTAGAATAAAAAACATAGTCACCCTAATTCTACAAGGTATCAGTTGTTGTTGTTGATAGAGTTTTCTGCACAAAAAGAAATAGCTATGCATATGCATATATAATATACAATGTTAGTTTATACAGAATATGTGCTTATGACTGTAATAGAGACAGAAATTACAGTAAAAATAGAAAAAATATTTTAAAAATATTTCTAAAAAAGAAGAGGGTAGGGTAGGAAAAAAGACTGAATGGAAGATGTTCTTGGTTTAAAAATATTACTTTTTTTACCTGAGATACTTTTTTTATGAGTTGTAGGGTGAACTGAAACAGTTTGTTGGTCTGTGTGAAATCTACCATGAAAAACACAAAATTGCTGTCTTGACTCTCTCCCTATGACTGGCTGATGACTAAAACCGAACACAAGGAATAGTTCTAGGGATTAAGAAGGCTCTGACAGCCTAGTTCAGCTTCTATTACAAGTGGAATATCATCCTTATTTTACTGCTGGATACATCTTTCAAAACTACAGGCAAATAAAGCCTATGTTATGCCTCAATGGTGGCCATGTCAAAACTTTTCAACTGTTATGGCTATATGGACAATAAACTGGAAAGTAGAAATGCAGAAACATAAAGAGAAGTTTTGATTTGAACAGAAAGCATGTCTGGAAAGATGCATAAACACAGGTATGAAAGCTGAATTGGAATTCATGAAAGAGATTATGAGGGCATGAAGCATAATGAGAAAAGACAGAGAAACCATAGCTGCATTTTCATTTTCACAGCACTTGAAAAGAAAAGAGAACAGTGTACTGAAAATAAATTGTCACCTTCTATTATTTTAAATCCATGTATATTATATTTCGTTTAAAGGGAATGTAAATTCTCCTCTAATACCATATATATATATATATATATATATATATATATGTACATATAAATATTCTACTTAAGTTGGTAAGAGGTGAAAGTCACACCTATCATTGTGTTATGAGGGCTTTCTCTAGTGTGAAGGAATGTTTTTCTTTCAAACCGGTGACTTTTATAAAAAAACAGATATAGATACTCTTGTACTGTATAAAAGAAGGACTACAATTTTTCAAGTCCATTGTACACTCATTCTCTTAAAAATACCCACTATATCAAGAGAACTTTAATTTTGATGGTCTTATGTTTTGTGTGACAAAACTTACTAATGACCCTTTGTTGAAAATGATTGTTTTAATGTTGTTTAAAGAATCCCTGGCAAAGGCACCAGCAAAAAACACATTTAATATAAAAGTGAAAGCATGACAAAATTTGTCAGCAAGTTTCACTCTACTACTTACTACATGGTTAAAGACACAGAGGAAGACTAAAATGTATTACCTATGTGAAAGCTGGGGCAGTGGAGGCAGGTAGTAGAGGAAAGAATAATGGTAAGAGATGGTAAGGCTAAAAAAAGGAATATGAGAGACCATTTCCTTGAGTTTAAAGGTTCACAGTAGACCACTTTGCCAAAATTTAGCCCCAGACTACACCACCAGTTTAAGTCTAAAATTTTAACTTCACTTAAACTTAACAGTAGTCAATCAATAACTTAAGCTGAACAATTTAGTCAAAGATTCATATAGAATTTACTATAGCACAACAGCAACTTACAGGTCTAACTTATTTACAAATCTTAAGTACTTAAGAATCTAGGAGATCAACCTTCATATCATATTTGCTAGGGCATATTCACACTCACACACAGACCTAAAAGAGTATGTACAAGACATACTTGTGGAAAATTCCCCTCAAATTCAGTGAAGTACTTATGTCAAAAGAGTACAAAGACTCAGTACAAAGATATCCTTGTATCTTCTCAGTGGGCAAAGGATTGAGCCTCGAGGAATGTGAGTATTAACCCAGGCTCCATTGTCATTCAGTGATCCTCCAAGTATGGCAAACTTGAGAGTTCACTGGCTCTGAGAGGCATTCCATGGAGAGGAATATTGCTGGATGCAGCCCACTGGAGTCCAGGAAGGCTCAAAAGGTCTCACTTGGAACCACTATTTATAGGGTTCCAAGATAGTTGATTTTAGTCTTAATTTTTCACTCTGGCTGCAATTTGCTGAAGCAGGGGCCAGGGTCAGGAGGCATAGATATACCACTACACCGTTCTCCATGTTATTTGATGCCATCATGGATTTTCACTCACATTTAAAAAATAGTTCTGATTGCATATGAATAAAAGAGCAACTAGGCTGTATGTTCATGCAACAGTCTTCTCTTTGTGGTCTAGTAAATTTTGAGACCATGCAGAAAGATAGAGGTTCACAAGCATCTAATATTTGGTATTTTTCACTAGGAATTTAAATGTTTTATTATCAGTGGGTAGAAATTCTGGCAAATTTCAGAAAGCTTTAATTCTCCCATACGCAGTGCTTAACTCACAGGTTTTGATTCTATTTTTCAGGCTGAGCATAATCAGCCACTGAAAATGGTTAAACTGTAAGTGTTAAATTTCCTGTTTGGTTCTTTCGTAAATGAATGCAGCTTATTTAAACATTCTTCTTCGGACTTTGTCATTCTTATCTATCGTTAGACTTCATACTCTAAACAGTGTTATTTATATTTTTGGGAACATTTCAGTAGAAAACACTGCTGGCATTTAACAGAATAAAAATCCATTTGGTCCTTATTCTGCTTTCTCCGATGGAAATCTTCTACTCAGTTTCACTGTCTAGTTAAAAGGTTGATGCATAAAGTAGGTTTATTAACATTTTACCTAGATGCTACCTGACTACTGGCACTCTATGTGTTGGGTTTTCTTCTTTCATATTTTGTAGCTATTCACTGCTCTCTCTTAAAAGCACAGTACAAGTCACCTACTACTTAATCCTTTTCTTGTGCTCAAAATAGTGAGGAGAGAACTTGTGTATTCCCTAGAGAAAAGCATAGGTATTTTTCATTGATTGTTCTGTAACATGAGAATGGAAGTGGGGAATCATGTAGGTTATGTCTGCTTAGGCAAGTAAAGCTGAACAGTAGAAATGGACTTGCAAATCAAAACAGTTGTCAATAACTTGGCATCCACCATTGACATGTTTCATGTGAGGTTACTTCAGATTGTCTTCAAACTGGTTTAATGAACTGAATGTCATTAATAACTGAAGGTCATTGCATGTACCTTTGATGTGCACCATCAGATTAGTTTCACTTGAAATTAATGCAGCTGTACTCTGAGACTCTCCTGTAAAGTAAATAAAACCATATTATATGGGGACATTAGCACCAAAAACACGCTCCTAATCCAGAATGGAACTATAAGGTAGACATACTCTCAACCATGCTTGAAGACTAAGGCAAATTTAAGGACTAGAGAGATCTCAGATGATGAGAACTTCATTAGACCTTTAAGTACTAAACCTGAAATAAAGAATAGATTTCTCTTGTTGCGTGGACTGCTGTTGGGACTTTTTTGACTCCTTTCATGTTATGGATGTTAAGAAGGAACCTATGGAGCAAGTCTGATAGAAAGCTAGAAGTGGTCAAGGCCTGGTTAATGGAGCCCTGCGCAACCTGATCTAGTGACATCTCTGCCCATGACAGTGGGGTTTTAAACTAGATGATCTGTCTGGTTACGTCCAAACCAAGGTATTCTGTCATTCCATGTTTGTATATTCTCACAGAGAATTTGTTTTAAAACACAATTTATTGATACTAAGATATATATATATATATACATATATAATAGATAATGCATTCAGTGGCATTTCTTGTACTCAGTATTAAGTAATTTCCATTTTCAATACAGCTTCTTAACAGAATTTAACCCATAGCTCTGATTACAAATGTCAGCTTTTAAGTTCATTTTCTCTCTGGAAAGTATTTGCAGTCTTCTCTTATATTCAATGTTAGATCTATAATGCTTAAAGCCTGAAAGCTTGAAATTAATGTGCTTTGTGTTAGAGTCTTAGTCATTGACATTTAAAACTTACTATATCCAAAATTAAGGATTTTTTTGCAGTCAGAACTCTTTTCTAATTTTTAAAAGAAGCTGGTTATCTTATTCCTTATTGAGCATACTTCTAAGTAAATGTAATTCTAGGATTCATACCCTTATTTATATGTGGTCCACATTTGGGGGTTTAATTATTTATTTTTTTAAAATGTCAAATATGCCTGCAGTTATTTGCTCATTAAAGAGGTGAAAGGCTTTACATCTTAATAGTAAATGTCTATATTTTAAACTTAGGGAATAAATTCTTTTGATAAATATCTGAAATTTTTATGTAAATTTTACAGTTCACATAACATAGCATTTCATTGCTAAATGTAAATGTAACAGATTTATTTTGAAATTAGACAAAATTAGCTGTAGAAAAACATTAATTAATTTTCATTTTTCCCAGTATTTATTTTTTATTTTATATTGGCCAGATTTTATAGAATCATAAAATCATTAAGTTTATAAAAGGCCTCTAAGATCGAGTTCAACCATTAAGCAAGCACCACCATGTTAAGCATTAAAGCATATCCTGAAGTGCCACATCCAGACACCTCTTGAGCACTTCCTGGAAGGAAGATAGCACCATTTCCATGGGCAGCCTATTCTAATGCCAGTCCACCCTTTTAGTGAAGGATTTTTTTCCTCCTAGACAAGCTAAGCCCTTCCTGCAACTTGAGGCAGTTTTACCAGTGTTGACATTTTTTACTCCAGAGAAGCCTGAGTAAAGTCAGCTTTTTACCCAGCAATAAGTGCAGCCATCCAGGCCATGGGTGGCCAGTTTCTCCAGGAGAATGATTTCCTAAAGTCGACTAGATGGGTCACCTCGTCATAGAAGGATATGAGGTTAATCAAGAAAAGTCAAGCAGTTTTGCAAAGGTGTTGAATCTTCCATGTAAAAGAGCTGTCCTTTTTCTGCTTGAAAACAGACATGTATTGACAGACCCAATACAAGATAAAAATTATATAGCAGTTTTTAGACCTCTGCAAGGTCAATACAATTAGAGGAAATTACATTCCAGCCTTCAGAAACCTCCCCTGCTGTGCATTTGTGAGTTTTCTCAAAGAACATTCTTGAAAAAGTATCCCTTATGATATTCTCCTCATTCCAATAACAGGAAAGAACCTGTTGCAGTATTTTCTGGCTGAGATCCCCCTTCTTAGAGCTAGAACTAAAAATGAAGACTGCATACAAACATTATATGTATTCTTGTGTGTATATACATGTGTATCTTCCCTTGTTTCATATACTCATAGTATTCATAGAGACAGGTTTACACTATTTCAATTCAATAGAAATGCAACTTGTAGTAAAAAGCAATCCTCTTTATATAGGCATCCTCAACTTACATGCCTCAGTATCAAATATAAGACTCTGTATCTGCCTTTAGTGACAAAGCATCTCTAAACCTACTGAAAGTAAATATGTATAATTTAAAATATGAATGATGTCTCTAACAAAAATGGTGTGTCTGATACTTCTTTCATTTTGGATCTACACTGAAGATTTCTGCATGCAGATTTCTAGTTGGCTTCATCGTACTGGTTTAAAAATTAATAGGACAGGTGAAGTAGGCTTGTATATACTTTATAAAATGGTATAATATCCAAGAAAATGGGATAACTTATGTCTCTGGTCAAAAGCTAAAAATAAACACGTTGACCATCTCAATATTTTCCTCCTTCTTTTTTTCTTTTTCTAGTTTAATTTTCCTTTTGAAGACAAATTTCTACATATAAGAGTCATGACACTAAAAAGAAAATGATTAAGATTTGTACAGTGGTGTCTACAGTACAAACAGTACATGTATTTTGCCCTAAACAGGCAAAACCAATTTTGGTTTTGTCTGTTTAGGGCAAAATACATGTAAAACCTAATTTAGACAGCCGGGTAAATATAGAAGAACATGTTTATTATTCTAGCCATAGAATAATATGGCTGGGTGCCTTTTCATATCTGCTTTCTTCAACACTTTCTTAATTTTGGTCTTTACAACATTTTGGACACTGAAGTAGAAATTACACATCAATAATGTGATGGTTGCACCATAATAGATAATCCTTGCATTGCCTGCAAATACAATAACAGTGATTTTTTTTTAATAGAAAACAGAAATTCATAAGAAAAGTTCTTGTAATCCTCGTTAGGATATAACTAATGTTCTTCTTTGTAGCAGTTACAATGCTTTCTTTTGGATTCAGTATGAGAATAATGTTGGCAACACACTGATGTTTTAGCTATTGCTTAGTAGATCTTGCTTTAAATCCAGGACTCTCAGTTCTCATTTTCTGTGAGTTATGTGTAAAGGAAGTTGAGAGGAAGCATGGCCAGGACAACTGACCTAAACTGGCCAAAGGGATGTTCCAGACCATATAAAAATTGCTGAAAGCCACTGATTGCTTGCTGCTCAGGAATGGGCTGGGCATCAGTCTGTGGATGATGAGCATTTGCTGGATGGTTAGGTGGTTTTCATTAATAGGCAATAGTTATCAGCTGAATATTATACAGTCAGCTTGCCAAAACTTCTTCTGAAATGCTGACATGTCTGTAAGAAGTGCTTGTTCATCTAATGGTATAAATGAAAGATGAAGCTGCCTAAAAAATCTAAATGAAAAACCTACCAAAGGGCTGGTTTTGTTAGACCATTTGAAAGAGTCAATGTTAATTTGAATGTGTTCAAATGTCATTATTACTATTAGTTTGGTTGAATGCCTCTAGGCTCACCAATCTAAAGTACTTTAGTTTCTTACATAAGAGCATTGGATTTTAAAATATATAGGTTTTAGTAGCAACTAGTATTACAAGAATTAAAACCTCTGACATTTCCATAACATTCAGCCTTATTACAGGTTAAGGGTAACTAGTTGAGTAGCCATTACAAAGAAACTATTTTTTGTAGAAAAGATCTAATATAAAGAGTAAAATGCATTAAATCTGTATAAGAAAGGTAAGGTAAAATTACACACAGAAATTCAAGCATCTCTTAACTTGTCAGTTTCCATGGCAGCAAACAATTTGTATATTACCTAGTATTTTAGGCACAGGATTTTCTTTTTAATGATTTAGAAACATTCAGAGACAATTAGACTCTATTATATTTTTGAAAAATTAATTCTGATGTATTTTATTTTGTTACATTGTAAGATTTTTTTAGAGGTTCTTAGTAATTCAAACTTTTTTTTCTACTTTTGTGCTGTGAATTTTTCTTGATTTCACTATTATGAAGAAATGACATTAACACATTCACAACCTGCAAATTCAGAATTAAATAAGTTCTAGAAATACTTTTTGATATAGGAGACAATGTCCAGCTACCAATAGCATTTTCATCATCAGAGAAAGACACGAGAGGTCTGGTTTTTCGTGCCATTTCTAAAGCATAATCAATGTTCAGATACAGAGAAGGTAGGAAAAAGAACTTTTCTTCTTTAGCTTAAATTGATTAAAAAGTGTTTTGAGTTAAAAGAATATTTGAAACTTGATTCATGTGCTGATTTTACATGACATACAATATCTAATGCTATAATTTCAATTTGGAAAATCACTGCATACAGTTTGGACATAAATAAAAATTTATATGAAAACCTAAAAATCTTTTATGTAGTGCATAAATTCAATATTTTGAAATAGGAATGACTTTCTGAGTTTTTTTTTTATCACACTATGATATAAAATTAAAATCTCAGTGGAATACAAAGTTATGTCAGGGTAATAGCAACAATACCCATATTGTTGTTCTTAATAAATGAATGGAACAGAAGGAAATCAGAATGTGGTATTCCTATATTGTATTTTCATGGCCTGGTTCTTTTCAAGAATTAAAAGACCAAAGAAAGAAATACAGATATTTACCATAAATGGGGGGAGTTCAGGTTAGGTAAGTAAGTAGAAAAGAAAAAGACATCACTGAAAGAGTGGTTAGGAATTGGAATAAGTTTCCCAGGCAGGTGGTGGAATATCACTACCTGTGAAAGAAATCAAGAAGCATTTGGGTGTGACACGAAGGGTGATTATGGTGATGCTGGGTTGAAGGCTGGGCTAATTGAGCTTGAAGATCTTTTCCAACGTTCATGATTCTGTGATTTTGTGGTAACAGAAATGTAATGAGAAAAGAAGTAATCAGGATAAGAAATACAAAATGCTGTACTAAAGTAGATCATGTTCCCACTTTTTTCGTGTTAGCAGAGGAAAATTTCCTAAGAGGTAAATTAATTATGAAAATAAAATACAAACTGCTTTTAAGATGTATCTGTTCTTGTTTCAAAAGTGCCACCAGAGCTTGGAATTTAATGTTTTACAGTGACACTAAAAAAAGAGAGAAAGATATTTGGTGGACATTGTATTCACTCAATTGCTGAATTCAGTACATATAAGGAAGTAATTTGTAGTGACTATTGAAAATTAAACAAGAAAACAAGTTAACAATCTTTTTTTAGCTGTTTGGGTTTCAGCTGATTTACATTTGAAAGTGAAATCTTCATATATTAAGGTATAAACAGTAAAGCCTAGGTTTTTGTAGGAAAACTATCTCTTACATATTTAGTCTTCACACTTTTCTTGTTTCATTCTGCTTTTTTGTCTCATAATATGAAATTTTGCTCTTCCATGAAACTATTTTCATTGACAGGCAAGAAACATTATTCTTGGGGTCATCTGTGAAATGTATGTGCTCTGTAATACAGTATTCAATACATAAATTTTCTTATCTTTTTTTTCTTTTTTTTTCAATACAGAGACTCTTCAGTTTATGAAAGCACCTGTCTAATAAATGCACAGTTGCAAAAATAACTAACACTTAAATCCTACTCAATTCAACTGAGCTAAGAGCATCAATATTCAAGCATATGGCTGATTCTGCAGAATTTCTCTCTTAAGTCAGACAGCAATCACATTGTGGTGAAATGTCTGGCTGATATGGGCATAATGTGAGACAACTTCAGGTTCCCTGTGTATCCATAATGGAAAATTTCTGGTCAAAGTAATTAGTATTTTATATGACCTAATTTATGATGACAATACATTTCTTCAGTTTCCCTCGTGTTTCATCAGAATGAAAAACCCTCTGGATTTTTAGAAGAAATCTATATACTCCCTGTTATTTGCATAAAACTGTCAAACAGCTATAGCATGCTTTTGTCCTCAGACAGAACAACTGTAATTACGTCTCGTAGGGAATATTGGCTTGTTCCATCTAAAATCTAATGATTATACAGGACAATCCTATGCTGAAGGTTTACTGAGACTTAGAATTTAGGAGGTTTATTTATTCAAAATGTTGGCATTGAAGAGTAGCATTTTCAAAACATAGTGTAACTGAGGTTATGTCATACAGGATCTGACATTAAAACTCATTGTTCTCAAAGAGGTGTTGAGAAATTCAGATTATGACAATAGTATTGAGTTAGATAACTAATTTGGAGCTAATTGATTCCCTGTTTAATGAACACATTTCATATATCAATTATTTTCTTTAATTAGAAAAAAAGATCATAATCTCCTCAGAAGTAGTCTTTTCAGCAGAGGCTATAGAGTAGACATTACAGGGTAAATCTCCATAATAGAGTATTTTACTATGTAGCCAATGATTATTCCCTTTTTTTGTCTCTACTACAAAGTGAATTTGTATTGGCAGACCAAAGAAATATAGCTATCTAAGAAAAAATTCTGGAAATTGGATGTTTCAGAGAATTTATGTTGCTTGGTTTCTCCCTCTATTATAGAGCCTACCAGAAGACTTTTTTAGTAAGTATAATAAATCATTCTTTAAAAAGATATGTGTATTGATGACAAATCAAAGAATTAGGAAGTGATTGCATAGTTTTGACAAATCATAAGAAATATGAAGGACCTGAAATATTGAAGCACTATATCTGAGAGTTCTTGACACCATGCTATGGCATTTTCTTCAAGGCTGTGATAAGAAAAAGAAATATCAAATTTCTGCACTTAAATCAATCTGAGGTTTACATTAGACACTGATGCAGAATCTCCATCCAGTTCTAAGTATCTCTTGATGTTTGAAATTTTGAATCTATGGTAAAATAATTATTCCACTGATCATCAGGACGTATCTGCTAGAGGTGTAGGAAGCTCAGACTTGTTTTCAGAATTGAGTGGAAAGGCTTTATTTGCTTTCCAGTTCTGAGAGTGCAGAAATATGTAAATCCTCTATCTTTTCATTGAGGGACAATAGTAACTTCTTGATCCTTAAATCTTTGTCCCAACAAAACTGAAGATTTTTGCCTCAAGAAAAGTAGAAGGAATAAAGTCCATAGTAGAACTGAATGCAAATGAAAAAATTCTTTTCTGAGGATAATAATGATCACCCAACTCATGATAATGCATGTGTTTTTTTGCCCACTAATTTTACAGATAACTAATAGGAAACTGGGGTCTATTAAGTATCCCCTGAATTTGGACACAGATATACTGAAGGATTATGGTCATTTTAAGAAAAAGGGGTTAAAACAAGGGCAGAGACTTTATATTTTGCATTCACCATCTAAATCCCAAAAGGAAGACTACAAATCTGCTAAAGTCTGATAAATTTTTGACCCCATTTTTCCTCCTGACTGATCTAATTACTGGTAAACACAACAAAATCTCTCTTCTTTCTCATCTGCCAGTCAGAAGAGAGCAGATAAGAAAAAACCTTAGTATTCCAAATAATAATCTGATAGAGATTATTATTATTGTATTATAAGGTAAAAAATTTCACTGTAAGTGGTATGCAGCTTCTTAGGGGGAGAAAATCATTCTAAATCTATTGAAGCAATAGAGGGATTTTGCTCTTCCACATGCAAAATATGATTGGAAGTTTAAATGACTCCAGATACTATGGAGTGAGATTTCATGTGTAGTTTACATCACTTGTTCTGAAAAATCTGAACATGCTTTCTAACCCTTTATTAAGATTAATTTTTCAGGATAAACAAACTGTAGTGGCCATCCTATGAACCATGTTAGTTTGTCTGGGTTTTTTTTAGTGTGAGAGAAAGCAAGCAAATGGGAGAGCTGAGGATGGTTCCAGAGAAAAGATTGTGCCATAAACTCTTCACCCCCACAGAGTGTTATGCATAAGTGTACTCAGTGTGTAAGAGCTACAAAACTTGCAAAACAGATTTTGGACAACTCTCTTTAACATAATTGATTCATCCTATGAATTCTATGAATGTCTGTCAATATATTTTCTAATTTGAAAAATTTGCCATTTAATTAAATTACTTTTTGCTGATGCAGAATTGGTAGAATATTCATATGAAATAAGTTTACAATGCTCAGGGCATGCTTTAAGCAAATTACTTTAAAAATTCAAATGTATTTTTGAGTTTTAAAATGCAGCATTAGATTGCTATTTTTTATCTGGTTTTTGCTTTCTTAAAAAATTCTAAACTCTTTTGATAAGGTAGCCTCTTGGCATTCCTTTCTAAATCATGATAATAAAGGAGACACACCAAAGAGGAGAAAGATTTCTTATTCATTATATCTTACCAACATCTCTGTGCCACCAAGTAGAATATTTGTATCAAGTTAGACGGTCATGCTTTGCAAAAAGTGTATTTATTAGAAATATTCTGTGAGCAGGAGGTAATATCCTTTATGTACTCCAACAACCAATCAGAAAAGATATTTACTCCCCATTATTCTTGTCACGGTGGATTAAAACAAACACAAATAAATTTCACCTTTTAGTACAAATAGAGCTACTTAAGACAGGAAGCTTGAGAGGGCAAAGGCAAATATCAAATATCAAAATATCATGGGATATGTCATGTGACTCTAACAGGAAAGTTGTTTAATTCTTATTGGCTGAGACTTCAGTGAAAGCTTCTATTTAAATTTAAAACAAGTCAGGAATTTGCATAAAAATGTGCAGGGTGTGTCTGAAAAAGCCCAAATGCCTAAAGCTAATACTAATTCTAATACTAATAACCATAAGAAGAAACATCCAAGCTGAAATCTAAAAATATTTTGGGATACTAAATAGTAAATGGGAATTCTAGAATTCTACTTGATTTTGAAATATTAAAAACATATTAAATAAAAAATCCAATTTCAAATATAACCCAGGACACATTAATTATAAGAAGAAAAATACTACCAGGCTGTATGGGCTTGCACATTTCCTAAATTATGTTCACTAATACACTGAATGTGATCATTGATTGTGCCAGCAAAACACATAGGTTAGCTAATATTGAATGTTTTAAGGTTCACTTGGTCAGTCTGGAATCTTGAAATTCATCCACGCTCATTTGGGTGGGTATTATTTGGCTTCTTTAACTGAATGAAGTTTTATTTTACTCTTTATGAGCCATACACAGAGAGAAGAATCTTTCCGGACATAGGCATGTAGCTTTTTCCTCAAAATCTTTATATCATGCTACCCAGGTGCTTTTTTTTTTTTTTCCTGAGATAGGTTAAGAGAGAGAACAAGCTGATTAAAGTCTGTTTGTCCATGAGAAGTATTGCCTGATATGCATGGAATCTCTTCAGTCAGTTGAGGCCAGATGTCCCAGCTGTGTCTCTCCCAACTTCTTGCGTGACCTGGGCCCCCTCGCTGGTGGGTTGGTGTGAGGCAGAAAGGGCCTTGGCTCAGCAGTACTGAAAACATCCTGGTGTTATCACTGCTGTGGACACAGGACACCTCTTTCCATAGCACCATTTTGGCTGCTAACAGGAAAGTTTCAACCCTATTAGACTGAGTATAATGTTATATCAAATAACAAAGTTTTCACATCACTAATTTGCTGGAAATTCACAGTAACATATTTTTGTGTCACAGTGTCACAGTTACACATCTGTGGTTTGAATTAGAGTAATAAATTTATAGCCAGATTTCCAGAGGGGCTCTGTATGACACCAAAACCAAAGCTGACCTCTCATCTATCAACAAATATGGCCTTAACTGTTAAAGCTAATTATGAGTATTCATTTAATCCTGCTATTTCTACCCACACTGTCCATTAAATTGAATGGGTAATAAGTAATGGTATTTAAAAGTTATATTTAGAGAAGAATAAACATTTTAAAAAAACTTCTTCTATAAAGCTACTGTCTGCATTTTAATTTTTCTCATGTTTTTTAAAGAATCTTAGCTCCAAGTGTAACATTTCAACAGCACTGTATCTCTTGCAGAATTAAAGGAACAATTTTTATTATAGATTGATTTTTAAACTAATTCTGTATTTCATCATCTTGATTGCATTGTTTTCTACAATGATCCCAAAACTGGACTCTTTATTGCTGTGTTCACTCAAAAAAAGGAATGTCATGAAACATCTGCTGTGTTTGTAATTCCAGTCAAGCAATTTGTTCTAAAACAATTACATTTTCTGTGGGGAAGTACTAGGAGTTTGTAAAATATCAGAGCTTGCTTCCAAAACTTGTAGGGATTTACAAATACAGCATATGAAATTTAAATCTTAACTAGTGAATTTTCTATTCAATTTTTTTACTGACAATGAAATGCTGCTTTAGACACAACAGTGTTGTCTTTCTGCTTCCCAATACTTTTTTTTCTTATTTCCTTAAAAAACCACAATTATGTGAATAGAATTAAAAATTAGTTGCTGTTGTATTTCTCTTCCATGCCATTCAGTTCATAATTCCATGTTGCTCTTTTCTTTTTTACAGTTCCTCACAATTTTTTTTCCCACCAATTTCTCCCTGCTCCTTTTCTTCTTATAACTTAAGGATGCTTTGTAAAATTGTTTAGATTTTCTTTATGATACTTCTGGAGTGGGGAAAAATACTTCTTTCAGCACAATCAGTGGAACTAAGGAGAAGCTGATACAGCAGAACTAGTAAAAGCACTTTGCAAAATGAAATTAACAAACTTCTCTTAGCACTCATAGTTCTTTGTTCTATAATTGCCGATAGAGGAGCTATCTTTGAGGCTCAAGATCACTTCACAACTCCCAAGAAGGTAGAATCCGCAGCAACTGCAAAAGCAGAATTTTTAGCTTTTGGAAGAAGCAAGAAAGTCTTTTGTAGTTTTCAGGATTTTTTAGTTTCCAGTTCTTGCAATTTTTTTCTTCCCAGTCAAAACCCTTGATTAACAGACTCTAGAGGATCAGGTTTTGTACTCCAAGCTGGGGTCATAGATTCAGAAAGACTGATGAAGAACAGTCTGACTCTTACATAAGTGTGTGAAGGGAGATTTTGTTATTTGATTATACCTAGCCACTGTCATCACCATTTAAAATGGTCTATGTACCTTCTAAAGCAGCAGAACTGCTCACTTTTTGAATATTTTGAAGTAATATTGAAAGCATTTCTAATTTTCATG